>NC_140590.1:984005577-985274952 GCF_964204655.1 Triturus cristatus
ATGTTTACTCCCACTTTTTGCTGGTGTTTCACTGTTTTTCTACTTTAGTCTGGCTGTGAGCCTGCCATTCAGGGCCCCAGCCTAGCTACTTCCTCTCTAAATTGATTGCATGTACTTTAGGTACACCACAGATTGGATCCTGAGGTACCCTTGTGAGTCCCTAGTATATGGTATACTATGTACCCAGGGAATAGGTACCCCAGAGGCCTACCAGGGGCTGAAGCATGAATTATGCCACCCATGGAAAGACACCCAAAATGACACCACAGGTCTGCTACTGCAGCCTGGGTAAGGTGGTGCATGCAACCCTTACTGAGGTATAGGTTCGCTAGACCTCACCTATCACTGCCCATACAAACCTATCAGTCACTCCTATGGCAGACCTTAACCATCCTGAAGGTAGAGTGCTTGGTTATATGTGAGAGGGTGCCCAGGCATGAGCTGAGCCCCTCTGCAGCCTTCGGAATCTCTTCTCCAGGGTCGTCAGTGGTGCAGCCTGACCGTATACTCTTAAGTGCATTATAGCTTAAACGGTTAATGCTAACTTTGGACTGACTGCACGAAAACAGGTTGTGTTTGGTGTCAAACACCTTGGAATCATACCCACACACCAGTAACTGCTGTGGGAGTATGATCCCACCCTTCTAGAGGGAGAGACATGGCGGCACTGGCATACCCAGTAGAAACTTAACAGAGCCCTGGTATCACAAAATGGATGCTGCAGCCACAGACACGGGTCTGACCTCCTGCTGCTGACCGAAACTCCGGCAGGGGAGGCCTGGACAATAGGTTTCCTGTCACAGGGAGGAGTAACCACCTCCCAGACAGGATGATGTGTATTGGGGCTGGGTGGGAGCACTCTCAGAGTGCTTTGAAATCCTGCACTGGGGGCACATTTGGTGTCCCTGTGCATAGTGCAGCTCAAACCGGTTCAGGGGCTGGAAGCCCCTGCTCTGGCGCGAAACTGGACAAAGGATATGGGTGTAGCCACCCCTCTTTCCAAACCCTCCCATAGGTGGGTCCCTAGAGCTAGTCCAACCCCTTCCTTAAGTATAAGTAAAGAACCTCTGTAACCAGAACTTTAGATATCCCTGGACAAAACTCTGAAGCTGAATCCTGGAACTTCGACGCTCTACTAAAGACTAGAGGACTGAAGAAATCTCCCTTGGGGTCAAGGAGTGACTCACCTGCTTGGCAGGCACCAACGAAGCATTTTGCCGGTCTGCATTTCCGTAGCTCCCGCCGGACTCCGAAGTATTTGCAGCCCAGGAAGAGGATTTCCAGACATCTCAGAGGCCAACCTGAGTCCCCAGCAAAGATGAGACCCGCAGCCCTCGTGAGTAGCGTGGAACCGGAACTCCTGGTCACTGTGCACTTTTGCAAATGCATTGACTTCTCAACGTCTCTTGAAGTCGTGCTTGGGGTTCCTTGTAGCCCCCACCTCGAGCAGAAGATCCACCGAAGATTGTCGGACTAGTCACCCGAGTGACCCACGGGCCGCCATTTTGTGTTTCCTCTCGAGGTTCCTTTGCGATCCCTGGTCCGTCGACTGGTGGGTCCCTGAGGAGTTAACTTTGATTTTCCTGGGGCTTCCCTGGTTGCTCCAGACGTGTCCTGACTCCCAACCAAGTGGTGAGTCCCTCAGACCTTGCTGGTCTGCACCAAAGCATCTTTCTCCTTTCTGCGTGGGTTTGCTGTTGCCAAGGCTTGTTGTGTCCAATCCGGGTACCGACGCTGCAGCACTCGACATCCTTCGTGGGACAGCTCGAATCCAGCTCCTGGTCGTCCTCGACGCCTCCTGGTCCTCGTGGCTGAAGAGTCAAGCTTCACGTTCTTCACCTGAAACACCCGACATCGGTGGGCATCTGCCTATCGCCTTCATTGTCACTGGCAAGTGACCCAGACTCTGTCCCCTCTGCTTTCAGGTTCTTCTCATCTTCGATCCAGGCTTGGGTCTCTTCGGACACTTTTCATCTTCCCGGCAGCAGCACTTCTTTGCCAGCTCCCATTGAAAACGACGACGCGACCCGACACCATTTGACACCTATGCACCTGGCTTCCCTGGTTGAGGTAACACGAGTACTCCCTTGGGTGTTGACCCTAGATCTTCCTAAGTCCCAAAGTGTTTGGTCCTAGTTCGTTTCTAAGTGTCCCTAATCTTTAAAAATCTAACCGCGACTTTCCCCATCGAAGCTAATGGGAGCTTGCGGCTGTGTTCTCACACTGCACACGGCCCCCGTGGGTCCCCTGTGTCACTGTATACACACTTCAAAAGAAGAGGGGGGGGGGACAAGGAGCAAGAAAGTAGGAAGGGGAAAAGGTCCTGTACCGGTGCTCCTAGAATTAATACACGTACAAAAAGGTAACAGTTCCTAAAGAAAACAGTGCCAATATGGTCTACTGTGAGAGGGGGGAGAGATGTAGGGCAAGGGGAAGAAGTGGATGAGGTTCGAGAGTGATAGTGTAATGAAGGCCAGATACTCCTGGATGGTACTAGAAGTGCCCTCACACACCCTTGCGGGTGCAAAGCATCATCATCGGGCGGTGCTCCTCGTGGGGGTGGCGCTGCAGTCCCTCACGGGCCCTTGGAAGGGCTCTCTGGCGGAGATCTTTTGATGGAGTCGCCGTAGTTGTGCGTGTGGGTGTGTGGGGAAGGGGGGAGGGCGGTGTCGTGATGGAGCTAAAAAGACCTAATGGTACCCTAACAATTTATTGGTGGGTCCAATGGATCTACTAAAAATTACGGGGGATAATGTTAAATAAACATTCTGAGTAGGGGAAAAAAATGTAAGTACGTCCCACTGCTCTCGACCCGTTGGAGTGAGGGTTAAAGTGAGAGAGAAGGAGTAAAAGTGGTGGTCAACATGTTTCGCGCTGCTTGCGGTCCCTAGTGGATCCTAGCGCTTCGTCCGGACCAAGGTGGTGACTAAAAAGTAAGAGAGAGGTATTCAGAAAAAAGGGGAGTATCCTGTAATCCCAAAAACAAAGGAGGGAGGAGCACGGATTATTCGTGTCCTTGACGTCGAACCTGCAGGGAGAGGGAGAGAACAAAGGGTTAAGGAGGAGGAGGGGCTCCCCTCAGACTGGGGCTAAAATATCGTGCACCAGTGGGGAGAGCATTCCAGCCGGAATCATGCTGGGATTAGTGCTAGTGCCCCGTGTCAGATAGGGGATAGGAAAAGGGAACAATGGTGCCCAAAATGGGGGTCAGGACAAGACAACAAGAAGCTTAATATGTGATCTAAAAATAAAAGACGTACATCCCAGTGTGTAGCCCCTACTGGGAGATTAAGGCTATACATACTAAATGCGACGTGAGACACTGGGAGGTCAGAGTGCAGAGTGCCGATAGTAAACTCACAAGTGAGCGTTGACTGACTGGTCTGATATTCAGAGGGTGTGGTATAAGGGTAGGTGCGTGGCTGCCCGTGGTTATCTCAATGCCAGTACCTAGTCTGAATCGAGTGAGTACTAACGACTGTGGCGTGTACGTACTGAAGCATGCCACAAGTATCAAAGTGAGTACTAAAGGTAAAAAATCAATGAATGTGAGATATACGTATATATATTGAAAAAAACACATGCTATTTCACATAAAAACGTATTACGATATCCTACCCGCAAAAGTCTAGGTTCAAGCTGTGCCGGGTTTTGACCATCTGGGGCGGGGGCTACAGCTGCAAGGAATTACATTGCGGGGGAAAAAAACAAAAACAAATTCTGGATGAGTGACATGAGCCCAGGGGGTGGTGAAGCTCACACACACGGCTGGAAAATCCAGCCACATAGTATACCATCGGAGAGGGAATACAAGGATCTCGCAATAACACCGTTAGGAAAGTAGCTCATGAGCGTCATGTGTACTTACATCTGCCCCGGAAGTTCCGCTGCGGTAACCTAGGGTGTCTCCAGAGTCGCCGGTAGCACTGCGCGGCGGGGTGGAGCTTTTTATACACTCAAAGAAAGGTGGTTGCGGGAACGGGACAGGAACCGAGGAAGGACTAGGCTGAGGGCTGAAAAGGTGGTGGCCATCTTGGAAAGGGTGCCGGGGGAAGCCTGATCATAGTGAAGGACCGTTTCTAGTGGTATTAACAGAAGCTGATCTCGTAACTCTGACGGTTCGAAACAGGGTAACGAGACCAGTGCACTGTGTGGCCGAGTGGTACAGGGCCTTGGACCAAATAAATGAAAAAAGGTCAGTCATACCTAGCCAAAAAACAGTCTATAATTTGAGGGGTGCAGCGTTGAGGTGTCAAAGTACCAGCACCCGCCGCGTTAATAACCACTAGTGGTGTGGTAGTGCAAAGATGAACTCACGTGAAGTGAAGGGGCTTATCTCATGACTGATGGATGCATGTGGGTGTTAGCTCCAAAATCGGTGTTTGTTGTAAACCAGCAATGTATACCATCGGTATAGCTATGTGGAGACAGAAGTAGAGTCACGGCTGTGCGTGTTGTCAGGCAGTGTGACAGGGAATTTTCTACAGACTGTCAGGGGTAGGCGAGCGTGCCAAGAAGTGTCTTAGGCATGGCAGCTCAACGGTAGTGTATATCAGAGGTTCAGTAGTCAGGTAGGGAGAGGAATCACAGCAATGTGTGTGCGCTCAGTAATGATGGCGACAAAAGGACAGGGTGCTTACCAAGATATCAGGAATGGAGAGCACTCCAAGGAATGTCGTCATTAAGGCCTGTGACGTTAGACTTGAGTCTGAAAACCCACCGTTGCTCAGTTTTAAATAAGGTTGTGGCTGACCAGGCAGGGTTGTGATCTATCACAATCCAGTGTAGACTCTCAGGGGGGTGGTTAAGTTCTAGGAAATGGTTCTGCAACCTCGTCTGGGTTCGTTTACACCTTATCGTGCTCTTGTGTTCCCCAATACGTGTTTTGACAGGTCTTGACATCATCCCAATATAGCGGAGTCCACATGGGCAAGTCAGTAAATAAATGCAATTCTTGGAGTTGCAGTTGGTATGACGTTTCAATTGCCATGGTCTGGGCAATCCTAGGTCAACCTCTGAATGAATGAATGAAAGTGATTTTGTATTGCGCAACTTAGCCCAATGGGCGTCAAGGCGCCTAACCAGATAAAACTGACTTAAAATTAAAAACCAGAAGAGCTTTCGTGGGTTTAGTTTGTGGACAGCAAGAGCATGACCCACAGGGGAAGTGGCCAGAGATTGGGGGTAAGTTCCAAAAGGTTCGGGCGGTTTTTAAATGGTTCTGGGGTGTGTGTGTACTAGGATGTCTCTCAGATTTTGAGTGCGTTTAAAGGCAAACAAGGGGAGAGGGCCCGGACCAAATGTCCCAGTTCTGAGTATCCGCCAATGTCTTTTCACTATTTTTTGGATAGTGTTGGAGAGGGGGGGAAAGAGGTCACGCAAGTGAGTGCGGTACTCTCAGATCTTGTTCTCGTTTCCAATAGAGACTCACGATGGTTGTTTCTTGCCCTCTTGTGTGCTGTTTTGATGATGCTGATAGGGTAGTCCCTAGCAATGAGGTTCTTTCTAAGGATGGCTGCTTGGATTTCGAACTCAGTGAGAGTGTTACAATTTCTTCTTAGGCGAAGAAACTGACCCACAGGGAGGTTATCCCTAAGTGATTTGGGGTGATGGCTGTGATAGAGTAAGAGACTGTTTCTATCAGTGGGTTTTCTGTAGTTGGTAGTTAGAAGACCACCGTCTTTGAGTGTTATGGAGAGATCCAGAAATGGTATAGATTCAGGGGAGTGGGTCCCAGTAAATCTGAGGAAGGGGTCAATAGTGTTCATCCAAATGAAGAAAGCGGTGCACTCCTCTACACTTCCTCTCCAGAAGATGAGAATGTCGTCGATGTATCGGCGCCAGAGGAGGATGTTATCATGGAATGGGTTGGAGGGTGTCCTGATTTTTACTTCCTCCAGGTCGGCCATGTAGAGGCATGCCAGGCTCGGCGCGAAGGTGCTGCCCATACATGTACCTTGGATTTGATGATAGAGTTTGTTATTGAATGCAAAGAAGTTTTCTTTGAGTGCGAGATGTGCACAGTCACAAATAAAGGGTATCGGAGTGACATAGGGCCAAGGATCCAAACTCTGTAGGGCACGTTCAAGGACGGCAAGGGTAGCGTCCTGAGGTATGTTCGTATATAGTGCCTCGACGTCCATGGTGACGAGAAGGTCGATCGTCTCTGGGGAATCAAATTGCTGTATTAGATTGAGGACCTCCATAGTGTCTCTCAGGTAGGTGGGTGTCTTGCTGACCAGTGGTCGTAAGAAAAAGTCGCAAAACTTACTTAAAGGTTCAAGTAAAGAATTAATACCAGAGACGATGGGGCGTCCGGGTGGAGGATTCGTGCCTTTATGGATTTTCGGAAGGCAGTAGAAATACGGTGTCCGTGGGTTTGTTTGGTTCAAGAAAAGGGCCTCGTCATGTGAAATCCAATCCTCAGCCTCAGCTTCCAGGGTCAAGCTCTGTATCTTATTCGCGAGGCGTGACGTGGGGTCCAAGTCAGTAAGTTGGTAATACCTGGTATCTGAAAGTTGTCGTTCACATTCTGCTTCATAAGTACCTCTGTCAAGGATAACAATGGCGCCACCCTTATCGGCAGGTTTTAGGATGATCGTTTGGTCATCTGCGATTTTAGTCAGGATACTTCGTTCTTCCTTCGACAGGTTATCAAAATGATGACCGGTGATTTTGGTCTCTGTGACATCTTTGAGGACCGCCTGTTCAAAAGTGAGAACTTCATTAGGTGTCATGGCTGAAGTGGGGGTGAACCTGGATTTGTTCTTCAGGCCAGTCCCTACCGCGGGAAGATCAGGTTTTCCATCAAAAAATGCCTTAAGACGTATTTTCCTGAAAAAGAGGTGAAGTTCCTGGTGCAATCTGAAGTCATCTTCTCTGGGAGTAGGGACAAAACCAAGACCTTTTTCCAAGAGTTTCTGTTCGTCCGGAGTCAGTGGTCTAGATGACAGATATACGTATATCTCACATTCATTGATTTTTTACCTTTAGTACTCACTTTGATACTTGTGGCATGCTTCAGTACGTACACGCCACAGTCGTTAGTACTCACTTGATTCAGACCACGGGCAGCCACGCACCTACCCTTATACCACACCCTCTGAATATCAGACCAGTCAGTCAACGCTCACTTGTGAGTTTACTATCGGCACTCTGCACTCTGACCTCCCAGTGTCTCACGTCGCATTTAGTATGTATAGCCTTAATCTCCCAGTAGGGGCTACACACTGGGATGTACGTCTGTTATTTTTAGATCACATATTAAGCTTCTTGTTGTCTTGTCCTGACCCCCATTTTGGGCACCATTGTTCCCTTTTCCTATCCCCTATCTGACACGGGGCACTAGCACTAATCCCAGCATGATTCCGGCTGGAATGCTCTCCCCACTGGTGCACGATATTTTAGCCCCAGTCTGAGGGGAGCCCCTCATCCTCCTTAACCTTTTGTTCTCTCCCTCTCCCTGCAGGTTCGACGTCAAGGACACGAATAATCCGTGCTCCTCCCTCCTTTGTTTTTGGGATTACAGGATACTCCCCTTTTTTCTGAATCCCTCTCTCTTACTTTTTAGTCACCACCTTGGTCCTGACGAAGCGCTAGGATCCACTAGGGACCGCAAGCAGCGCGAAACATGTTGACCACCACTTTTACTCCTTCTCTCTCACTTTAACCCTCACTCCAACGGGTCGAGAGCAGTGGGACGTACTTACATTTTTTTCCCCTACTCAGAATGTTTATTTAACATTATCCCCCGTAATTTTTAGTAGATCCATTGGACCCACCAATAAATTGTTAGGGTACCATTAGGTCTTTTTAGCTCCATCACGACACCGCCCTCCCCCTTCCCCACACACCCGCACGCACAACTACGGCGACTCCATCAAAAGATCTCCGCCAGAGAGCCCTTCCAAGAGCCCGTGAGGGACTGCAGCGCCACCCCCACGAGGAGCACCGCCCGATGATGATGCTTTGCACCCGCAAGGGTGTGTGAGGGCACTTCTAGTACCATCCAGGAGTATCTGGCCTTCATTACACTATCACTCTCGAACCTCATCCACTTCTTCCCCTTGCCCTACATCTCTCCCCCCTCTCACAGTAGACCATATTGGCACTGTTTTCTTTAGGAACTGTCCCCTGAGTCACTACCTTGGGTGGTTCCTTGGGGTCCCAGCAATTATACAGGCTCTAGGCCTTGTGTCTAGTTAAGTCGTGGTTCTTAAACCACTATTTTAGTATATGGTTTGGCTCGCCCCTAGGGCCTGACGTGTATTTGTGCTTATTACTGTCATATTTGAAGTGTAACTTATGTGTTTTGACCTCTAGCCTCATAAAGAGACTAGGAAGGTGTGTTTAGAAATAAATACACATGTTTTATATATATACCTGGTGTGGTTGTCTTTCATTTAGCCATTCAAGAGATTATTGACTGGTAAAACAAGCTGCTTTACATTCCTTCAAGACTTTGCCTGAAGGCTGCTCTCCATAGCTACCACTAGGATAGCTTTCAATAAAGGTTGTCTTTAACCTATAACCAATAAGGGGTTGTTTGGACTGGTACAGGGTGCCCACTATAACTAGTGGACAGCATATACCAGGCCAACTTCTCACAGGTGCGGGGAGGATAGTTATCTGTGGAGTAGTAACTGAAGAATAGTATGCCGAAGAGCTACATTCCTGCAAATGTGATCCAGGTCTTGTGTTGGACCTGGCGTCTTTTGGCGTGTTTCCCTTGTCTTTTTGCTTTCTGACCTCCTGTTTTTTACTCTGTTTTCGCAGGTTTGGTGTCGCTGCACACTTTCTCACTGCTGTCCAGTGTTAAAGTGCAAGTGCTCCTATTGTAAATTGTATTATGGATTGGTGTTCCATGATTGGCATATTTGATTTACTGATAAGTAAAGTGCACAAAGAGTGCCAGGGCCTGTAAATCAAATGCTGCTAGTGGGCTTGCAGCACTGATTGTGCCACCCACACGAGCAGCCTTTCAAAGGGTTCTCAACCTGCCACTGCAGTGTCTGCGCGCAGTTTTTACTGCCATGTCGACTTGGCAAGAGCACCCACTTGCCAAGTCCTAACCTTCTCTTTTATTACATGTGAGTCACCCCTAAGGTAGGCTCAAGGTACCCCTATGGGCAGGGTGCAATGTACTTGGAAGGTAAGACATGTGACATGTCCTGATAGTGAAATACAGTATATTTTGTGTTTCACTGTTGAAAGGCTATCTGTCTCATAGGTTAAAATGGGGAATACTTTGTAACATTTTACAAGTATATCTTCCCACTGGGACAAGATAGGGAAATGGAGTTTAGTATGCCTGAACTCAGAATGTAGACATGCATCATTTAGTAAAGATGTTTTGTATGTTGTGTTTGAAAATAACACTTTTAGAAAGTAGGTATATTCTTGTTTAGTCATTCTGTGTGCCTCTGCTGGGTTGTGGATTATCTGGCTTTGGAGTGACAGTGGCTGAGGATGTGCATTCTCTTCAGACAGCCACTGGGGGGGGGTCGAGGTGTGTCCTGCCTTTCCTGGATAAGTTAGGGCTGGACTGAATAGAACTGGGACGCATTTAGAGTAGTGGGAGGAGATTTCCTTGCATCTGAATGGGCCTGGTCTGCCTGGGACAATGCTGTCTTCACCTCCTGCCAGGAAGCTGAGCCAGAGAGGACCAAACTGGTTTGGACTGAGCACAGACAATCTCTGCCCAAGAGAACAAAGAGAAACTGAGTATAAATTTGGGGCCCAGTCCCCAGAACATTAGAACTCGCTTGGATCAAGGAACCTGCCAAGAAGAATTGCCAGGAGGAGTACTGCCCCTTTGCTGTGTTGTTGCTTTGCTGGGTTAGCCTTCAGTTGTTGCTTCTGCCTTGGGCAGTGAAAGGATTAGACTGAACTTTCTTCACTTGTCGCCGAGTATCTCCAAGGGCTTTAAATAGAGATTGCCTTTGTTCACGAAGTCTCAGGTACAACAAAGACGTCACTTACTTCTGGGTACCGCCTCTGGAACCGTGGGTTTCAGTTGCCACAAAGGAGGAAAGTAGCCAACACCGCCACTGGGTCCGGGTCCTGAAGGCACTGCAGACGGCACCGCTGCACTTTGCTCTGCAACCCTGGTCTAACCGATGACGATGACCACCGCCACCACTGAGCCGCCGCTTGCACAGAGACCTGTAAGCACTGCACTCTGCACCGCCTCGCTTCACTCCGCTGCCCTGATCTCACCAACGACGTCGCTGCATGTTGAACGTGACACCCATGACTGCACCGTGGTTTGGGGGCACCGTTCGTAAGTCACACGACGCACCGCCCAGTTCCACACGGCAGTCTGGGCCGACCAACGCCAGCTCCCATCAACCAGCACTGTTGCTTTCACCGTGACCTGTCAGCCCTGCCACGATCCCCGCCTCACTCTGCACTGCAGCGCAGGTCTCACCGATGCCGCTGGATGGTCGTCACTGAGCCACTGCCTGCACCGCAACTTGAGGGCACCGCACCGCTACTCTTCACATAGCAACTGCGACGGTCGCCACGACCGGCCCGCATCAACGCGGTCAGTTGGAACTAAAGGTACTGTTTACGAGTCTGCTGAAACTAACGCTGGCCCACACCGACACGGTTGGCCAAAACTGTTGGATTCTGTTGTTTTCAGCACCACTATAGCCCCGAATGTAGTTACCAGCTTCAAAGGACTGCATTATAAAGATATTCTTGCAAAGTGCACATTTTTGATTACTGTATATTGGTCTTTTATCGTTTTGGTCTTGTTTGCACAGAAAAATATTGGTTCTTTTTTTCATTCTGGTGTGATGTCCTTTTGTAGTGTTTTC
Source organism: Triturus cristatus (assembly GCF_964204655.1). Classification (NCBI taxonomy): domain Eukaryota; kingdom Metazoa; phylum Chordata; class Amphibia; order Caudata; family Salamandridae; genus Triturus; species Triturus cristatus. The sequence continues at coordinate 984,016,401 of NC_140590.1, forward strand.
ACTGTATTTCCGTGTGTTATTTGCAAATGATTTACACACTGCCTCTGAGATAATCTGGACTGCTCGTGCCAAGCTACCCAGGGGGGGTTGAGCAGGGGTTATTTCAGTAGTGTATCCCCCTTATATGGACAAAGTGCAGACCATTGCTAACTAGAGATCCCCATTTCTAACATCGTGGATATTAAACTCATAGATAATTCAACTCTAAGAATAGTAAATCCCTACATGCAACAAAAAAAGGGAGCAGGGATAATTCAACTTCTAAAATGTATTAAGGTTGTGTTGCATCTGCCCTGTCAGACCAAGGTTTTCACCTTAATTTGGGGGTGACTTTAACTGTAAGATGGGAGATTGGGGAAATGACGATAAAGCTTTAATGGAATTGAAAGCTACATGTGGCATCCCCTCAATCAGAAATGTATTTCCTAAGAAAGATGCCAAAGGCAAACAATTGGTAATTTTCTGCTCAGCTGAACGCCTTATTTCAGCCCATAATTTCTATGAAAATAAATATTACGCTGTGCCCACTTATAATGCCTACCGAGCACAATCTGTAATTGATTATATTTTAATTAAGATCATCGACTGGAGTAGACATGGAACTATGAATAAACAATGGAAGTTGGAGGGTGATCACCATTCCCTTTGCCTGGGGCTAAAAACCTATTTGTCTGTTGCACCTATAGAAATCCAAGAGCTAATTAACAACTGGGACTTGGGAGGACAAATTACAATCAGCTTGAATCCAAATCTCGACTCAAACGTAGGGGAGTGGAATATGGACTTATCAACAGTCGACTTACAAGATCAGTTACTGAACAGCTCAGAGGGCACATACATACTACAACATTATGATCTCTTATTGAAATCACTAACACCAATTGTCTCAAGAACGAGTATGTTTAAAAAGCTGCAAGTAAAACCAAATCCCTGCAAAGAAGGATGGTTTGTTGAAAATGAAAAGCAAAGAAAACAGAATTGCAAATTGCCCTGCACAGCAAACTACCTCAAGAGGTAATAACCCCCTTAAGAGTAAGCTGCAAAGTACTAATAAAGAAGAAAAAGTCTGAATTATTGACCAGAAAGTGATAGGATTTATAAAAAGCCACCCTGGTGGGGGATCCTCATGTGTTTTAGCACAAGATTACGGAAGGGCTTTGAGTAAGGAGAAACCATCTGGAATCAAATATCTCAGAAGAGGTTTGAATAACACACTTTCACACAATCCTCACCTCCACGGATTACAATGCACAAAATATATTTCATCCGATCATCACTTTAAATGAGGGAACCCTTACCAGCTCTCCAATGCTAATCTTTTGGAGTTCATCTCAGAGGCTAAAGTGAAGGAAGTCATACAAGCATTTACTAAGTGGAAAGGGCCGGATCCAAATATGATACCCCCAGAGGTCTTTCTTGCAGATGCCGAATGTTGGACTGAAATATTTTGAAAAGTATTTGCAGTGATCATAGTGAGCAACAACTGTCTAGATTCATGGCAGAACAGTTTAACTGTGCCATTATACATAAGGATGATCTAAAGTCTTATAGACCAATACATTTAATTGACATAGACTGTAAAATCTTCTCTAAACTGATTCTGAAGGCCTTGGATGATTGGGCCACCAAAAGGAATATACTTTCACCAGTACAAGAAGGATTCAGAAAAGGATTATCGACAATTGATCAGATATTTACTTTTTCACATATCATTCATAAATTTAGCACAGCAATTAAAATGTCCCTGTACGAGGCATTTCTAGATTGTCAGCGTTTTGGTTCCAATAAATCAACTCCGGGCGAAACTGACTATAATGGACATTGATCCAGGGCGTCTGGCACTAATCCAGTTGTTGTCAGCTTGGACCACCTCCCAGGTAAGACTCAACCAACCAGGGCTTATCAGCAAAACCCTATATACTAATAGAGGGGACAAACAAGGTTCCCCACTTCAGTGTTCCCTGTAAATGAAAGATCTACACCATGAAGTTAGAAAAGCCACAGACGACAACCCGATAGGAAACAGCTTCAGGGTCCCTGCCCTACTTTATGTTGATGTCTCCTTTTGACAGCTAAAACTCCCAAAGGTATGAAAGCACACCTAGTGGCAATGGAAGAATACTGTAAAAGAAATAACCTAATAATCAATACAGGGAAGACTGAGATAATAACCCTCAGGACTAAGTGGTCTAGGAAGCATTCATTTTTCATAAATGAAGTAAAACTGGAAGAAGTGGCATCATTCAAGTATTTAGGCATGATAATCGATAGAACTGCAAACTGAATAACAGTTAAACAATCAACTTTTGGGAAATCTGAGGCCGCTGCAAATGCCATCTCACAATTAGCACGCAAACACAGTAACTGGTACTCAAGCTTTATTGATAAAGTATTCTGGGCAAAAGTCTGCGGCTAAATCTATGGAGAATGGATAAGTCCATGCAAGGAGTAGGCCTGTTTGAAAGAAGGTTCTGGAAATCCCTGCTCAACTTGCCATCTAGCGTCCCAACAGTAGTATTAGATGTAGATATCGGCTTCGACTCAATTGAAACCAAGTGCCAGATGGCACCCATTAAGTATGGACTAAAAAGATTGAGCTCGCAAGGCACAAATTTAGTGGCTTAGGCCTGGAAAGAACATTTCTCCATGAACGCGAAATCCCCATACGCAATTCAGCGGGAAAAGGAATCCAAGAGACTTGGTTTTGTAATAATGTGGGCTACTGGAATGAGGGCTGGTGCAATCTTGCATATGTCATAGGCACAGCCTGGGGACATCATGGGATTCTCTGACAGTTGGTGAACAGAATTTGTGAGGTGTCTGGCTTTTCAGACACAGGTAGTTTATCTGCCATTAGACTTCAAGAAGATTACTAACGTGTTGTGTTGTCTTTCTGGCAATAAGCGTGGGATCCACCAGGCAACTGACAGAGGTGTAATTTAATCTGACAGAACAACCTGTGTCTCCCCGGAGTGGCGGCAACTGGAGCCTCAAGTTTATCCCTTCACACTACTGCTTTCATTCCAATAAGTAAAGCAGTGCGCTCTCTTATGTTGAGAGTACGGTGAATTTTAAGGAGTGCTGTGTGACAGGAGAAGCGAGTTCATCAAGGGCCGGCGGGAGGAGCACGGAGTGAAGAGAGCACTTGCCCTTCGTGTGGAGAAGGAGGAGAGTGTGTCATGCAGCAGCAGAAGGAGTGAGGATAGCGCATACCCTTTGTTGTTTGGCAGCAGGAGCACCTGAGGAGAGTGCCTGCTTTTCATACAGTGCTGCCATAAGTAGGAGAGTGTAAGGAGAGCATTCTCCTTTCATCTTGCTGGCGAGGCAGCAGCAGCGCATGTAATCAGCATCAGGAGGGAGGAGCGAAGAGCTAGCACAAGGAGGAATGATTTTTCGCGAGCGGTGTTCAAAGGAAATTCTTTTATGAATGAGCCCATGACAGTTCTGCATGCAGTCTTGGTGGAGACGAGAGGGCGTCTCCAAAGACTTGTGGTGTGAGTGACTGAGGCACACGTATTACACACCTAGAAGAGTGGAGTAAAGAGTGCACTCCAATGGATGTGTGTTCTATGACCCGGACTGGAGGAAACTCACACTTTATGAAATAGAGACTGTGATCCCAGCGAGTGAAGAGAACCCCCCCTGATGTTGCTGGTGCCTGCACACATTACAATCTGGTAATGGGCCAGTGTGCTGACTGCCAGGCATGTCATCGGCTCACAGGGCTGGATGGGGTTGGAGAAGACGTTCCCAGGAGGAGGGACTTTCACCGGACTAGCCCAGATCTTCGATCCTATCATGTGCGAGACTTGTTTTACTGCCTACAAAAGCTCTTACCAGAAACGGTACATGTATAAATAACTCCCAGGGAAGGCAGTTGGAAGGTTTTGCTCCTTTACAATATACACCATGTGTAATGTATAATGCAAAACTCAACACAAAAACTTAAAGCAAAAATGTTTCTGAATCTGTTTTTGCGTATGCCGTGATTTCTACATAGCATGCTGAATTAATATAATTTCCGGTACAGTTCATATTTTGAAAGATGGTTCTGAAGGGTCAAGCAGCAGGTAGATCTTCCTGTGAATCGTCCCTCTTTGGCTATTAGTCCACTGTCAGGGGGACGGGTGAGGTCGCAGTGTGACAGCGCTGAGTGAGCCCTGGAGCTCCCATGACTCGAGCCATCTCTGAAAAAACATAGTGAAGTCCACATTTTATAGTACGATGTGGCATACTGCCTTAATTGTCCACATGCGATGAAGGGAACTTAACACATTATTTGATCTTGGACAAGTACCCAAGGACCTCAGCACATTAATGTGTCAAATATATGAGAAACCGGCTAATCACACATTTGAACATATATGTATATGAAATATACGCCTTTTCTCCCACAAATATCTTCACCTCACTTTCTCTGCAGTACATTCAGAGCGCGTTGAAACTTTTGACATTGGGTTCTAGATGAATGTTTTTTGAACAATCCACTTTGAGGGATCAAGTTGTCTTGAATGCTGTATAAATCTTGAAAGCACTCTCCTTTCATACAGATTTTGTCAATTTCAAGTTGTGTTTTTTGTCGCTTGTGAAATCTTTGCCCCTGGAGAGACCTAGTGAGGGGCGAAGGGGCATGTTCCGTTGAGCTGTAGCAGCGGAGTGAATGGGAGCAGCAGGGCACGTGGGGGTGGCCACAGGGCTGGAAAAGAATATAAATTGAGGGTTTGCCCGGGTGAGCGGGGGTGTCAGCGTTCTTACAATAGCCGGTAAAGGGGCCGTTGTCACCCTCCCACCTCTGCTCCTGCTCTCCGCTGAGGCATTTCTGAGGACCGTTGAGTTGTTGGGTCATACAGTGATTAGGCGCCTCCTTCGGCTCTGGTTTGTGGCAGCACAGAGACTGCAGTGGGGCAACAATAACTAGGGGTGGGCGGAATTTGCGTAATCGCGTTACGCAAATCTCCGCGAAACGGTAAAAAATCTCCGCAAACACGCAGAAATTCCGCGAACACGCGGAATTGCTTGTTCGCGATGCTTTTTTCCTGTTCGCGATCGCTGTTTGCGTGCTCGGGGAGAAATATCTCGCGAACACGCATTTTGAGAACGCGAACAAGCAAAAATTTCGCGAAGTCGCGGAAATCGGAATTTTGGGCAATTTCGCGTTCTCCGCGGAACGCGAAATTACCCAAATTCCGCAAATTCCGCGAACGGAACGGGATTTACCGCCCAGGCCTAACAATAACCCCTGCAGTACTGAGAAGGGTGCGGAAGATGCTCTGAGATGGGTACGCTTACAGCACCAGCGATGCAGCCACAGGGCAATGGCCACTCTAACCAAACCAGCAATGCTGCCATACGTCATAGATCAATACTTTAACACCAGCAGGAAAGGCATACAGCTGGGGCAACTTTGCATCACTCTTACGAAAACAACAAGGCAGGCGTAGGTATCGCAAAGGGAGCTTCGTCGACATCAGTAATGCAGTCATGTGGCATAGGTCCCATTTACATCAGCAATGCAGCAGCCCCAGCAAGGCAGCCAGAGAGTAGGAGTCACTCCACTCACAACTGCACAGCAGCCACAGAAAACCAGCAATGCTGCCATACTTAAAGGGATACTATTTCAGGATCCAGCATGTCAGCCATAAAGCATAGGTAAGTCCTCTATCATCAGCAACACAGTCATAGACCATGTGCCAGTCTCATAACACCAGCAATGCAGCCATGTGTCAGTGTCAATTCATGTTAAAGAACAGTAGATGTTTCAGCACCCAGGCTAATGTGCTGCATAGCTAAATACATATAAAAGGTACCAAAGGCGAGACTGATTGCACTGCAAATGCTTGTTTCAATCGTGTTTATATTGGAGTTTCTTTCAGGCCATCTGGTTCCTATGAATATTAGTCAACTAATTACAGTGCCTTTGTGCTTTCTGATGCAACAGGGGGATCCACCTTCTGAATGGGTAGACTGGACCGAGATTTTGACAATTGCATATTAGCAATTGGGGACACACATTTTTAACCTGCTTGGAGAAGTCAATTATGATGGGATGATTGGGGACAGAAGGTCAACATTTATTTAAATACTTACCAGAAGTATATGAGAAGTATATGAGGAAAATGGTGAGGTGATAGAAGATGTGTACAAGGAAGCCAAGTTAAGATTACAAAATTGCTTCGCTAAAACTGTCAATACAATAATGAGACGACATAAGCTTTATACACAACCACAAAAGCCATGTGAGTTAAATGATGACTTTGTAGGTTGGCTGCGTGAGTTAGCAGAAAACTAAAACTTTGATCCGATGGGGAACCAGCTGACTGTTCAATGCAACAGTAAAAAAAATCAGGCTTTGGGCAGCGAGTGACCCCACTCCTAAAGATGCCATTAAAACTGCTAAGATTGTAGAGGAGCCAGAAAAATGCATAAAGGAAATCCAAAGAATAGATGCAAAACCTCATAATGCTATAGCAAAAGTTGACGATGATTTGGAGCTAGTCAATGCTGTGAAAAAGAAACTCTATTTACAGAATGTCAGTCAAAGCAAAAATGCTTGGAAAGGACTAAATGAAAAGGGGAATTCACTACCCAACTTGAAGAAAACTCAAACTGATCTTTCATGTCATATGGCGGACTCAAAAAACTGTTTTGCAATTGGCAAAGAGTGCCACAAATGTGTCAAGAAAGGACATTTTGCACGTCTTTGCAAGACCTCTAACAAAAGAGTTTCAGGTCTAAAAGGAGCTGAGGATGGTGCAGAGCACAAGGTATTGGTTGTGGGAGAAGAAGAATACCAAAATGAGAAGAGAAGGCTACAAGCCAAAGCCGAATTCAGAATTAATGAAAAATCTGCTGTTTTAATGGTGGATTCAGGCTCCTTGTACACTATTATACCAAAATACATGTTTGAGGATCTATGGCCAAAGGAAAAATTAAACGTTTCGGATGCAATCTTGAAAGGGTATCAGGAAGTAGACACTGGTGTGATGGGATACTTCACAGCGGAAATTGAATTAAAAAAATGCACCACTGAGGGAAGCGTGTATGTAGTAGCTGATTGCCCTCCGATATTGGGCTGGTCTCACCAGTATGCCCTGCACATTATTGTAAATCCAAGAGCAACAAAGCATGTGTTGGCTGTTGCAGATAAAGAGTTAGAAGCTTTGCTCAAAGACTTTGAAATGGTATTTGAGAACAGGATTGGTGAGGTAAAGTACTATCAACAAAAGGTAGTCCTAAAAATTGCTGTTCCAGTAAAACATTCAGTTATAAAGGTACATATAACAGCTTGTGCAGAAGTTAAATCCATCCTTGACCAAATGATCAAAGACATTATTGAGCCAGTAAAAGCAACAGAGTGGGTGGATGAATATTAAAGCATTAATCATTTAACTGTCCAACTGCCACTGCTTTTTAAAATTGGGTCTTAGAAGAGCCTATCACCAAGTGAAGGTGCATCAAGACTCAAATTATTTGACGGCATTTATTACTATTGAGGGCGTCTTTCAATTTAACAGGTTGTCATTTGATCTCTCATCAGCTACCAGTGTGTTTCAGTTATAATGAATTGCTGGAGCAGGTATAACTCTACGTAAGGACAAGCAAGTTCCTTGTGAAAGAAGTTGAGTATGTTGGGCACTTGATTTCCGATGAAGGAATAAAGCCCAAAATGAACTTAGTCAGCGCAATAGTGCATGCACAAGTTCTCAATGACAAGAAGAAGTTGGGATTGTTTATGGGTCTTCTAGAATACTATCCAAAATTCTTGAAAGATTTTGCAAACAAGTCAAGTCCATTGAGCGTTGTGTTAAAGAAAGGAAAAGAATTTGAGTGGGGAAATGCCCAACAAACTGCTTTTGATCAACTTAAAATGAACATTTCACATGCTGACATTTTAGTTCTTTTCAAATTTGGCGTAAAAACTATTTTAACCTTTGATGCAATTGCTAGTGGCATTAGAGTTGTGGTTTAACAAGTACAAAGAAGAACGGATATTTATTTATTTATAACGGAAAAAATAGTAGCTTTTGTTTCTCATTTGTTAACTGGTGCAAAAAAAAAAACTACTCAGCTATTGAGCGAGAGGCATTAGCAGTTGCCTGGGCCACAAATCCTTTCTGTGACTTCATTTGGGGTGGGAACTTTTCATTGATAACTGATACTAAGCCTTTGTTACAAGTACTTGTGCTGAACGGCTTGACCAAATGTTCTGGTTGCTCGGCGAGGTTGGCGGTTAGGTTACAAGATTATGACTGTAAAGTAGAATACCTTTTGGGGTGAAGAAACAAAAGGGAGGATTGCCTGTCACAGTTGCCTGACAAGACTGCTGATGAGTACACATCTGATTCGGAAGAAGTGCTGGCTGACATGGAAGATGCTACTGAAAGATTACAAGGATGTGTGTCCATGAGTGAGTGGAAGTTAGCAATGGATTAGGATCCTGAAGCTGTGAGGGAAATGGTCAGGGGCGAAATGAGAAGGGAGAGAACTTTACCTGAGGCAGTTAAACATTTTCATAAGGTCTCGGGAGAGTTATCTCTTGTGGGTAATGGTTTGGTTATATGGAAGGAATTTTTTTTGCCACCAGCTGCAGTGAGGGAGAGGTTTATAAAAATAGTGCATGAAGGACATTTGGGTCAAACTTTCAAAATTAAGAGGCTGAAAGAGAGATTTTAGTGGCTGAAAATGGACACCCAAGTGAAAGAATGGGTAGAAAGATGGGAAGCATGAAAAAATTCTGAAAAAGGATTGCGAGTTGGACTGGGAGTGACTGAACTCAATCAGCATTTGGTTGAGGCAGATCATGTGTGGGAGAAACTGTGCTTAGATTTTATTTGCCAATTTTAGGCCGTCCTGTGCATGAAAAATATGCAGTGGTATTGGTTGGTATTAAGTCCAGGTGGTTAGAGGTGGTAGTCATGAAATCCATCAATAATAAAGCCAGCCTTTCTGTACTAGGAGAAATATTCAGAAGAGAAAGGATACCATCTAAATTAATCGCTAACAATGACACTAAACTTACATCCATTAAAATGCAACAGTTTTTTAAGAAAATAGGAATTAAACATGTTTGTACCTCACATTACTAACTCTGAGTTAGATGTGCAGAGGGCAATCAAATACATTTTGTGGGCACCTCGCACCACTGTGAATTCTGGTACTGGAAAGGCCCCATTTGAATTGATGAGTAGCAGGCAGCCTGCAACTTAGTTAGTTTCATCTTGGTTACATGAGAGTGAAACAAAATTGGTTGAAAAGGACAAGAAGACGTTAAAGGGTCAAGGTTGATTTGAGGTCAATGACTGGGTAAAGGTGAAACCTGGTGGTGTGAGTGGGGGTCTGTCCAAATTTCGTGGTCCATATACAGTGAAGGAGGTAGGCAGAAATTTTGGACAGACTTAAAACCTTAGGTGGGTTGTTTTGTTTCAGAAGGATGGGCAAGGTGTTGTCCAACCGGTTGAGAAGGTGAAGAGGTGTTCTGGTTGGTTGTTGATGGATGATAATGATTTTGGTAGATCACCAGTGTATAACAGAGTCAAAAAATGTTTTGGATTTTCCAGTACCCTCCGATAATGCAGAAAACATGAGAAATAAAATGCCATACGATTAGGATTACCAAAAGAATACCAAGATCATCACTGATGAGATGGCACGCAGTAGTCTGCAATGACAGTGCCTGAGAGGGGAGGAGGATTGCTCACTTGGAGCAGACCTGGAGGTAGATCAAAGTTACTCATACATTAATGGAGAAGTCAATGGCCATCCCATCTCATTTCTGATTGATATGGGGGTCTACCTGTTCTACTGTTCATTCAGAAACACAAGATGACAAAAGAAAACCTTCCAAATTTAACACTCACTATCAGAGAGAAGGTATGTGATCTTTCAGGGAAGAAAATTGGAATAATTAAATCAGCAGAACAAGTGAAAATAAAGGTGAAACCACATGCAACTTTTCTTTGAACTAGACAACACAGATTTACCAAAGAAGCTGAAGAGGAAATTAAACGAGTAATTGAGAAAATGATAGAACTGAGAATCCTCCGAGAGGTTCATGGCAGTCCATGCAATTCTTCTGTAATAGGAATCAAGAAACTGAGTGGTAACTGGAGAATGAAAATTGTTTCTAACTCTCATATAGGAAACTTTCAATTCCATTAAGGACACAGAGGCGAGGATTATGCTTTTACTCTCTTCCATTTTGTTCAACAGCAGCCTTTTTATAACATACATTCTTTAAACTTTCACTTTAAAAGCAGTCCTAAGAGTCTCTGGGAATCAAGTAGCAAGCAAAACCAATCACAGTTCAACAGTAGTCCATTGAGGTAACCAATCAGGTTCCACTTGTGCCTGTAATAGTCCTCTCTTCTCTCTGACCCCCCTCTTTCTTCGCACGAGTCAAGCCATAGCTGTTTCTTTACTGGTCCATCCGAACCTGGAAACAAAAGAGAAGGATCAGGTGGAATCACAATGTCATGATTATGTCAAGTAAATAGTAAGGCCATGAATAACATTGTTAATAAATTCTTAAAGATAAAGACAACCTATGTATACATCATAAACATAGTACTTTCTGCTTAGGGTGAGTCCTAATAAGAGAGAAACACCTTCATTCCTGGTGGGATAATCCTCACCTCCGTGTCCTTGATAGAACTGAAACTTTCCTACACGTGAGTTAGGAACAATTTTCATTCTATGTGAGGACCGGAGGCGAGGATTATGCTGGTTCAAAGCTTGCTCACCATCAAATGAGCCATATTCAGCACCATCCTGGAGTAAAATCTCTTAAAAGTGGAGTCTGCGGACCAATCTGGGGCATTCATAATGTTCTCTAATCTCGCCCAGAAGGAGAACGCCTTAGAGGCCATTGCCTCTCAACAGAATTGGCCACGAACATGGTCAGGTCAATGCCCACCTCTTGCATGAGTCATCGTACCCAACGTGCAATTGTGGGAGAGGAGACCGCCAAACGCTTTTTTTTAGTGCAATCAGGAGTTGTCTCTCGCCCGGAGGGTGAAATTCCTCCGACATCTGCTCATACGCTTTGAGGCACTGAACCACGCAGAGCTTTGGGGAGTCTGGGAAGGCTGGGTACTCTGATTTTAGTATTGGATTTGGTTCTTCTAGACACCAAGGACACTCCAGGCGGGGAAACAATTCTGCCCTTTATGTCAAGGGCTCGGACATCGGATACCCTTCTGCATGAGATTAAACATAGCAACATCGCCAGTTTGGTGGACAGCTCTTTGCAGGACAGAAACCTGCTTGGCTGCCAGGAGAGAAAAAGGTTGAGAACTCGGTTGCCATCTCAAAGCGCCGAGTATCTAGGAGATGGTGGCAATGAAAGTCTGATTCACCGAAGGAGTCTACATACAAGAGAATGTTCTCCCACTGGAGTCCCATCAACTGGAATATGGCCAGCCAAGATTGCAGAGCGGAAGGTGTTTATGGATCGATAAGCTAAATCCTCTGTGGCTAGCTCTGCTAAAAAATTCACTATCTGTACTACCTCGGCAACCACAGGATCGAAACCCCATCACAGACCCCAATGTGACCATAGGGTCCAAGCTGACCTGTATTTTTGACCGTACTGTCTGCCCAGGCTTTGGCCAGGAGCTCTTGAGCCTGGTGCATAAAGCCTGCACCTGCCCATCGACCCCTTTAATCCCCCAAGCTATCAGAGTTAGGGAGCCCCGCAGAACTAGCTGGTGGGGAATCTGGTCCAGGTTGAGTAGGAGGTGAGGAATCTGGGGAAGTTTGATTCGAGAATCCCAGGAAAGTTCCAGTAGAACCAGTAACAACACTTGAGATCTCCAAATTGGAGCTACAAATACCACGCCAGCTCGTTGATGCATGATCTGGGCCGATGCTCAAGTGATCATGGCAAAGGAGGAAAAGGCATATCCCTGTTCCTGGGCCCAATCCTGCAGGAAAGCATCCGTCGTAGCCGCCAGGGGATCCAGTCTCCAGCTGAAGAACCGGGGTAACTGCTGGTCCAACCGGGATGCAAACAGGTCCACTGAGAACGGACCCCATCTCCTACGTAGCTGCGGGAACACCTCCGGGTCTTGCTTCAATAGGATGGAATGCTGCAGATGGCGAGAGTGCCAGTCTGCCACTTGGTTCTCTTGGCCCGGGAGGTATTCCACTGTCATGGAAACATGATCTAGGCAATACTGTCAAAAACTGGTCGCTAGATCTGAGAGAACTTTGGAATGTGCGCCCCCGAGAAGGTTGATGTATCTGACGGCTGACACATTGTCTATCTTGAGTAGCACACAAGACCTCCTGTTGAGAACTCACCAAACCGAGCGCCCCAACTGGACCTGCTGGAGTCTGACTGTATGACAAGGTTCGGGGCAGAATCAAAGATCGCTCTTCCATTCCAAGCCTCCATGTGTGAGAGCCACCATGAGATTTCCTCTCTAACCTCGTCCGTGAGGACGACTATCTGAAAGTAAGTGAGGACCTTGCAGAGATGAGTCACCTTGAGCTGCTGCAGGACCCGATAATGTAGGGGGCCTGGAAAGATGGCCTGGACTGGAGAGGAGGCCCCCCAGACGGGTGATCTGATGCAGAGAGGTGCGTGGTTTAGCCAGTGTACAGTGCAGTGCGTGCCTGATTTTTATTATTTCGCAGGATGGAAGACTGAGGGTAGAGGTCGTCTAGTTGATACCACACAACCCCAAAAAGGTTTCTGTTTGTGATGGGATCACGATGGACTTCCCCTCCTTTATATCAAAACTCAAACCTTCTAAAAGGTCAATCGCAGTCTGCAAGTGGATTGACAGCTGGAGAGGGCATTGGGCCATGAAGAGCATGTCATCTAAATACACGATGAGGCAGATGCCCCGTGTTCAAAGGTGTTCCACCACCGGTTTGAGAACCATGGTGAAGCACTAGGGAGCTGAGGAGAGTCCGAAGGGAAGACTTAAAAATTTGAACGCCTGCTGGTGCCACAGGAATTGAAGAAAACGCCGGTGGAGCGGGAAGATGAGTACCACCAGGCACGCATCCTTGAGGTTGAGGCGAACCATCCAATCGGATGGGCGAAGGACATATCACAGGAGGTAAATACTCTCCATCTTGTATTGTCAGTACACCAACCATTAATTTAAATCTCATAAGTTTATTACAGGGCGCAGGCCCCCATTGGCCTTGTCCACTAGAAATATATTGCAGACGAATCCGTGGGGGTGAATGGTTGTCTGCTGACTCGCCTGTTGGGCCAGAGGAGCTTGGACCTCCACATCTATTACGGCTGTTTCCCCTGCCGAGAACTGGATTGGGCGCGGTCCGGATACCTGATAAGGAGTCCCGTAAAATATTTTTGAAAGCCCTGTGTTGTTTTCAAGACCCAGGCATTTGTCGTTAGAGCCTGCCACTCTCGGATAAAACATGCCAATCGTCCCCCCACCTGAACCTTGGAGGCAAGGCGAACACTCACTGGCGCTAGAGTTGTTGGCTTGTCCTCTGGAACCTCGTCCTCAGAAGCGCTGACCACTGGTGGGGTAGAAGTTTACGAAGCAGGATTGGTCTTGGTGACCATAGCCATGCCTGGAGCCTTGCCCTCTGGAGTAGGGTTGGAAAGCATAGCGGCCGAGAGAGCCGCCCCTACTATGGCCGGCCCCTTGGAAAACCTGGGAGGGGAACACTTTCTTAATTGAAGCTTGGGCTTTATCTAAGGAAGTAAAGGTGTTCACAAACTTTCTGAGCTCCTTAATAAAAGGATCCCCAAGGAGTGCACCCTGGGCTACTGCCCCTGCCTCTGAGACCTTGGCATCCTCAAACATGTCCAGGATTTTGGTCAAGGGGCCAACTACGGCTAACAGCCTGCCAGGACCGGTCTATACCCTTCTACGGATTTTTGATAAACTTTACCAAAAATGTGGCCATCTTGAGGGTCTATGTCTGGGGTTTGTGCTACTTTACCCTCTAAACAGGGCCTAGAGAAATCTGCCCTTAGGCAGCAATGTGCTTACTTCTCTAATGGTTTGCGCAGGTGATGAACCACATACTGCGCCACCTTCTCACAAGGGATCCAATCCGCCGCCGAGGGTGAAGAATCTGGGCGCAGTCCACCATGTCCGACTGTGACATCTCCGCTGGTGTCTCACTAGGTGTGAAAGGCCACCATGGCCTGGGTGACCCTGCATCCTCATCTGATGGGATCGTCATCCTGCAAGTTGGGAAATAGGGGGTGGGGGTTTCTGCTGGGGTTCTGAGTCAGGTGGGGTAAAGCTGGGATGCTCTTCACCATAAAGCTGTGCTTGAATTGCTCAAAAGCGTCCAGGTCCACACCCTCCTCCCTATGGCGCTTTGCTGGTGGTACATCTGGGTTTGGAGACGGTGGGAGAGCAGGGGGGTGGTAGGCACCACAGGCGCTACCTGAGACCTCTTGGTGCACTCACTGGCAATAAGCTGGGCGAGGAGTTCCTCCTTGGGTCCCATAGCTTGATCTACCGCACGGCAGATAGAAGCAAACACCACATTATAAAAATCATCATACCAAGGGAGACAATCCAAAGGGTCCTCATAACCCCTTCTGAGGTTTCCTTGCTAAAATGCAGGGTTCCTGTAACCAGGGGGAAACAATTAATGGGGAAAACTGAGCCTTGACAGGAATAACACCCTCAAGGAGCCACTCATGCAGCACAAACCTTGGTAGGGGAATATGGGCAGGCAGGTAGCTGCAAAGCGTTTTAGGACTGCTGGCACAGTCAAGTCTTTAACGTGGGCAGAGCCACACAGCAAAGAGCCTAACCCCGGGAATTCTTCCCCCTTGGTGCATGATAGTGAATGGGGTAGATTGCCTGGCACCTTGTTACCCTATAGACCTAATGGTCAATGTAAAAATACAGACCCCAGTGAGGGCTTCGGCATAGTATGCAATACTGACCCTACACAGGGCGTCAAAACTGTTCTGTGGCCAATGCACTATACAGACCTCATACATGGGGCGTCAGTCTCCAGGTAAGGCTCTTGGAGGTCCTGGCTCCTGACCGACGTCCGTTCCTGTCAGAATCGCGCATTGGGGGAGAGAGAGGGGAGACCGCCGGAGTAAAGCGCAACTTGGCGGGCGGAGGGCCGCACTGAAGCGCAGCACTATCAGCAGCAGTCGCAAAGGAGCGGAAAGGCTCTCCTGCGACCAGGTCAATGTCAGTGCTGTGCGCTGTCTAGACACCACACAGGTTAATGGCTAAGAACAGCTAACCAAACACTCTCAATAGCTAATAAAGGAGAAGGGAGGAAAACACTTAACTGAGGCTGTGAGCAGCAAAGGAAGAGAGGGATCAGAGAGGCGAGAGGACTATTACAGGCACAAGTGGAGCATGATTGGTTACTGCTATGGACCACTGTTGGACTGTGATTGGTTATGCTTGTTACTTCAATATGACTGTCTATCTGTTCTGCCATGAAAAAGATGGATGTTCGCTTTCAATACTTGCGCTGAAACTTGGAGGGCTAATGTGTCCAATTGCTTATCTTTCAAGAGTGCTGGATCCAGTTGCTGTAAGAGCAAAGTGAAGGAAATATGATGGGCCTTATTTTAATTGTCTATGGTCCTCACTTACTTGAAATCCGTATAACAAGAACAAAAACACAGAACATTACAAACAGCAGGTTGACCCGATATGAACAGGTAATACTTAAGAGTAGAGAACATTTCATTTCTAGGATGTAATATTCTGAATCCAGCAACACTGATTACGAATTCAGACAAATGTGATGGCAGGAAAAATATTGTTGATGACGAATTGGAGCATGAATGCATTGAGGTGAACGAGTTATGTTCAAAACCAAGACCAGATATTAGGAAAAAAATCAAATTTGATAATGTTGATGGTTCCTGTCTGAGGAATCAATATGGAGGATTGAAAGTTGCTTATGTAGTATGTTCTGTTTCAGGAATGCTGGAAGCATCCTCCTTACCAAATGTGACATCAGCACAAGTGGAAGATTTGATTGCTCTAACGACAGCTTGCTGCTTGTCAGAGAATTTGAATATTGCTATCTATACTGACAGCCAGTATGGTTTTAGTGCTGTGAATGACTATAGTCAAACTCCGGTCACAAAGAGGGTTCATGACATTTTGAAGTGCTCCAGTTAAAAACAGCATGTACATATTGAATTTGTAGGACGCAATTCAGAAACCAAAGGGGGTAGTGAGGGGAGCGGCAGGAAAAGAGGGGAAGAAGGAGGAAGAAGGGAGGGGGGCGGGGCGCACACTGTCTACGTAGGGGGGTCTGTCCCGGACAGTTTGGTCTCAATTAGGGACAGGTAATCCTTCCATTGGGTAATGGCCCCGAAGTCTGTGCCAGCCGGTTTGTGTGTTCCGATACTAGTGCCCTCTGGAGATCCAGCAGCCACGAGTGCACGCTGGGGACAGTCTGGGCTTTCCATGTCATGGCTATTTTGCATTTGGCAAGACCTAGGGCTAGGATCTTATTCAGACCTTTACGTAAAGCTGATCGCTTTGTGGCGCCCAGTAAGAAATGGGTGGGCTGCACTAACACCTGGATTTCAGCTGCATCTGTGAGTATAGTGGCTATATTGTTCCAATACCTTTGAATGCTTGTGCATGTCCATGTCCATACCATATGTGTGAATGTGGCCCCCGGGTCACGGCATCTGGGGCATCTGTCAGCAGTTGTTGAGTACATGCGCGCTAGCCTGTGGGGCGTGAGGTACGTGTTGTGTAGGTAATTAAATTGGGTGTATTTCAACCTAGCATTGGAACCATTTTTGGGTGGCCGAGACATTGTGCCCAGTGTTTATCTGAGATAGAGGTTGTCAAATCAGTTTCCCAGTACGCACGTAGGGCTACCAACACAGGTGCATCATCCAAACTGAAGGAGTTGTATATGGCAGTTAATGCATGTCTGCCCCGTCCATGTGTCAGTAACGTCTGCAAGAGATGCAATGTGGGGGTTTCAGCTAGATCATTGCCCCACATTCGTAGGAAGTGGTGTGTAAGTAGGGCATGTAGGAGAAAGGAGCATTTTGGTACCCCATAAGTGTCTACTAAATCTTCAAATGTTTGTAGTTGAGTCAGCGTTCATATCGCCCCATGTGTCCAGCCCCCCTATCTCCAGGAGCCGAGCTCCAAGCGTCTGTGATGGGTAAATGTGCCGGGGAGTATTTCCAGTGGCACGCCTGGTGCACACGGGGCAACCCGGCCCTTGGGAAGCACATATCTGGACCAACTACTTCTAGCCGCCGTCATTAGTATGTTGCCATGTTGTTTCTGGGTTAGTGTAGTGGTTCCCAACAACCACTCTAGTATTGTTCCCAGGATACGGTCTCCGTTACCAGTAAGGTTACTCTTACCTAACGATCTCATTGGCCATAGAAATTATAGCAATTATACTCCAGCGTAGTATCGCTCGTAATTCAGAGCACTCAGACCGCCCTCCGATATTGGAAGATATTATTTGTGTAGAGCCCCCCTGGCCCTAGAGTGTCCCCATATAAGTGAGACTAAAAGAGATTCAAGAACATTGAAAAATTTCCGCTGCAAGTGATAGGGGAGTGTGTAAAAGAAGTATAGGAGACGCGGAAGGAGCAGCATTTTGGAGCTCGACACCCGTCCCATGGGAGGTAAGGGAAGACTTAACCAGAATGGAGGGTGGATCGGGCTTTAGTGAGGACACGCTCCAAGTTACCGTTTATGGTGTCCACCCCCGAGTGGTAGACCTGTATCCCCAAATATTTATAAGTATCAAACGGCCATTCCAGTGACATTTGTGACACGGCCTGCCTCTGGGCCAATGACATGGGTGCCATAGGGAACACCACCGATTTAGACCAATTAACTTGCAGTCCCGTGACCTGTGCGTGTTCATTTAACAGGTCCATTATCTGTTGAGGTACTTCGGTTCGGCCACGTAGGTAAATTAAAGCATCGTCCGCATATAGCGACACTACATGCCATCGAAGATCTGCATGTAGGCCCCATTCCACTGCCCACTGTCGTTATCTACACGCCAGTGACTCCAAGGCCAGGGCAAAAAGTATCGGCGACAGAGGGCAACCTTGACGCGTGCCCCGCGCTATCGTAAAAAGTGAAGAAAAAAACGGGACCCGTCTTTACCCTGGCCTGAGGTCTGTGATACAACAACCGTATCCATCTTAAGAAATTAGGGCCAATGCCAAACCCCGACAACACCCTCAGCAAGTAGTCCCAACTCAACGTATCAAACGCCTTTTCAATATCTAGGGACGCTATCCAGGGCAGCTCCACCTCCCCCTTACCCACTCCAGCATTGCAAATAATTGTCTTAGGTCCAAACCAGTGTTTCTCCATGGTATCAAACAGTTCTGGTCTTCATGGACCAGCAACGGGACAGCCGCAATTAACCTATTCGCTTTTAGCTTCCTGAGAATCTTATAATCAACGTTCAAAATTGATAGGGGACGATATGAGGCCATTAAAAGAGGGTCTCGGCCCGGTTTCGGTAGGACCACCAGTGTCCCCTCTCTCAGAGTGAGTGGGAGTTCACCTTCCTCAAAGGCTTCGGTGTACATGCTGGCCAACCGTGGCATTAGCTGTTTAGAATAAGTAGTATAAAACTCTGATGGCCAACCATCCGTTCCCAGGGTCTTACAGGTTGCTAATTGCCCGATTGCCTCCGCTGGCTCATCTACCGTAATGGGGTCCTCCAGGGTAACGTAGTGCACTGGTGTAATTTGTGGGAGTTGAATATCAGCAAGAAAGCCCTGTGTGGAGGCAGGATCCTGGAGAGCGGAAGCCGCATACAGTGCTGTGTAGTATTCACAAAGGGGGACGGATTAATTGCCTCTTGTGTATTCGCAAGGGTCCTGGTAGATGTGTAAATGGCAGTAATGGGGGGTTGAGAGGTGTCCGATTTATCTCCCTCCCCGTGTTTGCCAGCTAGATATGTTTTGTAGTCCAGTGCGCAGAGGTCATCCATCGCATCTTTGTACGCCAGGTGGACTTGGGCCAGGGAGGGGCCAACGTGAGGGTCATTAGGGATGAGTTGCTCACATCTTCGTATTTCCGTTTCATGAGTCTGAAGCATGTCCACCAGTGATCTACGGGTACCATACGTGGTTTTAATCGCATGTCTTTGAAGGACCGCCTTAATAGTGTCCCATTCTATTCCCACGGACAAAGCTGTACCAGCATTCGTCAAGAAATATGAATCGATGGAGTTTGAAAGAGTAGCCCGGTATGAGGAGTCAGCTAATGCGGCGCATGGCAGTCGCCAGGTCGATATGTCAGGTCTTTTCGCTCCCCAGGACAAGCTTAATTTTAGCGGGTTATGATCAGATAGTGTCCGTGCCAAGTAGTCAGCCTGTAAGAAATTGCGTAGAGCATTGTCCGAACAATATATAATGTCTATCCTAGTATACAAATCATGTAGCGCCGAATAGTGCTAGTATTTGCGTGCCAAAGGATATTTGCTACACCATGCACATGGACTTGCATGTTAGAAGCCCACTCTTTCATGTGTTGCGCCAGCCTGATGGATTGTGCCCCTAAAGGAGATGGTAAGAGAGCGATCCAGGTCCAGATCGCCCACCACATTAAAATCTCCACCCCAATACACCGGGCCGGAGGATACACGAGCAGAGATGGTGTGAGTGCTTATAGGAATAAGGATTGCCCTGAATTTGGGGCGTATAGAGATACTAGCGCCAGTGGAGATCCGTTCAATTGGCCCTCCATGACAACATAACGGCCTTGTGCATCCACTCGAGTGTGTGACCTGGAGCGGTGTCCACGGTGCCACCCATATAGGTGCACCCCGTGCATACCCTGAGTACGAGGTAACCAGGATCGTACCCCTCCAGCGTTTACGAAGCGACTCAAGTGTTTGTGTGGTTTGGAGTGTTTCCTGTAACAGTGTGAATGTGATCTTATGACTTCGCATGTATTGGTACACTTTGTGTCGCTTAGCGCAGCCCTCCAAACCCCTTACATTCCAGGTCAACAATGTATAATCCTCCGACATCACTAATCTAATGGTGTGGAAAATGTCTGACACATAGGAAGTCCCCACCATCTAGTCCCCCCACTCCCCGCACATGACACCAAAATGCATTAGCAGTAAGCGTGGGCAGGGAACTCCGCTCCGCCCACGGAGTATGCAGAGATTTGCCTACATCATGTTCCGCGAAGAAAACGGAGTAGGCAAATCTCTGCACACTCCGTGGCGGAGCGGAGTTGACCAGCCCCCACCTCCAACCCCCCCCAAGTAAGAATTAAACAAATATACAATATAAGTAAAATAATAATCACTTACCTTGCCTGCGGCGTCCCCGGGCTGCCGTTCCTCCTTTTCCTCTGTGTTTCACGGTGATCTGTGCATGCGCGCACACCCGCGCATTCCTTGAGCAATGCGCATGCGTGGGTGCCCCGCATGCGCAGATAACAGTAAAACGCAGAGGAAGAGGAGGACGGCAGCCCGGGGACGCGCAGGCAAGGTAAGTGTTTATTATTTTACTTATAATGTATATTCCTTTAATTCTTACTGGGGGGGTGGAGGGCGAGAGGTGGAGCGGAGCTCCATGGAGTTAGTCCCCAACTCTGGGGACCTCAGCGTAGAGCCGCTCCGCCCAGGGTTAATTAGCAGTCCACGTTCCCTGCACTATATAGACAATGAGAGAGATTGACATATTAAACAGACTGAATAAGATTCTCCAACATCCCACCCCAGGCCGGTTTGCCAACGGGCAGTTAGTCATTTGCACTAAAATGCAATTCAAACGTGCAGAAAAATGATACATAACAAATATAAACAAAATTAGTGCTATATCAGCTACTTATCACTCGTGGAATGGGGCATAGCAGGCAAGGTGTCATTTCCGGAGTGCCGCCTCTCATGGTTCAGCCTGGTGGCACACTAGGTTATTCGTAATGGTCAGTCTTTACAATGGAAGCCTTGGTAGGTGCTTTGCACTGTTCAGCCCAGCGCGTCGGCAGTCTGTGGAGTAAGGGCTGGTCCGTCCCCCGCCAGTATTTCAAGCTGCGAGGCAGTGAGAGGCGATGTTTGGTATAGCGCTGTGTCCGAGTCCAGCCTGTGGGAGTACGTGGGGCTACCTATGTGCTCTGCTGTCTTGATAGCCCTGCAAGCTCTTGAGCTAACTGGGCTTTCATTGGACAACGTAGCCTTCCCCTGCCACGGCCTCTATGGGGTTCCACCAATTTCCAGGGCTGTCGTGAGTCTGTCGGTGATGAGGGTGTAGCGTGTGCCAGGCCCTGGTGATCGATCCAGTCCCATGCCTCTGCAGGTGTATTGCAGAAAACCGTGCCTACCTTGTGGCGAATGTGGAGACGCGCCGGAAATTGTAGTGAGTACTGGATTTCGTGGTCCCTCAAGCCTTTCTTGCCCTCCAGATAAGAGGAGCGGCGGCGCTGTACTGCTAAAGTATAATCCGGATACATGTGGACTGAGGAATTTTTGACTTGCCAGGGGCCTCGAGCACGAGTAGCTTGTAATATGTGGTCTCTGTCAAAGATAATTAAACAGTCTTGCCACTACTGGTCTGGGGTAAGCTCCCGGGCGTGGGGGGCCTCCTGGCACCCTATGAGCACGTTCTATGGGAAAGAACTTCGAGGCCTTGCCATGCAAATTGTCTTTGAAGAACCATTCCTCTAAGTAAAATTCAATGTTGGGTCCCTCCACTCGTTCGGGAAAGCCTACAAAGCAGACATTGTTCCGGCGTGAGCGCCATTCCTGGTCCTCCACCTGTGCTCTCAGGAAATCTACCTCTTGTTTGAGGGATTGTAGCTGAGTAGTCGCTGCGGTCACCGTGGGGCGCAAGGACACCAAAGTGGATTCGGACTCCTCCACCCTGCGTTTCAATTTCTTGTGGTATCCTGTTTCTATACCCAGTAAGTCAATCTTTGTGCCTAGGGTGGTTTTAATATCAGGTATCGCCGCCATCAGTTCATCAAATCTGTGTGAGTGGGGGGAGGAGCTTAGCGCTTGACCAAGATGGCCGCGTGAGCCTTGAACTCCCGCTACCCTCGCGCCCTCCGGCACTCATCCTGTCCTAAATCCTGATTTTCATGCACGGAATCCTGCAGATGAGTCACAGCTGGGGCGATTGACGTTGTCCGGGTCAAGATCGCCCACCGGGGACCGAAGTTGTGCATGGCGGAAGATTGCGGCCTACCTCCGAAGGATGCCAGGGGCTTGCGTTGGCAGGATGCCCGGCCACTAATTGAACAACAGCGGCCTTGGGAGGTGTGAACTGACGGACGGATGCCGTGGCACTTTCACTTTCGCTTTCTCGCCCTTTGTTTGCTCCGGGTTGGGAGTGCGTCATACAGATCCTCTGTTGTCTGGAAGACCTCCACCCGGTCCTGACTGGCTGTTGAAGACCTAGTCGTACCTGTCTCCTCTACCTGAGTGAGGGACGTCCTCTTGCGACTGACCGTCCTGCTGTCCGAGATGTCGACCAAATCAGAGGCAGACAGGTCGAAGTCTAAGACTACCAGGCGGGGAGGCTATGTCCAATCCAACAATATGGATCGCTATGCCCAGCAGAAGGGGTCGCCTGGTGGATCGGGACAATCGCTGGAAGCACAGAAGGCCGATTCATCCCCAGCCTCGGAGTTATCATTGCAGGATATCAAGGGGGCGATAGATGGGATGCAATCTTCGATTGGGCGACAGTTCGAGACCCTGGCGCACAAGGTGGACATGATTTTGGTCGATGTCAACTTGATTCGCGCGGATCTGGGGAAAACCAATGAGCGGGTCAAGTCCCTGGACCTCAAGACTACTGGTCTCGCGGACGATGTCTCGGAACTCCAGGCTGAGGTCCGCAAGCTACGAACCGCGAATGACCTCTCCGCTCGCCGGCTCGAGGACTTTGAAGGTCGGGCCCGGCGCAATAATGTGCGCATTATTGGGGTCCCGGAAACTTCGGATGAGCTCTCCGTGGACCTCCTCGTCGAGGACCTGGTGGTGAATCATCTTGCGCCAAAGGGCCTCGGCAAGTTTTTCGCGGTGGAGCGGGCTCACCGAGTGCCTGGCGGACGGCCTAAGGTGGGAGCCCCCCCGCGGCCGATTGTCGCCCGGATCTTCCACTTTCGAGATCGGGACGCTATCCTGCAAGCATCGAGGGTGACAGGCCCGGTGCCTTTTCAAAATGCCTCTGTGAGCTTTTACCCTGATTTCACCCAGATGGTGCAGAAACAGAGGCAAAGTTTCCTGGGGGTGAAGCGGCGGCTTAGGGATATGGACCTGAAGTATGCCATGCTCTTCCCCGCTAAGCTGCGTGTGGTATATGAGGATCGGACTTTCTTCTTCGAATCGCCGGACATGGCAGGGGACTGGCTGGATGCACTCCCTCGGCGACAGCCCGGCAGGGACAGCGTGGATGGGGTGGAAGGCGACCGGGATGGACAGAAGTGATACCTTCGGTGCTGGCCTGCTTTGATTCGGCCCTGGACAGTGACTCGCACCTTATTGCAGTAATGGGAGGGCGGCGGGGGTAAGATAGGGGCTCTTTCCTCCCTTGGGGTGTTTTTTGTAGATTTGTTTTTGGTAGGGCGACAGGCACACTGCAAGTTGGGGGGGCTTTGTAAGCTGACGCAGGGGTGCGGGGGGGGGTTTCAGGATGTTGGGGTTGTTGGTTGGGGTTGTTGTTTTTTCTTGCAAGGCGTAGCAATGACTGTCAGGATTGTCCGATTGTGGTTCTCTGGGGGGGGGGAGGTCTCTTTGTGTTCAGGGATGGGGGATAGGGGCTTAAACGTACTCAGCTGGAATGTTAATGGCTTAGGGGACCGTATAAAACGGGGGATAGTCCTGCAATTTTTGAAACGGACCTTGCCGGATGTGGTCCTCCTGCAGGAGACCCACCTTATAGGGAATATGTGTTATGCACTTAACAGAAAGGGCTACAAATTCATTGCTCACTCGGGGTTTTCCTCGGGATCCAGGGGTGCGGGCATACTTGTCAGAGCTTCCCTACCATTTGAGGTTGACTCCACCGTTGCTGATGATAGGGGGCGCTTTGTGGCCGTGTCGGGGAGGTGGGAGGGCAGAACGTTGGTTTTGGTTTCTGTTTATGTCCCTCCTGCCTTGCAGGCCTCCACGTTTGCTGATCTGGGCAAGGCCTTGTTGGAACTCCCAGAAGGGATGCTAGTGGTGGGAGGGGACTTCAATGTGGTTGGTTCTGGAATGCTAGATAGGTACCCGCCCAGAGACACCGGGGGGGCTCAGAAGTGGCTTCCCGACTTTATTGATACTTTTGGCCTGGTAGATTGTTGGAGGCTGCGGCACCCCACTCAGCGACAATACACCTTCCACTCCGGGGCCCACGGGAGTCTCTCCCGGATTGATTATCTGCTCACTCTGGCGGCACACGCCTCTTTGGTAACTGAGGTTAGGCACATGGCACGGGGCATATCAGATCATTCACCGGTGTGGGCACGTCTGGACATAGGCCGGGTGGCGGGGGGCAGGGTGGCTCCCGTTAACCCCTGGTACTTTCGGGACCCCAAGCTGCGCAGCGCGTTGCTGAAGACAGTTGACCACTATTTTCGAGAAAACCAGGGCTCAGTTGACTCCGCGGTGTCCTTGTGGGAAGCTTCTAAGGCTGTACTGAGAGGAGAAGCCTTGTACCTGGTAGTGGCCGCCAAGCGGCGGAGAGACGCCGAGGTGATACAAGTGGAGGACGAGATAGCGGCTTTAGAGTTGGCCTTAGACGGGGATGTTGAGACGTCCACGCTGCACAATTTGAGCCTGAAGCAATTGGAGTATAGGGATCTGGTGACAAATGCCGCCAAGACCCTTCACAGGGAGCAGCAGGGGCGGTTGTATGATGTGTGTGATAAGGCCGGGAAATTGCTGGCATGGCTGGACAAAAAGGAGCGTGTTAATCGTGTGGTGCCGGAGTTGTTGACGGATGGGGGTGAGGTTGTCACTGATCCCGACGGTATAGTCCGGTGTTTCTCAGACTATTTTCGTACGGTATACGCCTCGGTCTCGGATAGATCGACTGAGGACTCGTGTGATCTTCTGCGTGACATCGCTCTGCCCCGCCTTTCCGCCATTGATAGGGAAGACCTCGATGGTGCTATCACTGTAGACGAAGTGGCAGGTGCTATCCGTGCGTTGCGCTCCGGCAAGGCTTCGGGCCCGAATGGTCTGCCGATAGAGCTGTACAAGCTTTGTCCGGATAAGTTTGCTCCTCACTTGACCGCCATGTTCGTGGAGGCGCGGAGGAACGGGTTTCTTCCGCTCGATCAACGGCTGGCGACGATCGTGGTAATACCTAAAGACGGAAAGCCCCGGGATAGATGTGGTTCCTATCGGCCGATCTCGCTCCTCAACGCCGAGCCGAAAATCCTTGCCAAGATTCTCGCGAACCGCCTGGTCCGGGTACTTGGTGACTTGATCCACCCGGATCAGTCGGGCTTTATCCCGCACCGTAATACTGCACTAAACCTTAGACGCCTCCACGGAGTGATTGCCAGGACGGGTACGATACGAGAGCCGGCTATTGTGGCGTCCCTCGACGCCACGATGGCCTTTGACACGGTAGAGTGGGCATACTTGTGGGCGGTGCTGGCCAAATTCGGCTTCGGGCCTGGATTCGTGGGGTGGGTGAGGCTGCTCTATGAGGGGCCTCTTGCAAGCGTCGTGGTGAACGGGCGGGCGTCGGCACCTTTCGAGCTGGGGAGAGGCACCCGGCAGGGTTGCCCCCTGTCGCCGTTGCTGTTTGCCCTTGCTCTTGAGACGTTGGCGGCGTGGATACGGTGGCACCCGGATATACGTGGGCTTCGTTGGTCGCCTGACCACGAAGACCGTATTTCGCTCTACGCTGACGACATTCTGTTATATCTTGCCTCGCCTAAGAAATCTCTGATAGTGGTTTGTGACGTCTTGACATCTTTCGGTAGAAACTCGGGCCTAGTCATTAATTGGGGGAAATCACACTTGTATGTCCTGTGTGGGGATGTCCCGCCTGTTCCGCGTAACTGTTCGATCCAGATAGCCCAGCAGGGCCTTTTGTATTTGGGGATCTATATTTCCACCGACCCCATCTTGCGCTGCGAGAAGAACTTGCTCCCTCCCTTGGCGCGCCTGCGGCGGGATGTGGCGGGCTGGCGGCGATTGCCGCTCTCCCTCCTTGGCCGCGCTGCACTGTTTAAAATGATGTCCCTTCCCCGTTTCCTCTATGCCTTGCAGAATACTCTTGACCTGGTCCCGGCCAGCTATTTCCGTGAGATCGAAAGCCACCAGCGCGCGCTCTTATGGGACGGGCGTCCGCGTATCGCAGTCGCTAAGTTGACGCTTCCGTGGTATGACGGTGGTATAGCGCTTCCAGACATTCGACGTTATTACTGGGCCACCCAGTTGAGCGCGATTAACCATGGTGTCTATGGTCCGGCACTCAGCCCTAGCTTCGCCATGGACCGCTGGTTGCTCCGTGGGGGTAGTTACCACAGAGCGTTGTATTCGAAATCGTGGGACCCCACCCTCACGGGGCCCACCAGAGTGGCCGTCCATGTGTGGAAGGTGGCGACGGATTCGCTGGGCTGGAGGGGTAAGCTTACCCTTGCCACCCCTCTGTTTGACTCTGAGATTCTGGGGAAGCTTTGGCGCACAAAAGGGTTCGAGAAATGGGATTTGATAGGCATATCCAGGGTTGGAGACCTTTTGGTTAAGGGTAAGATAAAGTCGTTCGAGGAGCTGCAGAAGGAATACGAGCTGGGGAGCACGGAGTTCTTTCGATATGCACAAGTGCGCCACGCCTT
Source organism: Triturus cristatus (assembly GCF_964204655.1). Classification (NCBI taxonomy): domain Eukaryota; kingdom Metazoa; phylum Chordata; class Amphibia; order Caudata; family Salamandridae; genus Triturus; species Triturus cristatus. The sequence continues at coordinate 984,043,142 of NC_140590.1, forward strand.
GCGGTCAGTCCTTGTGGAGGGGGAGAAGGTGCCCGAGTCCTCTCCATTGGAGGATCGGATCCTGGATGGTCACATGCCTGAGAGCACGATTTCGCTCATCTATAAGAAGCTTATCAATGTTCGGGCGGATCTTCTCCTAGGGTTGCGCGCCCAATGGATAAGGGACGGCCTTGAACTAGATGATGAGGATTGGCAGTACGCAGTTTCTTCTCCCAAAGAGGTCGCTATCCCCGCACGCCTGAGGCTGGTGCAGCTTAAAATACTCCATAGGGTCTACGTGACGGGGCCCAGGTTGGTTCACATGGGTTTCTCTGAGGAGGGCCTATGTAGGAGAGGCTGTGGTTTGGTGGGTACCTTCCTCCATATTATTTGGGAATGCGGTGCGATTCTGGAGTTCTGGAGGCAAGTCCACGAGGTGATGGGGGAGGTGACAGGAATTGTTATGCAGCCTGAGGCGCGCTGTTGTCTCCTGAATGTCTGGAGTCCTACTGACCACAACGCGGCACAGACTCAGTGGGTGACCCTGGGGAACATGGTAGCCAAGCGCGATATCGCTCGGCTGTGGGGCTCCAGTAGGCCGCCCACATTGACAGCGTGGATGGAAAACATGGACTGGAGCATGTTTAGGGAGAAGACAGTGTATTGTGCTAGGGGGCGCCCTCGGAAATGGCATGCTGTGTGGGGGCCATGGAACCAGTACAGAGGGGACATCTGCTTGCCCCCCGACCCAGACCCGCCTGAGGAGCAACTTTCCCCTTAGTCCTTTTCCGGCTTTGACTTTCCCGCTGATATGTGATTGTTTCTAGAGTCTCTGCCTTTCCCTCCTTTCCCTTACTATAGATCAGTGCCTGTTGGACGTGATGGGGCTCGTCCCCCCTGACGGGAACCTCTCTTGGTGCTTACGGTGCCTTTCGCCTTGCTTGTGTTTAGGGTTGTATTTATGTTTGTGCAAAATAAAACCTTTGGCTCTCCTGTCAGTGATATGTGGACGCAAGCATGTGTTGAACTTCTAAAGCTGCCGTACCTCCGGGATGTCGGCTGAATAGCTGTGTCACTGATATAAAATAAAGGTTTTTCAAAAAAAAATAAAAAATAAAAAAATGTGTGTGAGTGGTCACTGCAGTCCCCAAGGGTGGATAGTTCTGGGCTGTCCGCACTTTTTATAGTCTGGGGCATCGATTCCACCTCTGGTGTTTGCACCTGGGGCTTCTCTCCTCTGGTTTTACCCATCTCGGCGTTAATAGGGAGCAGAGGGCCAAGTGTAGGAGTTTTAGGGCGAGTGTGAGTATGGCTGTTTCGCGTGATCTTATCGTTGCAGCTTGTGTCCGTGAGATGCAAAGCAGACCCACGTGTGGGGACCTCACTTGCACTCAATCGATCCAGGTTATGGGGGTGTCGAGTCAAAGTGCTGCAGTGGGCTGTGCTACGAGTATATCCTTGAGCTGTCTATTGCACTTCTCAGAAGACGCCACACGTATCGATTCGCCCCACTTTACAAAGCTTCAGAGGGTCGTCTGGGGGGGCGCTCCCTCAATGGGTTCCAAGCCTCGGGTCTCAAAAGCCAGTCAAGGAGGAGGTACGGGTCACTGCAGGCTCTCCGTCCCGCCTTGCGTTGTGTCCCCACTGATGTAGCCCCACAAAAAATTGATGTGTATAGATGATGGCAAATGCGCTGTTGCCGGTTGCTAATTGTCCTTGTCCAGGCCATTCTGCGCAGTATAGAGGGGGGGGGGGGGGGGGAAGGTCCCAGGGATCAGTACTGGCCTCTATTCTTTGATCCCGTTTTACCAACAGAGGAAATTCCCAATGCCACCTCAATTTGGCAGCACTCTGGAGGGCACATCCGTCTCAGGGCAGTTCGTCGTAGCTTTTGCGGGCCGCGCAGGTCCACGCACTTCGGGACGCCACCGTTAGCGTCTCGTGTTGCGGCAGCATGGATACGGGTGGTCCTGCCTGAGCTTTCAGTAATTTACGAGTAGGGGAGGGGGTCGTCACAGTCTCGCAGGTGCTGACAGTGGCCTGTGTGCATGGGTAGGCCGAGCCATGAGTAACCCCCTCCGAGCCACCAGGACCCCAGTCAGGCTCCTCCAATCTCACAGCACCCCTCTAGAGTGATTCGCCGCTGCAACTGCAGGCCGTGTTGGTCAACATACCCTCTAATGTGCGGCACTCTGTTGGTGCTGCGTAACACAGTAGCGGTTCATGGTCAGTTCATCCCAGTCCTGACGTATGTCTGGTGCAGGAGCGGAGGCCGTCTCAGCTCCTCAGAGACCGTCTGTGGCCTGTGTGCCTGGGCGAGCCGAGTGACCAACAGCTTCCGTAGAGCCGGCGCGTCTCTAAAGTAGATCCTAGGCCCCACAGGCCCAGCATCACACCTCTCATAATCAAGGCCTGCACATCCTCGCAGAACGATTGTAAGCGCCAGCAGGTACATAGGCTGGTACGGGAAGACGTCCGCTATTTATTTTGCCGGGCTCACTCAGCCGGGATGAGCTCAGTTCAGTGCTACCGCTCTCGCCGCCCTCTTGGCCACGGCCCTCATAAGCTTGACAAGGTGACACTGAAAATCAGAGTAGAAATGACCCCCTTAGGAAGAAGAAAATATGCTGTAGAAAGAGCATACAAAAGAAAGCCAAAGTTTTAAAAGAAACCAAAAATTAAAGACTGTCAATGCAAACGTTAGGAGTCCTAACTTTACTACTCCTAAACTGAGAAAAATCCTAACTTTAAGACTTTCGGTATTCACAGAAGGCATGTAGGATTCCTAAAGTTAGGAGTCCTAACTTTACTACTCCTAAACTGAGAAAAATCATAACTTTAAGACTTTCGGTATTCACAGAAGGCATTTAGGAGTCCTAAAGTTAGGACTCCTAACTTCTGTGAATACCAAAATGAGTAAGTGCCTTCTGTGAATACCAAAAGGAGTAAGTGCCTTCTGTGAATACCAAAATGGTAGTAAGTTCAGGATTTTGTCGTAAGTTAGTTCTGTGAATTGGGCCCTGGGACTTTCTTACTCACTCTCTTGTAATGTGTTTGTTGCGATCCTTAATTAAAGGGATTTCTTTCTTCATACCTCACTGATTTTAATGTGACACTAGAAAATCTAGTCATTAGTGAAAATTATAAAGGGACTAAATATGGTAAATATTTAAAAGAAATTATATAAATCAGAGCTGAAACTAATATGGATACTGCTTAATTATGTTTATTAAGTAAGGGAGAGCGTGATTGCATTATAGAATATAATGAGAAAGGTACAAAAGTGATAAGAACTTTGGAAGAACATAAAACTGCTTAGGAAGAGATCTGGGAAGAAGAATTTAGGTTTTTAGGTTTACATCCAAAATAATAAGGCATAGTACTATGGAAAGAGGTAATGCAGAATTTGTTTCTGAAAGCACGTGACAAAACCTATGAAGTTACTGACCAGAGAACCTCTTACGTACAGAATGTATTATGTTTGTGGGAAGACTGCTTATTTCAATTTACTAAAGGACTAGATAGGTTCATGCTATTTAGCTTTTCTTAAAATCTAGCGTGTGGAGCAATTGAACATGGAACTAATATTGAGAAGAATGAATATAGGTGTTGGACATATTAGGGGCTGTTATTCCTCCTATGGAAATTACCATGAATGATGGTAGGATTAGATGTTTGTCTAGAGTTGTGGATAGACTTGCCATGGATATAGCAGGGTCTATTCAGCTGGTGAATGTTGAGATGTTGGCAATTAGAGCAGTGGTAATGCAGAACAGTCTCGCCTTAGATATTATTTTGGCAAAAGAGGGCGGAGTTTGTAAGGTAATTGGGGCAAAGATGTGTTGTACTTATGTCTCTGATTACAGTGAAGTGATTTAATCATACATTACCAACATAACTAAACTGACACAAAAAATGTGGTTATTAGAAGAGCCAGGTGTTTAGGAGACTGCAGAATATTGGATGAAAACCCTAGGGAGTAGGTGTGTGGCTTAGTAGTGTTGGTAATAGAGTTCTGCAAGCTGTTCCAACACCAATTATGTGAATGTTGATTTGTACAATTTCTTTGTTGTTCTTATTAAAACTAATAAGTGGGTATGTGGGTATGTTTATTAGAAAGAAGAGTAGCGAGGTGATACTAAATTTCTGAAAAAGACCAGATCAGGAGGACTATTTTCAGCTGGATGAATATTGAGACTGAGCATTCCAACAGATGAGATGAATGGTGGGGGATGTTCAGAGAACTAAAAAGCTGAAGACTTCAAGGACTAATGTTTTATTAATAAAATTATTAATTGGGTTTTTGGTGGTCAATAAAATAATGAGAGGGGTGCTCTGTTGTAGTATTTCCTAAATATGCAAAATGTGCAGATATCATAGGAAATGTATTTCTGATAATTAGTGGTTTTAATGATGCATGGAGTTGTAACCGATGAACTGATGTGCACTTGGAACAAGTTACCTAGGTAACTTGGAGGTTTAAATAATGCTATGAATAGTTTTGTCACATTTCTGAGTAATACACCGTTATTCTTAAAATGCGTGTAGTTTCTGGTGTTCTACTCACTTTTTCTCCTCCTCATTCCCTCTCTTGGTCAATGTATTGCTGCAAAGTTATCTTTCCTTTTGTTTCCACAAAGCATCAGGTAAAGTACGTTAATATATTAGCGATATACAACAATATCAGAAAGTGTGTATTGTGAAAGGAGCGTCCATCATATACTCAAAGTATCCTTTTCAAGGACTTCTACTGGAAGTGTTAGTATGGTTGTGTTAATTCTATGAGGCATGTCTAAGAAAAGTTTCATTTGTGCAGAACATTTCCTGAGTACAGTTGATAGGGGAGCAAGCAGAAGATTACTCTTATCTTAAGAAAAAGGGTTAGAGCTAAAGATAAAATTACGTTGCTGTTTCTCATTTGCCAGTGCAACCCTAACCATAGTCATACCATGCTAAATTTGCAAAATCTATGAATAGCTTGTGTAATTGGTCTATAAAACCTTTAGGTTTCTGTCTTTTGTGGAAAATTATTTCTTCATTATTTTCCTCACAGGTGAAAGGCCATGCTACTGTCAGTAGTCTTTATGAGAGTGACACTTCGATAGGGATTATAGGGTTCCATTGATTTTGCATTTATCTGTACTTCTGTATTTGGCCTTCATGGAATTTCATGCATTTTTCTCTGAACCGCATTTTATTTATTCTGTATTAAATTCACGTTTGGCTTTATTTTGATGTAGAACTCATTTCTTTAAGCTTTCAATATTTAATTCCATTTAACTCCGCTAAATTGTGTTTACTTGATCAGGGGTGTAGTCTCTTAGCCCTGGATCAACTGGAGACTCTGCAGCCAAATTCTTTTGGTAAAATATCAGGGTGATTAAATATTGGGGCTCAGATGATTATCGGGGTTCCACTCTCACATTAGCATGGACTAGTAGAGTCAGTTCCCCGATATGGGGAGTAGGGTCAGTTAGTAAGGAATTTGCGGTTAGCTAGAGTATCCACCAGAAAGAGTGTTATAACAAATAAGTAACTTGCACTTTTCCCTCAGACCAGGAAATCTTGCATGACAGATTGGGAAAAATGCCCTTTCCACAGATCCTAGGTTCTAAGCAGTTGTGATTTTTAAATATGCGAACCTACAACTAACTAGCAGCCTGGCAGATGTCTAAGACTAGCACATCGCACACCAAGACAGTAGTAAGAACCTTTGCCCTGGTAGAATTAGTGCATAGGCCTTCCAATCAGTGTATAAGCTGAGAGCTCTCTTTGGGTCTAGGCAATGAAGTTTCTCTTCCTCTTTAGATGACTCAGGTGGGAGCGAAGAAAACTCGCAAGGTAAAGAATTGTCCTTTGTGAGAAAGGTGTGACAACTTTTGGAAGAAATGCAGCATTAGCCCTGAGCTCTAGCTTGTCCGATAAGAAGGTGGAATACAGTTGCTCGACAGATGGTACTTGTAGTTTGCTCATGTGCAGAGCTGACATTGTCGCTATAAGGAACCCTGTCTTTAAGATGAGCAATTGGAGCTGACACCTATGCACTGGCTGAAATAGAGTGCAAATGAGAAAGTGAGAAGCAGATTAAAAGCTCACTGACGCAACACAAATGGTGTTAGTGGGAACATATGTCACCCCTTTTGGAAAAAGCATTTCAACAAGTCATTTAAACAAAGATGGCTGATCGGTTAAAAATAAAAAGGCTGAAAGAGCTAATAAGTAATCCTTAACTGTCACCACAGCAAGACCTTGCTGACCTAAGGATAAGCAAAAGAGTAATATGTCAGATAATTGTGCCTGTAAAGATTGGATTTTCTGGAAAGAAAACCAGACAACAAACTTCTCCAAGCACCCTGCATTGATTGCTTTAGTCCAGACATGTGGCTGGCCAAGAGAACACTCGCTACTTTTAGGAGGGAGATCAAAAGCTGTCAACCCTTGCTCCTCAATCTCCAGGAATGGAGGGGTGAGTTGTGTGGGCATGGGTGCAGGACCCTGCCCTTCTGTTACCTGGAGTCCGCCTAAAGGTGCAGCTGGATCAGAGGACAGATATTCAGGGCCAGATGTTCTGGGTATTTTACGCTGCTCGCCCAGTCCAGTGCAAATAGGATGACCTGGGACCAGTTGTTCCATACCTTCATCAGAACTTTGAGCAGGAGAGGTAAAGGTGGGAAGGCAAACAGGAGTCCTGTGCTCCAGTCCAAGCAAAAGGTGTTTCCCAGCAAAAACCGTCTTGGGAACTTCAACATGCAAAAGTATGAATGCTGCACGTTCTCAGCAGTGATAAAAAGAACAAGCTTGGGCTCCCCCTATTGTTCGAAGATGCCCTGTGCCACCTCTAAGTGCAGCGGCCATTCATGATTCACTAGACAATATTGGCTGAGATCATCTGCCCTGGCGTTGAAAGATTCTGCCAGGTGCTGTGCGACTACGGACAGGCTCTAATTACTGGGTGGTGGTGTTGTCTATGAGAACTCTCACTATTCCCCCTTGATGGATAGAAGGAATGCCTTCAATGCCAAGTGGATCACCTACAACGCTAGCAAGTTGATGTGGAAAAGAGTTCAAGTCGGAGATTGAGGACCTCCGATCTCCACCCCTCCCCTATGACCTCCCAAATCCAGCAATGATAGATTTGTTACAACTGTTAGCTGTGGGTGGAGTAGAGAGTGGGGTCTGCCACCAGTCTAACTGTGGCCCTGCAGCCATCCAAAGCAGGTCTGTTGCAGTCTTCTTCAGCACTTGAATGAAATTCAACAAGTTTCCTTGGCGCTGGGCCCACATAGACGACAGATCCCATGGGAGAGTCAGCTTGTGCCATCAAGTGTGATCCGAAGGCAGGATGCAGGAGGCCAAGGAGCATCAGAGTCACTTTCACTGAGAAACAAGCGAAGGGCTGAAATATTGGGATCATACCAGAAATGTCCTGGACTCGTCGAGGAAGAGGAAAGGCTCAGAAAAGCACTTTAGCCAGGATGAAAGAAGGGGAGCCTCTGTGAAGGAGTCAGGTGTAACTGTGGTTATGCAAAACCCTATTGAGGTCAACTGATTAGCCTTCGTCTGGAGGTGGTCCTCATTTGTCTATTGCAAATTTACCTTCAACAACCAGTCGTGGAGGTGTGAGAAGACTGCTATTGCCAACCTCACAAAGGTGGCCAGTAATCACTCCCATTACTTTCTTGTACACTTGTAAGGACAAAGGGGAACAGTGAGAACTGAAAATGCTTGTGGCCTATCTGTAACCTAAGGTAACGTCTGAGGGACTGCAGGATAGGGATGTGAAAATAGGGATCCTGCAGATCAGTGCCATCATCCAGTCTCCTGCATCCAGAAAAGACAGAACTTGGGCTAGAATGAGCATCTTGAACTTGTTCTTCCAGGGGAAGAAGTTCAGTGTAAGGGGTGGGTGGCAAACTCCGCTCCGCTGGTGGAGTTCGTGGAGTTGCGCAACATCACGCTCAGCGGAGGAATGTGAAGTTCTGCAAAAACCTTTGTTGACCACCAGCGGAGTGGAGTTTACCCGAGCCCCGGCACTCACCCTTCATCAAACATCATGTTCACACTGTATCCGAGAACATGACAAGCTGAGCTCATGCTCAGCTCTCGTGCCCACTGTGGCAAAATCCCACTTGGTCTAGTCCTATTCCTAGCCCACCGACCTATCACTGCTCTAAGAGCGAGTATTGTCTGTGCAAAGCATCAACGCACATTCATTATGCACAATATGGGGCCTGCACAAGCGGCTCCCCACATGCACACTTGAGAGAGTAGTCTGCTCGCAGGCCCCTTGCATTCTCCTAGATGACCGCAAATGTGCCCCGCTTACTTCCTTACCAGGTCCTGGGCAGGCGATCTATAGCCTCCAAGGGGATTGTGCACCACCCGTCTTGACAAGGGAACCCTTCTGGCCAGTCCACAGTGGCTTGCTGTCATCAGTGATGTAATCAGTGATGTCACTGATCATGTCATGAATGATGTAATATGTGACTTCATCAGCAGTGCATTACGGAGGCACGAGTTATAGTTTGCTCAACTAACTATAACAGACGACTTTCTCTGGTTTTGTATGAGTGAAATGTCCAACTAACTATAACGTCCCTGAAACCTATGTTTTTTTCAGTGAATTTCAAAGGTTTTTTAAATGATAATTTCTAATTATAACGTCCCTGAAACCTATGTTTTTCCCAGTGAATTTCTAAGGTTTTTTAAATGCTAATTTCTAACTATGCCTACAGAGGTAGGACATGTGAAGAAAGAGGAAGAAACACGCAGACGAAAGCAAGAGAAATTCAGAAAGTGGAAACAAAAGTCCAGAAAGACGAAGAAAAGTGCAGAAAGAAGTAAGAGATATGTAGAAAGAACCATCAAAGGTGCAAAAAGAGGCCTTGATTTAAAGCCATCCTGTGCCCCCAACTTTTTACTGACTGATTCTGGGTGGTAACTAACTCTGCCTAACCAGGCCTAGAGCCAGCGCTATGCTAAAAGACACTTAGAATACAGTAAAAACACCTACATACACCAGTGAACACCATGCGTTGGGGTACCCCTGTGATTGGCATGACCTTCTCTGTAAGGCCCTAGTACATAATAGGGCAGGGGGGTTAAAACTACCTCTAAGTCAGAGGTGCAGATAGATCCTTCTTTAAGTAGTAGTCATGATTGCAGAGTGGTAGAGAAAGGGTGCTGGGCCTCCGACCAGCACTCAAGAATTCTGCTACATTGGACTTACAGGAGGTACCAGGAGGGCTTTTTTTTTTTATACAGTTTTATATAGCGCAAACTTGACCCGAAACGGGTATCAGAGCACTTTACATAGCACCAGTTGCATTACATGAGGAAACATTCATTTTTAGGTCTCGCCTATGCAGTGCGCAAGCGCTGCTTTGGAGACCTTTTGGAATCGCTCCAGACTTTTCTTCAAACTCACGCATGTTTTACACTGTTTGCTATTGATACTAGTGCATGTTTGGCGTTTCCCTTGCGGGAGCGAACAGCGGCACCATCAGTTTGTAATTATCGCGCTCGTGCTTCTAAAACAGATGGCGCCGCTGCTCGCTGCCGCAAGGTAAACGCTGTACAGGAGCATAAAAGGCAGCTGGAATCATGAATACGGCTATTAGACACTGTATCAGCTGCCCCTTAAGCTTTCCCCATCCACAACAAGGGATGTACTGCCACCTTGTGGCCGTAAACAGCAACATGCCGAAACCATATGCATTGTGTTACTTTAGCATGTGAAATTGTCCGACAGCGTTGACAGCTGCTGAAGCAATTCTCTGACAGGACAGTGTAAAAAAACCTTTCTTCTCAAGCCTACCAACAAAACCACTAGGGTTAAATGACAGCGCTCCGCTGGCTCTTGCCTGTCACGGAGGCCGGGAAATTGCAGCCTGTCTCCTGGATGGTGTTTAGACACATTCTGAGATTAATGGTTTTGCATAGACAGGCTACACTTAGAGTGATTTCGAGATGAACTCCACCATGGCAGTCCTTCGCATTTAGCGTCACTCTGTATGTAACTCTGCCGCCACGCAGTAATTACGCTGTACACCGCGCCCTGTGGCTGTACAATCAGCACCAATTTGTCTCATGGCGTTGCTAATTCTGGGTTTTAACAAAATTAAGGAAAAGCTGTTGGTACCTCACCCTGATTGTTAGCTTTCCTTTCTCGGGTTCGTTTTTTATCTTAACAGCTTTCACGCTGCAAGCAAACGTTTGGCAAGGGTTTGTGCGGTAGCATCATCAAAACCTTAATCATCAAAGCGGCAATGTCTGAACCATCGCAGCAGCAAAGGTGTATAGACAATCTGTCCTTCATATACGTAATAGTAAATATAGAAAAAGTCGCCGGTTTCTGTCAGCACTCTACTATACACAAAGCTGCGTGCATGGGAAAGCATGGAGTCTCGTTTCTGCAGTCAGAAGGGCAGGGAGCATCAGAAAGCCAAGATGCTCGCAGACGTGTCAACCCCGCATATGAAAATTCCAACGGGTAGTGTAGAGTCTCAACAGCATATAAAAGTTTCAAATAAAAAACGGAAAATAAAATTGCATTTTTTTACTGTATAAGGCCCGCATAACAAACAGCCCCATACTTCCAGCAGGGACAGCCGATAAGTTACTGCCTTTTCAACAGGAGTAATGGAAATTCGCCATTAGGTTAGGTACGATTTTCATTTAAAATTTAATATGCAGTACAGTAGATATCTACCCATGGTAGTAATTAAGTCTGCTTTTCTTTGTCAAATAAATGGGTTTCCTCACACCAGCCATAGGACAATTTCACTAAATTGTATGTCTGCCTTATTGGCAACATGAGAATTCTTAACTAACTTTTGTCCGAGGCATATTAGTGTGATAAGAGAGCAAATAGTGGTACCACAAGTGTCTGTGAAAACCAGCCTGAATTAACTAATTAGCTCTTCCTTGGTCCTCTTTCTGTCTCTCACGCTCTCTTTCGTTATCACCCCTCAATCTCTCAACGTCTGTGTGTTCCTCTCTCTCTTCCCGCATCTTTCGCCTTTCGTTCTAAACTCTCTCGCACACACCATACTTATCGCACTTTTCCCTGTCACCCTCGTTTCTTCTCCTGTGCCCTTTCGGTCTGTGCCTCTCCCTGTATCTTACTCTTTCTCTCTTCCGTTGTCACCCACACAGTCTCTTAACCTCTCTATCTCTCCCGCACCGCTCTCATTGACCTACTCACTCTAGTCTCTATTGCTCTCACACCACTAATGTGACTGCTGAGCATCAGTGAGACATGTCAGATTCCCACCAACAATGTCAAGGTAACACATAAACTGCGTTTACGTCACATCATTATCAGACTTTTTTTGGGAATTATCCGAGGTGCGGGTGGGTGATTGATCTCTGGTGATTACAAGTTGAAATCTTTCGACTCAATCGTACAGAGAGCGCTCATGATTCCCAGGTCCATGCGAGAGTAGCCCTTTCAGTCCAAGTTTCAGCTTTGCACTCTGGAGCTTGTAATCCTGATTTTATAAAGTGCTAATCAGGACTACAAGTCCCAGAATGCAAAGCCATAAAAATAGACTGGATGGGTTACTTACACATTAACTTAGGAAACGTGATATCTGGAGCTCTGCCTTCACTGTCTATTCCCGTTGCTTGCCATAGCGCCTAGGTTGGTTTGAAACGCTACACAAAAAGCGGTCACAAAATGAAAATATAAATTGTAAAAATGTATCTCGGTGTCCATTTTACGATAGGCGCTCTCAAAACACAGACGGACCCCAAGTGTAAGTAAGCCCTCGTCCCTGGTGGAAAGGTCACGTTATGCAGATAGGCAGAAACATGGCAAGTTTGAAAACTGTTTTCTGTGGCATGCAATTAATCTCCATTCACACCCTGCTGTACCGGTCAGCAAACAAAGCGTCATCTTCAGAGAGAGAGATCTGCGGACATCCACATAGGGCAGTCAGCCAACAAGAGTATAATCTGAGCTAAAGGAAGATGGCAGGCTCAGAAATGAGCTGTCTTTAGAGGTGTCCGCGTCAAAGAGGTGGAGAAAGCGAGCTACTCATCAGAAGGTACTAGGGCTGTTATTTGCAGTGCCACAATGACGGGGGCAGGGTTCCAATGCAGCTGGAATGCGCCAGAGGACTGATGCGAGGGGGGAGAAGTGCTACAGGGAGCTTGCCACGGGCATTGCCATCAACAGTGCAGCAGGTGCAGTGGCACCGGGGCCTAAGGGTGTGAGGGGTCACTACACTCAGTGGCGGCTAGCTTCTATAACAAGCATTGGCATAGCCAATAGGTCTCGCCTTTGGGGCCTTATAAGTGTTTAGTTATCCAGCACAATATCCTTGGTGCATCAACATCAACTGTTGCTTGGCTAAACACTTATAAGATCCCAAAGGCGAGACCTATTGGCTATGCCAATGCTTGTTTTTGTTAGGCACGGGGAGATTAAGTGATTTGCCTAGAATCACAGGATGTTCAGCGTCATTGCCGAGACTCGAACCCTGTTCCCCAGCTTTGAGGTCGACCGCCCTGGCCTTTATGCTAACTCCTCTCTTTCTAAGGAGTAAAGGGGACTTTATCCCCCATCTGTAGTCTGCCAAGAGGCGCGTTTGCAGAGTGGTGGAGAAAGGGTGGCATGGCCTCCGAAGACTTCTTAGCAATCCCACTGTGTGGGACTTACTGGAGGTACTTGGCCACCAAGGACATCCTTAGGGGCCAACTACCCCTCCTATTACCTCCAGTAAGTACCCCAGAGCAGGATTGCTAAGTTCTCATAACAAGCCACGCTCCCTTTTCCCGCCACTCTGCAAAAGCGCTCCCTGGCGCGCTCTTGGATGGGGGTTGAAGTCCCCTTCGCTGCTGGGGGTCATTTAGGGGCCAACCAGCCTACCTCTTACCTCCAGTAAGCCCCACACAGTGGGATTGCTGAGAGGTGGACACAGGCCGCGCCCCCTTTCTCCACCACTGTGCAAACGCGCCTCCTGGTGCGTTCTAAGTTGGAAGATTAAGTCCCCTTAAATACGGAGGGTCCCTGGGAGCCAACTAGACCACCAGGTACCTCCAGTAAGCACCACACAGCTGGATTGCAGAGAGGTGGTCCGAGGACACACCCTTACACCACTCTGCAAACGCACCTCTTGGCGCACTGCTGCTTGCGGAATGAAGTCACTTGTGTCCTGAGGTCCTCAGGACACAAGAGGACCTCATCGCCCCAACACTTTTTGCTCAAAATAACCAAGATATGAAAGTCCTAATGATCCTACTACCTGCAGAACAAGTTACTTACCTTCGGTAACGCTTTTTCTGGTGGATACAGTATCTGCCTGTGGATTCCTCACCTTGTGAAAATCCCCTGCGCCAGCAACATTCGGAAACTTTTGTAGCTCTCCACGCCGACGAGGACGACGTCACAGAGGCACGGCTCCGCTGACGTCACTGGATCCATAAGAAGACCTCGTCGGCGTGATGACGTCAATTCCGCCCTTTTTTCCGTGCCTTCGAGGCACACGGACGGACTGACAACAATATATATACAGTATACACAGTACATAATATACAAACCAACACACACAGTGTGAAGACAATGTAGGAATGCAAAAGAAATAACACACTTCCTTTGATAGCAACAGATACATTTTGTCACAATAACAGGATTGTAGGTATACAAGGGTGGACAACGGGGAGGCAGGTGGGTCAGTGAGGAATCCACAGGCAGATACTGTATCCACTAGAAAAAGCGTTACCGAAGGTAAGTAACTTGCTCTTCTGATGGCTACATCTGCCAGTGGATTCCTCACCTTGAGAAAAGATTCCCACAGCAGTCCCACTCCCGGAGGAGGGTGTCCACCCTTCTATACCAGAAAATAATGAAGGACAGAATGAGCAAAGTGTCCGTCCCTCCTCACCTCAGAGTCCAAGCAGTAATGCTTCGCGAAAGTTTGGAGGGAGGCCCAAGTTGCCGCTCTACAAATGTCTACCACAGGAACACCCCTAAGATAAGGCAGATGTAGAAGACTTTGCCCTAGTAGAATGAGCCCTTATACCCTCTGGAGGCTCCTTACCGGCCAAAGTGTAACATATCTTGATGCACAAGATAATCCATCTGGAAAGGGTGCGCTTGTGCACCACTCTGCCTTTCCTGCAGCCAACAAAGCCTACGAAGAGCTGGTCGTCCACTCAAAAGTCCTTAGTCCTATCGAGGTAAAAGCTCACCGCCTCTTAGGGTCCAAGCAGTGAAGCCAATCCTCCTCCTTGGAAGGGTGAGGGGGAGGATAAAAGGTTGGAAGGGTAATGGACAGCCCCAGATGGAAGGGAGTTACCACCTTAGGCAGAAAAGCAGCCCTGGTCCTGAGTACCATTCTTTCAGCATGAATGGTCAAGAACGGGGGTTTCGAACTCAGAGCTTGAATCTCACTTAACGTCTACCACGTCAGGCGGGAGAGAAAAAGAATTCAGGTTGCCCCGTTCAATCTCCAGGCATGAAGGTGTAAGCTGTGGGGGTGTAGAACCTGCCCCTCCGACTGCGAGAGGAGGTCTGCCTGTGAGAGGGAGATGAAGCGGAGGGCAGGAGGAGAGGTGGAGAAGATCTGTGTACCACATCCTTCTTGGCCAATCCGGGGCGATCAATATGACTTGGGCCCGGTCTTGGCGAATCTTCCTCAAACCCGAGGAATCAAGGGTATGGGAGGAAATGAGTAAAGGAGTTATGAGCTCCAACTCAACTGAAACGCATCCCCCAATGCTCCCTGCGTCGGAAACTGGAGACTGCAGAATGACAGGCAGTGAGAGTTCTCGTGAGTGGCAAACAGGTCCACCCAAAGAGTTCCCAACGACCGAAAGACGTGACGAACCACCTCCGGATAGAGCCTCCACTCGTGGTCGGCTGAGAGCTGCCCACTGAGACTGTCTGCACACACGTTCAGAACTCCGGTCAGATGATTTGCCATCGGACAAATCTGTTGATCCTGAGCTCAGGACCAGAGACACAGAGCCTCTCTGCAGAGACAATGCGATCCCACTCCTCCCTGCTTGTTGACATGCCACATCGCGGTAGTGTTGTCCGTCAAGACTTGAACCCACTGACCGCGAAGGGAAGGGAGGAAGGCCTTGAGTGCCAAACTCCAAAAGGTTGATGTGAAACAACCTTTCCTCTGGAGACCAAAGTCCCATGATCTCCAGATCCCCCAGATGAGCACCCCACCCTAAAGTGGATGCATCCGTTATCACCGTGGCCACCGATGGAGGAAGATGGAAAGGCTTTCCTTGAGACAGATTGCCCTCCATACTCCACCAAGACAGATCCGCTGCAGCTTCTCTGGAGACCCTCACAGACTCCCTGAGATCTCCCTTGTGCTGATACCACTGCCTGCGGAGGCACCACTGGAGGGCCCTCATGTGCCAGAGTGCATGGTTGACCAACAGAATGCAGGAAGCAAACAGACCGAGCAGACGAAGGACCTTCAGGACTGGAATGACCGCTCCATTGTAAAACAAGGGAATCATTTCCTGTATGTCGAGAATCCTTTGTGGAGGTGGGAATGCTTGACACACAGTAGTGTCCAGTACCGCCCCTATGAACAGGTTGCGCTGAGAGGGCACCAGGTGAGATTTGGGCACGTTTATCGAGAAACCCAATTTGTACATCAGCAGGGTTGTAACTTGCAGATGATGAAGCACCTTCTCTCGCGACCCCACTTTGATCAGCCAGTCGTCCAGATAGGGGAAAACTGGAATCCCCGACCTTCTGAGATGGGCTGCCACCATTGCCATCACCTTGGTGAAGACTCGAGGTGCAGTAGTAAGACCAAACGGAAGGACCGCAAACTGATAATGTTGCGACCCTACCGTAAAACGGAGAAACTTCCTGTGCGACTTCAGGGTGGGGATGTGGAAATACGCATCCTGCAAGTCGATGGACACCATCCAGTCCTCCTGTTGCAGCGCTTGAAGAACCTGCGCAAGGGTAAGCATCTTGAACTTCCCTTGCTACAGAAAAATATTCAAGATCCTGAGGTCCAGGATTGTACGCAGCCTGCCATCCTTCTTCGGAATCAGGAAATACCGGGAGTAGCATCCCTGACCCCTTTCCTGCTCTGGAACCACCTCTATCGCACCTTTTTTTAGTAACGTTAGGACCTCCTCCTGCAGGAGAAGAAGATGGAGAAGATGGTCCTCCGAGCCAGCACCTTGGCAAGGAGGGTAATTCGGAGGAAATTCCCGAAAGGGAAGGGCATACCCATTTTCTACAAGATCTAGAACCCAAAGGTCTGTAGTAACCGATTCCCAATCTTGTAGAAAATGGGTGAGCCGGCCCCCCACAGGACCAACATGATCCAGAATGGTGGATTTAGGGCTGCTTTGCAGTGGTGGGAGGGACGGAGGAAGAGGAAGAGGAGGAGGAGGAGGAGAGCTGCCGACCTCGAGCAAGACCACTGATTCTGCCCCTGTAGCTCTTATACTGGGTGTTCTGTTGCTGTTGTTGCTGCTGCTGCTAGGGCTGCTTGTAGGTCCGAAGGGACAATCTTCCAAAGCCTCTGTACCTCCTAAAAGAACCCCTAGGTTGTGTCAGCAGACCCAGAGATTTGGCCATGGCTTTGCTTTCTTTAAATCTCTCCAAAGCAGCATCAGCTTTTCTACCAAAAAGCCCAGAGCCGTCACAAGGCAAGTCCAGAAGAGATGGATTAAACCCAGATCAGTTGACTGGGGGCGAGTGCTTGCAATGTTCAACTCTCCGTCCATCATTTCCTTTGGTTTTTGCTTTGTCCGCCATAAGTTGGCAGGGTATGCTCAGACGTGAGTCCCTTGCTCACTTTGCCACGGATTCAAGCAAGCCTGGCTGAAGACGGCTGAAATGCCAGAAACCGGTCCTAGGAAGCTTGTTTCCGGTCCAGGGAAGACATGGCTTGGCAGTTCGGGCTGGACTGTTCCCATGAGGCACAGGGTCAGACTGATTTGCATATGGCCATGTCTTAACTGGGGTGGCAGAGTGGGCTAAAGAACGGTGATGGATTAAACCCAGATCAGTTGACTGGGGGCGAGTGCTTGCAATGTTCAACTCTCCGTCCATCATTTCCTTTGGTTTTTGCTTTGTCCGCCATAAGTTGGCAGGGTATGCTCAGACGTGAGTCCCTTGCTCACTTTGCCACGGATTCAAGCAAGCCTGGCTGAAGACGGCTGAAATGCCAGAAACCGGTCCTAGGAAGCTTGTTTCCGGTCCAGGGAAGACATGGCTTGGCAGTTCGGGCTGGACTGTTCCCATGAGGCACAGGGTCAGACTGATTTTCATATGGCCATGTCTTAACTGGGGTGGCAGAGTGGGCTAAAGAACGGTGATGGATTAAACCCAGATCAGTTGACTGGGGGCGAGTGCTTGCAATGTTCAACTCTCCGTCCATCATTTCCTTTATTTTTTGCTTTGTCCGCCATAAGTTGGCAGGGTATGCTCAGACGTGAGTCCCTTGCTCACTTTGCCACGGATTCAAGCAAGCCTGGCTGAAGACGGCTGAAATGCCAGAAACCGGTCCTAGGAAGCTTGTTTCCGGTCCAGGGAAGACATGGCTTGGCAGTTCGGGCTGGACTGTTCCCATGAGGCACAGGGTCAGACTGATTTGCATATGGCCATGTCTTAACTGGGGTGGCAGAGTGGGCTAAAGAACGGTGATGGATTAAACCCAGATCAGTTGACTGGGGGCGAGTGCTTGCAATGTTCAACTCTCCGTCCATCATTTCCTTTGGTTTTTGCTTTGTCCGCCATAAGTTGGCAGGGTATGCTCAGACGTGAGTCCCTTGCTCACTTTGCCACGGATTCAAGCAAGCCTGGCTGAAGACGGCTGAAATGCCAGAAACCGGTCCTAGGAAGCTTGTTTCCGGTCCAGGGAAGACATGGCTTGGCAGTTCGGGCTGGACTGTTCCCATGAGGCACAGGGTCAGACTGATTTGCATATGGCCATGTCTTAACTGGGGTGGCAGAGTGGGCTAAAGAACGGTGATGGATTAAACCCAGATCAGTTGACTGGGGGCGAGTGCTTGCAATGTTCAACTCTCCGTCCATCATTTCCTTTGGTTTTTGCTTTGTCCGCCATAAGTTGGCAGGGTATGCTCAGACGTGAGTCCCTTGCTCACTTTGCCACGGATTCAAGCAAGCCTGGCTGAAGACGGCTGAAATGCCAGAAACCGGTCCTAGGAAGCTTGTTTCCGGTCCAGGGAAGACATGGCTTGGCAGTTCGGGCTGGACTGTTCCCATGAGGCACAGGGTCAGACTGATTTGCATATGGCCATGTCTTAACTGGGGTGGCAGAGTGGGCTAAAGAACGGTGATGGATTAAACCCAGATCAGTTGACTGGGGGCGAGTGCTTGCAATGTTCAACTCTCCGTCCATCGTTTCCTTTGGTTTTTGCTTTGTCCGCCATAAGTTGGCAGGGTATGCTCAGACGTGAGTCCCTTGCTCACTTTGCCACGGATTCAAGCAAGCCTGGCTGAAGACGGCTGAAATGCCAGAAACCGGTCCTAGGAAGCTTGTTTCCGGTCCAGGGAAGACATGGCTTGGCAGTTCGGGCTGGACTGTTCCCATGAGGCACAGGGTCAGCCTGATTTGCATATGGCCATGTCTTAACTGGGGTGGCAGAGTGGGCTAAAGAACGGTGATGGATTAAACCCAGATCAGTTGACTGGGGGCGAGTGCTTGCAATGTTCAACTCTCCGTCCATCATTTCCTTTGGTTTTTGCTTTGTCCGCCATAAGTTGGCAGGGTATGCTCAGACGTGAGTCCCTTGCTCACTTTGCCACGGATTCAAGCAAGCCTGGCTGAAGACGGCTGAAATGCCAGAAACCGGTCCTAGGAAGCTTGTTTCCGGTCCAGGGAAGACATGGCTTGGCAGTTCGGGCTGGACTGTTCCCATGAGGCACAGGGTCAGACTGATTTGCATATGGCCATGTCTTAACTGGGGTGGCAGAGTGGGCTAAAGAACGGTGATGGATTAAACCCAGATCAGTTGACTGGGGGCGAGTGCTTGCAATGTTCAACTCTCCGTCCATCGTTTCCTTTGGTTTTTGCTTTGTCCGCCATAAGTTGGCAGGGTATGCTCAGACGTGAGTCCCTTGCTCACTTTGCCACGGATTCAAGCAAGCCTGGCTGAAGACGGCTGAAATGCCAGAAACCGGTCCTAGGAAGCTTGTTTCCGGTCCAGGGAAGACATGGCTTGGCAGTTCGGGCTGGACTGTTCCCATGAGGCACAGGGTCAGACTGATTTGCATATGGCCATGTCTTAACTGGGGTGGCAGAGTGGGCTAAAGAGCGGTGATGGATTAAACCCAGATCAGTTGACTGGGGGCGAGTGCTTGCAATGTTCAACTCTCCGTCCATCATTTCCTTTGGTTTTTGCTAAGTCCAGAAGAGTTGCCTGCACATCAGGGGAGAACTCGGATGATTTCAGCCACGCACTCCTCCTTGTGGCAACAAAAGAGCCCATAATTCCAGCGACAGAGTCCGCAGTATCCAAGCCACTCTGGATAACCTGACGTGCAGCCGCCTGAGTGTCCGATAGCACCTCATTAAAGCTCTGTCTGTCCTCCTCTGATAACTTAAGGGCCAGATGTTTTGCTGAATCCATGAGAGAATGGATATAACGGCCCAAAAGACAAGTGGCAATTGTCGATTTTAAGGCCATACTGGCTGTGGAGAAGACTTTCTTGGCTGATTGGTCAAGTTTTTTAGCATCCCTGTCACTAGGGACCTGAAGAAAGGCACCTGAAGATCTCTTAGAACAAGCAGCCTGAACCACCAGACTCTCCGGAGAAGGATGGGAAGTAAGAAAGTCTGGGTCCCCTGGAGCTGCCCTGTATCTTCTAGCCACAGTTTTAGAGACTGCAGGAGCTGAAAAGGGCTTACGCCATACCTCCATGACCGGTTCAATGATGGCGTCATTAAATGGAAGTAAGGGTTCTGACACAGAGGATGGAGAATGTAAAACCTCTGTGAGGATGTTTGGCTTGAACTCAGCAGATGGAAGCTGCAGATCCAAAAGCTCCGCTGCTTTTTTAATAACCGTGTGGTAGGGAGCCACGTCTTTAGAAGGAGTATCACCTGGAGGAGTAATCTCCCACTCTGGTGACAAATCCAGGCCACTAGCTTCTTTCAACGCCTCAAACAAATCATCAGACTCCATAAGCTCACCCTCTTCCATCTCCTCAACCTGGTACCTTTGTTCTTCCAGGACTCTTTGAGCTTCTCTCCTGGATCTAATCCTCACAACAGGCGTCGGCGGCGCCGTAACCGACTCCGATGGCACCGGAGCCGGCATCGAAATCGGATCCAGAGGAGCAGCCGGAGTCGAACGAGGTCGAGCAGGAGCCGGTGAAGATGGAAGCAGCGTCGATGTCCTCGGTGCCGGGAAATGCCAAGATGGCATCGCCGGGGAAAAAAGGCATAAAAGGAGCCTGAGTATAGGCTTGAGGAACCCCCAAGTTGAAAGCCATTGGACCCATGGGACCCGAAGGCGCTCCAGAGGGGTACATCGCTCTAGCGAAGACTCCATACATCGCATTTAAACATTGCGTTGGAGCTTGACCCGGGCCTGGAAAGGGAGGATATGGCTCAGACTGTGGCATAACCTGACTCGGGCCGTTCGGCGCCGACGGTGGAGCCAGCGGAGTCGAAGACTCATCAGGAGCCAGATCTTCCTCAACTGGAGCTGGAGAATGAGCTGGCGTTGGAGATGGAGCAGGAACCGGAGAAGCCGCAGGCGAGGTCAGGCCAAAAGGAGAGGCAGGAACAGAGACAGGAGAAGGAGACACAAAGTCCTTACGACGTCGAGAAGGTGAGGTCGATCTCGGAGACGCTTCTCTATCCGGACGATGTCTAGAACCATGCCTCTTCTTCTTTTTGTGCTTCTTGGACTTCGAAGCATGCCCCAACGTCGACTTCGACGCCGACCTCGACCTTGATCTGGATCATCTTTGACCTCTCGTCTCCTTTTCATTCTAGCAATAAACAACTTGGCCTCTCTTTAATTTAAAGCTTTTGTACTCATCTTGCGGCAGCAGGAGCATCCCTCGACGTCGTGATCCGACGACAGGCACCAGACACAGTCCTCGTGCGGATCCGTGATGGACATGTGCTTACCGCACTCCCTGCACGGCTTCAATCCGGACTTCTTAGTCGACATTTTCTAACAGGAAGCAAGAAGAAAGAGAGACACCAGCAGAAAAACAAAGTAACTAGCCAAAGCTACAGAGAGTCCCAGAAAACCGTTGGCGTCGACGGCGCGGAAAAAAGGGAACTGACGTCATCACGTCGACGAGGTCTTCTTATGGATCCAGTGACGTCAGCGGAGCCGCGAGGGGAGCCGTGCCTCTGTGACGTCGTCTTTGTCGGAGTGGAGAGCTGCAAATGTTTCTGAATGTTGCTGGCGCAGGGGATATTTACAAGGTGAGGAATCCACTGACAGATGTCTCCATCAGAAAGTTCTATACTAGGAGCAGGTGCATTCTGGCAGCTATAGGTCTTTCTGAGCATGTGCAAGGCTCCGGGAGAGGGAGAAAGCACATGGCTAACTAAAATGGGTGCCAGGAACAAAATGGCTTTCAGCTCATGCTAACAGCAATTCCTGCAATCTTTAACAGACGGTCCTTTTAGCATGAGCTAAAGACATCCCTGTGATCTAGAAGGAATATAGAAAATATTCTGCACATTTATTCTCCTAAATTCATCAATATTCTAATCCATTGCTAGGTGGGCATTTCTCATTCTAAATATTAAGCGGGCATATGTAAAGTATAAGCAGGAGTACAAAGGGAACAGAGCATTGGGTCATAATTAACACACAGGTATCAGGAGAACACATATCTAAAAAAACATTTTCAATAGACTTTTCCAATGTTCCTTTTCTGAGGGCTAGAGTATCAATTAATATACTTTAGGAGGAGGGCAAAGTAACATTTGTCAACTGCTCAGAAGAACGTTTCTATTGCAGAATAAGCATTATTCCTAATGCAAATATTAAAGCAGTCAGACATATTATTACAAAAACAATCCTGGCTCCAGGGGACCAGGAGGACCACACAGGGCCATAGGAATCGGGACGAGGAGCCGCAAAGGGTTGTTGCTCCTCAAAAATGAGACGACTAAAGGGGTACATTACTAACAAAAAGAAGTCCTTGGGAAATTGAAGCCGCTGTACAACCAGCCAGAGGGGAGTGTCCATTTGAGCCTCACAGGCAGGCTCTTGTTGTTCCCACGGTGGAGCTGCACAACTCGCAAATCAGGAATCACGGCCCAGTTTGAGAAGAAAAGTCTTTCACCGATCCTGTCCAGAACCTCAGGCAGTGCACCAGTTTTCTTCACTTCAATCTAACAGGCACCAAAGGCACAGCACCTGTACCCTGAACTCAAGTCCTTGCCTAACTCCTGTATTGCTCCTCTGACACACTGCTCTTGTGTTGGGGCCAAAGATTATATCCAGTGTGCCCAGGCACTCTTGATCAACAAACAAAGGTGCAGACTTTACAGCCAGGATTCAGGGGCGTTATACTGAAGTACCTGAAGCAACCCTTATTTCAAAGGGGGTCACCTCAAGCAAAAGCCTCCATGCCGTTCCGGTCGGTCTGTGACTCTCAGCTGGGCATCAAAAACTTGATCCACGACTTCTCCTTTCTGATTTGTGACCCCGTCTTTCGCCCAAGACAGTGGCAGGGGTACACACTTCACATTCCAGTGCTTCCGGCCTTCTACCTTCACTGAGGTCCTAGTTGCCAGCAAAGCCTGTGCTGGTTACCTTCATCTTGGCTTCAAGCTGGACTGGTGCTGACTCCTCAGGCTGGATCTGATGTCAGGGCCCCTCTGGCAATGGTTGTAAGGCAGTAAATATATATTGGTGGACAGAGCAAAAGGTCTTTAGACAAGGCACAGAAATAATCTATCAACAGAGAGGATTTTCTATTTCAGAAAACTTATTTTAGTCTTGAGGCGTTCAATACATTAGCAAGGCACCTAAGAACCACTTCATCTATCTGAGAGTAAAAAAAACCTGGACCTATTACACTATTTGAAGCAGCTAAGGAAGTCTGTGTTAATTTACTAAATTTTGAGGAAAAGAGAAAAACAATACAGACATACTCTAAATCCTTACATTTGTGTATTCCTATATTATTCCTCTGAAGAACCTCAAGAAAGGGAAATTCTTAGAACAAGCAATAAGCTTGTGTTTCAGAAATCATAACCTTTCACTACTTGTACAGGACTGCAGACACTTCTAAAATGATTTTTCTTCCATAAAGACACCTACATTGTACGCTTAGGACCATGCTCTCATATTATAGGCGCAGCAGGAAAATCTAAAACTGCTAATTTAACAGGGATTCTTATTACATAAAGAACTAAAAAAAAAACTTCAACATAGTGGGTACATAAATTTCTCCAGCAGAACGTGTTGTAACAAACAAACTCCTATAAAACAATATTTTCCTTCAAAATATTTCCTGAGGATCACATGGGCGTCTTGCCTGACATTATAAACCTTATGCATTCTACTTTTCACGATGTGGCTATGCAACATCATTTTCAAAGGAAAAACCCCTATTCACCAGCTCTAATAAGGGCTGTCAGCTTATTTACACAGAGTAGCTAATAAAAGACTAACAATGCCCTTGCAAAAACTGTATGTAGTATGAGAATAACATATTGTTCCCCTTAAAGGTCAAATAAGGCAACAGCAATCTAGACTACTCATCCTTTCACAATTTCATTTAGACATGATGGGCTGTAACATAGCATATTTATTTATTCATTTTATTAATGCTAACAATTTTTAAAACAGTATTACTGAATAGCCAATTAAATGTCTCATGGCTGTTTCCTACACAGCTTAGTCAGGCTCAAAAGAGAGTGAGAAAAAGAGAGAGAAAACATAAATTTGCCTACCCTTAATTTGTAGAGGAGCTAACCTCCTTCCCCCATTTCGACAGTAGGAAAACCTGAAATAGGTTTACCTTCTGTCGACACTATCTACCCCTATTTGTGGCAACTGGGCACAAACAAACTTGTAGGGGGTAAATAGCACATTGAGCTAGCTAGAAAACATTAATAACCAACCACCAATTCCTTTAGCAATTGTACTAGTTGTACCATGAGGGCGCATGGATTCAAACTAAATCCCATTGCCTCCTTATCTCAGCCCTTGCACAGTAATCTTTAAACTAAAACCATTATTTGTATATACATAGCAGAGGTATGCTCTAATCAGGGCCCATATATACCACTATATTTCCTTCTGTTCATATGACTGCACAAAAACTTGCTTTTGCCAAAAATAGTAAGCAAAACTTCGCTTTCTCTCCCTGCTCTGTCATCCCGTCTTTCAAATCTTTTCAGAGGTCAAAATGTCAAAGCAAACCTTGCCTTTAGCCCTGCTAGGCTGCTAAATGCAGAACTCGACCTTTAACCCTTACCAGCTGTCCTATTTTTGTGCAAGGCTTTCCATGCGGTTTTTCCAATTCAAAGAAAATTATGGAGACTCACAGCTGAAAAGCAGTCCTATTTACATTCCGTTCCTGTTTGCCAGTAATTTAGAGGTAGGATAATAACTTCTGCTTGTTTTTTATACATATTTTCAATTGTAAGCAGTGTATGTGTGCTTTTCTAGCAGTATAGAGGTCAGTTGTTCATTCTATACTTACACATGTGCATTTACTGAAGCCTAAGATCAGTTTGAAAACTGCTCTGAGTGGCAGAACTGCTTTTAAACAGTAAATTTTCCCCAAATTTGACTTTGGTTTTAGGGGCACTTAAAAATGAATACCCTACAATGTTTTGGTATATTAGTCATCCCAGAGTGTCCCCTAGATATCCCAGGAATGGGGGATCAGAAATGTATAAGGTACACCCTTATAAAAATGAGTTTTGTATGCCTGGGTAAAGTGACATTTTCCATTTTAGTTCCCCCATTGCGGTAAAGCGCTACTTAAATTAAACTTTGATGCTAGGAGCTATATTTTTTTGACAGTATGATTATTAGACATCATAGAGCAAGCCTCCTTCCTTTCCTATCACCTTTAAATGCATTCATTTATAACATTAAGCACAAAAGCCTTACTGAAGCATGAAAAGTCTGCGCCACTTTTTAAAGGACAGTTATTATTTAACATCAGAACCACAGATGTGCTTATGTAAAAAGGCATTAAGAAAGGAAATCCCTACTTTTAATCTTTTTCTCTGTTATCCAAAATAATGAAACTGTCTTTTCTGACTTTTAAAATCAACAGTTTGTAATGCAGGCCTTTATACCGTGTTTTGCACTAACTTAAAATCTAGTTGACTCAGCAGTTTCCTTGTGGCTTGGGACCAAGAATAGCCATGTATTATTGACGCAGCTGTGCTCTTGACCAGCTGGCGTCACTTTACACGCCTTTCAAGCCAGCACAAATCTATCGTTCTGTAATGTGGTATTTATTTCAGCAACAACCAATTCACTCATCTGATGTGAATTTCCTTTTAATATCTAATACAATGTATCTAAGGAAAATGCTGTAACATTTTATATCTTAGTCCTAGTTATTGCAAAGCACACAATTTTGTTTTTTCCCTTCCTTTGTATGAGGCCTATTTTATTGTGAATTCTAATTTATCTTTAGCATTGTGACAATTTGCACACATATATAGTTTCTTACTTTGTCAATTTAATGGTAGCGTGCAGCTATTTAGCATATGTTACATAATTCATTTCTTGAATTTTAAAATGTATTTTATTCAATGATATTTTGCATAACAGAATGACAAAAAACACATTGATCTCATTCCAGACATTTTCAGAAGAGGGTCATACACTCAAAACACACAATACAGCGCGTTTAAGGCTATCCATTCTTACACAAAGAGCGCAATTGCTACTCACTCACACAAGTACCACCGGTGTCAAGCCACAAACCACATAGACATTCAAAAACACAATTAACTCACAAATCAACACTTAGGACAGACACAAAAGACAGCCCACAGACTGTACTTAAGCCAAACCATTTGTAAATATTAATTGTAAGTCATATTTACAAGAAAAGCTGCTCAAAAGTAGTCCAAAAAAAAAACTGCACCAAAAAACAGCCCAAAGACTGTTCCATGTTCAAGAAGCCAAAATACACAGAATTCACAAGTTTTGGCTGGCAGAACACTCAAAAAGCGCTCTGCATATCACCACTTATGAATGTTAAAGTGCACAGATCAGGATCCTATTTATGTACATATTTAATTCCATGGGGTACTTAGTCACCAAGGAAGAAATGCGTTTTTATACCTAAACCTATTTAGGTATCCCCTCTGGGGGAACCGGCTGAGTCCATTCAAGATTCACATTGGTACCGCCAAGAAAGCAGCACATTCTTCGATATGCACGCATGCCAAAAATATTGTAGCATATATTATACAGCAGTGGCACTTAACACAATATGTGCCGTTACAAATTATTCAAAAGTTAGAGAAAAATCTCCTCATTACCTGCCTACATAAATTGCAATTTACATATATTTCCAAATTGCAAAGTCTTTGGCCAAACAAAACAAATCCCATGTCGACGACCTTACCAAGCACAAATCTCCAACATCTCACTGCCAAGTTCTGAATGACCCAACGGTCATTTTAAAATACTCACGCAAAAGAAGTTCTCAGTCGGGAGCGGCAAACATTTGGAGGATCAAATCAGGAAGACCAGAAATATACTGGGCTGCAGAGACAGAGAATCTCCGTGCGCAGGGTACCTCCTCAATAGATTCCTGTCAGGCCTTCTGAGTAGATTCCTGTCTCCCATCAAGACCACTCCCTTGGATAGCCGCTTCTCCGATGAGATCCACATTTCGGGCGCCATTTCAAGAAATAAAAACCTTTTAAGGGATTCATTGATACACCTGGTCCTTTAAGCCAACAAAGAAGAGATTGGCGCAGAAGCTGTAATATCAAGAAAACATATTTATTAACCTCACATGAGGGAGATTGTGTCACACAGTACCCTCATGCCACTGTAGGAGGCATTCTAAGGAGTACAGAGAACAGGGGCCTTATATACCCACACAGGGGCTCAAAAGGAGGCGGTACAAGTACACATGAGAAGAGTTACACACATAGATGGCCATACAGAAAATGCACAGTCAACAAGTGGGAGGAGTAATGAGTTGCTGACATCAGTTAGAACAGCCTGACAGTACTATACTAGTAGCAGGTGCATTCTGCCAGCTACAGGTCTTTCTGAGCATGTGCAAGGTGCTGGAAGAGGGAGAAAGCACATGGCTAACTAAAATGGCTGCCAGGAACAAAATGGCTTTTAGCTCATGCTAACAGCAATTCCTTAAACACGGAGGCGTGACCGGGTCACCGTGGCTGAGCCATCATGGGCTTGGTGGCATGCAGGGGGGCCCACACTGAAGCTCTCTCCACCTTCCACCCCGAGACTCACAAGGGGATAGCTGCAATCCAGTCCTGGTCTTGCCAGAGACCTTGTGAGAGCGCGGAAGAGCGGTAGAGCAGTGGCAACCAGCAGCGGAGTGGAGCCGCAGGGGGTCCAAGAACCGGGAACCGCATTAGGAGCCGCAGGAGGCTGCAGGAAGCTCCGGTGAGCCCTCCATAACAGTTCAGCAGCACAACAATCAGTGATGAGCTGGGCTACAGCATAAAGCTACAGCATAAGCACATAGCACAAAGCACCAGTTGTGGCCAGTGAGTGAGTGAGAAAATTTGTGAAGCCTTAACCCTGAATGCTCACCACCCATCCCTCACACCCTCTTACATTCTCTCACGTCCTCATACCCTCATCATATCCCTCACGCTGCCTGGTCCTTGCTCAGCCCCACCAATCTTTGCTGAGGAAAGTGGAAGGGGTGTCTTCTTTTACCTGGAGCACACAGGACATAGGAGCACAGTGGGGGTGGTGGTTATAGACTGGGGGTTTCGGTGCGAGCTGCGTAGCAAAGGAGCAAGTGGGGGTGCCCGCACGCACGTACAAAAGGGTGAAAGGCAGCGCAATAGCAGAGAAGGCCGCCGGAGCAAAGGCATCCAACTCTTTGGCTCAGCCCAACTATCGAGCCTAACCAGGTGGTGAGGAGAGCGGGCCTAGGCAGCGCACGCTGAAGAGCGAGCACATAAAACAGCCCAAAAACAAACGGAGAGATTTTTAAGACTCCCAAAAACCAGCAAGCACCCCAAAGAGGATGGACACTGTCTTCGACAAAGAAACTCACAAGGGCCAAGCAACCAGGGTCACAAGGAGTACGGCTCAGAACCCCAGACAAGAGTCGCACACCGGGAGCCCCCATTACAATCCTTTCAACAAGGGCTCATCACCCACCATTTACAGACGCCGGGCAGCTTGCCACCCTCCGGCACGTCTGCCAGCGGGGTTGAAGAGCCGGAATGGACCGAAGAGCTCATTGCAAGCAACCCTCAAGTACTCCGACCCGGCCAGGCTTCCATCAAGGAGCTCGACATCACAGAAACCCCCACTCGGGGAGGCTATCTCCTGTCCAATGAAGGGGGCCAGGACTGGGACACATCAGTACAGGGAGATCAAAACTCGCCCCTGATCTGCGGGCGCAAAGCTCAAGACACAGAGGAAAATAATATAATATACAAAGAAAGGATTGGTGAATCCAACTCCGAAAGGCTCACAACAGTTGCTGGGATCGGAATGAAGCCCACAGATTTGATACACAGTCTTTCACCAATTAAAGTTTTGATCCATCGGCCCCAGGAGGAATACAGGCCGGAAGTCATGGGGGGCAAAGATCCAATGCATATCAGTCCGCGAGACGTCTCAAGACCAAGCTCAACAGTTTCATCATCTGGGCGCCAACATCTCGACCCACCAGAGACAGGAAGGAGATTTGACACACTCATTTATACAGAAGTTAGAGCAGACAATCGAAAGGACCTTGGACCTCACCCCACACCTTATAGGGAGAGGGGAAGCGGCAGAAAATCAGGGTAACAAACAAGCAGGGATATCCGTTTCGACAGACCAGAAGGATCAAGACGAGCAAGAAGATTCCTCTTTTCTGATAACGATCAGAGAAGCTCAGAAGTCAATAGCCAAGGCCCTGATATGGCAAGCAACTAAAATGGAGATCCAAGTAGACCTCCTACAATCAATAGCCCAGTGCCTAGAGAAGCAGGGCTGCAAATTGGATGAAATGGAGCTAACAATCAAACACAATCAGACAATGATAGCCCGGACAAGCTCAAGTGCCGTCATAAAAGAAAAGGGGGCTGAACTGCCAGAAATATTGGGGGACATAGTTGTACTAACCAAGAGCAGTGGCGTATCGTTAAAATAACCTGGAATAACGGAATTATTGGACAAGGGCAACCCCAAAGTGACCTCCAAGGGCAAATACGGCAGAGCAAGGGAAATGGAAACAAAAGCCTTAGAGAATGAGATGAACAGCCAAGAGATTCTGGCATCCCCTACAAAGAGTGACACAGAGGAAGCTCTGGCAAGATCGGTCACAAAGGAAGCCGAAGAGCAGAAAAAGATCATGGAGGGGGAAATAGAAGCACCCCTAACAAGGAGGGCGAAGAAAGAGCTGAAAAAACAGCTGAAAAGATAAAAAATTAAAAGAAGATCCATCCTGCCGGCAATGCTGAACAGCCACAGACCTGAGGAGAAAAGCACCTCACTTCCACTCTACCCGATTTTTAATCTCAAACAAAAGATCAAGTGCCAGCGTCTGCCGGCAGACACAGGAAAATCCGAAGAAAGAGAAAGGGACGACGTAATACAACGTGGCGGGGTTCAAGCAATCCAGATGGACCTTTCACACTCAGCAGTGCTAGCACCAACAGCTGTTCAGGCGAGAACAAATAGGGACAGCATGGGTAAAGAGGACGCCGCCACACAAATCAGGCTCTATGGCCTATTGGAACTGGAGAGCCTCAAAGGCCCTATGGAGCACACTACATCCCCACCGACGGAGCAAATGCACATGGCTAGTACGCTGGGAATTAACAACAGGGCGGAAGAGGAACAACATTGGCGAACCTGGATCAAACCCCCTCACAGTCTGAGATCAAACAGCAAGTGCAACGGTGGGGGGGGGGGGGGGGGGGGGGGGGGGGGTTATACAAACAACAAATTCTGTGGAACCACCGACACTACACGAAGTAGTGCTTACCCCCAGGTACCATATGGAAGGGCCTCATGACGTCTTAAACAGAACTAACATCCTCCGACTCTTTGGCCATTTCAAATCACTGTCTCAGATAACATCGGAAAATATAGAGTAGGTAAAGTTCAGAAGGACACAGGGAGACAGCCATGACGATTCAACCGTCCTGGGCTTTTGCAAGCGTTCCCTCCAACGGGCAGTCCGTGGCGAAGCCCAACAACTCGCAAATTGGGGTATAGAAGCAACAGAACCCATCAAATCTAATTATACCTTTGTCCTCATACCTCAAAAAGAGAGGTCGCGCCTACATCAATCCTGAAAGGCACCACCCACAACAGGAAACGAGGAGAACACACAAATGGTCGCTCTAAAACTCCAATAAACTTTTCTATATTTCAAAGTGACAACTTGTGAAGAGTGCTAACGGGTCAACCGAAACAGGCAACAAGAGGCGACAGCTGGCAACTGCACCCCTAGCCAAAATCAAGCACTCGCTAGAGAAGGAAGGGCAACCGTGGTGCAGGAAGATCAATACCAAGGCCAAAACGTGGACCTCCCCCAAGAACTAACCCTCATATCATGGAACATCTCAGGATTAAATATAAAAGTTGGGGTCAAGGAAGTACAGGTCTACTTTGCAAAAAGGGACATTATTTGCTGTCAAGAAACCTGTTCAATGACATCAACACCCATAGCGGGATTTCATGAACATCGGATTAATGCAACAAAAAGAAACATTTTTGGTCGTCCATCGGAGGGTCTGTCTATCTTCATAGGCCACGCGAGAAAACTCAAGCCCACAGAAATAAGAGTAAACTCCCCTGATCTGCAAGCAATGACAATCGCTAGGCTAAGAGAGGGCCACTTACCGTTCAACTTGCTGCTCATAAACTGTTACATCAACCCGTCACTGACCACTGCCAGCATGGAATCTCTCACCAACACGCTGGAGGAGATATTAGTAAAATACGAGCACTACAATGTAATAATTGCAGGAGATTTTAATTTGAGAGGTTTAGAAAGTGCCCCTGGAAAACAAATTAAAGGGCACAAGGCAGGCCCACTGCTCTAACTTCTTAAAAATGCCAAACTCCACTCTACCCACTTCCTGATGAAACTACGATCACCCTCGTGGTGCTCTAAACCATCGTTTCGGAATATATCAACTACAGATTATATCTTAATCAACGAAAAAACAGCGGACAGGCTGGAAGATTTCCAGGTCGATGATAGAGGAGAAAGTGACCACAGGCCTCTACGCGCAAAATTTACCTTAGGAACGGAAGCTGCAGAGCTTCTGAAAATGTTGGGAGAAACCACAGGGGACGAATGTTTCAGAGTCATTAGAAGAATAAAATGGACAACCTCTCTCGAAGGGAAAATGCAGGAGTGGGCATCAATGTGGCAGGCCCTTGGACTAGGGGAGACCGAATCAGAGGTGATCAGCCTCTGGGAAGAACTGACAGAAGACCTATGGCAGATGCTGGGTAAAAACCATCGCAAGAAAACTTTCTGTCACAAGGCCAATTCACTAAAGAATCCACAGCCACCGAAGTGCCTGAGACAATGCAAAGGAGCGCTAATGAAGGCACTCAGAAGTAGGAAGAAAGGAAGAACATCGGCAGAGGGGGCTCTATAGCTGCATTGAGAGCCGCCGTTAGGAGGAAAGTAGGTGAGCAAAAGTGGAAAGAGATGGAACAAAAATGGATGACGGTATTTGCCCTGCTAAAGGAAAAGAACAACGCCAAATTATGGAGGTACATCAACCGTCTGAGCTCCAAACCTAGGAGCAAGGAGAACAACATTGCAAGCAACGAGTGGGAAGAATACGTAAGGGGACTATATACCAGAGGTACACTAACTACGGAGCAAGCCCCAATGAAGAGCATCTGGGGAGCAGGCACCCAGACAGTCACTCTTCCCAAGTACCCAGATGAAGCAGGACAAATGAAGCTGGAGGGCGCAGCGTTTACAAAAGCTGAAATAACATCGGAGATTAGGAAAATGAGGAATGACGGGGCGCCAGGCCCAAACAGCATTCCAGCAATGGTCTTCAAAACAGCTCAAACACTCTTCTCCACAGTCCTCACCCCCCTATACAACTACTCATATGCAACGGCAGTAATTCCATTCCCATGGAAAGGATCTATCCTCTTCCCTATTCACAAGAAAGGCTACCACTCAGACCTCTCAAACAATCGGCTGGTGGCCCTGCTAGATGTATAAGCCAAAGCTTTTGCCAAACTATTACCGAGAAATCTAGAGGATTAGGTTAACAACAACGACATACTCCCATTCTACCAGACCGGCTTCAGGAAAAATAGCGCAACAACAGATAACATCATGGCCCTGGCCTACCTCTCAAAACGTGCTGTGAAAGTCAGGCACCCACCGCTGTTCTGCTGTTTCATTGACTACAGCACAGCTTTTGATAGAGTCGACAGGGGCAAACTCTGGAGAAAATTGTCATCCTGGGGGGTACCTCCTAAGATACTGATGGCCATCATATCTCTCCATGAGGAGACCTGGGTACAAGTCAAGATAAGCCCCACAACTCTTTCAGCAAAAGCGTCCTGGCCCCCCTACTATTTAACCTCTATACAGTAGATATGGGGGAAGCCCTGAAAGAGGTAAGTCTAGTTCCACCGAGACTGGGCAAGGCGAGAATGGCAATCCTACAGTACGCAGATGACAACGTAGTGATGGACCATACAAGGGTAGGTCTCCAAAGAGCCCTTACAGAGCTGGGGAAGTACAACAAGGAAAATCACCTGACAGTTAATCAAGGTAAAACGAAGATAATGATATTTGGCAGATACCCACACAAAAAACAAGCGGTCTGGAAGATGGGAGACCACCAAATTGGGACCACTGCAGCCTATAACTATCTAGGAGTGTGGCTAAACGAGAGGGCAACATCGGCAGCTCATACAAAGCATCTAACTGCCAAAATAAACAAAGTAATTTTTTCAATAAGACGACTAAGCCAACGCCTGACCAGCCCCAGAGCCGAACCCATGCTGAAGGTCCTCAGGGCAAAATTAATTCCAGCCATCAACTACGGGCACCTGGCATTTCTAGGAGCTTTAGACAAACTTATAGCTGCAGCGCAGGTCAAAGCCCACAAGATCGTCCTGCAAGTACCCAGGAATGCTAGGAACAAGAGACTACGGCTGGAACTAGGGCTCGCCAGCCCCGGAACTGGCCCTCCAGAGAGATCTAATAAAGTATTATATTGGAGTCCTTAAAGCACCGCATAACTCTCTAAAACATCATTTAGCAACAGTTTTCAAAGGTGAGGTCTCCCCCTGGCACACCAAGCTGGGCAAAGCCATAGAGACCCTAAACATAGATCGAAACAGTCTGCCACTAACAGAAATCTCGCATAAGGCCTGGCTGAACACCATGAGACGGCAGGTCCGCTCCAATTCTTACGAAAAGGATCTAACTGCACTCCGACACAACACCTATACGAAGGCACTGGACAAATCGGACGCCCTGGGGAAAGTCCAACCATACCTAATGGAAGCATTAGGGGCCCAGGCCCTTAAGAAAATCCTTTTTATGAGGCTAACTGCCCTAAGAATTTGGCACTTCAATCCTGCATGGATACGAACAGATGGAGCCGTTTCATGTCGCCTATGCAACTACCAACGGGAATCATGGCTTCTTTTACTGTGCTGTTGTCCAAAACTCATCAACGAACGACAGAGGCTGCTTTGTCCCATTTTAAGAGCCCTTGGCATTAGAACCAGCAAGGAGGCATCAGATTGGTGCTTCTCGGAAACAAAAACACAACACCTTGCAAGAGCGGCAAAACTTATTTACCAGATTGGTCAAGCGCTAGAGTATAAAGGACTCTCCATAAGCTCTCAAAATCAGAGTTGATAAACGCGCCAACAAATGGTTTCCGCAAACACCAATGGGCAAAAAAGACCTCGCCCGCAACCTCAAGTGCTCGGTCTGGAACCCAGCCGCATTAAAATTAAGTACCCCGATAGAAAGCTGAAAGGTCCCTGCAACACAAGATTGACTGTTGGAATGGGGTTGTTTAATCTCACAGGAGGCGCCGGGAGGGGGGTGGAAAGGGTAGGTGGGCAAGGGGGGTGGGGTTCTAATTTTAGCTATTTACTGTGATGATTTTAACTAATCGAACGGTCAATAATAAATCAATCAATCAATCAAATATACAACAGCATGCAACACCTCACTGTTGTATGGCAACTAATCATAACTGCATTGCAAAATAATTGGCTCCTCTATTATCAACTCTCTATAGGGTAAAACATGAGCTTAGTACCATTCACATACATATACATGTAATAGCATATTCATAGTCCCTCACATGTTTCTGCCAGTGTTACTGAATTTTGCGATACTATAATAAACTTGAAAATTATAAGTAATAAAGAAACTAATCAAATATATCTTTAAACCTATGTATTACAACAAAACAATTTAACAAGAATACAAAACTACAACTACATTAACAAAACTATTACATGAAAAAGAAACAACTTTAAAATACATAACATTTTTTCTAACGCTCATAAGCACATCCTAAAAAACACCTCTTCCCCTTTTCGCTTTATTTTCCTACTGGATTTTGAAAAAGGTAGCACTTCTTTTTCAGTCTTTTATCCACCCTATCCTGCTAAAGAGCCTTTAGATTTGTGCTATGGTATAGCAGGCCAGGTGGCAATAAAGTCTCAGCAAAGAAGCATATCTATATATACAGTTCACAAGGCCTAGCTCGTCCAGAGTTAGCGCATGCTGCTGATGTACTAAACTATTCAGGTGACTCCACATCCTTCCAACCTGAATACACTGTGCCTAAAGATGTAGTTATTGCTGAACAACACAATAATCATGCTTCTATTAACAAGGATCTTCTTTGCTGCTTATGTAAGCAGATAATTATTTCCTCAGAGACAAGTTTCATTTTGCTCCTTAAAAAACACAAAATAATCAAAAAGATAAAAGTTACATACAGGTCAATAATTGAAACAGTGACACATCAGTATATTTTGTAAATATGTCTACATTTTTCACCCACAATCACATATTTATACCTAATGTACCGGTAACTTGTTATTCCTTTCTCCCAAAAAATTCCACACAATCACCCAGTACACTTTTTTCACAAATAAATTATAATATGACATCTAACCTAATTTCATAAAAGTTTACAAAGTAACACATTCATCTTTTCTCACACTAAGAACAGTTTTTACACTCTAGAAACAGCAATATCACCTCTCAAACATTTCGTTGGGCTAAAGTATATGTACGATGAGGTTAATAACAACAGTACAGTTTGTATTACTACATTCTTTGTTTTAAAGTCTGACAAACACTACTTCCTTTACTTACAAGTACACTCAGTGTGTACATTTCCTTTTTTAACACAATCTGCAAACCTTGCTCACATTTCTCTACATTGTATTCTGTACCTCTTAAAATCTATATTAACACATCTACACATCCCCAAACAACCTTTCACTCTGTAAACATACTAAAACTTTAAAGCAAAGTTTTTTAAATATATTGCTAAATACCTAAACATAGAGTTATTTCTTAAATGCAAATGACCACACCAGCCCCTTTAAACGCCAGATAAATTAACTTCTGCTAAGCACAACTCAAAGAGACTCCCTTCTCCCCCAAAGTACCAAGGACAAACTTACCTATTTGTGGTTCTGCAACCAATCACATTATTTTACAACCAAGTAATAAGAATGGTAACTATTAGTTAAGCCTTAGCCCTTTTTTCGTACTTTTTCCCATATCATCTTGCGATACTCAAGCGAGATCGTGAAACACCTCATGGCAAGCCTTGTAAATTTCCATACTAGTCTCGCAAGATCGAATGAACTCCATAATATACTCGTCACAGTACTTATCTCTGACACAATTTCCCTCAAAAACAGGCACAACAATATGCATTCCTACTAATGGAGTGTATTGAGAACTCATCTACTCCCTTTTACAATTCTCAATCTTGCAAGAGTCCTGCGAGATCATAAAAATTAGTCGAAAATAAATGTATACATTTATTTCCTTCACAGTAGTTATCCCTTAGACACCTCTTCTCTATGCTCTGTACACATATAACAGTCTCAACAAAAATCTCTCTCTTGGGACTGATTTTCTCTACTGCACTACGTTTTGTTTAGTGATCCAGTGAGCGTGGGAACACCCAAACACTTGCCTTTAGCCATGCATATTTTCTTTGTTTTTCACAAGAGTCTCGCGAGTTTAAACATCTAGGGCCTCATGTAGGTAAATAAATTTTACCGGTTCTTAAATACCGAGCCGTACCGAATCGGTAAATTAGAATCGGTAAGTTATATGTAGGTAAAAATTCGGTAACAGTTACCGATTCGGTAACATTCGGTAAATACGAATCGGAATTCACCGAATCGGTAAATACCGAGGTGATAATTACCGATTCGGAAAATACCGAGGTGGTATCTACCGAATCGGAAAATACCGAGGTGGTATCTACCGAATCGGAAAATACCAAATCGGTACGTACGGATTCGGTAAATAACATCACATGACTTGACGAAACAGCTAATCCTGTGCAACGACAGCCCACCCAACCAGGAACTGCCCACACCCAGGCAGGTGTACACAATTAGCCGAAGTGGCCACACCCAGGCAGGTGTACATAATTAGCCGACCCTGGAGAGGCTCGGAGTGCAGAGGAGAGGCAGGGAGCAGTTGCATGTGCGAGCGGGAAACGAACAGCATGTCCAGCCAGAGCACACAGAAAGACGGAGGGGAAAGGAGGAGGAAGCTCAAATTCAGCCCCAAGGAACTCCAGGTGCTGGTGGAGGAGGTGGTGAAGCAGCACCAGAAGCTGTTTGGGAGGCAATCCCTGCAAGTGCCTGAGGCCGAAAAGCGCAACATATGGCTGGCCATCCAGGCGCAGGTCAATGCTGTGGGAGTGACCCACAGGGAAATTGAGGTCCTCAAAAAGCGCTGGTATGACCTGAGGATTGTGACCAAGAGGAAGATGGGCGACATCCAGAAGGAGGCCAGCCAGACCGGAGGTGGAACCAACAGGGCACCTGCCCTCACCGAACTGGAGGAGCTGGTGGCGGCCACACTCGAGCAAGAGAGCGTCGTGGGTCTTGGGGACGCCGACAGCTCTGCCAGAGCCGCAACACACCAAGGTAAGACGAAAGCACAGCAATGTAGCCGCCCCTACCCCTATCCCACATCCCCCATTGTGAAACGAGAATCACACTGCAGTCCACACGTGTCAGTGCAGACAGGCAATGCATTCCGGGAGATGTAGTCAGGGCAACACTAACCATGACGTAAATGTCACACGGCAACAAGGCATGTCACGCACTCGAGGCACAAGGAGACAGAGAACAGATTGGAATGTGAAATGATTTATTGTGACGCTTGCAATGCAGCCCTTCGGGGACACTGAGCCAATGTTGTTTTTCTGTCCACAGATGTGACATCATGCAGTACAGGGCATGCTGCAGGGGAGACGGCACACCGGCCACAAAAATCACCTCTAGCCAGCACGAGTTCAGACCAGGGAGCAGGCCCACTTTCAGCCGCACCACCTACGCAGCCAGCCGCGCCGCACACAGAGCCACCATCACCTCACCGAGAGCCAGCATCACCACCACCAGAGCCAGCATCGCCACTCATGTTCGATTCACCGGCCACATCTCCGCTTGCAGGTGTGAGAATGAGGAGGCGTCCAGCAGCCAGGCTACGAGCCTTAGACACCTCGTCAGACGACAGCATGGGCCCAGAAGACCGCACCGGGCCCCAGGAAGGGAGCCATCCCACTGTGCCCCACACCTCACAGGCAGCACAGACGGGAGCAAGAGGGCGCCGCAGGTCGCGTGTCCAGAGTCCACCAGCACCCACTGACGGCCATGGTGTCTTCTTGGGGCTCGAGGGCCAAATGTTGAAGCAACAGCGCCTGCAATCAAAGGCAGTAATGTCAGTCCAGAGGCACATGCGGGTGATGAGGACAAGCTTAGTCAACATGGACACAAACATTGGCGGCATGGCTGCGGGCATTCGGGACATGTCCCAGTCAATCCAGCAGTTGTGCAGCAAATTAGATGCTGACATCGAAGCACGGCGCCGGGAACGCCAGAGAAGGGACACTACCAGCAGGGCACTCAACCGTCTGGCAACTGCGACTTCCCTACTTTGCCGGCGCTCCGTGACGATGCAGGAGGGCCTAACACAGTGCTGCAGCGACCTGTCACGGGGGATGGTGCAGGTGACAAGTGCACTAGGGGTGCTATTGACTAGTCAGGCGTCGACAACTGCTGCAGGGGATGCTGCGGAGAGCATCGACACCAGCAGCAGCATCACACCCCCCGTCCCAGAAGCACGCAGGAGCAGCAGGCGGCTTGGGGTTGGCTCTAGTGAGGATGCACAGGCCGTGCAATCCACCACTGCAGCGCGTATGCGCAAACATTGATGTGGCCCTGCTTATCCACTTGCCATTGGGTGACGTAACCCTGGACATACTCATTGTATAGATGGCATATTGCCAGATTGGCCTGTTCATGTGTTCATGGCGTGGTGCCACATTAAACTACGTCATGACTTCTCACGACTCGCTGTGTCCCCTCACTTACTCAGAAATAGTTGCATGTGATCTCTGCCCGTCTCTCTCTCCCATCGATTGCAGTTGGCACTCTAGCTGCGCTGCCCTCTGGCTGGCCTGACTCATCCTCGTTGTCCTCAAAATATGTTAGTTCCACATCTGTACCTTTTTTCGTGGCAAGGTTGTGCAGCATTGCACAAGTGGCAATTATCTTGCAGCAGGTGATGGGTTTGTACTGGCGTGCGCCTCCGCTCTTGTGGAGGCAGCGGAACCTGCTCTTCAGCAGTCCAAACGTGCGCTCCACCACATTGCGTGTAGATTTGTGGGCCACGTTGTATCGTCTCTCACTCTGGGTTGCTGGGTGTAGGTAGGGAGTGAGGATGAATGAACGGCATGCATATGCACTGTCGCCTGGATGAGTAAAAGGGAACCATCAGTTACATGCCTCTATTCACTCTGAGTTGCAGGTTTCAAGGGGCGTCACTGTTACTTACCCAGCAGGTATCCCTCTCCGAATTCTCCGGCTCTCAGTCGTGTGTAGATCCCACTATTCTGGAAGATGTAAGAGTCGTGGGTGCTCCCAGGAAACTTTGCAACAATATCTGTGATGATGTTCCCTGCATCACAGATCACCTGCACATTGATGGAGTGGGTGGACTTCCTGTTCCTGTAGATGTGCTCTGTGTCAGCTGGTGGACAGATTGGGATGTGTGTACCATCAATACAGCCGATGACATGGGGGAACTGTGCCATGTGATAAAAGTCTGTTTTTGTTTTCTGCAGTGCAGCCTGTGTGTTTGGGAAGCTTATGTAGTGGTGCATTCTCTGCATCATGGCATCCAGGAACTTCCTGAAGAAACGTGACAGGCAACTCTGGGATACCCCACCCACCGCAGCTATCACCACCTGATAACTGCCGGATGCCAACAGATGTAGGCTGCAGAGCACCTGCACATGTGGGGGTATGGCGTGCGCCCTTCTTATTGGCTGGTCCAGGAGTGGGTGAAGGTCCCTGATTAAGTCCATGATGGTTTCGGGGTGTAGCCTGTACCTCTCATGTATCTCTGCATCAGTCAGCTGGAATAGTGTGATGCGCTGTCTGTAGATTTGTTCCTCCCGTCGCCACACCCTCAGTCCTGCTGCCTGTAGACGTAGGCGCCTTGCAATGACGTACATGGCGGCCATGTTGTCCACGCTGTTGCATTTTGGGATTGCTTATGTGCATTGTTGATGGTTACCACCTGCTTTCCATCCGTGTTAATTACCGACTCTTATTTACCGATTTTCCTGGATTTCTTAATTACCGACTGCTCCTACATGTCATTTTAAATTTTTACCACTTCATATTTACCACTTCATATTTACCGATTCGTTAATAATGTATTCGGTAAATATGAATCGGTATTTTAGAATTCGGTAACTATGAATCGGTATTTACCGCCTCATATTTACCGAAAAGTGGTTTTTGGACTCCTACATCTCACTTGTCTGAATACCGGTCGGTAACGGCATATTTACCGAAAATCGGCCGTTACCGACCGGTATTTGGCTACCTACATGAGGCCCCTAGTGTATTTCTCATAGACAACAGGTCTGTATTCTTCAGTATGGATACTAGAATATTCAAACGCATAAGCCTGTGTAATGACAACTTTCTCTATAAACAATTTTCTCAACCACCTTTACCTTTTTACCACAATGACATGAAAATCTTGCGAGATCATACATTTATTTTAACTCACAAAGGGCCATATGTAGGAAGCCTAATACCGGTCGGTAACGGCCGATTTTCTGTAAATATCCCGTTACTGGCCGGTATTTAGGCTTTTGGTATGTAGGGGGCACATTTCAGGATTCGGTAATTTACCGAATCGGTAAAATTACCGAATCGGTAATTTTACCGATTCGGTAAATACCGAATCCTGAAATGATATGTAGGGGGAGTGTGTCGTTGGTGTGGGGATTCGTTATTTACCACCAACTAAAAGTTGATGGTAAATGACGAATACCTGGAAAAAAGCATTTTTTTCCCATTTGCAGTGTGCAATGTGGCAGACATACATGCCCTTAGGGCATGTATGTGCGCCACATGTGCACACATGGACGAATCAGGGGTGCAACAGGGTGTCAATGTGACACCCTGCCACCCATGATGATGCCTCCCCCATTACCGATTCGGTAATGGCAACTGGCTTCCCATTCATTCCTATGGGCCTCCAGGCCCATAGGAATGAATGGGAAGCCAGTTGCCATTACCGAATCGGTAAATACCGATTCTAAAATACCGACATCTACCGAATCTGTAATTATTTACCTACATTACATTTACCGATTCATAAATACCGAATCGGTAAAATTCGGTATTTAAGAATCGGTAAATGTCATTTACCTACATATGGCCCATAATGTACATTCTCCTTCATTACAGTACCTACAACTTTTACTTCCTTCTCCTAGGACTTTAGGAAAAATTGACCATTCCAGTCCCAGCTTTCCACAGTATGGCAACAGTATATATTAGGGAATGACAAGAGACTCAACTATTCATAAACACCTAACCACAGGATAACCACTCTACATAATAGGGCAAAATAGGGACTGGCCATTCCACTAAGACCTCTCCCCAGAAGAACAAGGATGTGCAATGCAGTTTGGGGGAAGACTGGCCTTAACGCTACGAACTCTCTCTTGAATAAAGGGTATGTATACTAGGATGTAGGAAGAAAATGGCCTCTACACTGAGACATCTCTCAGACTAAAGGTGTGCCTAGGCGGGTGTGGGGAGGAACTGGCCTCTACCGCTGGGACCTCTATCTGGGATGACGAGTCCTTGTAGTAGGGTGTGGGGAACAACTATTCCCCATCCTTAGCTCGGTATCATGGATGATGAATATGCATAGTTGTTGAGCGGGACTGACCTCTCTGATGAGACATCTCTGTTGAATGACGGATCAACAACTAGGGTATGGGAAGAAATGAACTCTATACTGAGAAGTTTCTCTTGGATGAAAAGCATATAGACTAGGTTATAAAAATATGCCAGGTCAGCTCAGACATCTCACCAGAGTAATACATGTGCAAAATTGGCTGTGGGTAGAGACTGCTGTCTCTGCTTATACCTCTCATCATGATAATGAATGTCATAGGTAGAGTATAAAATGGAGTATCCTCTCTGTGACAATAGTGTCTTGGACACCCAGTGTGCATATTTGAATGTAATGACACACTCACCTCGCTCTCAGATACCTCCTTATAGGGACAAACATGTGTAGTAAGGTGTACACAGAGACAGTCCTCTGCACTGAACTTCTCTCCAGCGTGACAACCATATATACTATGATAAGCAAAAGAACTGTCATTTCCACCAGCTGACAGCAGTACATAGTATACTAGGAGGATGCATTTGCTGCTGTGCCAAAACCTTTCTCTTGTATAAAAATATTTATACTACAATAGGAAGAAGCACTAATCTCTCTATAGTACCTTATACATAAATATACATCAAGCAGCACAGTAACAGTTCTTGAAAATGGAACTGACACTTTAAGTCAACATTTTAAGACTGTAATAATGTTAAAAAAATTAAAAGCTATTAAGGAAAGAAATCAGTAGTAACTTTAAGCTATTTATTACAAAAAAATATTTAACAACAATTATATAAACAAACTACAACAGCAACTGTAAAATATCAAAACAACAACTTAACTGATCTATAACATTTTTTCCTCACTTCAATTACCAGGCACCAACACCTCCTCCCTTCATTTGCCTACTGGATTTTGATGTATGTAGATCTTCTTTTCCATTCTTTCAGCCACTGAAAGAGTCCGTTCAAATAAATTTAAGCTTGCAAAAATGTTTTCAGCAGGGAAATTCGAAACAACCACTGTTACATCCATTACAGGAATGTAGAATTGCTGTCGATGCAGTCCTTCTGAATGGATAGCTAAGACAAACTGCAGGCTCAATTTGCGACCCCCATTAGGACTGGCTAGCACTCACAGGGATGGTGGCCTGCTGGGTCAGCAGACCACCATGTCTTTGACTGCTTTTAAATACAGCAGTATATTTTCTTAAATGCAGCCGGTTTTCCTTAAAGGAAAACGGGATGCATTTAAAAACAAAAAAAATGAAACTTTTCAGTTTCATTATTTAATATTTTTCTTTTGCCTTCCCTAAAAAAAATATTTTTGGACCCATTCACAAAGGGGAAGGACCCCTTCCCGTTTGCGAATGGTTTACCACCTACTTGAAGTAGTTGGTAAATTGCGATTGCTTTGCGACCAAAATTGTGGTCGCAAAACATTCATAGATACAAATACGAGTCGCTATTTGGAAGGGACGCGCTTGGCATGCCCCCGCCTAATAACGAATCGCAAACCTCATTTTGCGAATCGGTAAAATTTACAGATTCTCAAAATGAGGTTTGTGCATGGCCATGCACTAAATTGCAGTCGCAAGCGGACCGATTGCCCGTATGCGACAACAATTTAGGGTCGAACATCTGGCCCAAAGTTCTTCACCTACCTAACTGGTAGATTCAACCTCTCCCCAGGTACTTACTGCTCAAGCAGATGACAACCCTCCTTTTGTAAATAAAACACTTTTATCTGTTTTCATAAGCAGATCATTCTGTCATCAATAGCAAGTAGAGCTACACAGAGCAAGCTTCTCAGTTATGCAATTATTATTTTTTTGCTGACTTTCCCACAGTTAATGTTCCCTCTTCTTCTGAAGTGAACATTTTTGTTTTCCTCCTCCATATATTCTGTGACATCATACTTCTGTTTTTCAAGATTTGTTTTCCACTGTTATATTCTGTATAGGTATCCCAGTATAGGCTCGGGTAACATCCTAACCCTTCACCTATATTCTTCCCTACATTACACACATAACGGTTCTTAGGG
Organism: Triturus cristatus; assembly: GCF_964204655.1. Classification (NCBI taxonomy): domain Eukaryota; kingdom Metazoa; phylum Chordata; class Amphibia; order Caudata; family Salamandridae; genus Triturus; species Triturus cristatus. The sequence continues at coordinate 984,086,748 of NC_140590.1, forward strand.
ACTGACCTTTTACCTAGATACGACACTGCACACAGAACGCGGGACTTTCCCTGGTAAAAGCCTCATACATTATGCATGAGGATTCTTGGAAACTCAGCAGGACCACCATCTCCTGTACAATAACTATGTATAAAGTTAATTCCGGATGTCATCCTAAGTCCGACAAGTGGCACAGCAACGTAGAACCAACGGGGAGACCTTTGGGTATATAAACATTACATCTTGCTGAGACAAACAGAGGTGATCAGGTCTTTCCTGCTGACACACTAACGCAAGACGCAGAGGTTCCTGCATGCAGATACTCCAGCTTGCAGTTGTCTAATGAGGTGTCCAATTCGAGACCAATATGTTCATAGTCTCTTATTTCAGGTAATGGGGTTGACTTTATCATAGAGGGATTCTTGGCTTAACACTTACATACATGCTAGGTACACTTAGGTACATCTGGTTAGGATTGCATCGTAGGAGTACTTTTTTATATTCATGTATTTTATATACTTGCCTGTATTCATGGTTATAGCAAAATAGCTAAAGCCTTACATCTGAGATGGATACAATGGGCTAATTCTCTCACTGCAACAGATCTGGAATACTGATATGACCCAGGTCTAAAACACAAGTATCCCTCCAATACGAACAAGAATATCTTCTCCCTAATGAAATAATATCTCTAGTTCAGTATGAATGCATAATTTACACTGATGGATCTGCTCAGCCGGCCACTGGATGTAAACAACAATACAGCACCGCATGTGCGTTTATAATAGGTTGTAGGCATGACGGAAAGTCCCATCCAAGCTGTACAAAAACATAGTCTCTGGGAGACTGCACGGCTCAGCTGGCAGAATTAAAAGCTCTACTACTGGCACTGATGAATACGGATTGAGAATTCCCCACACTAATTGTGTGCGATTTCTTTTACTGTGTACAGTCATATAATGAATATCTTCACTATTGGGGACAAAATGGGTTTAAAGACTCAAAAGGTGGCACAATTAAGCATAAAATGTAATGGGAACAAGTAGCCGAGTTGAAAGACGAACTACCAAGAGCTCACGTGATACAAACGCTGATTCATCAATGTGGATGACGTTCACGTTGAAGGGAATTCATTGGCTGATGAAGCTGCAAAGGGGACAGCTCAAACTGCATCCATAGCTGTAATCACTCGTTCAAAAACGAGAATAGACGGACAGATAATGGTAGCTGTCATTGCTTCCTGCAAAGACAATAAGGCATTGCCAAACGTTTTCCACTCAAGTACTCCTACAAGTTAGATGCAAATAACATTCCATTTGCTCAGATTCACGGAGTGGGGGATAGAGTAATACCAAATATAGATTGCAGATTAGACTTAATATTAGCTGCACACTAGGGTCGGCGTTCTGCACACACAGGAGATATGGCAACGGTTTCTTTATTGAAACAACGCTATTGGTGGCCAGGATTAAGAAAGCAGACCAAAGATTATGTCTAAAGTGCAAAATCTGCCAACAGATGAAGGGCTCCACTATAACACGTCCAGCGCAGACACCATTGCTAATATCAGACAGACCACTCGTGTGTATGTATTTGGACCACTGCGGCCCCTTACAATCTGATGGGGCTTACTAGTACATCGTGGTTGCAGTGGATTCCTGCTCGAGATTCCTATGGCCTCAACCGCTCGGCTTGTCATCAGTGAACATTACAGCAGTTCCTATACCTGATGATATAGTCTGGGACAAGGTTGATTATGACATATTTAGTCCAACATAACTTTTAAAAATACTTCATTTAATTAAAATTTCCTTAAATGATATCATTACCTCCAGTACATTTTCTGATGATTAGGATTTTGAAACTGTAAATAATATGTTGACTGATTTAGAACAATCTGCCGTATTTTCTAGCAATGAAATGTTAGAAGACACATCAGACTTTACCACAATGTATTGTTATGGACATTTTGGTCATCATCTTCTACACAAATCCAGAACCCCTAGTAATGTTTTCACATTTCACCAATGGGAACATTGCCCTACACCACCGAATAGTAGTTCAAAAACCTTTACACAGACATTTTCATATTTTTCAGAGTTTAACATTTCTGACCTGACCTCATATTACTATAGGGTTGCACCAACATTCGCACACAAAAATATGCTGACTAACACCAAACAGATTTACTCCGCTTCCTTTATTACCCAACTGTCTGAACAGGGTTTCGACTTATGGAAAGACACTATAGACTTAAAATCAGTCTGGGGTTCTAGGGACTGGCAAGTCCAGGGAACAGAAGCACTATTTAGAGCATGCCTCATTCCTCAGCAGATGATATTTCTAAATGATATTGTGCAACAGAATTCCAGTCTTGGAATAGCAAAAAACAAGGATTTGAACACACCCTGGATTCCTACAACATAACAGACCACAGGTAATTTTACATCACTGAAAGGGGCTACATTAGCTGACATTTTACAATACAATAGATCTGACCCCAATTGGAAGGGAAGGTTGGTTTGGCCTACAGACACTAATAGATGTCAGGAAAGATTCAGGGCTACAACCGAAGAGTCCAGTATCCATAAGCCAGAACCACGCTATGTACAAAGAGAACATTCAGGGGAGGTGACATCATACAGTGTTGGGAAGTTAAGCCTCGACTGGCTAAAAACCTCAACACTACCACAGGTGAAACAACACTTATCCTTACTTACAAAGGATGTGGACCTATGGGATTTTCTACTAGGTCCCAGAAAGCCACGACAAAAACGTTTCTATTATGCTGTCTATAATAAAATTTGGAAAATCTCCCAACAAGAAGCAGTAGAGTCTACGAGACATAGATAGGATCAATTTAGAAAAGGCGTTAGCCGTAGTTGACAATGGTATGACTACATTGACATCAAGGATCTATTCACTCGGCAACATTGTATCTTCTGCTATTGATGTACTAGAACAAGATTTGTCCATACTACAGCACAGGCAATCGCAATTAAGTTCTATTATGATATTGAGCAAGACGTTGCAATCATTGTGCGCAGGTTATGTGCCATGGCGTTTTTTAAACAGTACGTCCCTGTTTTCTGCATACAATCTAACGGAAAAACAGATCAATATGGTGTGAGAAGTTGGCCTGGTATATGCTGTCCACTAGTTAAAGTGGGCACCTTGCACCTGTCCAAACGACCCTTATTGACGATTAGGTTAAAGACAACCTTTATTGAAAGCTATCCTAGTGGTAGCTATGGAGAGCAGCCATCAGGCTAAGTCTCGAAGGAATGTAAAGCAGCTTGGTTTACCAGATTATAACCTCCTGAATGACGAAATGAAAGGAGAACCACACAAGGTATATATAAAATATATGTATTTATTACTAAACACTCTCTACTAACCTCTTTATGAGATTAGAGAACAAGATACACAATATTAAAGCACTAGAATGATAGTAAATAGCACAATACACAGTGGGTTCCAGGGGGAGGCCAAACCATATACTAAGAAAGTGGTATAACAATCACGACTTGACTAGACACAGTGCCTAGAGCACATAGAATCGTTGGGACCCAAAGGACCCACCCAAGGTAGTGACACAGGGGACCCACGGGGGACGTGTGCAGTGTGAGAACACAGGCGCGAGCTCCGTACAATCCTATGGGAAAGTCTCGGTTGGAATTTTAAAGATTAAGGACACTTAGGAGAAGACTTTAAGCAAACCCTTTGGAACATAGAAGGTTCTAAGGCCAGCACCCTTGAGAGTACTGAGGTACCTGTGTTACCTATCCCAGGAGAGCCGGGTGCATAGGGGTCAAGTGGTGTCGGAAACGCTTGTTGATTTCAATGGTGTGATGCGAAGAAGTGCTGCTGCCAGGAAGATGAGAAGTGTCCGGTGTGATCCAAGCAGGAATCGGAGATGAGAAGAACCTGAAAGCAGAGGGGACAGAGTATGGGTCACTTCACAGTGACCAGGGGCACGATGGACGAATGCCCACCGATGTTGGATGTTTCCGGTGAGATGAGGTGAAGCTTGTCTCTGCAGCCACGGGGACCAGGAGACGTCGACGACATGCAAAGTCCACAGGTGAGCTGTCCCACGAAGGATGTTGAGTGCTGGGGTTTCCGTGTCCAGATTGGAGACCAACAAGCCTTGGCAACTGCAACCCACGCGGTCAGAGAACATATGCTTCGGTGTGGACCAGCAAGGTCCTGGGGACTCCCCAAGCAATGGAGAGTCAGGGCACATCTGGAGCAACCAGGAAAGCCCACTGAAAGTTAAAGTTCCCTTCTCAGGGACCCACAGGTCGACGGACCAGGGATCGCGAAGGGAACTCGAGAGGAATCGCAAAATACCAGCCCATGGAACACTCGTGGAGTGTAGGCCGGTAATCTTCGGTGGAAACACTGCTCGGGGTCTGGACTACAAGTAGCCCAAAGCACAGCCTCAGGGATCGCCAAAAAGCATATGCTGCTGCAAATGCACATGGTGCCCAGAGGCTCGGGTTGCACAGTCCCTACGAGGGATGCGGATCAACCTCAGACACCACAGGAACCCACCTCCTGTGTTGCCAAAATCTTCGGAGTCCTTCAGGAGCTGCGTAGATGCAAATGGGTCAGATGCGTTTCAGGTGCCTGCCTTGCAGGTGAGTAACTCCTTTACTCCAAGGGAGATTCTTCAGTCATCCAACGTCGGGTAGATAGTCGAAGTACTTGGTTTCTGTAGCAGAGTTTCATCCAGGTAAATCCAAAGTCCTGTAGCCAGGGGTTCCTATTTTATACCCAAGGAAGGGATGGGACAAACTTTGGGGACCCACCTATGGGAGGGTCAGGACAGAGGGGTGACTACACCCATGTCCTTTGTCCAGTATCACGCCAGAGTAGGTGCAGATAGCCCCTGCAACAGATTACCACCTTCCAACAAATGGCACAGAGGAGAGCCAAATATACAATGCTGCGAATTGAAAAACTGGACAGATTACGCTTTACTGTGGCAGAATCACCGTCCACAGAGTGGTTGATCCATGGCTATATAACATTACCGGTCACAACTTTCCAATTTCAGTACTGCATAGAACAACAGCAGGCAGGCAGATATGAGGAAATGGGTGGGGAATTTATCAAGGAATCTTGGGAATTACCGTACAGATTTCGATGCAGGAGTGTTTCTAAGAGCTACAAACTGCAAGAACGCTTTAAGTGGATCACTCATATGCCACGATATCATGCTACTGGGGCCTGTAGGGGTCAGTGGCGCATCTATCCTGTCACTTGAGTGGTACCCCAGCACCCGTGATTACCCCGGTATTCAAGCTACTTTCAAATGGGAGTTACTTGATGCTGAACTATCAAGGTTGTTGTGGGATGCTTTCGGGCAGCGCATATCTAGTCACCGTGAGCTCCAAGGTTACTTGCTGTATGCAATTATTGTTTCCACCGATGCACACAGGCACGGGGGCGCCATTATGGCCTTCGTTGAATGTTTCTTTTATACGGTTTGATACTCTGAGCAGAATGAAAGCCATGTTTTTACAGAAAACCGTGCCCTTAACCCTCCGTCCGGGAGACTTTTGATCTCAGGCAATGATGCGAACGAACTGCCCCTTCCATTTTATAGAAATGGCAAATCGTATCTTTAACATCTCTGATACGACGGGTATAGTCCACCTATTTACGACCATAGGTTCAGACTATTAAGCACTTTTCAGACGGTCCTTGGAGTTATACCAAACTTTATACACTCCGTATTCTGAAGCATTTTTGGAGGACTTCCGCTGATCCTGTTACTAATGGCAGGTATCCTGATTGTAATTTTTCTGCTACAATGGACGTCCCAGTCACCAGGGAGATGGAAAAAGCACTCCTGGAGCATAAATACCGGGATCGCATGGTACAACATCTGGGCACACCCGGCCTATGGCAACTAAGTGCCTCTTGGTTCCTGTCATTTAGACCAGTATGGATGGACTGTGTCCTACCTGTTCTCCAGTGCCTGTTCTGCGGAGAAGAATGCGTGTTGGATCTCTGTCTGACACTTCCATCAGTTGTGCAACCGGACTTTGATGCTTTACTGGACCCGATAACGGCCCATGTTCTGCAGTGTCCCTAGCGTATTCCTATGTTGAAGTCTCTGCTCCTGTTGGAATGGATACCGCCTCCTACACTGACACCCAGGCCTTGGATGGCGCACATGCTACCCCAGCATCGGCTGCAGGCAGTACGGAAGATCATCTGTGCTCAATTGACGTAATCTGCGAGGTGTTACAGGGATCGTCGTCTGCAAAGGCAGGCAACAGCAATGTTGCGTCTACCAGCCAGGACACATAAACATTTGTCTCATCGTGTGCTGGGGAACATTTGGCCTTCTTTAAAGAAACTCACTTTGGAACTCCAAAAGAAATTCACAATTTTAGACCCACGTGGCTTTCCAATGCTTGTAGTTGTTCGAACTATATATACGGACACATTAGAATTTTTGCTTTAGTGACAATTTTTGCTTTGAGCATTTGTTAGAGATTTTTACCATTGTTTAGCAAAACTATTGTTTGAAACCACTGCCAGCGGAGGCACCACAGGAGGGCCCTCATATGCCAGCGTGCATGGCTGACCAACAGTTTGCAGGAAGCGAACAGACAGAGAGGGTGCTAGACCTTCAGGACTGGAATAGCCGCTCCATTCTGAAAAAGTGGAATCATAGCCTGGTTGTCTTGAATCCTCTGAAGAAGGCACGACTTACAGTAGTATCCACTACTGCCCCTATGAACAGGTTGCGCTGAGAGGGCACCAGGTGAGATTTGGGTACATTTATCGAAAACCCCAAGTCACAGAAGTGTTGTTGCTTGCAAATAATGCAGCCCCATCTCGGGCGACTTTGCTTTGAGCAGCCAGTCATCCAGTTAGGGGAAAACAGGAATCCCCGACATACTGAGATGTGCTGCCACCACTGCCATCACCTTTGTGAAGACCCGAGGTGCGGAAGAAAGTCCAAACGGAAGGATCACAAACTGGTAGTGTTGAGAACCCACCATAAAACGAAGATACTTTTGATGCGACTCAAGTGACCGTTCTTTTTGGGAGTCAAGAAGTACCGGGAGTAACATTCCTGACCCCTTAAATGGTCCGAAACCATCTTGATTACACCCTTTGTAGGAAAGATACACTTTTTGCTGGAGAAGCAGGAGGTGCTCCTCTGAGCACAAACCCTGACGGGGAGGTAAAGGAGGGGGGAACTCACACAAGGTAGGGTATACCCATTCTCTACAATGTTTAACATCCAGAGATCCATAGTAACAGACTTCCAATTCTGTAGCAAATGGGACACTCGTCCTCACATGGGACAAGCATACTACAGGACGGAAGAGCTAGAGCAGCCTCCCTGCCGTACCAGTTGGAGGGGAAGAAGAGGAAGAGGAGGATGAGACTTGCTGCCATGCTACGCCTCGCAGACAACCTCAGGCCTTTTCCCTGTATAAACTGTACAGGGGGTTTGCCTACTGTTGCTCGGCACAAAAGGATAAAGTCCTGCCAATACCACAAACTTGTGGTAGCCAAAGCCCCTGGATTGAGACTTGAGACCCAAAGAACTTGCTGTGGTTCTGCTGCGGTTCTGCTGCGGTCTAACAGGGTACCTTGGACATCCGGTGAGAACCCTGATACCCGTAACCAAGTGTACCCCCTGGTTGCAACAGAGGAACCCATTGCCCAAAAAAGCAGTGTCCAGACGCGATTGTATGACCTGGCGGGCCGCAGCTTAAGCTTCAGAAAAATGGCCAAGAGCGTCCTCCAGAAGTTCTGAGAGCACTTCTCTTGCCGAGTCCATCAGTGCATGGATATAGCAACCCAACAGGCATGTAGCATTAGCTGACTTGAGAGCCATACTCCCTGAAGAGAACACCTTCTTTGCGGATTGCTCACATGCCTTTCGACTCCCTATCTGCAGGTGTAGATGGGAATGACCCTGCAGACTGCTTCAAGGAGCACGACGCTTGGACAACTAAACTTTACGGTGAGGGGTGGGTGGATAGGAAAGCAGGATCCCAGGAGCCACCTTTACCTCCTCACCACAGACCTGGACAAAGAAGGATCAGTCATCGGCTTCTGCCACACCTCAAGGATGGGCCCAGTCAAAGCCTTGTTGAAAGGAAGCAAAGCCCCTGAGACAGAAGAAGGGGAATGGAGCACCTCCGTCAAAATGTTAGATTTCAGTTCTGCTGTGGGTAGAGGTAACACCAGCAGATCCGCTGCCTTCCTAATCACAGAGTGATAAGAATTCACCTCCTGCGCTGGAAGACCTTTTGGAGAAGAGAGTTTCCAATCAGGATATGTATCTAGGCCACACTAGTTTCCTACAGGCCTTCAAAATCTGGATCAGGGTCGACAATCTCATCTTCCTCAGCCTTCTCATGTTGATCCTGATACTCCTCCTCTTCCATCAATCTCTGTGCTTCTCTTCTAGACCTCATCCTCGGAACCAGCATCAGAGGCTCTAGACGTGGCGCAGGTGACTTTGGGATCGGCATCGAAGGGAGGTCTACCAGCATAGTAGACGACGCCGGTCGAGGTCAAGCCGGCTCCGGTCTGGAACCAGACAGCGTCGGAGAAGATCCATCCAGCGGGACTCGCCCCTCAAGAGATTAAACTGGTGTCGAGAATCTAGGCGCTGGGGGAGGCCAACTCCCTGGAGCCATCGGCATAAAAGGCATGAGAGGTGCCAGAGGGAAGTGAGGTGGCAAGCCTCCCAGGTAATATGCCAGGGGACCCATGGGGCCAACCGGAGCACCAGTAGGGTTAGCTGCTCTGACAAACAAGCCGAACACTGCATTGAGAAAATACGACGGATCCATACCCGGGATCCTGTACTGCAGGCTCTGAGACCACTTGAGAAAGCAGCACTATCGGCTCCGGTTGTGGCGCCAGAGACCCTGGAGCCAGAGGTGGAGTGGTCGGCAGTGGAGGTGTTGCTTCTCTCGACACCGGTGAAGTCACCACTCTCGGAGCCGGAGACAGGGCTGGAGTCACCTCTGGAGAAGGAGAAGGAGAGACTTCATCCTTGCGATGACGCCAGGGAGCCGGAGACCCCGATTTCGGCATCTCATTCTTTGACGATCGACGTTGTGACCCTGTGATAGCGGCGGGTCGGACGCCGAGAAATTCAAGATGGCGCCCAACTGGGCGCCCGCCGATTCCACAGTGAGCGGTCTATTTTCCGGGCCGAGGGGAGGAGTATGGTCACAAGAAAAGCGGAACAACGGAGACGACGGCGGCGAGGAGGAGAGAACTGAGGAGGAAACGCGGGAGGAGCGTGCCGGACAAAGAAAGACGGCAGTTCAGGACGTGGAGACCAGAGGAAAGACCGGCGGAGCGGAGGACAGCGTCGGGAGAACCGAGGAGGACGGAGCATCGCCCCAGAGGGAGAATCTTTCTACAACCACCACTCCAGTATCCGGTAGTCCCCAGAGGCAACAGGACACCGAGATACCCACTGCTACGGTCCAATGGGACCGTAGCTCCAGGCAAGTGACGTGGAGGGAAGGGTGGAGAAGGAGGTTGGAGGGAAAGGGTTTCTTGGGACTGTGGCAAAAGTAAAGCACTCGCATCCTGAATGAGTAAAGATCCTTGTACTACCCCTTCACTTTCCCGGCCATACAACCCCTGACTACCCTGCACTAACCTCCGTGACCTAGGAATGTTGGTGACGGGGAGCACCCTGTAAAGTTGTAAACTGAGCAGACAAACAGTGACAGTAGTGTCCTTTGTTTCTTTTCTTTTTCCTGTTTGCCTTTTGGGGAAGCGCCGGCCCGGGCTGCGGTGGGTGAAGAGTAAAGCTGGAAGAAGCAGAAGATCTTCCGCTAGAGGACAGTTATTACAGACTGCCTATTTGTTACCTTCTTTTAGTTGGCTCTGGTACACCCCAACTGTCAGGACTGCTTGTTAGAACAGAAATAAACCTCCTGTGTTGTGAGAAATTTGTGAGCCATGTGGTTACTCATAAGGGGGAACTGATACTTCCGGGTTCAACTAAAGAGGTAGAAGGGTAAAAACCACCACAGTGGTGTCAGAAGTGGAATTTATCATCTGAAACTAGATGACGCAACCCGTGACAGTGCAGGACATGATAACTCAACTAGCTGAAGGACAGAGACATTTACAATTGGTGTTGGAGCAACAGAACCAAAATGCTCAAAAAGAAAGGGAAGCCTTTCAAGCTGCCATGAAGGAACAGGCAGTTCTTTTAACCAGCAACCAGAAAGTACAGGATACGGCCATTCTGCGACTCACAGACGCCATTTCTAATGCCAGAGTGCATCCTAACATTCCCGGTAGTGTTTTGCAAAAGTTTCAGAAAGGGGAAGACCCAGACTTCTTCTTTACAAACTTCGAAAGGGTGGCTACCACCGCTACTTGGCCTCCTGAGAGGTGGGATCAATACATAGCGCCGTTACTATCCGGAGAGCTACAGGCGGCCTATCAAGCTGCCAATCCAGCAGGAGTAACTCCTTATCCCGATATCAAGAAAGCCATACTGGAAAGATTAGGTTGTGATCATGAGTATTACAGAGCCCGCTTTAGAAAGGAAAAATGGGTGGCAGGAGACAATCCCAGAGCATTATTCTATAGGGTTCGAGACTTAGGGAACAGATGGCTTCAGCCTTCTTCTTCCACAATGGAGGAAGTCACTGAACGGATTTTCTTAGAACAATATCTGGAGGCATTGCCTAACAACACTAGGGCCTGGCTAAAACAACATCCTGGTCTCACTACCCAGTCAGCAATTGAATTAGCTTGTGCTTATCACAGATCTCCAGATTTCAAAGCCCCAACAGGAAGAGCCCCTATAATTTTTCCCAAAGCTATACCGAAAACATCCACCGAAAGTGGGGACAAACAACCTTTTTCAACTCCGAGACCACCTCCTAAATCGTTTCCAAAGGCTACCACCCCGGCTCAGATGGGACCACAGTGTTTTAGGTGTGCAGAGTGGGGGCACATATCGCGTAATTGTCCTTTAAACAATGACAGTTCCGAACCCATGGAGGTGGGTTGGTCCCGAGGCAGAGTACTAGTAACTGGCGTCTGTAGGAAAAGGTACAAAAAGGCCATTAGACTCAACGGTCGACCGATTGAGGCTCTACTGGATACAGGATGTCATCACACTGTGGTAGCCCAGGAGCTAGTCCCGTTGAACTCTATCTGTGAAGGAGAGACAGTTTTAGTTTCATGTGTACATGGAGATGTTAAGGAGTATCCTTTAGCTGAAGTATTGCTCGAGATAGATGGGTACCCCGCAAGTAAGGAGAGTAGGAGTGGTTCCAACCCTGCCAGAAAACATATTGTTAGGGACAGACTTACCCCAGTTTCATGAGTATCTGATGGAGGTGTCTGAACAAGATGGTGAGGTGGGGTGGTTGCAAGAAGCTCCGTTTTCTAGTGAAAATATAGTTAGTCCAAGAGATAGAGAAAGGAAATCCATAAATGAGAAAAGAAATGATAAAGAGAGATACACCTATGCTTGCCGCTCTATTGCCTCATGTCTACTCTCTTCTCCAGAACATGGGAATACTCCAGCTCAGAGTTTTCGTGCAGCTCAGAAAGACAACAGCACCCTGACAAATGCCTGGAGTCAAGTGCAGGAGGTCGATCCAGAAAAGGTATGACCCTATTTTTTCATTAAAAAAGGGTTGTTATACAGGGCAAGTGAGGGACAGAGTGGTAAGGTGGAACAGTTGCTAGTACCGATAGCTTTCAGGGAGCAAGCCTTACAGTTAGCCCACAGCCAAGCGGGAGGGGGGGGCACTACGGACAGGAGCTGACCTTGACGTATCTACTAGAAAGATTCTACTGGCCAGGGGTTTATAGAGAAACTGCCAAGTTCTGTGCATCCTGTCCCAAATGTCAGTTGATTAATCCCTCCAAAGATAAAAAGGTACCACTATATCCCTTACCTATTATTGATGTCCCATTTCGGCGTAAAGGGATGGATCTCGTGGGACCGTTACTTCCCTCTTCTAGGGGACACCAATATATCTTAGTTCTAGTGGACTATGCTACGCGGTACCCTGAGGCGATACCTCTCTCTAGTATGACCACGTTAACTATCGCTCAAGCAATGGTGTCATTTTTTTCTAGAGTAGGGTTTCCTTTGGAAATACTGACTGACCAGGGAACTCCTTTCATGGCTAAGCTTATGAAAGAAGTCTGTAAACTTTTAGGAGTTCACCAAATTCGGACAGCAGTGTATCACACCCAGACGGATGGTCTGGTGGAGAGGTACAATAAAACCATTAAAACTATCCTAAAGAAACTGATAGGAGAGACAGGAAAAGATTGGGATCGTAAACTGCCCTTAGTTCTGTTTGCAATTCGAACTCATGAACAGAAGTCTACGGGGTTTTCTCCGTTTGAACTTCTTTTTGGAAGGAAACCCCGCACTCTGTTAGACATGGCAGCCGAAGAGTGGACAGAGGAGGAAGACGAGGGAAAACCACTCCTGGGGTACATACAGACTTTAAAGGAGACGCTAGCCACCCTTTGGGACAACGTCCATCAGAACATGGAAAAAGCTCAAATCAGGGCAAAAAGAACAGTATGACCGGACTAGCCATATGAGAGAATTAACTGTTGGAGACAAGGTTTTAATTCTGCTTCCTTCCTCTGACAAGAAACTGTTAGTCACCTGGCAAGGACCATATACGGTGGTTAAAAAAATGACTCCTGTTTCCTATAGAGTCACCGTACCTCATAGTAACAACGCGGGACAGACATATCACATTAATCTGCTTAAGAAATGGGTAGAACCCGAGGCTGAACCCCAAGCTCAAAATGCAGTTCAAGCGATTAATCACGTAACCATTCATAACCCGTTAGACTTACCCCAGGAGCTTGGGAGTAGTGAAAAAGGAGAGCAACCTGTAATGGGACCTAAACTATCTCTAGAACAAAAAAATCAGCTAGAACAACTACTGGATCAGTACCCTAAACTCAACTCAGGCAATCCTGGGCGGACCTCTTTAGTAGCCCATAATATTGTCACTCAACCCGGAAAGGTGGTCAACGTGAAACCCTATCGAATTCTCGAGGCCAGAAGAGAGGCACTGGAACAGGAAATCGAAAAGATGCTTCAGACAGGCATAATTGAACCCTCCAAGAGCAATTGGCGCTCTACCATTGTGTTAGTGCCCAAACCGGATGGGAGTATTCGCTTTTGCATAGACTTTAGACAGGTGAACGCCCACTCCAAATATGATAATTACCCTATGCCTTGAGTGGACGAGCTGATAGAGAGGTTGGGAGACGCTCGAGTCATGTCCACCATTGATTTAACAACAGGGTATTGGCAAATCCCTTTAACCCCTTCAGCTCAATTGAAGACAGCGTTTTCAACACCCTCAGGGTTGTACCACTTTAAAGTAATGCCCTTTGGACTCCATGGCGCACCAGCCACTTTTCAAAGGCTTATGGACATCTTACTAAGGGTACACCAAAAGTATGCAGTGGCCTATTTGGATGATATTGTGGTATATAGCCCTGACTGGGAGACTCACATGGAACACCTGAAGAGCCTGTTTGATACGCTGACTCAGGCTGGGTTGACTATGAACCCAAAGAAGGCCACATTAGGGACGCATCAAATAAACTATTTAGGGTATACAATAAGTGAAGGTACCCTTAAGCCCCAAATCAACAAGTTAGAGGCGATTCAGAACATTCCTAAACCTACCACTAGAAAGGAAGTAAGAGCCTTTTTGGGATTAGTGGGGTATTATAGGAGATTTATTCCTCAACTGTCAGACGTGGTCAGCCCTCTGACTGACTTGTTAAGACACAAACCCTCCAGAGCCAAGATTGAGTGGGGTCCGTTACAGGAGAAGAGCTTTGATACCTTAAAAACTTTGCTATGCAATACTCCAATACTGACTTGTCCCGATTATAAGAAGTCGTTTGTGTTACAAACCGACGCCTCGGATATGGGACTTGGAGCAGTATTATCACAACCAGACTCTCAAGGTCTACTTAAACCGGTGTTGTACCTAAGTCGGAAACTATTCCCAAGGGAGACTAGATATGCCACCATGGAAAAAGAATGCCTCGCCATAAAGTGGGCCATGGAAGCTCTACAATACTACTTGTTGGGACGTACGTTCTTTCTAGTAACAGATCATGCACCATTAACTTGGCTAGCCAACAATAAGGATACCAATGCTAAAATATTACGCTGGTTCTTAGCATTACAGCCCTTCTCCTTTCAGACTCTCCACATGCCCGGGAAATTACAAAATAACGTGGACTACCTATCCAGATTCCCTCTATCTGAATGGCCCGATCGTCCATCCCAAGAAGAGAGACAATGTGATAGCGGCGGGTCGGATGCCGAGAAATTCAAGATGGCGCCCAAATGGGCGCCCGCCGATTCCACAGTGAGCGGTCTAGCTTCCGGGCCGAGGGGAGGAGTATGGTCACGAGAAAAGCGGAACAACGGAGACGACGGCGGCGAGGAGGAGAGAACTGAGGAGGAAACGCGGGAGGAGCGTGCCGGACAGAGAAAGACGGCGGTTCAGGACGTGGAGACCGGAGGAAAGACCGGCGGAGCGGAGGACAGCGGCGGGAGAACCGAGGAGGACGGAGCATCGCCCCAGAGGGAGAATCTTTCTACAACCACCACTCCAGTATCCGGTAGTCCCCAGAGGCAACAGGACACCGAGATACCCACTGCTACGGTCCAAGGGGACCGTAGCTCCAGGCAAGTGACGTGGAGGGAAGGGTGGAGAAGGAGGTTGGAGGGAAAGGGTTTCTTGGGACTGTGGCAAAAGTAAAGCACTCGCATCCTGAATGAGTAATGATCCTTGCACTACCCCTTCACTTTCCCGGCCATGCAACCCCTGACTACCCTGCACTAACCTCGGTGATCTAGGAATGTTGGTGACGGGGAGCACCCTGTAAAGTTGTAAACTGAGCAGACAAACAGTGACAGTAGTGTCATTTGTTTCTTTTCTTTTTCCTGTTTGCCTTTTGGGGAAGCACCGGCCCGGGCTGCGGTGGGTGAAGAGTAAAGCTGGAAGAAGCAGAAGACCTTCCGCTAGATGACAGTTATTACAGACTGCCTATTTGTTACATTCTTTTTGTTGGCTCTGGTACACCCCAACTGTTACGACTGCTTGTTAGAACAGAAATAAACCTCCTGCGTTGTGAGAAATTTGTGAGCCACGTGGTTACGCATAAGGGGGAACTGATACTTCCGGGTTCAACTAAAGAGGTAGAAGGGTGAAAACCACCACAGACCCATAGCGCGGCTTCTTTTTATGCTTCCTTGAAGACTTCGAGGTATGCGGAGTCAGCGACATTGACCAGGACCTCACCTCTTTCGACCCCTTTTCTGTTTTTTAGCTTTAGCCATAAACAACTTGGCCTCCCTCTCCTTCAATGCCTTGGGGTTCATGCGCCTGCATAACGAAGACTCTGCGAAGTCGTGGTCCGACCAGAGACACCACAAACAGTCTTCCTGAGGGTCAGTAATCAACATCTGACCGCCACATTACCTGCATGACTTGAATAAGTACTTCCTCTGAGTGGACATGGTCGCTGCTACAAAGACCTGAAGACTTGCAACAAAGAAACTCCCAGAAATGCAGAGCCTTGGGAAAAATCGTTATGCGTCGATGGCGCGGAAAAAAGGGAACTGACTTCAGCATGCTGATGGGGTCTTCTTATGGCTCTGATGACGTCACGCAGAGTCACGTGCGGAGCGGTTCCACTGTGACGTCCTCGTCGACGTGGCAGAGCTGAGGAGAAAAGTCAGGTACTGAGCAAGGGGTAATTCATAAGGTGGGAATCCACAGGCAGATGTATCCTTCAGAAAGTTTTTTTTTACATTTTTCACCTGCGATTGTGCCACTAACTTCATATTACTTTCTCTTGAAGAATTCAACACCCTAAACCAGTGCGCTATTTTCAAAGCTAAACTGTAACATGCCATCAAACATAGTTCCATACAGTTTTATAAAGTAACACATTCCTCTAGACTATCTTTAACTAACAGTGAGCAGTGTTGTACTCTAGAAATAGCAATATCTCCTCTCAAACATCTCGTAGGAGTAACATATGTTTACAGTAAGTTTCATAAAACACTAGGGGCCTCATGTAGGTAGCCAAATACCGGTCGGTAACGGCCGATTTTCGGTAATTATACCGTTACCGACCGATATTTTGGCCATTGGTATGTAGGGGGACATATTTTGCTTTCGGAATTTACCGAATCGGTAAAATTACCGATTCGGTAATAATACCGAATCGGTAATGTTACCGAATCGGTAACTTTTCCGAATCGGTAATTTTACCGATTCGGTAAATTCCGAAAGCAAAATCGAGATGTAGGGGGAGTGTGTGTGTGTGTTTATGAGTCGGTATTTACCACCAACTTATAGTTGGTGGTAAAAAATGAATGTATGTGTAAATGCATTTTTACGCGCGTAGCAGTGTGCAATGTGGCATACATACATGCCCTTAGGGCATGTATGTGTGCCACATGTGCACACATGGCCGAATCAGGGGTGCAACAGGGTGTCAATGTGACACCCTGCCACCCTTGTATGTGTTCCCCCCATTACCGAATCGGTATTTACCGATTCGGTAATGAGGCATACCTTCCCATCAATGGGAAGGTATGCCTCATTACCGAATCGGTAAATACCGATTCGGTAATTACCGACTAGTAACGAATCGGTAAAAATTACCGACTCATTACCTACATACGAGTTACCACTTCTTAAATACCGAGTCGGTACGGCTCGGTATTTAAGAAGTGGTAACTGGTACGCTACCTACATGAGGCCCTAGGTCTTGCTTCTTTGTTTTTATGATTTTTGAAACACTGCCTACTTTACTTACAACTACTTGCAGATTGAACATTTCATGTTTTAACGCAACGTCCATTACTTGGTCATATCTCTCTACATTCTAAACTCTACCTCTCGAAACCTATATTAAAAACATGCACCTCTACAAACCGTTTTTACTCAATAAACCTTTATAGAATACATTTACCAACAGTAGTGCACTGACTGATATTTCTCAACAAAGTTCATAAAGTATATTTTAATTACTTAAACTTAGAGCAGTTTGTTACATGTAGCTGAAGACTCCAGTCTGTCTCAGTTCCGAATTCAGTCACTTCTGATGAGCACAACTCCAACAGGCTTCCTTCTCCTCCAGATCACCAAGAACAATGTGAATTATCTCTGGTTCCTCACCCAATAACATCACAGCATTTCTTCAACCATGTAAAAAGAATGGGAACTATTGGTTGAGCCTCTGCCCTTTTTTCTACTTTTCCCCACTACAGTCTCGCAAGACTCTTGCAGGATCATAAATCACCATGTTGAGGGCTTAGTAATTTTCCATTAGGGTCTTGTGAGCCTGGAAACTGCGATAGCTCCAGCCCAGAGGGAACAAAAACAGCTGCTCCCTACGGGTGGGAGCAATGGCAGCTCCTCCAACATGTGGAGAGCTGCTTGGGCCACAGGGACCATGGGGCCCTCTCACACACCCCAACAATGTTTTGTGGCTACCTTGGGTGACACCAGGGCACCTACTTAGATTTGAAAAGATCCCTGGAGATGGGGTCCCTGCGGCCTCTTAAGGCTCGGGAGGGAAGGCCATGCTCCCCCTCCCCTATTATTAGCATTTGGCTCCGCGGGATGGGGTCCATTTGGGCTTAGGGAGGAGGGCACTTGCAGTGTTAATCAATGGGAGGGATAGTTCTTACCACAGTGAAAAATGACTTTAACATTTTTCACTGCCAGGACATGTAAAACTAAAGTATGCATGTCCTACTTTTTAAATACCATACACCCTGCTTTAGTAGTTCTTAGGGCCTACTTTATAAGTATTAAAAAGGTAGGTTTAGGCTTGGTTTAAGTTTCTATGGCCAGGTTGAAATGGCAGTTTAAAACTGCACTACAGACTGCAGTGGTAGGGCTGAGATATGTTTTAAAGTGCTTCTTTCGTGGGTGGCACAATAAGTGCTGCAGGCTCAAAAGTAGCATTTAATTTACAGACCCTGTGTGCAGATAGCACCTCTTGCTAAGGACATACAGTGAATAAAATTTTCCAATTAAGTGTAGGTCAATTTTACAATGTTTTAGGAAAAAAGCACAAGCAATTCAGCACTTGTTATCAGTGGTAAAGTGTCCAGAGTTCTAAGTCCAACAAAAATAAATTCAGCAAAGCAGGAGGCATGAAGACAAAGAATTGGGGGAATACCACAACTAGGATGTCAGGTCTAACAGTGGAAATAGTGTGCCACGGTTCAGGTGCGACTGGCAAAGTTTGAAAGAAGTCCAGTCGGTCGAGATTGAGATGTCTTGTTTTCAGCACAAACTCGATTCAACTTACAGGCCCTCATTACGATGTCGGACGGTTTCGGTGAGGGAACCGCCTGATAGGTCTGCGGTTCCAAACACCTAATTACGATGCGACCACACATGGAGCGGTCCCAAACTTCCATTATTCAATGGAGCTTGTGCGGCGGGCTGATACCATCCGCCGCACAAGCTCCCATTGATAAATGGAAGTTTTTCAACATCCCTGCACTGTGTGGTAGGCACTCTGAGGGATGTTTAGGGGGGCACACTAGGTCCCCCATGGCCAAATGCGGAGGACCAGGGATGAAGGGGGACGCACTAGTGGCATCCAAAGTCAGTTTCCAGCAGCCAATCCATGTCGGAAAGGCCAACATGGATTGGCTTTAGGAAACTGACATCATAATCCTGACGACGGAAACGCCGCTCTTAAGGGATTATGAGGCCTTTATGACTGGCTGACGGGCTCCTTGAGCCCGTTGGAACAGGATTGGATTTTCTGGCCAGTTTAAACTCCGACCGCCAACATCATAATACAGCAGTCTGACTTTAAACCTACCATGTCGGTCAGAAAGCCTCCGACCAACGGTCGCAGGCGTTCCGACCAGCATCGTAATCAGGCCATCAGTTTTATATCCTTTTGGACAGGTGGCCATCAAAAGGAATGAAGTATCAGTTTTAAGATTGATTTACCACCTCTATGTCTGGCCACTGGCGATTCATGACATATTCTGAAAACCTTCCCTCTCTAATCCTTCAAAGAAGCAAATAAGGCTTTCCCTTTAAAGACTATATTCTCTTGCTTGTGAATACTTCCTTGTAACACCTCCCATTCATTCTTATAAACCTTGGAATACCCAGTTTGAACCTTTTTCTAAAATGACTGTGCCACCCCAATTATCTTTTGAGGAGAAAAATATATTCTGATCATAAGTTGGTTAAGACTCGGAGTATCTTTAGAAAAGACCCCCAGCAAGAATGTTCTTAGACCCAAGAATGTGGGTTATCACAAAGTCAAATATACTGAATATGCACATCGTGCCTGACATCTGTTTCGGCACTGCATTTTTCGGAGGCATTGCCGATTCTTATGATCAGTTAGGAGCTTGAATGGCTCGCAAGCACCCATCAAGTATTGTCTTCATTGAAAACAGCATAATATAAACAATGGTTCCAAAGGGAAACAAATAATTTCAATTGCAATAAATCAAACAGCAAAAATCAAAGAACAAAGATCAAAAAGCACAGCATTGAAAAATCAATCAAATAATCAATAATAAACAATGAATTACAATTCGAAAAACAACAATTTATTTTTTTGTATTGTCAGTTGGATATCAGCTTATTTGAATATAAACAAAAATGAAAAAGGCTGTATATACAATATTTTAGAAAAACGACGCAGTGACAAAGTGAATAAAGTGACTAAGTGCAATAGTGAAAGTGTAGGTATTTACAGTATATGCACGTGATTATCAATAAAATCAAAGTATACACAAAAAACAAATTTTACAACAAACTTTTTGTTGTAAAAGTCCTCAACTTCGTTATGAATGTAGGATAAACCTTGTCAGACACATGTCCTATCTTTTTATGTTATACACAAGGAGTTCCAATTGGTAAGGGACTGTGGAATCGTCAACGTTTCGACCCTATATTGACCAGTCGTTGTAAATAGTCATATCGGGTCTTCTTCAGGACACAGAAGGTGTATAACAGCCTAAACAAAATAAATATAAATAGATAAATATCTGTGCTGTGTTAAAGACTTTGAGACAGGGAGAACAAGAGTATCCCCATACACTCACCTAGATTGCAGGTGATGGGGCAAACTTTCACCAAAATGTCGCAGTTGCTACTCGTTACCAATCGGAAGGGACAGCCTGGTGACATGTATACATAGTAGTAAGAGTATAATAGATGCAAGGGATAATTTAAACCATTGAACCCATAGATAATTAATTACCAGGATCGGAGAGAATCTTGATTGTAAAGGAGAATCGTCTTAGTCTAATCGGTAACTCTTTATTTTCTATCTTTTTACGCTTCGAATAGCAGGACCTGCTAGGGACTACTACAATTGTAGACCCAAATAAAAGTAAAAATGATCAGAATAATATTCAAAAGACCAACAGTTAACACCATTCTAGGTTAGTAATGACACACGTGCTAGCTCACCTGACTTCAAGGTAGAGACTTAACGTGTACCACAGCAATCAGGACACGAGTTCAACTACAAATGCATAAGGCAAAACATCTTTAGTTCCACAGCTGAGGTCTAATCTGTTCAACATTTCTTTATCGATCTCGACATTCAGTGAATTGAGCCATACTTTGTCAATTGTATTTCATGACTCAATGTCGAGATCGATAAAGAAATGTTGAACAGATTAGACCTCAGCTGTGGAACTAAAGATGTTTTGCCTTATGCATTTGTAGTTGAACTCGTGTCCTGATTGCTGTGGTACACGTTAAGTCTCTACCTTGAAGTCAGGTGAGCTAGCACGTGTGTCATTACTAACCTAGAATGGTGTTAACTGTTGGTCTTTTGAATATTATTCTGATCATTTTTACTTTTATTTGGGTCTACAATTGTAGTAGTCCCTAGCAGGTCCTGCTATTCGAAGCGTAAAATGATAGAAAATAAAGAGTTATCGATTAGACTAAGACGATTCTCCTTTACAATCAAGATTCTCTCCGATCCTGGTAATTAATTATCTATGGGTTCAATGGTTTAAATTATCCCTTGCATCTATTATACTCTTACTACTATGTATACATGTCACCAGGCTGTCCCTTCCGATTGGTAACGAGTAGCAACTGCGACATTTTGGTGAAAGTCTGTCCCATCACCTGCAATCTAGGTGAGTGTATGGGGATACTCTTGTTCTCCCTGTCTCAAAGTCTTTAACACAGCACAGATATTTATCTATATATATTTATTTTGTTTAGGCTGTTATACACCTTCTGTGTCCTGAAGAAGACCCGATATGACTATTTACAACGACTGGTCAATATAGGGTCGAAACGTTGACGATTCCACAGTCCCTTACCAATTGGAACTCCTTGTGTATAACATAAAAAGATGGGACATGTGTCTGACAAGGTTTATCCTATATTCATAACGAAGTTGAGGACTTTTACAACAAAAAGTTTGTTGTAAAATTTGTTTTTTGTGTATACTTTGATTTTATTGATAATCACGTGCATATACTGTAAATACCTACACTTTCACTATTGCACTTAGTCACTTTATTCACTTTGTCACTGCGTCGTTTTTCTAAAATATTGTATATACAGCCTTTTTCTTTTTTGTTTATATTCAAATAAGCTGATATCCAACTGACAATACAAAAAAATAAATTGTTGTTTTTCGAATTGTAATTCATTGTTTATTATTGATTATTTGATTGATTTTTCAATGCTGTGCTTTTTGATCTTTGTTCTTTGATTTTTGCTGTTTGATTTATTGCAATTGAAATTATTTGTTTCCCTTTGGAACCACTGTTTATATTATGTTGATGAGGCCCAGGTTCCTTGGGTTATAGGGTTACCCCTGTTTATTTAACTTTCATTGAAAACAGGCCAGTTTCATCACCAAAAGTTCTCTTTTTAGACCAGGGTAATTTCTTTCTGAATCTGACTAGATATGGGATAAATAAAAAGATACGGTGCTCTAAACCATCCTCCTCTTTTGTAGGAAAACAGCTCCAATGTCCCTCTTTCAGGCGTCTGTTTAAACTTCCTGATCAGATCAGGGTGCCCATAAGATGGGTGCTATTGATAAAAGCCTTAGTTTCTTAATGGCTTTATGAGCAAGAGAGTCCTGTTAAAAACCTTGAAAGAACTTCTCTTTTTTGAGAATTCGTGTTATGTTACTGGTTAGATGGGCAAACCATTGCTGATCAAAGTTGGCAAATTCAAGAAAGCGCTGAGTTTCCTTGACGTTAGAAGGACATGGCCTTCCAGGATTTAAGTTATTTAAGTTATTTTTCGAGGATCCATTACCACTCCTTGGTTATTTAACTTAGTATTGCACATCAGACAGCACAAACTCACATATCTCAAGTTTGCAGAAAAGTTGATTCTATCGAAGTCTATCCAGCACTTGAAAAACATGTGAGTAATGTAGTTTAAGATCTCTGGGGTAAATCAAAATGTCATCTATAACAGATAACCACAAACTGGTTCTAGATGTCAGAAAAAAACCTGATCCATTAACAGTCGGAAGACCTCTAGGGCATTACTCAACCCAAAAGGCATATACGGTATGCATAATGGCCCTGTGGGGTCCTGAAGGCGGTCTTTCATTCATCGCCTTCCTTGATATGCAGAAGATGTTAGGCTTCACGTAGGTCTAGATTTTGGTAAAGATATTTGACTCTCTCATAGACTCTAAAATGTCCTTAATCAGAGAAAGTGGGATATCAGTCCTTAATAGTTATTCTATTCAAACCTCAACAGTTATTGCAGGGCCACATTCATTAGATTTCTCAAGAACAAAGTACACTGAGACTCCTGCACGAGCAGGTCCTGCTATGAGACCATTGTGTAGATTCCCTTCAAATTCTGTCTGAGGACTTCCTTTTCAAAAGAGGATAAGTTGGCCCTAAAGGAACAATGCTCCAGGCTCACTTAAACTTATGGTGTGGAGACAAACATAGTTCATTAGAAGTTTCAAGCAAGTCAGAGAAGGGAGATATTGGACTGGAATCCCCTGGAGAATACTAGAGTAAATGGTTGCTAGATTCAAGTTCTTTTGGAGTCTCATATCCTTCAGATGGGCAGCAGTGATAATGTCAGAATTTAGACGACATGGCAATGGTTTGAGTCTTCGAGTTGCTATAACGATTATGGCATATTAACCAAGGAACCCCCAAAATGCCTATATGATTGGGGGAGGCTATTAGATCGAACAAGACCATTTCTGGTGAATATCAAAGCTCAATATTAGGGGAGTGGTCATTTTGTCAACAAGTCTAGAGATCAGAGGTGAACCATCCACTGTTTGCAATTGTTCTGGGGATTCTTTATTTGTGCATTGTAATTTATGTTTCTTGGCCAAGGATTCATCGGGAAAGGTAGAAACCCTAACCAAATCTCCTTCAAGTAACTCAGTCAGGGCTGGAAGAAGGCAGATTGAGAAATGCAAATCCCCAGAAACTCCACGAAAGGGACTTGAAGAACCCCCGTTCTTTCTCTTTCACAAGAGAAGAGGTCTGGCATTTTTCCGAGGTCCTTTGAGGTTGATGGTACTCAGATTAGGTGCTCTGATGAGCCACAGTACATACAGACCATTTAGCTCACAATGAGCTTGCTTGAAGTCCATGAGAGAGCTATTGGTAGTGCAAATTTTCATTCACTCTTCAGTGGAGGAGATGAAGGGATGTTCGGGAGGGGTCATCTCAATTCCAATGGGTATTAGTCGAGAGCTACCCACTGCTGGAGTTGCTGAGTCCTTCATTTCTCCAACCAACGCTCTCGGAAGTGATGCTTAATCATTAGAGCTTGAGCCATCAGCTTAGAAAAGTGACCAGTCAGATAGAATGAACCAACTCATCTTTAATTTCTTCTTTCAAACCCCTACGAAAGATGATCATCAAGGTACGTTCAACCCACATGGTTTCAGCAGCAAATTGCCGAAATTTGTTGATGTAGGACAAATCATCTTGTCCGCTTTGGCTAATCACACAAAGTGCCTCTTCTGCCAAGAATTTCAAGTCTGGTCTCTCAAAAATTAGTTTGAAGACAGCTATAATGAAGGGGGCATAATTGGAGAGGCTAGGATCTTCAGTGGTTACCAAAGGGGCACCCATGGTTCAGACAAGGCACTGATTAAATATCCAACCTTAGCCCAATTCTGTGACATTTGATCAAGGTGGAAGGTAAAAAAGACAGTCAAAGAATTCAGAAATTCTTTTCATTTGTTTGGATCCCTGGAAAAACATGAAGCTGCCGGAGAAGCCATTGGAACATCTAAGGCTCTGGAAGTGAGGATCTGTGGTAGAGCAAGATTTTCATAATGTACTTGTTAAACCTTTTGCATCTGTTACTGTGCTAAGACCTGCCCCTGGTCCACTTGCACTGCCTGGGTTCGATCCATCTCTACGGTTGGGACAGAAGATTGTGCATTGTAAACTGTCAAGGGACTGATGTCTGACAGAGTCTCTCAGGTGGCTCCTAGGACTGGATGTCCAGGTCTTCACACCCTTAGTCTGCCAGAGGTAAGGGTGAACCAATGTTGGCGCCGACACTAGGTGGTGCCTTCTAGTTGGAGCACCAAGAAGGAAAACCCCTAAAGGCACAAAAACCAGTGAAATGGTGGCGAGCCTCCGGAGCTTGGCAGGGGTACTTGCCTTGTAGAAAAAATAGGTCCCCCAAGAAAGAGGTGGTGTAACCAGGTGGCATCAAAGGTGCAGACAGGATTTGCCATATAGAAGCTGGAGAGGGAAGAAAGAATCAGAACGAAGGGAGGAAGGAAAATCAGGAGGCAAGATTGGCAAATATCCAGGGAAAATCACAAGCGAAAGTCAGGAGCAAGAAAACATGGTGACGTACTGCTCAAAGCATTGTGATGCAAACAATAGAGAGGATTTCCTCCTTTTGTAAACCAGGAACAGGAAGTTGCATAAGGAATAACAGTTTCCAACATGCATTTGGTTTAGTTTCTTAGGGAACTGTAACGTGACGGTCGTCTTGGATTGAGCTAGATATTACCTTCCCAGAAACGCTCACTGAAAGATCCTGGGAAGAAGAGAAATCATGCTGCTGGAAGCGCAGGAATTATCTTCAAGGGAAAATCCTCTGCAAAGAGAAGCAACGGATGAAGAGGCTGCTCCGGCGGGCCTACCGACGAAAGGTGCATTTAATTAGGGAGAGCGGCAGCCCTCCTGAACTGCTGGAGCTCCTCCTGCACAGGGAGAGCAGCAAGTTCCACCCGCCCGTGATGGAGCAAGGAGGAGATGCAGGGCGGGACAGCAGCTGCTGTAGCAGCACAACACACCAAGTTGGTGTTGTAACTGATTCGGAAAAGGCAATGGGTCCCCTTAGGACCCCTTTCTCTTCGGGAGTCTTGTTGGTAGGCTCAGGGGGAGAAGAAGGTGGCCAAGTGCATTCTCCCTCTGAATTTGTCCAAAACAGAAAACTTTTTTGCGTAAAAACAGTACTGGTTCCATTAAAGAACATAGGCTGCTTTAAAAAAAAAAATCTGTTTTAGAATCATCGGGATGGTGGTATGCTGTCCCTTTCAGGCGACCATCCCAGTGATTACAGCTAATCACAGAGGCTTAAAAGTTGCCACTTTAATATTCATTAGTCAGGTCACTCTGCAACCCCCTGCGATTCAGTATTTTGTGAACCGGCCTAATAATACATGGGTTAGTGTGAAAAATACTATTCCATTCGCAAAACATCTATACAAATTTGCTACCGCTTTTTGCAAATGGAAAAATAATATATCTGGACCCTAACTTGCTTCAGGAGATGGAGGAATAATAAAGTTTATTTTCTATTTGCATGGCTGCTGGTCAAACAGTTAATAATGTCTGCTATTTAGGCAGTGGCCATGTAAAGAATGAAGCTTCTTTTTTATTTCCAAAGGCAACCGGTCAAATGGTACATAATGTCATTAGTAAGCATCGGGGTAAATAATGCAATTTATTTTCTATTCGGAAGGCCACCGTCCAAATAGTACCTAATTCCTGGTATTTAACCAGCAGCCAGATAAATAATGAAGTTTGTTTGCTATTTGCAAGGATACTGGCTAAATTGTACATAATGTATTTCTTTTGCAAACAGTCAGGTGAAGAGTGAAGTTTCTTTGCTATTTCCTAGACTGCTGGCCAAACAGTACGTAATGTCTGTTGGGTAGCCCCGGGCTAGGCAAACAGTAAAGCTTCATTGCTATTTGCATGGCTGCCAGCCAAATAGTATATAATCTCTGTTATTTAGCCAGCAGCTGGGTAAATAGTGAAGTTGCGCTTCTACCTGCAAGACCGCCAGCGAAACAGTAAATAATTTCTACTATTCAACTAATGGTGGGGTAAATAGCAGAGAAAATTCACTATTTACCGAGCAGCTGTCTAAAAAACTGTTACCATTTATTTTATGTAGACAAAATGCAAACAGTTAATTTTGCTACTGGCATACATACTGACAGTCACATAAATAACTATATCAAAATAATACATCCATAGAGCATGCAGTTTGGTTTTAAACAGAACCATTGTGGAAGTTAGCACCATCTTGGCAGTTCATGGAACCTAGCCTCAAAAACATAGGCGGCGGCGGCGGGTGTGGGGAGAGGGTGTATCAAAGCACAAGACACTAAATTACACCAAGTGTTTAGGTTACAACAACAGTTTATGACTACGATAGTTGTAAAGTTTTACATACCATTTTGGATCGTTTTCAAAGGGATAAGGTGGTTGTTCATTAATGATTCCCACAATAAAAAAAAACCACAAAAAGTAAGTTTGCCTGGATATTCAAACCTCTTTCAACATACGTGCACTACATCAGCCAGTAGGGGATTGGATACAGCATACAGTTTTCTTGCATTTAGTTGACCCGGTGAAGCAGGAAGTGATACTGTAGAAAATACTGTATTCCTTTGTAAAAGGCTGAGGAAATGAGGGCTCAATGGACCTAAAAATGTAACCAGGCATGAGTTAAAATGCAGCCGAGAAATACCTACTGTTAAGCTTACATATTTCTTACACTTATTCAATGTTATGTTCATCTTCATTAGATGAACAGGTACAAATGTGATATAGTACTAGTACGTCACAAATGAAATCCGCAATATCAGGGGAAAACGCATTGTATATTTAAGGGGTTTTACAATCTCAAACAGTTGGTATTGTTTAAAGAAACATTGTAAGGACAAGGTGGAGGGCTCCCTCACCAAATTAAAAATCAAATAATTGACGGCATTTAGCAACACAAAACTTACAGGTTTAGGACTCACATAACAGAGCCTTAAGATCTAATAGACGTTAGCATTCACACTGCTATCCTGGCTCGATGGCTGTTCACTTGAAAAGGTGGCTGGTTAAAAGTATTAGGAAGTTACACTTAATGAAAGAGGAAAAATGCATCAAATTTAAGAAAAATGCACCTGACACTATGGTTAAGCCGATTATTTACCGGTAATCTTCATTAGTCTGAGTCCTCATCTTCCTCGATCCAGTCCTCACAAATTGGGACCCGTTCTTGACGTAAGACTATTTTGCCTACCCAAGTAAAACATTTATATGGAAAGAGAAACCATCGCCGACATTTGAATCCCCTGCTCTGATGCAGAGATATATATAATGGTTGACCCCAAGTAGCTCTCACAGTGACAACAAGCAAATACTATTCCTTAAGGTGCTGTGATCAAGTCACAGAGAGAGGATGGAGGGAAATCAAGAAATGTGACAAGGAAGACTAGGACACAGAGTAACAACACGCTCATTCTGACAGTTCGTCCTTTGTTTATTGTATGAAAAAACTGGACAAAAGATGAGAATTGTAGATTAACAAGACTCAATACTTGTGAAGTGAAATCTACGTAATATCCTCTCCCAAACTGCAAATGATTTAGGAGTTACGGGAGGGATATCAAAATGTAAATTAAATGAAGATACAGAACTATTATCTATGTTCTCCACTTGGTAGAATTATTGTAATGCTCTTTTGTTATAGTATTCAGTCAGCACCTTTTTGTCCCTAAAGATATCTGTATGTGAAAGAATAACATACTGCCTAAAATGGTTTAGCCTTTTATCTGTACCTCCCTTTTCCACTTTCCCTTTTTAGGTCTCGCCTGACCCAGCGCATGCGCTGGTATGGCGAGACTTTTTGAGAGGGCTCCTAAAAGTGCTACCAGGCCAGCCTAGAGCTACAGTGCACGTGAGCGGCCGCGCTTCACCGCATTACTTTCACTTTCGCGGCCGCACGGCCGCTTTGATCGCGATCACTTTCGCTTGTTGTTCCTGCTTTGCCTCACTTGCTCTCTCGTTGCATCCTTAACAACCAGCCACCCGGGTGCCTTAAGTCTGAATGCCATATGGCGGATCCAAACACCCCGGCGAAGATCATTATCTCCCCATCCCGTCGCTCTTTTCTCTTCTTTCTTGTCCCTTCTTTACCTTAACCTTATCTCTTCTGCTTTGTCTGTATGTCAAGGCAGCCTTAGGGTGGCAAAGAATGCTGTAGTATATTGTGTACTATTTTAATATGTGTATAGCGCTTAGTACGTCTCAGTGTCATAGCCAGTGTTTCAGGTTCCCTTGTGCAAGGAAGGACATTTCCCCGTGGCTGCTGTTTCAATGACAAAATACATCAATAATCAGGGATCAGTGGTCTAAAGATTTCCCTGCCCTGGTGTCACTGCACCTGCCGCACCAATGGAAGCTACGCCCTGCTACCCATGTGTGGGGTGCTAAAATATACGTAAAAAAATATTAAGAGATAATGTTCAACGCATTTCAGGGTTACGCTTTTAGCAACATATCTCTGGATGATAAGTTCACTCATAGCCAAAGCGGAATATTATTTCTGAACAGCAGGAAGTCTAGGTAGACATGTATGGATAGAGAAAGACCTAGTCAAATGGAAACAAATCATTAAGACAGAATTTTGTTGCTGAAGAATCAGACTTGGAAAACATGCATTAAAATCGTAAAGTTTTCTTTTCACGAAAAAAAAATTAATTGATATTTGGAGTAACATTTTATTAACTTCTCTTTGATAAAGGAAAGGTTTTTGTTATTGTTGTTATCATTATCGCTCTGTATATTTCTTTGTGAATTGTACGTACATTACTTATTATTGTGCAGAGAAAAAGCTAATGTTCTTCTCTTGAGCCTGCCTTCTTGTCTCTTCAGAGGTTAATCATCCTGCGCAGCCCACATAAGCTTCTTTCATTTTTCCCAAACTGGTTTACTCTCGCGCATTCTTTTCCAAATTAATTCCGTAATGTGCGGATTAATTGTTTAAAAAAATGTTTATGTAAAGCTTACTTTTACTTCTTTTTTTGTAGCCCAGAGAACGTGGTTCGACGAGAGTACACGCCCTAAATAATGTAAACAGGGTACTTCAGGTTCTACATCACAACAATGTGAGTGTGCATTATTTCATATGGACTATTTGTAATAAGTGGCTGTATATGAGAAATGTAAACAGTTTTGTTTTTATCATTCCTGATGTTCTGTTATACTTCCCCAAATTCCTGAGTTTCATGCACATATCCGCATGTGACTACCAGGTCAAAATGTAGCGTCAGGTAAGTGGCCAGGAAGTCCGCTTCTTCAAAATAGCTCATCTAGTCAACATGTCCACAAGTCACAACTCCGCAAGTTAACTGGCAAAAACATCATAAGGTCTGTTGGCGTACACATGTTGCGCATTTAACATACCCTTTATGTTGAAACTAGAAACTTCAAAGGGCTATAAAACAGCAGCAATCATTGTAACGATTTGCTCCCAAAATCAGAAACTACTTATAAATCTCGGTGCAGCTGACCTAACTCACATTAGGGAAAAAAATCCCCATGATATGTTTATCAGGAAGTGTTCTTGTAAATAAGTGGATAATTTACCATAATCAATACAGTTTGGCCGGCATTGCATGTACCTGCTCACCAGTTTCTCTTTAATGACATGAATTAATATGCCCTTAGGTAAGGGTGAATTTCCAGGTTGATCTTATGTAAGTTATTTGGATAGGAATGGTTCCAAGACTTACTCACCAGTAAATATCCAATGACGCAGACACCCTTCTGAGGGCCTAACGAACAAGTTTACTTCTGTGAATGCTGCTCATGAGCAGTGGGTTTAAAATGTCTAAACCCTCTGTGCAAGCAGGGAGTACCAGTGAAATGACTCTGCTGGGACTTGGAAAACAATTTTTTATTAGGTACAAGTAGCCTTAAGCTTGGTAGACAAGTAAGCTGCTGTAAAATTGCGTTAAGCGTTTCTCATTTTTTCGCAAACACAACTTGGTTCTTTGGACAAATTTGCATGTTTATCAATAAAGTGTATTCAGATTTCCATACCAAGCAGGATAGCAAACTCCGAAGTTTTTAGGTTTGGGTTTTGACAGCACAGCTGTTAAATAAACTGTTGTAACTTCCCCCCTTGGTATGTTCTGCCCACCCCTCCCCTTTACCACACATGGTACAGTTGTGGAATGTTGGAATGAAGTCGACCTTAGAATGTTGAGAAGCTCGACTTCTGTTCAGAGATGCTGTTAACTGACAAGCTGAGAATGCGTTTATGGATTTAACAAATAAAGAAGTTTATCCTATCCACTTACCTGCGTGGTCACTTGCTACATTTGGCGACGAGTTACAAGGGATGCTGTGACAGGGACGGCTATGCATCCTCCCCTGTAGATTTGCGGCTTGCAGTTGGTGAAGACAAGTACTGGTCAGCATCTGGGACGTGAGTAAAGAGATACAGCAACAGCGGTTAGGCGGAAATAATCGGGCCGGTTACCGTGGATGTTGTTGGTGTCAATAGCTGAGTTGAGCAAGTGTGTCACGGAAGGAACGGCACGTTCGAGGACTTTAGGGCGCTCACAGGGTGTGGAGAGAGAAAACCCTCGTGTGAAGCGTTTCGAGGTAGCGAAGACATTATGGCTTTGAGGCTGAAGAATTAAGAGAGCCCGGGGCGGTTTGAATGAAGTGAAAAGCAGGACTTAAGTGATCGCTTTCCCAAGCTGGTGGCGGACGTTCGTGATACCATGACAAGAAGCATAAAGTAACAAAGAGGCGGAATTGGGAGTGAGCGTGTCGGTGTAGCGTGACAGCGCAACAGCGGATAAACTGAAATTGAGGTGGCGTGAGGCAAGCAGCGTCGGTAAGGTGAGCGACGGACTTTAGCCCACTGTTTAAGCAGATTCGACGGGGCAGTGCATCGGGTTGAGCATACATTGAAAAATAAGGAGAGAGTAATTCTGAGAGGACGGGGGGCATTTACCTCGTGAGGAACGGTGCGATTATTCTTCCCGGCGTGAGGCAGCTACGATCTGCTGTGAGGAGTTTTCTGTCAGCGGCGGAGGCGACGCCCTTCATAACGCAGGCCAACCAGGTTGAGGAGGAGGCGTTGATTCCTCGGAGAGAACACAGTCACAGAAACAGGACTGTTACCGCTCAGAAGTTGAGTTTGTTTTTATTTTCGTTTTAAACGGATTGGAAAGACTACAACCACAGAAAAGGGACTGTTTGTTCTACCTGTATTTACAGTGACTTATGCACGAATTTAGTAGGAATAAATGGGAAGAGGTTTTTAAAGGGTGATCTATCTGAGTACATATAAGGTAAAACAAATATATTGGAACAGTATAACCCTTTCCAAGACATTTCAAACTGTCACCTTGGAGAAATTTTGTATTATACAACGGGCTTGCTGAATGAGTGTGGTAACAAGTTAGGGGTATTTAAGAGTGCTAAGGTGTATAGATCGTATTCAGGGAGACATGGCAGGAGCTGGAATGAGTCAACCTCCCCCATTTTTGAATGATCTAGGGGAACCAGAAATTCCGTGGAAGAGTGGGTTGGAATTTTTAAGTCATATTTGATTGCAATAGGAGGAGGACACTTTTCTAACATACGGAAGCAGCATATTTTGTTGCACAACTTGGGCATACAAGGTAGAAAGGTGTATGAGGATGTGACAGGGAGGTTGGTTGAGGATGATCCCCTGGAGGAAGAGGAAGGTGTATATGTGTATGAGTATACGTTGAGGAAGTTGGAGGCGCACTTCAAAGTAAAGATAAATGTGGTCTTGGAGAGACACAAGTTTTTCAAGCGCAATCAAAAGAGAGATGAGAAAGTGTCCTCCTATGTAGCAGTGTTGCGTGGGATGGCTGCCACATGTGAGTTTGGTGCACTCACTGACTCCCTTATAAGGGACCAATTGGTGAGATGTACAAATGACGAGAAGGTGCAAGAAGAACTTCTCACAAGGAATCCGGATCTAGAGGAGGCCATTAACATAGCTAAAGGGCTGGAGCACACGGCACAGTGTATGAGAGAAATGAAAATTGGGGTGGCAGTAAAAGATAAGTTGGAATGCAAAGAGGGAACCAACAGTTAGGCGGTGTGTATAGTGGATGTAAAACAAAAAGAAGGGACAAACAAGAGAACAAGTAATTTACAATGCTGTAGATGTGGTAGTCATAACCATTTGGCGAACAATTGGAAGTGTCCAGCAAGAAGTATTGTATGTAGAAAATGCAATAAGAAGGGGCATTATTCGAAAGTATGTAATGTATTTATGCCAAAAGTACACATGATTGAGCAGAATGAGGATGGAGAAGATACAAATAAGAATTTCATTTTCCAGATAGATGAGGAGAACACGGAGAAAAATACAGGGTATCCCATGTGTGAAATCAAGTTGGATGACGAATGTTTTAAAGTGTATGCAGACTCTTGTTCCCCATTCACGCTGGTGGATAAGAAATTATTTGATGAGAAATTTGCTAAACATGACATTAATATAGAGAAGGCAGACATTTCCCCGTCAGGGTACAACAAAGTTCCCATACCCTTAGAAGGCATGGTGAGAATGAGCATTTCATTCAAAGACAGACACACGGTGGGGAAGGTATATATTTCTAAAGAGGGGTCAAGCTTGTTGGGTTGGAAACATCAGAAGGAGCTTGGCATAAAGCTTGATCCCAACAACAGTGAACAGGTTCTACTCATAGAGACCCCAGAGGTTGGGGCCACGCTAATTGAGAGTTATCCGGAGGTATTCAATGAGGAGTTAGGGCTGCTCAAGAATTACATGCACAAAATTGTACTTAAAGATGGGGCAAGGCCAGTCATTCACAGGACAAGATCAGTACCCTTATTGATGAGGGAACCATTGAGATTGGAGTTGGAGAAACTGGTGAGACAAGGGGTGATACAAGAAATTGAGAGCTCAGTGTGGTTGGCACCCATTGTGATCACAACTAAGGATGGGGGCAAGAGCATGGATTTGAGAGCGCTTAACGGAAACATTGTGGTAGACAGACACCCTTTGCCAAGAATTCATGAGATGCTGAGCACCTTGCAAGGTGCTAAAGTGTTTAGCGTTCTAGACCTATCGTCAGCATACTATCAAGTAAAACTACATCCGGAGTCACAACCGTTGACGGCATTTACTACCCCTTTTGGCAATTACAAATTCTTAAGAATGCCATTTGGACTAGCTTCTGCTGCCTCCGCCTTCCAAAGAGCCATGCAGCATGTGCTCAAAGATTGTAAAAAATCCATGTGCTTCCAAGATGACATACTCATATATGGCACAAGCGAAGAGGAGCATAAGGTTAACGCAGAGAGGGTGTTGGCAAGGTTGAAAGAAGTAGGGTTTACCACTAAAGAGAGTAAGTGCAAAGTAGGGTCACCTCCGTAGAGTATTTGGGGCACATAATCTCGGAAGAGGGCATCAAACCGAAACATAGTCTAGTAGAAGCAGTGAAGAAAGCGCCCACACCTACTAGCAAGGAAGAAGTGCTGTCATTTCTAGGCCTGGCAGAGTACATGGCAAAGTTCATTAGGAATTTTGCAATGATGGCTCAACCCTTAAGGGAAATGCTAAAGAAAAAATGTGAATTCACTTGGGGTAGAGAACAGGAAGAGGCAACGGAACGTATAAAAGAAGCCATTTCCAAGGCCCCTTACATAGGCAACTTTGATGTTAATAAGGATACTATAATTACAACGGATGCCAGTAGCAAAGGGATTGGGGCAATGCTATCACAGAGTACGAAGGAGGGTATAAATGTGGTAGCGTTTGCTTCAAGAACATTGTCAGCAGCTGAGTCTAATTATTCCACTATTGAGAAAGAGGCTTTGGCGGTGTACTGGGCAATCCGACACTTCAATTTCTATGTACACGGACCACAAACCCTTAGTGGGGTTGTTCGGGAAAAAAGAATTGGAAAATGTAACGCCCCGCATTGCTAAATGGATCCTGGGCTTACAAAGCTTCAACTATAAAGTGGGTTTTCTACCTGGTCACCAAAACAAGGTGGCAGATTTTCTGTCTAGATCACCATTAGAGAAAGGTTTAGAATCAGAGTCGGAAGAGAAAAAAGTGATGCAAATAAAGATACCTGCAGTTACGAAAGAAGTATGGGATGTGCATTCGGAACAGGATGCAAATCTGGCGGAAGTGAGAAGGAGGGTGGCCAAAGGGTGGCCCAATAAGTGCAAGGATCTGGCGGAAGACATCCAACCGTACTGGAATGTACGCAATGACTTGTCTATAGACGGGAAATTTCTTCTCAAGTCTGGAAAGATCGTACCCCTGGAGGGTTTGAGATCGAAGATTATTGATCTCACTCATGAGGGTCACATGGGCAGGAGTATGTGTAAGGCACGTTTAAGAGCTGTGTACTGGTTCCCAGGTATGGATCAGCTGATGGAGGACAAAGTGAAGGACTGCTATTCATGCAGTATCAGTGACAAGTCTAGAAGCATAAGACACTCACCGCTCATACCGGTAGAAGTCCCTATGGTCCCATGGGACAAACTAGGATTGGACATTACAGGGCCCATCCGGTCGAAAGGACCTCAAGACAGGTACCTTTTGGTTCTAATTGACTATTACTCAAGTTGGATATCTTGCAAATTTGTGAACACAATCAATACAAAGACACTTATAGAGTTCATGAGCGAAATATTCTCGAGAGAAGGAATTCCCTCCACCTTGGTTACTGACAACGGGGTACAGTTCGTGTCGGAGGAGATGAGGGAGTTCCTTAAAGACATGTCCATATCACATGTACGCACACCCCTATATTGTCCTAAAGCTAATGGGAAGGTGGAGAGGGCAAATAGGATGATGAAGGAGTGCATACAACTGGCAAATAAGTCAGGGATAGCGATTGAGCCTGCAATTAGGGACATGCTATGGGCATACCACACAACACCAAGTCTGTCAACGGGACAGTCACCCTTTGAATTGTTGAGGGGAAGGAAGGCAGGCACAAAGTTGTCCCCTAACTGGTTGGGTCCGAAGGAGAGGGTAATGGTCAACATGAGTGAATTCAAAGCTAAGACTGATACCCGGCAGAAGAAGTACCGGGAGTGGTATGAAAGGAGGTGGGGGGTACAGGAGAAATCCCTCAGTCCAGGGCAAAGAGTGTACATCAGGAAACCTGAGATACAGGGAGGTAGTGGAGGTAAATACTACCCTCCGGGTAGAATCAAGGAGGTCAAAAGAAACGTGGTAATCATGGAGGATGGAAAGAAATGGAGCATGGACAGGGTGGCGTTGGATGAGAGTGGGGGTATCCACAGAGAGGACAACAGGGGTCATGGACAAGGTGCTGGGGTGGTGAAGACACAAATCAGGAGAGGGTACCGCCAAAGGTACACTCCATGCTGGCACAAGGATTTCAGTATGGGAGACCCAAGTCAAGTAGAATGTTCATATACTTAGGTCCACCCCCACACATAGGGCACTAAGGGAGGTATGTAGCTTTGCCTTCTCATCCCCTGGGTGAGTTGTTTTCCCCCGCCCCCCCCTTCCCTCTATTGACTGTTAGGGAAGGAAGATGTGTTGTAACTTCCCCCCTTGGTATGTTCCGCCCACCCCCCCCTTTACCACACATGGTACAGTCGTGGAATGTTAGAATGAAGTCGACCGTAGAATGTTGACAAGCTCGACTTCTGTTCAGAGATGCTGTTAACTGACAAGCTGAGGATGCGTTTATGGATTTAACAAATAAAGAAGTTTATCCTATCCACTTACCTGCTTGGTCACTTGCTACATAAACCTATTGCTAACAATTTACATGGATTGGTCTTTGGATCTAATCCTTTCAACCATTCAATCAATCAATCAATCAATCAATCAATCAAAGCCATTTATAAAGCGCACTACTCACCCGGAGGGTCTCAAGGCGCTAGGGGGGGGGGCTACTGCTCGAACAGCCAGGTCTTGAGCTTCTTCCTGAAGGAGAGGTGGTCTTGGGTCAGGCGCAGGTCGGGAGGGAGGGAGTTCCAGGACTTGGCGGCCAGGTAGGAGAAGGACCTTCCTCCTGTTGTCGCTCTTCGGATGTGGGGGACGGCGGCGAGGACGTGGCTGGCTGATCGGAGATGGCGTTTGGGAGAGTAGAAGTTGAGGCGGTTGTTGAGGTAGCTCGGGCCTTGGTCGTGTAGGGCTTTGTGTGCGTGGGTGAGGAGACGGAAGGTGATTCTTTTGTTGACGGGGAGCCAGTGCAGGTCTCTCAGATGTCCGGAGATGTGGCTGCTTCGGGGGATGTCGAGGATGAGTCTGGCTGAGGCGTTCTGTATCCGCTGGAGTCTCTTCTGGAGCTTGGCGGTGGTTCCGGCGTAGAGGGCGTTGCCGTAGTCCAGTCGGCTGGTGACAAGGGCCTGGGTGACCGTCTTCCTGGTCTCGGTGGGGATCCACTGGAAGATCTTCCGTAGCATGCGCAGGATGTTGAAACAGGACGAGGAGACGGCGTTGACTTGTCTGGTCATGGAGAGGGAGGAGTCCAGGATGAAGCCCAGGTTTCGTGCGTGGTCTGTCGGTTTGGGTGCGGTGCCCAGGGCGGGGGGCCACCAGGAGTCGTCCCAGGTGGAGGGCGAGGAGCCCAGGATGAGGACTTCCGTCTTGTCTGAGTTCAGTTTCAGGCGGCTGGTCATCATCCACTCGGCTACGTCTTTCATCCCTTCGTGGAGGTTGGCTCTGGCGGCGGCGGGGTCGTTGGTCAGGGAGAGGATCAGCTGGGTGTCGTCGGCGTAGGAGATGATGTTGAGGTTGTGTTGGCGTGCGATGGCCGCAAGGGGGCTCATGTAGACGTTGAAGAGGGTGGGCTGAGTGAGGATCCTTGGGGGACGCCGCAGATGACTTCGGTGGCCTCTGACTTGTACGGTGGTAGGCGGAGTCTCTGTGTCCTTCCGTCGAGGAAGGAGATGATCCATTCCAGTGCCTTCTCCTGGATTCCGACATTGCTGAGGCGCTGCACTAGGGTGCGGTGGCAGACAGTGTCGAATGCCGCGGAGAGGTCTAGGAGGATGAGGGCCGCTGTTTCTCCGTTGTCCAGCAGGGCTCGGATGTCATCGGTGGCAGCGATGAGGGCGGTCTCGGTGCTGTGGTTGGCTCGGAAGCCAGACTGTGAGTGGTCGAGGGATCCATTCGTCTCGAGGAAGGCGGCCAGCTGCTTGTTGACGGTCTTCTCGATGACTTTGGCTGGAAACGGGAGGAGCGAGATGGGGCGGTAATTCTTGAGTTCGGTGGGGTCCGCTGTTGGTTTCTTTAGTAGAGCGCTGAGTTCGGCGTGCTTCCAGCTCTCAGGGAAGGTGGCGGTGTCGAAGGAGGTGTTGATGATGTCTCGCAGGTGGGGTGCGATGACAGCGTCGGCCTTGTTGAATACGTGGTGAGGGCAGGGGTCGGTCGGAGATCCGGAGTGGATAGAGTTCATCGTGCTGATGGTGTCTTCTGTGTTGATCGGGGTCCAGGCGCAGAGGGTGGTGGTGGGGGGCGTTGGTGCGGTCGTGGGGGGCGTTGTTTGTGGGATGAAGCTGTTGTGTATGTCAGCGATCTTGTGGAAGTAGGAGGCGAGGGAGTTGCAGAGGTCTTGCGATGGGGTGATGTCGTTGTTTCCGGCGTTGGGGTTGGAGAGCTCTTTCACGATGTTGAAGAGTTCCTTGCAGTTGTGTGCGTTGTTGTCCAGCCGGTCCTTGAATGCAGTTTTCTTGGTGGCGTGGATTAGTTGATGGTGCTTCCGGGTGGCGAGCTTGCGGGTGGTCATGTTGTCCGGTGTTGGCTCCCTTCTCCAGGCTTTCTCGAGGGCTCGGCAGTTCTTCTTGGAGCTCTTGAGTTCGTCGGTGAACCATGGGGCCTTCTTGCTGCCGGGTCTGTTGGGCGGGGTCCTCAGTGGGGCGAGTTCGTCCGCGCAGGTGCTGATCCACTTCGTGAGGTTGTCGGCGGCCTGGCTAGGGTTCGCTGAGCTGGCTGGAGGGTGCTGTCTCAGGGAAGCGGCGAGCTGGTCGGCTGTGATCTTGTTCCAGCTTCTTCGAGCCTCCTGTTGCTGGTGGTGGTGGATCGTGGTTCTTCTGAAGGTGAAGTGGACGCAGATGTGGTCCGTCCAGTGGAGTCCAGTGGCGTGGCTGAAGGCGATGTCTTTGCTGGATGAGAAGACGGCGTCGAGTGTGTGTCCGGCGAGGTGGGTGGGGGTGGACACCAGCTGCTTGAGTCCGAGGTTGGCGAGGTTGTCAAGCAGGGTGGTGGTGTTGCGGTCGTTGTTGTTCTCCAGGTGGAAGTTGATGTCCCCCAGGAGGATGTAGTCAGCGGAGGGGAGGGCGTGCGGGATGATGAAGTCGGCGATGTCTTCGCTGAATGTTGTGCGTGGTCCCGGGGGTCGGTAGATCAGGGTGCCTCTGAGGGTGGTCTTGGGGTCGGTGTGGATCTGGAAGTGTAGGTGTTCGGCGGTAGTCAGGGTGTCGTCGGTGTTGGTCGTGATGCGGATGGTGTTCTTGTGGACGATGGCGATGCCTCCTCCAGTCTGGTTGTCGCGGTCTCTCCGGGTGATCTTGTATCCCTCTGGGATGGCGATGGTGATGTCGGGCGCTGAGGAGTCGTTCATCCAGGTTTCCGTGAGGAAGGCAACGTCTGGAGATGTGGTGTCGAGGAGGTTCCAGAGTTCGATGGCGTGTCTGTGGACGGAGCGGGTGTTGAGCAGGATGCACTTGAGGTGGTTGCTGCTGGTGTTCGGCTTGGCGGGTGCTGGTGCGGGGCAGGTCCGGATGCAGGTGAACTTGCAGGCGAGGCAGCTGAAGGGTCCGTGGGTGCGTCTCGGGGTGGCTTGGTGGCATCCCGGGGTTCGGCCGGTGTTGAGTACGTTGAGGGTGGCGGCGTCGTACGTCTGGCGGGTGGGCTGGGGTCCTCGGGGGCCAGGGGTTCGGGCGCTGGGCGCGGGCCAGGCGCGGACGGGTGCAGACGGGCTTACCTTCGGCGCACAATCGGCGCGCCCGCTGCGTGTGCACGCTGCACGTTGGCCACTCTGCCATATGAGGAGAGTGGGGGGGCGGAGCGAGGGAGGGGCAGCTGGGAGGGGGAGCGGGATGGCGGATGGGGAGGGCGAGCGAGGGAAGGGGGCGGGGCCACAGGGGGGCAGCGGCGGGGAGGTGGCGGGAAACGCGGCCGGGGCTGGGTGAGGGGGGGGGGAGCACAGGGGGCTGGGCAAAACGGCGGGAAAAACGAACGGCGGCGAAGCAAGCTGGTGGCAGGGGGCACAGGAGATCCGCAGACCAAGCGGATCCGGAGGTCAGGGCACAACAGGGGGCGCAGGGCCCAGCTCAGGGCAGAGGTGGCACCAGGGGACGGGCTCACTCACGGGGAGTGTGCTCGGGGGGTGACCTGTCCGGGGACAGAGGTCACTGCAACTCACTGGCAGCAACGGGCTTAAGTAGTCTCGTGGGAGGGAGGGGCAGCTGGGAGGGGGAGCGGGGTGGCGAATGGGGAGGGCGAGCGAGGGAAGGGGGTGGGGCCGCAGGGGGGCAGCGGCGGGGAGGTGGCGGGAAACGCGGCCGGGGCTGGGCGAGGGGGGGGGGAGCACAGGGGGCTGGGCAAAACGGCGGGAAAAACGAACGGCGGCGAAGCAAGCTGGTGGCAGGGGGCACAGGAGATCCGCAGACCAAGCGGATTCGGCGGTCAGGGCACAACAGAGGGCGCAGGGCCCAGCTCAGGGCAGAGGTGGCACCAGGGGACGGGCTCACTCACGGGGAGTGTGCTCGGGGGGTGACCTGTCCGGGGACAGAGGTCACTGCACCTCACTGGCAGCAACGGGCTTAAGTAGTCTCGTGGGAGGGAGGGGCAGCTGGGAGGGGGAGCGGGGTGGCGAATGGGGAGGGCGAGCGAGGGAAGGGGGCGGGGCCGCAGGGGGCAGCGGCAGGGAGGTGGCGGGAAACGCGGCCGGGGCTGGGCGAGGGGGGGGGGGGAGCACAGGGGGCTGGGCAAAACGGCGGGAAAACCGAACGGCGGCGAAGCAAGCTGGTGGCAGAGGGGCACAGGAGATCCGCAGACCAAGCGGATCCGGCGGTCAGGGCACAACAGAGGGCGCAGGGCCCAGCTCAGGGCAGAGGTGGCACCAGGGGACGGGCTCACTCACGGGGAGTGTGCTCGGGGGGTGACCTGTCCGGGGACAGAGGTCACTGCACCTCACTGGCAGCAACGGGCTTAAGTAGTCTCGTGGGAGGGAGGGGCAGCTGGGAGGGGGAGCGGGGTGGCGAATGGGGAGGGCGAGCGAGGGAAGGGGGCGGGGCCGCAGGGGGGCAGCGGCGGGGAGGTGGCGGGAAACGCGGCCGGGGCTGGGCGAGGGGGGGGGGGGAGCACAGGGGGCTGGGCAAAACGGCGGGAAAAACGAACGGCGGCGAAGCAAGCTGGTGGCAGGGGGCACAGGAGATCCGCAGACCAAGCGGATCCGGCGGTCAGGGCACAACAGAGGGCGCAGGGCCCAGCTCAGGGCAGAGGTGGCACCAGGGGACGGGCTCACTCACGGGGAGTGTGCTCGGGGGGTGACCTGTCCGGGGACATTGGCTTTCTTTTACCAGCCATTGTCAATTATGCCTTAGCTCAGTCCTGTTGAGTATTCTTCTGTTACGTGAAGCTATTGGTTGTCTGTCGTCCTCTCCTTGAATGCTTGCATTGACCTGCATGTGTGGCTAATTTACAGCTATAGCCTCTCTGTCCTTTCCTACATGTGTGTCTCCTCCTCGCTAAATGCACAATAAACTCAGACATTTTGGCTTTGATAGTATTTGTTTTCCTTGACTCCGTGCTCATATGATACTGCAGAGAAACGTCATCCCTTGGCCATTAGAAGCACTCTATAAAGTAAAAGACATAAAAAGAATAATAATAATATACTACACTGGCATTAGTCACTGGGCTTATGGAACACTGACTATTTTGATGCAGCGGGTCAGGCGCACATGTTTCACTATGCTGATTCCACTGACAGACTCTAACAAAAGGTTCTCTTTACCATGGTGTCCATTATTGGTTGTGGAATGGAAAAAGTAGAAACACCTGACCAAACAAATAAAACAAGACAGGGCTTTTTTGTAAAGTATGGTTGGAGCAGGCGGGTTGGTGATGGGAGTAAGGAAAAGGCGCAGAGTTACCCAGAAGACACAATTGAAGGACCTGAGGTTTGTGATTTGAGGAATGAACAGGCATCAGTTGAGCACAAAAAAAGGTTGAAACATGGGGCAGCAACATTAAAAGCTGGTGGAAAACAGTGGGCATGAGGGTGGTACCAGTGTGAACCATTGTGTGAAATAGGTTGTATGACAGAAGCACGCATGGCTAAACCACACTTGCCTTTGCAGCGCTGCTCCAACAACGAATGTGTCTTAACAACGCATTCCTTTACCATGCATATCTTTACCATGCAATTTCGTGATTAAGACGTAATTGGTAAAGGATATGCGTGGTAAAAATCACACCCCAGCCTTCCTGCACTGAGCCCTAAAACTCAACCCCACGTATTTAAAACTTCCCCGTTCCCAGACCTTGATCCCTGCTACTGCCCCAGCCCTGAAAACTGTCCCCCCAGCACCAACCCCTAAAACTGGCTTTCACATCCTAAAA
Source organism: Triturus cristatus (assembly GCF_964204655.1). Taxonomy (NCBI): domain Eukaryota; kingdom Metazoa; phylum Chordata; class Amphibia; order Caudata; family Salamandridae; genus Triturus; species Triturus cristatus. The sequence goes on from NC_140590.1 coordinate 984,128,666, forward strand.
ACTTCCCTAACCTAGTCCCCTGCCCTGAGCCCTAAAACTGCCCGAGCCCTGAAACTGCCCATTCCCTCTGTCGAGCCCTAAATCTGAGCTCCAGGTTCTAAAAACTACCCTGACCCCAACCCCCCACCCTGATCCCTAAAGACTGACCCCTATGCCTGAAAACTTCCTCAACCCCTCCCTGAGCCCTGAAACCTGGCCCCTGCCCTTAAAACAACCCTGACCCCTAAAATCTACCCCTACTTCTAACAAGCATTGGCATAGCCAATAGGTCTCGCTTTTGGAACCTTATAAGTGTTTACCCATGCAACAGATTATGTTGTTGCACCAAGGATATTGTGCTGCATAACTAAATACTTATAAGGTCCCAAAAGCGAGACTTATTGGCTATGCCAATGCTTGTTGTGATTGTTCTTCCTTAGCATTTCTCCATTTATATGGTTAGGATATCACCTCTCAACCTTTCTATAAACTCCACTGGGTGACATGACAGTTCCTGTGAGGCTGTTGATAGCATAGCTCTTTACCATATTAAATACTTCTTGGACATTTTCCTCCTACAGGAATATTCTTTTTTACAATACTATGCTGTTAGATTCCCGTATGTATAGTAAGTACTGTGATTCAATCAATCATGGAATTGTGAAGCTCGCTACCCACCGTGAGGGTCTCATGGCAGTGTGGGGAGGGGGGAGGGGGGGTGAGGATGCAGCTCCAAGTCAGCTGAAAAGCCAGGCCTTGCTGAAGGTGTGCAGAGTGGGGGAGCGTCTGATGTTGACCGGGAGCTCGTACCAGGCCTTAGCTGCGACGTAGGGGAAGGCCCTTTCACCCGCTCTGGTTCTGCGGATGCGCGGGGTTTCTGCTAGGCCAATGTCGGCGAAGTAGAGGATTCTTTTGGGTACGTGGAAGGAGACTCTTTCGTTGAGGTATTTGGGTCTGGTGTTGTGGAGAGATTTGTAGGCGTGGGTGACTAGCTTGAAGGTTACTCTCTGCTCGACAGGGAGCCAGTGAAGGTCTCGCAGGTTTTGGGTGATGTGCTCATGTTGTGGGATGCCAAGGACGGGTCTGGGCGCGGTTTGCGTAGCAGGGATTTGTTGATTCAAGCGTAGAGGGTGTTTCCGTAGACCAGTCTGCTTGTTATGAGTGCGTGGGTGATGGTGTTTCTGGTTTCGGGGGGATCCACTTGAAGGTCTTGCGAATGATGCAGAGGGTGTTGAAGCATGAAGAGGTGATGGCGTTGATCTGGCGGGTCATGGTGAGGGAGGAGAAGAGAATGATGCCGAGGTTCTGGGTGTGGTGGTCGGTGGGGGTGGGGTGTTGCCGAGGGCGGTGGGCCACCAGGTGTTGGCCCAAGCTGAGGGCGTGGGTCCAAGGACGAGGACTTCTGTCTTCCCCGAGTTGATCTTCAGACAGCTGCTGCTGTTGCTGCTGCTGCAAGAGGATGAGCTGGGTGAAGTCGGAGTAGGATACTATGCTGAGTCCATGCTGTCTGACTATGGTGGCGAGGGGGGCCATGTAGATGTTGAAGAGCGTGGGGCTGAGTGAAGATCCTTGGGGTACTCCGCAGTCGATCTCTGCGGGTTGGGAAAGGAATGGCAGGAGTCTGATCCTTTGAGTTCTGCCGGCAAGGAATGTCGAGGGCGGTTCCCTGTATGTTCATGTTGTGGAGTCTGGCTGCGAGAGTGCGGTGGGAGACAGTATCGAAGACTGCAGAGAGGTCTAGTAGGATGAGGGCCACGGTGTGGCCAAGGTTGAGGAGTGTGCGGATGTCGTCTGTGGTGGCAAGGAGGGCGGTCTCGGTGCTGTGGTTACTGAATTGGGAAGAGTCGAGGATGGTGTTCTCTTCGATGAAGTTCGTCAATTGGAAGTAGACAATATTCTCGGTGACTTTGGCTTCGAAGGGAAGGAGAGAGATGGGTCTGTAGTTTGTAAGGTCTGTCGGGTCTTCAGAGGGTTTCTTGAAGAGGGCCTTGGCTTCTGCGCATTTCCAGTCGTCGGGGAAGGTGCCGGATTCGAAGGTGGCGTTGATGATGCGTCATAGCTCAGGAGCTATGGCAGCGACGGCATTGTGGAAGATGTGCGGTGGGCAGAGGTCCGTGGGGGCTACTGAGTAAGTGCTCTTTGTGATCGAGATGGTATCTTCAGTGGTGACCGGGGTCGAGGCGGTGATTATGGGCTGGCTGTTGTTGCTGGAGAAAAGGGTGGTTACTGGAGTCTTTTCACTGAAGCAGGCCTAGATTTTCAGGTGGAAGTAGGAGCCGAGCTTGTTGCAGAGGTCTTGTGAGGGTGTGACGTCTGTGGCTTCGCTGGGGGGTTTGGCGAATTGCTGGATGAGTTCCTTTGAGTTGCTGGAGTTGGTGAGGATTTTGTTCCGGATGAAGGTCCTTTTGGTGGATCTTATGAGTTGGTGGTATTCTGTCATGGCGGTCTTGTAGGTGGTCTGGTCTTCAGTGGTTTCCTGTTCCTCCATCGTTTTTCGAGATGTCTGCAGGTGCGTCTGGATTCTTGGAGGTCGGTGAACCAGGTAGCCTTCAAGGGATGTTTTCTGTCTGGGTTGCGGAGGGGTGCGAGCTTGTCTGCGCAGTTGGTGAGCCATTGGTGTAGTTCCTTGGCTGCAGAGTTGGCGTCAATTAAGGCGGGGAGGGTCATGGATGAGGGTGGAGTTGAGGTGCTTCTCTGTGACCTTGCTCCAGTTCCCTTCGTGGTTGGCGTGGAGTGAGTTTTTGAGCAGTGGTAGTGTTCAAAGAGAAGTGTACGCAGTGGTGGTCTGTCTAGAGGGGCTGCGTGGTGTGGCAGAAGCGGATGTTGTTCCCTCCTGCGAAGATGGGGTCAAGGGTGTGTCCTGCCTTGTGGGTGGGGATTTTGACAAGCTGTTTCAGTCCAATGTTGGTGAGGTTGTCTAGGAGGGGGTGGAGTTGGGGTTGCTGAGGTTGTCGAGGAGGAAGTTCAGGTCTCCGATGAGTATGTAGTCCATGGAGGCAATGGCGTGTGGTGCGCTGAGGTGGGCGATAGTATTGGTGAACAAATCGCGAGGCCTGAGGGGTCTGTAGGCGAGGGGGTCCGAAGCATTGTTATGGAGCTGGTCTGGATCTGGAAGTGAAGGTGTTCAGTGGTGGAAGGGGAGTTGCTTGTGCTGGAAGTGGAGAGTGGGAGGGAGCTCTTGTGTGTGTTGGCGAGTCCTTCTCCCCGCTAATGTCCACCTTTTTAGGTCGAGCCTGAGCCAGCGCACAAATGCTGCTTTGGTGATCTGTTATAGGTAGAGTACGGAGGGGAAGCCCAGCCCATATTTTTCATTAGCTTGTGTGTTTGTTCTACGTAAATGCTGGTGTTTGATTCCTTAATAGGCTTGTTAGTCCCTCCTTAGTACGGCCATGTTGTCATTTGTATCCTCCCATGGCTACTGGCCCCTTTACTTGGTTGTTACAAGGTACGTGTACTTTTTTTGCTTTATTGATCTTCTTCTAAACTAGGCACGAAGACGTGCTTCGCTTACATTCAGCGCGCCATGCAAGCTTTCACTTTTGAAGCAGGGACAATGGCGGCCGTTTGTTTGCAATGCCATAGGTCTCGCATTTAAATGCGAGACCTATGGCATTGTAAATATTTATTTGTTTAAACATCTTTAGCGCAGAAAGGAAAGGAACATGAAGGCAGGAAGCTCCGAGCGAGGTGTTCCTTCTCTCTACTCCTCAGAGTGCAGGGGAAGCCGCAACACGGCGACATGGTGTCATTTGTGGGGCGCTAGATCATTTCAAGGGTAGGAAGGGTGTGCGGAGAGGACAGGGCATCCTCTTCGAGCACAGCTTTCAAATGGCAGAGCAAAGCTTGACACAGAGCTTTAGGCAGGAATCTGAGGTGTGAAACAAAATCCTGTCTGAAATTAGAGCTATTCTGGGAGGCGGTGGGTGCCTCCTTCACCAGGCACAGCCCGTCTCCATTGCATGTAGACTTCTGTCCTCATTTCAGGATCTTATTTTTAATGCCCTTAGTATGTCAAAATAAAAATTCACCCGTGACACCGCCGCCCCCACACCACACACTTTCACCCATACAATCACTGCTTTCAATCACTTTACCCCGGCATTATCTTGGGTCTGTTTCAACCCCCCCCCCCCCCAAGTAAAATGGATCTAGAAATGATTAGCGAATTAAGTCATGTGAATTCCAGATAGCATATAATCCTATGCTAATGGGTTGAAGCTGACAACAGCACATCTGTGTTACATGTCATCTGTACTAAAGCCACCTGACGGGTTATTTTCAAAAGCCTGTTTGATTAACAACACCACCACTAATACCACCACCACCAATACCACCACAACTACCACCTCTACCATCACAAATACCACCAACTCCACCAATTCCACAACCAAAACCACGAATACCACCACCACGAATACCACCACCACCACTACCAATACCACCACCAATTCAACCGCCACCAATACCACTACCACCAACATCCCCAGCAACACCAATACCACCACCACCAACAATACCACCACCAACACCACCACCACCAATGCCACCACCACCACCAATACCACCACCACCACCAATACCACCATCTCCAGTCCCACCAATACCACCACCACCAATACCACCACCTCCACCACCACAAATACCACCACCACCACTAATACCACCACCACCACCACCACCAATACCACCACCACCACCAATACCAAAACTACCACCACCAATACCACCACCAACAATACCACCACCTCCAATACCACCACTATCAATACCAATACACCAATACCACCACCAATACACCGCCAATACCACCACCACCATCAATACCACCACCAATACCACCACCACCAATAGCACCAATACCATCAATACCAACAACACCAATACCACACTACCACCACCAATACCACCACTAACAATATCACCACCAATACAAGCACCACCAATACCACCACCGCCACCACTAATACCAATACCACCACCACCAATACCACCACCACCAATACTACCACCAATACCACCACCACCAATACCAACATCCCCCCAGTCACCACCAATACCACCACCAATATCACCACCAACACCACCAATACCACCACCAATACCACTACCACAAACAATAGCACCAGCACCACCAATACCACCGTCACTACCAATACAACCACCAATACCAACAATACCACCACCAATACTAATACCACAGCCACCAATAGCAATACCACCACCAATACTGAAGGAAGTGACCTGATTAGAGCCACCCGGGTCACCACTGACCACCTCTCAACCTTCCATGCTAAATGAAGAGTCAGAGAAACAGTGGAGAATATACACCAATAATCATTTATTGTATACGCTCAGAGCAGGACCCCGTCTGCACATTCTCGAGAGAGTGCTACAGAAGGAACTGAGGAACTGTAAGCATAAAGATACATGATATGCATTGCATGGTCAACTAATAACACGCCCGCAGTGGAATTTTCCCAACAGATGTGGGCAAACAGCATAAAGACAAAAAAGCCATCTACTCTTGTACCTTGCACAGCTCAGAACACTTTCAAGGTCGTTCCACCCTGGGCTGCAATCAAACTGCCAGACAGGTGAGAGAGGGCATTTACCAAGGAAAAGCTATGCACTGGCACAGACAATTCTTTGCTGCAGAAACGAAACTTAGCAAGGAGCATTTGTCGGAATCATACTGGATTAGTTTTGAACAGCATGGAGGAATGTGTCTTCGAATATCCCCTCAACTATATTCATAGGATCGTCGATATCATTCTGTAACATCATAGCGGCATTTGTAACAGAGGCAGCTATTTTCTGTTTGGGTGTTAAAGCAGTGGCACAATAGGAACAACAAAGTGGGAGACATTGAATGAGAATACAACAGAACATCAATACTGCAATAAAATAAACTATTTCCTTTAGGATCCAACCCTAATTACCTAGGAAAGACCAACTCCAATTTCTACTTTCCATGCCTTTGATATTATCAATGATATCCCTAATGGGCTGTGTTATGTTCTTTTCCAAATTCTCCATACCCATAACACACTGGTCGGCAATTAATGCGCAAACACAACCGTTCTTGACCCACATAAAATCCACGGCATATCTAGTCTGTTCCAAATACACCTGCATGCTTTCTAACAGAGTAGTAATATCTATCAAGGCTGCCACTGTAGAGTTGGACAGAATCTGCTATTTACATCCAAAATACTCTCTGGCTTTTACACCCTTGGCCATAGCAGTGCCACCGAAGATAAATATGGAGGACAGGATGTATCCAAATGTTATACCGTTGCTATAGCTATTCACTTCCAACTCTTGTTACCCCTTCACAAAATTATTTTGTTAGTGTCCTTTTTTCCCATCTTGTTTTAGGTCGGACGTTTTTACATGGTACACCTAAAGGTAGTACTATTCCGAGAGCCACATCCTCAGTCCCATTGTAGACATTTGAATAAGTCCCATTGGACAGAAAGAAGAACCCTGGGTGGGCATATATCGGTCCCTTATAATTCACTTTAGCATATCTGGAATCCATTCCAGAAGTACTTGGATCTGATTTATTTACTAAGGAAATGGTGTTTTTAAACAATATTTTCCCTGAACAATTAATGTACAAAGAAGTATCTGTAAAGTTCACTATGGGGCTACAGGCAGCATAAAAACCAGCCTCTCGGGGTACTGTCAATGCTTCATAATGAGAGTTATATTCTGTTTCAAATAAAAATTATCACAAAATGTGTTATCACAGCCAGGGTAACCCTCACCCTGTGGCTTTTGGTGGTACAGACATGGTCCGGGGAAACCTCCACAAACTGTGGTGGCCGAGTGTATGTGTAGTTAACAAGTGACAATGGGTATGCAGTCCAAAGGCTAGTCACAGATCAGATAGGATAGCAGGTGGTCCCCTTCCCAAAGAATCTGCTATGAGTATTCACAAACACATTATTCATAGCAGCCCTCCTGTTACGTCTCATAGGAAGGTGTTCATTTATGTTGAGTGTGGGTATACTATGTGTATCTTCCAGGAACCATGATACCCCACATACTATTATTAGCACAGTTACCAGAACAATAACAAATGCAATCTTACTTTGCATAGACCAACTCACTCTGCGTTGTCTATGGGCGATTGGCTGATCCTCCTCATTAATTTGCCTACCAAAAGGATGCATAATGGAACAAAGGAAGAAGCGCAAGAATGATAAAAAATATAAGTGTTCCCCATGTCCGTCAGAGCCTCACTGGTACCAGCTCTTATCGTCCATCAGTTGGTGCTCTTGAGCACTGGCGGTGGAGCTTGCTCCGTCCAAAACACTTTCCTAATCTATACCTCGTCGGTAATTGTGGTATACTTTTCAAAGTATACTTTCCTGACTAATGTTAAAACAACAAGAGCAAAGCAGATGCAGCCTTTTTTTTTTATTCCACTCCCTCGTTGATACAGCTACTCAGTGCTTTCCTACCTTGTTCAGTGCATCTCTAGTATTTCTTTTTCTTTGACTTGGTGGTCCTCAGCCGAGGACATAAGTTGTACCTGGCAGCTCCAGGCACTGTGTGATCACTGAATAGAGGCTCCGGGATAGCTCGTATTTCTGGTAAGACAGCCTTATTCAACACACCTTCGTTCTCTTCGTCTCTTTGGTCCAAACCAACTTTGCCTCACTGAAAGGCACGATTCTGGGTACCTGCTCACATTCAATGTGTCCTATTCCCTCCTTGACCCACAGGTCGTAAGGTAATGGCAAAAGTATTCTTTTGCAGTGGGTCACATGCACCCAGTTCTTTTGACCAGTAACCTTTACAGCCGACTGTGTAGCCAGAGGACTTGCTCAGGACCTTTCCATCTGGGCTCCAAATCTTTCTTCTTCTGAAAGTTGCGGATGAGAATGAAGTCCCCGAGCTGGATACTGTGGCTAGGACCCTGTGGCTTAGGAGGTAAGGAGTCTTGCACCTGTTGGTGAATAGAACGCAAACTTTCCGTCAATTGCCCAAGGTAATCAAGCAATACAGGATATTCAATATTGGAACAAACATTTCGACCTAGGGACCAACCGGAGATTTGCTGAACGGCGGAAGAGAATCTCATAAGGTGATAAGCCTATTCTAGGATGAGCTGGAGTCCTAGTGGACAAAAGGGCCAAAGGAAGAGCATCTGGCCATTGCAACCCTGTTGTCTATCGAATTTTTGCCAATTTAAGTGTGCCATAATACTTTTCAACTAGGCCCACAGACTGCAGGTTATTGGCGGCATGGAATTTTTGTTCAATATGCAAGCCTTCACATATTAACTTAATCACTATCCCATTAAAATGAGAGCCATTGTCACTCCAAATAATTCTGGGCATTCCGAAACGTGGGACAAACTCTTTAATAAGTACCTTTGCTGTTGTGATAGCCGTATTGTCTTTCGTACGGTAAGCCTCCACCCATTTACTGAATGCACATATGACCACTAGAACATACATGAGATTGTTACAACGTTCAAGCTCAATGAAATCCATTTGAAGGACTTGAAAAGGGAATGTAGGTGGTGCAAAGTTACCGGATGGTGTAGGGGAGGGCGGGTACCTTTCCCAGTATTGTAAATCAAGCAAATCATAAAAGTTTTCACTAAGTGTGCAGCTGTTTTGGAAATATTATCATTACTGGGGCAAATAATTTACAAATACCTTTTGCACGGATATCAGCTGGGCCATGAGTCATAGTAACCACAGAGAGTAAGTATGCATCAGGTAACATCCATTTCTGCTTACCTAACAAATCAATCAAACATCCTTCTTCATCTAGACGTGTTGTACTCTCTTGCCACACAGCTAATTCTTCTACCGTGACCTCGCTTTGTATCTCTTTCATACTCTCAACTGTGTTTTCAAACATAGTGTTCTCGGGAATCCATCTAGCTGGTCCTGCAACAAACATTCTCTTCATCTTTCTCTGAGCCGTCTCTTTAGCTGTCTGATCAGCAAACGCATTCTCTCTACCTGCAAAGTTTGTCCCTTTCTTGTAGGCACTACACTTCACAATAGCCATTTTCTTAGAAGTGCTAGTGCAGATAGTAATCTTAATATCAAATGTCCATGTTGTATCTTAGTACCATGCAAGGTAAGAAACCCTCTCTCTGCCCACAGTTGCCCAAAGTTGTGCGCAACCCCAAATGCATACTGGCTGTCTGTGTAAATATTGACAACTAACCCATCGCTCAATTCACAAGCTCCTATAAGGGCAACAAGTTCTGCTGCCTGGGCAGATTAATAAGGGACTTGTGATGTCTCTACGACAGTGTGCAATGTAGTGATAGCATAAGATGCAGTGGTGGTGCCATCTGATAATTCAAAACAAGAGCCATCAAAATATAGTTCTTCTTGGGGATCAAATAAGGGAACATCGGTCAGGTCTACACGTCCTTTTGTCTCCTCCGCTGTTCGGAAAATGCAATCATGTTTGTCAACTGCATCATTCTCGGAAGGGAGGGTTAGTAACGTGGCTGGATTCGGAGTGGTACATCTTTTGATGGTAACATTTTTGGCAAACAATGTCAATTCATAGCCAGTAAGACGTGCACTGGTGAAGTGCTGTGTCCTTGTTTTGTTCAAAAGTGTGTTCACAGCATGGGGTACCATAACTGTGAGGTCAGTATCGAGTATGAGTCCAGCCGATTGTCTGATGGAAGTGGCCACAGCCACGACCGCTCACAGACAACTCAGGAGGGCCCATGCTACAGGATCAAGCAAAGCAGAGCAATAAGCGCAAGGTCTCTGTCTATCACCAAATCTTTGAGTCAAGACCGAGAGAGCACAACCAGCCATCTCGTGGACGTATAACACAAAAGGCTTGTTATTTTCAGGCATGACTAGTACTTGAGCAAAGCGCAGTTTTTAGTTCTTCAAAAGGTTGCTGACAATCTGGCGTCCAAGGTAAAGGCTCATGGACGCCTTTTGTTGTTAATGCAAGCAGGGGATTGATCAGTAAAGAATAGTTAGGAATCCACTGACATCAGTAGGACGTGATGCCTACAAAAGCACGCACGTCTTTTTGTTTTTGTGGACAGGGCATTTTATTAATGGTACTGATGCGTTCTGGTGTTAACCTTCTACCCTTCTTCGACAGAAGGTGACCTAAGTAGGTGACCTTCCGTCGACAGTACTGAAACTTCGAAAGTGAAACTTTATGACCATGGTGTGCCAGATGTAACAATAATTTCACTGTACTATCTTTGCAACCTGGTTCAGTATCAGAAGCAATTAACAAATCATCGACATACTGTACCCATGCATTGCCTGGATAAAGTGAAAATGAATCCCACCGTCCTTTCAATGCTTGACTATAGATGCTAGGACTTTCAGTAAAACTTTGAGGAGCTCTACAGAATTGGAAACCTTTGCCATCCAGCGAAAATCCGAACAAATACCTGATTTCTAGGTGTATGGGAATGCTTAAGAATCCGTTTTTTAAATCAATGACAGAGAAAAACTTAGTGTTAGATGGAATCATTGTTAAAAGTGTGGTGGTATCAGGGAACACTGGAAATTGCGGGACCACTATTTTATTGACCTCGCGCAAATCAATCACAAAAGAATATACATCACCAGCACTGTTGGAGAGTCTAGAGGCGCCCTTTTTAGGACCGGAAGAATAGGACTATTGCATATGTTACCGGTGATCTCCTCGACAACTCACTTATGTATGAGGTCCTGACCAATATTAAGGAGAGCTTGTTCTCCTACCTTTATACTGGGGAATGTGTGGTAGTATGGTGTTGTCGTAAAAACTGGGGGTATGTGCAATAAGCCTACATCAGTGTCACCAGTGGCCCATAATGTGAGTGGTACTTGATCAAATTCAGGTGGAAGGGGAACATCTTTAGATAGGCATTGTCTAGTACCCACATTAGGACCCATGGTAATAAAAACACCATCTGTTGAACAATATATGGTAGAGTGCAGCTTCTTTAGTAAGTCTAAGCCCATTAGATTCTCACCACAATTAGATGTTAAAAAGGAATGGGGAATCCGCAGTAAAAGGGCCAACAGTAAGACCAGGAGGGCATGAGATGGGGCTTACAACCGGTACTCCTGAAAAACCCACGGAAACATTATTATGGCCAGACAGGGCCGCCCTAGTAACCAGGTGTCAGGAAATAGAGCTCTTTGTGGCACCTGTATCAACCAAGAAATCCTTAGTAGATCCTTGCAGATCCCCTTTGACATAAGGGCCACGCTGATCTACAGGTATGTGAACTGGTCCCTTACCCTGTCCTTGGCTGACCTAGCTGAAAGACATCCCCGTCACGTCATGAACATCATAATCGTCGTTGTAGTACTGTCCTTCCCCGGTGTCGTTGAAATAATTGTCAGGACGGCCTACAAAGTCAGTAGTGAGTTGTTCTCTATTGGTCCCACGGCCCCTGTTTCCAGGACTCCTTCCTGTAGTGGACGAAACATTTTACAAAAGTACAGGGTACTGGTTGAGTCAGTGACCTTCTTCCTTGCAGTAAGCACACGGATTCTGTCCCAAAGGTTTCATGGGTGGCTGTCTAGTGCATGCAAGTTGTTGATGGGGTCCCCGTCCTCTAGTGTTACCTCGATATGCCTGGTGCAATAATACCTTTGTCTTCAGATCCTTATTTCTTTTATCAGTTTTGTCTTTGTCTTCATTATACCTATGCTCATAATATTGGGCCATATTTAGAACCACAGAGGGGAAAGACGTGGACCAGCTGCTTTCAGATGCTTGAAGTCTAGACATTATTTCAGGAAGGAGGTTGGGACAAACCTATCAACAAATAAACGGACTCCACACTCTGTAGACATATCCTGCCCACTACAATCCAAAAACGTCTCTTCAAACCTGGTGAAAAAATCTGAAACACTTTCGTCTTTCTTCTGCCGGCAGGCAGTCAGTCTGTCCCAACTAACTTTCTTGGGAGGGATGAGTGTTGCATGTATGTTATTATGTGACCGGGCAAGGCAAGTAACTCAACACCTGGTTTGTCTCCTGGCTTTCTAACTCGGTCCCAATCCCTAACCGCGTCCCACGTTCCACCCAACTCAGCAATATGGTATTGAGTAAGTACCTGTCACCAAATCTCAATTGGGACTAGTAGGCCAAAAAACATTTCAATATCCGCAAGAGTCATCACACTAGAAGAGGCAGCTTCAGTCAATTCTTTATAGTAAGCAGTAGGATTTTTCTAGGATCGGGCAATGTAGCCTTCAGGGACAGAACTTCACTTCTTTTCCATGGAGTATAAAACAATTGTTCCTGAAAGCGGGCAGCTACAGCCAGTCTGGTAATCTGGCAATGTTGATCCAACACTGTGGGAATTTCAGGGAGGTAAATGGAGTGAACTTCTCGCATTGGGAACTGAGTTATTTTAGTGGGACTCTTATCATGTAGTCTGCCTCTACATGTAACTAGAGGGAATACTCTTGAGCACTTGGGCCTGCTCCATGTTAGTTAGATAAGTGTCTTCATTAATATTAAATAGTATTTGGGGCGCTTCCACTTGATGTGTGTGCACCAGAGGTCAATTAGTGTGGCGGACATATTTTTAAGGGCATGTTGCTGTATAAAAGGGTCGAAGTCTCGCATAAATTGCCATATGTCCTCAAGACTGTGAATTGGGTTGCGAGCCCACCATATTGCCTGTTCCGCTGTTACTATTTTCTCTTACTCCCCCACACCAGATCGTATTAAAGGACCTAACCATTCCCTGAATCCAGTTAAATCTCTGTCTTCTGGACCGGGCGCTAGTGTGTCAGAAACTAGTGTTAATGAAGTATAAGTTACTGTAACGGGAGTAACAGGAATCGCTGTAGACAGGTGGTGATAGAAGGGAAGGAGTAGGGGGTACTTTAACTGGGGCGGTAGGTGTAGCAGCTTCAAAGACTGATGCACCTGGTGTGTGTTGATGTTGCTGATGGGGAAAAATGGGATATATCTTTTCTGGTGCATATGGTGGGGGAGGGGGGGTCGGGTATCTAACAAGGTCTCCATAAAAGTATCACCATCTTCATGAGCCATATGGGACTAATCAATGTGCAACCGAAACCTTCTGTCTTTGCGTTCTATTCCTGTCTCCTGCTTATCTTTATCATAAGCTAAAGCCTCTTGTGTAGGGGTCTGCATATTTATTTTTCTGGTATCTTTCTCCATTTTTAATCGCCTCTGTTTGGCCTCCTTCTGCCAAGTACAAAGGGAGTCAAACATAGACTGTCTACTGTGTCTTTTAAACAACTATTCCTGAAGAAAGCCTATCTTTTGTTCATCAAAAGAGCCTGTCAAAGGCCACTGTAACTCTGCATTGTCCCTTGTATATTTGTGCCATAACGCACTAAACATAATAGGGCCAAGGCTATGTTTTACATACATATCAAATTAGGACTACCTTCAGGAGGTGCAGGCCGGGATTCTTCCAACCGTGCATCTTTAGAACAACAATAACAGCACAAACTCCGAATCTTACTGAGACCAGGCCTTGTAAAGAAACGAGAAATAAAATTCTCAATTTACCTAGCAATGTATTTGCAAACACTTGTCACCAAAACAGTGCTAGTACTGAAACAAAACCCATTTACAGTGGTAACACATAAACTGAACCAGACTCACCTGGTGTCAGGCGCACCAATAGACCCATTCTCCACTGCCGACTCTTCAGACCAAACAGTCAGATCATGGGTTAGACGTTCAAAACTCCAGTCGGGATGACCGCTGGGCGAGGCACCCTCCGGTGGGACAGAGGAAGCAGCTTCAAGAAACGTATCTCTTCGTGCAGAGATCCCTGAGCCGCCTGTCTGACCTGATGATGCCCTCGTCCTCCTCTCGGTCTGTGGAAAATGGATGAGTCATGCCCCAAAGGAGTCCTGGTTTGGGCGGCAAATTGAAGGAAGTGATACGATTAGGGCCACCTGGGTCACCACTGACCACCTCTCAGCCTTCCATGCTAAATGAAGAGTCAGAGAAACAGTGGAGAGTATACACCAATAATCATGTATTGTATTCGCTCAGAGCGGGGCCCTGTCACATAGTCTCGAGAGAGTGCTACAGAAGGAACTGAGGAACTGTAAGCATAAAGATACATTATATGCATTGCATGGTCAACTAATAACACGCCCACAGAGGAATTCCAAACAGATCAGGGCAAACAACATAAAGACAAAAAAAGCCGCCTACTCGTATTTTGTACAGCTCAGAACACTTTCAACCCTGGGCTGAGATCAAACTGCCAGACAGGTGGGAGAGGACCTTTACCAAGGAAAAGCTATGCACGGACAATTCTTCGTTGCAGAAACGAAACTTAGCAAGGAGCATTTCTTGGAATCAAACAGGATTAGTTTCGAACAGCAAAGAAAATGGTGCCTAAGAAAAAGTAAATGGCGTAGCAAATGCTAACTTATACATGATATTAAAGAGCATCAGCGAGCATAATCTAACAATATCACCACCACCAATACCACCACAACCACCACCAATACCATCAATGCCACCACCACCAATACCAGCACCACCAATACCACCACCATCAATACCAACACCACCAATACCAATACCACCACCACCAACACCACCTCAGTGCTCACTAGTAATAGCAGGGGCACTGTACAAGGCCGGAGCTGCACCCAAGACCATCCCTCCCTCCTTCCATGCCGGCCATAAAACACAGCCAGCCCTGCACCAGGAGTTGAATACAAGGCCGTACTACGGTTGGAGTGTTTTTTATTAGGCCAAAGGTAGCAATGACACTACGCAATGCCACACTGCACACTCAAATCACGGAAAGGGCAGGAAATACCCCCTCCCGCTCTTCCTCCTGAGCCGAGACAGTGTAATCACATAGCGAAAGGTGTAGGAGAGCTTTGTTAGTGTTTATAGCTCGGACCATATGTAACTCTCACTTCACCCTGGTGCCTGTGTAATTTACAGCACTTACACATCTTCTTCACTGCACTATTTATCACTACTTTGAAGACGTCGCAGGCCGGTTTCTTCCTTTGATATTTACAATCTAACAAGCGGTCAAGAAGGCCCTTTATTTTAATGCAATAGGTCTCGCATTTGCGAGGGTTTAAGCTATTAGTACTGTTTAAATGACAATGCCTTTCATTAATGTTTTAAAACCCAAAACATAAATAAAAGGCATTGTCATTTACAATGCCAATAGCTCAAACTCGCGTGAATGCGAGCCCTTTTGCTTGCAAATGCTTGTTTATTATATTGTCTTTCATTCTTTACGGCCCGGAGCCGTGTGCTATACAGCCCACACACCACACAATGTTGATTTAATTTACACGTAAGTGCACTAAGAAGCACTTAACAGCTCCTGCCCCCATAGGCTCATCACAAGGCTTCCATCCTTCTGTCTTCCTGTTCTCTCAAACTTTTACAATAGTATTACCATTAATGCAGTGTATCATTTCTAGAGGACCTTAGACACTGCTCACACTTGCCTCCAGCAGGGTAGAGTTCAGCCCCCAATAATCACTGGGGGCCGGGCCACCAGTACCTCACATATGAAGCTTGGTAGCACCAGGTCCCACCCCGGTAATCATCCACACCTTATTATTATGGGTTTTTTCATCTC
The DNA here is from genome assembly GCF_964204655.1 of Triturus cristatus. Taxonomy (NCBI): domain Eukaryota; kingdom Metazoa; phylum Chordata; class Amphibia; order Caudata; family Salamandridae; genus Triturus; species Triturus cristatus. The sequence continues at coordinate 984,144,231 of NC_140590.1, forward strand.
CCCACTACTCCCACTAGCCGACTCTGATTAATTGAGAGGCCTGAGTGTGGGTAGGGGCCATGGTGTGACGCTGGTACCTTATCCTCCATGAAAGGCTGACTGGCGCTTATTTTCCTCCCCTCTTGTATAGGGCATGGCCACCCTTATATAGGTAATCCCTGGAGCCACCCACGGGATTTGGTTTTCTAATCTCCCAGGATCCTCCGAATTTGAACCACATAGCTGGCACCCATCAGATTCCAGGATACTAATCCTCCCCAGAGGAATATGGTACCCCATCCACAGTTGGGACTAACAGTAAGTCCCATGGCAGCCCCACAGCCAAGCATTCCGTCGCATGAGCCACTTTCCACTAGCCTCTGGCCGGGCTCCCAGACATGCATCCCCACCACCTAGATGCATGATTATTAAGCACCCATGCATGCACCTAATTAGCACCCACTGCCACTTGATAGACACACATGATCTACATAGCACGGGTCAGCATGCACCACTAGCCCTAACATTGCATATGACTGGAGGAGAAGAATATATACTTTTTCTTTGTCTCACCATATTTGGATCTGGTGGTCAAGTTTTTTAATTACATTCACCTGGATGTCACTTGCCAGTGCACCGTTGCTATTATTGTGATGCACCAGGATGAATGTATGGTTATATTCATATTATCCTTATAGGTACTTCGTCTTTCTTCTGTCCTGAAAAGGGCCTGCAGTTTCTAGGCCGAAAAGCGTTGACACTTCTATTGGAGGAGTCTCTATAACTTCCGATCAATTTTCAAAGACATTTTGATACACACCAAGGATATAGAAGGCGCAATTGCTCCTCATGTGTGTACAATTCATAGACTATATACGGTATGGACTGAGTAAAAAGCAAAGAATACAGCCATATCTGTTGAAAACAATTGGAAGACCGAAAAAAATAAACTTCCTAGTTGGCACATTTATTGCTGGGTTTTTGATATATGTTTTATGTGTGTGCAACTCAGTGCAGTGATGGTCCCTTAAACTTGTTTTCTTATTAGGTTTAATTGTGTATGTTAAATGTGCTTTACAACATTGTATAACCCAGGTACTTACTTTAGGAGTGATCGATTATAGATTACTTTACTAAAAATTTCAAAATAAATTTGCAGAAGTTGTGTATACAGCCCCAGTGAATAATTTGTGTAGTCATTGGATAACTAACTATAATGTGTTCCCACTATACACAACTTTTCAAGTCAAAATAACTTTTATTCAGTTCCAGAGACCATAAAAGTTTCAAAACAAACATTACAGATGAAAATTTCCATGACCTTTTTACACAGTAGCATAGATAAAACTATTAAAAGAGAAATTCATGAAAATCAATCATTTAAAAAAGGTTATAGTCCACAATACAGAGTACATAACACAGCAGAATTATATCGTCCATCATAATCATGACATCATGACTCATAACGTTTCCAAATGGCCATTGCAACTCTAATGTAATTAGAGACAGCGAAACATAAAGCTGTAGTAGCCAGAGAATGCAGATAATTAAAGCCCTCAGTATATGTACAGGGCCTGATTTCTCTTAATAATGGGGCTAAACTTTTCCCCCTCAGCTCTTTATAAAGGGGGCAGAATAGCATAAGGTGCAGAGTGCTTTGAGCTACCAAATTATCGCATGGGCAGGGCATATGTTTGTCAACCCATCCTGATTGTCTTGGAAAGGCCATTAAAAAGTGCAAAGTGCATAAGTGGAATCTAGTTAGATAAAATCGTGTCTGAACATTTATAATGAATGTTAGATAAAATTGCTGTTGGACAGGGAACACACGTGGAAAACCTGTCACCTCAAGTTGTGAGCGGCGCATATTTACCCCAGAATAATGCGCCTCTTTTATGATGGCTTTCGCATTTGTATGGATAATGGCAGGATTGTCAAAGTAATGCCCTAGGCCTATCTCATACAATTTATCTCTTACAAATCGGAGCCAAGAGATCGACAGTGCTCTATCTAGGTTAATACTATCTTTGATAACCTCCCTTGAAAACATTAATTCCTCAGACAGCCAAATTGTTGCCCATAAAAGCAAATGGGCAATATCTATACGATCCTCTAAAAATTCCAACCCCAGCGCACGATGACAGAAGAGTGTGGGGGCGCTGTTTGGGGTCATTTACAGCATTTTCATGAATTTGTTTTCCCAAGCCTGTAAGTGGCGGCTTTTAAGCATTTGGCTTTGTAAAGTGTAACCATCTCTCTCACCAGCTTATGGCCTAGTTTACAGGCAAATAGCAGGAGCCCCTCCATAACCCTGCCAGCATGTTGCACCCATGCATTCACAAGTGGTTCCTAGTACAACTTATTATTAAAAATGTTCCCTAAATCGGGGGCGTGGCTGGGCGCGCTTGCAAGATGGCCGCAAGCGAGTGAAGCTCCCGCCGCCCGGTGCCGTTATCCTGCCACTTTCTCCTGGCTGGGCTTCTTTCTGGCTCCGGGCGCCGCCGATGGTGAGGCCCGTGTTCCCCTGCCGCCATAAGGCGCGAGCTGGTTGGCGCGGCTGCTGGGCGCGCCGGTCCTGCCGCACGAAAGCTGAGGCCGAAAGACGCGGTGCGATGGGCGTGTGCCTCGGCCAGCCGCATCAACTAATTTAACCCGCGGCTCGCCACGAGGGAAAAGGCCGCGCTGGCTGGAGTGCCGGTGGCGGAGGAGGCGTGGCGCCGCCGGATCCTCTGGATGTGGTGCCCTGGGCCAGCAGTGACAGCGGGAGTCGGACCGGTCACGCAGTAAGCGGCCGGGGATGCACTGGCTTCGTGGGACGCCCTGGACATAGCACTGAGGGCGAAGGAGGTGCAGAGGCGATCGCGGCCTGCTGGTGGCGCCGCAGTGCGTGCAGACTGACGGCGTGGCGGTGCAGGGGGCCCCACTGCGGACTCCCTGGGGTGCTGCTGCGGCCCTGTCAAAGCCCCTGAGGTGACCAGGTGAGTGGACTGACAGAGCGCTAGGAGGCAATCCCCCGGAGGGGTTCCACAGACCGGTCAGATGCGGTGAGGTGGTTGGGAGGTTGAGGCGGACCTCCCTACATGCAGCAGTGGAGTGGTGGGCCTGACGCTGGACACTGGGGTGGCCCTTGGGTGGACGACCTGGTGCCGGTCAGCGAGGTGAGCAGAGGTGGCGGAGGTGGAGACCGCCTGGCATTGGCGCGAGGGGACCACCTGGACCCCTTACGCACATCGAAGGTGTTGGCGCGGGGTGGTGGTCCCTGGAACCTTTGCATGCAGTACGGCACCGAGGGACCAGGAGAGGCACGGACTGACCTGTAGATGTTGGAGATGGCGTGCGCTGCATGCGGTGCCCTGGCATAGCTAGAGTCGGGGAGCCGTTTGGGGTGTGTCGCCGCCGGTGCCGCGCCTGTAGCGCTGAGGTGGTGCCCAACAGTAGGTGATTGCACAGGAGCAGCTGCCAAGGGGAGAGGTGGCGGATATTCATCAGCCCTACTTTCCAGGGGACGTCGATGTTCAGACGGAGGAGGGGTGCCCGACAGGGGATCCAGACACATCGGGGGAGTGACGAGTAACAGCCACTGTGGTCCCGTGGAGTAACGGGAGACTGGTGCCTCCTGGACAGTGGCGGCGGACCCTGCGGGGAGGGCTCTGGCTTTCCCTCTCTGTCCTCCACACTTGCCGCAGTGCCGGAGGTCTACGGTGTCAACTCTCTTCTGCTGTGGTGGACTGGGGGTCTAGGCCCGGGCCGCCTGCCTGGTGCTGAGGCTACCAGCAGAAGCCTACGGCTCAGCAATTGGTCATGGGCCGGCTACGAAACGCGCCAAAGGAAGGCCAGACACTGGCGGCGGGCTCGGGCCCCATGGCGGAGAGTCGCGGTGAAAGCGTGGAGCCCCAGGCGGCGGCGCTTGCGGCGAAACTGGACACAGTGCTAGTTGCAGTGGAGCGAATCGGCTCTACGCTGGAGCAGACGAAGGCCTCCCTAGAATCCCGAATTGACAAAGTCACAGTGGACTTCACCCTCCTTCATGCGGACCACCGCAAGTTAGCGGACACAGTGGCCCTACAACGCCAGGTGCTCCAGGATGTGCAACCAGTGGTGAACAACCATACTGTAACCTTGCAGGACCTAATAGATCGCGTCCACACCTTGGAGGATCGGGCCGAGGATGCCGAAGGGCGCTCCAGGCGCAGTAATATCAGAGTGGTGGGATTGCCGGAGGGCGAGGAGGGACGACAGCCAGAGCAATACGTCGAGGGATGGCTTCAAGGTCTGCTCGCTCCGGGGGTACTCTCTCCACTGTTTGTGGTGGAGCGGGCCCACACGGTCCCGGCTCAGCGGCCCAAGCCGGGTGTAGGAGAGTAGGGTCTGCTTCCTATGGTCACACCCACTTTTTGCTTTTGCTTCACTGGTTTTCAGACCCACAGCCCAGCTGTTCTCTCTCTAAATTCATGCTATGTACTTTAGGTACATTACCCAATTGGTAAGGATCACCCTATAGGGCCCTGTACAGTGTACCTTAGCTACCCAGGGCATGGGTGTACCCTAGGCCTACCAGGGGCTGCAGCATGTATTATGCCACCCCTGGCTGGCCTCCCATCATGACACAACTGGCTGATCACTGAGCTGGGGCAAGGTTGTGTAATCACCCCTTGCTTAGGTATAGTAATCCTATACCTACCTTATATATAGACACATGGGTAAACTTTCAGTCACTCCTATGGCAGGCCTTAACAATCCTGAAGGCAGAGTGCTTGGTAACATGTGAGATGGTGCTCTAGCATGAGTTGAGCCTGTCTGCAGCTTTCGGAACCATGTCCTTATAGCTGTTCTATGATATTGCCTACCATATACTCTTAAAGTGTCTTATAATCCTCGTGGTTATGGTAACTATGGTTTGGCTTTATCAAAACATGTCGTGTAAGGTGTCTAACACTTTGGAATACTACCCCCACACCATTTCTGGCGATGAGGATAGTATTCCCCCCTTCTAGAGAGCGAAGACATGTTGAAGACCTACTACCCGGTTAAAGTTAACCAGAGCCCCAGCATCACAAAATGGATGCTGCTGCCACAGACACAAGTCTGACCTCCTGCTGCTGGGAGTCCTTCCAGCGAGGGAGGCTTGGACAATAGGTTTCCTGCCTTGGGAGGTGCTAGCACCACCCTAGACAGGGCTTAGTGTATTGAGGCAGGTAGGGATGAAAGAAACGAGACACTGCCTGGGGCACACAAGGTGTATCATGCATAGTCCGGTTCAAACCGGTGCTGGGGCACTCCAGCCCCAGTCCTGGCGTGAAACTGGACAAAGGGAAGGGGGTGTAACCACCCCCCTCCCTGGTCCCACCCATAGGAGGGACCTAGCAGGTAACCCAGCCCCCCAGATTAGTATAAGAGTGGGAGCTGAGTCCCTAGGACTTTGGATTATCCTGAACTGGAAACTAGACACGAAACTCTGGACCTTCGACATTCGACAAGAAGACTGAAGAATCTCCCTTCTGGCCATGGAGTGGCCACCCTGTGCAAACAGGCACCAACAAGCGACCTGCCGTTTGCTTTGCCCAAGTTCTACGAGGAACCGACTGCAGAGCCCGACCAGCGCCTTGATCTCCAGACTTCTCTGACCCTGATCCACATCCACAGCCAAGCTGAGATCCGTGGAGGCGACGAGAGACGTGGGACCGGCTACCTGGGAAAATTGGCGAGTAGCTTCCAGTGCAGCTTCTGAGGCATCCTCGAAGTTGTGCTCTGGGGATTGAGAAGCCCCAACCCCGAGCACCATCTGCACCGAAGATCAGCCCTCCACACTCCACGAGTTCTGCGTGGGGCCCTTCTGCATTTTCCTGCTCGACACGTCTGTCCGGTTGCTTGCCCGTTGGCTAGTAGCCTCAGTGACGACGAACCCTTATGCTTGCCCGTTGGCTAGTAGCCTCAGTGAAGACGAACCCTTAACTTTTCACTGCTGGTTTGGCTCCTCCAGACTGGCCCTTGCTTCCCTGTGAAAGAGAAGCACCTCAGACCTTCCTGGTCTGCACCTGAAGTGAATTTCCATTTCCGCGTGAGAGTTGCCTTTTCCAAGGCTTGTTGACTCCAATCGGGACGTCGACTCCGCCAGCAGCAAGATCCTTCGTGGGGACAGCTCGTACCCTGGTTCTGGTCATAATCGACACCTCCTGGTACACACAGCTGCGGAGACAAGCTTCAAGACATCACCTGTGTTCTGCACGACATTGGCTGGTTCCTTCCTGGTTCCACACGGTCACTGGCTAGTGACCCAGACTTTGTCCCCTCTGCTTGCAGGTGTTCTTCCTTCAAGATCCACCCTTGGATCCACCGGACATCTTCCTCCTGGCCGCCTGCCAGCATTTGTTCTTCAGGCATCCATAGGATCCAGCGACGACACCCGACACATCTTCACACCTATGCACCCGTCTCCTGTGGGCAAGGTAACGCAAGTACTCCGGTGCTCCAGTGTATATTGACTATCCAAGTGTCTAAGTCTTTAGTTGCTTCCTCCTAGTTACTTCGGAAGTGTCCTTATTCTTCCTATTTCTAATTGCTACATTCCCATTGACTTTAATGTAACCCGCGTGTGTGTTTCCACACTGCACACACTTCCCGTGGGCCTCCCACTTCCTAACTATTGGTAGGGTAGTGTAGCCCCAGCGATGCCCTAGGCCCTAGGCCTACTCCCTGTTCGTGATATGGTACTTATACCACTTTCTTAGTATATGGTTTGCGTGGCCCCTGGGCCTAACTGTATTTTTCCTGTGTAACTTAACGTATGCTACTTAAGAGATTGTTGTGCTTAGACCTCTGAACTCATAAAGAGTGCTGAGGGTATATGTTAGAATAAATACATTCTAATTTTATATATATCTGGTGTGGTGTCCTTTCATTTAGTATTCAAGGGATTGTAATGGTATAACAGCTGGCTTCATATGCCATACAGAGTTTAGCCTAAGACTGCTCTTGTCCATGCTACCACTAGGATAGCTGGTCTATAAGGTTGACTTTACAACCAATCCCCATAAGGGTTGTTTGGACTGATACAAGGTGATACAAGGTGTACACTAGAACTAGTGACATCATATATCAGGCCAACTTCTCACATTGGTGAGCAGCGGTTGGGATCTGAGCTTGCTGTTGTGATACCATTATAATCTTGAGATATCAAATTGAAAGATCACATTAGGTACTGTAATAAAACAAAATCTTAGAATACTTAAGTTCTACTTAGTTGTTGTAGGTTGAAGGGCCTAACACACCCTGACTACAACCACTAGAGAGGTTTTAGTAGATACAACTAGTGTAGGTAGGTGCACACACCACACCCTCACAAGATCATGTCTCTGAGAGGAGATCAAGATGATTCTCTCTCAGGAGGGGGATATCCTAGAAAGATACCCTCTAGATATGATACCCTAACTTTTCAGGCGATGAGACAATTGTGTACCTCCAGAAAGTTAAAACAGGGTTCCAACCCTACCCTCATGTATCTAGTGTAGATCTTAGAAGAGTATGATGCTCAGAGAGCCTCCCAGGATGGTACCTTAGGAACCAATGAGGGTCTCCCCTCTACAGAAGACTCCCCTCACAACACTGATCTAGATGAGTCAGAAGGGACTTCAGGAGATGAGGTAGACAGCCAGGTCCAAGTTAGGAGACTTAGCCAGGCTAACTTAAGCCTACATGGGAGTCAGAATGGGGTCCCCCCATTCAGACCCCCAAGTGGACTTAACCAGAGAGATAGGAGACGAAGATCCCCTTCCAGGGAATCTTTCCACTCCCATTTCTCTAATAGCTCCAATGCCTCTTCTCACAGGGGAATGACTTCTCCGCAGAGAAAAGAGCATAAGGCCAGAATGAGGGAAGTCAATCTGAGGATTGAAAGGGAAGAACTTGCCCTTGCCATAGAGAGACTTGCTCAGGCCAGAGAGAAAAAGTTAAGTGGGTTAGGACCCACTGGTGGCAGCACTATCCCTAAAGATAGAGACAGGACCTATGACAATAGAAACCTGAGCAAGATTGTCCCTCCCTACAAGTGTGGGGATGGCATCCACAAATGGATAACTGCTTTGGAGAGGGCTTGCAGAGTACAGCAGGTACCCCAAAGTCAGTGGGCAGCTATTTTGTGGCTCTCCTTCTCTGAGAAAGGTAGAGACAAGCTCCTCGCAGTTAGTGATGAGGAGGCTGACAATTACACTGTCCTGAAGAGTGCTCTGATTGATGGGTTTGGCCTAACCACTGAACAATACAGGTTGTTGTTCAGGGATACCCAGAAGACACAGACTCAGGAATGGACTCACTTTGTAGATTGTGTCACTAAGGCTTTGGAAGACTGGTTATTGGGTAGTAAGGTTAAGGACTATACAGGATTGTATAATTTGATCATGAGAGAACAAATCCTTAACAACTGTCAAAACCAGCTGCTGCATCAACACTTGATTGACTCTGACCTAACTTCTCCCCATGAATTGGGAAAGAAGGCAGATAGGTGGGTCAGGACTAGAGTTAAGCAGAAAAACCAGAACCAGGGCGGTGATCAGAAAAAGGCAGACCAGAAGGGTAATGAGCAGAAAGCAAAAGTCCAGAAGTCTTCACCAGGCCCCCAAAAGGCTCAGGGGGAGGGTGGTCCCAAAAAGGATAAAAAGAAAGATGGCCAAAAGAAACCTTGGTGTAACTATTGCAAGTCCAATTCCCATTGGTATAGTGAATGCACCAAAAAGGACAAGCCCCCAGCACACCATTGCCCCTAAGGCAACTGTACCCCCTAGTCCAGCTGTAAGTGGTGGTTCCCAGCAAAAGGGTGTCATAGGGTTAACCCTGGGAACTGAAGTGGATTATGGCCTAGTCAGAATACCAACTCAGGCTGTTCTGATCTGTGATGGGGACATAGCTTTGTCCTCTACTGTGAGCCCCAGTAACCTGGGCAAGTACAGACAGACTCCTTTAATCAACCATAGAATGGCTCAGGCCTACAGGGACACAGGTGCTAGTGTCACAATGGTGACTCCCGCCTTGGTGGACCCTGGACAGATCATGCTAGGTGAGAATTACCTAGTGACCAACGCTAGCAATGCCACTTCCTTCCATAGTGTGGCAATTGTTAACCTCTCCTGGGGAGGGGTAACTGGCCTCAAGAAAGTTGTGGTGAGTTCAGACCTTCCTGTTGAGTGTCTGTTGGGAAATGACCTTGAAACTTCAGTTTGGGCTGAAGTGGAGTATAGGACCCATGCAGAAATGCTGGGAATAGATGCACATGTCCTTGCTGTGACTAGGTCACAGGCAAAAAAATGCAACACTGAACAAGTGCTGGATCCTGGGACAATGGACCAGACACAACCCAAGAGAAAGAGCAGTAGGGTTAAGGCTGTGCCTTCCCACCTGCCTCAGGTAGAGAATCAGCCCCCACAGGAGGAGGATTCTGAGAGCCCTGAAGGAACTGTCCTAGAAGAACAGGAACCTGACCAGGTTGAGTTTCTTGGGACAGGGGGACCTTCAAGGGCAGATCTGAGGCAGGCACAATTAGACTATCCTTCCCTTGAACCCCTCAGGCAGCAGGCTGCTGCTGAGGCTGCAGGGAATGCTCAAGGTACCCATAAATTGTATTGGGATGAAGGGCTGCTGTACTCAGAGGCTAGAGACCCCAAGCCTGGTGCGTCCAGGAGGTTGGTCATACCATTGAGTTTCAGAGGCTTCCTTCTTACCTTGGCCCATGATATTCCCCTTGCAGGACACTTAGGCCAGAATAAGACTTAGGACAGGCTTGTCCCTCACTTTCACTGGCCTCACATGTCAGAAGATACCAAGGAGCTTTGTTGCTCCTGTGTCACCTGCCAAGCCAGTGGCAAATCAGGTGGCACCACAAAGGTCCCCCTAATACCACTACCAGTGGTGGGGGTTCCCTTTGAGAGAGTGGGGATAGACATTGTTGGACCAATGGACCCCCAAACAGCATCTGGGCACAGATTCATACTGGTGATAGTGGACCATGCCACCAGGTACCCAGAAGCTATACCCCTGAGGACCACAACAGCTCCTGTTGTGGCAAGGGCCCTACTTGGAGTGTTCTCCAGAGTGGGGTTTCCAAAGGAGGTTGTCTCTGACAGAGGTGCCAACTACATGTCAGGATATTTAACTGCAATGTGGAAGGAGTGTGGTGTTAACTACAAATTCACTACACCCTATCACCCACAATGCAATGGGCTTGTGGAAAGGTTCAACAAGACCCTAAAAGGGATGATAAAATGTTTACCAGACAAGCTCAGGCGAAGATGGGACATCCTTTTACCCTGCCTTCTGTTTGCTTACAGAGAGGTCCCACAAAAGGGGGTTGGCTACAGCCCTTTTGAACTTTTCTTTGGGCATCCTGTGAGGGGACCCCTATGTCTAGTAAGGGAAGGATGGGAGAGACCTCTCAGACAACCCAAGCTTGATATAGTGGATTATGTGCTTGGCCTCCGCTCCAGGATGGCAGAGTATATGAAGAAGGCTTCTAAAAAGCTTGAGGCAAAACAAGAACTGCAAAAAGCTTGGCATGACCAAAAGGCTGTGCTGACTGTGTACCAGCCAGGACAGAAAGTGTGGGTGTTGGAGCCAGTGGCCCCAGCAGCACTCCAGGACAAATGGTCTGGACCCCACACTATTGTTGCACAAAAGGGAGAAGTCACCTATTTGGTGGACCTTGGGACTCCCAGAAGCCCCCACAGGGTGCTTCATGTCAACAGGTTAAAGGCATATGTTGACAGGGCAGACATGGGCTTACTCATGGCTACAGATGAGGGGCAGGAGGAAGAAAGTGACCCTCTCCCAGACCTGCTGACTCAGAACCCTGATGATGGTTCAGTTGATGGTGTGGTCTTTTCTGACAGCCTCACTAACCATCAGCAACAGGACTGCAGACAAGTTCTACAGGCCTATAGACATATGTTCTCTCTGACCCCAAGTCAGACAAACTGGTGCACCCATGAGGTGGACACTGTTGACAGTCTGCCTGTGAAGAGTAAAAGCTACAGGCAACTTGATCATGTCAGGGACTGCATAAAGATTGAGGTACAAAAGATGTTGGAGCAGGGAGTCATTGAACATTCAGAGAGCCCTTGGGCTAGTCCTGTAGTTCTTGTGCCAAAACCTCACACCCAAGATGGTAAGAGAGAGATGAGGTTTTGCGTGGATTACAGAGGTCTCAATGCTGTCACTAGGACAGATGCCCACCCAATACCTAGGGCAGATGAGCTCATTGACAGATTGGCAGCTGCCAAGTTTTTGAGTACATTTGACCTGACAGCAGGCTACTGGCAAATCAGACTAGCTGACAGTGCAAAGGCCAAAACTGCTTTCTCAACCCCAGGAGGACATTATCAATTTGTGGTAATGCCCTTTGGCTTGAAGAATGCACCTGCCACTTTCCAAAGGTTGGTGAATCAAGTCCTTACAGGCCTGGATGACTACTGTGCAGCTTATCTTGATGATATTGCTGTCTTTAGCTCCACCTGGGAGGATCACCTGGTCCACCTGAGGAATGTTTTAGAGGCCCTGCAAAAGGCAGGCCTTACTATCAAGACCACCAAGTGCCAGATAGGGCAGAGCAAGGTTGTGTACCTGGGCCACCTAGTAGGTGGGGGTCAGGTTCAACCACTGGAGAGCAAGATCCAGACCATAAAGGACTGGACTCCTCCAATTACCCAGACACAGGTCAGCGCTTTCTTGGGCCTGTCTGGGTACTACAGAAAGTTTGTTAAGAACTATGGGTCCATTGTGACACCACTTAATGACTTGACCTCCAAGAAAATGCCAAAGAAAGTTCAGTGGACAGTACGCTGTCAGAAGGCATTTGATGACCTGAAGCAGGCCATGTGCACTGCACCTATTCTGATAAGTCCAGATTACTCCAAATAATTCATTATCCAAACAGATGCTTCTGAGTTGGGTGTGGGAGCTGTTCTTTCACAACTGAATATAGATGGTAAAGACCAGCCCATTGCTTTTATTAGTACAAGGCTGACCCCTAGAGAGAAACGTTGGTCAGCTATTGAGAGGGAGGCCCTTGCTGTGGTTTGGGCCCTGAAGAAGCTGAGGCCATACCTGTTTGGCACTCACTTCAAGATTCAGACAGACCATAAGCCCCTCTTGTGGCTAAATCAGATGAAGGGTGAAAATCCCAAACTTCTTAGGTGGTCCATTTCCCTACAGCGGATGGACTTCACAGTGGAACATAGACCTGGGACTGACCATGCCAATGCAGATGGACTCTCCAGATATTTCCACTTAGAACATGAAGACTCAACTGGTCAAGGTTAGTTTAATGTCCCTAAGTTTGGGGGGGGGGGGGGTTGTGTAGGAGAGTAGGATCTGCTTCCTATGGTCAGCCCCACTTTTTGCTTTTTGCTTTTGCTTCACTGGTTTTCGACTTAGATGTGGCTGTGGGCCTGCTAATCAGACCCACAGCCCAGCTGTTCTCTCTCTAAATTCATGCTATGTACTTTAGGTACATAACCCAATTGGTAAGGATCACCCTATAGGGCCCTGTACAGTGTACCTTAGGTACCCAGGGCATGGGTGTACCCTAGGCCTACCAGGGGCTGCAGCATGTATTATGCCACCCCTGGCTGGCCTCCCATCATGACACAACTGGCTGATCACTCAGCTGGGGCAAGGTCGTGTAATCACCCCTTGCTTAGGTATAGTATTCCTATTCCTACCTTATATATAGACACATGGGTAACCTTTCAGTCACTCCTATGGCAGGCCTTAACAATCCTGAAGGCAGAGTGCTTGGTAACATGTGAGATGGTGCTCTAGCATGAGCTGAGCCTGTCTGCAGCTTTCGGAACCATGTCCTTATAGCTGTTCTATGATATTGCCTACCATATACTCTTAAAGTGTCTTATAATCCTCGCGGTTATGGTAACTATGGTTTGGCTTTATCAAAACATGTCGTGTAAGGTGTCTAACACTTTGGAATACTACCCCCACACCATTTCTGGCGATGAGGATAGTATTCCCCCCTTCTAGAGGGAGAAGACATGTTGAAGACCTACTACCTGGTTAAAGTTAACCAGAGCCCCAGCATCACAAAATGGATGCTGCTGCCACAGACACAAGTCTGACCTCCTGCTGCTGGGAGTCCTTCCAGCGAGGGAGGCTTGGACAATAGGTTTCCTGCCTTGGGAGATGCTAGCACCACCCTAGACAGGGCTTAGTGTATTGGGGCAGGGAGGGATGAAAGAAACGAGACACTGCCTGGGGCACAAAAGGTGTCCCATGCATAGTCCGGTTCAAACCGGTGCTGGGGCACTCCAGCCCCAGTCCTGGCGCGAAACTGGACAAAGGGAAGGGGGTGTAACCACCCCCCTCCCTGGTCCCACCCATAGGAGGGACCTAGCAGGTAACCAAGCCCCCCAGATTAGTATAAGAGTTGGAGCTGAGTCCCTAGGACTTTGGATTATCCTGAACTGAAACTAGACACGAAACTCTGGACCTTCAACATTCGACAAGAAGACTGAAGAATCTCCCTTGTGGCCAAGGAGTGGCCACCCTGTGCAAACAGGCACCAACAAGCGACCTGCCGTTTGCTTTGCCCAAGTTCTACGAGGAACCGACTGCAGAGCCCGACCAGCGCCTTGACCTCCAGACTTCTCTGACCCTGATCCACATCCACAGCCAAGCTGAGATCCGTGGAGGCGACGAGAGACGTGGGACCGGCTACCTGGGAAAATTGGCGAGTAGCTTCCAGCGCAGCTTCTGAGGCATCCTCAAAGTTGTGCTCTGGGGATTGAGAAGCCCCAACCCCGAGCACCATCTGCACCGAAGATCAGCCCTCCACACTCCACGAGTTCTGCGTGGGGCCCATCTGCATTTTCCTGCTCGACGTGTTTGTCCAGTTGCTTGCCCATTGACTAGTAGCCTCTGACGACGAACCCTTAACTTTTCACCGCTGGTTTGGCTCCTCCAGACTGGCCCTTGCTTCCCTGTGAAAGAGACCTTCCTGGTCTGCACCTGAAGCGAATTTCCATTTCCGCGTGGGTTGCCTTTGCCAAGGCTTGTTGACTCCAATCGGGACGTCGACTCCGCCAGCAGCAAGATCCTTCGTGGGACAGCTCGTACCCTGGTTCTGGTTGTCCTCGACGCCTCCTGGTCCACACAGCTGCGGAGACAAGCTTCAAGACATCACCTGTGTTCTGCACAACATCGCCTGGTTTCTTCCTGGTTCCACACGGTCACTGGCTAGTGACCCAGACTTTGTCCCCTCTGCTTGCAGGTGTTCTTCCTTCAAGATCCACCCTTGGATCCACCGGACATCTTCCTCCTGGCCGCCTGCCAGCATTTGTTCTTCAGGCATCCATAGGATCCAGCGACGACACCCGACACATCTTCACACCTATGCACCCGTCTGTGGGTGAGGTAACGCGAGTACTCCGGTGCTCCAGTGGATATTGACTATCCAAGTGTCTAAGTCTTTAGTTGCTTCCTCCTAGTTACTTCGGAAGTGTCCTTATTCTTCCTATTTCTAATTGCTACATTCCCATTGACTTTAATGTAACCCGCGTGTGTCTCCCCCAGATCTCTTGACTGGGGGAGAATGTATGCATTGTCAGCATTCCGTCCATCATTTGTTTGTTGTAACGCTTTTCGCCCTAAGTGGGATGGGTATTCCCAGACGTGGGACCCGTGCTCACTACGCCACTGGAGTCAAGCTATCCTGGCTGATGACGGCTGATAGCCAGAAACCGGTCCTAGGATGCTTGATTCCGGTCCAGGGAAGACATGGCTTGGCAGTTCGGGCTGGACTGTTCCCATGAGGCACAGGGTCAAGACTGATTTGCATATGGCCATGTCTAAACTGGGGTGGTGTAGTGGGCAAAAGAACGATGGATTTAACCCAGATCTCTTGACTGGGGGAGAATGTATGCATTGTCAGCATTCCGTCCATCATTTGTTTGTTGTAACGCTTTCCACACTGCACACACTTCCCGTGGGCCTCCCACTTCCTAACTATTGGTAGGGTAGTGTAGCCCCAGCGATTCCCTAGGCCCTAGGCCTACTCCCTGTTCGTGACGTGGTATTTATACCACTTTCTTAGTATATGGTTTGCGTGGCCCCTGGGCCTAACTGTATTTTTCCTGTGTAACTTAACGTATGCTACTTAAGAGATTGTTGTGCTTAGACCTCTGAACTCATAAAGAGTGCTGAGGGTATGTTAGAATAAATACATTCTAATTTTAAATATATCTGGTGTGGTGTCCTTTCATTTGGTATTCAAGGGATTGTAATGGTATAACAGCTGGCTTCACATGCCATACAGAGTTTAGCCTAAGACTGCTCTTGTCCATGCTACCACTAGGATAGCTGGTCTATAAGGCTGACTTTACAACCAATCACCATAAGGGTTGTTTGGACTGATACAAGGTGTACACTATTACTAGTGACATCATATATCAGGCCAACTTCTCACACCGGGGGCTCGGCCCCGTCCCCTTCTGTTCAAACTTCTCAATTACCGGGACAGGGATGGTGCTTTGCGAGACCAGGAAGTTGGGCGCAATCACAGTGGGAAGTGGGCAGGTGATGTTCTTCCCGGACTACACGGCGGTGGTGCAGAGGCGGAGGAGCAACTATCTGGCGGTGAAGCGCCGGCTACGTGACCTGGAAATCCCATACTCTTTGCTATATCCGTCACGCCTCAGAGTGGTCACCAAGGAGGGGACCCGCTTCTTTGATGCCCCATCGGAGGTCTGGGACTGGCTGGAGGAGACGGGGCGGTGTAGTGGACAGAGACCTCCGGATCCGGAATTTGGCATTCAACGGGGAAGAGACCCCGGCGGCGGCGGCGGAGAGGGTCCCGAAGAGATGCGGGACTGGGCCCGGGGGTGGCGCCTAGCCCGGAGCGGATACGCCTAGAACGCCAGGGAGCGCTGGAAGCGGTGGCAACCCTTGGGTCTACAAGTAGTCAGGGAGATGCGGACACTCACAGGCATAGCGAACCCGAGACCAGCAGATCATCCTCTCCGTCCACCACGCTCTCCGAGGACCAACTAATGCCGCTGGTGACCCCCAAAACTTCTGAGCAGATCATGTGAACCGAGAGTGACGCGAGGACAGCACCCACTGGCATACACGTCAACAAGGGATAGACAATGAGTCATGGTGGCCGACTGCTTAAAGATTCTGATGTATAATGTGGTAAAGTGCTGTGTGATGGCAGTGCTGCGTCTAGCTGGCCGCTGTGTGTGTGCGGGGGGACGGGAGGCCCTGCTCAGGGGAGGGACGGTGCGCCATGCGGAATCTGCGGCAGGAGGCGTAGATAGATGTAGTTAGGTCACCCGTCCATACTTGTCCAAGCCCATGCTACAGGAGACATCCACAGCACGCGCAGAGGCACCGTGGTAGGGGAGCAGCTCACGGCAGCTAAAGTCACACTAAGAACCCGTTAGCCACTACCTGGCTTAGTTTTACTCCATAAGCGTTTAGCTTACAGTTTGGACGAATGCCCGCACAGGGGTTTGCCCTGATAGTTATATTGGTTTTGATGTTCAGCTCGCGTGCTTGGCACTGTGTATATGCTTCTTTGTTTTGTTTATCAATGCAGCGCACCAGCTTGACATATAGAACCCATGTTACTCCTGTTGGTCGAGCGGACCCCGGCCTGCCACCTATGCAGTCTATAATTGCTTCAAATGGCCACCACCAACATAAGCACATGGAATATTCGGGGCATGCACACGCCAGCGCGTAGATATTCCATTTTTGCTTATCTGCAGAGACACATGGCGGCCATAGCCCTCCTTCAGGAGACTCACATGACACAGGCAGAAATAGCCCGGTTGCGTACCCGCTGGAGGGGTCAACTATTCGGAACTACATATTCTGCACACGCCAGGGGCACGCTGGTCTGGGTGAGGGCGGGCACCCCGTTCACATGTACGGAGGTACTGGTCGACCCGGCTGGGAGATACACATTAGTGCGCAGGCAACTTAATGGGCAACACATATTGCTAGGTTCATTGTACGCCCCAAATGTTGAACAATCGTCATTCCTTGCCCATCTGTCCACGGTGTTAGCACCGTACGCGGTTCTCCCTTGGCTACTGGGCGGGGATTTTAACTCAGTCCTCGACATGCACCTTGACCGGTCCTTTCCACCCCTCCATAATACACAAGTGGGCTCGAACGCACGGACTCTGAATGACTGGATATCGTGCTGGGCTGTGGTCGATGTGTGGCGCAACCTGCACCCCGACGACCGCGTCTACTCGTACTATTCGGCGGTACATGACCTCCATGTGCGTCTTGACAGGGTGGTGGGCTCCTATTCTTTGCTTCCCCTGTTAGATCAGGCAGAATATCTAGGTCGGACGCACACCGATCATAACCCCCTTAGGCTGTGCCTCCGATGGAACCCTGGCCGTCCCCCAATCCCCACGTGGCGCCTCCAATCGGCAGCTCTGGAGGATGTAGAATTCCGAGCCTCCTTGGGCACCGCGATAGAACAGTTCTTTGATCTGAACGAGGGCACTACGAGCAGCGAACTGATAGAGTGGGATGCCCTTAAGTCCAGCATCAGGGGGCATTGTTTATGCGCGACGTGGAATATTCGCAAGCAACTCACATTGTCACTTGCTGCCTTGGAATCTCGCCTACTCTCGTGCGAGCGGCTCTGGGAGGGCAGCGGTCGTGATTCGGCCCAGCTGCTGAGGCTTCGGGCGCGCCATGCTGAACTGCTGGAACGCCTGCGCTGTCACAATTATGCGTACCACTCGGCTCGTGTTCATGCCACGTCAGATAGGGCAGGGAGGCTACTGCCTGGCTGCTCAGGCAGGAGACTGTTCACGCTCCGATAGGCGCTATACGCGAGCCTGACGAGTCGCTTGTATACACACAGTGGGAGATTCATCAGGTAATGACGGCGCATTATGCGTCTCTGTATCGCTCGATGGGATGCCGGCAGGCGCATGACCTGGATCAGTTCTTGGAGGCTGCTTGTCTGCCCACGGTCCCAGATGAACACCAGGAGTCACTCGAGAGCCCCCTCACTGCGGATGAGATCAGGGATACGGTCGCCTCTTTGGCCTCTGGGAAGGCGCCGGACCCCGATGGGCTCCCGGCGGAATATTATAAGACCTAACGGGAAACACTGGTACCCAAATTGCACACTCTCTATTTGGCCGCCCTTGAGGAGCGTACCTTGCCCGGCTCAATGCGAGAGGCCTATGTGGTATCTCTGCTCAAGCCTGGGCGGGATCCCACCCAACTGGGGTCTTACCGTCCCCTCGCTCTGCTTAATGCGGATTGTAAAATTTTGGCGAAGGTGTTGGCAGAGCGCCTGGCGCCAGCGGTGCCGGCGCTGGTGCGTGTCGACCAAAATGGCTTTGTACCTAAGCGCAGTGTAGGAGAGTAGGGTCTGCTTTCTATGTTCACCCCCACTTTTTAGGTCTCGCCGAGCCCCAGCGCTTGCGCTGGCTCGGAGAGACATTTTATAGTTGGGATTTTCAAAGTGCTGCCGTGGCCTAAAGCTTCAGTGCACGTGAACGTGCACGCGCGCAGCGCCATGTGTCTTTCCTCGGCAGCACGCGATCGCAATCGCGATCACTTTCACTTTCGTGGCCGAGGAAAGTGGCGAAAGCTTGTTCTCTCTCTGCCCCCCTCGCATCCTGAAGCTCATGTCCTTCTTCGTTTTATTGCATTCACCCCTACTTCTTTCCTATCTCTGCTTACCTCTTAGGCACTACCTTTCCTTACCGCCCTTCACCTGCTCTCGCTCGCCTTCCCTTCCTTCTTCGTCTTCCTCCTCTTCTCTCTCTTGTTTTCTTGCACTTTCATTTCTTCCCCTCTCTTCCTCCCTTCCACGTCCCCCTTTCCCTGCCTGTGCGTACATTCACCTCTCCTTGCCCTGACTGCTCCCTCTCTCCACATCTGCCTCCTCCCCCACGCCCTCGCCTTACATCTCCCCTCCGTGTCTTCCTACTCCCTCTCCCACGCCCTCCGCTTCTCCTGCCCCTGACCCGGGCTGCTCTCCTCCCGCCGACCACAGACAGGACCCTCGGCGCCGCTTCCCCCGGCCTTACCTGCGGGAGGGGGTCGGGACAGTCCGCCAGCCTCAAGCTATCCAGTGGTCCCGGGTGTTGTTCCTCATGTGGGACGGAGAGGGGGGTTCCCGGCCGCACAGCCTCCCCCTGTGTGGATGCAGCGATTGATCAGTCCCAGACACGAAAACGCGAATAAATGGCAGATTGCTGGGGGCATTTGGTGCAGATGCAGCCCTGAGTAGCCCCTGGCCAGTGCAGGCCCAGTTTTACTGCTGGCTGAATGCCACATCAACACCCAGCAGCACTCACGGACAGCGGAATGGCACACGCCATATCGCCCCCTTCTCTTACCAGCACTGCACAGCCCAGAGCAAGCAGGTGAGTGATGACGAGGGCACGGATGTGTCCATGGTGGCACGGCTGTCCCAGAGTTTCTTCATTTTCAGGCTCCTCAAGCCGAGGTCTCCACTCTGGGCCTCCTCCCAACCCAATTGCGCTACGCTTTATTAACAGTACTTTGGGCCACACCAGGGGTGTGCTACAGACTAACAGGCAGCGTGCTTTCTATCCACTCCCACTTACCACGCTGGTGTGCCCTTAGCCTGCTTCACTATCGGTGCCATCCTTTTACCTACCCACGTGGGCACTTCATGTACGGGGGAGGCCTCTCGCCTCTTGCAGGAGGGTCAGCATAGGCTGCAGGGCCTTAACTTGCGGGCACCATCAGTCATGCTTCTCTCCCGCCGCACTCTCCTTTCTTTAACCTTCCTAGCCACAACGCATCGGCGCCCGGCCTTTGTGCGGGCTATCTTGCGATCCCTTCTTCCTGCTTGTAGGCGTCGCCAGGGGGTGCGTGATTCCCTTTCGCCGAGCTTTCACTCCAGCAGTGCTTCCCCCACACTCAACCAGGCATTGTACTGTGTTTTTGTCTGTGTGGGCACTTTAGGTACATGTGTGTCACGCTTCATGCTGTGTGGGTTTCTTTTGTCTGCTGCTGCACTCCACCCCCTCACCCCTTTCAAATACCATCCCGGCTTCGCTCAGTTGGACCCATGGGCTCACCTTATGCCCTAGAATCTGCATGTTATGCCCCATTTTGCAGGGTTAAACTTGTAATAGGCAATAATTATTGCAGACCATATATTCTGATCTCTGGAGTATCGAATCTTATGTGCTGAGTTAATGTAAGTATCCAGTGATGTGAGAGGCCTGTTGTACCCCTGGTTTGTTGCTGGGTGCTGAGTGTGCATTGTGTCTTCATGTTTTTGAGGGGATTGTTAGTCATGAGTGGTGTTGATGTGCAAATGTTGTGCTTTAGTGTCTGGCATTGAGATGCATCACTTGTAATCCCCAAGGACTGTTCAAGAGATGCTCCTCCTTGCCCCCTGAATGGCTCAGTTGTAGGCGTCAAAAGTGCAGGAATGCTCTGTAAGCTTCTCCTTAGCACCTCCATACTATGTAGCACTGTGGTGCATTGGGTGATACCCTCATAGCTGCCAAGTTTCTCAGGTCCATGCGCGATGTGCTGCACCAGTCCATGTTTTCTGGCTTGGAATTCTGGGACTTGTAGTTCTGTTTTATAATGGAATAAACAATACTACAAGTCCCACAATTCAAAGCCAAAAGACATCACTCATGCATGGACCTGGGAGACTTGGCAAGGAATTTACCCTACAATATTGGATGGAATCATGACTTGTTGAGTGCCACCCCTTGCTCATTTAACAGGCCCTATGGGATCTTTGAGTGCCACCTCTTGCTCATTTAACAGGCCCTATGGGATCTTTGAGTGGCACCCCTGGCAAATTTTGCAGCACCTTAGTGCTAGTGTCACTGTGGTGATGAGCACAACCTTGGGGTATTTAGCCACACCCTGGCACAACGCGACAGCAATAGTTTTATTTTAGGTATTTGCGACAGATCAGACATTGCACCTAGAAGCAGCCAAGAACTTTAAAGCGTACATTTTTATTGCAGCAGGAACAGCATCTCAGACATGAGGTCTTGTACCAACAACAGTAGCACAATAGATTGTATAAACCAGGATGTAGTGTGAGGGACATTCGGAAGCAGTCAGTGCAGTGCGCTAACTAGTGCTGCGACAATTTCGTGTTATGTTAGTTTTTTACGAGGCATAGTTGTACAGTTTTCTTTATTTTGTTTTACTTTTTATGAAATTCCAGACATTAGTCCAACTTGAGGCACAGAAAGATACAGTGAGCTGCCCACAAATACATAGCTGTTGGTTCAGTGGAAGAAGGCAGGATTTGAACCCTCCAGTCAAGGTTCAAGTTAGGCCTGGGCGGAGTTTGCTGAATCGCACTATGCAGAGCTCTGCGAAGTGTCGAAAAACTCAGCCTCGCTACGCGGAGTTCTGCGAGCAGCGGAGTGTGCTACGTCGTGCTATTTGCGCTGATTTTTAGCACCAGGAGTTTCTCCTGCGTTGTAAAATAGCATGAACAGCATCATGCGTAGCATCAGAGGGTACTGCTTCTATCTGAATCTTGAGTAGATTTTCTACACGAATTACAGCTTCCTCAACACGAGCGGCAGCTTTCTCTACGCGAGCGGTAGCAACCTGCCGCGACCGCCCGCGTTTAGAAATCTCTCCGGGAGGTGGTCTAGCATGCAATTTCTCTCTCTTTTGCGCGAGAAAAAAACAGCAAAACTCCGCTTGCGGAACAGAATTGTTTGCCCACCCCTAGTTCAAGTGCAGAATGTTACGGAAATTTCTCCCAGTGGGTGTTCACTTGCTTTGTTTATTCACTACAATACAGCACAGCTCAGAGGCGTGTGGTTGAGATGCAGGGGCCAATTTGGTCTGAGGTTGCAACAGACTAAGATAAGAGCAAGAGAAAGAACAAGCATTGGCATAGCCAATAGGTCTCGCCTTTGAGACATTATAAGTGTTCAGCCATGCAACAGTTAATGTTGTTGCAGTAAGGATATTGTGCTGCATAACTAAATACT
The DNA here is from genome assembly GCF_964204655.1 of Triturus cristatus. Classification (NCBI taxonomy): domain Eukaryota; kingdom Metazoa; phylum Chordata; class Amphibia; order Caudata; family Salamandridae; genus Triturus; species Triturus cristatus. The sequence continues at coordinate 984,166,208 of NC_140590.1, forward strand.
TATAAGGTGAAGAGCTCGGTTCAGTCACAAAGCTCTCTGCCTGCAGCTTCCAGACAGTCTGCTTGTTGCGTCCACCCTGCCCGTCCTCCTCCCATTCCCTCTCCCAGCAGCTTGTTCTTTGATCTTCTGATAGCGCTCCTACTCTCCATGACCCCCATTGCTCTGGGTCTCTGACAGTCCGTAGTCCGCGAGTATGATCTGTGCCCCCAGCCCCCACAGGCACTACTGCAAACAGTTTTATAACAAACGAATTTCGGAGGAAAAAAAGTAAGATATTTAATTTACTGGATCGAGTTGGTTGTTGCATTTGGTGGATATTTTATTTGCACAGGATTTAAAGGCTAGAGCGTTTCTTCTGTCCATTCATTTACAGCGCTTCATGGCTGCCGCGGTGCTGTTAGACACTGGGCGCTGCAGCAGGGGCTGTGACGCCGTCAGACTTCAGATTTAAGATCAGGATGGGCCCCCCTCTGACACATGCGGTCGAGGGTTCCAGTATTATCTTGCTATATCTTAATTGCATGATATAGCGCTTAGTACCCCTGACGAGGATTCAGCTGTGTCCTCATTTTCCGGGCTCACAGAAGAGGTTTGTTGCCTGCATCTCGGATATCAGATATGCCCTTTTCAGGTGCTCGTCTTAACAAGCATTTGCAATGCAATAGGTCTCGCATTTACGCGAGTTTGAGCTATTAACAATGGAAATAACAATGCATTTTATTTTTGTTTTTAAAACATAAATAAAAGGCGGAGTCATTTACAATGCCAATAGCTTAAACTTGCGTAATTGCGAGACCTATTGCATTGCAAATGCTTGTTGCTTTTGCTTTACTGGTTTTCGACTTAGATGTGGCTGTGGGCCTGCTAATCAGACCCACAGCCCTGCTGTTCTCTCTCTAAATTAATACTATGTACTTTAGGTGCATAACCCATTTGGATAGGATCACCTTATTGGCCCCTGTACAGTGTACCTTAGGTACCCAGGGCATAGGTGTACCCTAGGCCTACCAGGGGCTGCAGCATGTATTATGCCACCCCTGGCCTGGCCTTCCATTATGACACAACTGGCTGATCACTCAGCTGGGGCAAGGTCGTGTAATCACCCCTTGCTTAGGTGTAGTATTCCTATACCTAACTTACATATAGACACATGTGTACCTATCAGCCACTCCTATGGCAGGCCTTATCAATCCTGGAGGCAGAGTGCTTGGTAACATGTGAGATGGTGCTCTAGCATGAGCTGAGCCTGTCTGCAGCTTTCGGAACCATGTCCTTATAGCTGTTCTATGATATAGCCTACCATATACTCTTAAAGTGCCTTATAATCTTAAACGGTTATGGTAACTATGGTTTGGCTTTATCAAAATATGTCGTGTAAGGTGTCTAACGCTTTGGAATAATACCCCCATCCCATTTCTGGGGATGAGGATATTATCCCTCCCTTCTAGAGGGAGAAGACATGTTGTAACCTACTTACCCGGTTAAAGTTAACCAGAGCCCCAGCATCACAAAATGGATGCTGCTGCCACAGACACGAGTCTGACCTCCTGCTGCTGGGAGTGATCCTGGCAAGGGAGGCTTGGACAATAGGTTTCCTGCCTTGGGAGGTGCGAGCACCACCCCAGACAGGCCTTAGTGTATTGGGGCAGGGAGGGATGAAAAGAATGAGACATGCCTGGGGCACACAAGGTGTCCCGTGCATAGTCCAGTTCAAACCGGTGCTGGGGCTCTCCAGCCCCAGTCCTGGCGCGAAACTGGACAAAGGGAAGGGGGTGTAACCGCCCCCCTCCCAGGTCCCACCCATAAGGCGTGACCTAGCAGGTAACCCAGCCCCCCAGATTTGGATAAGAGTGGTAGCTGGGCCCCAGGAGATTAGATTATCCTGAACCTGCAACTTGAACAGAAACTCTGGACCTTCGACATTCGACGAAAGAAGAAGACTGAAGAATCTCCCTTGTGGCCAAGGAGTGGCTACCCTGTGTAAACAGGCACCATCAAGAGACTACCCTTTGCGTTGCTAAAGTTCTACGAGGGACCGACTGCAGAGCCCGACCAGAGCCTTGACTTCCAGACTTCTCCGACCCTGATCCACATCCACAGCCGAGCTGAGATCCGTGGAGGCGACGAGAGACGTGGGACCGGCTACCTGGGAAAAGTGGCGAGTATCTTCCAGCGCAGCTTCTGAGGTACCCTCGAAGTTGTGCACCGGGGATTGAGAAGCCCCAACCCCAAGCACCATCTGCACCGAAGATCAGCCCCCCACACTCCACGAGTCCTGCGTGGGGCCCTTCTGCATTTTCCTGCTTGCCGCGCCTGTCCGGTTGCTTGCCCGTTGGCTAGTGGCCTTGGTGACGACGCATCCAGAGATCTTCACTGCTGGTTTGGCTCCTCCAGACTGGCTCCCACTTCCTTGCCAAAGAGAAGCACCCCAGACCTTCCTGGTCTGCACCAGAAGCAAGCCCTCCGTTCTTCGTGGGTTCCACTTGCCAAGGCTTGGTGAGTCCTAGTCCAACTTCGACGCCGCCGACAGCAAGAGCCTTCGTGGGACAGCTCGCCTCCGGGTCCTGGTCGTCCTCGACGTTCCCTGGTCCTCGTGGCTGCAGCGACAAGCTTCACCTTCACCTGCAATCTTCATGACATTGCCTGGTTCCTTCCTGGTTCCACGTGGTCACTGGCTAGTGACCTTGACTCTGTCCCTTCTGCTTGCAGGTCTCCTCTCTTCTTGATCCCAGCCTTGGGATCCACCGGACACTCTTCACTGACTGCCTGTCAGCAACTTTCCTTCAGGCATCCATAGAAGTCCACGACGAAACCCGACGCAAGTTCACACCTATGCACTCGCAGTCCGTGGGCTAGGTAACTTGGGTACTCCAGTGCTCACAAGGATATTGACTATCCTAGTGTCTAGTTTCCAAGCCTCTAACTCCTAGTTCCTTCCGAAGTGTCCTAAAACTCTTAATTTCTAAATACTACTATTTCTATCGACTTTAACGCTTTACGCGTGAGTGTTTCCACTCTGCACCTGAATCCCGTGGGCCTCCCACTTCCTAAGTGTTGCTAGTGTAGTGTAGCCCCAGCGATTTCCTAGGCCTAGGCCTATCCTATTTCCGTGACAGTGGTCCTTATACCACTTACTTAGTATATGGTTTGCGTGGCCCCTAGGGCCTAACTGTATTACTTACCTGTGTGACTTAATGTATGCTTAAATAAGACTGTGTTGTACTTACCTCTAATCTCATAAAGAGTGCTGAGGGTTTGACTAGAATAAATACACTTTATTTTATATATATATCTGTTGTGGTGTCCTTTCATTTGGTATTCAAGGGATTATATATGGTATCACAGCTGGCTTCACATGCCATTCAGAGTTTAGCCTAAGACTGCTCTTATCCATGCTACCACTAGGATAGCTGGTCTATAAGGTTGACTTTACAACCAATCACCATAAGGGTTGTTTGGACTGATATGAGGTGTACACTAGAACTAGTGACATCATACATCAGGCCAACTTCTCACATTGGTGAGCAGCGGTTGGGATCTGAGCTTGCTGTTGTAATACCATTGTAATCTTGAGATACTAAATTGAAAGATCACACAGATATTGTCTAGGTACATATAACATAGATTATAATACTTAAGTCCTACTGGACTTAGTGGTTGTAGGTTGAAGGGAGTAACACACCCTGACTACAACTACCAGAGAGGTTTAGTAGAAACAACTAGTGTAGGTAGGTGCACACACCACACCCTCACTAGATCATGTCTCTGGGAAGAGATCAAGAAGATGCTCTCTCAGGAGGGGCAGGTCTGCAGAAGACCCCCTCTAGATATGATACCCTAACTTTTCAGGAGATTAGACAATTGTGTACCTCCAGAAAGTTAAAACAGGGTGCAAACCCTACCCTCCTTCAGCTAGTGCAACTTCTAGAGGAGTATGATGCTCTTAGAGCCTCACAGGCCAGTACCCTAGGTACAAAGGAGGGTCTACCCACCACAGATGAGTCAGATGGGACTTCAGATGAAGAGGTAGACAGCCAGGGCCAAGTAGGAAAACTTAGCCAGGCTAACCTAAGCTTACATGGGAGTTTGCATGGGGTACCCCCATACAGACCCCCAAGTGGGCTTACACAGAGAAGCAGGAGGGACAGATCCCCTTCAAGGGAATCCATCCACTCCCATGTCTCTAGCATCTCTAATGCTTCCTCTCACAGGGGAATGACTTCCCCTGAGAGAAAGGAGCATGAAGCCAGAATGAGGGAAGCTAATCTGAGGATTCAGAGGGAAGAACTTGCCCTTGCCAAGGAGAAGCTTGCACTGGCTAGAGAGCAAAAGTTAAGTGGGTCAGAACCCACTGGTGGCAGCAATATCCCTAAGGATAGGGACAGGCACTATGATAATAGAAACCTGAGCAAGATTGTCCCTCCCTACAAGTGTGGGGATGACATCCACAAATGGATAACTGCTTTGGAGAGAGCTTGCAAAGTACAGCAGGTACCCCAAAGTCAGTGGGCAGCTATCTTGTGGCTCTCCTTCTCTGAGAAAGGTAGAGACAAGCTCCTCACAGTTAGTGATGAGGATGCAGACAATTACACTGTCCTGAAGAGTGCAATGATTGATGGGTTTGGCCTAACCACTGAACAATACAGGTTGTTGTTCAGGGATACCCAGAAGACACAGACTCAGGACTGGACTGACTTTGTAGATTGTGCCACTAAGGCTCTGGAAGGCTGGCTAGTGGGAAGTAAGGTTAAGGACTATACAGGATTGTATAATTTGATCATGAGAGAACAAATCCCTAACAACTGTCAAAACCAGCTACTGCATCAACACCTGATTGATTCTGATCTGACTTCTCCCCAAGAATTGGGAAAGAAGGCAGATAGATGGGTCAGGACTAGAGTTAAGCAGAAAAACCAGAACCAGGGTGGTGATCAGAAAAAGGCAGACCAGAAGGGTAATGATCAGAAACAAAAAGACCAGAAGTCTTCACCAGGCCCCCAAAAGGCTCAGGGGGAGGGTGGTCCCAAAAAGGATAAAAAGAAAGATGGCCAAAAGAAACCATGGTGCAACTATTGTAAGTCCAACTCACATTGGTTTAGTGAGTGCACCAAAAAGGATAAGCCCCCAGCCACCATTGCCCCTAAGGCAACTGTACCCCCTAGTCCAGCTGTAAGTGGTGGTTCCCAGCAAAAGGGTGTAGTAGGGTTAACCCTGGGAACTGAGGAGGATTCTGGCCTAGTCAGAATACCTACTCAGGCTGTTCTGATCTGTGATGGGGACTTAGCTTTGTCCTCTACTGTAGGCCCCAGTAACCTGGGCAAGTACAGACAGACTCCTTTTATCAACCAAAGAATGGCTCAGGCCTACAGGGACACTGGGGCTAGTGTCACAATGGTGACACCTGCCTTTGTGGACCCTGGACAGATCATACTAGGAGAGAATTACCTAGTGACCAACGCTAGCAATGCCACTACCTCCCATAGTGTGGCTATTGTTAACTTCTCCTGGGGAGGGGTAACTGGCCTAAAGAAAGTTGTTGTTAGTTCAGACCTTCCTGTAGAGTGTTTACTGGGCAATGATCTTGAAACTTCAGTTTGGTCTGAAGTGGAGTATAGGACCCATGCAGAAATGCTGGGGATAGATGCACATGTCCTTGCTGTGACCAGGTCACAGGCCAAAAAGTGCACCACTGAACAAGTGCTGGATCCTGAAACTATGGACCAGTCACAACCCAAGAGAAAGAGCAGTAGGGTTAAGGCTGTGCCTTCCCCCCTGCCTCAGGTAGTGGATCAGCCCTCCCAGGAGGATGATTCTGAGAGCCCTGAAGGAACTGCCCTAGAAGAACTTGAACCTGATCAGGTTGAGTTTCTTGGGACAGGGGGACCTTCAAGGGCAGATCTGAGGCAGGCTCAATTAGACTGTCCCTCTCTTGAACCCCTCAGACAGCTGGCTGCTGCTGAGGCTGCAGGGAATAATCAAGGTACCCATAGAGTGTATTGGGATGAAGGGCTACTGTACTCAGAGGCTAGAGACCCCAAGCCTGGTGCATCCAGGAGGTTGGTCATACCACTGAAGTTCAGAGGCTTCCTTCTTACCTTGGCCCATGATATTCCCCTTGCAGGACATTTAGGCCAGAACAAGACTTGGGACAGGCTTGTCCCTCACTTTCACTGGCCCCATATGTCAGAAGATACCAAGGAGTTTTGTCGCTCCTGTGTCACCTGCCAAGCCAGTGGCAAATCAGGTGGCACCACAAGGGCCCCCCTCATACCACTACCTGTGGTGGGGGTCCCCTTTGAAAGAGTGGGCATAGATATTGTAGGACCAATGGACCCACAAACAGCATCTGGGCACAGATTTATACTGGTGATAGTGGACCATGCCACCAGGTATCCAGAAGCTATTCCCCTGAGGACCACAACAGCTCCTGTTGTGGCAAGGGCCCTGCTTGGAGTATTCTCCAGAGTGGGCTTTCCAAAGGAGGTCATTTCTGACAGAGGTGCACACTTCATGTCAGGATACTTGACTGCAATGTGGAAGGAGTGTGGTGTGAACTACAAATTCACCACACCCTATCACCCACAGTGCGATGGGCTTGTTGAGAGATTCAACAAGACCCTAAAGGGAATGATAAAAGGTTTACCAGACAAGCTTAGGCGAAGATGGGACATCCTTTTACCCTGCCTTCTGTTTGCTTACAGAGAGGTCCCACAAAAGGGGGTTGGCTACAGCCCTTTTGAGCTTTTGTTTGGGCATCCTGTAAGAGGACCCCTGTGTTTAGTAAGGGAAGGATGGGAGAGACCTCTCAGACAACCCAAACTTGACATAGTGGATTATGTACTTGGTCTCCGCTCCAGGATGGCAGAGTATATGAAGAAGGCTTCTAAAAACCTTGAGGCAAGCCAAGAACTCCAAAACGCTTGGCATGACCAAAAGGCTGTGCTGACTGTTTACCAGCCAGGGCAGAAAGTGTGGGTGTTGGAGCCAGTGGCCCCAGCAGCACTCCAAGACAAATGGTCTGGACCCCACACTATTGTTGAGAAAAAGGGAGAAGTCACCTACTTGGTGGACCTTGGGACTCCCAGAAGCCCCCACAGGGTGCTTCATGTCAACAGATTGAAGGCATATGTTGACAGGGCAGACATGGGCTTACTCATGGCTACAGATGAGGGGCAGGAGGAAGAGAGTGACCCTCTCCCAGACCTGTTGACTCAGAACCCTGATGATGGCTCAGTTGATGGTGTGGTCTTTTCTGACAGCCTCACTGTCCATCAGCAACAGGACTGCAGACAGGTTCTGCAATCCTACAGACATATGTTCTCTCTGACCCCAAGTCAGACAAACTGGTGCACCCATGAGGTGGACACTGGTGACAGTCTGCCTGTGAAGAGTAAAATCTACAGGCAACCTGACCATGTCAGGGACTGCATAAAAGTTGAGGTACAAAAGACGTGGGAGCTGGGAGTCATTGAACCTTCAGAGAGCCCTTGGGCTAGTCCTGTAGTTCTTGTGCCAAAACCTCACACCCAAGATGGTAAGAGAGAGATGAGGTTTTGCGTGGATTACAGAGGTCTCAATGCTGTCACTAGGACAGATGCCCACCCAATACCTATGGCAGATGAGCTCATTGACAGACTGGCAGCTGCTAAGTTTTTGAGCACATTTGACCTGACAGCAGGCTACTGGCAAATCAGACTAGCTGAGAAGGCAAAAGCCAAAACTGCTTTCTCGACCCCAGGAGGACATTATCAATTTGTGGTAATGCCCTTTGGTTTGAAGAATGCACCTGCCACTGTCCAAAGGATGGTGAATCAAGTCCTTACTGGGTTGGATGATTATTGTGCAGCTTATCTTGATGATATTGCTGTCTTTAGCTCCACCTGGGAGGATCACCTGGTCCACCTGAGGAATGTTTTAGAGGCCCTGCAAAAGGCAGGCCTCACTATCAAGGCCACTAAGTGCCAGATAGGGCAGAGCAAGGTTGTATACCTGGGCCACCTAGTTGCTGGGGGTCAGGTTCAACCACTGGAGAGCAAGATCCAGACCATAAAGGACTGGACTCCTCCAACTACCCAGACTCAGGTCAGAGCTTTCTTGGGCCTGACTGGGTACTACAGAAAGTTTGTTAAAAACTATGGGACCATTGTGACACCACTTAATGACATGACCTCCAAGAAAATGCCAAAGAAAGTTCAGTGGACAGTAAGCTGTCAAAAAGCATTTGATGACCTGAAGCAGGCCATGTGCAGTGCACCTATTCTGAAAAGTCCAGACTACTCCAAAGAGTTCATTGTCCAGACAGATGCTTCTGAGTTAGGTGTGGGAGCTGTTCTTTCACAACTGAATGTAGATGGTCAAGACCAGCCCATTGCTTTTATAAGTAGAAGGCTGACCCCTAGAGAGAAACGTTGGTCAGCTATTGAGAGGGAGGCCTTTGCTGTGGTTTGGGCCCTGAAGAAGCTGAGGCCATACTTGTTTGGCACTCACTTCAAGATTCAGACGGACCATAAGCCCCTCTTGTCGCTAAGTCAGATGAAGGGTGAAAATCCCAAACTTCTTAGGTGGTCCATTTCCCTACAGGGGATGGACTTCACAGTGGAACATAGACCTGGGACTGACCATGCCAATGCAGATGGACTCTCCAGATATTTCCACTTAGAACATGAAGACTCAACTGGTCAAGGTTAGTTTAATGTCCCTAAGTTTGGGGGGGGTTGTGTAGGAGAGTAGGGTCTGCTTTCTATGTTCACCCCCACTTTTTGCTTTTGCTTTACTGGTTTTCGACTTAGATGTGGCTGTGGGCCTGCTAATCAGACCCACAGCCCTGCTGTTCTCTCTCTAAATTGATACTATGTACTTTAGGTGCATAACCCATTTGGATAGGATCACCTTATTGGCCCCTGTACAGTGTACCTTAGGTACCCAGGGCATAGGTGTACCCTAGGCCTACCAGGGGCTGCAGCATGTATTATGCCACCCCTGGCCTGGCCTTCGATTATGACACAACTGGCTGATCACTCAGCTGGGGCAAGGTCGTGTAATCACCCCTTGCTTAGGTGTAGTATTCCTATACCTAACTTACATATAGACACATGTGTACCTATCAGCCACTCCTATGGCAGGCCTTATCAATCCTGGAGGCAGAGTGCTTGGTAACATGTGAGATGGTGCTCTAGCATGAGCTGAGCCTGTCTGCAGCTTTCGGAACCATGTCCTTATAGCTGTTCTATGATATAGCCTACCATATACTCTTAAAGTGCCTTATAATCTTAAACGGTTATGGTAACTATGGTTTGGCTTTATCAAAACATGTCGTGTAAGGTGTCTAACGCTTTGGAATAATACCCCCATCCCATTTCTGGGGATGAGGATATTATCCCTCCCTTCTAGAGGGAGAAGACATGTTGTAACCTACTTACCCGGTTAAAGTTAACCAGAGCCCCAGCATCACAAAATGGATGCTGCTGCCACAGACACGAGTCTGACCTCCTGCTGCTGGGAGTGATCCCGGCAAGGGAGGCTTGGACAATAGGTTTCCTGCCTTGGGAGGTGCGAGCACCACCCCAGACAGGCCTTAGTGTATTGGGGCAAGGAGGGATGAAAAGAATGAGACATGCCTGGGGCACACAAGGTGTCCCGTGCATAGTCCAGTTCAAACCGGTGCTGGGGCTCTCCAGCCCCAGTCCTGGCGCGAAACTGGACAAAGGGAAGGGGGTGTAGCCACGCCCCTCCCAGGTCCCACCCATAAGGCGTGACCTAGCAGGTAACCCAGCCCCCCAGATTTGGATAAGAGTGGTAGCTGGGCCCCAGGAGATTAGATTATCCTGAACCTGCAACTTGAACAGAAACTCTGGACCTTCGACATTCGACGAAAGAAGAAGACTGAAGAATCTCCCTTGTGGCCAAGGAGTGGCTACCCTGTGCAAACAGGCACCATCAAGAGACTACCCTTTGCTTTGCTAAAGTTCTACGAGGGACCGACTGCAGAGCCCGACCAGAGCCTTGACTTCCAGACTTCTCCGACCCTGATCCACATCCACAGCCGAGCTGAGATCCGTGGAGGCGACGAGAGACGTGGGACCGGCTACCTGGGAAAAGTGGCGAGTATCTTCCAGCGCAGCTTCTGAGGTACCCTCGAAGTTGTGCACCGGGGATTGAGAAGCCCCAACCCCAAGCACCATCTGCACCGAAGATCAGCCCCCCACACTCCACGAGTCCTGCGTGGGGCCCTTCTGCATTTTCCTACTTGCCGCGCCTGTCCGGTTGCTTGCCCGTTGGCTAGTGGCCTTGGTGACGACGCATCCAGAGATCTTCACTGCTGGTTTGGCTCCTCCAGACTGGCTCCCACTTCCTTGCCAAAGAGAAGCACCCCAGACCTTCCTGGTCTGCACCAGAAGCAAGTCCTCCGTTCTTCGTGGGTTCCGCTTGCCAAGGCTTGGTGAGTCCTAGTCCAACTTCGACGCCGCCGACAGCAAGAGCCTTCGTGGGACAGCTCGCCTCCTGGTCCTGGTCGTCCTCGACGTTCCCTGGTCCTCGTGGCTGCAGCGACAAGCTTCACCTTCACCTGCAATCTTCACGACATCGCCTGGTTCCTTCCTGGTTCCACGTGGTCACTGGCTAGTGACCTTGACTCTGTCCCTTCTGCTTGCAGGTCTCCTCTCTTCTTGATCCCAGCCTTGGGATCCACCGGACACTCTTCACTGACTGCCTGTCAGCAACTTTCCTTCAGGCATCCATAGAAGTCCACGACGAAACCCGACGCAAGTTCACACCTATGCACCCGCAGTCCGTGGGCTAGGTAACTTGGGTACTTCGGTGCTCACAAGGGTAGTGACTATCCTAGGGTCTAGTTTCCGAGTCTCGACTCTCTAGCTGCTTCAGAAGTGTCCTTAAACTGTTAATTGCTAACAACTACTATTTCTATCGACTTTTACGCATTACGCGTGAGTGTTTCCACTCTGCACCTGAATCCCGTGGGCCTCCCACTTCCTAACTGTTGCTAGTGTAGTGTAGCCCCAGCGATTCCCTAGGCCTAGGCCTATCCTATTTCCGTGACAGTGGTCCTTATACCACTTACTTAGTATATGGTTTGCGTGGCCCCTAGGGCCTAACTGTATTACTTACCTGTGTGACTTAATGTATGCTTAAATAAGACTGTGTTGTACTTACCTCTAATCTCATAAAGAGTGCTGAGGGTTTGACTAGAATAAATACACTTTATTTTATATATATATATCTGTTGTGGTGTCCTTTCATTTGGTATTCAAGGGATTATATATGGTATCACAGCTGGCTTCACATGCCATTCAGAGTTTAGCCTAAGACTGCTCTTGTCCATGCTACCACTAGGATAGCTGGTCTATAAGGTTGACTTTACAACCAATCACCATAAGGGTTGTTTGGACTGATATAAGGTGTACACTAGAACTAGTGACAGCATACATCAGGCCAACTTCTCACACGCAGTACCTCCCTTAACCTGCGGCGGTTTTTCCGAGTGGCGTCAGACAGTGTCCAACAATGGCCCAGAGCGGGCTGCCTAGTTTTAGACCTTGAAAAGACCTTTGACTGCATGGAATGGGGATATCTGGTGGCGGCATTGTCGCACTTCGGGCTGGGCCTTGGCTTCCTCCAATTGGCAGCCCTTCTGTACAAGGACCCTACGGTGAGAGTGAGAATAGGGCCATACATATCTGATGCCTTCCCTATTGGCCGCGGCACTAGGCAGGGGTGTCCGCTCTCACCCCTCTTGTTTGCGCTCGCAATGGAGCCACTGGCGGCCACGCTCCGCAGGGAGCTGACTGACGGCATTCCCCTAGGCGATGCGACACATCAAGTGTCACTTTATGCGGACGACCTGCTGGTCTTTGTCAGGGATGTGTCTCACATTCCTATTGACCTGGAGTGTATTCTGCTTGAATTCGAGGCCCTCTCGGGCCTCCGGGTGAACGCTGCTAAGTCCTGCCTATATGCGTTCAGAGCCGACACCCAAGATCCGAGTTATCATCTTAGGGGAGTGCAGGTGCAATGGCGACCGGATACCTTCTGCTATCTGGGTATCCAGATATATTGTCAGCCAGCGGATCTTGTGCAGGGCAACTTGGGTAGAGCCGTATCCGCAGTCAGGGCTCAGATGAGGTTCTGGGGTACGCTTCCTCTCTCGGTCACGGGCCGTATAGCATTAGTTAAAATGGTGATTTTACCCCGTCTCCTGTACTATTTCGCCAATCTGCCCGTCTATGTTCCGGCGTCTTTCTTTGCAGGTTTGGCGCGGTCCTTCCGGGACTTCCTATGGGGTGCCACGCGTCACAGAGTAGCGTTGCCCAAGCTGTACCTTCCCACTGACCAAGGGGGACTTGCAATGCTGTGTTTCGAACATTACTACCTGGCTGCGCAGCTACAGTGGATAGCCCGTTTGCTGGCAGATAGAGGTCGTGAGGATACCGCGACTGCGGCACACCCCCTTTCACTGGCTGACATCATTAAGCTCTTCCACCCAACCGCGAGGGTATCAAGGCCTGTGCCTCTTCTATCAGTGGTGGCCTACAAATGCTATCGCCGGGGTCTCCATCATACCCGGACCAGGACCCCCTATGCCCCGGCTATACCGCTCGAAGGCTCCCCTAGTGGGCAGGGGGTGCGCAGTGCTTCGGAACTAGAGGACTGGAGCGCGGCAGACATACACACCTTAGGGGACCTCTATCGAGATGGGACCCTTCTTTCGTTTGCCGCCCTGGCGGAGGAGACGGGGTTAGCTCCCGGCCACTTTCTCCGTCATCGGGCTTTGGTGGCGACGCTCACGGGCTGTTGGGGAGACCTAAGGGAGGAGCCAGAGCAACATCTCACGGTACAATATCTCCATGTCATGGGGCGGGGGAGGCATCTGGTTAAATGGTTCGCGGCGTCCTTACGCACACATACGGCGCTACGTGGTAAGTGGGAGGCGGATCTGGCTCGACCCGTGACTGAAAAGGAGTGGGACAGGGTGCTGCAGGGCCCGAAGAGAATCCCCAGGAACATGCGCTTCTGCCAAATACAATTCTTCATCTTACACAGAGCATATCTCACGCCCGCCTCTATTAATAGATACTTTCACCGTGCGGATGCACGCTGCCCCCGCTGTGCGGAACTAGACGTTGGCCTGCTCCATATGCTGTGGAGCTGTCCTGTACTGAGCACATACTGGCAGGCAGTGCAGGAAGCGCTCTGCGAGTCCACAGGTCGTGATATCCCATTTGAGTGGCCAGCCTATCTATTACACCTTTTCAACAGAACACCTTCCACTAAGGTTACCTCTAGGTTCATTGACTTGGGGTTTGTGGTGGCGAAACGGCTTCTTACCAAGCGTTGGAAGACGGCTGCCCCACCACACACGAGGGCATGGCGCGGTTCCTTTCTGGTCTGGGCTAAGGCGGAGGGCACGGCCCTCTGGAGGGAGGAAACGCTAGGGCTCAGGAGGACGTCCATTGCGGCCCAGTGGGAGGCGCTCTTACAGACCATGATGCACCTAGGGGGGATGCCGCAGAGGCCTTTCAGGTACACGATGAGGGCGCCACCCCGGGGGGTATGGTGTTGGTTTGTCCAGCAGAGTGTCATGGCATACGATAGCGAAGACTTAGTCAGGTTGGCGAGGCATAAGAGCAAGCGCGACACAGTCTGTACAGTGATCCATGTGGGAGGTATGGGGCTGGGGGGGACGACTTACGGGACATTGGGTGAGCAATACCTGGACAATGGCCGGACTTTGCTGCTGTTACCGTTGTTGTTGTTCTGATGGGGCGTTAGCTGTTCAGCTGTTTGGTCCCCGTTATTTTTATTAAAATTTGCTATTTGTTTATGGAGAAACCCTAGGAGAGAATGGGTGAAGTATTAAAACTCTCGCTTTGGGGTCGTCCCTTATGTGGTAGGGCCTCAAGACAAAACACGGCTCTATAGTTGGTGCCACTGTCATGGGGGCTTTCACTGTGACAGGGAACCAGGAGATACACCCATTCTTCACAGTCCATTGTATGCCCGTCTGAGTACATAGCCATGATTTAAATGTTGCTGCACATTATTCTGTTTCATGATGTGATGTACACCTTTTCAAAAATATCAATAAACAGATTTATAAATAAAAATGTTCCCTAAATAGTTAAAATTGTTTAAATGTATCAATACCCTTATCCCTTACAGCAACATTTCTAGTTTTAGTCGATTTTCGACAACACACCATAGTGTATGATTTAAAAAATTGACTTTTAAATCAATTGCCAGCATAAAATCTGTGAAGGCATTGAGTAATTTTTGGAGACTGTTTGCTGTCAGGGTCATTAACACGGTATCATCCGTGTACGATAGTAGCGTGACCCGATTGCCCCAATTCGGGGAAAGTCGATGTCCTTATCGAATAAAAATGCCTCTAGGCCATTGGTATAAATAAAAAGAGAGAGGAAGCTAAAATGCACCCCTGGCGAACCCCTTCTGTGGAGACTATAAGCCTGGTCTTTTCCCCTTGTAGGCAATATCTAATGGTAACAGTGGTGGAAGTATGAATCCTGTGGAGAAGGGTAATCAGTGCCTCCTCAACACCCATTTTCTCAATTAGTGCCCACAATTTGTCCCGATTGACAGTATCAAAGGCACTGGACAAGTCCATGAAGGCCAGGTAGATAGAACTTGCCTATAATCAGGGACAAATTGAGGCACTGCTCAGTGGTACCCATCCCCCATCCCCCTCCTGAAGCGTACTGTGTCCTGGACATACTCCCTGTGTTGTTCGCCCAAGCCTCATGTCGGGCCAGGACGACCCTCCCCAAAAACCTTTTCTGTAGCATCAATAAGGGAAATTGGCCTATAAAAGGCAGGACCATTCCTTTTTTTGTAAACCTTTTTATTGAGTTTTTCTGGTGCAGACAGAGTATACATGCATTGACAACAACATTTGCAGTGTTACGTCCATCAATTACATTAAACTGCCAGAACGGTGATCAATTGGGTGTATTGAGTATTTGGGTGTATGCTGCCTGCCAAACGTGGCATAAGCGTATTTGTGTGTATTGAATCTGTTGTGGCGCTCTTGGTTGCAGTTGTGGGTAGAGTGCAAGTGTTATTTATATAGAACCAACTCGGGGGGGGGGTTAACTTGGGGGGTAGGATCAGGGATGGGGTGCAGGGCTGCGACTTCTAGAGTTCTTTAGCAGTCTAGGCGTCATCAGGGGTCGCTCCTTCGACGAGGCGTGTGTGGGCTGTGTGCGGGTGAGGGGAGGGATGTCTCTTCCCCAGCATTTGTGCTTGGGGTGTGGGTGGTTGCGGGACTCTGCGGCACCTGAGTGGCTGTCGGGGATATCGTGGGTGTCCTATGTGCCTCTTTGAACTCGTGTAGGAGAGCTGCCCATTCCATGGAGATGGGGTTGCAGCGTGTTCCCCTCGTCTCCTCTAGTCTGATCACTTCTTCTTCTGCCGTGCCCCATTTTATAAACGCTCCTTGCCATGCTTCGAACAGGGGGCTGTACGAGAGCGCAAGTGCATTGTGATGCTGCGTTTCACTACAAGCAGGGCCAGCACTGCGAATCGTGTTTCTATCTTTTTCTTTTTCTGGCATTTAAATATTCCCAGAGCGCATGCCTCTCATGTATTTAGGTGGGTTAGGCCGGTGATTGTTTGAATCGTGGCGTGTACTTTTGACCAGTAGGGCTGCAGCGTGGGACATGCCCAGAGCATATGCACAAATGTATCGCGGGGCCGGCGGCAGCGGGGGCGCTCGAATTGCACTGCAGGGTAAAAACGCTGAAGTCGCACAGGGGTGGGATACGCCCGATGCAGTATGTTAAATTGTATATTTTTGAAAGGCTGGTTGCCCGAAACTTTCTTATGGCGTTCTAGGGCTGTGAGCCATTCCTTGTCATGGAGGACGCGGCCGAATTCATCTTCCCATTTCTCTCGGAGCCGCGTTAGCGGTGTGGCCGTGAGTGTTATGAAGTATTTGTATCTCCATGTAATTAGGTGCCGTCCCGTGCCCATGTTTAATATTGTGTGTAGAGTGGGGTGTGTCTGTGGTTCTCCGTCCGTCATGGTCCACGTTCTCCTACAGTCGGAGATGAGCTGCCTGTGTAGGAGGAATTGTCCTGGGGGGAGCCCGCTCCCCTCCGTCAGACTCTCAAATGAGGCTAGTTGGCCCTCTGTGAACAATGACTCTACTTCTGTTCGTGCATATTCTGTCCAAACCTGTACGTTCTGAGAAGTGTAATGGTCGCGTCCCCTGGGGAGACCTGCCAGGGGTAGTAGTGAGGATTATAATGGCGTGGTACGGGAGATGCGGTTGAGTCTAAGCATGCAGGATCTCGCTACTCTCACCAAGATGGGATGGGCTGGATTCGGTTTATTGCCCGGGAGCAGGAGTCTTTGTATCATAGGGATCGTTAGGAGTCCCGACTGCGTGTCTATCTCTTCTAATTGACGTCCCGCTGTCCAGCGAGATAGCCATTGTAATTGTGCTGCGAGGAAATAGGCTTCGAAGGACGGGGCACCCAAACCGCCCGATCATGTGGGAGTTGCAGAGTCGCCAGGGCTACCCTGCGGCGTCCTCTCCCCCAGATCAGTGACAGCAGCAGGGAGTTTCATTCCTGGAAGAAAACATGAGGGGGGATCACCGGGACGTTCGTGAAGTAGTAAAGGAGGCAAGGTACCGCCACCATCTTTGAAATGACTACTTTCCCTATGGGGGCTGGGGGAGTGTATGCCAGAAGTCAATCTGGGCTTTAATGCCTCTGAGGGCTCTGTAATAGTTACCCTCCAGGAGATCACTCAAGGTGTGGTATAGTCTGATGCCCAGGAATCTCGGGGCATCCCCGTTCCATGCCAGCCTGACCGCGGAGTATCCAGGTGTAGGGGGTAGATAGTCGACTTTTCCCAGTTCACGTTTAGTCCAGTTGCCCTCCCAAACTCATCCAGCACGGCCCAGAGTGGAGTAAGGTCCATAGTGACGTCTCGAACATAGATAAGAAGGTCGTCTGCATACAGTGATACACTGTGAGTACGACCCTGCAGTGGTATCCCCCGGTGTTCACCTCCCTCTAGTAGTCTAATTGCTAGCGGTTCCATTGCGAGAGCAAATAGGAGGGGGGACAATGGACATCAGACAAACCTGTCGTGTCCCGCGGGTCACTTGGAGGGGGGGGGGGCGATATGTGCCCACGTATGCGAACACTGGTCGCGAGTTTAAACTAAGTCTGCAGGTCTAAGGTTGATTATTATATTAAGCAAGCATCGTGTTATACAAACATTTCCAGGATTTGTTCAATGGCGGCCCCTGTTGCTTGTAGAGCCGGTGAACAGCACTGGGGTGTCAGACGCACTTATTAGACAGCGTATTGAACCCCTCCTCACACAGTAAAGGTTGCTTTATCGGTTAATTCATTTCCTGCATACACGCCGACTGGTATTTATATTTCCTCAATAGCAATTACTCTGCCGTTTGAACCGTGGTATTTAGCGGTGTCCCACATCGATTTTGGGTGATGCCTCCCCAACCTTATGTGCTGAAAGTAAAACCTGTTTTGAATGACAATATAGACGTGCTCGCGGGTAATTTCTTTAGCATAAATACTGCACTCTGTTTTCACAGAACACTCAAGTGGTTTTGTTCCCTCTGCCGGGGCCCGGTTAGCTATCTATTTACTGACTGTCTCCTCTGTAATTTGCACTTTTATGTGAAATGCGGTCAGTGCTTTGGGGCGAACTCATGTCGCTTTTGAAGCCAGTCTTTCTGTAAGGTTTTATTACACAAATAATGGTGCTGTTGTGTCTCAAGCACAATTAATAAACGATATTTGCATTTAAGTGACTGTGTGCAAGGATTTGTTTTTTCCAGTGCTAACCTGATGTGGATTTCCTCCATGGTTTGCTCGTAACTAGCATTCCTGGTCTTTGTTTTTTTTTGGTGTTTAAATTAATATGTTCCTTATTCTTTAACTGTGTGCACTTACACCTTATCAAGGAGGGGGCTCTGCTTTTCTTTAAAGAACAAAACTCTTATCTCAGCGCCTCGCAGCAGTCACTTGTTGCTCTCAGCTAGTGGTATTCTCTGAAAACAAACATTCTGGGAAAAAACAGATCAAGCGCCTGTGTGAGATGTAACCCAGCTGCTGTGAACACCACAATGAATGGAAAATTCAGCTTTCAGCGCACTTCTATAGTTCCTCTCTTATGTTACATGTTTACTTCATCTTGCATTCCCCACGAGTTAGCTATTTTATAATGTGGTTTTTTCGTTTATCTGTATGTTTTTCTGTGCATAATTTGAGGCTTGAGCCATGCCAGGTGTTTATGAGGGGCTTTGACTGAGCACGCAGGCGCTAAGGCTAAAGCCAAACAAAGTGTCTGTCAGTGGGTTGGCCTCTCTCTCTGCAGAGCATATTTGTGTAGTCCATTTGCAACTGAAATTCTGTGGAAATGTGTGTGAAGGGGGTACACTGATGTCAAAATATTTGCAAGGCAAAAGTAAGAGAAATTAAAGTGCTTATATTTGAGGGAGTGCAGTGAATGTTGAGGGCGGTGAAGTGACAAAGATGTGAGGAAGGGCATTCGGGGAAGAGTGAAAAGAGGATGCTGAAGAGGCAAGAGAGGGGGGTTGAAGATGTGCAGATGGACAAGATATGCAGAGAAAAAGAGGATACATATCTAACATAAAGCACACATAATTGAAGGCCAAAACATCCTTCCACAGGCTTCAATGCTATTTAATTTACAGACTCATGATTTCAGAATGTAAACATTTCCAATGTTAATTGTTTATAAGAAATCATTGTTGTTACTCATTTATCTTAAACAGCTAACACCCAGTGACAAAGCCAATCATACTGACAGGCTTTAGGCATATGTCAGTTGCTGTGCCATTTATCTGGATAAAATTATCTCTCAGAGAGAAACCAAAATACTGGTCTGATGGCACACTATGGGAATCACAGAAATGTATTTGGCATGTTCCTTTATAGGGAGCACCCACTTTTTTCATCTCACTTAAAGACCTGTCAGCACATATTTCTATATGACTGCCCAGTCTTGCTTAGTACCCTACCTCTCCTCAGAAGTCAGACTTGCTTGGCAACTCAGAAATTCTCTGAAATAATGTATGAGTTTTCTTGTATGAATGCCTAGAAGAACGGAATTTTTAGTCCATTTATCATAGAAATAGTGTTGAAAATCGCACCAAAAAGATGTCAATTTGAAAAAAAATTCTTCATGGGGGGTAACCCCCCCTCCCCGAACCCCCTTTATTGCCGTCGGGCCCGCTCGCTGCGCTCGCATTGTAGTAAGGAATCCCTTAATACGTACATACATTGTTAAGTTAGCATAACCACGTTAGATGTTAGAAAGCCATCTTGCTGCTTTTGCGCACGACACTGCGTTTACATGTTATTGCTTAAACAAACTGCTGACTCGAGCTTTGCCTCACATGAGAGCAATCTGTTGTTACCATCCCGAGCTCTGCGCAGCGACCTTGGTCTGTACATGATGTGACAAACAGTCTGGGTTGTTAGACAATGCATGTTTTCCACTCTAGGTTGATCGACCCACTATTTAGCCATAACACACAGGCAGCTGCAAATACCTGAAAGTTGGTGCTTTTAATATTGCAGACATCATGTTTAATATTCAGACCGAAGACGAGCCTTCCTGCGAGAAGACTCCTGATGCTCCTGTGATGTGATTTCACTAAGCTGATCTTTGAGGTATGGGGTCCCCCATTCAAGCCTAAGAGACCTTCTATTAGCATAATAATAATATTAGCTTCTTAGTAAAGGGAAGGTGGTAGTATCCACTGTCATTATAACATGATCACTCCTTTTATATTCTATGGTATTGTAACGATGCTGATAGTTTTAATTATAATCATTTGTCTGCTTGTATTAGCCAAAGTACTGCATCTTAGGACACGTGGTCTATAAAAATAAACTCTTTTTATTTTCACCGTGTCTCTGTTGATTCTTGTTGTGGACTGATGTGAGAATAATATACGAACAGGTATTTCCGATTCCCACCATTCCTGAGAGTATACTGAGTCGCTTGTTCTGGGTTGTCTTTTCATTGGGACCGCCGAGCCAAATCTCGGATAACGAATGGGACACTTATGCTAGCCGGATACTGGGTTCTGAGGTGAGTTTCTGGTACACCACAATTCACTGAGGTCCTGGGGTTCTACGCATAGTTCTGTGTATAAGCAGAATCCCTGCAACATGGCGCACCTAACGTTTGGTCTAAGAGTTGAAACGCCTAAGTAGTGCTTATATTAGTCCACAACGCCCTCATTCTTGTTTCCGGATAACAAGTCTGACGGATTTAAACCTACCTATTTCTATTGATATAGGTTTCTTCAAGCTTGATCATTAAAAAGGTTATTGAACCCTTGTGCTACTGATTACTTTGAGTGTAGCTTGTCCTTATGGCAGTAGATATTGCGGCGCATAGCCGGGCAGCTCTGAAACGTCATTTGACGCAGTATGGGGTGCCGGACACTGGTATGACCGTCATCTTTGTGGTAGGAGCCGATGCGGCTCATCCTTATGAGTTATTCTACTCTTGGGTGACGATTCCGGCAGTAAGTGAGGACGATAATACCTTTCATTCTTACACTGCCACTGCCGTGCCAGCGAACTATACGCCGCTATACACAGCTTCGGAACCGGACATGGGCGCTGACGCTCCTGGACAGCGCAGCGGAAATTACCATAGTCCGTCAAGCTCTGCGTCCATTTCTGGCGGTGACAGCAACTGATATTTTGGTTACTGTTGAAACAGCTGATACCAGAGTGGCTCCCCCTGACAGACTTTATGAAATAGTCTTACTAATTGAGGGTGACATACAACG
Source organism: Triturus cristatus (assembly GCF_964204655.1). Classification (NCBI taxonomy): domain Eukaryota; kingdom Metazoa; phylum Chordata; class Amphibia; order Caudata; family Salamandridae; genus Triturus; species Triturus cristatus. The sequence goes on from NC_140590.1 coordinate 984,187,056, forward strand.
TACAATAAAAGGGATTTTTTGGGATAATCTGACTACCACCTATGATATCCTCCTAGCGGAGGCAGATTGGCCCCCAGCTTTCATTTTAGAAGCTCCTAGAGGGGAGGAGGTAATCCTCCCGTCCTTTGCGCACACAGTGCCTAAGGACCAGGCTGAAGTGTACGCTGAGGAGTGGGCGCTGGCGCTTGCGCCGGCGGTGTATCGTACTCAGGTGGGATGGGACCGGTTGTCCCCCTGCCATGAGATTCCATTGCGGTTTATGCCCCAGCCTCAACCCCAATATCCCATGCGTCGTGAAGCTAGACCGCACGTCGCGGCGATCCTTGAACAATTGGAATATCAGGGTGTTATTGAAACTTGTGTGTCCCCTATGAATAACCCTTTATTCACTGTAACGAAGCCTGACGGCTCGTACCGTTTAGTTTTGGATTACCGGCACCTAAATTCCCATTGCCGGACCTGCGCGGTACAAAATACACACAGCTCGGCTCTTGTCGACAGTCTCGTGCGTAAAAGATTTAAAACGACACTTGACATTTCCAATGGCTTTTTTAGCCACAACCTGTCCACACGGAGTAGCCAGTGGACGGCGTTTACTTCGGGCGGCAAACAGAAACAGTTTACGAGATTGGCCATGGGCTACAAAAATAGCCCTGGCGTCTTCTCCGCTCGCGTGGTTTCTCTCTTAGAAAGAATAGACCCCGATGCATACTCCTATGTTGATGATATCTACCTCACGGATGACGAGCTGATGCCGCATCTGTCTCGAGTCGACAATATTATAGTGAGTTTTGCTGAATATGGCTACAAATTTAATTTTGCGAAGTCTCACATCGCGGAATATACAGTGTTGTTTTTGGGCTACGAGCTCAACAATGAAGGTAAGGGACTGGCTCCCCACTTTCTGGAGAAGTGAGCATGCTTGCGTGCTCCTACAACGCTGAAAAAATTACAATCTCTGCTGGGCTTTCTGAATTTCGGACGTACGTATATTCCTGATTATGCCCAGCGTATCAAGCCGCTTTACGCCTTGGTACAACCTTCATTTTCGAAGTCTAGCTGGCAGCTAGAACACTCTGCTATTTTACAGTCTTTACAGGCTGATCTTCTTGCTTCTCAGTACTTGCTGACGCGTGATAACCGCACTAACCTGGTAATAAGAATAGTACCAGGCGCCGTGGGTTTCACGTATTTGACGTTTAATGAGGGCGATACAGTCCCCATTGCGTATAAATCACACTTGTACACCTCTGCTGAATTACGTTTTTCCACGGTCGAGAAAGTTCTGACTGCTGTACAGATGGCGATCCTTAAAGAACGCGCACTGTCGCATGGGAAACAGATTCTGGTTGTAACACCGTATCCTGCCCTAGAGGCAGTGACTAAAGCAAGTGTACCAAATTCTAAAGCTTTGCATCCACGGTGGATACAATGGGCCACAACACTGACGTCGCCAGATGTCATTTATATCTTTGACGCCTCATTACAGACTCAGGAGTACTTGCAGTATGAATTCGTTCATCCGGCTCCTCTGTCTTTGCGCCCACTCGAAGAATACCATTGTGTCATATACACTGACGGCTCGGCGCAGCCCGCGATTGGATCAAAGCACGCTTATTCTGCGGCTTGCGCAATTGTCGTAGGTACATTCGTAAATGGTGAGTTCCAATCTGATGCAGTGCATACGCAGTCATTGGGTGATTGTACCGCGCAATTGGCGGAGCTTCGGGCTCTGGTGCTTGCAATGGAGTTTGCTGATCCCCGAGTCACGACTCTTATAGTAAGTGACTCCTTTTATTGTGTCCAGTCCTACAATGACAACTTACACTTCTGGTCTCAAAACGATTATCGAGATACCAAAGGTAGCACAATTAAGCATAAACTGCTTTGGGTTCGAGTGGCAGACTTTAAAGAACGTCTCCCTCTTGTGAATGTTATTCACACTCTTGGTCACCAAAGACTTGGTGTCCATGCTGTCGGTAACAGCTTGGCTGACGAGGCAGCAAAAACCGCAGTGGCTACATACTTAGTGGCAGCAGTTACAAGATCCAAAAGTAAGATTGATGATGACATCTTGGCAGCTATTGCTGCTACAGAGAAGGGAAGTGATTACCCGAAGGGTTTTCCTTCTCGTTATTTGTATCATTTAAGTCCTGATAACGTCCCGTTAGTGAGGATTAACGACGTTGGTGACAGAATTATTCCCAACGCGGACTGCAGACCAGCTCTGATACTAGCAGCGCACGAGGGGTTGGCGTCAGCCCACGCCGGCGTGTCCGCTACTATATCTCTGTTACAACAACGTTACTGGTGGTTTGGTTTATATAAACAAGCGTGCGCTTATGTTCTTGATTGTGACATTTGCCAACAGATTAAACCTTCTACTGTTGCGCGCCCACCACAAACACAGTTGTATATATCTAATAAGCCATTTGGTTGTGTTTATTTAGATCACTGCGGTCCTTTTTCTTCTGATACTGCGTACAAGTATATCTTGGTTGCAGTGGATTCGTGCACACGTTTTCTCTGGGTATGGCCACAAAGGAGTGCTGACTCACGGACTGTCATCAGGGATTTGCGTGTCTTTGTGGGAACTTTTGCGTGTGGTACCTTCCATTCTGATCAGGGCCCTGCGTTCGCCTCAAAGGCTTACAAGGAGGCTATGAGAAATTTGGGGGTCCTAGTCAAATTTTCGTCCCCCTACCGACCTGAGGGTAATAGTGTGGTAGAGCGAATGAACCGTGACTTAAAGCAATCATTGACAGCACGTGTTTTAGGCACAGGCCGGAACTGGCTAGCCCATTTGTATAACGTCCAACGTGCACTTAATAATCTCCCCAGAAGGTCTCTGGGTGGGCGGACCCCGTACATGATGCTCTTCGGAATCAGAATGTTTGTTCCAGACCTTGATGGTCTAGACATGGCGGCGTCGACCGCACCCTTTGACGTAGATGATCACTGTGCTGTTTTGCAGACTCTACAAGAAGCCAGAGACACTCTTTCGAAGGAACACTTGCCCTCCACGTCTGAAGCTGAGGTTCAGATTCCGGTAGTCGGCTGGCTACCCCGAGTTGGAGACCTGGTCCGTGAGAAGGTGGAGAACAAGAAGGAGTTTGGCCCCTCTTATCGTGCACCGGTTCCAGTGCTTGGAGTGCAGGGTACAAGAACAGTCATTTTACCTCCACTTCCTGGTCGAAAAGAAAACAGGTACATCTCTATTGACAATGTCAAACTTCAGCGAGTGGCCGATACTTCTTAGTCTGACTCCAGAAGTTTCATGCCAGACGATGCAAAGAAATTCAATGTTGGTTCCTGCTTCTAACACCTTGTCTGATGTTGCCATCGAGATGCAGTCAGTTACTGATCCCTTGTTAATACCACCGGCTGGTGGTCTGCCCAAAGAGACTGAGTATGCTTATCCTACAAATGGTCACTCGCCTGTTTTACAATCTACGGCGATTGAACAGTCCCGTTTCTCCTTTGACACTAACTCATTGCCCTCCACTCCCCCTTCGAACATTGCCGTTTTTGCAAGCTGGTTTAAAAGACATTTTTTGGTTACCCCTTGGACATACATTTGGCTGTTGCTTTTCAGTATTTTTTAGTTTATGTCCATTGGATTTGTGATAGTGTTTTTCCGTCTGGTGGATGGCCACTATCTTAAATAAAGATCTACAATTAGACTTATCAATGGAACTTTGGCCCCCCACTCATCGTCCCACATCATGAAAAGGGACCAGACTTTTGTGAATATTACTGCCTGGCCCGTTTTGGATGGAATTGCAAGGGATGCTGTTAAGTTCCAAATTCATGATCCTACAGAGGTCATCAATGTACCTAATGTATTTCGTGTTTCTATGGGTGATGTGGTTAAGCAGAACATTCGTTCTGATGATTGGGATGTTCATGCCATTGAAGCACTGTTTTCTGATTTGAAATATTATGCCGCCTTTGATGCAGAAGATTTGTATGAGAATGCGGCTAACTATGCGGAACAGTATTGTTTTCAGCATTATGGCAATCACTTCCTGCATAAAGCAAACACTTTTCGTAATTTTGTAAATTTTACCCAATGGGAACACTGTCCCACCCCCTCTTTCGGCAGTTCACCTACATTAGTTGATAAGTATACTTATTTTACTGATTTCAGTGTTTCCGACCCGGCATCCTTTTATTTTAAAGTTATGCCTGAGTCTGCCTCGAAGGTTAGACACACACACACCAAATTACTTTATTCTAAATCCTTTATGGATGAGTTGTCAATCAAAGGTTATGATCTATGGAAGGCTACTATTGATCTTAAGTCGGTTTGGGGTTCCAAACCGTGGCACTGAAGCTTTACATCGTGCCTGTCTCGTACCAAATCATATGTTGTTTTTGAATTCAACCATCTTCCAAACCACCTGTTTCGGATTGGCCACTTCTAAAAAACTAAATTCCCCTTCTGTGCCGGATCTGGGCGCTTACCCCAATTGGGATAACCACACAGATCTGTCCCTACCTGCTTTGCCGTCATTGGTTTCTAATGCCTCTTTCAATATTTCAAAATTTAGTAGTGAAGGATGGTTAATTTGGCAAAGCAGTTCCGATACCTGTCAACGTCGTTTTCTAGGTCTGAAACCGGGGTATACGCAGCAACGCGTAGACCCTCGGTTTGAGTCATCTCATACAGTAAACTACCTACTCTGTAGGGAAATTATGTCAGTCCTGGCTGCGACATTCCACCTTGGCTTCTGTCAAAGTTCATTTATCAAGATTACATGACAAAATAGATTTGAATGATTTTGTTAAAGGTCCTGTGGGTGGCAGATCAAAAAGGTGGGCGTATGCTATTTACAACGAAGTATGGAAGTTGTCGCAAATTGAGGCGGCTTCCCGATTGAGAGCTATTGATCAAGCCAATATGGAAAAGGTATTGGCAGTTATTGATAACAGCATTAACACTCTTTCTTCCAGAATTTATACGTTAGATAATATTGTCTCTTCAATTGTTGATATTGTACATGATGATGTGTCGGTATTGTATCATGGTCAAAACCAGTTGCGTTCTGTTATGCAGTTTGCATGGACATTACAAACGTTAAAGGCAGGGAAGGTCCCCTGGGACTATCTGAATACAACATCATTATTTCTTCCCTTTAACCTTACTGACAAACAGCAGTTCATGTCCATGAAAGATGCTACATATTCCTTGTTACATATTGAAAAATTGGAGCCGTTACCTTTCTCTGTGGCGGAATTGGATTCAGCAGTGTGGTTGTTACATGGGTTGATCACTCTCCCGTTCGCGCTTTTTAAGTTTACGTCCTGTATGAAACACTATGCTCTGGGTAGATATGAACAGCTGGGTACCGCTTTCATACATGAGGTTTGGTCCCTCCCTTTTACGTATAGATGTACAAGAGACGGTACTGAGGTTTATCTGAAAGGTGAGGAATGTACAACGACACCTGATCATTCTGTAGTATGTAGGCACATTCAGTTGCACGGTGCTTGTAATGTACACGCCCCGAATTTGGCCTGCGTCCTCAAAGGTATCCCAGTGCCAGTGATTACACCATCTTTCACGCTGCTTGCAAACGGTAGTTATTTGATTTTGAATAATGAAGCTTGCTGCGGGATGTTAGTGGGAATCCCATATATAGTAACTGTATCGCAGAGAGTAGTCTGCTGCAATAATGTTCTCTTTCCACCCCCGCATGGGCGGCTGGATGTTTCCATCTGGCCTTCGATTCCGACCTTGAAAGCAGAGTTCAACAAGATGAGCAGAATAAGAGCTCTATTGTCCCAAAAGGAGGTGCCGTTCACTTCCTCCCGAGAAACATTTGTCCTTCACGTGGCACATACGCGCACTGAGGTACAGGCGCTTTTAAATACTGACCTCCCCCTGCATTTTGGAGCTTTGATCCAAACACAATTTTCAATGCCTCGTCCACAACCGGCCTGGCTAATTTTTTTAAACTTGTGGGCTCAGGCCTCGTGACCTCCTTCCAAACTATTTTTGGTGTGATTCCGGCATTTTTTCATTCTATTTTCTCGAGCGTCTTTGGAGGTGTCCCGTTGATTCTGGCGCTAGTGGCAGGTGTGCTACTTTTACTTTTCATACTACGGAATGGCTGCTGTTTCTGTGCCACACGACAGCCTGTCCCGTCTGCATCTTCTTCGTGACAGGATGCTTGACTATTATGGTACGCTGCCATTGGCGACTTTGAGCCTGGCGTATGGATTATCCTTCCGGTATTCCTACTTCACCTGCGTGCAACCTGTGTTTCACTGCCTAGATTGTCCCTTTGAATGGCCTCTGGATTTGTGCTTAACCAACACGGTGTCTCCGGTGCCGGATTATGATCGACTGATGAGGCCCTTAGTGTCTCACGAGTTTGCCTGTTCTGGTGTTTGGATTATGGCCTGTGGTGCGGCGCATGGTATCCTGGGTAATTGGGACATCGCAAGGGCTGCCTATGACTTCTTGGAGATGAGCTATCTGGAGGAACAATTCGGTTGCCCTCTGATCGTGCTAGAGGCTCCGCTTATTGAAGAACATGTATGTTCCTTTTCTTTAATTAATTGGATGGCTGAAACTTTTAGTGGCTCTGCAAACGATTTTTTGTTGGAAGCAGTGGCCACGTATGCTGCATATACGTTCATGGATTGAGTGAACTGTCGTCCACTATGTTTTTGCTCCCATGTCTTGAACATTACCTGTGCCTTTGGACTGCTACCCGGCGCAGCATTTTTTTTATTTTTTTCCCATTACACGTTTGCGTTTTTTTGATTTTTTCTCCCCTTTTCGTTTTTCATTTTTTCAGACTTTGCCTGAACTGAAACTTGTTTTTTTTTTTTTTATTTGAATACGCCTTGTTCTGCTCTGTCGTAACTGAACTCTGCGTTCTCTATTTTCTTGCCTACTGGTTAGTGCTTCGATCAAGGGGGAATGTAGTAAGGAATCCCTTAAAACGTACATACATTGTTAAGTTAGCATAACCACGTTAGATGTTAGAAAGCCATCTTGCTGCTTTTGCGCACGACACTGCGTTTACATGTTATTGCTTAAACAAACTGCTGACTCGAGCTTTGCCTCACATGAGAGCAATCTGTTGTTACCATCCCGAGCTCTGCGCAGCGACCTTGGTCTGTACATGATGTGACAAACAGTCTGGGTTGTTAGACAATGCATGTTTTCCACTCTAGGTTGATCGACCCACTATTTAGCCATAACACACAGGCAGCTGCAAATACCTGAAAGTTGGTGCTTTTAATATTGCAGACATCATGTTTAATATTCAGACCGAAGACGAGCCTTCCTGCGAGAAGACTCCTGATGCTCCTGTGATGTGATTTCACTAAGCTGATCTTTGAGGTATGGGGTCCCCCATTCAAGCCTAAGAGACCTTCTATTAGCATAATAATAATATTAGCTTCTTAGTAAAGGGAAGGTGGTAGTATCCACTGTCATTATAACATGATCACTCCTTTTATATTCTATGGTATTGTAACAATGCTGATAGTTTTAATTATAATCATTTGTCTGCTTGTATTAGCCAAAGTACTGCATCTTAGGACACGTGGTCTATAAAAATAAACTCTTTTTATTTTCACCGTGTCTCTGTTGATTCTTGTTGTGGACTGATGTGAGAATAATATACGAACAGGTATTTCCGATTCCCACCATTCCTGAGAGTATACTGAGTCGCTTGTTCTGGGTTGTCTTTTCATTGGGACCGCCGAGCCAAATCTCGGATAACGAATGGGACACTTATGCTAGCCGGATACTGGGTTCTGGGTTCTGAGGTGAGTTTCTGGTATACCACAATTCACTGAGGTCCTGGGGTTCTACGCATAGTTCTGTGTATAAGCAGAATCCCTGCAACAGCATACGTTGATTCGTTCTGCATACGCCTCGCCACTTTCAAATTCCACCAGCCGCCACTGCCTACAACACCTATCCTGTCTATACTGCCTTCAAGGCTCAGTTACCCTGACTTAAGGATACCACAAGGGAGTCCCCGTCCATTCAGTTACCTCTTTGCACAGCGGCCCATTTGACCTCGAGCGTTGATCCACTAGTCACTCGAACTGCAAGCATATCTGGGCTGCTAGAAAACGAAAAAAAGAAGAAAAAAGCCAGCATAGAGCACACAGCCCTCAAGCCTCCTGGCCAGAGAAGGCCCAGCACAATCACTGTATTGAGGTCAGGAAGGAACAGGGGCCGCAGAGATTCAAACACAAAGGAAACACCAGGGCAACCAAATCCGACCCGGCGACCTCGTCGGAGGATCCAGCAGAGATAATTCCCTCAGGATCAGTTCCGCAGCCATCAGGGGCGCTCAGAGATAGGCATACGCCCGTCGGGGGTATATGGGGGGACTTCTCCACATGTCTTTCAACCAAAAATGTACTCAAAATCATACTTCCTTAAAGACGCAGCCTCTTCCATATTCTCTTCTAGTGACGAAATCCTAGGCCTCCGGAGTCCCCTTTAACCACTGAATCAGCTGCTGCACAATCTAGGACCTCAACACCCGCTGACCAACCTGCGATTGCCCCACAACCATCGGAAAAGACAGTGGAACCTATTAAACGCAGTAATACTGCTCCACATACAAGAGCAGAGGAAGAATGGGTCAAACCTCCAACCCAAGCTGCCCAAGCTTCTCCCACTTCACCTTCTAGGGAGCCGACCCATGGACTAGATTCTTTGGCTCATCTGACCACCCAACCCAGTGAGAGCAGGGACAGGGTAACACCAAGCTTCCATCCACCCGGGAACCATAGCATATGGCTGCGACAAGCACATCGATATTCAACAGGGTTTTGCCGGAACGGAAAAAGGGCCAGTGCATGACATTTTAGGCAAACAACAACTGAATGCGCCATCCTCACCACATCCCCAAACATACTCTCCAGACCGACCTCCGCAGCTGCAAACAAATAAGGCTGTAACAGACTGATCTAATGTTACAATGGGGGGGTAAGGGGAGAGACCCCAGAAGCCCGGGGCAGCGAGCACAGCGCTCTCCCTTAACTAGGGTCCAAGGAGTGGGCCGACCTATTCGCCTCCTACACTTTGGACACCCCAAAAAAAGAGCCCCCGCATACAGGGAGTACAGGTGCAGAACAAGGCCAGGTCGACAAGGCAAACAAAGCAGCCAAGAGTTCACCCCCTGCTTGCCACAGATCCATAACCTACCCCACAGACTCGTTGTGTCGATCCTCCAACACCTGGGACACTTCATTAAACACAATACAAAGAACTGTTGACGCTCTGCACTATCAATCCGACAAAATGGACTTGCAACCGACACTACTAGATAACTTGGCTCTTCTTGTAGGGGGGATTGATGAAAAGCTGGGGGAACTAAACTCACTAATCAGCAGAGCCCAACAGGAGGCCAAACTGAGCTGCAGCTGCGGACCCATCATCGACAAATTGTCTTCACTTCCCTCAATTGTGTCGACACTTCTAGAGGTTCTACCAAAGGAACCAAATAACAAAAAATACATCGCTAAACTAGAAAAAGCAGTACCCAAGAAATGAATCACAAAGAATCCCGTTGTTGATGACCCTACCGCTTTAAATCCAGTGAGCTTCCCAGAGGGTGGCCTGGCCACTGCATCTAACCAGCCATAAAAGGAACTAACTACAGCTCAAAACGCTAAGCAACGACGCCAACTTTGGAGGAAAGGCCACAATAAAACAACAACTTCTGCCAACGCAGCAGTATACCCTCCATTTGACACTAAAAAACAACTACGGGTGACAACAGCACACAAAACAAACACAAGGAGATGATGGACGGAGTGCTGAACATTGCAAACACTCACCCCCAGTCACAGATCTGGGTTGAATCAATCATCGTTCTTTAGCTCACTTTGCCACCCCAGTTCAGACACAGCTATATGCAAATCAGTCTTGACCCTGTGCCTCATGGGAACAGTTCAGACAGAACTGCCAAGCCATGTCTTCCCTGGACCGGAAACAAGTATCCTGGGATCGGTTTCGGGCCAACAGTCCTCATCAGCCAGGCACAGGGTCAAGACTGATTTGCATATGGCTGGGTTCAAACTGGAATGACATGGTGAGCAAAAAAACGATGGATTTAGGCCCAGTTCTCTGTACTGGGGTGAATGTATGACATTGTTCTGCATTCTGTCCATCAACTGTTGTTTTTGCATTTAACAGCGCACGAAAAAACAGCACATGGAACAACCAACCAGCCAACGGAAATCCCATGCGCTGCAACCATGAATGTAGATCAATCTGCAAAAGCTCCCCATCGGGCCGACACGGAGGCCCTGGATAGTCTAATCATTCACCAGTTAACAAAAATACAGTCATGCAGACGCAGCAACACAGCAATCATAGCCGATTCCAACCAGCGGCAGAAAAAAGGGAGATACCCTTCTGCAGGTACTTAATCAGGCGCAGGCACCAAACAAAAACCAGACGGAACACGGGGCTCACCCACGGGTCCAGGCAATCTCCAACTGAACCACTCCACAACCACAGAGCATTCACTACAATGCAACCACAATGGCAAAAGAGCCCTCAGTGCTCAGCCCTGCCGAGTGACCAACTCAATTGACTCCAGTGACAATGGAAGTGAAAAGAGAAAACGCCAGTGATAATACAGTTCCAGTGAAGGCACAGGGAAAGTCCCACGGCCCATCAACAACAACAGTGGGAAACTCGGACCTTCCCTTGTCGCAACATCAAAACAGAATCACAGATCCTGGCACAGAAGGGTCCTTGGGTTTCTGCCGTCCAGATAGTTCAAAGTACAAGAACTTCAACAGGCCAATCAGGCAGCGCTACTGGCCCTTCAAAGAAAACTACCCATGAGACCATTCCTCCAAAGCATCTCCAGCCTGGCAGTCAACAAATTCCAGCATCACTCTCTTCAATCCAGAGTATGACTCTAAAGGGAACTGGGACACCCTGAACAGAGAGAACATTCTCCAACTACCGGCTACAATACCAACCTTAATCGACATCAACACAACCGATCGCCTCTCCATAGAATTTATAAAGGCAGACAGGGCCCAGGCCAGGGAATCCAATAAGGCTACCTGGGGATCAACTCAAATTGCAAACAAGGTTCTGAACGAATGGGAAATCTTCAAATCATGTGGCATATGAACCTCACTCACTGCATCACAATATTGGATACCCACTTCCACTACTTACCACCAAGTGGAAGGGAAACACCAGCAACAAAGAAAAAACATCCTCAATGCTCAGGGGAGCTCTAGGCCAATCACCCCAAAGGGAGCAGGCACTGGGCACTCTAACAGGCTACAAACGCCATCATCCCATGCTGCCTGCAAACTCCCAGATTCTTAGAACTATTAACATAACCGGACTGACACAATGACAAGCCATCTTACATAAAAACTGGGCAAATCATGATAAAACAACACTGAGGCTATCCTCATGGAACATCAATGGGCTGAACAGCAAGGTAGATGATGGCGAATTCCTCACATATTTAAAAACCTTTGACGTCCTCATTCTGCAGGAACCGTGGTCAATGGATCCATACCAACTACAGAGGTTTATTTGCTTCCACACTGCAGCTCTGAAAAAGTCCAAATATGGTCAACAATCAGGTGCCTAGGGGGCCTAGCCACCTACGTTGCCATAACAAAATTTGATTTCGCACAAGAAATTCTATCTCCACTACCATCAGTAAATTTAGTCAAGATCCACCTAAACCTTAACAGCCTTAAGGAGGAGGTGCTAGTGGTCAATACGTATATAAACCCAAAATGGAAAAAACATGAGTCAAAATACCTTATCGAAAACCTGCTCTCAAATATACACGCCCATAATACCTCTAACCTCTCCGGGGATTTAAACCAAGAAATCCTAGGCACATCATTACGACACACATGATGACATACAGTTTCAGTCCTTTTACTGGAACATACCAGTCCAAACCAAAAGCTATTGTGGCAGACCAACCAAGACAGGGAGAGAGCTGCTGGAAGACCCGGAGCGCATCAATCTAAGGGCATTAAATGGATGATTAATTGATGACTCTCCCCCACCCCCCGCGGCCGCCTCATTCTACTCTGAAACAGCAAACCCTACCACAGACTCCATGTCTCCCTTTCACTTTTTCAACACGTATCAGGATTCCGCATAGGAGACAAAGGGGACAGTGACCATCGGCCCCAGGAAGTTTCAATCAAAGCTATTCTGCACAAACTGATGCTTAACCCAGTCGGTGGGCATGCATGCCACACAATAAACTTTTTAAAAATCAAGTCGTCCCTAGTAAACTCCGTTGAGCTTCTCCTGGCGGCAAAAACACTGCTACATAATTACAGCAATTCCACTGACACCTCGAATATGGGATACCTTCACAGCCATACCTGCAAGATCTTTTTCAATTATAGCCAGATATAACTCCCCAAATGATCCAACGCTTGTGGGGAGGGCCACGAGTGCACAGCGCTCCAAACTGAATTTACTTAAAAAATCTGTACACCAATTTCTCAGATCATTGAGGCATTACCCCGGAGACGAAAACACAAACCACCTACTGTCAAAGGAAAGCCCTAATCAAAAAACTCAAGTGGGACATCAAAAGGTCCAACAAAACTGCATTTTGGCCAAAACTCTACCACGTCTCCCAAGCACCTAATAGCGCACACTTCTGGGCTACCATTAACAAAATCCTACAACCGGCACAGGGAGGCTTAGCATCATACATTACAGAGGATTCATGGACAACCTTTCTAGAATCCCATTTTAATCAGCCAACATCTGGAATTCAAGCAAGACTGGATAACCAATTGATCCATCCCACCGATACTGAACGGAACCTAGAGGAAGAGGAAAAGGGTATTGAGATAAAATCAAGTCAAATGATTCTTTATTTCGGCCAATTAGGCCATAAAAGATACAGATATACAATAGCATCATAAAACAAACACTTATAGTAAAAACCATAGATAAGATGGATAAAAGCAGTATATAAAAAATATCAGATTACAGGGGAAAATTTGAATTCCTTGCCACAAAAGTCAAACTTTGAGTAGTTTAGACCTAATCTGCCACATAGCCATTAAAAATGTAGCAACTGCAAAGACTATGTGGGGGGCAGTGCTCGTTTTCAGTATTCTAAACGAGTGCAAATGACTCCTTATGCCCAGGTTTCTACATAGTGGGACTATCCAGTATTTCCTAGGTCTATTATAGGCTGAGCAAAAAAACTAAATATGAGTTTCTTCCTCATTGTGGATACAACAACCTGGGCAGATTTTATCAGCCCCTTTTGACCAATTATAAGTAAAGGTTTCAATAGGGAGAGTCCCTAGCCTCCACTGGATAAACAGTTTTCTGGCTAAAATAGGGAAGATGATATCCATAAACCCTTCAAACTGATAAACATCCTTGAATTCCAAGAATCGATCAGTCAGAATACCTTTGTTGGAGGCAGAGACCAGGGAAGCAAAGCATTTCTCCCTATATATACCCACAAGGCGTTTGCGTGAGACCCTGTGGCAGCCTTGTTCAGGGGACTCCCATAATTCAGGGAGTCCCAGACGGTAAAATTCTTTCTTTATAGAGGCCAGGCACGGGATTTTATTGCAAAGGTTCAATTTCATAACATGAAGCAGCTCTTGCCTATAATATATGAGGTCAGCAGTAGACCAAAGCCTGTGCCAGAATGTTAATGGCATTAGTTCCAAGTCATCTCTTATGGAGGGTAGACCCATATCTAATCTAAGGGGGAGAAGGGGTGTGCCACGAGGGAGGGCCAAAAGGCGCCTTAGAAAATTATTTTCTACATTGGCAATTCCTACACCCGCTTTGTATCCCCAGAGTTCTCCTCCATAAGTTGTGGCTGCTTTCGCTTGGGTTTTGTACATCTCAACTGCAGGGCTAATAGGTTTGTAAGTAGAGGAATTTGCCACCTTCAAAATTCCCCCCGTCAGTTGGGACAGCTTTAGCCGGCTTCTAATAACCTGGGGTTCCCAAGATAATTCTCGTGAAGAGTTACCCCCAAATACTGGAAAGTTTTCACCCTCTCCAGTCTTTCTGAGCTCAAAATTGGATTAGGTCTGGTTTTAGGTGATGGATTAAATATCATAAACTTGGTCTTCCCTGTGTTAATTTCTAAGCCATGTTGCCTACAGAAAAGACCAAATCCATCTAAAATCCGTTGTATCCCCATCGGGGATTTGGACAGCAGGAGGGTGTCGTCCGCAAACATAATGGCGGGTATCCTCCTGCTTGCCAGAGATGGGGCATCATTGTCGTTAACAATGTCGAGATGTTCTATGACTTTGTTAACATAGAGGCAAAACAGGGTTGGCGCGAGGACACAACCCTGTCTGACCCCTCTAAGGACCGGAAATTTTGATGTCAGTGCTCCCAACCTCCCATACCTGACCTGTGCAAAATTGTTCTCGTGGAGCCTGATAATGGCATTCAATAGATGGATCGGAACACCCAATTCCTTTAAAGTCTCCCATAATTTCTTCCTGGGAACTAGGTCAAAGGCTGACCTCAGGTCCACGAACACCATGTACAGCCTTCCCCTCTCGATACTCACAGTTTTCCAGTAAAGGAGAACGAGACGGAAGATCTGGTCCATGGTGGACGTGTTTTTCCTGAAGCCAGCCTGAAGGGGACTAAGGATTTTATTTTCCTCCATCCACTGAGTAAGGTGGTTCAGGAGGAGGCGTGAATATATTTTTTGGGGGACGTCTATGAGACTTATCGGCCTGTAGTTGGCTGGGAGAAGAGGGGAGCCCTTTTTAAAAATAGGCACTATCTCCGCCCCCAGCCAAGTACAGGGAATCTCCATCCCACCCAGAATGGCATTAAAAAGGATGAGAAAATAAGGGCCCCATATCTCTGGATGGAGACGAAAAAGATCGCCAGGCAACCTATCAAGACCAGGGGCCTTCCCCCTCGCCAAACCCTGAATTGCAGTGAGCACCTCAACAAGAGTGAATTCCAATTTGAGTGCTGGATCATAGACAACAGTGGAAAACGCGTCCCCATCATTATCATTTTGAGGTGGTTCTTGATAGAGTTGGCCAAAATGCGCCTCCCATACAGATGCTGCAATGTTTGGCTCCATTGCGGCTTTGGGTTCTATTGAACCGATGTTTACCAGAGACCAAAATTTTCTCAGGTCCTTCGCTTCAAGTGCTGATGTGAGATCTTGCCATCTATTCCAATCCCATTCTGAGCGCGCCAATGCCATGGCTTTTTTGTAATTCCGTCTGAGCTCAGCCACTTTGCCCTTATCCGAACCTATTTTAACACTATTTATTAGTTCAGACCTAATCTTTTTGCAGGGTGAATTATACCAGGTTGGGATACAGGTTTTTTTTTTCCTCAGGGGTGCCACTGGATAGAAAACCTCACCCAAAACATCCACTAGATCTTCATGGATTGAAGCTAACTTCTTATTAAATTCCAAGTTTCTTGGCTGCATAATTAATATATCCAATTCTTTTAACTTGGGGAGTGCTAACTGGTACATTTTACTTATGGACTCCTCTGAAGTCGCCAATTTCCCCCATTTGACCCTGCGTCTATTAGAACTAAGAACCAAGTTCCCAGGATCGTAATTGGGTTCAGCGGTAAGTGATCGAACAGCACCCATAGGGTGCACCATATCCATTATAAGTGCGTTATGATCACTATCGGTTCTTGCTATTACTCTGAAATCCAAGATCTTGGGCCAAAGACCAATTTCTACAAAAATATAGTCTAACCTGGGGGGAGGAGCTTAGCGCTTGACCAAGATGGCCGCGTGAGCCTTGAGCTCCCGCTACCCTCGCGCCCTCCGGCACTCATCCTGTCCTAAATCCTGATTTTCATGCACGGAATCCTGCAGATGAGTCACAGCTGGGGCGATTGACGTTGTCCGGGTCAAGATCGCCCACCGGGGACCGAAGTTGTGCATGGCAGAAGATTGCGGCCTACCTCCGAAGGATGCCAGGCCACTAATTGAACAACAGCGGCCTTGGGAGGTGTGAACTGACGGACGGATGCCGTGGCACTTTCACTTTCGCTTTCTCGCCCTTTGTTTGCTCCGGGTTGGGAGTGCGTCATACAGATCCTCTGTTGTCTGGAAGACCTCCACCCGGTCCTGACTGGCTGTTGAAGACCTAGTCGTACCTGTCTCCTCTACCTGAGTGAGGGACGTCCTCTTGCGACTGACCGTCCTGCTGTCCGAGATGTCGACCAAATCGGAGGCAGACAGGTCGAAGTCTAAGACTACCAGGCGGGGAGGCTATGTCCAATCCAACAATATGGATCGCTATGCCCAGCAGAAGGGGTCGCCTGGTGGATCGGGACAATCGCTGGAAGCACAGAAGGCCGATTCATCCCCAGCCTCGGAGTTATCATTGCAGGATATCAAGGGGGCGATAGATGGGATGCAATCTTCGATTGGGCGACAGTTCGAGACCCTGGCGCACAAGGTGGACATGATTTTGGTCGATGTCAACTTGATTCGCGCGGATCTGGGGAAAACCAATGAGCGGGTCAAGTCCCTGGACCTCAAGACTACTGGCCTCGCGGACGATGTCTCGGAACTCCAGGCTGAGGTCCGCAAGCTACGAACCGCGAATGACCTCTCCGCTCGCCGGCTCGAGGACTTTGAAGGTCGGGCCCGGCGCAATAATGTGCGCATTATTGGGGTCCCGGAAACTTCGGATGAGCTCTCCGTGGACCTCCTCGTCGAGGACCTGGTGGTGAATCATCTTGCGCCAAAGGGCCTCGGCAAGTTTTTCGCGGTGGAGCGGGCTCACCGAGTGCCTGGCGGACGGCCTAAGGTGGGAGCCCCCCCGCGGCCGATTGTCGCCCGGATCTTCCACTTTCGAGATCGGGACGCTATCCTGCAAGCATCGAGGGTGACAGGCCCGGTGCCTTTTCAAAATGCCTCTGTGAGCTTTTACCCTGATTTCACCCAGATGGTGCAGAAACAGAGGCAAAGTTTCCTGGGGGTGAAGCGGCGGCTTAGGGATATGGACCTGAAGTATGCCATGCTCTTCCCCGCTAAGCTGCGTGTGGTATATGAGGATCGGACTTTCTTCTTCGAATCGCCGGACATGGCAGGGGACTGGCTGGATGCACTCCCTCGGCGACAGCCCGGCAGGGACAGCGTGGATGGGGTGGAAGGCGACCGGGATGGACAGAAGTGATACCTTCGGTGCTGGCCTGCTTTGATTCGGCCCTGGACAGTGACTCGCACCTTATTGCAGTAATGGGAGGGCGGCGGGGGTAAGATAGGGGCTCTTTCCTCCCTTGGGGTGCTTTTTGTAGATTTGTTTTTGGTAGGGCGACAGGCACACTGCAAGTTGGGGGGGCTTTGTAAGCTGACGCAGGGGTGCAGGGTGGAGGGGGGGGTTTCAGGATGTTGGGGTTGTTGGTTGGGGTTGTTGTTTTTTCTTGCAAGGCGTAGCAATGACTGTCAGGATTGTCCGATTGTGGTTCTCTGGGGGAGGGGGAGGTCTCTTTGTGTTCAGGGATGGGGGATAGGGGCTTAAACGTACTCAGCTGGAATGTTAATGGCTTAGGGGACCGTATAAAACGGGTGATAGTCCTGCAATTTTTGAAATGGACCTTGCCGGATGTGGTCCTCCTGCAGGAGACCCACCTTATAGGGAATATGTGTTATGCACTTAACAGAAAGGGCTACAAATTCATTGCTCACTCAGGGTTTTCCTCGGGATCCAGGGGTGCGGGCATACTTGTCAGAGCTTCCCTACCATTTGAGGTTGACTCCACCATTGCTGATGATAGGGGGCGCTTTGTGGCCGTGTCGGGGAGGTGGGAGGGCAGAACGTTGGTTTTGGTTTCTGTTTATGTCCCTCCTGCCTTGCAGGCCTCCACGTTTGCTGATCTGGGCAAGGCCTTGTTGGAACTCCCCGAAGGGATGCTAGTGGTGGGAGGGGACTTCAATGCGGTTGGTTCTGGAATGCTAGATAGATACCCGCCCAGAGACACCGGGGGGGCTCAGAAGTGGCTTCCCGACTTTATTGATACTTTTGGCCTGGTAGATTGTTGGAGGCTGCGGCACCCCACTCAGCGACAATACACCTTCCACTCCGGGGCCCACGGGAGTCTCTCCCGGATTATCTGCTCACTCTGGCGGCACACGCCTCTTTGGTAACTGAGGTTAGGCACATGGCACGGGGCATATCAGATCATTCACCGGTGTGGGCACGTCTGGACATAGGCCGGGTGGCGGGGGGCAGGGTGGCTCCCGTTAACCCCTGGTACTTTCGGGACCTCAAGCTGCGCAGCGCGTTGCTGAAGACAGTTGACCACTATTTTCGAGAAAACCAGGGCTCAGTTGACTCCGCGGTGTCCTTGTGGGAAGCTTCTAAGGCTGTACTGAGAGGAGAAGCCTTGTCCCTGGTAGTGGCCGCCAAGCGGAGAGACGCCGAGGTGATACAAGTGGAGGACAAGATAGCGGCTTTAGAGTTGGCCTTAGACGGGGATGTTGAGACGTCCACGCTGCACAATTTGAGCCTGAAGCAATTGGAGTATAGGGATCTGGTGACAAATGCCGCCAAGACCCTTCACAGGGAGCAGCAGGGGCGGTTGTATGATGTTGGTGATAAGGCCGGGAAATTGCTGGCATGGCTGGACAAAAAGGAGCGTGTTAATCGTGTGGTGCCGGAGTTGTTGACGGATGGGGGTGAGGTTGTCACTGATCCCGACGGTATAGTCCGGTGTTTCTCAGACTATTTTCGTACGGTATACGCCTCGGTCTCGGATAGATCGACTGAGGACTCGTGTGATCTTCTGCGTGACATCGCTCTGCCCCGCCTTTCCGCCATTGATAGGGAAGACCCCGATGGTGCTATCACTGTAGACGAAGTGGCAGGTGCTATCCGTGCGTTGCGCTCCGGCAAGGCTTCGGGCCCGAATGGTCTGCCGATAGAGCTGTACAAGCTTTGTCCGGATAAGTTTGCTCCTCACTTGACCACCATGTTCGTGGAGGCGCGGAGGAACGGGTTTCTTCCGCTCGATCAACGGCTGGCGACGATCGTGGTAATACCTGAAGACGGAAAGCCCCGGGATAGATGTGGTTCCTATCAACCGATCTCGCTCCTCAACGCTGAGCCGAAAATCCTTGCCAAGATTCTCGCGAACCGCCTGGTCCGGGTACTTGGTGACTTGATCCACCCGGATCAGTCGGGCTTTATCCCGCACCGTAATACTGCACTAAACCTTAGACGCCTCCACGGAGTGATTGCCAGGACGGGTACGATACGAGAGCCGGCTATTGTGGCGTCCCTCGACGCCACGATGGCCTTTGACACGGTAGAGTGGGCATACTTGTGGGCGGTGCTGGCCAAATTCGGCTTCGGGCCTGGATTCGTGGGGTGGGTGAGGCTGCTCTATGAGGGGCCTCTTGCAAGCGTCGTGGTGAACGGGCGGGCGTCGGCACCTTTCGAGCTCGGGAGAGGCACCCGGCAGGGTTGCCCCCTGTCGCCGTTGCTGTTTGCCCTTGCTCTTGAGCCGTTGGCGGCGTGGATACGGTGGCACCCGGATATATGTGGGCTTCGTTGGTCGTCTGACCACGAAGACCGTATTTCGCTCTACGCTGACGACATTCTGTTATATCTTGCCTCGCCTAAGAAATCTCTGATAGTGGTTTGTGACGTCTTGACATCTTTCGGTAGAAACTCGGGCCTAGTCATTAATTGGGGGAAGTCACACTTGTATGTCCTGTGTGGGGATGTCCCGCCTGTTCCGCGTGACTGTTCGATCCAGATAGCCCAGCAGGGCTTTTTGTATTTGGGGATCTATATTTCCACCGACCCCATCTTGCGCTACGAGAAGAACTTGCTCCCTCCCTTGGCGCGCCTGCGGCGGGATGTGGCGGGCTGGCGGCGATTGCCGCTCTCCCTCCTTGGCCGCGCTGCACTGTTTAAAATGATGTCCCTTCCCCGTTTCCTCTATGCCTTGCAGAATACTCTTGACCTGGTCCCGGCCAGCTATTTCCGTGAGATCGAAAGCCACCAGCGCGCGCTCTTATGGGACGGGCGTCCGCGTATCGCAGTCGCTAAGTTGACGCTTCCGTGGTATGACGGTGGTATAGCGCTTCCAGACATTCGACGTTATTACTGGGCCACCCAGTTGAGCGCGATTAACCATGGTGTCTATGGTCCGGCGCTCAGCCCTGGCTTCGCCATGGACCGCTGGTTGCTCCGTGGGGGTAGTTACCACAGAGCGTTGTATTCGAAATCGTCGGACCCCACCCTCACGGGGCCCACCAGAGTGGCCGTCCATGTGTGGAAGGTGGCGACGGATTCGCTGGGCTGGAGGGGAAAGCTTACCCTTGCCACCCCTCTGTTTGACTCTGAGATTCTGGGGAAGCTTTGGCGCACAAAAGGGTTCGAGAAATGGGATTTGATCGGCATATCCAGGGTTGGAGACCTTTTGGTTAAGGGTAAGATAAAGTCGTTCGAGGAGCTGCAGAAGGAATACGAGCTGGGGAGCACGGAGTTCTTCCGATATGCACAAGTGCGCCACGTCTTGCGGTCAGTCCTTGTGGAGGGGGAGAAGGTGCCCGAGTCCTCTCCGTTGGAGGATCGGATCCTGGATGGTCAAATGCCTGAGAGCACGATTTCGCTCATCTATAAGAAGCTTATCAATGTTCGGGCGGATCTTCTCCTAGGGTTGCGCGCCCAATGGATAGGGGACGGCCTTGAACTAGATGATGAGGATTGGCAGTACGCAGTTTCTTCTCCCAAAGAGGTCGCTATCCCCGCGCGCCTGAGGCTGGTGCAGCTTAAAATACTCCATAGGGTCTACGTGACGGGGCCCAGGTTGGTTCACATGGGTTTCTCTGAGGAGGGCCTATGTAGGAGAGGCTGTGGTTTGGTGGGTACCTTCCTCCATATTATTTGGGAATGCGGTGCGATTCTGGAGTTCTGGAGGCAAGTCCACGAGGTGATGGGGGAGGTGACAGGAATTGTTATGCAGCCTGAGGCGCGCTGTTGTCTCCTGAATGTCTGGAGTCCTACTGACCACAACACGGCACAGACTCAGTGGGTGACCCTGGGGAACATGGTAGCCAAGCGCGATATCGCTCGGCTGTGGGGCTCCAGTAGGCCGCCCACATTGACAGCGTGGATGGAAAACATGGACTGGAGCATGTTTAGGGAGAAGACAGTGTATTGTGCTAGGGGGCGCCCTCGGAAATGGCATGCTGTGTGGGGGCCATGGAACCAGTACAGAGGGGACATCTGCTTGCCCCCCGACCCAGACCCGCCTGAGGAGCAACTTTCCCCTTAGTCCTTTTCCGGCTTTGACTTTTCCGCTGATATGTGATTGTTTCTAGAGTCTCTGCCTTTCCCTCCTTTCCCTTACTATAGATCAGTGCCTGTTGGACGTGATGGGGCTCGTCCCCCCTGACGGGAACCTCTCTTGGTGCTTACGGTGCCTTTCGCCTTGCTTGTGTTTAGGGTTGTATTTATGTTTGTGCAAAATAAAACCTTTGGCTCTCCTGTCAGTGATATGTGGACGCAAGCATGTGTTGAACTTCTAAAGCTGCCGTACCTCCGGGATGTCGGCTGAATAGCTGTGTCACTGATATAAAATAAAGGTTTTTCAAAAAAAAAAAAACAACAAAAAAAAAAAAATATAGTCTAACCTGGATTCATGATTCTTTCTATTAAAAGTGCATGTAGAGGGAGTATCGGAAGTGGTACGACCATTACATGCCCTTAAAGAAAAGTTTAATGTTAAGGACATAATTTGGACAGCCAGAGGGGACCAAGCTTTGACATGAGGTGATTGACATGGGGGAACACCCCAGGAATCATCTTCCGCCGTAAGAGCACCTTCCTTTAAACCTTCCAGGGGCTCAAAGTGGCAATTAAAATCGCCACCCAACACTACCTTATAATCATTGGGGAGGCGACTCAAGAAGCACGTGAGATCATCTAATGTGGGGGATTCCATGGCCACACCAGTAGGGCGGGAATACACATTAATGATTGATAGATTTAAGACATTAGGCCACTTGAGTAGGACACATTGTATGTCCTGCGAGAGGGTCGGTAAACTCTCCGCGTTACACCCAATGTGACTACCTACCCAAATGGCAAATCCTCCAGATGGCCTCCCTCTGCCAGACCAGATTGCATTAATTTCGAACACTGCATAACCCACTCTGCACAGTGGCTCCCTCGCCCAAGTCTCTTGAAATAGGCAAATATCACTATTACCTATTAAGGAATCCCATTCACTTGTATCTAATTTGTTGGCAATGCCTCAACATTCCAAGAGAGAACCTTTAGAACATCATCAGGCAGTTCTACTCCGTGCCCACCAGTTTTCTCTGGTACAGCATCCATCCTTGGGACCAATGACACATGCAAAGGTATTTCCAAAGTCGATGGGACAATAGAGCCAACTTTAAAAGCGGGTGGGGCTAGCGTTAATATGTTATTATTAATAAGGCCTGGTACACACTTAAGTGAGTCAGTTGGTTGACCATGGGGGTTAATAAATGTCAAATTCTCCCATCGAAGGGCACAGGGTTCTTGAGTAGTGCTATCAGTTTTGCCATTCGCGGACCCCTGTCCCTGGTAGAGTCAATCTACCTGGTCAAGACAACTATATCTATTGGGGTGTATATAGTTGCCATAATTGGTAGGGGCATTACAAATGGATCTAAATATAGATCCGTGAACAACAGATCCAACCCGGGTCCAGCCGTCATCATTGTTCATAAATAATTTACTAGTGTTAGGATAAAAGTATGACAGATGGACCACTTCGATAGATGTAGTTCCTATATGCCCAGTCCAGTTGCAGATGTAAGGTACAATATTGGGATTCCTAAAGTTTACAATAATGCAATCCCCAGCACTTTTCTTGTCGGTAGAACCGACCCATGGAACCCTTCTAACCATAAGGATTTCTCCAGTAAGACTAGGTGGAAGTGGCCTGTGAATGTTTAACCAGCTGATGACCTTGTTGTGTAGGGATTCATAAGATTCCACCGTGTTTCCACGGAGCATGGGGACTCCCTTCAAGACGACAGAGTATACTGCCGCCTCAGGGGGCAGATTTACCACTTTACGCCAGTTTTGAGTGCTAGCTTGCCTAGATGGAGAGTTAATTCCATCGTTTGATAATTTCTCCTGGCCAATTGTAGGAGCCAGGCCAGCTAGATTCAACCTACTGGTGCTTGCTATCGAAGGTGGTTGGCTGCAAGGTATTACAGGAACAGCTTTTAGCAGGGGGACTGGAATAATATTTTCTGGTTGAATGGCTATGGAGGATGGGGAAGACAGAGTAACAGGGTTTATATCTAGATTAGAAGTCCCTACAGAATTCCCAGCTAGTCCATGCATGCCGGTTTTTGTACCTGAAGCTAAACCTAAAAGTCCCTTACGTAAATCCATTAAACAAATTTCCATATTAGCAAGACGATCTTCCAGGGGAGTAAGCAGTTCCCTCAGTAGGGTGCGGAGGCTTGAAAGGATGAGATCCTCCACTCTTGCGGGTCTGTGTTGACTAGGAAGAATTTTGGGCGGGGTTTGGTGGTGCAGGGCTCCGGATCTACAAGATAAATTTGACCCTTTACTAGCTGGATCCTGTTGGATTCCCCTGGACCTGGAATTGGATTTAGAGACTTTACGTTTTTTCCCCCCAGTCGTGTAAGCCCTTTTTTGCTTTTTTGGGATAGCTCCCTCCTTCACCCCCTGAAATAAATGCATCGAATCCCTGTTAGTACTTAAATTCATATTAGAGACAACTCCTTCAACAGTGGTCTGAGATGTGGGAGCCTTACCAGATGGAAGTGGTAATATGCTAAGCTCTGCATTGGCTGAGTTATCACAGTCAATTGAGGAGCTAACAGAGCAGTTAGTGTCAGGTAAAGTTGATGTAACATGCATACCATTTCCCCCCCCTACAGTTGATAATATACAGTTAGGTGACTTTACAGGAGTAGTGGCGTGGGCAAGGGGACCCAATGAAGATCTCCTCACCCAGTCAATTTCTTGGGAAATGCGTCGTTCAAGGATGGAGATCTCATCAACGAGAAGGGACCCAGCTTTGGCAAAGTACGTGTCCAGCGTACCGATAGTCCTTCCGGTTGCCAACGCGCACTTGCTCCTTGTTTCTCTGGTTGTCATGATCTCACACGCAACTCCTAAATATGGAAACGACTACAAGCAACCCAAGGAGGCCCAGGCCCTACCTCGCCCTTGCTCGAACGGCCTCAAACGGCCCGCTCTTTGCCCGGTCTTCGCCCCGCGCTTAGACCCGCACGCGTCCCGCTAGCGCGTATGGGCGGTGGTGGGTTGATAATGAGGAAGGGGGGCGGAGATGAGGGAGGAGTCGGGCAGAGGACCAGGTGCAGCTGGTCAGCAATACGCACAGCACCCTGGTCCTCGCAGTCCCAAGTGCGCAATAATCCCACAGCAGCCCAAGTGTCAATAGCGCCCTTTCCCCTGTGATGAACACAGCGTAGCAACCTAAAATCAATCAAGACCCAAATCTCAAAAGGAAGGAGGGAAGGGGCCTCGGGCCAAACAGGATCCACCAGCTCTCTTCAAACAAGATCCTGAGTACTAGACAGAATTACTGGCCCCCCTCTTTTATACTGTTAGACAGTCCAAGATCCTACCCGCTTCATGGAAGGGCTCTATCATTTCCCTGATTTATAAGGACGGAGACAAAACCTCACCAAACAATTATCGTCTGATTGCACTACTAGACACAGAGAAAAAAATACTTCACTGGTACCCTACTGGCAGAGCTCCAGGACTGGGTAAAAGAGAAGGATATAATCCCCCCTCATCAAACAGGGTTTTGCAAAGACAAAGGAACATCAACCAACATACTAAAAATGTCACTGCTCATTGACAAGACAAAATCGTCCAAACAGGCGATTCACCTCTGTTTCATCGACTTCAAGACAGCCTTTGACAATGTTAACCGAGCAAGACTGTGGAAAACAATTGGCGCTCTGGGGAGTCCCACCATCTCTCTTGAAACTCCTAATACATCTCTGCACCAAAACATGGATACAGGGAAAATTAGGAAACGGCACCCATCTCTCGAGGCACATAACAACTACCAAAGGTTATAAACAGGGATGTGTGCTTGCACCAACAATGTTCAACCTGAACACAGGAGACATGACTTCAGTACTCAGCACCTGCAACACGCACGCACCACGACTCTGTGGCAGAACTATCTCCAGTATCTCATATGCCGACGATGTTGTCCTGGTAAGACACACTCAATTCGGCTTGCAATGCTTACTCAACAAAATGCATGAGTACATAGTAGAAAATCACCTAGATGTGAACATCAATAAAAGAAAAACCCTGATAATCAACGGAAGACAACGGCTCCACACTTGGTACTTGGAAAAAAAACAAATTGCGAACACCACTGCCTACAAATACTTAGGGGTAACCATCAACGTGGGTGGCCAATTCACCATCCAACTTGAGGCTATCGGGAGGAAGGGGATGGCAATAGCAACTATACAGAGGCAGTTAAAAACAAAACTTACAGGACCTATCTCTTCTCCTCTGCTCCGAGTAGCACAAGCTAAAATTCTACCCTCCATCACCTATGGCAGCGGATCACTGAGGGGCAGGGACACAAAACTGTTGGATTCCACCAGGGCCTATAGAGTTATATTTAACCATCCAACTTACGCCTCACCTGCTTAGATTCGACTAGAGTTCGGCCTAACCAAACAACTTCTGGCAAGGCAAGGTTTCTACATAATGTGTTGGCACAAAATCAAGAACTCTACCCAGAATACACTGAACCACCAGCTCTGGCAAGAACTTTGCAACATATCCAACTTGCGGGCCAGAGCCAATTTGGATGACTCACTTGCCACTACCGGACTAGTCGACCTATGGGAAACTCAAACTACCCATTTGCTCTTTATGCAAGTAGTAAAAAAGGTAATCAAAGAAATCTCCCTTGTCAAAGACAAAGCTGCCTTTGCCTGCAGGAGCCATTCATGGATGACACTGAATGGCTGCAAATCACTTGGGTCTCAGGCATACTTCAATTTGGGGTATTCCAGTAAGACCAAAGAACAATTCTTAAAATACAGGCTAGGAATACTGCCAGCCATTTCGCACATCCCACCCTGGCTGAGGCAGAAATGTGGCAACACATGCAGAGTATGTGGGAATGGTACAGAGGACTTGGAACACCTTATCTGAACCTGCTCTAAATTAAAGGAGGAAAGGGTAGGACTACTCAAAGTGCACTTTAACCAACGAGGGATTCGAAATCGGAGACGGGCTGTGATTTCATGCTTCGACTCCAAGGACCCACAGCTAAATGGGAAGCTTGTGAAATTCTTGTCACTAGTAGAATCCAAGCAAGGGAGTGCTGTGCCCCGTTCAAATGCAAAACCCGCATAAGGAGGCTTTAACTTGGCAACTTTTAGCACAGACATTTGAACTCCTTGAAAAGAAGCCGAGCATGGCACTTTCACAATATAGACTTTTAAGGTTTTAGAAAATTACTTCTCTTGTCTTAATAAGTATGTCTTTTTAACGTGTATTTTTGTAATGGTTTTAATCAATCAAATACAATAAATTATCTCACCATATAGAGGTCCGCCTTATGGGGAGAAAACGTGCTTTTCGTGGAAGTACCGGTGATCTGTAAGTGCAATTGATCTTGAATCAAGAAAAAGTTCACTTTCATTGCTAAAGTCGCACATTCCATTATGAAAGAAATTGGTGTTCTCTTATCGGTCAGGTTGTCTTGAAGGACTTATTGTATTGTTCTCAGTGTCTCATCTTGTGGAATTCATGTAAATAAAGACTCCACATCATAATTTACTAGGAAACTTGATTCTACATCAAATTTGAAATCTTCCAAAATATTTATGACGTGTTTTGTATCCTGAAGAATGGAGGGCATCTGGCCAACATTTGACCTCTGAAAATAATCAGTAAATTGCAATAGTGGCTCCAAAAGGGATCCCATCCCTGACATGATTGGTCTGCCCAGAGGGGGCATTGTGGCTTGTGTATTTTTGGAAGCACATAAAAGTATGGCATTTTTAAGATGTGTAGTTATCAAAATGACAGCCTCATCCCTATTAGTTTGCTCTTGTGACAAACTTTCCAATCACTTTCTGTAACCTAGGTGACGGATCTCTCTGTAACGGTTGATAAAACCTAGGATTATTAAGTTAGTTAAGGCATTCATTATTGTAAGTCTCTGTGCCTAATAAAACAATTGCCTTATCTTTTTCTCTCAGCTTGATCCTAATCCAAAGAAGAATTTAAACTGTATCTTAACGGAAAACTGGGCTAATTCTCGAGTATTAAACTCGTCAACCATGTTTGTGGGATCAAAATTCAAGCCTTTATTCAGTACTGTAATTTCCTCTTAAGTCAGAGCATGACTACTTAGATTCACCACTAGTTGGCCTCATGACTCGTTGATGGAGTTATGTCTCTCGTTCTACTCTGTGTCTGGTGTGGCGATGCTGGGGGGCTCTAGTGAACTCGTAAGCATCTTCTTTTGACTCTGGAAATTTTTGGCCCCGGAAGGTCCAGAGGCACAAGAAGAGGCCCACAATGAGTACCCTCGGAAGGTCCAGAGACAAAAGTAGAGGCTCACAACGAGTGCACTCAAGCCACCCAGAATCGCCACAGCAGGTGAGGAGTATGACAAGAAACACGACTCCATCAACCGTTTTTGCAGGATCACCCCCAAACGTTTTGCCTTCCTCCTCCACCTTTCTGTCCTCGTTTTTGCTGGCCTTAGGACTTTGAGCACTTTATCACTGCTAATCAGTTTTAAAGTGCACGTGCTCTCTCTTGTAAACATGGTAATATTGGTTCGTACCCAAAAGGCATATTTCATTTACTTTTAATTCCCTAGTGAAGTGCAATACATGTGCCCAGGGCCTGTAAATTATAAATTCAATACTACTAGTGGGTCTGCATCACTGAATGTGCCACTCTCTTAAGTAGCTCTCTAGCCATGTCTCAGGCCTGCCATTGTAGAGCCTGTGAGTACAGTTTACAGTGGCATGTCAACCTGTCAAAATAAATCTTTGGCCAGACCCAAACCTTCCCTTTCTATACATATATGTCACCCCTAAGGTAGGCTCTGGACAGCCCATAGGGCAGGGTGTACTGTATTTAAAACGCAGGAAATGTAATTTTATGTTTTACATGCCCTGGTAGTGAAAACCTCACAAATCCGTTTTCACTACTGCAAGGCTCATGTCGCCCATAGGATAACATTGGTATTACTTACGAATGAAAGGCATTTTTAGAGCACACAGCTACTCCGAGGAGTGTCCTGGTGCTGGAGGAGAAAGCTTATCTGCACACTTGAGGCTGGATGATTACATCACTTGCTAAACAGCCAGGTTTTCAGCTTTTTCCTGAAAACTGAAAGTTCTGGGATAGCACAGAGTGCCAGCGGGAGTTGATTCCAGGCTTAAGCCCAGAGATACGAAAAGGATCTTCCACCAATTCTGGCCCGGTGAATTTTAGGGATAGTGGCTAGGTGGCCAAAAGTTGACCCTAGTGTCCTTGGAGGGGCATAAGTAGAAAGCCTCCTCCAAAGGTACACTGCTCTTTTCCATGTAGGGCTTTATAAGCCAGGACCAGTGTCTTAAAGAAAATCCTCTTTTTAACGGGTAGCCAGTGGAGTGAGTATAGATGTGGGGACATATGCGAACTGGGAGCGCGATTGAACCACCTGCAAACGGGTCAAAAGGTAATCAGGCAGACCTAAATACAGAACATTTCCATAATCAAGTCTGGATATGATCAGGAACTGGATCACTATTTTCCTTAGTTTCGACTGACAAAAGAGGTAGGAATTATTTCAAAGTGCACAGCATTCAAAGCAGGTGCCCACCAGAGCCTCAATTTGGGATTGCAGGGACAGAAAACTGTCAATTTTAATCCCCAGGTTTTTTTTTAATAAGCTCTGAAGAGTGACAAGAAGAGGGACATCCTGAGGACACCACGATCTCCAGACCTCAGAAGGAGATGTGCCAAAAAAGAGAATCTCCATTTTGTCTGGATTGTATTTTAGTTGGTTGATGGGCACCCAGTTGAACACCTGAATAATGGCAGGATTTAATAATTTCTGCCTCAAATGCTGCTCCCTTTCCACAAGTAATGAGAAGCTGAGTATTGTCAGCATACAATATTATTTTGGCTCCACATGTTTCAACAAGAACAGCTAGAGGAGTAAGATAAGCATTAAACAGCGTAGGGCTCAGTGCCGAGCCCTGAGGTACACCCACTTTTGAGTCCCGAACAGGGGATGCAAACGGGGGCAGCCACACTTCTTGGCTTCTGGTCTCCAAGAAGGAAGTCACCCACTTTATTGTCAGGACACCAATCCGAATGAGACATAGCCAATCCACAGTCTTTGATGGGGGACAGTATCAAAGGTCGCTGAGAGAGCTAACATAATTCAAACTGCCTTGCCCTTGTAATCAAGCTTGTCTTTAATGTAATCTGTAACCTATAACAGAGCTGTTTCAGTACTGCAGTTTGCTCTAAAACCCAATTGACTAGGATGCAGAAGGTTGTTACTTTCAAGGTAACATGATATGAGTGAATTCACATGCTTTTCTAACACTTTTGAGAAAGCTGGAAGAAGAGAGATAGGTTCATAGTTGGTAAGGCCCTTGTGGTTGGCAGACGGCTTTTTAAGTAACATAACATTTTATAAGAGTAATTTCCAAATGGGAAGATATAACTGATTCAGGTTTGGCGTCCCTGGAATCCTAATCTAAATTCCTAACTTATGGTGAAGTCGGATTTTAAATTAGCATTCTGAAAATGACACTTTTAGAAAGTTGGCATTTTCTTACTTTAGCCATTTGGTGCCTGCTGCCTGTCTCTGATCACATGTAGGGGGTGGGTGACAGTTGGGCTTTGTGTATTGCTCCTAGACAGCCACACACAATGAGAGCTTATGTGTGACTTGACGGGCCATCCTAGCAGGATGGGAGGGAAGAGCTGAACCCAGCTGGACCTAGCCTCACTTATACCTGAATTGGCTGTGTCCTGTCCACACATAAAGGGCCGCAAAAGTCCTTGTGGTGAGTCTGGACCTAGGGCAGGAAGGGCAGGACCTCTGTGCACTTAAAAAGGCCTGTCTTTAAAGTCTTTCCTACATCAAACTGGGTATAAGTACTGGAGCTCTCACACCACCACTTCAGTGCACATCTGGACCTGTAATCACTCGGCCAGGAAGGACTGTTGAGCTGCTGAAGTGACTGCCACACTGCTGTATTGGTGTTTTGCTGAACTCCTGCATTGCTGTGCTGCTCTCTGCCTGAGGGAGGGGATTGGACTTGCATCACTTGAACCCAGTTTGACTCCAAGGGCTAGCTGCCTGGCCTCCTGATCTGAGGTCTCTAGACTTACAACCAAATTGTTTCTGTACCTAGACTCTGCCATCTGTGACTATACCCTGCCAAGTGGGGGCACCCCATTCCTAGATCCTTGAAAGTGAGCCTAAGGTGTTTCTCTAGCAGAACAGAAGCATCCTCTACTGAGCGATGCACCCCCAAGCAGAACCACTGCATTTCCACAGTTGAACAGTGCCTCTCCGAGCATATCTGACGCATCATTCCTGTTTCATGGATTGGACCCCTCCCAAAAGACTCGCATCGCCGCTGCATCCTGCTTCTTGGAACTGATGCATCGCTTTCGGAACAACCACTGCGCAGCGCTTTTCGCGGAACAAGCTCCTTGCATTCCTTGTCGATGGCAGCCTCGACGTCAATGCCACACCTCCACATCACAACTTCACTGCTCATTGGAATCGACGTATCATCTCCACTGCACCTGGCATCCTCAACACTGGCCTACGCATCGCAAGCCTCGTCGACAGGATCCTCGCCTCGACGCATCAGGACCTTGCAACACAGACATAGACTTTGTCATAGCCCACGCTTATGTACAGACCACTTTCACACAGTGAACAATTCTCTTGAATGCCTTATATCCATTGTCCTCCAATTCATCTGAGTACCAAGCTTGCATTAAACTTGCGATATGACATGAGCCATGCTAACCTTCACACTTTCCTTAACCCACTGCCAACCCTGCAAGGATATATCTTATGCAAAAGCATGCCTTAGCAAGGGGAATGGGACAAGAAAGAGAACAAGAGACCCTGGAGACCTTTAATTTGCTTGTACTTACAGCTAGGTACACCCTGTGCTGCAGGAGTCACAATATGTAACACAAGAAGTAACTATTAGCATTTCATCATTCACAGCTTCTGTATTTCTGACTCTTTGCAGCTGGTTGACATTCTGACATCCTAGAGCTAAAACATAAATGAACCCTGATAGTATTTGGAAGGAATAGCCTAAACTGTATTACAATTTTTTATATAGAAAACTCCTTTTAGTGTTTTCGCAACTGAGGGGCTTATCACGATGTCCGGCAGATGCTGCGGAAAAGGAACCGCCTGACCTAAGGTCGGTGGTTCCGACCATACTATTACGATGCAACTACCCATAGGGCGGTCGCAAGCCTCCATTTGTCAATGGAAGATTTTGCGGCAGGAGAAAAGGCCCGCAGCACAAGCATCCATTGACAAATGGAGGCTTTGAAACATCCCTGCACTGTGGAGCAGGCATCATGCGCCTTATTGGAGGCTGCTCCTCCGCCTTATTGGAGCAGCAGCCACTGAGCTTGACTAAAGAAGAACAATACAATTTTTTTTTTTAAAAGAGCAAGATTGTTGTAAAGAGCTTTATACAGAGGGGTTCAGAGCATGTGATGTCTTGGTGTATTCATATATGACACTGAACATGTATGCGGGATTAAATTGAATCAAGAAAAGCCATATGCATGTACAAAGTAGCTTTTGGAGATGGGGTGAGGGTGATAGCATGTGCGTGTGTGTGTATGTAAGTATACTTTTGCATGCATGTTTGTGAATATGCATGTATTGTACTGTGCTTGAAAGAACAGTGCTGTGAGGCAGTAGGAGACGACACTGAAACTGCCAGGGGATGGGAAGGAAGCCAGGTGAGGCAGTGCTTGTACCAGCTGTAGTGCATCCATCCCAAGGGATTGTGATGTTGCCTGTAGGAAAGTGGAGGTTTCTTGGGCGAGGTCTGGAACTGGACCAGCACTTCTCTTTTGCTCAGATCCACCTCTAAGTGATCATTCCCCAAGAGACAATCAAGGGGGAGGTCTTTACTGACTACCACTTTTCTCCATCTAAGGGACGCAGCTATGGCTAGGGGCACTATAGCCACAGGCCTAACAGTGACTCCCCCGGGCCAGTCCTTACTCTCCTTGTTTCCCCAGGGACATACTGGTGTGGGAATACCAACCTGTCATGTACCACAGTGTGACTGGCACAGGTATCTCTCAGGGCAGTGGCTGGGATTCCATTCACCAGTAGGTGGTGGAAGTGTCTACTCCCCTCTGGGATCTCCAGCTTGCCTCTTGGGCCAATTCTCCAGTTGAACGCTAGGAGGACTTCCTCATCTGAGGACCCTCCCTCCCAAGCTACACTGGCAACCCGTGGGGCTACACTAGTCACCCCTGGAGCTGTACTAGGGATCTTGTTTTTAGGACAGCTAGAGTCCTTGGTGTGGTGTCCAGACTTCTGACAGTTGTAACACCATATTCTGTTGGGATCCCAATTCTTACCTTGGTACCCTGGTTTAGTTTGTGAGGTGTCTTTGGGCCCACCCTCCTGGACAGGTTTTTGTGGGGCTACCTGGGACTCCTTACTTTTATCCTTAAGGGGTTCACTCTCTTTCTTCTGGTAGGCTTTGTGACCCCTTTCTTTTGGTCACCCCCAGTGGATGTCCTAGTTACCCTTGTTCTGACCCAGTGGTCTGCTTTCATTCCCAATTCCTGGGGAGAAAGTGGACCTAGGTCTACCAGCTACTGATGCAACTTTACATTTGTGCAATTCCTTAGTATATGTTCCTTCATAAACAAATTGTAAAGTCCAGTAAAATCATGCACATTATGTCCAGCTAACCAACCATCCAGTGTCTTTACTGAGTAGTCTACGAAGTCAATCCAGGACTGGGTCTGGGTTTTGTGAGCCCCCTGAATCTAATTCTATACTCCTCAGTAGTAAATCCAAATCCCTCAATCAGAGTTTTCTTCATGAGGTCATAGGACCCTGCATCTGGCCCACAGATGGTCAGAAGCCTGTCTCTGCAGTTACCAGAGAACAGTTGCCACAGGAGTGCCCCCCTCCCCAGAGAGGTTTATTTACTCTTCTCATTTCACAAACCCTCTCAAAGGCTATGAACCATTTGGTGATGTCATCATCTTCCTCAAATTTAGGGACAATTCCTTTGGGGATTTTAGGATCAGAAGTTTCCTCCCTAGCCTTAGTTTTTAGTATTGCTGCCACCATTTATGGGTGCTAAACCCATCTCCTTTCCTTCTGTCTCTAGAGCCAGGAGTCTGGACTCTAGATCCAATCTTTTGGTCAGCTTTGCTAGAAAGCTATCCTCTTCACTGGAGGGTCCCCCAGTGAGTTCCCTGGTCCACCTAAGTGGTATCTAGGTTCCCAGAGGTTGATTCTTGGAGTCAAGGGTATGGTAGCCCTTTCTTCCCTAGGGATGACTGGAAGGGGATCATCATTCTCCTCATCCTCCTCGCTTTCCTCATCTGGCTGGTCATCACCGTGTTCAGATGGGTGGTCCTTAGCATACTCAGCCAAGAGCTCCTGGGGCCCTAGTTTGGTTGGATGCAGGCCCATTGGTAAATTTTAAGTTTGCATAGGGACCTCAATTCCTTGAAAGACAAGTGTAAGTAAAGTGTGAGGTCGTGCTCCTCCACCAGGTCCTGCATTGTATTATTTTCACTAATAGCTGGGTTTCTTTGAGACATTCTAACCTGACAGTTCTAACCCTCTACCCTTGACTACAGTGACTTTTATTTTTCAAAAATTCTAATGGGACTTAAGCAAGGCCCTGACAAGAATTTTAGTTTGGAAAGACCAATCAGAATTCTAAAGGCACTTTTAAGAGTTCTGTTTTGGAAAGACCAATCAGAATTCTAAAGGCAATTTTAAGAGTTCTGTCGTGTGATCAGATGGTAACCAAGTAGTCCAACAAATGCAAGTTTGTATCCCACCGCTGCCACCAATGTAGGAAAGTGGCTCTGTATATACTGTTCCCAAATAGGTACAGTGTGCACAGAGTCCACAGTCCCCAGAGGTTTGTCAGAGGCTTAAGTTAGATATAACCTTACTCTCTAAAGTGGTAGCTTGGTCGAGCAGTAAGGCAGTATCAGAGGACAGTGTAAAGCCTTTGTTGCACACACTCAGTCAGCAAATGGTTTCACACACTCAAGAACTGAACTCTAGGACAATGGTATTGTATAAAAATATATGGTTGTTTTATTTTAGAACCAACAATAGATTTCAAAATATACTTTCTCTGAATGAGAGGCTTTATATAAATACTTTCAATATGCAGTAGGCTTTTGAATGCAAGAGACACAGTTGTTGCAATAGGCAACACAATTTCAAACACAATAATACATTGAGCTCAATGGGAATTTCTAATTAAATGCAATTAGTTACTTTGAGGATTACTTTTCAAACCACAGGACTGGACCTGGATTCAGTCCCGGGACATTTCCTGTAAACAGTTAAGTAAAAGCGTTTTGGTTACAGTAGTGATTTTTAAGCAATATTTTGGTATTTTAAAAGTTGACAGAAACTTTTTCTCATAGAATCACCAATGTTATCCTATGGGAGGAATTTCACTTAGCAGGTAAGTGGGGTTATTGTTACTTTTTCTAACTTAATGGTGGATCCTGGATCCAGCACTGGGGCACCACTTGTAAACAGTTGAAAGAATGTGTTTTGGTTATACAGGCGATTTTTAACGAATATTTGTAAGTTTGTAAAATCGACACTTGGAAACTTTTTCAGCAAAAACCAGGCAATGTTATCCTATGGAAGGGAATTCAAGTTGCAGGTAAAGTATGTTCTCGTTCCTTTTGTAATCCAGTGCTGGACTCCTAGGTTCAGCACTGGGACATCTATCTAAAACAGGTAAGAAATTACGTTTTCACAGTTGGTGTGATTTTTAAAGAATATTTGTAGTTTGCAAAAATCGACACTTTGGGTTAGCGGTAAGTACGGTTGTAATTACTTTTCAGGGTCAGAGAAGGGCACCAAGATCCAGCACTGGGATCTCTCCTGATAGCAGGTGAGTATTTTCGTTTTCGGTACTCGGTTGATTTTAGGTGAATGTTTTAAAGTTTAGAAACTCAACACTTAGAAGAATTTTCAAGTGAAACCAGTCAATGTTACCCTACGGAAGAAAAGAGAGTTATTGACTTTTGGGTAAGTACTCGACTGGCAGAGTTAAGGTTCTGGGCATAGACTCAGGGGTCTCCCAGGGTCAGGTCAGTATAGTTGTTACACCCTCAGCGGCACAGGGGCAACCGGGTGCAGAGTGAATTAGGCCCAATGTTATCCTATGGGAGGCAGGGGGCCCTTAGTTGGTGGCTGCTGGCTAGCAGGCCACGCGACTGTGGGAGCTGGGCTCCTGGTCACTTGCTCACGCAAATGGGGAAGTAGAGCAGAGTAGAGATTGCACTGCCAGGGGCATTCAGGCGGCTGGGTGCAGGGTGCTTTTGAGCCTTCGGGCGCTCAATGAATTGCAATGGAGAAGCTCAAAAACGAACAAAGGCTGCAAGCTCGGGGACGAAGATTCTTCAGGTGTGACCACCACTTCGAGAGGTATGTTGGGTAGTTGGAGGATAGGTAGGCACCCAGGAGTTGGGCACAGGGGAACGCAGGGCGCCGGGTGCAGGGGTGCCTTTAGGTGTCGGGAAGTCTTACCCTCGACTGGTCACGGTTGGAGGGGTCCCTGGTTCTGAGGCTGCAGGCGTCATCAGGAGCGTCGAGGTGGGTCCTTGGGTGCTGGATTCGGGGTCACAGTCGCCGGGGGGACGTCCTCGGGGTCTTTGTCCACTCCAGCACAGGCCAGGCTTGGCGTGTGCAGAGTGTGCAGGGTTTGCGGTTCCTGGCTGATGCCAGGGGTCAGTTACTTGCTTTCAGCAGTACCACTGCTCATGGGAGTCCCAGATGCTTAGAGTCACAAGGTAGCCAGATCCTCTGGGGTTTGTGAGGTTGCTGACCACGGGAGATGCCGGGATTTAGCAGAAGCAGGTTTGAGGGTCGACAGGCCGGTAGGGCTGGGGCCAAAGCACTTGGTGTCTTCCTCTTGTTAGCAGCTGCACGGCAGGTCTTCTTGTTTCTTGATCTAATTTGCTGTTTCGGAATCTGCATCTCAGGAAGGAAGGTTCAGGGTGCCCCTAAATACTAAATTTAGGGGCGTTACAGGTAGGTAACGGGCAGGGACCAATGGGTCCCTTCCCTGGGGTGCGTACACCCCCTATCCTGCCACTCTCCTGTGGGAGGGGGGCAGTAGCCTAGTCCTGATTGGGCAGGGCTCCCCATCTTCAAGATGGCGAGAGCCCGGAGATGTGCTTCACCTCGTCTCCCCCACCTGAGGGGTGGGGTTGGCAGAGGCTGGCACATCCCCTTTCCTTCCTTGGGGTTTCCGGCCAGTCTTCCCGCCAGAGTGGGGGGTCAGAACCGGTAGGGGCCAGTTGCTGAGTACAGCAAGTGGCCTGGAGAAGCTCACAAAGGCGGCATGCCTTTGAAGCTTCCCCTGCCCATCCTGGGGGAGGAGACCTAGCACCTTTCCCAGGATGTGCATTGTTGCAGGCCCGGGAGAGTGGATGGCTCTCTACCCAGGGGTCCAGCAACATGTCTGCTGTGTGACAGCCTAGGTAGCCCCTCAGACAAGACGTGGATTGTAGGTTAGGTTCAGGGGGCATCTCTAAGATGTCCTCTGTCGTGCATCTTACAGTAAATCCCACACTGACATCAGTGTGGGTTTACTGTGCTGAGAAGATTGATACCAAACTTCTCAGTATTCAGTGCAGCCATCATGGTGCTGTGGAGTTCGTACTGACTACCTCCCAGCACCATATACTCGTAATGGCAGCCCTGCACTTACAGTTCCCAGGAATGGACCTGGGTATGGTAGGGGCACAGAGTTCATGCTCCTGTGCCCACACCACTGGCATAGGACACCCAGCTAGAGGGGTGACTGAGGTATGCCAGGGCAGTGTGTGTTGTGGGCATGGCACACAGGGATGTGTGCCATGTCGACTATTTGTTTTGTTCTGCACCAAGACACTCAGCCTGCAAAGGCAGTGTGTGTGTGTCAGGGTACAGGGCCTCTAAGGGTGGCACAATAAGTGCTGCTGCCCATAGGGGCCTTCTCTGGTCACAAGGCCCAGGGTACCTAGGGTACCATTTACCAGGGGATGACATGTGATCAGAGATTCCAATTGGGTTTTGGCTGTTTAGGCAGTTTTTAGGGAAGGAACACAGGCCCTGGGCACCTGATTGGCAGGAGCCCAGGGCTCAACAAGGAAAAGTGCATCAGTTATCAGGCAGAAAGTGGGAGGGTTACTGCAACAGAAACCCACTTCCTTACATTGCCCCATTGATGAGTTTGTGATATCCAAGCCATATGCCCACAACATCCGCCCGCTTGGTAGTTCCACCTTATCAACCCTAAAAGATGGGAAGACGGGAGTCTGCCTGGTCCAGCACTGAACACGTGACCCCCCCCTTGAGTGCAAACTACAGGAGCAGTCTCCACCCCATTGAGCCCCGTGGTGGCCGCAATCCTGCCCCCAAGTTTATCTGCACCGAAAGCATATAGTGAAAGTAAAAACAACACTTTAAACACGCTACTGGGAGGGGGTGTGGCTTACCGGCTAGAGCGCAGACATTGAAGCTGGGGAACCAGGTTCCAATCTGGCTTAATGCGGCAACAACAATTTAAAAGGAGAGAATGGGGGCTTTTTTTTTTAGAGGTCCAACATACATGCCCCAACATAGTAGATACAAAAAGATATGCAGTTCCTGGCTGGCGCAGGGGGACAAGAGGGCTAGGTGGTCATAAGTCCTCACTGGTTACAGGGGGAACTGGGAATTCCCCCTGTTGGAATTAGGGCCCTCACACACCCGGCTGAGTGTCATGCTACATCATAGGGCATGCTCCTCGTCAGGTCGGCGCTGCAATACCTGACGGCTCCCTTTGAGGGGCTCTTTGGAGGAGATCTTTTATTCCAAGTAGCCGTTTGGTGCCGTGGGGGTGAGGGGCCTATATGTGTAGATGCAACGAGTGAAGGTTAATGAACCAAAGGCAGTTTAAAACAGAAATTGGAAGTACCAGAGAAAACTATTTTAATCAATAGGGCTTCCAATCTAATTAAAAACGCAGTGGTGCACTTCTGAAGTGATGTATCAGGGTTGGGGCTCTATCAAGTGGTCAACCTGTTTCTCGCCAGTAGTCCTTAGTTCTAGCGGCGATTCGCCAGGACCAGTATAAACAAATATATCTACAAAACAGGTGGTTGTCTGGTTATGTGTCCCTGATAAACCAACCTAGAAAACGTCCAGTGGGGTACCTGTAATTGGATGACCAACCTAATGAGATAAAAAGAAGTTTTACACAAAAAATTCATTAATGCAGTCCAATACAAAGCACACGTTTCCCAATAAAAACAACATGCTCAAAGCACACAGTGGTGTGAATTAAAAACAATTGTAGGCAAAGTGAGAGGCCACTGTCGTGATATACTGGTTCTTAAATGAGTATGGTGGAACACCCACCATGGTAGCAGAAAGGGTTAACTCACCCAAATTGGGTCGGTAATTTACAACATCGACGCCTGGCAGGACTTACACTTGGAAATCCCTAGTGTCCTGGGCAGACTCACAAAGGAAGAATATATCAGGACCCACTTCATAAAGATACTTTAGATACAAAACGCGGGAGGTGAACTAAAAGACATTGCAAGCAACTCTTTTGCAGGAGGCCAGAAGATCAAGGAAAAACGAGGTACGCCATCCACCGTGTAAATTAAAGCTCAATCGCAATACAGTTGGCAGACCTACCCACTCACTGCCGGGGACCGGGAGGTAGTGAGTTGGTGTTAAGGAGCTCCTAAATACTCCCGGTGGTCCAGTGACTGATTAGTGTTTGTGATAACACTAGGATGTCAAACCAGACATAGGTGGTAAAAATGGCTGCCATCTTGTGCAAATGGAGTGTAAACCATCGCCATCTTGTAGAGGCTTGGAATGGATGGTGGGTTATGTCGAAAAAATTTCTCATGCTTATCTCTGAGGGTGTTACGGTCAAATACTGCAGCCGCAGTTTAGGCAAAGGTAACAGTTGCAATAAAAGTAAATTGAAATTGAGTTGAAAAAAACAGCCATTTGTCCCTACGTTTTTACCTGTAACTTCTTCTAAGTATGGCACATTTTTTAATATACAGTTACGTCCGCTGGACCCTTCTGGTTGAGGGGATATATAGGACTTGTAGGTTCACCCAGAATCTGAGGTACCCAGAGCCATTAATTGAGCTGCGTCTTACAATGGTTTTTCTTTGTGTACTGGGTATACAGCAATTAATTTGGTAAAAAATAAAGAGTGAAGAATAGGAATAAAGGAAACCTATGTATTTCCGAAATGGGAACAAAATATGGAGTTTAGAAGCAGTGGTTAATTGCACATCTCCATATTTGTGAATTAGAGGGCATTTTTCAAAATGACTTCTTTTTTGCACATTGTCTTACGGAAGACAGAAATGCATTTGAAGTCAGTTGGTAATAACACTTGTTCTACTATCCTGTGTTTCTCAAAGTCTCCCGATAAAAAATGGCAACTCACATGTGTGGGTAGGCCTAGTGCCGGCGAGAGGAAACAGCTCAAAACGCAACATGGACACATCACATTTTTCGAATAATAACTGTCCTATATTTTGCAATGTACCTAGCTGTAGATTTTGGACCCTAGCTGAGCCGGGACCTACGGAACCCTATCAAACCTGTACACTACTGAAAACTAGACACCCAGGGGCATCCAGGATGGGGTAGCTTGTGTGGTTTGTACCAAGTTCTATTCCCTAGAATCCCTTGAAAACCTCAAACTTTGTAAAACAAAAATCATTTTTCTCAACTTTTTGTGATGGGAAGTTCTGGAGTCTGTGGGAAGCCACAAGCCTCCACCCACCCACAATTCACACCGGTCTTCCTATAAAAATGATACCTCACTTGTGTGGGTAAGCATAGTGTCCGTGACAGGAAGTGGCCCACAACGCAACGTGGACCCATCACATTTTTCCAGTGAAAACTGACCCTTTTTTCGCAATGTGCCTACTGTGGTTTTCGAACCCTAGCTCAGTTGGCTTCTAGGGAATCCTAGCAAATCTGTACATGTTTGAAAACTAAACACCCAGGGAAATCCAGAATGGGGTCACTTGTGGGGCTCTCTCTAAGTTGTTACCCAGTGTCCCTTGCAAAACTTAAACTTTGTAAAAAAAAAGAAAAAAAACATTTTCCTCACATTTCTGTGTTGGAAAGTTCTGGAATCTGAGGGGAGCCACAAACTTTCTCCCACCCAGCACTCCTCCAAGTCTCCCAATAAAAATGGTACCTCACTTGTGTGGGTAAGCCTAGCGGCCACAACAGAAAATAGCCCAAAACGCAACGAGAACACATCACATTTGCCAGTGAAAACTGACCCTTTTTCGCAATGTGCCTAGCTATGGATTTGGGACTCCAGCTCAACTGGCATCTAGTGAAACCTAGCAAACCTGTACATTTCTGAAAACTAGACACCCCGGGGAATCCAGGATGGGGTGACTTGTGTGGCTCTCATCAGGTTATTTTACACAGAATCCCTTGTATGGGTAAACCTAGTACCCGCAACAGGAAATAGCCCAAACTTACTGAGGAAACTTCAATATTTATCGATCACAAAAAAGACTTGGTTTTGCAAGAGAGTCACCTGCATTTTAGGTCCCAGGATCGCCCAACGTTTTCCTACCCAAAATACTCTGCAAATCATAAAGTTTGATAAAAAAACGAATTTTCCACACATTCCTATGTGGGAGAGTTGTGGGATCAGAAGGCCTACACATATTTCCTACCACTCAGCATTCCCCAAGCTAACTCACCTGTGTGGGTGGGCCAAGTAGCCGCAACATGGAAGGACCCAAAACGTTTTGTGAAGACATCAGAATTATCTATCATAAAACAACCTCTTTTTGCCAGGGGGACGCCTGCCTTTTTGGTATTGGGCTCAGTGTTCATCTAGGGAAACCGACCGAATCTAGACATTTCTGAAAACTAGACACCTGGGTGAGTCCAAGATGGTGTTGTTTATGTTGATTTCCCAACGTTTTCCTATCCAGAAACACCTGCAAACCTAAAATTTAACTAAAGAAAAACACATTTTCCTCACATTTCTGTGTGGGAAAGTTGTGGGAATACTAGGCCGACACAGATTTCCTGTTACTCAGCATTCTCCCAGGTCTCCCAATAAAAATGCTACCTCACTTGTGTGGGTGGGCCAAGTAACTGCAACAGGGAAGGGCCGAAAAACGTATTGTTGAGACATCAGAATTATCACAAAACAACCTGGTTTTGCAAGGGGGGCACCTGCGTTTTTGGTCCCGGTCTTGGTGGCCATCAAGGAAAACCTACCAAATTCAGATATTTCTGAAAACTAGACAACCAGGGAGGTCCAGGGTGGCAAGACTTGCGTGGATCCTCCAATGTTTTCCAACCCAGATCCCCTGCCCCGGTGGGGCAGAAAGACTGGACCCATTTCATTTGGAGGGGGCTGTCCCTGGTGCCTAGTGGGCTTTCTGCCTCCCTAGGGGGCAGATCGGTTGCTATTGCCCTCATATTTCCCTGGGGATGCAGAAAGACTGCCCATTTTTGGGGGGGTTGCCTATTCTGGGAAGGTCCCACCCCTCTTTTATAATAAAAAAATTCATGGTGTCTAGTAGGCTTAGTGCTCCCCCAGGGGCAGATTGGGGGTAATAATCCCCATCTGCCCCTTTTGTGTTTAGGAGGGTGGGGGCCATTTTGGGCAGCCCCCACCCCAACGCATTAAAAAAACATATCCCTGGTTCCTTTTGCACTTTCGGACCCTCCTAGGTGATAACCTGCATATACCACCCAGGGTAGGCAGGAAGACTGTTATTATTAGGGTCTGTGGTGAGGGCATTGGCATGCCCATTGTGGGCAGCCCTAACCACTCTTTTATAAAAAAAAAAATACAATAATCCCTGGTGCCTAGTGGGCTTTATGCCCCCATTGGGGGAGATTGGGGGTTGCATTTTCTATCCATAACAATGCATGCATATGTGGTGAACTGCGTTGTTGAAATTCTAGATGTTAAAAGAAATCAACAATTTTCCCTTTGGTATTGCTTTGATGTAGTAAAATGCAATTAAAGAATTATCTTACTTGGAAGTCAAAATGTCCAGCTCATGTAATAGGATCTTTCTGAATGAACATGCATTTGTTTTCCTCATTCATATTTTGGATTTGTTCTTGTGTGTATTCCTGAAGTTATTTGATTCATAGTAGGATATTTATTAAATGGTGCCATCTAGTTTCAGCTGTAGATGAATTTAGAAAAAAAGTTGGTATTCCCAGTTGTCTTATCATTGCAAAAAGATCTTTTTTGCAATCTTTCCTCAATAGTGGTGAACTGTGGATTGTTTTTAGTAGTCTAGTATTTTGTATCCTTTGTTATAATGGATAATATTTTCCAATGTGTGTTTAAAATCTTTTGCAGTGATAATTTTTCTGTTGAAGAAATGTTTACATAGTGAAATATAAATGTTGCCTTGAATTTGCTTAATGTGTATTTGTTTTTTTACCCTAAGGAAAATATTTTTTATAGATTTTGCCACTCTTCTGTCACAGCTTCTTATGTTGCTATTTACATATTGTATTGTAATGTACAAGTGTTTCTCTCTATTTATTATTAGGTCTGCATTGTCCATAGAAAACTGTAGGGAAGGCAAGAAATTCGGAATCTTTGTTTTCACATAACCCTCTTGGGCTATTATGTTCTAAAGGTGCAACACGTAATATATCTAGGCTATCTGTGGTAAATGTTTCATTAGTTAACATGGTGTCTAGATTTCCTGCTAGTATGCTATTGGAAGTATGAGAAGAATCAATTGTTTGTGATGTTTCAGTTGTACTAAATTCTTGTGGTATACTTGTCCACTTTGAATTGACTTTTATTTCATAATTTCGTAATAATTTGCTATTAATGGCTAGCCACAGTGCTGCACGCTTTACTTTATTAGATCTAACATTTTGAAAGTGTGTAAAAGATATACAAGTTAATTTTCTTTTTAATTTAATGGGAATTGTCATGTCATCACGTATTTGTCTGGGTAATATTGTCACAGTTGTCATTACATCATAAAGGTACATTGCTTCTGCCCAAATAATGATAGTTGTGATCCTCGAGGTAAACTTATAAGTTGTATAAAAGGAATTCTTCGTGAAACTAATGTTTCTTCTAAACCGTGTAAAATCAATTGAGGTTCAATTTTGGTAATTTGCATTCCATCCACAAAACAAAAAGGTGGTTTGTGATAATAAATGCATGGCATGTATTGCATTTATAGTTGGTTGGATTTGGTGTTTATTACATTGTATAAACATTGATTGTTTTTTAATGTTTGAAATGTTTTTCATTGAATGTTTATGCCATTATTGATTGCAAATTAAACAAATGTACTAAGGTCCATATAATATCTGTTCCTCAAACTGTGTAATTATTTCCGTAGTTGTAGTATAGTTTTGTTTTTTATTGAATTGTATTTATAATTTGTGGTGTTGTCAATATTTAAAAATCTTTTTTTAATGTTCCTTCTTTTTAATACTGTTTTTGTTCTGGAAGGGTTTCTCTTCCTTGTAAGTGAATTTGAGAATTGATTTTTGTAATGTGTTTGAGTGTGATCCTGTGTGTATGTTGTAATTGTTTTTCCTGATGAAATTGCTAATGTGCTCTGTATATTTAAGAGTGTACTTGAAGTAGTATGTGTTGATGTTTGTGGATAAGATCTAAATGTATTGGTAAACTGTTCAAGTATTTTAAAAAATATGTTTCATAAACAATTACCTTTGTAGTTGCATTTTAGCATTGCTGCTTGAAGTGTTTTTTATTATAGTATTTA
The DNA here is from genome assembly GCF_964204655.1 of Triturus cristatus. Classification (NCBI taxonomy): domain Eukaryota; kingdom Metazoa; phylum Chordata; class Amphibia; order Caudata; family Salamandridae; genus Triturus; species Triturus cristatus. The sequence goes on from NC_140590.1 coordinate 984,231,144, forward strand.
TATGAAATTGAGTTAGTTCATAAGCAATAGAATTTTTGTTTGGTACTTTAATGTTATTGGCTAGTTGTTTAAGGTATTTAATTAGTGTCTCAAAAGTACTTACTTCCAGCGTAATACATGTTTCATTGCAATGTGGCATTCTTTGTTGATCTCTACTGTGTGAGTCAAAATATAGAAAATGTGATTATTTTTAAAGATTGATATAGTGTATGCATGCATACATAGTATTATTTCAGTATGCAAATGTACTGTTGTGCTTAAAGCAGTTGTGATGAAGTGTATAAAGGATCAATACAATATAGGATATCCCCATGATATGGTTTCCCTAGTTTCCTGAGTAGATGTTGTTTTCATGTTTTATAAAAGAAGGTAAGTCACCAGGATGCATATACACTTCTTTATTAAAATAATGCATTTCATCATGTAAGTCATCTCCCATATGCCTAATGTAGTGTAAGTCGTCTCCTTGACAAGTATTAGCTGATTTGTAGTAGTTATGTAAGACTACAAAAGTACAAGTTGGGAGGCATTGTTTTCCTTGAGAAATGGTGTTAAATGTTTCATTTCCTTGATATTGTGCTTGTAGACTTGTAATTATGTTTTTTAATAGTGTAAGTTCATTATTTGATATTAAAGTAATAACCTTAACTATCCTTTCATCTGTGTGTTTTTGTCTGTAAACAAATGTTGATTTGTATTTAATTAGTAATTTACTTTAATGAAATAAAATAAAATACTGATGCACACTTTGCCCCTTTAAACGAGAGACTCTTACGCATGGAACAATTGTTGACCCGGGAGCCAGCCCCTGTTTCATCGGCTGCTGATTGCACTCCCCTACCTATTGCGATGCACTTACCGGGGGGCCCCGACAACCTAGGTACTGGGACAGCCAACGTTAACAACAGTACTCAGCACTTGCACTCACACAATGGTTGATCACAACATCTCCCGGCGATTGTTCTGCCTCTTCCACCGGACATTGATGCCAGACCACGGCCCATTGCACCACCTATATTGAAGACTTTGCCCAGTACCGTGACTTTGAACCTCCCCCCCGCATCATACCCTTATGTTATAATTTTAGCCAGAGTCCCCTGTTTGTCTGACACGAAGAAGGAATCATGGGTGGACCTTCGTAACAAATGTGTGGACTGGTTAAGGAAACATAAGGGCTTTGAACCGGCCAGATTGCATGAAATTATAATGGTGCGGAGAGTGGGATGGGTGGGCAATTCGGCCAAAAATATCAATGGGGATTGCATTGTCATAAATTTTTCTAGACCTCATATTGTTCAGTCTTTAATGCGCTCCCCTGAGTTATTGCCAGGGCTTACGACGAATATATGTATGTTTTCCCTTGGCCATTTTTATAAATCTAACTCCAATAATTGTGTGACTATACCTATGGCCCTCCCTCTGGCCAATCGTTTCTTGGCTCTGTCTGATTTAGATGTCCCTGATTGACAACCAAGATCGAGTAATGAATCTTCTCCCTTGTCGCTGATTGAGGTCCCTATTCCGCTGTTAGTACCTGTACCTGTCTCCCCTGATGATTATGTTAAGTCACCAGAGTGTACAGTACCAAGGACTGGTACCTCAAATTCCTTAAATATTATAAGTTGGAATATAGCAGGCCTCAAGCAAAGGCTTCTCGACCCTGGGTGGGTCAACTTTATCCAGAGTCAGGATATAATTATGTTACAGGAAACGTGGGCTACTGTGAACTTACATGTTAATGGGTTTCAGTGCTACAATATTCTTGCCACTAAATCTGGAATGGGCCGCCCCTCGGGAGGTTTATCCATTTGGATCAACATCTCTGTTGGAGGCTCTTCCAGGGCCTTGCAGACGAATAATCAGAATTTCCAGGCTATTTTATTTAAACAGAAAACTAGTCTTTTTCTGGTCAATTTTTATAACAATGATTTTAGTTTATCATCTAATTTACATTTTAAGAACCTTTTCAATTTTATTACCACTTTGGAGTCTAGGGCTGATTTCAACGATACTTCTGGCCTTGTACTGGGTGGTGATTTTAACGCTAAACTAATCGATCATTGCCCAATTATCAAGGACTGTAATTTCGGCTCGGGGTGCCAAAGGGGTGCGGAATTAACTACCTTTTTGAGCACACATAATTTGGAGAATGTTATGGACCGTTTCCCTACTGTCCCACTTGTGCCCACATTCAGAGGTAGAGATTGTTCCTCAACAATTGATTATATTTTTATTTCCCCTGGGCTGGCAGATTGCATTAGTAAGGCTATGGTTATTCCAATGTCCCAAGGGGATCATAATCCCATTAAGATCAGCTTGAAGATCATCCATCGACCAGTTTACAATAAGGAATGTGGTGCTAGGGACCTTTCCACTGGTTCAAACAATTTCAGATTAAAATGGAGGGGCATTAATGTCATGACAACTGTTCAGACTCTGGTCAAAGATAACCTCCCTCTTTTCTTTTCATGTTCGTCTGATTTAAGTCCTAACCCTGGGGCAGTAGACGACTTTGTTAAGATCTGCTCAGCTCTTCGAGCACAGCTTACTATCCCACTGCGCGCCACTACAAACGACCAGGGATGGTTTGATCATGAGTGTTCCCTGGCCAACCGTGATTTGCGACTAGTCTTATCTGCTAGCCCGAGGAACCTGTCTGACGTAAAAAACGCCAGGACTCGATACAAACTTGCCATAAGTAAAAGGAAGGAGGAGATCCTCGAGGAACGTTGGGAGGTGCTAGCGCAAACAGCCGCCCGGGGAAGGGGGGACATCTTTTGGGGCGCGGTTAAAGACCTGCGTTGCTCGGGCCAGCTTGCGACTCCAATGGATTGCACTATTCCTGGAGCCGCATGGGTGGACCACTTTTCTAAGATCTACGCGGCCCCACCCTCAGGGGCGGCAACCCCAATATTTAACAGCCCCCCACGGGTCGATATATTATTATCTGAGGTGGAAGAGGCCATCGCACAGAGTGCGGGGAATAAAGCCCCTGGCCCAGATGGCCTCCCAATCGATATTATTAAGGCTCACCCTGACTTATGGGCCCCACTTTTGCTGAATGTTTTTAAGAACTTAATTTTTACTTCTCCACCACCATCAACCTGGTCATCTAGTATAATAGTGCCTATCTTTAAGAAGGGCGACCGCTCCCAACCGGCATGTTACAGGCCCATCTGCCTTATTGATAACACTTTAAAGATTTTAGGGAGAGTATTGTACAATAAAATTTTACTATGGGCCGAGGATAACCAAATTTTAGAGAGCTGCCAGTTGGGTTTCCGCAACAAAGTCGGAACCGCGGAGCAGTGCCTTAACCTGAACCTTATTTTGGGCAAATACACCGTAGCACGTAATTGCCCAATTTATCTGGCCTTTATGGACCTATCCACCGCTTTTGACCTTGTCAATAGGTCATTACTATGGAAGGCCTTATTGGATTACGGTCTGGATGAATCCTTGGTACATTTCCTGGCCTATTTGCACAGAGACTTGAAGGCCTGTGTCAGGATTGGTATTGGGGGCGAGGTCTCTGAGCTAGTTAAAGTTAATAGAGGGGTTAGACAGGGCTGCGTCCTTGCTCCCCTCTTATTTATAATATATATTAACGGCCTTCACAAACACCTGGTTTCTTTAACTACCGATGTCCCGACAATAAAAGGTAATCAACTCCCCGCTCTGCTTTACGCAGATGATGCGGTCCTTATGGGGCGCACCCCAAACGCCTTACGTATCTTAGTGAATGGCTTTGTTGCACATATGGATTCCCTAGACTTGAAGACTAATTTTAAAAAGTCTTTTGTAATGTCTTGTGGCCCGAAGAGGCGTCATATTGGCAGTATAGTTGTGGGGGCTGAAAGATTGGGCTCTACTAGCAGTTTTCCGTATTTGGGTGTGGTCTTTGCTGCGAACAACTCCTGGAGTGGGCATATAGCCCACGCCAGGAGTAAGTTCTCAAAGTCCATTAACTCCATTTTGAGCCTCCCCCGTCCAAAATTAACCGGGGCATTGCCTGCTATCCTGAAAATATACAAAACTCAATGCGTCCCGGTTGCTACTTATGGTGCTGAGGTTTGGGGAACTGCTAGTTGTTCCGATTTAACTATCGAGGAACACAGATTTTGTAGGAAACTTCTATATGTTCCCATCACTTCCCCACATTTTATATGTCATAGGGAATTGGGGTTGCATTTTATAGGGGATTTTATTCGTGCACGCCCAGCCCTTTTTTGGCTGGCGATTTGGAAAAACCCTGCCGCCATTTTGACTAGGGATATCATCGAGGATTGTCTACACTGCGACAGGGGCCAGGCCATCCCCTGGTTATCAGGGGTGTCTAGCGTATTCCGCAGCGTGAACCTTGAAAATACCTTCCTAAAACCAACTACCACTGTGCTCCCCACCAAATATGAACTTAAAAAAGCACTCTATATGTTATTTGACGCTGAAAGGGTAGTAAGGGAGTCTTTGAAACCCAGTGTCCGTGGATACCTAGCCCGTAATCTTACAATTTATCCGACACCCAGTTATTTAACTCTCCCGTTGAGCCATTGGGAGCGTGGCCTTATATTTCGCCTTAGGGCAGGCACTATCAAATATGCACTTAGCTTTCCTTTATGGAATTTTAATGACCAATGTGTTGAGCCATGCCCTTGTGACTCTCAGAGTAGGCAAACAATTTTACATTTATTTTTTTGTAAATTTTATATGAAGTATATTAAATGGTTTTTATCCCAGTATTTTAAAAAACTAAAACCCCTTAGCCTGGAACTTGCATTTTTAATGATTTTGTCTCTGGATGACGAGGAACTTGTCTTTCGCGTGAGCTCTTTTCTAAAAACTGTGGTTCGTGCCCGGTTAACAATGTCCTAAAGTAATATGGTATACCCCTTATGTGCAAAACTGCATTTTATTGTTTAATTGTATGATTTTATAAATGTTTTGTTTTTCTTCTGTACTTTTATGGATTGTAATGATCCGAATAAAGTTTTCATTGATTGATTGAAATAAAATACATTTTACTAGGTCAAAATATTATTAAAGCTTTTTTTATTTAAGTATTACATATTGTTCATTGCAAGTTTTAAAGGTGAATCTATAGGAAATTATATAAGAAGGTGTTTGAATGAAGTGACAGTGATACGAGTGTATGGGCTTAGTAAATAAGACAGATAGGTGTTGTGTAGTACCAAGAAACCTTAAAGTGTTTACTGTTATATAATTAAATGAGCAATATAAGTATCAAAGCAGCCATGGAAAAATATTGTCACCCACTTGAAATGGTGATTTAGAGTTGTGAGATTAAGCAATGTTTTGAGTGTATTGTGGCGGTGTGGCAATATAAACTCAATATTTATATCAGCGTGTTTATGTTCTTCATAGCGTAGTTACATATAGAACATGTTTTCGTTGTGAGTATATTTTAATGCTCCTTTTTAAATAAAACTTTTTGTGTAAACTGATTTTAATGTTTAGCTAATATTTAATAATATGTAATATTTAATTTCTTTGGAATATCTATTTAATTTCTGACTTTAGCAAACATCCTTTCTCTGTCATATGAAAAGCCTACGCGCAAAGGATTACAGTGGTTTGTGGTAAAGGTGATGGTGTGACTGTATATCCTGAAGAATAATGTATCTGTAGATGATAAATATATTGAATGACACTTTTTATTTCTATAACCTGGGTGATTTGCATTGTTAGTATAATGTATTGCTGGGGCTATTTCATCACATTTCCAAGGTGTGTTTTATAAATTGTCATGCTTTTTAAATTCTATATTTTAGTTCTATGGAAGGTAAAAGGCACGTAATGAAGATGTGTTAAAGAATGTTTAAATGCTGCTCTGCTTGAATTATGCTGTCATAGTGTGATCAATTATGTAATATAGGGAGGAGCAGAGAATGTGTTTTTGAACTGCAAGAGCATTTTAACCAGTAGATGCTTGACACCATCTTTGAATTCACTTCACTTTGCGTGCCCGGAATCATCAGGCAAATGTCATTTCATGGTACTTTTGTATAATGAAATGACACGTGAGCTCAAGTTTAATAATTTTTTTATAGCTGAATTGTGACTTTACAACAACTGCTCCTACAGCCAGCAAGCAAGGTGACAAAGCAGCCTGTTAATAGTTTAGAAGTAATGCAGCTTTTTAGCGAATTAAAGAAAAAATGTGTTTTTGCTCAGTTCTTATATAAGTATAGTGGGAAACATTAACTCTATATTTATATTGACATGTTTGTTTTTCCACATGTAGCTATTTTTAGACATTATTTTCATTTTCAGCATGGTTTTTAATGTAGTGCTTAAATAAAATGTTTGCTGTAAATGTATTGTTATTGATATGCATTAATTAGTAATAAGTAATATTCATTACATCTGGAATATACATTTGTTCTTCAAAATTAGAAAACAAAAATTATTTTTCATAAGAAAGAGCTACAGACCAAGGTTTACAGTTGTTCGTGGTAAAGCTGATGGCGTAACTACATATTCTGTAGATAAAAAGTAACTGTAGATGATTATTATATTGGATGTGACATTTTAGGTCTATAAGCTTGGTGATTTGCAGTGTTCATTTTTTAGAGGGTACTTTATTCCATTTATAAGGCATGTAGGTACATTTGCACAGGTTTTGTGAACTCTAAATTCTAGTTATATTGAAGGTAAAAGGCATGTACCTGAGATATGTTAAAGAAGCTTGAAAGCATAGAACATTAAACTGTTAGTTTTATGGGAGAAACATAATCCATTTTACAGTTTAGGTGCAGTTAGCGGGTTCTGCAGAGTGCTGGAGTTTTCTTTATTATAACAGCAAAATGTCCTTATTATTCTTAATTACCCTCCCCTTTTGACTGCTGAAACTGTTTATTTCCAAATATCCAAGGAACAAAAGGGGAGGAAGTTCTAATATGTAAAACGAAGATTCGTCATCCTCACAACTTGCACACAGTCTTCTGGGTTTTTCTTGCCTGACAATGATATTTTCCAATTTAAGAAGTTTCAAATGTACTGTTAAATCAGTGAAGATCGATGCCTATGGCGTGGTCACCCACAAAATTTCTGAGAAATAAGTATATCTATGAATAAATAAATCAAATAAAGGCACTAAAGCACTTATTCAAAAAAGTTTGCAATTTGTTAATCCAACCGTGAACAGAACCAGCAGAGTTATTTTTAAAGATCTAGCCTATGTTTTTCAGACTCCCAGCAAACATATTGGAGCATTAATGGTTGTGTGGTACTTTAAAAGTAGATACGAAAACTGTAGTAAAACCCCCAAAAAGTTTTAAATACCAATGTCCAATGTAGTGCGCTTGCCATTTTTCTTTACTCTGCTGCTCCAACATTTGTGTGAAAGAAGTAGCACTGTGCAACTTCGGAGACTCATAGTGACAACAAACATTTTAATTGGGGCACCACCTAACAAACTCATGGGCAAACCACATCTGCTACTTTTACTCATGTCTGTGGCTTGTTGTTGTACACTCCATCATCAAATGTCCATCATTGTTGTCAGTAAAAGGAACAGGTAAATACATTATTATGTTATACACTTTGCAGGATAGGGTACCTTATCTCAGGTGTGTGTTTTTGAACCCCACCTGTGCTCTGTTTCGGCACTTTTTGAAATGTAAGGACTCTATTTTGAGTTGGGAGGTAAGTGGTGCTACTGGGAACAGAGATATCAAATCAAACCGTTAGCGTTACCTGAGTAACCATTATTGAGCCGTATTTTCACCTGAGTAACCATTAATGAGCCGGTATATTTTTTATTTTATTTTCAGTTTTATAAAGCGTGAACTTAACCCAAAGGTATTGGAGTGCTTTCCATTTCACAACAACACATGTTTTTTGTTTCTTTTTGAGGCATGGGAGATTAAGGGCGTGATTACGACTTTGGCGGTCTTAGAGTAGGGCCGCTACGCCAGTGTCCTGCTCCAAGGCCACGAAATTCAACCGTTGCCAGCACGCCCGTCAGATTACGAATTGATTTATGGGCGGCGTGACAGTCCTGCCCCTGTGTAGTATAAAGGCTCATATGTGAGCCTTAGAATTGCATTGCCACGGGATCGTCAGTGGACGTTCCTGCACAGCATGGACTGTGCAGTCCATGTCGTGCAGGAACAGGGGTGCATGCACTCAGCCGGGCACAACGTGTGCCCCCCCTTCATGCACCCATGCATGGGGCAAGTTTCCTCAGCACCAGCAGTTTTATGCAGTAAGAACCGTCATGGGACTGCTGGCGGTGAGGAAATTTGTAATTTCATCGGAGGTGCCTCAGCGGCACAGCCAAGCATGTTTCAGCCTCATTACGCCACGCCACCACCTGGGATCATGGATCCCTGATGGTTGTGGCAGTCCTAAGGAAGTCCAACCACCTTACTTGTAGGCAGAGAGAAGATCAAACGTCATGCCACCCTAGAGAGAGGAAAAGGACATTCTAAAAGTGGCCTTGAGAGTACTGTACAGTAGTAGTAGCAAGAGGCCCTCCTCTAAAAGAAAAACAGAGAAAACGGTGTTGATCTGCTTCCCCAGCTTCCAAAAGAAAGCAGATTCTGGATTGCTCGCCATCGGTGCCGAAATCGGCGTCAGAAAGACAAGTAAGGCATTCAATGACGTTGAGGGACAGATAGCTGTCGAAACGACAAGAACTTCCGTCGACGAAAAGTACATCGACGTTGAGGCATACTACTTCGGGCTCGAAGTATGTTGGTCACGAGAGATATAAGTCGACGTTGAAGCATCCGTTGACGTCAAGACAACAGTCGATTCTGGATTGCTCGCCATCGGTGCCGAAATCGGCGTCAGAACAACAAGTAAGGCATTCAATGACGTCGAGGGACAGATAGCCGTCGAAACGACAAGAACCTCCGTCGACGAAAAGTACATCGACGTTGAGGCATACTACTTCAGGCTCGAAATATATTGGTCACGAGAGATATAAGTCGACGTTGAAGCATCCGTCGACGTCAAGACAACAGTCGATGTCTAGATCCCTGCCTCCTTCACGAAGGTCAGTGTCGAGAGGATCGACGACGAGGACACCCTCAGGAACCTACAGACAGTCGTCGTCGGGGGCACGATCACAGTCGAGGAAGTCGACGTCAAAGACGCCGCAAGCCTACAGACGGTCGACGTCCAGAACTCCTTCACGTTCGATGTCGAAGAGACTGGCGTCGAGGGTATCGCCGCATACACACGATTCCTCAAGTGTATCTCCGCAGTAGCGGTCGACGTGGATGGTGGCTCATTCTGTATCGACGTCGAGGGAGAAAAACCTCACCATTCCTTCAGGAGACGTACCAGAAAAGCCAAGGTCTACGTCGAGAACCATACGTTCTGTGTCGAGGGAAGTGTCATCTTTGCCTGGCATTAACATTATTCAGGTTACACCGGAGGGATCTTCGGCTCCTAGAGACAAGACTCCTCCTATCAACATGTCTCCAAGATGGCTAGAGAGCATACGACACTGGAATGTCCCCCCCCCCCCCCCAAGTTTCGGGCTCAGAATTCTCCAGAACTCTTTCTCCAACCAGAGTCTCTGTGGGACCTCCTCCTACTGCATCCTCAGGACCCTCTACACACAAGTCTCCGAAAAGATCTAGGTCTTCATCAACACGGCGTTTACGATCAAGAGGGCGCTCAAGATCTCGCTATTCTCCTACCCCTAAAAGGAGACGGAGGTCACCATCATCTACCACGTCTTCAAGATCGTCCATTAGGGATTATTCACCGACTTTATCTGCGACACCGCCATTCAGGGCGTCCCTGATTGATGACATTGGAACTTTCAAGGAGGTCCTCTGCAGGGGTGCCAGCAAGTTAAACATCAATATGTCTGCACCACCAGTTTCGACTACTGTCGTATTTGAGACCCTTCACCATAGGTCCTCAGCGAGGCCTCTGCTTCATTTGGTCGCAGGTCTGCTAGAGCTAGTGATGCAGACTTTCCTGACTCCGGCTACAGTGGGCTCTGCTCCCACACGTATTTCCCAAAAATATAAGGCCCCAGATCAGGATCCATTTTTTCCTCGTGCAGACCCAACTCCAGACTCAGTCATAGTGGCGGCAGCCAGACAGGCACATTCAGCAATATCCTCCTCCACTGTCCCTCCGGAGAAGGACAGTAGGAATATGGACTGATTAGGTAAAAGAATGTGCAGCACGTCTGCATCAGTGATGAAGGTGGCTAGTGCTTCCGTCCTGCTGGGTCGATATTATAGATCACTCTGGGACTCTTTGGCAAGATTTACAGAAAAGCTGCCGAAAGAGGATCAACAAGATTTCTAAGAAATACTACAAGAAGGTGGCTTGGTGACAAACCAAGTCATCAGTGCAGCTGCAGACACATCAGATTTGACTGCCCACGGCTATTCCCACGGTATTTGCTCGAGATGCTCAGCCTGGCTTCGTCTCACACGGCTGAAACCGGATGCACAGCGAAAGATTGTTAACCTCCCCTTCAATGGCTCTTCTCTATTCGATTCCCATGCGGACAACAAGATGTCCAAAATGAAAACCGAATTGGACACTCTGACAGCTGTTGGCATGGAGAAACAAAAAGAATTTAGATGAAGGTTCCGTCCTTATGACCGACATCCCTTACAGCAGAAGGTTCAAACCCCTCACTGGACCACGCAAAATCAAAATCAATCCAGGTCTCACTACCACCAGAGAAGGCCTGGACGAGGAAGAGGAACTCCAAGACAACAAACGGCTGCGACTAAACAACCAACAAAGCAATGAGGAGTGGCTTCCTTCATGCCCGTTAACCACTTCGGTGGGGTGGAAGTGTTATGTTACATCTGGAGGAGTGGAAGAAAATAACAAAGGACAAGTGGGTTCTGAATATTGTGCAGAATGTCTATTTGCTCAGATTTAAATACCCACCTCCATCAATTTCTCCAAGACTACCACTTGTAGCAATCAGAGATGAACATCCTTCTACAAAAAGATGCCATAGAAATGGTCCTTGTTCTTCGAAGAAAGCAAGGGATTTATGCTTGTTATTTCCTGGTGCAGAAAAGAGGTTCTATCAGAGAATACAGACTAACACTTGACTTGAGACTGTTAAACAAATTCATCCGCAAAGAAAAGTTTCCGATGTTGGCGCTGCACCAAATCTTCTCTCAACTTCATCAGGGGGACTGAATGTGTTCTATAGATCTACAGGACGCATACTTCCATGTTCCAGTTTCCGAGAAGCATCGTAAATTTCTACGGATTCAATTGTCATTCCAGCATTTCCAATTCAAGGTTCTCCCGTTCGGGCTCAAATCAGCTCCCCAAACGTTTTCGAAATGCATGGCAGTGGTGGCAGCGTTTCTTCGCAAGCAAAGGATTTTCATATATCCTTACCTGGATGACTGGCCCCTGAAAAGCTCGTCACCTGCTCTGCTTCAGAGTCATCTCTCATACTGTCTTCAACTACTGAACAGGTTGGGTCTTCATGTCAACTACAAAACAAAATGATCTTCAACTTGACACAGAGGATCCACTTTCTGGGTGCCTCCCTGGATACCTTTGGAGGAGAGGTTATCCTCAATACGTGAGAAATGTCACAATCTTCTTCACACGCAGCGTCCAGCAGTCAAGCAGGTGTCCTTGCTGCTGGGATCAATGGCATTGTGTATCTTCATCGTACCAAACGCCATGTTAAACTGTAACAATCTCTGGAGGACCAGTGGATGCAGATATATGGGCACTGGAAGGACCATGTGCTTCTTCCCCAATAGTCAAGGATTCCATCAGATGGTGGATGAAGCAATCCCATCTACTGAAGGGAGTTCCTTTTCACCAGGACCCTCCTACGCAGACAATAGTCACAGATGCTTCACTCCAAGGATGGGGTGCTCATATGGGTCCTCTGCAAGTCCAAGGTCTCCGGTCAGAGACAGAACATGGTTATCATATCAACCTCTTAGAACTGAGGGCCATATACTTAGCTCTCAAATCACTGTGCCCTTCGTTCCAGTCTAGTTCCCTTCTAATTCAAACGGACAATACCACAACTATGCATTATTTGAACAAACAGGGGGGTACCCGATCGAGACCTCTTTTTCTGGAACCATCTGGAAATGGCTTCTCGCAAGAGAGTGAACCATTCTAGCGATTCATCTCCCAGGAACTCTCAACGTCCATGCGGACGACCTAAGCCGGGACTTCGTCGAAGCTCACGACTGGGACATCAATGACGAAGTCACTCAAAACATTTTTAAAAATTGGGGACTACCATGCATCCACCTGTTTGCAGACGCCGTAAACGCAAAATGCCCGTCTTTGCATCCAGGTTTCACCAACCAGGCTCCTGGGTGAATGCACTTTTGATAAAATGGTCTCAGAGATTACTGTATGACTTTCCACCAATTCCGTTGATTCCCAGAGTGATCAACAAGTTCTACAGGGCCAACACCAGAATGATTCTGATAGCCCCAGAATGGCCTCATCAGTGGAGGTACCCGGATCTTCTTCAGCTATCAGACGTTCCAGACGAGAGGTTACCATGCCGTCCAGACTTACTATCCAAGAATAAAAGGAAGGTGTTTCACCCCAATCTCTCATCCCTACGACTGACGGCATGGCTCCTGACGACCTCCAATACGGACACCTAGATTTGACTTTGGAATGTATGAACATACTAAAAGGAGCCAAGAGACCTTCAACCAGAAAATCGTACTCTTTCAAGTGAAAGCGTTTTTACTTATGGTGCATGAACAATAGATATGATCCTGTCCGGGGTCAGGAACAGGTGAATTTACCGTATTTGCTGCATTTGGACAAATCTCGTCTTCAAATTTCCTCTATTAAAGTCCATCTTGCAGCTAGCACACCAACTCAGGTTTCCGTTTTTAAAATTCCTGGGGTCAAAGATTTTCTTGAGGGTTTAAGAAATTTTTATCCACCAATCAAGGCTCCTTCTCCACCTTGGGAGCTCAACATTGTTCTAGCAAAACTGATGGGTGTTCCCTTTGAGCCTATTCACAGAGCTTCTTTACAACATTTGACATGGAAGGTCGCTATTCTAGTGGCTATCACCTTTGCTCGCAGAATGAGTGAGATCCAGGCATGGTGTTGTCAAGAGCCCTATATTGTTTTTCATGCAAACAGAGTGGTTTTAGGAACACATACGAGTTTCTTACCTAAAGTGGTATCGTTATTCCATATTAATCAGACAATCACACTCACCAAATTCTTACCGAAGCCTTCAAATCCCCCGGAATGGTCCCTTCATTCTCTGGACCTCGAGAGGGTTCTGAAGTTCTATTTAGACAAAACAAAGACCTTGAGAAAGTCAGATCGTCTGTTTATAAATTATGGCTCCATAAATACAGGTTTGCAGCCTCCAAAAGGTCTATTTTTAGGTGGATAGTGTCCTGTATATCGTTGTCCTACCAACTAGCCAACAGAGCCCTCCCAGACAAACCAAAGGCCCATTCTGCCGGGGGCAGGGGGAATGCATCGACCACAGCTCTACTTAGGAATGTTCCTATCACAGGGATTTGTAAAGCAGCCACATGGCGTGGATTTACGCTGCTCCTCAGGTCTTTCTAAGCCAACAGCTTTCAGCGTCTCCATTTCTGCCTTCATCTTGGCCATTTCTTTGTCGGCGTGAGTGCCACAGAGAGTTGTCCCCGAAAACGGGAGATTCAGGATGCACTGCTGTGATTCAGATTTAAGAGACATCAGGCGCAGCCATGAGTGCAGCCGAAGGGCCACGCCGTGGAAATATTCAAGTGCAGCAAGAAGAGGTGTGTCTGCTGCTGCGATTTTGACTTTGTTAGAGACATATGACCTTCTGCCAAGATTTCATTAAAGTCCTCTGGTTTGTCTCTAGGGAGGTAGTCCAGAAACTGTTGGAGCGAATCCCACAGTGCCCTGTCATATCTGCCTAGTAAGGCTGCAGCACTAGCTGCTTTCATGGAAGTCGTTGCTGTGTTGCAAACCTTCCTCCCTACTGAGACTATTTATTGTCTCTCTTTGTCTGGTGGAACTGTCGAGGCTGGAGCCGTGGCATGTTTTCTTCGCTGCCATCACAATGACAGAATCCGGAGCTGGATCTGTCCGCAGGAAAGCAGGGTCCTGCTCTGGAGGAAGGTATTTCTTTAGCAGCCTGGATGAAGCTGACTTAATTGAAGAAGGTGTCAGAAAAAGTTCCATAGCTGGCTCTAGGAGACCCGGAACAAGAGGGCAATGGGCATGAACCCTTGTTAGACCTGGCATCCTTAGCGTGGTTTCTCATTACTTTTTGCCTCTACCTCCTGTATTTTTGAAACTGTGCTGGATTTCGTTTTTGCTGGTTTAGATGCTTTGGGCACTATGCCACTGCTGACCAGTGCTAAAGTGCAAGTGCTCCCTGTGTAAATATTTATTGTGATTGATTATCTATGACTGGCATATTTGCTTTACCAGTAGGTCCCTAGTAAAGTGCACTAAGTGTGCCAGGGCAGATAATTAAAATTCTACTAGTGGGCTTGCAGCACTGATTATGCCACCCACATAAGTAGCTCTGAAAAGAGGTCTCAGGCCTGCCACTGCAGTGCTTGTGAGCAGTTTGTAACTGCCATGTCGACCTGGCCAGTGCACCCACTTGCCAGGCCTTACCCTTCCCTTTTCTTACACCTAGGACACACCTATTGTAGGCCCAAGGTACCCCCTGGGCAGGGTGCAGTGTATGTGAAAGGTAGGACATGTACTAGTGTGTGTAACATGTCCTGATGAACAAGTTACTTACCTTCGGTAACGCTTTTTCTGGTGGATACAGTATCTGCCTGTGGATTCCTCACCTTGTGAATATCCCTTGCGCCAGCAACATTCGGAAACTTTTGTAGCAGTCCACGCCGATGAGGCTGAAGACGACGTCACAGAGACACGGCTCCGCTCGCGACTCCGCTGACGTCACCGGCTCCATAAGAAGACCTCGTCGGCGTGATGACGTCAGTTCCGCCGCTTTTTTCCGTGCCTTCGAGGCACACGGACGGACTGACAGCAATATGTACATAAACAGTATACACAGTACACAATATGCATATCAACACACTCAGTGTGGAAAATAAATAACAAAGCAGAAGAAATAACATAATGCCTTTGACAGTGATAAACACATTTGAAACCCATCAAAAGAATTACAGGCATAGAAATACCGGTATAGAAGGATGGACAACGGGGAGGCGGGTGGGTCAGTGAGGAATCCACAGGCAGATACTGTATCCACCAGAAAAAGCGTTACCGAAGGTAAGTAACTTGTTCTTCTGATGGATACATCTGCCAGTGGATTCCTCACCTTGTGAATAGATTCCACAGCAGTCCCCACTCCCGGAGGAGGGTGTCCACCCCTCTATACCAGAAAATCCTGAAGGACGGAACGAGCAAAGTGTCCGTCCCTCCTCACCTCGGTGTCTAAACAATAATGTCTTGCGAAGGTGTGGAGGGAGGCCCAAGTTGCCGCCCTACAAATGTCCTCCACCGGAACACCCCTAGCTAAGGCAGATGTGGAAGACTTTGCCCTGGTAGAGTGAGCCCTCAAACCCCCCGGAGGCTCCTTACCAGCTAGGGAGTAGCACATCTTGATGCACAAGACAATCCACCTGGAAAGGGTGCGCTTGTGCACCGCTCGACCCTTTCTGCAACCAGCAAAACCCACAAAGAGCTGGTCATCAATCCTGTAGTCTTTTGTCCTGTCCAGGTAAAAGCTCACCGCCCTCTTAGGGTCTAAGCGGTGAAGTCTCTCCTCCTCCTTGGAAGGGTGTGGGGGAGGATAAAAGGAAGGAAGGGTAATGGACTGCCCCAGATGGAAGGGAGTCACCACCTTAGGCAAAAATGCAGCCCTGGTCCTATGTACCATTCGTTCAGCATGAATGGTCAAGAATGGGGGTTTTGAACTTAGAGCTTGAAGCTCACTTACCCTCCTTGCCGAGGTGATTGCAACGAGGAATACCGTCTTAAAAGACAACAGCCTCAGGGGACACCTGTGCAAAGGCTCGAAGGGAGAACCCATGAGATAGGTTAAGACAAGGTTCAAGTCCCATTGAGGCATAACAAAGAGAGTTGGAGGAAATTTGTTTACAAGGCCCTTTATAAAACGAAGAACAATAGGAGACTTAAACAGCGACGGCTGATCCGGCAAACAAAGGAAAGCCGATAGAGCCGATAAATACCCTTTCACTGTAGCCACAGCAAAACCTTGCTGAGCAAGAGAAAGGGCAAACTGTAGAATATTAGACAGACGAGCCTTCAAGGGATCAATGGACCTCTCTCCACACCAGAGAACAAATTTAGACCACCTATATGAGTAAATAGATTTGGTGGAGTGTCGCCTGGCCGATAAAATAACATCCACCACATCTGGCGGGAGAGAGAAAGAATTCAGATTGCCCCGTTCAATCTCCAGGCATGAAGGTGTAAGCTCTGGAGGTGGGGGTGTAGAACCTGCCCCTCCGATTGCGAGAGGAGGTCTGCCCTCAGAGGGAGACGGAGCGGAGGGCACGAGGAGAGGTGGAGAAGATCTGTGTACCACACCCTTCTTGGCCAATCCGGGGCGATCAATATAACTTGGGCCCGGTCTTGGTGAATCTTCCTCAGAACCCGAGGAATCAAGGGTATGGGAGGAAACGCGTAAAGGAGTCGTGAGCCCCAACTCAACTGGAACGCGTCCCCTAACGCTCCCTGAAACGGATACTGGAGACTGCAGGATGACGGGCAGTGCGCGTTCTCGTAAGTGGCAAACAGGTCCACCCGAGGAGTCCCCCACGTCTGAAAGACATGACGAACCACCTCCGGATGGAGCCTCCACTCGTGGTCGGCGGAGAACTGTCGACTGAGACTGTCCGCACGCACGTTCAGAACTCCGGCCAGATGATTTGCCATCAGACAAATCCGATGGTCCTGAGCCCAGAACCATAGACGCAGGGCCTCTCTGCAGAGACAAAGAGACCCCACTCCTCCCTGTTTGTTTATATACCACATCGCGGTCGTGTTGTCCGTCAGGACTTGAACAGACTGACCGCGAAGGGAAGGGAGAAAAGCCTTGAGCGCCAAACGTATCGCCCGTAACTCCAGAAGGTTGATGTGAAGCAACCTTTCCTCTGGAGACCAAAGACCCTTGATCTCCAGATCCCCCAGATGAGCACCCCACCCTAAGGTGGATGCATCAGTTATCACTGTTGTCACCGATGGAGGTATATGGAAGGCCTTTCCTTGGGACAGATTGCCCTCCACGCTCCACCAAAATAGATCCGCCGCAGCTTCTTTGGAGATCCTCACAGACTCCCTGAGATCCCCTTTGTGCTGATACCACTGCTTGCGGAGGCACCACTGGAGCGCCCTCATGTGCCAGCGTGCATGGTTGACCAACAGTATGCAGGAGGCGAACAGACCGAGCAGGCGAAGGACCTTCAGAACTGGAACAACCGCTCCGCTGTAAAACAAAGGAATCATTTCCTGTATGTCGAGAATCCTTTGAGGAGGAGGGAATGCTCGACACACAGTAGTGTCCAGTACCGCACCTATGAACAGGTTGCGCTGAGAGGGCACCAGGTGAGATTTGGGCACATTGATCGAAAAACCCAATCTGTACAACAGCCGAGTTGTATCCTGCAGATGACACAGCACCTTCTCCGACGACTCCGCCTTGATCAGCCAGTCGTCCAAATAAGGGAAAACCGAAATTCCCGATCTTCTGAGATGGGCTGCCACCACTGCCATCACCTTTGTGAAGACTCGAGGTGCCGAAGTAAGACCAAACGGGAGGACCGCAAACTGATAATGTTGCGACCCTACCGTGAAACGGAGATACTTCCTGTGCGACTTCAGAATGGGGATGTGAAAATACGCATCCTGCAAGTCGAGCGACACCATCCAGTCCTCCTGATTCAGCGCCTGAAGAACCTGAGCAAGGGTGAGCATCTTGAACTTTTCCTGTTTCAGGTAAAAGTTCAGGATTCTGAGGTCTAATATCGGACGCAATCTGCCGTCCTTTTTCGGGATCAGAAAATACCGGGAGTAGCATCCCTGACCCCTCTCCTGCTCCGGGACCACCTCTATCGCACCTTTCTGAAACAACTTCAGGACTTCCTCCTGCAGGAGAAGACGGTGGTCCTCCGAACAAACCCCTTGGCAAGGAGGGTAATTTGGAGGGAATTCCCGAAAGGGAAGGGCGTACCCATTTTCTACAAGATCTAGAACCCAGAGATCTGTAGTTACAGATTCCCAATCTTGTAGAAAATGGGTAAGCCGGCCCCCCACAGGACCAACATGATCCGGAATGTCGGATCTAGGGCTGTTTTGCGGTGGTGGGAGGGGCTGAGGAAGAGGAAGAGGAGGAGGAGAGCTGACGAGAGCCACGTGTGCGACCCCTGATTCTTCCTCTGTAACCTCTGGACGAGGAACTTTGCTGCTGCTGCTGCTGCTGCTGCTGCTGAGTCTGCCTATAGGTACGAAAGGATGTTCTTCCAAAACCTCTGTACCTCTTAAAAGACCCTCTCGACTGAGACTGGAGTCCCAAAGATTTAGCAGTTGCCTTGCTCTCCTTGAATCTTTCCAGAGCAGCATCTGCCTTTTTTCCAAATAGGCCAGACCCATCAAACGGTAGATCCAATAAGGTAGACTGTACATCCTGAGAGAACTCCGACGTTCTCAACCAAGCACTTCTCCTAGTTGCAACAGACGACCCCATGATCCTTGCAACAGAATCTGCAGTGTCCAGCCCACTTTGGATCACTTGCCGCGCAGCCGCCTGAGCATCAGCCAAGATGTCATTAAATCCAGATCTATCATCCTCAGGCAATTTCGGCGCCAGTTTCCTAGCCGAGTCCATCAACGCGTGAACATAGCGTCCCAAGAGACATGTGGCGTTAGTCGACTTCAAAGCCATGCTGGCTGATGAAAATACTTTCTTAGCTGACTGGTCCAGCCTTTTAGCCTCTCTATCCCCAGGGACCTGTGGAAAAGCCCCCTTAGACTTTCCAGAACAAGCCGCTTGAATCACCAGACTCTCAGGTAACGGATGGGACGACAAAAATTCAGGATCTCCTGGGGCCACTCTGTATCTCCTTGCGATCGTCTTTGAGACCGCAGGAGCAGAAAAAGGTTTGCGCCACACCTCCAATACAGGCTCCACAATGGCCTCATTAAAGGGAAGCAGAGGCTCTGATACCGTCGCTGGAGAATGCAGCACTTCGGTCAAAATGTTTGACTTAAACTCTGTTGTAGGAAGCTGGAGATCAAGCAACTCCGCAGCTCTCCTTATGACTGCATGGTAGGGTGCGACATCCTTGGATGGCTCATCAGATGGCGGAGTAATCTCCCACTCAGGAGAAAGGTCCAAGCCACTAGCTTCCTTAAGCTCATCAAAAACCTCATCCGACTCTACCAATTCTCCATCCTCCGCCTCCTCTTGAAGGTATCTCTGCTCCTCAATAATCCTCTGAGTCTCCCTCCTGGAGCGAATTTGAATCCTCGGCGTCGGCGGCGCCGAAATCGACTCCGACGGCGCCGGTGCCAGTGGAGCCATCGGCGTCGAACGTGGATCCAGCGGAGCCTTTGACGTCGAACGAGGTCGAGCCGGAGCCGGCGAGGATGAAAGCTGCGTCGACGTTCTCGGAGCCGGAGGATTCCAAGACGGCGTCGCTGGATAAAATGGGTAGAAAGGAGCCTGAGGATACACCTGCGGCACCCCCAAGTTAAAGGCCAAAGGACCCATCGGACCCGAAGGTGCACCAGGGGCATACATGGCACGAGCAAATACCCCATACATCGCATTTAAGTAATGCGAAGGGTCCTGACCTGGCCCAGGAAAGGCAGGATACTGGTCAGGCCCCACCGGACTCGGGCCAACCGGCGCCGACGGTGGATTCAACGGCGTCGCAGGCTCACCCGGGGCTTGAAGTTCTTCCGGGGCCGGAGATGGAGCCGGAGCCGGGGATGAAACCGGCGTCTGAGTCCGGACCGGAACTGGCGAAGCCGGAGACAAAGGGACCACTGGAGACGAAGGACCAGCCGGTGAACCCGGCACAGGAGAAGGAGAGACGGAGTCCCTTCGACGCCGAGCAGGTGACTTCGGCTTCGGCGCCGAACTCTTGTCAGAATGACGCCAAGAGGAATGCCTTCTCTTTTTCTTGTGCTTCTTAGCTCTCGAAGCATGCCCTGACGTCGACCTCGATGCCGACCTCGACTTCGATCGAGACCTCGATCTCGATTTCCTCCTTCCTCTCTTCTCCTTCTTCATCTTGGCAATAAAGAGTTTTGCCTCCCGTTCTTTCAGAGCCTTTGAGGTCATTTTACGGCAGCTGGTACAGCCATCCACATCGTGGTCCGAGGATAAACACCACACACAGTCCTCATGTGGGTCAGTGATGGACATATGCTTGCCACACTCCCGGCAAGGCTTAAATCCAGACTTCCTCGATGACATCTTCAAAGAAGACAGGAAACAGCAATGAAAATACACAAAGTATCCACGACGCTAACAACAGCGATTCCCGAAATCCGTTGGCTTCGACGGCGCGGAAAAAAGGGAACTGACGTCATCACGCCGACGAGGTCTTCTTATGGAGCCGGTGACGTCAGCGGAGTCGCGAGCGGAGCCGTGTCTCTGTGACGTCGTCTTCGGCCTCATCGGCGTGGACTGCTACAAAAGTTTCCGAATGTTGCTGGCGAAAGGGATATTCACAAGGTGAGGAATCCACTGGCAGATGTATCCATCAGAAAGTGAAATACTGCCAATTTTGTTTTTCACTATTGAAAGGCTATTTTCCCCATAGGACAGATTGGGGAATGTTGTGTAACATGTTTACCTGCATATCTTCCCATAGGAATGAGATGGAAAATTGGAGTCTGGTATACCTGAACTCAGAATTTAATAACAAATCTTTTAAGTAAAGATGGTTTTTAAATCCTGTGTTTGAAAATGGCACTTTTAAAAAGTGGCTATTTTCTTGTTCAACCTTTATGTGTGCCTCTGCCTGTTTGTGGATTGACTGTCTGGTTTGAGAGTGACAGGGGCTGGGGTGGCTCCAGGAGTCTGGGTGAGTCAGCACTAGGTTGAATAGGCCGATCTGCATTCGGAGTGGTGGGAGGAGTAGCACCTGGGCCTGAGTAGGGCTGTGCCTGCTTTCCACAATGCTGGCTCCACCTCCTGCGGAGTGTCTGAAGACCCTGGCCCACACAGACAAAGGAAGAAGTTGTGCACTGGCAGAGTGCAACCAGAACTGGTTTTGACTGGGTCCAGGACCTCTCACACATAGAGAACAAAGACTTTTGGGGTATAAACACTGGAGCTGAAACCCCTGAAAGTTAGACTACTTTGTGATCAAGAGGAACCTTTTGCCAAAGAGGACAGCTGAAGAGACCAAGGAGAAGAACTGCCCTTGCTGTGTGTCTGGGGTTGGCCTGCAGTTTTCTGTTTCTACTGAGGAGAGGACAAAGGGACTTTGCTGTGTGCTGTGTCTCCTGCTTGAAGAAGGACTTTGCTGTGTGCTGTGTCCATCTGAAGAAAAGACTCCAAAGCCCTGAGAAGAGCTGGCCTCCTGTTTTTGAAGTCCCTGGAACAAAAGGACTTCACCCCCAGCTTACCTGAACTTCCTTGCTGGGAGTTCTAACCTGCCAGAAGGGCCTGTAACTGTGTGAAAGGCCTTTTTGCGATTGGGAGCTGGAAGCACGACGCAACGAGGGAGAAGTGTGTCGCCGCCGCAGCTGCCGCTGTCGCCTCACCAAGGAACCGTGCCGCTGCTGCTCACCATCACATCACTGGAGAAGCATGCTGCTGTCACAGAGGGTGCCGTTGCATCACAGGAGAAGGGTGTCGTAGGGCCGTTGCATCGCTGAGGAAGCGTGCCGCCGTTGACTGCCGTCGCATCACCGGAGAAGCGTGTCGCAGGGCCTGTCGCGTCTCAGGAAACCACTGATTTCACCGCACGGCCGATGGGCGTGCACACATCGCCTCCACGTTGTCGCATCGTATCAAAGACGCCATTTTGTCGCATCGTAACCGGAGCGCAGGAAGAATCGACGCATCACCTTCTCTGCGACCCTTTTGTTTGTTCTGCGTTACGCATCTGTAGTGAATGAGCCACTTTTGTGGTCTGACACCCTATGATGACCCTCAACCACCACCATTTTGTACTGACTTAAGTGTGTTATGTTACTCTAGCCTTAATGTAGGATGGGTTTGCATATGCCTGCTTCTCTTCTGTCCTGTAATCTTGCTGTCTTTTAGTAGAATTGTCTTGCCAAGAATAGGAGGTGTGGGATGTCGAGGTGCAGTGTTGTGGGTGGTGGTGAACACATGTGCTCAATGTTGGATACTGAGGGATTAAGTGTATAATGTTATTTGGGTTAGGTGAATTATGACTTTGACCTATTGGCTTTGAAGTGGTCTAATGTCATTCTGATTTCTGACTTTACCTTGCTTTATGTTAGTGCTGACTATTGCCTTTGACATGGCTTCATGTCATCCTTGCTTTTCTGATTCCATCTTGCTTTGGGCCTTTGTGTGCATGGCTTAACTAACTCCATTTTCATGACTGAAGCTATTTTCTGTGCCTGCACGAAGCAGCAGTAGGTGGGGAGGGCATGTTTTGCTCTTCTCCTGTTTTTTCACACTTTACTGACTAGAGAGAACTGGTTCTTATCAGAGGAATGTACATGGTCTGTCTCGGAGACAAAGCAAAGGAATGATCAACCGATGCAGTAGCCTTGGAGCAGGCTGGTACGGGCTCTCATGAGAACGAGGGGGCGAGGCTTGCTAGAAGCTTCGTTGTGTTTGAATTTGTATTAAAAGGGGAGCCTACACTGGCCTAGTGGAAGTTCACGCTGTGGAGCAGACGTGTTGTCACGGAAGAGTGGAGGCTGGTGTCACCTCTGAGCTTTCACCCGGTTCAAGCAATGGACTCCCCTTGAGCAAAGTGGGGTGAAATGATGAAGCAGTAGGTGAGGTGTCTCTGCTACTAACTGTCTCTTGATTCTTTACTGATTCTCTCCTTTCCTTCTTATTTTCTGATTCTTATATCCATATATATATTTCTACATATATGTTTGCCTTGATTGTGTTTCAATCATACTATTGATATGTTAGAGTCTGCTATGATAGGTGCATTTGGCTTACCATGTGCTGCTATTTACTAATAAATACATCCCAGATATACCAATTCGTCTTTTCCTTGTAGCAGGAGGTGTGGACTCTTCTTGGCCAAGTATTCTGTTGTAGAAGGATGGGGGAATTCCCTTCTAGCAGGTAATTGTGTTATAGGAAGTTGTTCTACTCCTGGCAAGTGATGTGCAAAGTATGTTTCGCTCTAGAGAAGTGCTGTGTATATTGTTTTCTTGCCTTGCCTTTGGGGGAGTGTTCAAAGTTTGCCCACCTTAGGAAGTGCTGTGTATATGTTATATTCCATAAGTTTGGAACTGATATTCTCTCCCTGGGAAAGTGACGGTGCATACCTTGGTCCAGGGGAGATCTGAGCATTACAGCATCCAAGCTTATTTTTATAAAAACCTTTTTCAAGACATTCTACTAAGTATATGTATGTTGGATTTTTGACGTTTTGGTCTTGTCTAGTTCAGATAAAGATATTTTATTTTTCTAAACTGGTGTGGTGTCCATTTGTGGTGTTTTCACTGTGTTACTGTGAGTGTTGGTACACATACTTTACACATTGCTTTGGGATAAGCCTGTCTGCTCGTGCCAAGCTACCAAGGGGGTGAGCAGGGTTTATCTAAAGTGTGTATCCCCCTTACCCTGACATCGAAGCAAGGGTTCCTATTTGTTCAAAGGTACCTACCTCTGCCAACTAGAAACCCCCGGTTCTAACAAGCCTGTTTTTGCTGAAGAGTCTCAAATATTACAGAGGTTGTCGGAGTTGGAGTGGACACTGGGATATTTAATTTTGAAGCTGAGGAGGAAGAGCTGGACACGGTGAGGGAACGTCCCTAGACTGAGAATAGGTTCGGGAACACTCTGAATCCGATGTACGATTTACGTGCTTCCTAAAGCCTTGAAGAGGCTGACAAAGTCTCTGAAGATGATCCATCCATCCCCCTCGACGTCGATCTACTCTTCGACGGTGACCGTTGACGCCCCCTTTACGGTGGGTCTCGTCTCCATATCGAACGGTGGTGTCTCGACGGCGATCAACGACGACGTCTTGGTGTCGACCGTTGGTGGGAGTGCGTCGTTGAGCGACTGTGACGGTGTGTAGACGTCGCTCGGGGGGGGGGGGGGGGATGCGTTGAAACCGATAAAGACCTCGACTGCAACCTGCGAAGTGTTGCCTTCTGCAGTGATCTTCCTGATGCAGACCGGGGTGTCCTCGTCCTCAGCTTTGAAATCAACGTCAAAATTCTTCCTCTTGACAGTGAGTGTCGACGTGTTTTTAACCATGAGTCCTGGGTCGACTGCAAACCGGTTGCTGCAGTACCTCCTCTCTACGTCATTGTCCTCGACCAAGACAGGCACTGTTTTCCAGCCCTCTATCTGCTGGGAAGCTCCCTGGAAGCTGACGACAAAGCCCTGGTAGAGGACTGACCCTCTCCTCGCTCTGAAGTCCCACCTGAAGACTGGGCCTGCTGTTTTCGCCACTCCTCTGCTCTGTCATGCAGAGTGCGCTTTGGGAATGTGTTACAGATCAGACAAGAGTCAGGAACATGACTTGCAGGCAAACATAGTATACACACTCTCTAAGGATCAGTCTTTGCATTCGTTATACCACAGTCTGGACACATCAAAAAGATATGCCATATTTGAGAAAAACTGTAGAAATTCCTGTCAGAAAAAGTCACCCAATCTTTATTCGGTTAATAAAAACCATAAAAGTATACACAACATAAAAAACATTCACAAAATCCTCAACAAATCCATCTCCCTGACCCAAATATAATCATAAAATGACAAACTTAAATCAAGAAGAGTTATCGGTAACTCAAACACAATCAACTAATCAAGTTCATTCTTCAGATTGTGCAACAATAAAACAGTGCACATTTAAAAGCCAACATTGATAATAAATTCCAGTAATGTTACATGTTAAATACAATCTCAGTAACATCTTCTTATATAAATAGTTCTCGATACAGATAAAGGATTAAGTTAATAAAAATTGCAGTTGTAAAGCTATCTTGAACAATGAGTGCAGAGTAAAAAATATGAAGTCCATAAAAGGATAAAACTCTACAAAGAATAACCAATTACCAAACAATGTAATCATTTGTCTATGATATTGCTTATTCTCACCGTAGTCGCAATAAATTTATATACAATTTCGCATATATGTTCATTAGAAAAAATACAGAAAATAGTAGCTATTTGGTAAATTGGTAAATTCAGAAAGGAATTTTGAAGAAATGGGTTGAGCTCAATACTCCAAGGTCTTGATAGCAGGAGCTGAAAAAAAGAACCAAAGTAACTGCCACTAGCTGTGCATGATGTGATACTGGTGGTCTCTGGATTCTTTAACGCACAGCTTCTATTTTCAAGATATATAATGGCAGCCTATGAGGCTATTCTGTCCTTTACTTTTCATCTCGATCATGAAAAAAGGAGTTTTGTGAAGGGGATTCTTCTATGTGCTAAACACTAAAAAATTGCACAAAATATAGTATACTGTGTGAGAAGTTGGCCTGATGTATGATGTCACTAGTTCTAGTGTACACCTTATATCAGTCCAAACAACCCTTATGGTGATTGGTTGTAAAGTCAACCTTATGGATGTATGACGTTACAATGCACACTTTTACAACGCATGCACTTACAACGCATTTTTTACAACGCATAATCCATTACAACGCACTACACTTACAACGCATGACACTACAACGCATTTTTAAAAACTACCTTTACAACGCATACCATTACAACGCATAATATTAAATTGCATTTAAGGTAAGTATTAGATAGTATAGGGGTAAAAATTACTTTTCTAACTCCAGGGGGTGCAACAGTAGGGTAAGTGTTGGATAGTATAGGGGTAAAAATTGCTATTCTAACTCCAGGGGGTGCAACAGTAGGGTAAGTGTTGGATAGTATAGGGGTAAAAATTGCTATTCTAACTCCAGGGGGTGCAACAGTAGGGTAAGTGTTGGATAGGGGTAAAAATTACTATTCTAACTCCAGGGGGTGCAACAGTAGGGTAAGTGTTGGATAGTATAGGGGTAAAAATTACTATTCTAACTCCAGGGGGTGCAACAGTAGGGTAAGTGTTGGATAGTATAGGGGTAAAAATTACTATTCTAACTCCAGGGGATGCAACAGTAGGGTAAGTGTTGGATAGTATAGGGGTAAAAATTACTATTCTAACTCCAGGGGGTGCAACAGTAGGGTAAGTGTTGGATAGTATAGGGGTAAAAATTACTATTCTAACTCCAGGGGGTGCAACAGTAGGGTAAGTGTTGGATAGTATAGGGGTAAAAATTACTGTTCTAACTCCAGGGGGTGCAACAGTAGGGTCAGTGTTGGATAGTATAGGGGTAACAATTACTATTCTAACTCCAGGGGGTGCAACAGTAGGGTAAGTGTTGGATAGTATAGGGGTAACAATTACTATTCTAACTCCAGGGGGTGCAACAGTAGAGTAAGTGTTGGATAGTGTAGGGGTAAAAATTACTATTCTAACTCCAGGGGGTGCAACAGTAGAGTAAGTGTTGGATAGTGTAGTGTAATATTATGCGTTGTAATGGTAGGCGTTGTAATGGAATGCGTTGTAAAGGTAGTTTTTAAAAATGCGTTGTAGTGTCATGCGTTGTAAGTGTAGTGCGTTGTAATGGATTATGCGTTGTAAAAAATGCGTTGTAAGTGTAGTGCGTTGTAACAGTTGCGTTGTAAAGGTTGTTCCCCCAACCTTATAGACCAGCTATCCTAGTGGTTGCATGGACAAGAGCAGTCTTAGGCTAAACTCTGAATGGCATGTGAAGCCAGCTGTGATACCATATATAATCCCTTGAATACCAAATGAAAGGACACCACAACAGATATATATATAAAATAAAGTGTATTTATTCTAGTCAAACCCTCAGCACTCTTTATGAGATTAGAGGTAAGTACAACACAGTCTTATTTAAGCATACATTAAGTCACACAGGTAAGTAATACAGTTAGGCCCTAGGGGCCACGCAAACCATATACTAAGTAAGTGGTATAAGGACCACTGTCACGGAAATAGGATAGGCCTAGGCCTAGGGAATCGCTGGGGCTACACTACACTAGCAACAGTTAGGAAGTGGGAGGCCCACGGGATTCAGGTGCAGAGTGGAAACACTCACGCGTAATGCGTATAGTCGATAGAAATAGTACAGTTCTGAAATAAACAGTTTAAGGACACTTCTGAAGCAGCTAGAGAGTCGAGATTCGGAAACTAGACCCTAGGATAGTCACTACCCTTGTGAGCACCGAAGTACCCAAGTTACCTAGCCCACGGACTGCGGGTGCATAGGTGTGAACTTGCGTCGGGTTTCGTCGTGGACTTCTATGGATGCCTGAAGGAAAGTTGCTGACAGGCAGTCAGTGAAGAGTGTCCGGTGGATCCCAAGGCTGGGATCAAGAAGAGAGGAGACCTGCAAGCAGAAGGGACAGAGTCAAGGTCACTAGCCAGTGACCACGTGGAACCAGGAAGGAACCAGGCGATGTCGTGAAGATTGCAGGTGAAGGTGAAGCTTGTCGTTGCAGCCACGAGGACCAGGGAACGTCGATGACGACCAGGACCAGGAGGCGAGCTGTCCCACGAAGGCTCTTGCTGTCGGCGGCGTCGAAGTTGGACTAGGACTCACCAAGCCTTGGCAAGCAGAACCCACGAAGGACGGAGGACTTGCTTCTGGTGCAGACCAGGAAGGTCTGGGGTGCTTCTCTTTTGCAAGGAAGCGGGAGCAAGTCTGGAGGAGCAAACCAGCAATGAAGATTTCTGGATGCATCGTCACAAAGGCCACTAGCCAACGGGCAAGCAACCGGACAGGCGCGGCAAGCAGGAAAATGCAGAAGGGCCCCACGCAGGACTCGTGGAGTGTGGGGGGCTGATCTTCGGTGCGGATAGTGCTTGGGGTTGGGGCTTCTCAATCCCCGGTGCACAACTTCGAGGGTACCTCAGAAGCTGCGCTGGAAGATACTCACCACTTTTCCCAGGTAGTTGGTCCCACGTCTCTCGTCGCCTCCACGGATCTCAGCTCGGCTGTGGATGTGGATCAGGGTCGGAGAAGTCTGGAAGTCAAGGCTCTGGTCGGGCTCTGCAGTCGGTCCCTCGTAGAACTTCAGCAAAGCAAAGGGTAGTCTCTTGATGGTGCCTGTTTGCACAGGGTAGCCACCCCTTGGCCACAAGGGAGATTCTTCAGTCTTCTTCTTTCGTCAAATGTCGAAGGTCCAGAGTTTCTGTTCAAGTTGCAGGTTCAGGATAATCTAATCTCCTGGGGCCCAGCTACCACTCTTATCCAAATCTGGGGGGCTGGGTTACCTGCTAGGTCACGCCTTATGGGTGGGACCTGGGAGGGGGGTGGTTACACCCCCTTCCCTTTGTCCAGTTTCGCGCCAGGACTGGGGCTGGAGAGCCCCAGCACCGGTTTGAACTGGACTATGCACGGGACACCTTGTGTGCCCCAGGCATGTCTCATTCTATTCATCCCTCCCTGCCCCAATACACTAAGGCCTGTCTGGGGTGGTGCTCGCACCTCCCAAGGCAGGAAACCTATTGTCCAAGCCTCCCTTGCCGGGATCACTCCCAGCAGCAGGAGGTCAGACTCGTGTCTGTGGCAGCAGCATCCATTTTGTGATGCTGGGGCTCTGGTTAACTTTAACCGGGTAAGTAGGTTACAACATGTCTTCTCCCTCTAGAAGGGAGGGATAATATCCTCATCCCCAGAAATGGGATGGGGGTATTATTCCAAAGTGTTAGACACCTTACACAACATGTTTTGATAAGGCCAAACCATAGTTACCATAACCGTTTAAGATTATAAGGTACTTTAAGAGTATATGGTAGGCTATATCATAGAACAGCTATAAGGACATGGTTCCGAAAGCTGCAGACAGGCTCAGCTCATGCTAGAGCACCATCTCACATGTTACCAAGCACTCTGCCTCCAGGATTGTTAAGGCCTGCCATAGGAGTGGCTGATAGGTACACATGTGTCTATATGTAAGTTAGGTATAGGAATACTACACCTAAGCAAGGGGTGATTACACGACCTTGCCCCAGCTGAGTGATCAGCCAGTTGTGTCATAATGGAAGGCCAGGCCAGGGGTGGCATAATACATGCTGCAGCCCCTGGTAGGCCTAGTGTACACCTATGCCCTGGGTACCTAAGGTACACTGTACAGGGGCCAATAAGGTGATCCTATCCAAATGGGTTATGCACCTAAAGTACATAGTATTTATTTAGAGAGAGAACAGCAGGGCTGTGGGTCTGATTAGCAGGCCCACAGCCACATCTAAGTCGAAAACCAGTAAAGCAAAAGCAAAAAGTGGGGGTGAACATAGAAAGCAGACCCTACTCTCCTACACAACCCCCCCCCCCCCAAAACTTAGGGACATTAAACTAACCTTGACCAGTTGAGTCTTCATGTTCTAAGTGGAAATATCTGGAGAGTCCATCTGCATTGGCATGGTCAGTCCCAGGTCTATGTTCCACTGTGAAGTCCATCCCCTGTAGGGAAATGGACCACCTAAGAAGTTTGGGATTTTCACCCTTCATCTGATTTAGCCACAAGAGGGGCTTATGGTCTGTCTGAATCTTGAAGTGAGTGCCAAACAAGTATGGCCTCAGCTTCTTCAGGGCCCAAACCACAGCAAAGGCCTCCCTCTCAATAGCTGACCAACGTTTCTCTCTAGGGGTCAGCCTTCTACTTATAAAAGCAATGGGCTGGTCTTGACCATCTATATTCAGTTGTGAAAGAACAGCTCCCACACCTAACTCAGAAGCATCTGTCTGGACAATGAACTCTTTGGAGTAGTCTGGACTTTTCAGAATAGGTGCACTGCACATGGCCTGCTTCAGGTCATCAAATGCTTGTTGACAGCTTACTGTCCACTGAACTTTCTTTGGCATTTTCTTGGAGGTCAAGTCATTAAGTGGTGTCACAATGGACCCATAGTTCTTAACAAACTTTCTGTAGGACCCAGTCAGGCCCAAGAAAGCTCTGACCTGAGTCTGGGTAGTTGGAGGAGTCCAGTCCTTTATGGTCTGGATCTTGCTCTCCAGTGGTTGAACCTGACCCCCACCAACTAGGTGGCCCAGGTATACAACCTTGCTCTGCCCTATCTGGCACTTAGTGGCCTTGATAGTGAGGCCTGACTTTTGCAGGGCCTCTAAAACATTCCTCAGGTGGACCAGGTGATCCTCCCAGGTGGAGCTAAAGACAGCAATATCATCAAGATAAGCTGTACAATAATCATCCAACCAGTAAGGACTTGATTCACCAACCTTTGGAAAGTGGCAGGTGCATTCTTCAAACCAAAGGGCATTACCACAAATTGATAATGTCCTCCTGGGGTCGAGAAGCAGTTTTGGCCTTTGCATTCTAAGCTAGTCTGATCTGCCAGTAGCCTGCTGTCAGGTCAAATGTGCTCAAAAACTTAGCAGCTGCCAGTCTGTCAATGAGCTCATCTGCCCTAGGTATTGGGTGGGCATCTGTCCTAGTGACAGCATTGAGACCTCTGTAGTCCACGCAAAACCTCATCTCTCTCTTACCATCTTGGGTGTGAGGTTTTGGCACAAGAACTACAGGACTAGCCCAAGGGCTCTCTGAAGGTTCAATGACTCCCAGCTCCAACATCTTTTGTACCTCAACTTTTATGCAGTCCCTGACATGGTCAGGTTGCCTGTAGATTTTACTCTTCACAGGCAGACTGTCACCAGTGTCCACCTCATGGGTGCACCTGTTTGTCTGACTTGGGGTCAGAGAGAACATATGTCTGTAGGATTGCAGAACCTGTCTGCAGTCCTGTTGCTGATGGACAGTGAGGCTGTCAGAAAAGACCACACCATCAACTGAGCCATCATCAGGGTTCTGAGTCAACAGGTCTGGGAGAGGGTCACTCTCTTCCTCCTGCCCCTCATCTGTAGCCATGAGTAAGCCCATGTCTGCCCTGTCAACATATGCCTTCAATCTGTTGACATGAAGCACCCTGTGGGGGCTTCTGGGAGTCCCAAGGTCCACCAAGTAGGTGACTTCTCCCTTTTTCTCAACAATAGTGTGGGGTCCAGACCATTTGTCTTGGAGTGCTGCTGGGGCCACTGGCTCCAACACCCACACTTTCTGCCCTGGCTGGTAAACAGTCAATACAGCCTTTTGGTCATGCCAAGCTTTTTGGAGTTCTTGGCTTGCCTCAAGGTTTTTAGAAGCCTTCTTCATATACTCTGCCATCCTGGAGCGGAGACCAAGTACATAATCCACTATGTCAAGTTTGGGTTGTCTGAGAGGTCTCTCCCATCCTTCCTTTACTAAATATAGGGGTCCTCTTACAGGATGCCCAAACAAAAGCTCAAAAGGGCTGTAGCCAACCCCCTTTTGTGGGACCTCTCTGTAAGCAAACAGAAGGCAGGGTAAAAGGATGTCCCATCTTCGCCTAAGCTTGTCTGGTAAAGCTTTTATCATTCCCTTTAGGGTCTTGTTGAATCTCTCAACAAGCCCATTGCACTGTGGGTGATAGGGTGTGGTGAACTTGTAGTTCACACCACACTCCTTCCACATTGCAGTCAAGTATCCTGACATGAAGTTGGCACCTCTGTCAGAAATGACCTCCTTTGGAAAGCCCACTCTGGAGAATACTCCAAGCAGGGCCCTTGCCACAACAGGAGCTGTTGTGGTCCTCAGGGGAATAGCTTCTGGATACCTGGTGGCATGGTCCACTATCACCAGTATAAATCTGTGCCCAGATGCTGTTTGTGGGTCCATTGGTCCTACAATATCTATGCCCACTCTTTCAAAGGGAACCACCACCACAGGTAGTGGTATGAGGGGGGCCTTTGTGGTGCCACCTGATTTGCCACTGGCTTGGCAGGTGACACAGGAGCGACAAAACTCCTTGGTATCTTCTGACATATGGGGCCAGTGAAAGTGAGGGACAAGCCTGTCCCAAGTCTTGTTCTGGCCTAAATGTCCTGCAAGGGGAATATCATGGGCCAAGGTAAGAAGGAAGCCTCTGAACTTCAGTGGTATGACCAACCTCCTGGATGCACCAGGCTTGGGGTCTCTAGCCTCTGAGTACAGTAGCCCTTCATCCCAATACACTCTATGGGTACCTTGAGCATTCCCTGCAGCCTCAGCAGCAGCCAGCTGTCTGAGGGGTTCAAGAGAGGGGCAGTCTAATTGAGCCTGCCTCAGATCTGCCCTTGAAGGTCCCCCTGTCCCAAGAAACTCAACATGATCAGGTTCAAGTTCTTCTAGGACAGTTCCTTCAGGGCTCTCAGAATCATCCACCTGGGAGGGCTGATCCACCACCTGAGGCAGGGGGGAAGGCACAGCCTTAACCCTACTGCTCTTTCTCTTGGGTTGTGACTGGTCCATAGTTTCAGGATCCAGCACTTGTTCAGTGGTGCACTTTTTGGCCTGTGACCTGGTCACAGCAAGGACATGTGCATCTATCCCCAGCATTTCTGCATGGGTCCTATACTCCACTTCAGACCAAACTGAAGTTTCAAGATCATTGCCCAGTAAACACTCTACAGGAAGGTCTGAACTAACAACAACTTTCTTGAGGCCAGTTACCCCTCCCCAGGAGAAGTTAACAATAGCCACACTATGGGAGGTAGTGGCATTGCTAGCGTTGGTCACTAGGTAATTCTCACCTAGTATGATCTGTCTAGGGTCCACAAAGGCAGGTGTCACCATTGTGACACTAGCCCCAGTGTCCCTGTACGCCTGAGCCATTCTTTGGTTGATAAAAGGCGTCTGTCTGTACTTGCCCAGGTTACTGGGGCCTACAGTAGAGGACAAAGCTAAGTCCCCATCACAGATCAGAACTGCCTGAGTAGGTATTCTGACTAGGCCAGAATCCTCCTCAGTTCCCAGGGTTAACCCTACTACACCCTTTTGCTGGGAACCACCACTTACAGCTGCTGGACTAGGGGGTACAGTTGCCTTAGGGGCAATGGTGGCTGGGGGCTTATCCTTTTTGGTGCACTCACTAAACCAATGTGAGTTGGACTTACAATAGTTGCACCATGGTTTCTTTTGGCCATCTTTCTTTTTATCCTTTTTGGGACCACCCTCCCCCTGAGCCTTTTGGGGGCCTGGTGAAAACTTCTGGTCTTTTTGTTTCTGATCATTACCCTTCTGGTCTGCCTTTTTCTGATCACCGCCCTGGTTCTGGTTTTTCTGCTTAACTCTAGTCCTGACCCATCTATCTGCCTTCTTTCCCAATTCTTGGGGAGAAGTCAGATCAGAATCAATCAGGTGTTGATGCAGTAGCTGGTTTTGACAGTTGTTAAGGATGTGTTCCCTCATGATCAAATTATACAATCCTGTATAGTCCTTAACCTTACTTCCCACTAGCCAGCCTTCCAGAGCCTTAGTGGCACAATCTACAAAGTCAGTCCAGTCCTGAGTCTGTGTCTTCTGGGTATCCCTGAACAACAACCTGTATTGTTCAGTGGTTAGGCCAAACCCATCAATCAGAGCACTCTTCAGGACAGTGTAATTGTCTGTATCCTTGTTAGACCTGGCACCATTGGCGTGAGTCTCCCTTCCATTTTTTCGCTGTGTCTCCCCTGTTTTTGCTGGTTATAGATGCTCTGGGCGCTGTGCCACTGCCATTCAGTGCCACAGCGCGAATGCTCCCTTTGTAAAGATGACATATGAATTGGTACATCCATGATTGGCTTATTTGGTTTACCTGTTAGTCCCTAGTAGCGTGGCCTGTGTGTGCCCAGGGCTGGTAAACCGAATGCTGCTGGTGGGCCTGCAGCGCTGGTTTGTGCCACCCACAGAAGCAGCTTGTAAAGTATGTCTCAGACCTGCCACTGCAGTGTCTGCGTGCAGTCCAGAACTGCCATCTTGGCTGTGAAGTGCACCCACTTCCCAGCCCCTAAACCTTCCTTTGGCATCCTGTAAGTCCCCCTTATGATAGGGCGCATTGTATGTGTAAGGTAGGACATGCCCTGATGTATGTAGCATGTCCTAGTAGTGAATTACACCCCATTTCGTTTTTCACTACTGTAAGGCTACCTGTTCTCCATAGGCCAGAATGGGAGGTCTGGGCTATTACATTCTATAGTCCTAACTGACCCACAGAACATGGTAGAAAAACGAATCTAGTATGCCTGAGCTCAGAATATTAAAATACATCTTTTAGTAAAGGTTATTTTTATATTCTGTGTTTGAAACTACCACTTTTAGAGTATAGGTACTTTCTTGCCTAAGCCTTCCAGTTTGCTCTGTTATGATGTGTATTGGCTGTCTGGTTTTGGAGGGACAGGGCAGGCTGAGTCAGACCTGGGTTGAATAGAGCGACCTGCCTTGGTGTGAGGGGAGGGGTAGCTCCTGCACTTGAATAGGACTGTGCCTGGCAAGGTGAATGCTGGCTCCACCTCCCACTGTGCGTCTGAGGCAGACCCCCTCTTTCTGAAAGGAAGGATGCAGCCTGATCAACAAAGTGCTCCAGGGCTGGGCAGAACTGGTTCTGGCTGGGTTCAGAGACTTGGGACCCATAAGAACAAAGACATTGGGGGTATAAATATTTGTGCACAAACCCCTACAATTTGTATTGCTCCTGGATAACAAGAAGAACCTCTGTCCGTGTGGCTACAGGAATCTGCAAGAGAAGGGCTGTCCTTGTGCCTTGAGTGCTGTTTCTGGGACTGGCCTGCAGCTGCTACTACTGGACTTCAAGAAGAGGAAAAGAACTTTGATTGGACTTTTATTTCTTTTGCTACAGCAACTACCCAAGGGCTAGGAGAGAGCTAGCCTTCTGCTGGAGTCTCAGGCACATCAGACTCCACCATCAGCCTCCTGTTTCCTCCCAGCGAGGATTACTATCTGCAGGTGAGGCTCCTGTGTGTTCCAGGACCTCTATTTCTACTGTTGAGAAGAGAGCGCTGAAAATCGTCGCTAACCTCCGTTAGCGAGCCGCTGCAGCTGGTGAGCGTGAGAAAAATCGCCGCTCCGCTGTCGCCGAGCGCTCGCTAACCCCGAAGATCGTCGCAGCACCTGTCTGCGGGCCTGAAAACGCCCGCTATCTGAAGATCGTCGCAGCACCTGTCTGCGGGCCTGAAAACGCCCGCTATCTGAAATCATCGCAACAGGATCATCGCAGCGCGGACGCCGAGCGTTCGCCATTTTCCCCGCATCGAATCCGGATCATCGCTCCCTCGCGGAGCGCCATCTTTGTCAACGCAGCAAGATCGCACACGCAACTGGCTCGGTGCATCATCCTCCCTTCGTGGCAAGGATTTCATCGCATCACCGGCTTAGCGTGAGGAAGTTTGTCGCTTTGTCCTGCCCGCAACCCAGCGCATCATCCTCCCTCGCGGTAAGGATTCAACGCATCGCTGGTTAGCGTGAGGAAATTTCTCGCTACAGCTCCTTAGCGACATTTTTGTTGCTTTGCTCCAGGAACCAGATACTTTGTGAGTAAAAGGGTCGCAGAGACCCCTGCCTTGAACTAGACATCATTTTGTGCATCCTGAACTATTTTTCCTTGCAGCATTTCTAAAGTAATTATATTTTTATAGTATTGTGGATTTTTACTGTTATTGGTCTTGTGATTAAGTCTATATAAAAATACCTATTTTTCATAACTACTTGAGTGGTGTCCATTTGTAGTGTTCCTCATTATATTACTGTGTATGTTCATAAATGGTTCACACACTGCCTCTGAGATAAGCCTAGCTGCTCGTGCTACGTTACCACAAGGTTGAGCAGGGGTTGTCAAAGGGTGTAGGCTGCTTACTCTGACTTAGGAAGAAGGGTCCCTACTTGGACAGTGGCCAGCCATTGCCAACTAGAGACCCCCATTTCTAACATTGGTGGTCAGCGGTGAGGATCTGGACTTGCATTTATGATTGCATACAGTAATTATAGTGTACACTACTAGTGAGTGCAGACCATAACATAACCACGTACGTTGTTGAGATTTTTTGATTCTATTTTTGATCGTTATTGCCAGTTATTGCCACAATGGGCAAGCCCAGATCCAATGCCTCTGAGGATCTCTCCTGGGAAGAAGAGAAATTAGACACCTACAATGCCAAGCAGCTCAAATGTTTTTGCAAACGCTTCACGGTCCCTATCACAGGTCTCACTAAGAGGGAAGAGTATTACAAGGCGCTGAAGGCCTGGTTAGAAGCCAGGGAGGCCCCTAGGAATGAGGAAGGGCCTGTGGAGGGGGGAGAGAATGCAGGAGAGCAGCAGGAAGAAATTGTAGATTTGGTAGGCGATAAAGCAGTTTCCAGCCCGGGCACTAGTGTGTCCTCAAGGGGCCTGACTCCAGAAGAGATGGAGGACAGGGAGAGATAGGCGGCATAATATGGAGATGGCTAAGCTTAAATTGGATGGTCAGAGAGACCTAGAGAATAAGAAGTTAGAAGTTGAGATAATGAAGGTGAAATTTGAACATGAGAGAGTTTTGAGGGAGTTGGAGATTAAGGCCAAGAGTATTGAGATCTCCCCCTCTGGTGGCAGCATACCAGTAGTGCATACTGAGAGTAGAGTGTATATACCTAAAGAGGTTATTAAGGATTTTCATAAAATTGAGGATATTGGGCAATGGTTTGCCGCTTATGAATTAGCCATGGTGTCCCACCGGGTCCCTGAGAAGGATTGGGGAGCGGGGTTGTGGGGACGGTTTGTGAGTGAGGGGAGGGATACCTTGTTGGACCTACCCCCAGAGAGTAGGATGATTTACGCCCACATGAAGGAAGCTTTGATTACCCGCTATGGTTTAACCCCTGAAATGTACAGGCAGAGATTTAGAACCTGCAAGAAGATAGAGGGTACCACATGGGTTGAATATGTGTCTTTTTTTGGCGGAGCAATGGAGCGCTGGGTAAAAGGCAGCAAAGTAGAAACTTTTGAGCAACTGTATGACTTGATTGCATGGGAGCATTTTTCTAGTAACTGTCTTCCTGAGCTACGCCAGCATCTGATAGATTGCAAGCTGGCTAACCCTAGGAAGCTTGCTGAGGAGGCGGACCGCTAGGTGAGCACCCGGGTTCGCAAGGGTCCAGTGGGAGACTTCGCCAAAGGTGGGCAGGGTCCCCAGCAGAGAGGTGGGGGGGACCGGGGTAAACCAAGGGAGTTCCACCGAGGGCCCCAAGATAATTCCCAAGGGAACCAGGCAGTGATATCCCAGCCTCCCCCAGATAAGAAGCCAGTGCCTCCAACAGGTAATCCTGTTCCAAGGAGGCCCCCTACTTGTTTTAAGTGTGGCCAGGTGGGCCGCAGATACTTTGACCCCCAGTGTCCCCAAAAGGATACTGCTGCACCACCCTGTGCACCGCCCCGCCAGCTTGCTAGTGTAGCCCTGGGGGAGGAGGAGATGGGTGCCCCAGGTGGGTGGGACCCCGTAGAGTTGACCCTTGTCTCACTAGGAGACTTTGAAATGGTTCCTAAGCCTGCACTGCCTGATAACACTAAAAAATACCGGCAGTGGGTAACCATCAATGGCCATAGAGTGGAGGCTCTGAGGGACACAGGAGCCAGTGTAACTGCTGTCAGCTCCCGGTTGGTGTCCAAAGAGCAGGTTGTGCCCCATGCATTCTACCCAGTAGTGTCTGCAGACAACACAGAGAGCCAATGTGAGGTGGCTCAGGTTCCCTTTGAGAGGGGGGGGTCTCAGGAACTCTTCAGGTGGCTGTGAGGCCCGCCATGCCTGTGGACTGTCTGTTGGGCAATGATTTAGAGAACTCACCGTGGGCTACAGTGGAGAGGAGAGCTCACTTGCAAATGTTGGGACTGCCTGAGTGGGCATGTGCTACCACTCGGTCCATGGCAGCCAGAGAGAGTGTTGAGAAAGACCTGGAGCCTGAGAATATAGCCCAGGTCCCTGCCTTAGAGGGAGGGGGCAGGGGGCGCGGGAAACCGGCCCCCTTGGTTCCCACGGCCCAGGAGGGAGCAGACCCTGAGGGGGATGCCCTGGAGCCTACCGGGAAGCAGAGTACCGACCTGGGGGACCTGCCTGAGCTGACCCAGTGGCAGCAGGAAGGGGGGCCCACCAGGGAGGAGTTTTGTGAACAGCAGAGAACTTGCCCCTCTCTTGAGGGTATGCGGCAACAGGCTGCAGCCCAGGCAGCAGGTGATATGTCCGGTTCACATCTGATTTATTGGGAGAACAGTCTCCTGTATAGCGAGCCTAAGGTTGCTGAGCCGGGGTCAGCCCGTGTGCTGGTGGTACCCGAGTGCTTCAGAACCTTCCTACTGGGGTTGGCTCATGACATTCCATTGGCAGGACATCTGGGGCAGACCAAGACCTTTGAAAGGCTGGTCACCCACTTTTATTGGCCCCAGATGCGCAAGAGTTCAGATACGTATTGTAGGACCTGTGAGACTTGCCAGGCAAGTGGGAAGAGTGGGGGGAAGATCAAAGCCCCACTCCAACCCTTCCCAGTTGTTAGCACCCCATTCGAGCGAGTGGGCATTGACATTGTGGGGCCTCTGGACCCCAAGACAGCCATGGGCAACAGGTACATCCTGGTCTTGGTGGACCATGCCACCCGGTACCCTGAAGCCATCCCGCTCAGGACGGTGACGGCCCCCGTGGTGGGACGTGCACTGATGGGGATCTTCTCCCGTGTGGGGTTCCCCAGAGAGGTGGTGAGCGACAGGGGGACCAACTTCATCTCCCAGTATATGAAGTCTCTGTGGAAGGAGTGTGGGGTGACTTACAAGTCCACCACTCCTTACCACCCCCAGGGTAACGGTCTGGTTGAGAGATTCAACCGGACCTTGAAGGGCATGATCATGGGCCTAGAGGAGCCCCTGAGGCGTAAGTGGGACGTCCTCTTGCCATGCCTGTTGTTTGCATACCGTGAAGTGCCACAGAAGTCCTTAGGGTTCAGCCCCTTTGAACTGCTCTATGGCCATCCGGTAAGAGGGCCTCTGAGTTTGGTCAAGGAAGGCTGGGAGCAATCTCCCAGGAAACCTCCCCAGGATGTGTTTAGCTACATCCTGGCCTTCAGAAACCAAACTCGGCGTTTCAGAAACATTGCTGAGGCAAATCTGGAAGCCAGCCAGGAGGAGATGAAACGTTGGCACGACCAGAATGCCACTCTGGTCGAGTTTCAACCTGGTCAAAAGGTTTGGGTACTGGCCCCAGTGGAGCCCTGTGCGCTCCAAGATAAGTGGACCGGTCCATTTGAGGTGGTGGAGCGAAAAAGTCAAGTTACCTATTTGGTGGACTTTAAATCTGCGGGTCCTGCATGTGAATCGCCTAAAGCCCCACTTTGCGAGGTCTGAAGTGGGCATGCTTCTTGCCACAGATGCAGGGATGGAGGAGGAGAGTGAGCCTCTTACTGACCTCCTGTGTGCAGGAGAGAAGGATGGGTCAGTGGAGGGTGTGGTCCTCTCCACCACACTGACCCCAGAACAGCAGAGAGATTGCCACCAGCTGTTGGGGCAATTCCCAGATTTATTTTCCCTGGTACCTGGTGTCACTGACTGGTGCGTCCATGAGATAGACACCGGGGACAGTCCTCCTGTCAAGCACAAGGCTTACAGGGTGACCGACAGGGTAAGGGCCTGCATTAAGGAGGAGGTCTCCAAAATGTTTGCCCTGGGGGTGATTGAGTCCTCTAGCAGCCCTTGGTCCAGCCCCGTGGTCTTGGTACCAAAGGCTGCAGCGCCTGGTGACACTCCAGAACTTAGGTTCTGTGTGGACTACCGAGGTCTCAATTCGGTCACGAGGACCGACGCGCACCCCATCCCCAGAGCTGATGAGCTCATAGATCGGTTGGGGGCTGCCCGGTACCTCAGCACGTTTGATCTAACGTCTGGGTACTGGCAGATCGCCTTAACTGATGGGGCAAAGGAGAGGTCTGCATTCTCCACCCCAGATGGGCACTACCAGTTCCGTGTGATGCCCTTTGGGATGAAGAATGCCCCTGCCACCTTTCAGAGGTTGGTCAACCAGGTGTTGGCTGGGCTGGAGGATTTCAGTGCCGCCTACCTTGACGACATTGCCGTATTTAGTTCCTCATGGGAGGACCACTTACGCCACCTCTGGGAATTGTTGATGGCGCTGCGCAGGGCAGGCCTCACAATCAAGGCCAGTAAGTGCCAGATTGGGCAGGGTTCGGTGGAGTACTTAGGACACCAGGTAGGGAGTGGCCAGGTGGCCCCTCTACAGCCCAAGATTGAGACCATCCTGGCTTGGGAGCCCCCAAGGACCCAGACCCAGGTGAGGGCCTTCTTAGGACTCACGGGTTATTACAGGAGGTTTGTCAAGGGGTATGGCAGCATTGTTGCCCCCTTGACTGAGCTGACTTCCAAGAAGCAGCCCAAGATTGTGAACTGGACTGACACCTGTCAGAAAGCTTTTGATGCTCTCAAGACTGCCATGTGTACAGCACCCGTACTCCAGGCGCCCAACTTTGCTAAGGAATTTATTGTCCAGACAGACGCTTCAGAGCATGGGGTGGGGGCTGTTCTGTCACAGATGAATGAGGAGGGACTAGACCAACCTGTAGCCTTCATCAGTAGGAGGTTACTTCCACGGGAACAGAGGTGGAGTGCGATCGAGCGAGAGGCATTTGCTGTGGTCTGGGCGCTGAAGAAGCTGAGACCATACCTGTTTGGGACTCACTTCCGGGTTCAGACCGACCACAGGCCCCTCAGGTGGTTAATGCAGATGAGGGGTGAGAATCCCAAGTTGTTAAGGTGGTCCATTTCCCTACAGGGTATGGACTTTACGGTGGAACACCGCCCTGGTACAGAACACGCCAATGCTGATGGTCTGTCCAGATTTTTCCGCCTTAGTGATGAGAACCTCCCAGGGGATGGGTAGTTCTCCCCACATTTCAGCTGGAGGGGACGTGTGTTAGACCTGGCACCATTGGCGTGAGTCTCCCTTCCATTTTTTCGCTGTGTCTCCCCTGTTTTTGCTGGTTATAGATGCTCTGGGCGCTGTGCCACTGCCATTCAGTGCCACAGCGCGAATGCTCCCTTTGTAAAGATGACATATGAATTGGTACATCCATGATTGGCTTATTTGGTTTACCTGTTAGTCCCTAGTAGCGTGGCCTGTGTGTGCCCAGGGCTGGTAAACCGAATGCTGCTGGTGGGCCTGCAGCGCTGGTTTGTGCCACCCACAGAAGCAGCTTGTAAAGTATGTCTCAGACCTGCCACTGCAGTGTCTGCGTGCAGTCCAGAACTGCCATCTTGGCTGTGAAGTGCACCCACTTCCCAGCCCCTAAACCTTCCCTTGGCATCCTGTAAGTCCCCCTTATGATAGGGCGCATTGTATGTGTAAGGTAGGAC
Organism: Triturus cristatus; assembly: GCF_964204655.1. NCBI lineage: Eukaryota > Metazoa > Chordata > Amphibia > Caudata > Salamandridae > Triturus > Triturus cristatus. The sequence continues at coordinate 984,272,533 of NC_140590.1, forward strand.
ATGCCCTGATGTATGTAGCATGTCCTAGTAGTGAATTACACCCCATTTCGTTTTTCACTACTGTAAGGCTACCTGTTCTCCATAGGCCAGAATGGGAGGTCTGGGCTATTACATTCTATAGTCCTAACTGACCCACAGAACATGGTAGAAAAACGAATCTAGTATGCCTGAGCTCAGAATATTAAAATACATCTTTTAGTAAAGGTTATTTTTATATTCTGTGTTTGAAACTACCACTTTTAGAGTATAGTTACTTTCTTGCCTAAGTCTTCCAGTTTGCTCTGCTATGATGTGTATTGGCTGTCTGGTTTTGGAGGGACAGGGCAGGCTGAGTCAGACCTGGGTTGAATAGAGCGACCTGCCTTGGTGTGAGGGGAGGGGTAGCTCCTGCACTTGAATAGGACTGTGCCTGGCAAGGTGAATGCTGGCTCCACCTCCCACTGTGCGTCTGAGGCAGACCCCCTCTTTCTGAAAGGAAGGATGCAGCCTGATCAACAAAGTGCTCCAGGGCTGGGCAGAACTGGTTCTGGCTGGGTTCAGAGACTTGGGACCCCTAAGAACAAAGACTTTGGGGGTATAAATATTTGTGCACAAACCCCTACAATTTGTATTTCTCCTGGATAACAAGAAGAACCTCTGTCCGTGTGGCTACAGGAATCTGCAAGAGAAGGGCTGTCCTTGTGCCTTGAGTGCTGTTTCTGGGACTGGCCTGCAGCTGCTACTACTGGACTTCAAGAAGAGGAAAAGAACTTTGATTGGACTTTTATTTCTTTTGTTACAGCAACTACCCAAGGGCTAGGAGAGAGCTAGCCTCCTGCTGGAGTCTCAGGCACATCAGACTCCACCATCAGCCTCCTGTTTCCTCCCAGCGAGGATTACTATCTGCAGGTGAGGCTCCTGTGTGTTCCAGGACCTCGATTTCTACTGTTGAGAAGAGAGCGCTGAAAATCGTCGCTAACCTCCGTTAGCGAGCCGCTGCAGCTGGTGAGCGTGAGAAAAATCGCCGCTCCGCTGTCGCCGAGCGCTCGCTAACCCCGAAGATCTTCGCAGCACCTGTCTGCGGGCCTGAAAACGCCCGCTATCCGAAGATCGTCGCAGCACCTGTCTGCGGGCCTGAAAACGCCCGCTATCTGAAATCATCGCAACAGGATCATCGCAGCGCGGACGCCGAGGGTTCGCCATTTTCCCCGCATCGAATCCGGATCGTCGCTCCCTCGCGGAGCGCCATCTTTGTCAACGCAGCAAGATCGCACACGCAACAGGCTCGGTGCATCATCCTCCGTTTGCGGCAAGGATTTCATCGCATCACCGGCTTAGCGTGAGGAAGTTTGTCGCTTTGTCCTGCCCGCAACCCAGCGCATCATCCTCCCTCGCGGTAAGGATTCAACGCATCGCTGGTTAGCGTGAGGAAATTTCTCGCTACAGCTCCTTAGCGACATTTTTGTTGCTTTGCTCCAGGAACCAGATACTTTGTGAGTAAAAGGGTCGCAGAGACCCCTGCCTTGAACTAGACATCATTTTGTGCATCCTGAACTATTTATCCTTGCAGCATTTCTAAAGTAATTATATTTTTATAGTATTGTGGATTTTTACTGTTATTGGTCTTGTGATTAAGTCTATATAAAAATACCTATTTTTCATAACTACTTGAGTGGTGTCCATTTGTAGTGTTCCTCATTATATTACTGTGTATGGTCATAAATGCTTCACACACTGCCTCTGAGATAAGCCTAGCTGCTCGTGCTACGTTATCACAGGGTTGAGCAGGGGTTGTCAAAGGGTGTAGGCTGCTTACTCTGACTTAGGAAGAAGGGTCCCTACTTGGACAGTGGCCAGCCATTGCCAACTAGAGACCCCCATTTCTAACAATCCTCATCACTAACTGTGAGGAGCTTGTCTCTACCTTTCTCAGAGAAGGAGAGCCACAAGATAGCTGCCCACTGACTTTGGGGTACCTGCTGTACATTGCAAGCTCTCTCCAAAGCAGTTATCCATTTGTGGATGTCATCCCCACACTTGTAGGGAGGGACAATCTTGCTCAGGTTTCTATTATCATAGTGCCTGTCTCTATCCTTAGGGATATTGCTGCCACCAGTGGGTTCTGACCCACTTAACTTTTGCTCTCTAGCCAGTGCAAGCTTCTCCTTGGCAAGGGCAAGTTCTTCCCTCTGAATCCTCAGATTAGCTTCCCTCATTCTGGCTTCATGCTCCTTTCTCTCAGGGGAAGTCATTCCCCTGTGAGAGGAAGCATTAGAGATGCTAGAGACATGGGAGTGGATGGATTCCCTTGAAGGGGATCTGTCCCTCCTGCTTCTCTGTGTAAGCCCACTTGGGGGTCTGTATGGGGGTACCCCATGCAAACTCCCATGTAAGCTTAGGTTAGCCTGGCTAAGTTTTCCTACTTGGCCCTGGCTGTCTACCTCTTCATTTGAAGTCCCATCTGACTCATCTGTGGTGGGTAGACCCTCCTTTGTACCTAGGGTACTGGCCTGTGAGGCTCTAAGAGCATCATACTCCTCTAGGAGTTGTACTAGCTGAAGGAGGGTAGGGTTTGCACCCTGTTTTAACTTTCTGGAGGTACACAATTGTCTCATCTCCTGAAAAGTTAGGGTATCATATCTAGAGGGGGTCTTCTCCAGACCTGCCCCTCCTGAGAGAGCATCTTCTTGATCTCTTCCCAGAGACATGATCTAGTGAGGGTGTGGTGTGTGCACCTACCTACACTAGTTGTTTCTACTAAACCTCTCTGGTAGTTGTAGTCAGGGTGTGTTACTCCCTTCAACCTACAACCACTAAGTCCAGTAGGACTTAAGTATTATAATCTATGTTATATGTACCTAGACAATATCTGTGTGATCTTTCAATTTAGTATCTCAAGATTACAATGGTATTACAACAGCAAGCTCAGATCCCAACCGCTGCTCACCAATGTGAGAAGTTGGCCTGATGTATGATGTCACTAGTTCTAGTGTACACCTTATATCAGTCCAAACAACCCTTATGGTGATTGGTTGTAAAGTCAACCTTATAGACCAGCTATCCTAGTGGTAGCATGGACAAGAGCAGTCTTAGGCTAAACTCTGAATGGCATGTGAAGCCAGCTGTGATACCATATATAATCCCTTGAATACCAAATGAAAGGACACCACAACAGATATATATATAAAATAAAGTGTATTTATTCTAGTCAAACCCTCAGCACTCTTTATGAGATTAGAGGTAAGTACAACACAGTCTTATTTAAGCATACATTAAGTCACACAGGTAAGTAATACAGTTAGGCCCTAGGGGCCACGCAAACCATATACTAAGTAAGTGGTATAAGGACCACTGTCACAGAAATAGGATAGGCCTAGGCCTAGGGAATCGCTGGGGCTACACTACACTAGCAACAGTTAGGAAGTGGGAGGCCCACGGGATTCAGGTGCAGAGTGGAAACACTCACGCGTAATGCGTATAGTCGATAGAAATAGTACAGTTCTGAAATAAACAGTTTAAGGACACTTCTGAAGCAGCTAGAGAGTCGAGACTCGGAAACTAGACCCTAGGATAGTCACTACCCTTGTGAGCACCGAAGTACCCAAGTTACCTAGCCCACGGACTGCGGGTGCATAGGTGTGAACTTGCGTCGGGTTTCGTCGTGGACTTCTATGGATGCCTGAAGGAAAGTTGCTGACAGGCAGTCAGTGAAGAGTGTCCGGTGGATCCCAAGGCTGGGATCAAGAAGAGAGGGGACCTGCAAGCAGAAGGGACAGAGTCAAGGTCACTAGCCAGTGACCACGTGGAACCAGGAAGGAACCAGGCGATGTTGTGAAGATTGCAGGTGAAGGTGAAGCTTGTCGTTGCAGCCACGAGGACCAGGGAACGTCGAGGACGACCAGGACCAGGAGGCGAGCTGTCCCACGAAGGCTCTTGCTGTCGGCGGCGTCGAAGTTGGACTAGGACTCACCAAGCCTTGGCAAGCGGAACCCACGAAGGACGGAGGACTTGCTTCTGGTGCAGACCAGGAAGGTCTGGGGTGCTTCTCTTTTGCAAGGAAGCGGGAGCCAGTCTGGAGGAGCCAAACCAGCAGTGAAGATTTCTGGATGCGTCGTCACAAAGGCCACTAGCCAATGGGCAAGCAACCGGACAGGCGCGGCAAGCAGGAAAATGCAGAAGGGCCCCACGCAGGACTCGTGGAGTGTGGGGGGCTGATCTTCGGTGCGGATGGTGCTTGGGGTTGGGGCTTCTCAGTCCCCGGTGCACAACTTCGAGGGTACCTCAGAAGCTGCGCTGGAAGATACTCGCCACTTTTCCCAGGTAGCCGGTCCCACGTCTCTCGTCGCCTCCACGGATCTCAGCTCGGCTGTGGATGTGGATCAGGGTCGAGAAGTCTGGAAGTCAAGGCTCTGGTCGGGCTCTGCAGTCGGTCCCTCGTAGAACTTCAGCAAAGCAAAGGGTAGTCTCTTGATGGTGCCTGTTTGCACAGGGTAGCCACTCCTTGGCCACAAGGGAGATTCTTCAGTCTTCTTCTTTCGTCGAATATCGAAGGTCCAGAGTTTCTGTTCAAGTTGCAGGTTCAGGATAATCTAATCTCCTGGGGCCCAGCTACCACTCTTATCCAAATCTGGGGGGCTGGGTTACCTGCTAGGTCACGCCTTATGGGTGGGACCTGGGAGGGGGGTGGTTACACCCCCTTCCCTTTGTCCAGTTTCGCGCCAGGACTGGGGCTGGAGAGCCCCAGCACCGGTTTGAACTGGACTATGCACGGGACACCTTGTGTGCCCCAGGCATGTCTCATTCTATTCATCCCTCCCTGCCCCAATATACTAAGGCCTGTCTGGGGTGGTGCTCGCACCTCCCAAGGCAGGAAACCTATTGTCCAAGCCTCCCTTGCCGGGATCACTCCCAGCAGCAGGAGGTCAGACTCGTGTCTGTGGCAGCAGCATCCATTTTGTGATGCTGGGGCTCTGGTTAACTTTAACCGGGTAAGTAGGTTACAACATGTCTTCTCCCTCTAGAAGGGAGGGATAATATCCTCATCCCCAGAAATGGGATGGGGGTATTATTCCAAAGCGTTAGACACCTTACACAACATATTTTGATAAAGCCAAACCATAGTTACCATAACCGTTTAAGATTATAAGGTACTTTAAGAGTATATGGTAGGCTATATCATAGAACAGCTATAAGGACATGGTTCCGAAAGCTGCAGACAGGCTCAGCTCATGCTAGAGCACCATCTCACATGTTACCAAGCACTCTGCCTCCAGGATTGTTAAGGCCTGCCATAGGAGTGGCTGATAGGTACACATGTGTCTATATGTAAGTTAGGTATAGGAATACTACACCTAAGCAAGGGGTGATTACACGACCTTGCCCCAGCTGAGTGATCAGCCAGTTGTGTCATAATGGAAGGCCAGGCCAGGGGTGGCATAATACATGCTGCAGCCCCTGGTAGGCCTAGGGTACACCTATGCCCTGGGTACCTAAGGTACACTGTACAGGGGCCAATAAGGTGATCCTATCCAAATGGGTTATGCACCTAAAGTACATAGTATTAATTTAGAGAGAGAACAGCAGGGCTGTGGGTCTGATTAGCAGGCCCACAGCCACATCTAAGTCGAAAACCAGTAAAGCAAAAGCAAAAAGTGGGGGTGAACATAGAAAGCAGACCCTACTCTCCTACATACTGGCACCCTTTTTTCACTTCTAGATGAAGATGTGGCCCGTGTAGCCTATATCTTTAGGCTTCATTATTATCTCTCTATCTCTTAAGTGTCTTTGCAGGCCTTCCTGAAGAAAGGTGAATAATATCCTCTTAAGAAGATATATCTAAAAGAAGTCTCCCGGAGTTCCCGCATGTGGGCGGGACTATTCAAGTGCTTATGGCTATACATGGAAATCCCCTATGAGAGAATTTGCATTTTTATGTCACACAAAGAGCTTTTGAAGTGAGGTTCCCCACTTCAGAAAAGACTAAATCAATGTCTTAATTCTCTTTCCCACTTGTGGCAGCTGGCGCCCATCTGTATGAGAGCACCAGCCTACATACGTGAAGACCCAGCACATGCTCTACTGACATTACAACTCCGTGCCATAACAATGGAAGACAAAGATGGTTTGCATCTTGGGACAGAATTTCATACTTGGCCCAGTCTTGCTTGATGATGTAATGTAATACAGAATTGTGATGCTGGCCATTCTTATTAGAGGTAGCTGATTCCGAATGCATGCAAGAAATGTTTCAAACGCTATCAAATTGCCCTCATTTGTAATAAAGTCAGAAGTGCGGACTATATCTGAAGGGTCCAGAGATAATTTGTTATAAGCGCCTGATGACAAGTGTTCAACCCCTTCCTGGAGGCATTTGTTGTCAAGCAACGAGAAGGGTCTTGATTGTGTAAGTCTTGACCTGCAAATACGTACTTCTCAGCGTTCACCACACTAAGGCTTGTTTGATAGTCAAAGTGGAAGCAATAGGGTCACTCAGTTGATTGAAATATTTTCCCTATTAAAGAGCCAGCTGTTTCTATCGAGGTCAAATTCATAAGTGGCATGCAGATGCCTGCAGGATGCATGGTGAATTCATGCATTTGAAGACTTTGTACTTATGCAGGTCGTAACCCGCAATCTAGAGTAATTGACCTGGGTTTCAGTTATAATCATTTCACCATGTCCCAGACAAGGGATTTTTTAATATTATCTACACACTTGATCCCCCAGGAACAACATGCTCATGTTGGGAACCATGTTAGACTTTCCTTCATCCAATGTCTGTCTTGGTCAATCCAGAAGCTTAAGCTTGGTGCTAATGGCATACAAGTTTTCTTTCCTGCTTCATGTGGGCTTTTTAGAGCTAGTCATCCAAGTCTGGAAAGACCCATATACCAAGATGATGTACATTGTCCTCCACTGGAGCCAGGCACTTGGTTAAGGAGGTTTCTGAGCCTAACATTGGGAAGTGAGAACATGTAATATATAAAGGATCTAATATTGGAGGACACAAGCAGCTCCAAGCAAGTTTTATTCTTGGCAGGCTTCATTAGTCAGATGTAGCATGATGGCAAAGTGAGCTAAAGACACACTGGAATAAATCTGTCAAACTATACATTAGACTATTTAGTAGTCAATATGCATATTGAACTGCTTTAACATTGCATGGTAAAAAAGAAAACAAGTTACTTACCTGTAACTGTAGTTCTCCAGTATTGGACCTTTCATAGATTCACATGCCTGAATCATTCCCCGTCGTCGAGACGGGAGTCTCCGGTACATAAAAAAGCATTGCTTAGTATCATAGCAAACTGAAAAAAGGCCTAGGCCCATTTTCCTTTGCAACCCATAACCTTCGTTATGTAAAAAAGGACTAAACTTGTCCCTGAACCAATCAGAGCCTCTCACACTCTAGAACACTCCTGAGAGAACCTTCTGCCCTCAGATTTTCGTGCACTTGTGCAATAACACTCTTTGTGCTAAATCCGAGGTGAGCTTCTCAGGGGAGGAGGGTGGGTTGCATGTGAATCTATGAAAGGTCCAATACTGGAGAAGAACAAGTTACTTACCTTCGGTAACGATGTATCTGTAAGAAACATTAGTTAGTTAGATTCCTCACCTTAGAATATCCCCAGGCGTCAGACTGGATCCGGAAGATTTTTCGTCAGCAATACCCCTTGCGCGTCGCTAGGCGTCGTCTGCGGCTCCGCGTCCGTCGTCGGCGTCGTGCGCCGGGATGACGTCGTCGGAGTACTTAGACGCCGCCCTCGCGCGCTGACGTCAGTTCTTGTACATAGCCTTCCGCGCCAGGAACGCAGAGCCATGCAAAGACCGACACTGGTGCCAAAAATAAAATCTAGGGGCCTGAAAGGACAACCTTAACCCTAGATGTCAGTTCGCAGAACGGGGAGGATGGGAGGGTCGGTGAGGAATCTAACTAACTAATGTTTCTTACAAATACATCGTTACCGAAGGTAAGTAACTTGTTCATCTGAAAGAAACACGTTAGTTAGATTCCTCACCTTAGAATAGATACCCAAGCAATACCATCCCCGGTGGTGGGTCTGCGAACCAAGATCACACCAGAAAGTCCTGGAGGACAGAACGGCCAAAGAAGCCATCCCTCCGGACTTGGCTGTCAAGGCAATAATGCCTGGCAAACGTGTGTAGCGAAGCCCACGTCGCCGCCTGACAGATGTCCTGCAAAGGGACTCCCCGTCCCAAGGCAGTAGTAGCCGCCGTGGCCCGAGTAGAATGGGCGCGCAGCCCAACAGGAGGGTCCTTTTTAGCCAAGGAATAGCAAATTTTTATACACAAAACGACCCACCGAGAGATGGTCCGTTTGTGCACAGCTTTCCCCTTCTTAGCGCCCACGTACCCAACAAAAAGCTGGTCGTCCACCCGGAACTGTTTTGTGCGGTCCAGATAAAAGGAGAGCGCACGTTTTGGGTCCAGACGGTGGAGCCTCTCTTCCTCTTTGGAAGGATGCGGAGGCGGAAAGAAGGTGGGCAAGGTGACAGACTGCCCAAGGTGAAATGGAGTCACCACTTTAGGAAGAAAGGAGGGACGAGGCCGAAGGACAACCTTGTCCGGATGAACAGACAGAAAAGGAGGCTTTGAAGATAACGCCTGGAGCTCACTCACCCGTCTAGCCGAGGTGATGGCTACCAGAAAAGCAGTCTTTAGAGTTAGAAGACGAAGAGGGCAATTGTGAAGAGGCTCGAAGGGAGCGCACATCAGGAATGTCAATACCAGATTCAAGTCCCACTGAGGCATTACAAAAGGGACAGGAGGGAACGTGTGTGTAATGCCTTTGAGAAAGCGTGTAACCACAGGGGACTTGAAAAGAGAAGGCTGATCAGGAAGCCGCAAGAAGGCGGAGATGGCAGCAAGATAACCTTTCAGGGTGCCCAGGGCAGAGCCCTGCCGGGCCAGAGAAAGAAGGAAGAGGAGAACCTCAGAAAGAGGGGCGGAAAGGGGATCCACAGCCTTTGCTGTGCACCATGCCACAAATTTGTTCCACCGGCAGGCGTATACCGACTTTGTGGAGGGACGCCTGGCTGCCAGAATGATATCACAGACTTCAGGAGGCAAGTCAAATGGCATCAACTGCCGCCGCTCAATCTCCACGCATGGAGGTGGAGGCTGGACAGGTTCGGGTGGAGGACCGTCCCCTGCTGCTGCGACAGAAGATCCTCCCGAAGGGGCAGACGTATCGGGGGATCGGTCAACAGACTGAGTAGCTCGGGATACCAGTATCTTCGTGCCCAATCCGGAGCCACCAAGATGACTTGGGCCCGGTCGTGCCTGATCTTCTTCAGCACTCTGGGCAGAAGTGGTATAGGCGGAAAGGCGTACAACAGACCGCAACTCCACTCGTGACGAAAAGCGTCGCCGAGCGAGTGCCGCCTTGGAAATTCCAACGCGCAGAACTGCTGACATTGCGCGTTCTCTTCGGTGGCGAATAGATCTAACCAAGGCTCTCCCCACTGCTGAAAGAGGCCTTGCGCCACTTCGGAGTTCAGACGCCATTCGTGATCCATCATGCACCGGCGGCTGAGTTCGTCTGCTCTGGCGTTCAGAGAGCCCGCCAGATGTTGAACCACCAGGGTGACGCCCTGGTGTTCCAGCCATGTCCAGAGGCGCAGAGCCTCCTGACAAAGGGTCCACGACCCCACCCCGCCCTGTTTGTTGCAATACCACATGGCGGTGGTGTTGTCCGTGAACACCTGCACGACACTTCCCCTGACAGAGGGAAGGAAGGCTTTCAGTGCAAGCCGGATCGCTCTCAACTCCAACAGGTTGATGTGGAGACGAGACTCCGCCGGAGACCAGAGGCCTCTGATCTCCGCCTCTCCCATATGGCCACCCCATCCCAGGAGGGACGCATCCGTCACTACGACATGCTCTGGTTGGGGAAGGGAGAGGCTCTTGCCCTTGACCCACTCGCGGTCCGTGAGCCACCACTGCAACTGTTGTGCAGTGCCCTCCGAGATCAAGACATGGTCGGACAGGTTGCCGTGATGCTGGGCCCACTGAAACTTCAGGTCCCACTGCAGAGCCCGCATGCGCCGCCTGGCGTGATGCACTAGTAGGATGCAGGAGGCCATCAGCCCCAGAAGCCGCAACACTAGCCTGACCGAAACCCGGGATAGAGGCCGAAAGATGGGAATCAGGGCCCGTATATCCCGGACCCGCTGTTCCGGTGGATGGACCCGGAACTGCGCCGAATCGAGAACCGCTCCGATGAAGAGGAGCTTCTGAGAGGGACTCAGGTGTGACTTCGGCACGTTGATGGAAAACCCCAGCAAATGCAGGAGATCCGCCGTAGTCTGGAGGTGGGAGACGACTGCCTGGGGCGAGCCCGCCTTCAACAACCAGTCGTCGAGATAGGGGAAGACTGGAACCCCTGATCTGCGCAGATGAGCTGCGACCACCGCCATCACTTTCGTGAACACCCGAGGGGCACTGGTGAGGCCGAAGGGGAGCACGGTAAACTGAAAGTGCTCTTGGCCCACCGTGAACCGCAGGTAACGCCGGTGGGCCGGCAGGACGGGGATATGGAAATATGCGTCCTGCAAGTCCAACGCTACCATCCAGTCTCCAGGGTCTAGGGCAGCTAAAACCTGAGCCAACGTTAGCATCTTGAACCTTTCCTTTCGGAGGAAGGCATTGACGTTCCGGAGGTCCAAGATAGGGCGTAGGCCCCCCTTGCCCTTCTTGGGAACCAGAAAGTAGTGGGAATAACAACCACGACCTACTTCTGGACTCGGAACGCGCTCGACGGCCCCCTTGGCCAAGAGAGCCGAAACTTCCTCGCGGAGAAGATTCAAATGATCCCCCGAGATACGGTGGTGCTGCGGTGGCATGGCTGGAGGGGTCGTCTTGAAGGGGAGGGAGTAGCCCCTTCGGACGATTTGCAGCACCCACCTGTCCGATGTTATGGACCGCCAGTGGAGCAGGTGATGGCGAACTCTGCCGCCCACTGGCGTGGTATGGGCCTGAAAGCTCGGACTAGGAGGGCTTTGAGGCGGATGCTGCAGGGGTGGAAGTGGGCTGACCACGTCGGCCTCCATTTCCGCCACGGCGGAAGCCACGTCCGCGACCGCGCGCAGGTTGGTTCTGCGGCTGGTGGCTTTGCGGACGTGAGGAGGCGCCCCTTCCTTGGCCACGAAAGGGGCGAAAAGCGGAGGTGTGCGCCCGCGGAGCCGAGAGGCCCAAGGACTTGGCCGTAGCCCGGGAGTCCTTAAAGCGGTTCAGCGCACTGTCCGCCTTCTCACCAAACAGGCGAGTGCCATCAAAGGGCATGTCCATGAGGGTGGTCTGGACATCCCCGGAAAATGACGTGGACCGCATCCAGGCGTGGCGGCGGAGCGCCACCGTGGTTGAAATCGCCCGACCCAGCGAGTCCGTGGTGTCAAGCCCACATCGTATGGCGTGCCGTGCTGCATCCCTCCCATCGGCCAAAGCCTGGGTAAGACGCGTCCGGACCTCCTCCGGACACAGGGGCAGCACGTCCTCCACCGTATCCCACAGGGAATGGGAATAACGGTCCAAGAGACAGGCGGTATTTAAGGACCGCAGGCCCAAACTAAGGGACGAAAACAGTTTCTTGCCAAACTGCTCGAGTCTCTTGGAATCCCGGTCCGGCGGAGCGGTCGGGAAGGAGGATTGGGAGGTAGAGGCCTGGATAACCAGACTCTCGGGGGTGGGGTGTTGGGACAGGAAACTGGGGTCGCCCGGAGCAGGGCGGTGGCGCCTGGCAACGTTCCTATCCACAGGAGGAACTGTGGAGGGCTTGGACCAGGTGCCCTGCAGAACGTCAGTGAGGGCCTCGTTGAACGGCAGCAGAGGCTCAGTGGAGCTTGCTGAGGTTTGAAGCACCTCAGTGAGGATGTTAGTCCTCACAGCCACGGCAGGCAACTCGAGCCCAAGGGCCTCGGCCGCCTTGCGCAGCACCACAGAAAATGCTGCACCCTCCTCCGAAGCCACGGTCGGAGGAGAAGTGAATCCAGTGTCTGGCGAGGTGTCCAGCCCACTGGCCTCCCCCAGTTCATCTGCCCAGTCCTGAGAAAGCTGTGACTGAACAGCCAGAGGGTCCTCGAACCCCTCCCAGTCGCCCCCTTCTTCCGATTCCTGATAAACAGGAGGAATGATCGGAACCGGACTGTAGAGATGGTAGGACTCAAGCGGCGTCGGATGCGGCGTCGGTCGACGCCGTGCCGGCGCCGGGTCCGGATGAGGGCTAAACTGGGGTGTCGGCGTCAAAGGCGTCGGCGGCGCCGGTGACGGCGTCGGTGGTTCAGGCGTCGGCGCCGGTGGAGGAGTGACTAGGTCAACCGGCGTCGACTGGGGCCCAGGCATAGGCCCCGCGGGGACCTGCGGCGTCGAGACCGGAGTCGTCGACGGCGCCGGGGCCGGAGCCGCCGGCACGCGAGGTCGCCCAGTCGAGTCCGCGGGGCCCGAAGGCGCGCCAGCGGGCGTCGACGGCGGGGCCAGGCTCCTCATGGCCGAGAGGAAGGCACTGATCTCCGCCGGCGCCGCGTCAGCCCCAGGGACCGGAAGGTATGGGGGCGGACGCGGCACCTGCGGCTCCGCCGGAGCCGCGGGGGTGGAACCACCCTGACCCTCGGCCGAGTCGCGCGACCGGCGAGGGGAGTCCGAAGAGCGATGTCGCCTCTTGGACTTCTTTGAGCGTTTGGACTTACCCGACGACTTGGAGCCGGACGATCGATGGCGTCGGCTAGGGCTCCGCGAGCGATCCTTGGACCTCCTCCTGGACCGGGATCGCGCACGACGCGGAGCCGAGTGGCGAAGCTCGAGAAGCTTGCGGGACCGCTCCCGCCTAGCCTTCGAAGTCAGGGCCTGACAGTCGTTGCACGACTCCGCGTCGTGGTCGGGGCCTAAGCAGTAGAGGCACCGGCGGTGGTGATCGGTCACCGACATCAGTCGATGACAATCCTCGCAAGCCTTGAACCCAGGCATCCTACCGGCACCAGATGTCGACAGACAAGGATCAAAAATGATCAAAAAAGATTTAGTCAAAAAAGACTAAAAGGGGTAGCTCTCCCGGATCTGCGCTTACTGGCGCGGAAAAAAGAAGAACTGACGTCAGCGCGCGAGGGCGGCGTCTAAGTACTCCGACGACGTCATCCCGGCGCACGACGCCGACGACGGACGCGGAGCCGCAGACGACGCCTAGCGACGCGCAAGGGGTATTGCTGACGAAAAATCTTCCGGATCCAGTCTGACGCCTGGGGATATTCTAAGGTGAGGAATCTAACTAACGTGTTTCTTTCAGATCTACAGTTACAGGTAAGTAACTTGTTTTCTTACTCCAGTATTGGAGCCTTTCATAGATTCACATGCCTGAATCAGAATAGCGAGCAGTAAATAAATGCACATTTTTTGTTACCTAGAAAGCGAATCCAGGAAACATATATAGTGTGATAAAAATGGTATCTGTAAACCAAATTCCACATATCAAAAATACTTTGCAAATGGTAATACAATAAACAACAATAAAATGTGCCAAAGTACATAATAAAGGAAGGAGGGATGGTAAAGAAGGCTCACCGTTACTGGATAAGGTTCCTCAGCACCGCTTCTCCCACCGCCACATCTCTCCCTGTGGCTGCATCCAAGCAGTAATGCCTGGTGAAGGTGTGTGTACTCGTCCAGGTCACCGCCCTGCAGATATCCTGGATCGGTACTCCTGCGAATAGAGCAGTAGAGGTGGAGACTGCTCTTGTAGAATGTGCACGGACTTGTGTATTCAAAGGTCGGCCAGCTGCCTGATGACAATACCCTAGGCACTTGATATCCATCTGGCAATTCCTCTCTTTGACAAAGGGAAACCCTTCCTGGGTGCGCTGTAGGCAACAAAAAGCTGTGAAGACTTGCGGAAAGGCTTAGTTTTCTGAAAATAGAACTTCAAACAACGCTGGACATCCAGCGAGTGGAGAGCTCTTTCCGCCGCTGTTGATGGTTGTGGAAAAAATCTTTTGAGAATTAAAGGTTCGTTCAAATGAAAGTCAGTTGGAACCTTAGGGATGAATCTTGGATTAGTCCTGAATATTATCCTGTCCTCTTTGAACTGCAAGAAAGGCTCTTGGACCGTGAGAGCCTGAATCTCCCCCACTCTCCTGGCTGAAGTGAGCGCAATGAGAAGCGCAACTTTCCAGGAAAGAAATTTCAGTTCCGCCCTGTGAATTGGCTCAAAGGGCTGTTTCATCAACTGGGAAAGAACGACGTTCAATTGCCAGAGAGGTGGTGGAGGTTTTATTGGAGGGAAAACTCGGAACAGACCTTTCATAAATTGTTTGATGACTCTAGCAGACCACAGAGATGGACCAGAGGCCGTTCTTCTAAAGCGTGAAATTGCAGCTAGGTGTACCTTTATAGATGCATGAGCCAAACCTGACTTAGCCAAAAGCAAGAGGTATGGAATAATCTCGTGAGCTTCTGACAGCAGCGGACGAATGTTAGACCTTTTGCACCATAAACAGAACCTTTTCCACTTCATCCGATATGTCTTGTTTGTACTATCCGCTCTGGCTATAGATAGAATCTCTCTGCACTCCGTAAGGATATTCAGATGCTGAAATTCACAGTATTCAGGAGCCAGGCTGCTAAATGCAGAGATTTCGGATCTGGATGCAGAACTTCCCCCTGGAACATTGTCAGCAGAGACAGTATCGGCTGCAGGCAAATCGGGCGCTCCTCTGACAGTAGAAGAAGCTCCGCAAACCAATGTTGTCTGGGCCACCACGGAGCTATCAGGATTAACCTGCATGGTTCTTTCTTGACCTTCATAAGAACCCGCGGCAGGAGGGGAATTGGAGGAAAGGCGTAGGCTAAGATGCCTGACCATGCCATCAAAAACGCATTCCCCCAAGATCCCCGTTGGGGAAGCCAGCTTGCGAAGAACCGGCATTTTCTGTTCTCCCTTGTCGCAAAAAGATCTACTGTTGGAGTTCCCCATTTCTGGAAGATGTTGTTCAAAATCTCGTTGTCGATTTTCCCAATCTTGACAGACAGACTTTAGTCTGCTTAGAGTATCCGCTTTGGTGTTCTGGTCCCCTGGAAGATGTTCCGCTGCAATGAATACTTCGTGTCGTAGAGCCCATTTCCATATCCACTGGGCTTCCCGAGACAGGGAGAGTGATCTTGTTCCTCCCTGTTTGTTCAAATAGTGCATTGCTGTTCTTACCAACACGGCTGCACCTTGAATCCTTGGCAGGAACGCCAACAATGCTAAGCGGACGGCTCTGAGATCCAAAAGGTTGATATGCAATTGCTGTTCGTCCGCTTTCCAACGACCGCTGACCTGCAGATCCTGAAGAAATGCTCCCCATCCTTCCAAGGACGCATCCGTCGTAATCACCAATGGAGCTGGCTGAGTCAGGAAAGAAAGACCCTGCGAGATGTTTCGTTTTCGGGTCCACCATGTCGCCGCGTGGATAATGATCGGCGTCACTTTGATTATATCCTCGAAGGATCCTGTCGCTTGATGCCACTGAAGATCCAACTGCTCTTGTAACGGACGCATCCGTAGCCTGCAGCAAGGTACGAGGGGAATGCAAGATGACATCGTTCCCAGCAATGACTTGTACTTGTGTACTGAAAGAGACCTTCTTTTTATAAACGCCTGGGATAGAGATATTATTCCCCGCTGTCTCTCCTCGGAGGGGAACGCTCTATTCACCTCCGTATCCAGAATTGCTCCCAAGAAAGTTATATTTCTTGACGGTTGCAGAGTTGACTTCTCCTCGTTTAGAGTGAGGCCTAATCTGGCAAATAGTTCTATGCAAGCCTCTGTTGACAACTGGGCTGACGCTTTCGATGGAGCCTTGACTAGCCAGTCGTCGAGGTAAGGAAACACTTGGTGTTTCTGTCTCCTTAGAACCGCTGCCACTGGAGCCAGGCATTTTGTAAAAATCCTCGGGCCGATTTCAGACCAAAAGGAAGCACCTTGAATTGGTAATGATCTTCGGCCACCACGAACCGAAGGTACTGCCTGCGTGAAGGATGGATTGGGATATGGAAATACGCATCCCGTAAGTCCAGTTTGGTCATATAATCCCCTGGGTTTAACAGCAGCAGAATATCCTGGAGGGAGATCGTTCTGAAGGTCTGATCCTTGAGGTAAGTATTTAGGGATCTGAGATCCAAAATGGGGCGCCATTGAAGAATGTTTTTCTTGATCAGAAAAAACCTTTCTGGGAATTCGGTACCGGTTCTATTGCTCCCTTTCGGAGCATTGTCCGAATTTCTTGACGCATCTGGTGTAAATACTTGACCTCTTGAAATCTTGGAGGTGAACAAGGGGGGATTTCCAGAAACTCTAGAGTATGACCGAATTGTATTATGTGGAGGACCCATTGGTCCGTCGTTATCTGCTGCCAATTTTGATGATTATAGGAAATTCTTCCACCCAGGGGAATATGCGACATATGAGGAGTAAGTGTCACCAGAATGTCATTGTCTTCGGGTGGTGTCTTTCCCTTGGCGACCTCCTCGACCTCTAGGAGTAGATTTTGTGAAACCTCCTGTCTGTCTCTGTGAATATTGTTGACGATATCGTTGAGATGATGTGGAGTAGGAAGAATAGCGGCCTTGTTGATAACCTCCTCTATAAGAAGGTTGGCCCCTTTCTCGTGAGCCACAAAAAGGAACTTTTCTATACTGTAATGTTCCCAGAGATTTCGCTGTTTCCGTATCCTTCTTGATACTCTGTAAGGCCTCATCCACATGCTTTCCGAACTGATCTTCCCCATTGAACGGAAGATCCAAGATCTTATTCTGGACTTCAGGCCTAAAGATGTTGCTCTCAACCATCCTTATCTGCGTAAAACAGCCGCTCCTCCCAGGGATCTGAAGGCCGTGGTCGCAATGTCCATTGCACAATCTATGACTTCAGCCGAAGTCCTTTCACCTTCCTGGAGGATGTTCCTGGCCTCTTGTCTGTCCGCTTCAGGTATGCTATCAATGTATGGTGATAGGTTGCACCACATCTGCCTATCATACCTGCCCAGGATGGCTAGGGCATTTGCTGCCTTGACCAGAAGAGCAGACATGGACGAAAACCTTCTCCCTGCATTATCCAAGCGCCTACCCTCTCTGTCCGGTGGCGTCGAAATTGGAGCAGACGGATTCCTCGATTTTTGCTGCGCCGCTTGAGTTATAACCGAGTCCTGTTTGGGGTTACCTAATAAACAAGCCGGAGCATCAGAAGGAGCTTTGTATTTTTTGTCCAGCCTAGCAAGCACTGGAGTAACCGTTGCCGGCGTCTCCATCACTTTGAGACCTTCCTCCCATAGATGACTCACAATTGGAAGAGATCTAACCGTCTTGCGAAACGGTTCTTTGAAATCATACAAACAGCATTCTGCTTTATCTGATGACATATTGAGCGCAAATCTCTGCGCGGCTCTTTCCATCAGATTATGGAACCCTCCAATGTCCTCCAGAGGGGAGTCCACAGGTCTTGGTGACGGAGATGAAAGGGACGGAATCAAATACTCATCCCATTCCTTACTAGGATCTGTTATCTCCCGTTCCTCCTGCTCTTCATCCTCAGATGTGTCCAGAACTGGCTGTGGCAAAGGTGATATTGGCCCCGGAACCGGTACCTCCTGTCTTCGCACTGGTGTACATTGAAGAGAGTGCACCGGAGCCACTGGCATCCTTTGGGTAGACTGAGGCAAAGTATGCCTTCTCTTGTAATCATCCAACATGAACTGCAAATCCGTAAGAAGAGGAGCTGGAACACTCACCATCTCTTCCTGATCATGTTGTCGGGGGCGGTCCTGATAACCCCCATACTCATCCTCCCAGTCATCCTCCTGACATTTAACATGTAACTGAGAGGGGCTACTTGCATAGCCAAACGGACCCTCATTATCATCCTCCTGCGAATCCTCCTCCTCCAATAAATGGGATGGAACCAGAGGCGTTACCTTACTAGGAGACATAATATCCGGGGTAATCCTTCTTTTCCTGGCAAAATCCCGCTTTTCTGGGGTTTTTTCCCTCATCGACGAGCCCGTCAACGAGATTGCCATAGTAACCGCCGACGACACCGTCGTCGTCGATGCCGTCGTCGACGCTGTAGACAACGTCGTCGTTGTCGCCGTGGACGATGCAGTTGACACTGTCGTCGACGGTGCCGTCGACGATGTAGTTGTGGTCGTCGTCATTGTCGTCGACGCTCTCGTCGTCGACACTGCCGTCAACGATGCTATCGTCGACGAGAGGATAGGTTTAATAATGACTTTTACTTCACACTTCTTCGTCGACGACGCTACTTTCTTCGTCGACGATCCCGTCGACGATGTAGATTTTCCTAATTTCTCCTCAGGTGAAGTAGACGCTGGCTTTTTAAGCGTATGTTTAATTTTAAGGGGTGATTTTGAAGGCTCAGAACTTGTTTTCTTTGAGTGTTTCACCCCTGAAGCATGACCCTTGCTCTCCTTTTTTTTAGTTTTAGGAGATTTTGAGGGACTGCGCTCTGAAGACCCAGAAGTGGTCTTTTTAAGAGCCTTTTCAGGTTTCTCCCCTGAGGTATGAGCCTGAGGAGATCTGCCTCTCTTCTGAGATCTCCTTGAAACAGTTGACGCCTCATCACTGTCACTAGACACGACGTCCTTCCTGGTTTTAAGTTTTTGGAGCCAAATTAACAGTCTGCCTTCACGATCCCTCAGAGTCTTATTAGAAAAGGTGCGACATACCTTACACTCCTTCGCCTGGTGGTGTGGGTAAAGGCAGTATATACAGTCTTTATGAGGATCGTCAGTATATAATCTCTTCTTTGAACAGGTGGTACAGTCCCTAAACAAGCCATTCTTTTCCTTATCCAAGATGATGTAGAAATTTCAGTTGAAAAAATCTCCTCAATCTAGAACCAACTGTAGAATTTGAGCAGATCTCAAAGGAGACTCCCTAGCACAACGTGCGGTAGAAAATCTGAGGGCAGAAGGTTCTCTCAGGAGTGTTCTAGAGGGTGAGAGGCTCTGATTGGTTCAGGGACAAGTTTAGTCCTTTTTTACATAACAAAGGTTATGGGTTGCAAAGGAAAATGGGCCTAGGCCTTTTTTCAGTTTGCTATGATACTAAGCAATGCTTTTTTATGTACCGCAGGCTCCCGTCTCGACGACGGGGAATGATTCAGGCATGTGAATCTATGAAAGGCTCCAATACTGGAGTAATGGCATTAATCACTGATTCCACCAAGATAACCCAGTCTAACCGTAACGTATGTGAATTTTCAAATTCTACATTATATGCCTGTATTGTGCTTTCTTTAACATTTTCTATGCTCATTCTAGGCAACTCACTTGCATTTGAAAGGTCAATATGGACTCTAAGAAATGCCATGTACTGTTTGTCAAAAAGTGCAAATATTAAAATTAACAGTTAAAAGCCTCACTTAGCAGCGGTTATTTAAACGAAGCATGGAATTGTTCAACAGCACATACCTACTTTTGTCACAATTTTATATAGTTGATCCACATCAGAGCTACCAGGTAAGAAGGCAATTCCAGTGGCCATTTCAACAATTATACATCCAAGAGCCCATATGTCCACAGGTCTAAGATACAAAAAGAGAAAAATTTCTAAAGGGAACAAATGTAAATATGTAATGGAATTTGTGCAAACATAGCAAAAAAACAGCAATTCATTTTAGCAGGCTGATATGTTGATGAGAATCATTTTTGAAATGGTAATTACTTACCAGCAACCTTTATGACACTGAGTCGTCTGATTCTATACATTGATTCGTACTCTTTCTCATATTAGTCTATTTCATTTGAGGGTCACCCACCGGCAGACACAGATACTTTCCTATTTTATATTTTTTTAAGCATTATTAGCTCTCCATTATAATGAACTGAAGCATTTAGATTTCCATAATTTTTGGGGGTTTTGCAGGAATATTGTAAACATCATCCAACTTTTTGAACAATCTAGATTTTGCTTAGATACTCAACCTCCAGCTCCATCTACCTTTCCCCCAACTGAGCCAGGGAACTGCTATCAACAAGTGCAGTATGTGCCATTTAAGTTCTGTAAATCATCGTATCAGGCTTCTCATTCTTTCAATATGTACACATTTTGTTAGGGACTTCCTTCTGGACGTTCAGTACCAAGGGGCACTGTGGGCACCAAAGTTCTCAGAATTCATTGCTATCTAGATCTGGCTGCTGCTACTGGAGCTCTCCGCCTTTACTTCCCGGCCCTGAGAAAGTTTTTCTATAGATGCACACAAGGGGGGCTTGGAGGAGATTTAAGGACCTGCGTGTGCAACCTCCCCACTTGTAATAGCTATCACAAAAAGAGCCCACGGGTCCAGGGCAGAAGTCTAGGGTGTTAGTGGACTGCATCCACCATGTGCTTAAGCGGGATCCCTTTTAAGGACGGTTCATGCTTCATCATAGGGGTGCCTCCTCGCGTAAAGAACCTAGTCTAAATGCGGGTTTCAACCCCCTCGCTGCGAGTGAGGAGCACAGGTATGTTTTAGGTTGGGAGGAAGGGTTAGACTAGAACCCTATGTGAGCACGGTGTGCTCAGTGTGATGTGCAGTGCTATGTGAAAGTGGTTAAAACTGGCTACAAGGTTTAGCTATATGGCAAACTTTATTCAGCTACCTTGTGACAGAACAAATAGCTGGTGATTCAGCTGCCGTCATTAGAGACAACTGTATCAGTGTATGTACAACATGTTTCGGCCTTGGGACCTGTCAAAGTGTCGTGGACTTCATCAGGATCGACAGCTACTGCAACAAGTGAAATACATGCACCTATAAAAAAGTGTGCAAAACAACGACAGTGTAATATACTGAACCAGTGGTCCTGAAGTTCAGTAAGTCAACCATTGAAACCTGTGATAAGACAACGTTGTGCACTATTTACAGTGACCGTGAAAACACACATGGTTGAATCATAACACAACAGATAGTCACTATTGTCATGACACTGGCCCTAATGAGAACACGATACCTACATGATATGTGAAAAAAGGATGCGAGACTCATCCACAAAGGTTAGAGAATTCGCTGCATCTGTCCTGGCTTATTAGCCAAAGGTACATACGCCAACCCAACCTAACAGAAAAAGGCAGTGGCGGTAGAAAGAAAAAGAAGAGAAGTCAAGGTGATAGTTGGGTCCAGTATGCGTGCCCATGAAAGAAAAAGCAGGCAACAGGGACCTGAGTTGTTAGAAGGACTTATGTGCACAACTGAAATGCACTACTATAGTACGCTGTGGAGTGTGTGTAATGGAACCAATACACTCCAAAAGGCCTATTCATATATGTGGAACGGACCAGGGTGATCAATACACGTACGGTCAATTTAGCAGGTTAGTTCACATGAATGAGCTAATTCTGTAGTGTGGAAATAGCATGGGGGCAGTTTGAAGCCTCCAATAATTGATCCAAGGATTGACGATCCGGAGGTAGTGATGGAAATGGGTGATGTCATGGAGCAAAGGATCACCAAGCGCACTCTGTGAAGGAGGGGGGCAGTGGCCATCAGGTGCAGCAATGCCCTTCGTTTTGCGCAAGGTGTATGGGGTTGGGAACAGGCGCTACTCTGTGGGGTGATCAGAGATGACTCACGGCGGACAACGTCCCGCACTGCTGAGACCCACAGGGTGTGGAGCGTCCTGAATAGTGAACGTCTCTTGGTCGCCAAATCACTGGGACCGTGTGATGTGAAGGGGGCAGAAGAACAAGTTACTCACCTTTGGTAACGATATATCTGTAAGAAACATTAGTTAGTTAGATTCCTCACCTTAGAATATCCCCAGGCGTCAGACTGGATCCGGAAAGATTTTTCGTCAGCAATACCCTTGCGCGTCGCTAGGCGTCGTCTGCAGCTCCGCGTCCGTTGTCGGCGTCGTGCGCCGGGATGACGTCGTCGGAGTACTTAGACGCTGCCCTCGCGCTCTGACGTCAGTTCTTGTACATTGCTTTCCGCGCCAGGAACGCAGAGCCATGCAAGAGACCGACTCTAGTGCCAAAAAATTATAGGGCCCTGAAAGGGATAACCTTAACCCTAGATATCGGTTCACAGAACGGGGAGGATGGGTGGGTCGGTAAAGAATCTAACTAACTAATGTTTCTTACAGATATATCGTTACCGAAGGTAAATGACTTGTTTATCTGAAAAAAACACGTTAGTTAGATTCCTCACCTTAGAATAGATACCCCAGCAATACCAACCCCGGTGGAGGGTCTGCGAACCAAGATCACACCAGAAAGTCCTGGAGAACAGAATGGCCAAGGAAGCCGTCTCTCCGGACTTGGCTGTCCAGGCAATAATGTATAGCAAACGTGTGCAGCGAGGCCCACGTTGCTGCCTGACAGATGTCCTGCAAGGGGACTCCCCGGCCCAGGGCAGTTGTCGCCGCTGTGGCCAGAGTGGAATGGGCCCTCAGCCCTACAGGAAGTTCCTTTTTAGCCAAGGAGTAACAAGCTTTGATACACAAAATGACCCACCGAGAGATGGTTCGCTTGTGCACCGCCCACCCCTTCTTAGCGCCCACGTAGCCAACAAAGAGTTGGTCGTCCACCCGGAACTGCTTGGTGAGGTCCAAATAAAAGGACAGCGCCCGTTTTGGGTCCAGACGGTGGAGCCTCTCTTCCTCTTTCGAAGGATGCGGAGGCGGAAAGAAGGTGGGCAACGTAACATACTGCCCGACGTGAAAGGCAGTTACCACCTTAGGGAGAAAGGAAGGACGAGTCCTGAGAACAACTTTGTCCGGATGGACAGAAAGAAAAGGAGGCTTAGAAGAGAGAGCCTGGAGCCCACTCACCCTTCTAGCAGAGGTGATGGCTACCAGGAACGCAGTCTTAAGCGTCAAGAGACGAAGGGGACAATTATGAAGTGGCTCAAAGGGAGCGCACATCAGAAACGTCAAGACCAGATTCAAATCCCACTGAGGCATTACGAAAGGGACAGGAGGAAACATGTGAGTAATGCCCTTAAAGAAGCGAGAAACAACAGGGGATTTGAAAAGAGAAGGCTGATCAGGAAGCCGTAAGAAAACAGAAATAGCAGAAAGATAACCTTTAAGGGTGCCCAGAGCAGAGCCCGGCTGGGCCATGGAAAGAAGAAAGAGAAGAACCTCAGAAAGAGGGGCGGAAAGGGGATCCACAGCCTTTGCTGTGCACCATGCCACAAATTTGTTCCACCTGCAGGCGTATACCGATTTTGTGGAGGGACGCCTGGCTGCCAGAATAACATTACAGACTTCAGGAGGCAAGTCAAATGGCATCAACTGCCGCCGCTCAATCTCCACGCATGGAGGTGGAGGCTGGACAGGTTCGGGTGGAGGACCGTCCCCTGCTGCTGCGACAGAAGGTCCTCCTGAAGAGGCAGTCGTATTGGGGGACCGATCGACAGACTGAGTAGCTCGGGCTACCAGAATCTTCATGCCCAATCCGGAGCCACCAAGATGACTTGGGCCCAGTCGCGCTTGATCTTCTTCAGCACTCTGGGCAGAAGTGGTATAGGCGGAAAGGCGTACAAAAGACCGCAACTCCACTCGCAACGAAAGGCGTCCCAGAGCGAGTGCCGCCTTGGAAACTCCAACGCGCAGAACTGCTGACATTGCACGTTCTCTTCGATGACAAATAGATCTAACCAAGGCTCTCCCCACTGCCGAAAGAAGCCTTGTGCCACGTCCGAGTTCAGACGCCATTCGTGATCCATCATGCACCGGCGGCTGAGTTCGTCTGCTCTGGTGTTCAGAGAGCCCGTCAGATGTTGAACCACCAGGGTGATGCCCTGATGTTCCAGCCATGTCCAGAGGCGCAGAGCCTCCTGACAAAGGGTCCACGACCCCACCCCGCCTTGTTTGTTGCAATACCACATGGCGGTGGTGTTGTCCGTGAACACCTGCACGACACTTCCCCGGACAGAGGGAAGGAATGCCTTCAGTGCAAGCCGGATCGCCCTCAGCTCCAGAAAGTTGATATGGAACCGGGACTCCGCCGGAGACCAGAGGCCTCTGATCTCCGCCTCTCCCATGTGGCCCCCCCATCCTAGGAGAGACGCATCCGTCACCACTACGTGCTCCGGTTGGGGTAGGGAGAGGGATCTGCCACTGACCCAATCGCGATCCATGAGCCACCACTGCAACTGTCTCGCAGTGCCCTACGAGATCAAGACATGGTCGGACAGGTTGCCCCGATGCTGGGTCCACTGAAACTTCAGGTCCCACTGCAGAGCCCGCATTCGCCATCTGGCGTGATGCACCAACAGGATGCAGGAGGCCATCAGACCCAGAAGCCGTAGCACCAACCTGACCGAAACCCGGGATAGAGGCCGAAAGATGGGAATCAGAGCCTGAATATCCCGGACCCGCTGTTCCGGAGGATAGGCCCGGAACTGCGCCAAGTCCAGAACCGCTCCGATGAAGAGGAGCTGCAGGGAGGGTACTAGGTGCGACTTCGACACGTTGATGGAGAACCCCAGCGAATGCAAGAGGTCTGTCGTAGTCTGGAGGTGGGAGACGACTGCCTGGGGCGAGCCCGCCTTCAACAACCAGTCGTCGAGATAGGGGAAGACTGAAAACCCTGATCTGCGCAGATGAGCTGCGACCACCGCCATCACTTTCGTGAACACCCGAGGGGCACTGGTGAGGCCGAAGGGGAGCACGGTAAACTGAAAATGCTCCTGGCCCACCGTGAATCGCAGGTAACGCCGGTGGACCGGCAGGACGGGGATGTGGAAATAAGCGTCCTGCAAGTCCAACGCTACCATCCAGTCTCCAGGGTCTAGGGCAGTCAGAACCTGAGCTACAGTGAGCATCTTGAATTTTTCCTTCCGGAGGAAGGTGTTGACGATCCTGAGGTCCAAGATAGGGCGTAGGCCCCCTTTGCCCTTCTTGGGAACCAGAAAGTAGCGGAAATAACAACCACAACCTATTTCTGGACCAGGAACGCGCTCAATGGCACCCTTGGCCAAGAGGGCAGTAACTTTCTCCTGCAGAAGTTGCAAGCGATCCCCCGAAATTTGGTGGCACTGCGGTGGCATGGCTGGAGGGGTCGCCTCGAAGGGGAGGGAGTAGCCCCTTCGGACGATTTGTGACACCCACCTGTCCGATGTGATGGTGCGCCAGTGGAGCAGGTGATGGCGAACTCTGCCTCCCACTGGCGTGGAATGGGCCTGAAAGCTCGGACTAGGGGGGCTTTGAGGCAGATGCTGCTGGGGTAGATGTGGATGGACCGGCACGTTGTCCCTCAGTACCGCCTCAGCGGAATCCACGTCTGCGACCGCGCGGAGGTTGGTTCTGCGGCCTGTGGCTAGTCGGACGTGAGGGGGCGCCCCTTCCTTGGACATGAAAGGGACGAAAAGCGGAAGTTTGCGGGCGCGGGGCGGAGAGGCCCAAGGACTTGGGCGTAGCCCTGGAGTCCTTAAAGCGCTCCAGCGCACTATCCGCTTTGTCGCCAAAAAGGCGACTGCCATTGAAGGGCATGTCCATGAGGGTGCTCTGGACATCCCCTGAAAAACTCGTGGACCGCAGCCAGGCGTGGCGACGAAGCGCCACCGTGGTAGACATTGCCCTATCCAGCGAGTCCGTAGTGTCCAGTCCACATCGGATTGCATGCCGCGCTGCATCTCGCCCCTCGGCAAGAGCCTGGGCGAGCCGTGTCCGGGCCTCCTCCGGGCACTGGGGCAACACGTCCTCCACCGTATCCCACAGGGAGTGGGAGTAACGGTCCAAAAGACAAGCGGTGTTAATAGACCGCAATCCCAAACTAAGGGAGGAGAAGAGCTTCTTACCAAACTGTTCTAGTCTCTTTGATTCCCGATCCGGGAGAGCGGAAGGGAAGGAGGTCTGGGAAGTAGAGGCCTGGATAACCAGGCTCTCGGGCGTGGGGTGCATGGACAGAAAACTGGGGTCGCCCGGTGCAGGGCGGTGGCGCCGGGCCACGTTCCGATCCACAGGAGGTACTGTGGAGGGCTTGGACCAGGTGCCCTTCAGAACGTCAACCAGTGCTTCATTAAACTGCAGCAGAGGTTCCCAGGAGCTTGCTAACGGTAGGAGCACTTCAGTGAGGAGGTTAGTCCTCACGGCCACAGCAGGTAGCTCCAGCCCCAGGGCTTCGGCCGCTTTGCGCAGCACCACAGAAAATGCAGCATCTTCCTCCGAAGCCACGGTTGGAGGAGAGATGAAGCCAGTATCAGGGGAGGTGTCAAGACCACTGGCATCCCCCAGCTCATCTGCCCAGTCCTGAGATAACTGGCCCTGCCAGGCCAGAGGGTCCTCAGACCCCTCCCAGTCGTCACCGTCATCCAATTCCTGGTATACAGGTGGAATGATCGGAGCCGGGCGGAAGATGAAATTGCCACCCATCGGCGTCGGGTGCAGCACCGGCCGACGCCGCTCCGACGCCAGACCTGGACCGGGACTAAACTGGGGAACGGCGTCATCTGGGGACGGCGCCGGTGGTGGCATCGGTGGAGTCGGCGCCGGTGGAGGGGTCGTGAGGTCGACCGGCGCCGACTGGGATCCAGGCCTGGATCCCCCGGGGACCTGCGGCATCGGGACCGGAGTCGACGACGGCGCCGGGGCCGGAGCCGCCGGCTCGCTAGGTCTCCCAATCGAGCCTGCGGGGCCCGAAGGCGCGCCGGCGGAGCCAGGTTTCTCATGACCATGAGGAAAGAAGTGATCTCTGCCGGAGTCGTGTTAGTCCCAGGGACCGGAGGGTATGGGGACGGACGGGATCCCTGCGGCTCCGTCGGAGCCGCGTGGGTGGTGCCACCCGAACCCTCAGCCGAGTCGCGCGACCGGCGAGGGGAGTCAGAAGAGCGATGTCGCCTCTTCGACTTCTTGCTGTGCTTCGACTTACCCGATTTCGAAGACTTCGACCCCGACGAGCGGTGGTGGCTGTGGCTCCGTGACCGGTCCCTCGACCTCCTCCTCGACCGGGACCTGGAGCGGCGCGGAGCCGACTGCCGGTACTCGTGTAGCTTGCGGGACCGCTCCCGCCTAGCTTTCGAAGTCAAGGCCCGGTAGTCGAGGCACGCCTCGGCGTCGTGGTCGGCTCCAAGGCAATAGAGGCACCGGCGGTGGTGGTCTGTGACCGACATCAGTCGGTGACAGGAGTCACAGGCCTTAAAACCAGGCAATCCTACCGGCACCAGAGTCGATGTCGACAAGACTAGAACCAAAAGAGTTTGAAAAAGTTTAGTCAAAAAATGATTAAAAGGGTATGCTCTTCCCAGATCGGCGCTAACAGGCGCGGAAAAAAGAAGAACGCGGGCGGCGTTTAAGTACTCCGACGACGTCATCCCGGCGCACGGCGCTGACGACGGACGCAGAGCCGCAGACGACACCTAGCGACGCGCAAGGGTATTGCTGACGAAAAATCTTTCCAGATCCAGTCTGACGCCTGGGGATATTCTAAGGTGAGGAATCTAACTAACGTGTTTCTTTCAGATAACTGAGTACATTCAGTGGTCTAGGTCAGCGGCCGGCATATTAATGGGCGCGCTGGAGCAACGCTACACTGGCAAGGGCCGGTAGGGGTGCCGCGTGGATGGTGTAGGATCAAGACGGCATGCAAGCCCTAAGTATCAGGAAGCAAGCGAAGGAAGAAGGGGGGGGGCACAGGGATCACTTACTGCTCAAATGTAGCGTGGTATCCACAGCTGTATGTCCTCGCGTCAGGGCGGAGCTGTTCCCGATTGTTGCTTAAATAAGACCAGGACCGGATGACACTGGTAGTGGCGTCATTGTGTTGGAATTACTCTGTCTGAATGGGCTCGCTGGAAAAAAGTGAACACGGAGGGATGTGTCACTCAACTAACTCCACTGATTCCGGAGTGACACGACTCCAAGGGGGAGTATGAGTGTGCCAGTGGTCTCACATGTTCTGGGAATTACGTAGGTGAGCCTAACGAGGCAGGGAGTTAAGAGTACTTAGCTAGCAGTGTGGGGGAGGGGGTGGGTGTGCTCAGAGACTCAAGTAAGCACCAACCAAGGAATGTTGTAATTGAGTCCCTCATTGGAGGTGTTCAATCTAAACACCCATCGCTGCTCAATCCGTAAGAGTTTAATAGTTAGACCTGGTGTCATCGCACTAAGGTTGGGTTTGTCAAGAACAGTCCAGGTTAGTGTGTCTACCTGGTGACGCATTTCTAGAAAATGCTTTGTGGGCTTGGTGGTTTGTTTGGCGCATCTGATTGTGCTCTTATGTTCAAGAATGTGTGTGCGTACTTTGCGTGTTGTTATCCCACATATCTGAGCCCGCATGGGCAGGTTATCAGATAGATCACTCTCTCGCAGTTCGTGTGGTGTTTCAACTCCCACGGTCTTGTCGTGCCAATGTCAATAGTTCTTGTAATGTTGGTCTGGGCACAGACCGAGCATGAACCGCAAGGAAAGTGGCCTTGGACACTGGAAGATGCCAGAGGGTGCTTGGTCTGTGTAGGGCTAAGGGTGGAGGTCTGGTGTGGACCAAACTGTCTCTGAGGCTACAGCCCCTTTTGAAGGCAAACAAGGGTTTATCCAGGCAAATATGTCCTTTGTTCAGAATCATCCAATTCTGCAAGATGGCTTTCTTCACTGTGTTGGAAATAGAGCTGAACATATTAATACACACCAATCTAGTCTGTGATTGTTTGATTGATGGCTGGTCCAGCAAGGCATCTCTGTTATTATTGAGCACACATTTGACTGATTTCTTGACTAATGTGGTCGATAGTGTCTTTCCAACAAGTTGTTCCTTAGTGTAGATGCATGTTCTCTGTATTTGTCGACACTCAAACAGTTACATCTCACCCTTAGGAACTGGCCAAAGGGCAAGTTCTCATGCAGGAACTTGGGATGATGGCTCTCATATTGGAGCAGGGCATTCCGGTCCATAGGTTTCTGATAAAGTTCGGTTTCTAGGTAGCCCCTTGATGGAAAGATACAGAGGTCCAGAAATGCTAGTTACTCTCTACCATATTCGCATGTAAACCGGAGGTGGCCATTGTGGGTATTGAGCCATTCATGGAAGGTGTTGATGGTAGTGTCATCTCCTCTCCATACCACAAGGATATCGTCGATATGCCTCTTCCAAAGCAGTATGTGGGTGGGGTATGGATTGTTGTTTGAAAGGACAACATTCTCCTCAAAAACGTGCATGGAGAAGTACTCCCCATGGAAGTATCGGACACATGGAGATAAAGCTGGGTTTCGAATAGAAAGTAATTTTCTTTCATGGCCATGGTTGCGTACCTCATGATGAAAGGGACCGCCGTGATGGTATTGGGTGGGTGCAAGGTCAGAAGATGTTCAATCGTGGCTACGGTCTGGTCCTGGGGGTTGCAGGTGTACAAGGACTCAGCATCAAAGGAGACGAGATAATCCGTGTCTGGGTTGAATTCAATTCCTCTGAGAAGGCGAAGAACGTCCTTAGTGTCTTGTAGGTATGTGGGCATCATTCGGACCAGTGGTCGTAGAAAGAA
Organism: Triturus cristatus; assembly: GCF_964204655.1. Lineage (NCBI taxonomy): Eukaryota > Metazoa > Chordata > Amphibia > Caudata > Salamandridae > Triturus > Triturus cristatus. The sequence continues at coordinate 984,301,976 of NC_140590.1, forward strand.
GTCGACGAACTGAGACAAAGGCTCGAGTGCAGAGCCGATGCGCGAGATAATTGGTCTCCCTGGAGGTGGTCTTTGTGGCTAGTGTATCTTCAGGAGGACGTAAAAATAAGGGGTCACTGGTTCTTTGGTGCAAAGGAACTCAGCTTCCCTGGCTGTGATCCATCCGTTGTGTCTTGCTTCCCTCATCATGGTGGTGGTGGTGTCAGTGATCCTTTCAGTGGGATCCTTCTGCAAAGGACGGTAGGAGGTGTTTACATTTAGTTGGCGTAGAAATTCAGTCCTTTTCTATAGTCAGCACTGATTATGCTTAATGCATCTATATGTTCAAAGTCGGTAGTGTCAAGAAGCAAAGGTACCTCCGAAACTGATGGGCTAGACATGGTGTGATCTACTACGCACCAAAATGTATAAGTTCCCTTTATAACCAAGCTTTGAGGTACGGCAACTGTTCGGGATGGCAGTAATGCAACAGTTGCAGAAATCCCAGACCCCCTTTCTTAGGTCTGAACATAGTCTGTTGACCCCCTATAAAAGGACAGATTCTTTCCTTGTCAGTTGTAGTGCATGCACACTAACCGTAAACTCCTTATTCCAAACCTCTTTAATTAGAGTGGGATGGGCTGAAACATGTATAAGATTTTTGAAAGAACAGTTATGGGGAAGTCAGTAATGCTACCCAATCAGAATAATGTGTAACTCTTTCAGTTTGACAAATGTGCCTTAACAGCTCTCAATAATGCTGTCATATTTTTGTACTGTATAATTGATATGATGGACATTACTGCTATGCTCTGGAAACATGCTTTTGTCTTTGACCATTGCAATGGGGAGGATTTGGCCAGTGAGTGAATGCCAATAGGACTTATTATTAAATTAAGTCCTTCTGATTCTGATTTCAATGTTAATGTTCCAGCTGTGGTAGAACGCCCTACAGGGCACAGCATAGATTTTACCTAAGCAGCTCCATACAGGTTGGCGGAGCCAAGATGGCCAACTGAGCGGACGGGCTCGATCGGAGCTCCGGCAGCAAGCACTCTGAGGGACCCACCTTGACAATATTAGCTCCCCCAGGCTGCCCCGTCGTGGCCCCCACGGGGCGCTCCGCTGTGTGGGGCTTGGGGGGCTTGCTGGCTGACATCGCAGAGGCTGGTGAACTGCTGTTGCGGTGGGGGACGGTGACGGCCTACTGAACCGCGACCTCGAGTGTGGGAATAGGCACTCCTGCATTGGCGCAGGGACAGCTCACACCGAAGAGGAGGGACGCCTGTTCCGTTCTAAGAAGGTGTGGACGGGAGATCGCGTGGACCGAGGTGGGGGCTGTCCTGGTGTCAATGTGTAACCGGGGTAGGACCGCAGTGGTCTCAAGTGGTGCCGGTGGACCGCGAGGGCCGTAGCCCAACTCTGGGTCAACATGGAAAAAGTGTGGTGAGAGTGTTGCAGCCTCCCTCAGCGATTGACAGTGCACTCTGCTAGAGCTGACTTTATCACAGTATTGAAGCAAGTATTTCTGGAAAAGATGCCCCAGTCACTAGGGATTATCACAACAGTGGGTTCACCTGCCATTAATTATATATGTGCCAAATAAGACTACCATTAGAGTATTGTGCAGAGCGATGCACAGTTTCTACTACTTTTTTCAGTGGCTATAAGATATAGCGGCTGTTCTTTAAGGCGGACCCTATGTTGAAAACACGTCTCTCTACTGCATAATTGGTTTGTCCTGTAGCTGGTGCTGTTTTGGAAACAAGGGAAGCCCAAGATAGGACTCAATACATGTAACAGATTGCACTGGGGGGAGTTTATCACCCTCTCTGTTAATTGTGAACATTGGATTCCACAGGGCTGAGTTCTGAACTGAGCTGTGGGTGACTGGGTCTGGGGCCCACCCTTGCCTGCATGATGCCCAAACTCAAGGGAGATTCAGGCTCTGCCTCCACAAACCGCAATACAATAGAAAAGAGCATTGCGAAAATGGCTCAGGCTGTGGCCACACATGATACAGTCATGGATGAAGAACCTGCTCTGCCGTCTAATCTGGACATCAAGAATTTGATACTAGAAGGGAATAAAAACATCACTGAAAAGTAAGATGGTGTGGTGGTAACAGTGACTTAACTGCTTCAAGATATAGTTAAACTCCACAAGCGAGTTAAGGACCTGGGATTAGGTACTCATGCAAGTCAATTGAGAGATCAAGAACGACGCATCCAGCAACAGGAAATTAACGCAGACTTGGAAGACTGATCAAGGAGAAACAACGTGCATATTCTTGGCCTACCAGAGGAAAAGGAAACAACACTAGTGGGAATGTTTTTGGAGAGTTGACTTCCTGAGGTGCTTTTAGGGTTAAATGTGGAGGAAGACTTAAATGTGGACAGGCCCCACAGGACTCCTGGTGGTAATCCTAAACCTGATGCACCTTCCAGTATGTTAATTGCCTGTATGTTGCGATATATAGATACGGTTCAGATTTTGGCGGCGGCTCGTACACAGGGGAAAATAGACTACAATGGCAACATAATTTCATTTTACCCAGATTATGGCATGGCTGCTCAAATTACAACAAAACTGAGAGATAAAGGGTGGGATTATGCTCTGCTCTCTCCAGCGCAATTAAAAATTGATTGACAGGGAAAGAGATATTTGGTTGAACAACTGGATGAGACTATGCAGTTTATTGAAAATCACTGATCATCCATAGTTGTTGTTTGCTATAACAATTTTGCGAGTTGATAAGGCTGGGCAGGTAGAGATGGGTTTATGCTCCATTAAATTACTGAGGGGGGGGCACATTACATACGATTATGACCAGGGTGAGTGTTGACCGGAGCTGAGATGGGTGAGTTGAGTGGTCTGTTATTGGAATCTTTGGCGTAAATGGCACCCGCAGCCTCCGGGAGATCCTATATCAGGAATCTCGAAGAACATTGAGCTGTTAAAGGAGAACGTAATTGTGTTCTTATCAGGGGGAGGCTGATGCTTATTGCGATAAATGTAGAGGCCAAGCTGGGGTAGGCCATCCGGGAGGGTATAGGGGAAATTTCCCTTTTACTATCTATGATGATAGGGAATGATCACAATCTAGTACAAATTCCTTGACATAATTGACGATGCAGATACATGAACTGATATTTACAACTGTATATGGTGGTAACAATTTCATCTTGGAATGTGAAGGGGATTCAAAACCCTATTAAGCGGCAGAGAATATGGTCTCACGCCCGCAGGCAGCAAGTAAGACTACTTATCTTACTAAAGATATACTTATTACCCAAGGAAGCTGAAAAACTGTGAGCTAGGTGGGGTGGGAGGCTATGGTATTCGAGTTTTACCTCCTCAGCACGAGGGGTAATGCTATGGGTGGATAATGGTGTCCCGCTGCTGGTTGATGCAGAACTGAAAGCCTCAGATGGACAGTATGTGGAGGTGATAGGGGAGATGGGAGGCAGACCTACAGCATTATTTACTTTATATGCACCTAAATAAGACACTCCTCATTTTTTTGAAGGACTGACAAATGTTCTGTCCGCCTATGCCCATTATAAAATTATATGGATCAGGGATTATATTTGCATATTGGATGGGAAGCTGGATAGCTCCAGGCAGGTGAGATGGCAGTTAGGTAGAGAGTCTATGTTACTCTTGAAGACTATGGACACGCTACATGTACTGGAACTTTTGAGGGCAGTCCATGGTCAAACAAGAGGATATTCTTTCTACTCTCCACCCCACGGTACATTCTCCAGGATCGATTACTTTCTGACACACCCTGAGCAAGCAATTGAATTTGACAAAATACAGTACTTTGATCGCACGTTATCAAATCATGCTCCCTTAATAGCTATGATGCGATCACAGGCTTTGGTCAATCCGCTTCAACTATGGAGATTCCCAAGCCGTGCATTACGTGATCAGGCATACAAAGAGACAATCTGAACAGCAGCAAGGGTGATTTTTTTTAAATAATACTGGTACGGTTACTTCAGCCAGAAAGCAATCGGAGGCGTTTAAAGTAACTATAAGGGGTAAATGTATGGTGACCACATATGGGGTGAGAAGTTCACTAATACATACAGTGACAACTTTTGAAAGCCAAATTGGGGACAATGATCAATGGGCTCCACACACAGATGAGATCTGGGAAAAGCGATATACATTGCAGTGGGATCTAGATGATGCGGGAGAAACGCTAAGCTATCATGATTATAAAACACATATGGAGATACAGCACGAACAAGGAGATACTCTAGGCCGGCTACTAGCGTGGCTGGGCAATAGAGAAAAGAGCTGGGAATGCAGTGGCTGTAATAAAGGATAAACCGGGAAACACTCTTACAGCTCATGACAACATATTAAAGCGGATTGCAGAATTTTACTCAGAATTATATACTCAGCAGGGAGCATATGATGAGGCGGGTACAACAGCACTCTTAGATGCAGCTCGGCTGCCGGAAGCAGATGCTGAGATGCGAGAGGCATTAAGTGCCCTGATAGATTAAACAGATGGGGCATTGCAGAAATGAGTGCCAGGAAAACACCAGGAAATGACGGTCTTGGTGCTTCCTTTTTTTGGGGGAATATGTTGATTTACTGTAAGTGTCACTTTTGAATATGTATCGGGAAGCATTTGAAAAATGGGTTTTACCTGATACAATAAGAGAGGCATATATTGTGATTCTGCCAAAGACAGGACGTGATACATCCGAATGTGAATCATATCGCCCGTTATCCATGATCAATGTGGACGCTAAGCTGGTAGGGAAGATTCTGGCTCATTGCTTGGCTAAGGTAGCCGGGGCATTAGTTCACCATGATCAAGCAGGGTTTGTGGAAGTGCGTACTACCACCACTAATATAAGGAAAGTGTTTCTTATACTATAACAGGTTCAAAAAGACAGAGAGCCTTGTGCATTTGCTAGTTTGGATGCACATAAAGGGTTCGATACTGTGGATTGGCAGTATATGATGAGTGTTTTGAAAAGATACAATCTGGGTTATATCTATTTAAATTGGGTACAATGCCTTTATACTGAAAGTCAAGCCAGTAGGCAATGGGTTCTCTGACAGGTGGATAGTGGAGCGGGGGACCAGACATGGTTGTCCCCTGTCTCTATTGATATTCGTGTTTATTATTGATCCCCTAGCAAGGTTGATACAAGCTCGACAAAAGGGAGTGAGGATAATGGTAGAAATGCAAAGAGAAATTATTTCTTAGTATGCTGACAATATTTTGTTGACTCTGCGGGGCTCTGAATGAACGTGGCACATAGTATATAACATTATTAAGGAAGCAGGGGCACATTCTGGATACAGATAAATCAATAAATCAATACGGGCACCGAAATTAGGAGATGAAGCGGTCAGTTATATTAGATTGCAGAGAACACCTATTAAGTTTTGGGAGTAAGCCTGTGTTCTAGAGTTAAGAAAATATATGAGGCTAATGTGGAGAATTTATTGGACAACACAGAATGTAGTGTTCAAAGATGGTTAATGTTTCCTCTGTCTTTAATGGGGAGAATGGCGATCAGTAAGATGATTCTTCTTTCCCGGGTGCTGTATGCCCTACAGCATATGCCGATGCACATTCCAAATGCATGCTTTAGGCGATTAGATGAGTTACTCTGCTTACTATACTGGAGTACAGGAAGAGCGCGTATTAGCTTAAAGGTATTGCAGCTACCATGGGACAGTGGTGTATTGTAGGCCCCACATTTTAGGAGTTATTATCAGGCCTTCCACTTACAGTATGTCCCTGGGTGGTTTATGGACCCATACATTGACCCTCTGACGGGCATGTTGGCAAGGCTGGTCAGACTATGTGAATTATTAGCCTTAGTGTTAGCCTATAGGAAAAAAAGAAGGACACTTCCATTGCAAATCTGTACCTTACTGGATATATGGGAACAAGTAATGAAAGGTACAAATGACACTTATTTATACTTACCACAGCTGGTGCCGTGGTTAACAGATATTAGCCTTATGTTACCGGCGTCCTTGCAGCATGGGTGGGTGGGCAGTAGTCCACGTACCATAGGAGATTTATATGAGGGTGACCATTTGATGAGTTATGCTAACATCTGTACCAAATAGGATTTGGCAGGAGGCCGATTTTTGGCTTATGTGGGATTAGCAGCGGCCTTCAGTAAGGCCTGGAAGGGTTCCGCAGGAACCAGATACACATGTCATTAACCAGGCCTTACTAGATATGGGATGGGAAAACAATCCTATTACCAGATTATATTTATTACTTCTACCAAAGGATACGCCTTGTATATGTGGATTAGGATCACAATAGGGAGGCAGACATAGGTGAACCAATGCGAGATGTGAAATGGACGACTATATTGGGGAACTGCTGGAGAGTATCTCATAATGTGAGACGTAAATTGATCCACTATGAATGTGTACATAGGGACTATGTTACTCCTAACTGGATACAAAAGCTTGACCCTGCTAAATCAGATACCTGCCCTAAATGTAGACACAATGTCAGAACGTATATACATATGTGGTAGGAATGCCAGGGGATAAGGAGTTCTGGAAATATGTCATCACGGTTCTACAGGATCTGACGGAGTTGCCATTACAGTGTTCTATCCAGGTATGCTTGCTGGGTTTAATATCGCGCACTAAGATAGCTAAACATGCTGTAAAAATTGTTGAATAGGAGTTACTAACTGTAAAGAAGGGCATAGCAAAATGTTGCCTCACACCTAAAATACCTAAAAAACCTGGGGTGGCTCTGGTAAGTTCTGGGCATGGAAAAGCGAACTCTTACTCTCTCAGCTCAAGATGATGCATAAAGAACCTGTGGATACCATACATATCTTTATTATCTCAGGACTTTCGGAAATGACATGCCCCCGCTATCTGAGATACTGCGCATGAGAGCACCTGACCACATGCGGGACCAGGAGAACTTACCCAAATGATGCGTAACTTTGCTAATTTCTTCTCATGTTCATGTGTTGCTGTGGATACCCAGGGGGAAGGGTGGGTGAATTGCGGGGATTGTTAATAAAATGTTATGCTTCATAGCTGATACACACCTGTTGGAAATATCAATGCACTGCTACGCTTGTGTTCTGTTAAGTCTATGTACCTTGCTAGAACAATAAACACATTTAAACCATAAAATCCCTAAAAATGTATATTGGCTGCGAGAATACATACGGTGGCTGCGGGCTGAATGTGGGATCCGGCGTAAATTGATCTTGACTGAGCAAAGTCAAGACGGTAGGATGATTTTGGAAAAAGCAGAGATACAACTCCAGCAAATTATTGATGAATCAACACAAACGCCTGAAGATCTACCAAGTGAACTTTGAGATTATATTGATATTAGCCTGTTTTATTACGATGCACCTGTTATTGCTTAAGAGTGATGTCTGCATTTAAAATAATGCTATTGGATAATGGCGTACTTCTGCGAAATATATGTATAACTTGCTCCCAGGGAATCTCAGAAAGGGGATGGGTGGGAAATGTTTAATGTCAATATTGTCATGATGCCAAGTATAATAAAAATATATATAAAAAAAGAAGCTCCGTACAGTTCAGTATAGGATTGCAAACATTAAATTTGTATCCAAAAGGGGTAATCAAATCAGGAAATCCATTTCTTGTCCTCACTGATTGTATGCAATTATTAATAAATTGGAAGGAACTTAGGGGCAGATTTAAACTTTGGCCGAGATGGCACTCCGTCGCAGAGACAACAGAGTACCCTCTCCACCAAAGCAAAGTTCTGCCCGCTTCATTTAGAATCGGGTAGAAGCTGAGTATGTTGACAGCAGAGGCTACACTGCCGTCTACTTACATCAACAAGGGTAGTAAGGGTTGTAAGGAGTAAGGATTGCCGGAGGTTTGGCCCTGTGGTTTCGCCAAGGGTCTGCCCACCCTATTGAAAGTGCGCAAACACATGGTCAGTTTTTACGGTCGGTCACCACCAGATAAAACTTTCCATGGCAAGAGGGTAATTGTTTTTCAGTTTTATCAAAAGACAATCCAGCTTTTGGATTTCCGTTTAGAAAATTAAAAAAAAGTTGAAAGTTTGACATACAGCTCTGTCATGTTGACCGAGAAGTCTGCCAAGCTTTCAATGCATTTACAGGAACCACTTTCACAGTTGTTTCTGAAAATGCAAAAGATGTCTACGGGGACGGAGGACATTTTCTAAATTTGTCGAGCGGAGTATCATCGCATTGGCGGGAGTAAAGTACTACGCCAAGGCAACGGTAGTTAAGTCGTCCACCGAATCGGGACCTTAAAAATTATAACCTCTGCTCTGCTCCGTAGAACATTCTGCCAATGTAAAGATAACACTTTATAATTTTTAAGAGTACCCAGACCAAGGCTACTAGACAGGTGGAAGGTGACAAAATCAACAACTTAACAAGTATATCTCCAGAAAATGACCAAACAGGTACCAATAATGTGTGCTGCTCATAGGGAGAGGTTTTCTCTTTGGATATATAGATATGTTTCAGCTCCCTTGTCAGTACTAGCAATGACTTCTTAAGGTCAGTCAGTATGACGAGTACATCATCAGCAAACACTGTGAATTTAAATGTGCCTGTTCCCAATTTGATGGTCTGTCAGCCTTGTCCAATGATGTAATTGGACTTTACAAAAGAGGAGCACATTCAGTCTGATGCGAGCAGAGGTGGTATCCTGCCAAGATACAGGTGATAGATTTCTGGCCCCATCGTCCATAGTGTTTCTTTCAGGGATCTTGTATCAAGTCTGTTAAAAGCTTCCTCTGCTTCTAATAACAGAGGCCTAAGAATGTGGTGAAAAGCCTTTACAGAATTAGCACTGTGTGTCTCCCTTGGAAAAAGCCAACTTGCGCAGTTTATAGTTCAGTAGCCAGAACCTTAGACACCATCTTAGCAAATTAAGTGACAGGCTTGTCATAAGGCACACTCATTCCTGAGTATATTAGCTTAATAAAACCATTAAACAGCGCCACATTCTCTTCCTCCCCAAAAGACTGTCTCCTCATTACTATTTTTTTATATTGTGGCTCTAGGCCCTACAGGACAAAATCATGCCTGCTAATATCCTTCCCGCCTTATGATAACCGTCAATAAACTTTATGTCTAGCGTAGCTAATATGAAATTTTCCCTGTCAACTTCTAAAGCTTTTGCCTATGTGAAATGACTTTACTACATTTTCTTCTGACTGTCACTGTATATGTTTCTGATGCTGAGACTGAGCTTGTGAAGAGTACCTTCGATGTTTTGTTTTACAGCATGAAGCAGATTGAGTTTGTTATATTCCCATCAATACACACAGTTAGACCAGGAGGGTAAATATGCCGTAGTGTGTGCACTATTAAAAGAGAAAGAGGTATGAATAGTAAATATTCATGTAATTAATGTTGACAAGAAAATATGTAACTCGCCTGTAACTGCAGTTCTCCAGTATTGGTATCTGTTATTGATTCACATGCTTGAATTATTCCCCATTGTCAAAGTGGGAGTCCCACGGTACCATAATAAAGCAGTATGTATCGCTATCATAGGCTATGATAGCATTGAAAAGGTCAGTTTAATAGCCTATGTCCTTTTTAAAAAAGGACCGCAGTTGAACTATAACCAGTCAGGCGACAGCACCCTTTAGAATGCTCCCGAGGCTGGGACCCTCAGATTTTTAAGCACAAGTGAGAATAAATAACCTCGAGCTATAAGGGAAGCCTCTGCGGGGAACAGGGTGGGTTGCAGTAAATCCAATACTGGAGAACTGCAGTTACAGCTAAGTAACCTATTTTCTTCTCTAGTATTGGATCATTCATAGATTCACATGCTTAAATCAGAATAGCAAGCAGTTACAGAGCATCACCATGGCAAGGTAAAAATATTACATATATTTGCACATCAGGTTCTAAATGTTGTTGCCTTGAACCAAACTTGGTGTCTAAGGGTCACTGACCCTGCCAGCTGTGGGAAACCTATCGAAGCTATATCTATACCATAATCTATGTTTTCTGATGAGGACATTTAGCCCCGTGCAGAAACTTTTTTATTTCTGCCCTTTCCGTCTTCTGGCAGAAATTTTATGTATATGGTAATGTCTGACCACGTCTGATGGTTATACCTGCCCCCTATTGCAAGTGGATTGGCAGCCTGTACAGCCTGTACAGTAGCACCAGGCATAGTTGAGAATGTCTCCTTGCTGGTTAGGCAGGGTTATGAGTGACAGGCTTTTCCATTAATGTAATTCCTCCCGATATAACTAGGTCTCACAGCTTTTCTACTTCAAATCATAAAGAACACAAACTGATTGCTTATTTGCTATTGGAAGTTGGAAGCGTTTGTCCGCACATTCCCTAAGAGTATGGGAACTATCAAAAAACATCTGGTGGGAATCCACTGGTTGCGGGCCTTCTTTCTATGATCACCAGATGTGAAAGGGTTGTTCCCGGGATGCATGGTAATATTTAACATTGGGATCATTCTTTGAGTGGCAGGAGCATCAGAGGATGCTGAAATATCAGACACGATGTGACCTTGCAGGCTTGGGAATGTGTTTATAGTAATCCTGTATTATGTGCTGTAGCTCTAGTACTAGAACTACATGGATCTGACCCATGCTCTGACTTTGGAGGCAGAGAGAAGTGGTGAAATTTCTCCACATATTGACTCTCCATATATTGCTGACTGTTGTAGACATCTTCATATTAGTCCCCTTAATTCTTGACATTAAGTTATTCTGCATTACGTGCCTTTTGTTCTTGTTGAAGACTACGGTATTTTTGTCGTCATTTGTATTGCCATCGAGATTGTAGTCGACGAGGCGTACATAGACGACTAGGCTGATGTCTATAATGTCGTCAAAGAGGCCTTCTTCGTAGACGAGGCCGTCGTAGAGGAAGCAGTCATAGATGTGCCTGCCACTGACGAGGCCGTCATAGACGATGCAGTTGTGGACGAGGCCATCATAAACATGGTTGTCATAGACGAGGTTATCGTAGATGAGGTTATTGTAGACGAGCTGGCGTCGTAGACAACCGTCATACATGAGGCCATCGTTCACGACCATCACAAACAATGCCATTGTAGATGAGGCCATCGTAGATGAGGAAATCGTAGATGAGGCCATTTGTAGAGGAGGCTATTCATAGATGAGGCCAGTGGTAGATGAGGCTGTCCTAGACAACCGCTGCAGACAACCGTCGTATGAGACCATCGTAAATGAAGCTGTTATAGACGAAAGTCATAGACGTTAAATGTATTTTTTTTTTTTAAACAAACTTTATTGCCTTTTTCATGTTGCACAGTATATCTGCTGACCGCGTCACAAATAAACACAGAGCACAATCATTTTAATGCATCACATTGCATACCCTGCATGGTCTTATAGTTACGAGTCCTGATTTTATCAGCCGCATTCTCGGTTAGTGCCGCTTCTGCATACAATGGAAATTTGTTGTAGATGAGGTTGTCGTCGACGACAGTTGTAGATGAAGCCATCGCAGACAACCATCATAGACAATGCCATTATAGGTGAGGCCATTGTAGATAAGGCAATCATAGGTGAGGCCATCCATACATGAGGCCATTCGCAGTTGAGCCTATTCATAGATGATGCCATTCGTAGATGAAGCTGTCGTAGACAACCATCGCAGATGAGGCTGTCGTAGAAGACCGTTGTCAATGACCATCGTAGATGAGGCAGTCGTAGATGAGGCAGTCGTAGATGACTGTCATAGATGATGCCATCGCAGGTGTGCCCATCGTAGATGAGGCAATCGTACTGAGGCTATTCGTAGATGAGGCCACTCATAGATGAGGCCACTCGTAGATGAGGCCATTCATAGATGAGGCCATTTGTAGATGAGGCCACTCGTAGATGAGGCCATTTGTAGACGAGGCAGTCATAGGTGAGGCAGTAATAGCCAACATGGTTATGGACGTTGACGTTGTCATCATAATTGTTGTTAATGATGATTTAGACTGGGGTTTTGCCGAAGACGCCTCATTGTCAGGTTATGAGGATTTACCTGATGTAATGTCAGGTCTAAAGAGGGTCTATCTTTGAGAAGGTCTTTTCCAATTTTCTCTCCGTCAGAAGGGCCTTATCAAGACTCATGGTAAGTCTTTTTTATGGCTTTTCTGCATGCCTTCTGGAGACCCTTGGCGCAACCTGTACCTTTGACCTCTCCTGTAAGGTGAAGGATGTCAGGAATTGATCCCATAGAGCGCTTTAATTGCAGACCTCAGAAACTAATACAGTAATGACACGAAAAAACATGAAAAGGAATTGAGAGGTTTATCTATGAACCTTTTAATTTTGTTGCCATGCCTACAATTCCCATGAATCAATTGAAAAATGGTAGTCCTGTGATTGTCGAATCATGGGAGTTATAAGCGACCTCGCACATCAGCCGGCATGCGTAATTTGTTTTGGAGGTCCGTTGCTGCGGAAGGGTTCTGCAGTCAGAGACGCCTGTCCCATCTGTTCACTGCTGCTAGTATCTTTGAAGGAGCGATATCCGTTGTGTGCTCCCATTTCATTGAAGAAGTAGTTTAGAGCTGCCATCTGTTCTGCCGGGAGGCATGCAGCTATGCTGGGAGTGAGACGCTCAGTCTCTCGTCTTCTTCGCGGATTATGTTCACCATTTTCCCTCGATACCCAGTAGGAATAGCATGACTGTCCTCGCTTTGTGCTCATTGGCACTTGTTAGGATGAAATAACGCGGTGGGCATTTATTATTTTTTTTTTTTTATCTCATTTTCTAGATTGCTGTGGTTCCTTACTGAACAGCATTTACTGGATCTTCATTTTTCTATCAAATGTGCTTGAAGGAGAATTCACCTCTCTGCGTTCTGGAGTTATATTCATTTAATTTCCTTTCCTTTCAACAATAAGAAATACAGTTTGAAAATCAACAAGTTTGTCTATGGAATGGCTTTTTCAAAGAAATGGATACAAATATTAAAAGTGACAATTTCTTCTGGAGCCAGTAACATTTACTTGATTAAGACAACTAAGATTATACTATGACATATATATTTTTATTTTCTTCAATTTATATGCACGAGTGTCTGAGGTAATATGAATACCTATCTAGCGAGACTTTTATGAGTGTGGTTTGTATTTTCCTTGATAACCATTACTTATTCTTCTTTTCCGGTTTTAATCCTCTTCCCTGCTGTTCCTTACCTAATCCCTTTCCCTCACTTTATCACCCTAAAACTCTGTGCCATTCTGGCAGGCGGAATTGGGGATATCAAGAGGTGGACCACTTTGTTCATCGCTCTGATCCTGTGAAGTTTCTTCCGTGTGGAAGCCTGACAAAGGAAACCTCACTGTCCTCATCAGAAGTGACTAAGTTTCTGTAATCCCAATAATAGAGTCTTCTTTCTGAATGTGAGAGTTTTTAGGAAAGGTTAGATAATAATTTGTAGTCCATTACCTTGTTTTCTGCTACTCTGACACATTAGTGCCAGGGACAAAGAAATGAAACATGTAATATCTTCTTGGATGATCCAAAATGAACGAAAAGCTGAAGATACTGAGAGAAGCACAGGGAGACTCCCTTCACACGACGTGTGGTAGAAAAACTGAGGGACTGTTTGGACTGTTCTTGAGGGTGCTGGTGCCTGATTGGTTATAGTTCATGTTTGGTCCTTTTTTAAAAAAAGACAGATATGCTATTAAACTTACTTTTTCATTGTCATTATAGCCTATGTTAGTGATACATATTGCTTTATTATGGCACGAAGGGACTCCCACTTCGATGACAGGGAATGATTCAAGCATGTGAATCTACGAAAGATCCAATACTGGAGAATCAGAGATTCTTGTGGAGTGTACTAGATGCTGTTATGCTGTTCTTGAAGTTACCATTTTGTCGGGAGATGTCTGAATTAAATTCTGGAAGGGCTGATTGATAGATACACTGTTGACCTAAACTCAGATCAGGCATAACCGCAGCAAAGTGAGAGGTATTCAGTAGGGTTTGCTCAAGAGACACTTGTAGAGTTCTGAATCCCACAGCAAAGAATAGTCTTGCTATGCTGCAGCATGTGATACTTTTAGAAGATTAGATTGCATTCTGATATCACAAGAGGACAAATATAGATAAGCGCCTGCAATGTATCTTAGGAAGTTTTTTGGGCAACTATTCTCCACTATAAATAACAACAGAGTATATAACTGTGCATGGATAACCATGTTAAATCTTAATCTAGAAGCGCTGTAGGCTAGGGCAATTTTGTATAGTGCCAGGGATACGATTATCCAATAGTGGAGCACAATGGGTAGGAGGACAACGGAATGGGAGGTACTGGAGGTTGTGGTTAAAGCTGAATGTATGGCCAACATATACTGCATTAAACTTCAAACAAGATGCAGGCCTTTCACAACTAGAAAGGAAGGCAGAAGGAGATGAAAAAGGCCAGGAGACAATTGGAGGAAACATAGGATGGACTGCATACATTTACCCACACACAAATTACCAACAGAAGCTTTACAGGTCAAATGTACAATACAGGAAGATTACTAGTTTGGCTACTTAAAAGAAAAGTGCTCCATTCTTGACCTTCATAAAAGCAATGGCGACATGGCAGTTACACAAGTAGGAATAAGCACTCTTTTGGGCACATTTGGAGAATGTGAATAGTCAGCCACCAACTGGAGAAAAAAGTGAAGATGCTCCCACTGAGGTGGCTAAGATAGCACAATGAATGTACCAGGAAGTGGGAGTGCACTGGGGAATAGTTTTGATATTGTGGTACACAAGTGGCAGACAGGCACCATAAATAAAACATGGGTATATTAAGACAAGTTTGTGAATAAAGAATACTTTGCACTCCCTATATATTGCACATCAAAATGTTTTTATTTTGGAAATGTGAAAACAAAGCTTGGAGAAGAAGCTTAGAGGTGTAATACCTGGCAAAACAGCTCCAACATGTGGTCAGATGGATGACGAATGAGGGGGGCGCTAGAGGGCGCTCGGCAAGGTGACTGCGCTGTAGAGCAGTTCCGCCGGGCAAATTAATAATCTGCTCAAGATCCTGCTTTTCCCAACAGCATCCACTGCCTGCAATTATAGGGCGATGCAGTGAATACACGGTGGAAGACCTGGAGGCGAAAATATTAAAGTAAGCATAGATGCCTGATGAGAAATCTGCCTGTGATAACGCGAACCTGGGACGACAACATGGCGTCGGATCGCTGCGGAGGTACCCGCAACCGGTGGCCATGGACAGGGGCTCGCGCAGCTGCCCATTAGATCCCTGCTCATCGACATGGTGGGTGAGTGCGTGGGGAGCGGCATGACAGACTGCAAAATGCTTCCTGGGCCACGCACCTTCTCTTTCCGCCGGCTGGCGTGAGGGGCCTGTAGAAGAGGGGGGCGGAGGTACGGCCCCCACCTGTGGACAAGAGCGACGATCAGAGCCGTGCCGCTGCCGGGTGAGTGCTGGGGCGTGGGTGGCCTGCGCTGTCGGCGCCTGTGCTTGGGCCTCAGGTCTGCCACCTAAGCGAGACCTGTCCTCAGTTAACGGACACATTGGAAGCAGCGGTCCGAGATACGCCCCCAAAGCAGGTCTGCGGTCTCGACGCGGACACATCGTGATTGGGAAACGTGTCCAAGAGGAGGTTATGAAAGTGCCACAAACTCTACAATTAACGCACCACACCAGAGAAAGCTCTCCATCGTACTGCATTATTGACCAGCTTCCTATGCTAGATTGCCGACTCCCTGAGTGGATTATAAGCAGCCCCACACAGATATTATGATTCACATTGAGGAGTCCACACAGTGGCAGGGGAGCTGACGTGGTGGACTTCTTGGGCCCCTTATGGTAGCGAGGGCCTGCTAAACAGATTACAGTGCCTTTCTAAGAGAGTGCCAGGACCCGGGAGGCGTGCCAACGTACCGCTATACTCGCCAGCACTGAAGCGAAAGAGAGAACATTTTGCACTCGTGGACTACCACATGCCCCAGAATATTGACCAAAAGACTGGTGGCACGCAAAGCTGTCCCTCATGCTCAGCATTGGTGAGGTAGCTGTGTAGAAGTGGTGTCAAGTACTTCCTATCTCATACACGGGGTAACGAGCACGACGTGCAGCGGTTGAGATCTATAGGTGTATACGGAGAAGGTCTACTGCAGTGCACTCTTCTGACAGGGCTAAGTCTCCGGGCTGAGGTCAGAAAGCTCTGTTATTGGTGAGACGACGTACTCCTGCTTGGGAGTGGGACCTTCATAAACAGCAGACATGCTTAGAGCTGTAAACCTGGGAAAGCCGGAACGCAGTCAATCGCGCCTCACATTTGAGCCACAAAAAACTAGCAACTCGCAACAACGAGCAACTTCTGATTTGGAGCTGGAGACCCCCTTGAAAGTTTAGCCTCCATTGAAAAAATGGTCCTAGCCATGCAGACGAACCTCCAGGCTATTGATGGAAAAATAGACACTCTGAACCTAAGGATGGACCATATGTCCATGAAGCTGGACAAACATGCAGTGAGACAGAGCGAAGCGGAGACACGCATATCGGATGGGGAAGACGGCTTGCAGCAAATGGCCTCTAAGACACTCGACATGGAAAAAGTGCTTGCCTTTATACAAGCCAAAAACAAAGACCTTTAGGACCGATCCAGGCGCAACAATCTACGGATCACTGGTCTGCGGAATCCACAAACACCGGTCGTCTGGAGACCTACATAGAGGAATAATTACGTGAGATTTTTGGGGCAGAACATTTATCACAGGTACTGATTGTGGAGCGGGTGCATCGATTTCTGGCTGCTCGACCTCCCCCGGGTGCCCCTCCGTGCCCCATAATCGCGTGCCTGTTAAACTACAGAGATCTGGACACCATCCTTCGCATGGCGAGAGAAAAAGCAGCTATAAATAACAAAGGAAATAATGTGGCTTTTTACCTGGATTTCACCGCAACAGTCCAAGCAGCAAGGAAAGAATACCAGTCTGTCAAGAAACTCTTAATGGCTGAGAGGATTCCCTACGCCATGCTCTACCCGGGGTGACTGCGCATTGAGGTGGGGGGAAAATCAAGAATTTTTACCACTCCAAAGTCCGCAATGGATGATGCCACGACCCTCAAGCGAAGGCATCAAGAGTCCTCTAGCACAGCAGCAGACTAACATTGTGACTCTCAAAATGCTATGGCGAATGGATAAAATGATTGTATGGGAGGCTAACTCTAGCTTTCGAGTAACTGCTTTTTGTTCTTCTGAAGAAAAGAATGGAGATACAGACTCTCAGTGCTCAGATAAGATGTCATATTACTGTTTAAACCAATGTTAACCACTGCATTTCTCTAATTTGTTTTGTGTTAAGGTTGGGAAATCTTACTATTGACGTTCGGCTGCCTCCCTTTGCATCTGGGAGGTTACCTGTGCTCCAGCGTTCTCCCAATGGGTCATTCCCACAGTTACTTGCAAATTAGTTTATGCACTTGGGAGTTGTGCTGGAAGGTATGGGATGGCTTTAGCAAGTTGGGGTTGCTGAAATGGGTGGGGGGTGGGTTTGGGCTGGTGGGGAGGGATGACGTTTTCATGTGGCTAAGTATGACTCAGAGATCTAAATGGTTATCGTTTGTGTGCCTCACACCTCAGTTACAACACGCATAATTTACATTCTGGTTATATGTCACAGCTAGATAGCGAAGCAATCAACCGCCTGACGTGGAATGTTCGTGGGTTGAACTCTCCCATAAAAATAAGACAGGTGTTAGCATATTTAGATCGACATGATATAAAGATAGCCCTTATTCAGGAAACACACTTGGTGAAACAATCTGAGGCCAGAATTGGCGCACAATAGGCCAGTTATAGATTGGCATCCTCATACTCCACATATGTTAGAGGGGTGATCACACTAATAAATAAAACTCTCCCTTTTACTATGATTAAAAGCTGCATAGATGAAGAAGGCCGTTATGCACTCACACATGGTAAACTAGCTGGTACACTGCTGACTATTGTCAATGTTTACGGCCCTAACACAGATGAACCGGCCCTTTTTGAGAACATAATATCTATATTGCGGGATTGGCCCGATGCTGAAATACTACGGGGAGGAGACCTTAATACACAGTTGGACCCTAGTAGGGATAAATCGAGCGGGAGGGAAGGGCATTCACCCAAAGCAGCTCAGGTTATCAATGAAGGGAAGGCAGAGCTGGGCTTAATAGAAGTGTGGCGCTTGCGCAATGCGGAGAGATTAGAGGACACACACACTTCCACGGTACATGGTAGCTGGTCGCGTCTAGATTACTGAATGCTGAGTGAGGGCACAAATGCCTGGGTATCCGCAGTTGAAGTGTTGCCCAAAACGTTATCAGATCATAGCCCCGATAAGCTTAGGTTGCGCATTCCACAAACTACACACCGTCAATTCATATGGCGCTTTCACTCTGAAGCGCTGCTAGATCCACTATATGTTATCGCGATGCGAGAGCCCATAATACAATATTTTGACCAAAATAAGGGCTCTGTTGACAGCGCTGCGACTCTATGGGAGGCCTTTAAGGTCACTTTAAGGGGCAAATGTATCTGTACATCAGCAGGAATACTAAAGGACATTCGGGGTCAGTTTTCCAAGTATGAGAGTCTACCTTGCACACAGACGCTAGCGAACATCAAAGATTCTATACTTGAGTATAATGAGCTGGCCGCTGGAGAGACCTGCTATCTGTCAAAAATACATGTTGCTCGCACATATGGGTAGGGTGGGGTAGCCCGGGGCACAACCTGGCTACCAAGATCAAAACAGAGAGGCAAACAATCACTAAGATAACGGATGTGACGGGAAGGGATCACTACACCACACAAGATATTGTCACACAGTTCAGAAATACCTATGCAGAATTATACACTTCAAAGGGTGGGACTGGCCTCTCAGAACTTGATGACTATTTATCGGACGTGGCCCTTGCGTGGCTGTCCGACAGACAGAGAGAGTACCTAAGTCAACCAACTGCCAAAACTGACATTCGCGAGGCGATCCGATCGCTCCCCAATAAGAAAGCACCAGGCCCGGATGGCCTTGCCTGTGAATTCTATAAGGAATTTGCAGACAAATTGATACTCTAGCTATTAGAGATGTATGACGAAGCCTATGAATTGGGTAAACTACCACCAACACTTAGGGAAGCCTTGATAATCACTCTATGGAAAAAAGATAACCCGCCTTCCCGATGCGACTCCTATCGGCCATTGTCGCTTATTAATACAGATGCGAACATTTTAGCAAAAATTCTGGCCACCAGACTCCAATCGCTGATGCCGAATTTGATCCTTCCCGACCAATCTGGATTCATTGCTGATAGGTCAACATCATATAATTTGAGATCGATATTTGCAATGTTCCACATGCTAGATCCCAACTTACAGGCCGCGGCTGTGATACTTGACGCGGCCAAAGTCTTTGACTCCAGTCGAGTGCCACCGGAGGAGCTGAAGGAAACCCAGGCCACAGTCATCAGTGTGGAGATGGTGCAAGGCGTAGGGAGTACGGACACAGCTCGATAGGACCTGACACAACAACAACAGGAAGTGCAACAAACAGGGACTTTTGGGGGATGGGGGCAGTGGGCACAATGGCATACATGCACAACGAGGTGTACCACACTGCACACCCATAATCACCCAGGTCCATGGCCCAGATCCCCTAGGCACACTGCAGCACACACACATAGCACGAACAGCACACGAACATTGACGACAACGAGGAACAACGCGCATAGCCAACACTGCAGAACAGAGGACACAACTGGCTCAGCACATGCACAGAAACATCTTTAATACATCGACGGAGCCAGTAACTGTGAAATGGAAATGTACGCGTACGACCTCATATCCGTCATGTAGATCAAATGTACACTGTACCACAGAAGAATCCTGTTCCCCCCAAACAGTCACAATGTAGATTGCCATACAGTCTGCATGCAAACGTGCACAATGCGCCAACATACATGTCAACACAAAGTCAATACGCACCTCCCCTTCACATCGCAGAGGGGCACACAACATATTCAGTAGAGCACAGGATACAACACATCAGTGATGCCCGAGAGGACCACCATACAGTCGACACCAACGCCCTACAACAACACATGGACATCCCACGCAACCCCCTACCAGGACCCGGACAGGCAAGCTAGTCAGAGGAGAACACCGAGCCTGCAACAGACCACACAGCAGGAAGTACCTGCAAGCACAGCTGGCTCACGACACTTCACCCACCCACACATCGCACCCCAATGACATGTGTCTGCACGCCAAAAGGAGGTGGTCCAACAAGTGTGGGCCGAAAACAAGGACTGCGAACCAGGACACATACGTAGGTGTCTATCATCATTCAGGGGCCACCAACACCCCACTAAGGAGACCCACACTGCCATAGAGACACATGCAGATGCACATTCACAGTACAGAACCACGGGCAGGGGCGCTCGAATGGCAGTCACACACCCATGTTGGCTCTGCGTACGACGGCCCTGGACACTCCCCTTACGAATTGAGTGGGGACGACAAAGCTACATGTCCAAGCTACAACCCGCTGCCTGCGGTGACACGTCTGCATCCGATCAACACAGCACAATGTAATGTCTTAGGGCCCAGGGCCCTCGTGCATACAAAAAGACCACAGGGACACACGCCAATATCAAGCTGAACTGGCTACGGGCACATGCGCCCGGCCCCTTTGTTGGCAGGGCCACATGTACAGTGACGGCTGTGTGGGGAGAGTGTAAGCCAGCCCGCACGGAATGCTTGGTGCTAGCAACAACTTGAACATTGGACACCAGTGCAACGGAAACAGCAAACACATGCATAACAGAGTCAATTACACAGCAACATGGAGGAAGGCGGAGTAAGGACAGCGGTCACCCAAAATTCAGTCAGGATGTTCCGTGAGTTGCCATGCACTGAGGTAGGAGCACTAGAGATGAGCGCGCTCATGTGAAGGAAATGTTAGGATTGTGTCCCTTCGTGTTAGTCCTAATGCAGATGCAGTGTGGTGTGTTACACCTGCATCAATTTCCTCATCAACGTCCCAGGTCTGCCACAATGTCGGAGGTGACAGTTGCGTGTGCAGACCACAGCGCAATACCCAGTAATGGTTGCGGGTGTGTAGCTTGACTACCACCTCCAGTCTGCATTCCTGCCTTGGGGATGTTGCCATTGTCTGTGCCATCTCCCGTCCGCACACTTGACACATCTTCCTCATCATAGTCCCAGGTCTTCCCCACTGCATGAAGTGATATTGCTGCGCAACATCTCCACAGCACGAAAGTCAATCAGTAACGGACACTGGCTTGCGGTGCACTGAGTCACTGGCACCTGGAGTGCTGAGCAGGGTATCAGGCCGATGAGGGCATCCATGACCGGTCTGAGCAACTCCGTAAGTCTGTCAGGACCACCCTGTCGACTGTGGCAGATGGCTGTTAGAGGTGGTCCTTGTGGTGGTGGCGTGTGCCTCCTGCGGTGATGCCACATCCGGGCCGGTCAGGACTCGATTTGGTGTGTGAGACCTGGTGGAACACAGTTGGGGCCGGAGGCTGCGTACAGCACTGGGCCACAGAGAATTGGCGTTGATGACCCCAAGGCTTCAGTGGCCATCCTATTTCTCGGAAGGGGTCCCGGACCTGACCAGCACAGAGTTAGTGGCCCCAGATGCACTGCGGCCGACACAGGCACCCAGCCACGGGACGTTGACTTGCGGTGCAGTCAGATGGGCCATGCGACCAGAGCGGGTCCGCATTAATGTACGAGGAGTATGTTGGAGAGTGTTTTGGGGGACAGTGGAAGCTGTCCTCCAGGGCATGATGCAGAAGGTCTGATGTCATCTGGAAGCAGCAAATGGAGGAGTGGAAAGCGCAAACCCCGTTCACACCAACAACTCGGTATCAGCTACAGGCGGATGAAAACTAGCCCCTAGTCCATAGACTCAAACGCCACAAATGTACGACCAGTGAGTGTCCATGAATGTTGGGAAACAGACTTAGTGGCACAGGTGCTGAGAGGGTGTGCAGACTGCAATTCTGGTAGTACACTGATATGAACTCAATCATTGATAAATCAAGACTCTGTGACCTACTGGCCCGCAGTGTAGGTCGGAGTCAGCGCTTAGCAGTGGCCCACAGCCACGTGTCGTGGGCTCTCGAGGCAAAGAGTTAGTGACACAAGGGCAGTTGTCGGTAGTGTTCACTCACCTCCGTAACGATGATCCTGTTCCCTCCGGACTGCAACGCGTCATCCTCTTACGCATCACCTGCATGCGATAAATGCATTCTGCCTTGGGATGACCGATGTTCAGTACCAAATGTGTGACCTAGTTGGCCTTGGTGTCGGACTGAGGCAGCGGTCAGCACTGGCCATTCACCGAGTGTCGCCGGCACAGGTTGGATGGCCCCACTGGCCTGCGTAGTTCAGGTTCAGTAGCACCACGTGTTCGGTCACCTCCGTGACTATGACCCGGCTTTCGTCCAGACTGAGCCGCATCTTCCTCTAACCCCTCTCCGTGCGACCACTGGTGTGGACTCTGCCATTCGTGATTTGTGACTAGGTGCTGGAAGTGAGACCTACTGGTCCGCAGGGTAGTCCTGGTCCCCCATCCACGTGTTGCTGGCTGGCGTTGAACGGGGTTAGTGGCACCACGTGTCGCCGGCTGGCGTTGAACAGAGTTAGTGGCACCACGTGTCGCCAGCTGGCATTGAACAGGATTAGTGGCACCACGTGTCGTAGGCTGGCGTTGAGCAGGGTTAGTGGCACCACATTTCGCTAGATGCTCATATGGAACTATGCCTCACTGATCGGGGTGGCTCTGGTGCTGTGGCCGCTGGCCCGGAATTGGGATCACTGCCATTCATGAATCTGGACACAGTTTCGCACATGTGACCAACTGGGCCGGCAGGTGCACAGCATCGCACGCAACTCCGCTCACGAGGACGGCGTCGGTCTCGTGGCGGGGTAGGAGGCGCCGCCCTGGCAGAGACGTTGTGCTTTTCGGAAGAGGACTACGCCCAGGGCTACGTGCTTTTTATTCACACCGCTA
The DNA here is from genome assembly GCF_964204655.1 of Triturus cristatus. Classification (NCBI taxonomy): domain Eukaryota; kingdom Metazoa; phylum Chordata; class Amphibia; order Caudata; family Salamandridae; genus Triturus; species Triturus cristatus. The sequence continues at coordinate 984,325,021 of NC_140590.1, forward strand.
CGCTGGTGTGGTGTACGCCGGGCCATCCCACTCCGGTCACGCTTGGGGGACGGGCTTAACAGGCAACATTTCCGCACGGTCCCCCACTGGCTGGTGTGAAATGGTTGCGTCCACTGTCCACTGGACTCCATACACCAGAGGTGTGTGTCGCCATGGATATGGTTGTGTTCTGCATTCTGCGGTCTGTCCAGCACATCTCCGCCACTCTTGGCATTGTGTACTTTCCCAATCATGATTCTACTGCATCCTTCACACATGCCTGGTTGCCACCTCTCACCACATTTGGATGTTGTGTGGCTGAGGTGCCATGCCGTTGATGGGATATGTACAGGGCTTGCCCAGGTTAGCATTGTTAGTTGTTCTGTCGTGTCTGGTGGGTGGGCATGCTGCTGTGCATGTTGATAGTGATTTTGTGACATGTGCATTGCCAGAGTTGTGAGTTGCATGGTTGTGGAGTTGAGGTGAGTAGGGTGTCCATTTGAAACTTGCCAAGGGGCTGTGCTTTTCCATTATTGCCATCCTGGGTAGGCTGGTTGTTGATGGACTGTCGGAGGGTGAAGGAATCGTGTACACTGGCTGTGTATTTGGAGGCAACATTGTTGGAGGTTCCACGGTGCTCTGATATTGCCTGCACATTGTGCTTCCTGTTGCGGTGATTGTGTGCTGTGTCACCAGGGGGCACAGGTGGGACATGTGTGCTGTGGATTGGCCCAAACACGTGAAGGCATCCTGCTATGGCGTATGGTCCTTGCTTGGTCTCCAGCGGATCCTGCCCATTGTGTTGGGACGTATGAGGACTGGGGTACCAGGGTGATGGTGATGTCCAGGACAGATGTGGGGGACTTGGATGTGGCTGGCAGTGAGACTCCTCCGACTCTGGCGGCTGTTGTTTGGGGGTGCCAGGGGCCAACAGGTGCAGCCAATCCAGCACCTTGGTGTGGGGTGGCGTGGGGTGGGATGTTGGTTGTCCGCTATGTTGGTGCCGTAGGCCTCTTAGGCGATGATGGTCAGGATGCGTAGGATGGTTGTCCCTTTTTCAGCCTGTAGTGGACAGTGACATTATCAGATGTTAGGTCTGTGAGGCTGGTGGGTTTCCTAGGGGTCCGCTGCCTTTGTCTGTGCTGCCTCTGTGGTTGTTCCAGGGGTGGGGTGGGGTCCTGGGGTGGTGTCAGTGGGTGTTGTGGCCCTCTTGGGTGTCCGGGCCGCATGATGAGTGACTCCTTAACATCTGTTGCACTTCCGATGTGGCCCTGGGTTGTGCTCCCTTTTGTGGTGCTGGTTGTCGTCCGACTTAACATGAGGTCAGAGCAGGTGTAGATTTCCTGGTGCTAACGCGCCTTATCGCCCGTTTTGTGTTTTTATCGCCGATCTGTCTGGTCGTTGAGAATGTTGAGGTGTGGTGTGGTCGCGGCATTTGGCACGGGAACGCCCACTCTGCATCTCATTAGCGATAGTTGCGGCGGTGCTCTATGGGGTTGTTTTTTGCGGCTGCTATCGCGGGTAAACTGGTGATGTGGAATGTTAGCACCAGCTTGTGAATGGGGAGGTACATTTATCACGACTTTGGCTGCGATAAAGTGCCGTTAATTCAGTGATAGCTCCTTGTGAATATGGCCCATAGTTTTTAAGATTCTTTGACGATAGGGGGTTAGGTCATAGATTGTACCGCTCACTCCATCGGAGCATGTTTCACCCTGAGGTATATAGTGTTACTTTGATCAGCAATTTGCTCGTGTTCAGTTTTTGTATGGCAGAGTTCTCATCAATCTCAGCATCCTTATCCTACAATGCATTGTGCGGTCAAAACAGATTTGGGTTACCTGTGGTCGACATCTGCACTAGAATTTCTCCAGTCTGGTATCCCATGTGTTTAGAGAAATAGGGGCAGAGTTGAGGTGACACTTTCCTTCATCAGGGTCCTCTTTTGTTCTGGCATTAAGGCACTACTGTCGGACGGTGTCTGTTGGCGCAATTTCTGTATGGTGGTAGGATGGCGGATTTCTGATACCACCTTCTCCCCACCAACATCGCGGCATTCAGAAGCAGCAAAGAAGCATGAAATTGCCGTGTTAGAACCTTCACTGCCCAATCCGAGGGAGGAAGCAAGACCTGCGTCATGCTGTTTCAGCCCTAAGCTTGCTTTGACTAGACCACTAGCACCATCCCACCCCACAGGACAGTTTGACAACTTTCAGCACCATGTTTTTCGTAAGCACACAGACAGGAGAGTCTGTACTGTTCTTCGCCCGCAGTATGCCATTGCATATTTGTTGAACCCATAGCCGCAGGAGGGAGGGTGAGAGAGGACGTGGCTGGGGGCGAGAGGTCAGGAGAGAGGGAATGTGAAGCACACTTATAACAGAGGCAGGGCGGGAGGAAGCAGAGGTTTAATGCCCAGGTTACTTACAGGTAATCTTCCTTACTCTGAGCCCAAGCCTTCCCGAATACAGTCCTTGCCTGTGAGATTCCATCTACGTCCTGCAGAACGTGTTCTCTTTCTGATATAAAAATCCTCTCATTGTGGTTGCGACTCCCCTGCAGTCAGTATAAAAGAGAGGATTAGTGACATCACTTCCTGTTTAATTACAAGCTTTTCAAAGAGAAAACCAACCCATTTTTTAATCAATCAAATCATCTCAATTAGGACTGTATGGGAAAGACTTGGACTTGGAGCAATGAAGATTACCGGTAAGTAACTAATACATTACCTCCTCGTCCAACTTCCCTGAAATAGTCCTAGCCTGTGAGAGAATGCCTACGCAGAATATGACTGATTATAGAAGAGCACACCAATATCGAGTAAATGCAAAATATCAGTAAATTAAATAAAGATTCGAAAATAAGAGAGGATTGCCACGTGGCACCTCAGCAGATGTCCCTTAAAGAAGCCCAGGAAGCTGACAACCCCTTAGTGGATCTACCCTCAAAGACAGAGGAAAGAGGAGCCTGGTCCAATTTATAACACAAGATAATGGTGAACTTGATCCATCTAAAGATAGTCGATTGAAGATGAGAACCGTTATTTGACAACCCATAGGTGATAAATAGGGGATGCACTGTGCAAAATGTAGATGGGCTGGACAAACTAGAAAGACTCTATTTACGTCCAGAGTATGAAGAACCTCCTCCTCAGCCGAGAAGGGCTTAAGAAAAACCACAGGCAGAACAATGTCCTGGGAGCAGTGAAAAGCAGACAGGACTTTTGGCAAACGGAAGGAATGTGACGAAGAACAACATTGTTCGGAAAAAAACTGAATAAAAGGGAAAACTGAAGGCAATGCACACAGTTCCCCAACGTGTGGTCCTGAACATATGGCAACCAAAAAGATCACTTTTTGTGTCACCAACTTGAGACACACAAAGTCCAATGAATCAAAAGGAGGAAGGGATAGAATTCGAATAATAAGATTTAAATGGTATTGAGGAACCGGGGAATGGACATTGAGACATTGAAGAAAACAAATTCAGCAAAAAGCAAGAGGCTAAAGGGGAACTTTAGCCACAACCTCTCCTCTAATCACAGCCTACTGAGCTCTAATGGTGGAGACTGCCAACCCCATTTTGAAACCATCATGGAGGAGGCCCAAAATGTTTACAGGTGCACACAAAGCAAGCAGCAAACCCTTAGACAGATACCATTTTTCAAAGTTCTGCCAATGTTGGTTACAGGATCTTTTTATTGATGGCCACTAATATGGCTGAATAGCCTCAGCTAATTCTGAAGAATATCTCTTTGCCATCAAGAACCCTGTTCAACTGCCAAACCCCGACTCAATGGACTGAGAGCTTTGTTAGACAACTGAGGTTGACTCAACGGTGAAGGCTGTAAACAAACGTCCACGGTGGTGTCGCAGCAATCTGCCTCAACATTGGGAACCATGATCTCTGAACTCATTGTGGTATAATCAAGAGAACTTGGGCCTGATCCTCCTGAACTTTCCACAAAACCGGAGAACAAAGGAATAGGAGGAAAACAATAAAGCAGCCCCAAGGCCATCTAGCTGATAGTGCATCCATTGCCTATGCTTCCTGGGTGGGAACAAGAGAACAAAAGTGAGGTAAAACTGCATTCTCCCTGGCCACAAACATGTATAACCATGGATGGCTGAACTGGAGACAAATCAGCTGAAGGACTGAGTGTCACAGAGAGGGGAAGCTCAACAAGGGAGTCTAACTGCTCAACTGTTTGGCAGACCCATTCTCCCTCCCCGAAAGATATACTGCTCTGAGAGATTGGAAATTTGACTCTTTCCAAGCAAATATCTCCCTGGAGAGGCGATGACGGGAAAGGAACATTCCTCCCTGATGGTTGATATAGGCCACCATTCCTTGATTGTTTAAACGAATGCACACAGACTAACCCCTCATTAAAGGAAGAAAAAAAAGCAGAACCGCTCTGACTGCAGCTAAGTCCCTTCCGTTGGATGACGGCTGAGCCTCCTGACATGTCTATTTGCCCTGTGCATTGGAGGATCTCAGAACAGGTCCCCACCCCAATCTGCTGGCATTCGTAGATATCACTACTGAAATGGGCTGATTCAACCGATGTCCTCTTTCCAAATTCACCTGACTGAGCCAATATTGAAGATTCGCAGACATCAGAGCCTCGTAGTTTATGTACTAGTAAATACAAATGCAGGCAACTCCAGGGAGCATTGGCTAAGGCTGATGTATTCTCCCCCTGACTCCGCAACCACAGTCTTACCGAAGCCTGAGGAAGGTGCGATTAGTCTCTCAGATGAGACATCAACCATCTGGCTCTGTCTGGAGAAAGAAAAACTTCCCCCCTGCCATTCAAAACAGGGCCCGATGAACTGAAGCTTCTGTGCTGGTGGAGTGAAGACTTCTCAATATTAACGACAAACCCATAGTCTTGAAGAAGAGAGCACAACTTGTGAACATCACTCTCCGCCTTAGAAAAAGAAGGATAACTGAGGAACCTGTTATCAATAAAAGGATACACATGGATATCTTGAGAAGGATAAGTTACTTACCTGTAATCCTAGTTCTCTTCCAGGGGTATACTCATCAGTCATAAGCACTGAATAGTCCCGCCCTCGCGTGGGGACCCCAGAGCATATACAAAAATACATAAATATGTATGTTTAGCAAAAAAAAAAACATGTACCTAGTACCTTCAAACATACATATATACATGTATATACATAAACATGCAGCCTAGAAACCATCCAACAGGCTAAAATGCCAAAATTGCATTGGCTTTTTCACTTGAAATAAAAATAAATTTATATGGCATTTCTATAAAGAAGAACATGCACTCCACTAGTGTTCCAACCTAGCCTTTTAATTTCAAAGAAAAAGGCAAGTAATAGCAAGCAATTTGCCCATAGGCTGCATAGATAAAAACACAACATTAATACATTGGTGCAGTGCCTTTAAGACCTCCAAGACCTCCCTGGTCCCATCATGCACCACAGGTTGGAGGCAGGCAGTAGGACAACGGATGGAGTCGTTGGGGCCTTGGGCAAGCAGATGGATCAAAGAGTGCTTGGGATGGGCTGGGTGCAGGTACACAGACAACTGAGAGATCGCGGGGGCTGAGTAAGCACTTGGACAATAGAGTGAGGGTAGGCAGGAGGGACTGGACAAGAATCATGGAAGGTAGAGAAGAACAAGAGGGAGACATCGGAAAAACACTGATTCTTGTAGGGTGTTTCAACTAAAAGAAAAAAGAGGAAACAAACAAAATGAGGAGTGGAAGGACGCAAGTAATGCATCAATGCTCTAGAGGAGGGACAAATACACAAAGAGGAAGGAAGACTTCAGAAGCTGACAATTAAGAAGTAAGCAAATGTGAGTGACAATGAAGCTAACCAATGGTAAGAAATGGGCAGCCTCTAAGCCCTCTGTAAGGTAACAAAAGGTCTCACAAGAGAAAGCATATGTGCTGTCTTAGGTAAGACAAAAAGATGGGATATGTCGCAAGTGTAATTCCGACTGCATATGCCGCCAGGTCAGTAGTGGGCAGGAAGAGCAAATCACACTCAAAGTAAGTGTCTGCTATCTTTTTTAACGTCTTTAAGGACTTCTTTGGTTGTTCTTTGAAATGCTATATGAATCATGGTTGGTGTAACACAGTGAGGAAGGAGTGAGGATTCTCTTCCTGAGGTTGCAGAAGTAATCACAGTTTGCAAAAACTTCAATGGAGTTTTTTAGAGAGAGGATCAATTCTTCCAGCAAGAAATTTCAGAGAGCTCTCAGAAAGCTTAGCAACAATCAACCACTTACCCTGAGTGTGGAAGCCTTAGCCATGATTGACTCTTGATGTGCAAGCCACTCAAAAGGGCTGCTGCAGCAGAAGGAGAGACTTCAGTTGGCTTCTGTAGTAGGTGTTACAGCGTGATTTTGCAAGGGAGGGAGTTAACCTCCTCCCTTGGACTCCTTGTGAAGATTAAGAAACTCCAAGGTCGCTTTTTAGAAGTCAGGGAAGATGGAAAGGCTGGTATCTTAGTAAAAGAGGAGGGGCCTGCTTAGACTCTAGAGTCAAACTGATGTATCAGGAAAGAGAACAGGAATACCGAGAGGGTATGAATGATACAGTGGTCATTTGCCAAATGTGGGAGGCAATGGAAATGAGAAGCTTCAACTACCCTGGGCTATAAAATAAAGGGGAGAAGAGGAGAGACAGAAGGTTGGGTCCTGATGGAAGCTCTTTATCTCTCTTCTATTTTCGGACAAGTCTTTTTAAGGAAGAACGACTTAGAAGCCCAGACATTAAAGAAAAACTTGGAACAGACACTGGAGATTGGGTCTTCTCTCTCTCCCTCTCCTCTATTTTTCAGGAATCGTAAATGAACCGATGTTATTGGTGGGAAATAACTATCTTGAACTGAAACCATAAATTATACTACCTCATTAGACTGTTGAGAAGGACAATGATTCATTAGCTCCGAAGTAGAATATCCCCCTCTATTGTACTAAACAAACTAAGGGAGAGAAAATCAAGCCATGTCTAGTATGCATAACAACTTCAGAATCCTTATTTGAGCCAGAGGGTTGCCTTTTGATGTCCTAAGATGAAAAAATGTCTTCACAGCTGTCTGCAAAAGTGATGAAACTTGGAGAGGTCGCCCAGCGGTTCGTCAACTGGAACAAGAATCTTCTGTGCCCTGCCTGTTGAAAGGCCCTCTTCCCAGTCTTCTATAGTTTGATCTTCATTGTCATCATCAGTTTTGATAACCTGAGTGATCATCCGCTTGTCCATCCTCCAATTCATGAGGTTCGTCTTCACTCTTACTTGAGACCACTTCCCCAGCAACCATCCGCCCCTGCACTCCATTGAATAAATTCACAAGCCAGAATAGTCTATGGGCCCGATTCACAGAACTAACTTAAGACAAAATCCTAAACTTATTACTCATTTTGGTATTCACAGAAGGCACTTACTCATTTCGGTATTAACAGAAGTTAGGAGTCCTAAATTTAGGACTCCTAAATGCCTTCTGTGAAAACCGAAAGTCTTAAAGTTAGGATTCTTCTCAGTTTAGGAGTAGTAAAGTTAGGACTCCTAACTTTAGGACTCCTAAATGCCTTCTGTGAATACCGAAAGTCTTAAAGTTAGGATTCTTCTCAGTTTAGGAGTAGTAAAGTTAGGACTCCTAACTTTAGGACTCCTAAATGCCTTCTGTGAATACCAAAAGTCTTAAAGTTAGGATTCTTCTCAGTTTAGGAGTAGAAAAGTTAGGACTCCTAACTTTAGGACTCCTAAATGCCTTCTGTGAATACCGAAAGTCTTAAAGTTAGGATTTTTCTCAGTTAGGAGTCTTAACTTTACTACTTCTAAACTGAGAAAAATCCTAACTTTAAGACTTTCGGTATTCACAGAAGGCATTTAAGAGTCCTAAAGTTAGGAGTCCTAACTTTACTACTCCTAAATTAAGAAAAATCCTAACTTTAAGACTTTCGATATTCACAGAAGGCATTTAGGAGTCCTAAAGTTAGGCAGTCTTCAGAGTCAAAAGACGAAGAGGACAGTTGTGAAGAGGCTCGAAAGGAGCGCACATCAGAACCAGATTCAAGTCCCACTGTGGCATCACAAACGGAATAGGAGAGAAAAAGGTGTGCAATGCCTTTGAGAAATCCATTTACAACAGGGGACTTGAAAAGAGAGGGCTGATCAGGTAGCCTGAGAAAAGCCGAAATGGCAGAAAAGATAGCCTTTGATAGTGCCCAGAGCAGAGCCCTGCCGGGCCAAAGAAAGAAGGAACAAAAGGACCTCGGAAAGAGGGGCAGAAAGGGGATCCACAGCCTTTGCTGTGCACCATGCCACAAATGTGTTCCCCCTGCAGGCGAATACCACTCTAGTGGAGGGACGCCTGGCTGCCAGAATCACATCAGAGACTTCATGAGGCAAGTCAAAGGCAATCAACTGTCGCCGCTCAATTTCCACGCAAGGAGGTGGAAACTGGACAGGCTTGGGTGCAGGACCGTCCCTTGTTGCTGCGACAGAAGATCCTCCCGAAGAGGCAGACGAATCGGGGGATCCACGCTCATACAGAGTAGTTCGGGATACCAAACTTTTTGAGCCCAGTCCGGCGCCACAAGAATAACTTGGGCCCGGTCGTGCCTGATCTTCTTCAGCGCTCTGGGTAGAAGTGGTATAGACGGAAAGGCGTACAATAGACCGCAACTCCACTCGCGATGAAAAGCGTCTTCGAGCGAGTGCCGCCTTGGAAATTCCAACGCACAGAACTGAAGACATTGTGTGTTCTCTTTGGTAGCGAATAGATCTAACCAAGGCTCTCCCCACTGTTGAAAGAGACCTTGCGCCACCTCTGAGTGAAGACGCCATTCGTGATCCATCACGCACCTGCGGCTGAGCTCGTCCGCCCTGGCGTTCAATGAACCTGCCAGGTGTTGAACCACTAGGGAAATACCCTGATGTTCCAGCCATGTCCAGAGGCGCAGAGCCTCCTGACATAGGGTCCACAACCCCACCTTGCCCTGCTTGTTGCAATACCACATGGTGGTGGTGTTGTCTGTGAACACCTGCACTACTCTCACCTTGACAGATGAAAGGAATGCCTTCAGTGCAAGACGGATCGCCCGAAGCTCCAGAATGTTGATGTGCAGCTTGGCCTTCGCCGGAGACCAGAGGCCTCTGATCTCCGCCTCTCCCATGTGACCACCCCATCCTAGGAGGGACGCATCAGTCACTACCGCGTGCTATGGTTGGGGAAGGGAGAGGGATCTGCCTTTGGCCCATTGCTGATTCATGAGCCACCACTGTAACTGCTGTGCAGTGCCCTCTGAGATCTGGACATGTCCGTTCAGGTCCCCCTGATGCTGCACCCACTGGAACTTCAGGTCACACTTCAGAGCCCGCATATGCCATCTAGCATGGTAGATCAGCAAGATGCAGGAGGCCATGAGGCCCAGCAGCCTCAGGGTCATCCTGACTGAAACCCAGGACAAGGGATGTAAGATCGGAATCATAGGCCGAATGTCCCGGACTCGTTGTATGGGAGGAGAAACCCGAAACTGCACCGTGTACAGAACCGATATAATGAAAAGGAGCTTCTGAGAGGGTACTAGGTGCGACTTCGGCACGTTGATGGAGAACCCCAGCAAATGCAGGAGGTCGGCAGTAGTCTGGAGGTGGGAGACGACTGCCTGGGGCTAGCCCGCCTTCAACAGCCAGTCATCGAGATATGGGAAGGCTGAAACCCCTGATCTGCGCAGATGAGCTGCAACCACTGCCATCACTTTCGTGAACACCTGAGGGGCGCTGGTAAGGCCAAAAGGGAGCACGGTGAACTGAAACTGCTCATGGCCGACCGTGAACCGCAGGTACGCCGGTGGGCCAGCAGGACGGGAATATGAAAGTAGGCGTCCTGCAAGTCGAACGCTACCATCCAGTCTTGCGGGTCTAGCGCGGACAAGACCTGGGCCAATGTGAGCATCTTGAACTCCTCCTTTCGGAGGAAGCCGTTGACTTTCCCAAGGTCTAAGATAGGACGCAGATCCTTGTCCTTCTTTGGAACCACGAAGTAGTGGGAATAACAGACACGACCTACTTCGGGCGTCGGAACACACTCGACGGTCCCCTTGGCCAAGAGGGCCGAAACTTCCTGCTGGAGAAGTGCCAAGTGATCCCCCGACATGCGGTGGTACTGAGGTGGCATGGCTGGAGGGGTAGTCTCGAAGGGGAGGGAGTAGCCCCTTAGGACAATTTGCAGCACCCACTGATCCGATGTGATGATGCGCCAGTGGGGGAGATTATGGCGAATCCGTCCGTCCACTGGAGTTTGATGGACCTGAAAGAACAGTTTGATGGACCTGAAAGAACGGACTAGGAAGGCTTAGCAGTGGATGCCGCGGGGGTGGTGGTGGACAGACCCGCCCAGTGTCCCCCTGAACCACCTCGACGGTTCCCACATCCGCGGCCGAGCTGAGGTTGTTTCTGTGCCGGCCTGTGGCTCTGCGAACATAGTGGGTCGTCCCTTCCGTGGCTACAAAAGAAGCAAAAGGCAGAAGACGGAGGAGGCCGAGTAGCCGACAGGCCCAAGGACTAGGCCATAGCCCGGGAGTCCTTAAAGCGCTCCAGCGCACTGTCTGCCTTATTGCCAAAAAGGCGAATGTCATCAAAGGGCATGTACATCAGGGTATTCTGGACATCCCCCGAAAAGCCAGTTGTTCACAGCCAGGCGTGGTGCCTAAGCGCCACCGTCGTGAAAATCGCCCTGCCCAGCGAGTCGGCAGTGTCAAGCCCACAACGTATGGTGAACTTAGCTGCGTCTCTCCCAGCAACAACAGCTTGGGTGAGTACTGTCTGGACCTTCTCCGGACAGGTAGGCAGCACCTGCGCAACCGTGTCCCACAGAGAGTGGGAATAACAGCCCAAGAGGCATGCGGTGTTCACTGACCGCAGCCCTAAGGTGGCAGATGAAAACAACTTCTTGCCAAGCTGCTCCAGCTTCTTGGATTACCTATCCGGAGGTGCGGAAGGGAACGCGCTTTGGGACGCAGAGGCCTGGACAACCAATCTCTCAGGAGTAGGGTGCTGAGAGAGGAAGAGGGGATCACACAAAGCCGGGCTTTGGCGTCGGGCCACGTTCCTGTTCACAGGAGCCCCTGTGTTGGGCCTGGACGAGGTGCCCAAAGAACGTCAGAAAGTGCGTCATTAATGGGCAGCAAGGGATTCGAAGAGGTTGCCACAGGTTGGAGCACTTCTGTCAGGATGATCGTCCTGATGGCCACTGTAGGGAGTTTGAGGTGGAAGGCCTCGGGCGCCCTACGCAACACCACTGCGTAACCTGCTCCCTCCTCCGTAGCCACGGTAGGAGGAGACAGCATGCCAGGGTCCGGTGAGGCGTCAAGACCACTGGCTTCCCCCAAATCCTCTGCCCAGTCCGGATCATAAGCACAGTCCTTTGCAAGAGAGTCCTCAAACCCCTCCCGGTCCTCCCAAGTCTGTGGAACAGGCTGAAAATACGGAGGACGGACATAGGGAACAAATCCCATCAGCGCCGGAATCGGCGTCGATCGATGCTGATCCGGCTCCGTGTCCGGGGTGAAATCGGGGACAACGTCGTCCCGGAGAGCGGGAGACATTGGAAGCGGTGCCGGTGGGGTCGACATCGGTCGAGGCATAACAAGGTCAACCGGTGTCGACCGGGGTCCGATCCCGAATCCCATGGGGGCCTGCAGTGCCGGAGCCGTCAGCGACGCCGGGGCCGGAGCCCGCGGCGATGGAACAACAGGACCCCCAGTCGGGCCCGTGGGGCCCGGAGGCACACTGGCGGGTCCAGACGGCCCAAAGAGTCGGGCTATGGCAGCAAGTAACTCTTGCACCTGGGCAGGCGTCGCCGCTGGACCCGGGAATGGCGGGTAGGCTGGCGGCAACGTCACAGGCTCCACTGGAGCCGCGGGGGTGGCAAGGCCCGCACCCTCAGCCAGGAGGGGAAGTCGAAGAGCGACTACGCATCTTCAACTTCATTTTGAAATGCTTCGACTTACCTGATCCCGAGTGCGAAGACTTCGATCCAGAAGAATGATGGTGATGACTCCGCGACTGGTCCCTCGACCTTCCACGGGACCGGGACCTTGAATGGCGCGGAGCCGACTGCCGGACTTCCAGCAACTTTTGGGACCGCTCCCGCAAAGTTTTTGGCGACATGGCCCGGCAGTCGGGGCATGACTTGGAGTCGTGGTAGCGCCCCAGGCAGTAGAGACACACTCGGAGTGTGTCAGTCACTGACATCATGCGGTGACAGTCTCCACAGTTCTTAAATCCGGGCATCCCTACGGCACCCGGAGTCGATCGACTCAAGAAAAATAGGAGACAAAAAGCTTAAAAAAACTCATTGGGGGTACTAGCTCTTCCCGGATCTGCACTTGCTAGCGCGGAAAAAGAAAGAACTGGCGTCAGCGCACGTGGGCGGCGTCTAAGTACTGGCCGCGACGTCATCCCGGCGATCACGACGCCGAAGACGGACGCGGAGCCGCACAACGCCACCTACCGATGCGCAGGGGGAATGCTGACAGAAAAACTTTCCAGATCCAGTCTGACGCCTGGGGATATTCTAAGGTAGGGAATCTATCACTACGTGTTTCTTTCAGATACATCTTTTTATGTCCCTGGACTTTTATCACGCTAGACCCGCTTTTTTATATCTACAACTTTTAGCTACCCATAAAATGTTGTTTTAATGTGTCAAAGTTTCTTATTGAAGTTTATAGTGCGGCACGATAGAGAATGATCTTGGGGATAACTGGCCTTTGACGCCTTTTATATTCAGATACAACGTCATTCTATTGTTTTTTTAATGTATAAACATGTTGGACCTTTTATCACATGACACTAGTATGATTTTATTATAAAATCGAATAAAGTAAATATTGATTGACTGAATTGAAATTTGGTGAGAAAACTCAAGATTGGGAAAAATGAACAAAAGTTACTTACCTTTAATCTGTGGTTCTCCAGTATTGGTATCTTTCAGAGATTCACATGCCTGAATCATTCCCCGTTGTCGGAGTGGGAGTCCCACGGTACATAAAAAAGCAATACATATGCACATAATAACCATACCGTAGGTAACATAGAACCAGGAAGTAAAGTAGCTAGAGACTAAAAGGAAAAAACTTCCACCTCTATGACTCGTCCAAGTCATTATATATAGTCCAAACTACAGCCAATCAGACGACAGCACCCTCCAGAATGTTCTCCTCAGAGGCTCAGGGTCTCAGATTTTCTCGCACAAGTGTGATCCATAGTGAAAAGAGCATAAAAGAGCCTCTGAGGGGAGGTGGGTGGGTTGCATGTGAATCTATGAAAGATATCAATACTGGAGAACCACAGATTACAGGTAAGTAACTTTTGTTCTTCTCCAGTATTGGGGTATCTTTAATAGATTCACATGCCTGAATCTGAGTAGAAAGCAGTACATCCATAATAATGCTCGTGATATCATATACATAATAAAGCATATGTACATAGAGACATTATGCAATAACATATATGGATATATGCGCGGAGATACTCCTCCGGGAGTCGATTCTAGCGCTATATAAACCCACAATTAAATTAAATATATATATATATTATCTACTGGCGGTCGCCAGTAGATAGTTATAGTTAGGACCGTGTTTCCATAGGAAATCCGCAACATTCTATTTGGAATAACTTTGGCGCCAGTCGACGAATCCTCGCGAAATTTTCAAAACTAATGGGGCGCTACGCTCCGCTCCTACCCTGAAAGTCTCGGGGGGATTCGTCAAGCGGGGGCTGAGAAAAAAGGGGGGTCCCAAAACGCGTTTTCCCCATGCATTTTCCCATAGGACCTTTAGTCCGAGCTACAGCCCGAACGGCTGAACAGAATTACTTGAAATTTGGCAGAGAGGTAGTCCTCAGGTCAAGGATGTACCTTTTGTAGGTCTGGTGTAAATCTGTTCAGTAGGTCCTGAGAAAATAGCATTTAAATCAATATATATATCTGTAAGCGCGCTCCGTGCGCTTACCGTAAGCTTACCGTACGCGTACGGTGCCGTGCGCGAGCTCAATTCTGATTGGTGGTTACATGACTGTAAACATTCGAATCGGTCGAAATCAGGAAGTGTCGGCCGCCATTTTCTGTCTCTCGCACTGAGAAACAAAGGTGGGGAACGTGAAACGGGGGCAACGAAGAGAGTTGCAGACCCCTAGTGTTTGTCAGGGGGTCCAAGAAGGACCCAAAAGTACGAAAAATAAATGTAATAATTTTTTTTTAAAATTGCGGGGTACGCGTACGGCAAAAAAAAAAAATAAAAAAAAATAAAGAAGTAACAATCACATTTATTAAATAAATTAAAGGACCCACAAGGGAGAAAAAAACAAATGTTACTGCGGCGCCCACAGCGCGCGCACGGTGCGCGAAACGCACTGTGCGCGCAGGGTGTGCGCATAGTGAATAAACAGAAAAAAAAATAAAAAATAAATACATAACTTAGCATTTAAAAAAACGTACAAATTCACTGAAAAAACCATAGGTTTCACACACGTTATAGTTAGGAATTATCATTTACAAAACCTTGCAAATTCACTTAAAAACCATAGGATTCACACATGTTATAGTTAGCTGTACATTTCACTCGTAAAAAACCAATGAAATTCCACGTTATAGTTAGATCAGGTAACTATAACTTGCGCGACCGCAATCCACAATGTGTAATTTCAGATGTCATCATTGATGTCATGAGTGATGTCACTGACCATGTCATGAGTGATGTACTATGTGACGTCATCAGCAGTTTATTGTGGGCGCGCAAGTTATAGTTACCTGATCTAACTATAACGTGGAATTTCATTGGTTTTTTACGAGTGAAATGTACAGCTAACTATAACATGTGTGAAACCTATGGTTTTTTAAGTGAATATATATATATATATATATATGCAAACAAATGGTGGCTCACTTCGAGAAGCACTCGGGAAACTTGTAAGGTCACCAGCCTTTATTTCAAGATATAGACGAGTTCAGGAGCTGGTATGTTGAGGCAGCCTTTCGTTTCAGCCCGACGCGTTTCGAAAAATAATTTCTTCCTCAGAGGCTCCCAAAAGGTGTGTGCTCGTTCTTCTCTCCCCTCAGCCTTTATTGAATGTCCCGCCCCTGTATGGGGCTTTCGTCATCTCTTGGCATTGTGGGATTTAGAGTTCCAATCTTCATACATTTCATGCACGATTACTGCTTATGATATTGGCCCGCATTGAGCCCCAGCCACCGTTTAGCGTCTTCATTCTGCCAAGCTTCCCCGCTTTTGCGGTAGGCAAATCCATCCGCGCGGCCCCCTTAGGATCATGGGGTGGTGCATCCTCAGCGGCAGAGCGGCCGCTTATAGTTGCAGACAAATGGTGGCTCACTTCGAGAAGCACTCGGGAAACTTGTAAGGTCACCAGCCTTTATTTCAAGATTTAGACGAGTTCAGGAGCTGGTATGTTGAGGCAGCCTTTCGTTTCAGCCCGACGTGTTTCGAAAAATAATTTCTTCCTCAGAGGCTCCCAAAAGGTGTGTGCTCGTTCTTCTCTCCCCTCAGCCTTTATTGAATGTCCCGTCCCTGTATGGGGCTTTCGTCATCTCTTGGCATTGTGGGATTTAGAGTTCCAATCTTCATACATTTCATGCACGATTACTGCTTACGATATTGGCCCGCATTGAGCCCCAGCCACCGTTCAGCGTCTTCATTCTGCCAAGCTTCCCCGCTTTTGCGGTAGGCAAATCCATCCGCGTGCGGCCCTGAGGAGCCTCTGTGGAAGAAATTATTTTTCGAAACGCGTCGGGCTGAAACGAAAGGCTGCCTCAACATACCAGCTCCTGAACTCGTCTATATCTTGAAATAAAGGCTGGTGACCTTACAAGTTTCCCGAGTGCTTCTCGAAGTGAGCCACCATTTGTTTGCAACAATAAGCCGCCGCTCTGCCGCTGAGGATGCACCACCCCATGATCCTAAGGGGGCAGCGCGGATGGATTTGCCTACCGCAAAAGCGGGGAAGCTTGGCAGAATGAAGACGCTGAACGGTGGCTGGGGCTCAATGCGGGCCAATATCGTAAGCAGTAATCGTGCATGAAATGTATGAAGATTGGAACTCTAAATCCCACAATGCCAAGAGATGACGAACGCCCCATACAGGGGCGGGACATTCAATAAAGGCTGAGGGGAGAGAAGAACGAGCACACACCTTTTGGGAGCCTCTGAGGAAGAAATTATTTTTCGAAACGCGTCAGGCTGAAACGAAAGGCTGCCTCATCATACCAGCGCCTGAACTCGTCTATATCTTGAAATAAAGGCTGGTGACCTTACAAGTTTCCCGAGTGCTTCTCGAAGTGAGCCACCATTTGTTTGCAACTATAAGCCGCTGCTCTGCCGCTGAGGATGCACCACCCCATGATCCTAAGGGGGCCGCGCGGATGGATTTGCCTACCGCAAAAGCGGGGAAGCTTAGCAGAATGAAGACGCTGAACGGTGGCTGGGGCTCAATGCGGGCCAATATCGT
Organism: Triturus cristatus; assembly: GCF_964204655.1. Taxonomy (NCBI): domain Eukaryota; kingdom Metazoa; phylum Chordata; class Amphibia; order Caudata; family Salamandridae; genus Triturus; species Triturus cristatus. The sequence goes on from NC_140590.1 coordinate 984,341,513, forward strand.
AAGCAGTAATCGTGCATGAAATGTATGAAGATTGGAACTCTAAATCCCACAATGCCAAGAGATGACGAAAGCCCCATACAGGGGCGGGACATTCAATAAAGGCTGAGGGGAGAGAAGAACGAGCACACACCTTTTGGGAGCCTCTGAGGAAGAAATTATTTTTCGAAACGCGTCGGGCTGAAACGAAAGGCTGCCTCAACATACCATATACATTTATATATATCACGCTCTTCCGTGCGTAGCAGGATTGCCTCCAAAGACGGACACAGACCCAAACTTGGTGCAGAAGTGATAATTTAATGCTCCTCACCAGTCGCCATTACGCGTTTCGGCTCGCTTGAGCCTTGATCACAGCAAAACACACATGATGATGGACGGAATGTTTCACATTGGCAAAACATTCACCCCCAGTCACAGATCTGGGTTTAATCCATCGTTATTTTGCTCACCACGCCACCCCAGTTCAGACATGGCCATATGCAAATCAGTCTTGACCCTGTGCCTCATGGGAACAGTCCAGCCCGAACTGCCGAGCCATGTCTTCCCTGGACCGGAATCAACCATCCTAGGACTGGTTTCGGGGTTTCACCCCTCTTCAGCCAGGATAGCTTGACTCCAGTGACGTAGAGAGCACGGGACCCATGTCTGGGCATACCCTTCCCACATAGGGCGAACAGCAAAACACACAAGATGATGCACGGAATGTTGCACATTGGCAAACCATTCAAACTGGAACGGCATGGTGAGCAAAAATACATGGATATAGGCCCAGATCTCTGTACTGGGGTGAATGTATGACATTGTTCTGCATTCTGTCCATCAACTGTTGTTTTTACATTTGTCACCCCGAGTGGGAAGGGTATGCCCAGACTTGGTTCCCTTGCTCTCCATGCCACTGGAATCAAGCTATCCTGGCTGAAGAGGGGTGAAACCCCGAAACCGGTCCTAGGATGCTTGATTCCAGTCCAGGGACGACCTGGCTTGGCAGTTCAGGCTGGACTGTTCCCATGTGGCACAGGGTCAAGACTGATTTGCATATGGCTGGGTTCAAACTGGAACGGCATGGTGAGCCAAAAAAAAACGATGGGATTTAGGCCCAGATCTCTGTACTGGGGTGAATGTATGACATTGTTCTACATTCTGTCCATCAACTGTTGTTTTTGCATATAAAAATACACAATCATAGATGATATGTATCTGAGAAATACTAAAGAGGAGGAGGGAAGAACAGAGGCTCACCTTATTTACGGAGAACCGCTTGTCCCACAGACGTATCTGCATTACTGGCAGATTCCAAAAAGTAGTGCTTAGTAAAGGTGTGCCTGCTGGACCACGTTGCAGCTCTGCAGATTTGATGAAGAGGCACACCAGCAAAGGAGGGGGCGTGGCCAGCCAGCCAACATGGCGGGCGCGGGTTGCTGAAGCTCCGACTGCTACCCCCGGATTATCCTGGGATTTCTCCTGTGGAGGTGCAATTTGTGCCCACTTGGTGCGGAACTGGTGCGGGGAAGCAGCGGGGAGCCTGTACAGCCCGGTGGACTGTGAGTCGCGGAGCGCCGGGCGGGGCGCAGGGGCCTGGGAGAGCGGCACGGCCCCGGAGGAGAGGGCACACAAAGTGTCCCGCGCGGCAACGGCCGCTACCAGAGCCTGAGGTCACACTGTAAGGCAGCTTGAGACGCGCTGCATGTGTGGCCGGTACTGCCCCTGTGAGCGAGGCGTCCTGGGTGTTGCAGCCTGCCGAGGCCTGGAGGTGCTGACCGGCTGGCGCTGCTGCTGGGGTCTGAGGCGTTGAGTGAGGCCTGGGCGAGGTGCGGACCCACAAAGGAGGTGAGGCGCAAGAGGAGGTGGCCTGGTCTGTGCCCCGGGAGCTCGCTGCGGCTTGGAGATCTGCCGGCGGCTGGCTAGCGGAGAGGAGCTGAGGCCCGGGAGAGCAGTGTGGCCCAAGAGGGACAACGCGCTTACTGCGCCGAGTGGTGGTGGCTGCCACCGCCGTCTGAGCTGTGGCGTGGAGCAGCGGGAGGTGAGCTGGGGTCCTGGCCCCGTACAGGCCCTGTGAGGAGCGCGAGCCCTGAAGTGACAGTGTGGGTGCTATGCTGCTGAAGACTGCAGTGACCCGGGAGCCTGTATATGCTGGCACCGCGGAGTGAACTGAGGCCTGGGAGTGTTGCGGGCCCCATCCAAGGTGAGGTGCGGGCGGCGGAGGTCGGACCTGTGCCCCTAGGGGGATTGCAGTGTACCCTAGGGGCTAGCACACATTGCGCGTGGGGCTCGGGACAGAACGGGCGGTTGCAACCCCGCTGGGCGACAAGCAGTGACTGGCAATACAACCCGGGAGCAGCCACCTAGTGTACAGGAGCTGGGTGACGGTGTACCTGGAGTGTCCAGAGGAATAGGAGGACGCAGAGGAGCTGGAGGGGGCTGTTTGATGCCAGGCCAGGAGATACTGCTAGCCTGCAGACTGGTGAAGCAGGGAGCGGGCGCCATTTTAAAGGAGGCGCCATTTTGAGCGAGACTACAACTCTGAAAGCCTGAAAGCGGAGGGCGCGCCCAGTGATAGTGAGTGGGGCACTAGTGGGCCCTTAGTGAGACTCAGAGTCGGGGACCTGGGCGGAACGGCTAGGAGAGCGAGGCCCCTTCTGGGGCACTGACTAGTCGCACTGCCATGGATGGACCAACCAGCACTTTAATAGGTGCAGCTTTGACGTGGTGGCGCTACACGCAGTTGGGGTGCCATACAGTGGGCGCGCCCAGGGACTAAGTGGTCTACCGGCGGGCACATATCGGATGCACCTGGTGGGGTCGAGGCGTGCCTGTACTGGTCCCATCGAGTACCATCAGTGAGGGGCACAGGAGGTCCTGCCGGGCAGTGCACCAGAGACGCAAGGACAGTGGTGCGTTGCCCCAGAAAAAGCGAGGTATAGCAAAAGAACCTCCGCGCTGATTAGGGGAAATTGATGGTGGATTGAACACCCCTTGGTGCCTGTTGCTGGCACAAACTGGATGGTTTCTCTCCCCCCAATGCTTGAGACCGGACATCGGGTGGAACTCCAGACGTCTCTCAAGGGGGGGAGCCCACGGGATGCTCTGTTAGCTGTGTGGCGCGGCAAAATTTTCACCTAGACAACAGGAGGGGAACCTGACCCGGGGGACCTGCAACTGGTTGTGCCCTCATAACCTGTGGACAGCTTGTGGATGCCTACTGCTCAACAACTTGTGATGGGCCGGCTGCAGGACAAGTCGCAGCAAGGACAGACGCGCACGGGGAGCCTGGACCCCCCACAAGGGCGCCCAAATGGAGACATGGAGCTGCAAGCGGCGGCCCTCTCGGCCAAAATGGACTCTGTACTTGCGGCGGTGGAGAGGATTGGCACCACCCTGGAGCAGACCAAGGAGTCCCTAGAAACGCGGATCGACAAGGTCACGTCGGATTTCACCCTCCTCCACGCTGATCACCGTAAGCTGGCCGAAAGAGTTGCGGCACACAGTCAGACGCTTCAAGAGTTTCAGCCCGTTACCCAGAGCCACAGCGCAGCACTACAAGATGTGCTTGACCGGGTCCATGTGCTCGAAGACCGGATAGACGATGCGGAAGGGCGCTCCCGACGCAACAATATCCTTGTGGTGGGCCTTCCGGAGGGAGAGGAGGGAAGAAACCCGGAGCAATATGTTGAGCGCTGGTTGCGTGATCTCCTGCCCCAGGAGGTGTTATCCCAACAATTCGTCGTGGAAAGTGCCGGTGCAGAGGCCCAGGCTGGGGGCCAGGCCCCGCCCGTTCCTCTTCAAACTCCTCAATTATTGGGACAGCAAAACACACATGATGATGGACGGAATGTTGCACATTGGCAAAACATTCACCCCCAGTCACATATCTGGGTTTAATCCATCGTTATTTTGCTCACCACGCCACCCCAGTTCAGACATGGCCATATGCAAATCAGTCTTGACCCTGTGCCTCATGGGAAGAGTCCAGCCCGAACTGCCGAGCCATGTCTTCCCTGGACCGGAATCAACCATCCTAGGACCGGTTTCGGGGTTTCACCCCTCTTCAGCCAGGATAGCTTGACTCCAGTGGCGTAGTGAGCACGGGACCCACGTCTGGGCATACCCTTCTCACATAGGGCGAACAGCAAAACACACAAGCTGATGGACGGAATGTTGCACATTGGCAAACCATTCAAACTGGAACGGCATGGTGAGCAAAAAAAACATGGATTTAGGCCCAGATCTCTGTACTGGGGTGAATGTATGACATTGTTCTGCATTCTGTCCATCAACTGTTGTTTTTGCATTTGTCACCCCAAGTGGGAAGGGTATGCCCAGACGTGGGTCCCTTGCTCTCCATGCCACTGGAATCAAGCTATCCTGGCTGAAGAGGGGTGAAACCCCGAAACCGGTCCTAGGATGCTTGATTCCAGTCCAGGGACGACCTGGCTTGGCAGTTCGGGCTGGACTGTTCCCATGTGGCACAGGGTCAAAACTGATTTGCATATGGCTGGGTTCAAATTGGAACGGCATGGTGAGCAAAAAAAAAACAATGGGATTTAGGACCAGATCTCTGTACTGGGGTGAATGTATGACATTGTTCTACATTCTGTCCATCAACTGTTGTTTTTGCATATAAAAATACACAATCATAGATGATATGTATCTGAGAAATACTAAAGAGGAGGAGGGAAGAACAGAGGCTCACCTTATTTACGGAGAACCGCTTGTCCCACAGACGTATCTGCATTACTGGCAGATTCCAAACAGTAGTGCTTAGTAAAGGTGTGCCTGCTGGACCACGTTGCAGCTCTGCAGATTTGATGAAGAGGCACACCAGCAAAGGAGGGGGCGTGGCCAGCCAGCCAACTTGGCGGGCGCGGGTTGCTGAAGCTCCGACCGCTACCCCAGGATTATCCTGGGATTTCTCCTGTGGAGGTGCAGTTTGTGCCCACTTGGTGAGGGACTGGTGCGGGGAAGCAGCGGGGAACCTGTACAGCCCGGCGGACTGTGAGTCGCGGAGCGCTGGGCGGGGCGCTGCGGCCTGGGAGAGCGGCACGGCCCCGGAGGAGAGGGCACACAAAGTGTCCCGTGCGGCAACGGCCGCCGCCAGAGCCCGCACTGTAAGGCAGCTTGAGACGCGCTGCATGTGTGGCCGGTACTGCCCCTGTGAGCGAGGCGTCCTGGGTGTTGCAACCTGCCGAGGCCTGGAGGTGCTGACCGGCTGGCGCTGCTGCTGGGTTCTGAGGCGTTGAGTGAGGCCTGGGCGAGGTGCGGACCCACAAAGGAGGTGAGGCGCAAGAGGAGGTGGCCTGGTCTGCGCCCCGGGGGCTCGCTGCGGCTTGGTGATCTGCCGGCGGCTGGGTAGCGGAGAGGAGCCGAGGCCCGGGAGAGCAGTGTGGTCCAGGAGGGACAACGCACTTACTGCCCAGAGTGGTGGTGGCTGCCACCGCCGTCTGAGCTGTGGCGTGGAGCAGCGGGAGGTGAGCTGGCGTCCTGGCTCCGTACAGGCCCTGTGAGGAGCGCGAGCCCTGAAGTGACAGTGTGGGTGCTGGGCTGCTGAAGACTGCAGTGACCCGGGAGCCTGTATATGCTGGCACCGCGGAGTGAACTGAGGCCTGGGAGCGTTGCGGGCCCCATCCAAGGTGAGGTGCGGGTGGCGGAGGTCGGACCTGTGCCCCTAGGGGGATTGCAGTGTACCCTAGGGGCTAGCACACATTGCGCGTGGGGCAGGGGACAGAACGGGCGGTTGCACCCCCGCTGGGCGACAAGCAGTGACTGGCAGTACAACCCGGGAGCAGCCACCTAGTGTACAGGAGCTGGGTGACGATGTACCTGGAGTGTCCAGAGGAATAGAAGGACGCAGAGGAGCTGGAGGGGGCTGTTTGATGCCAGGCCAGGAGATACTGCTAGCCTGCAGACTGGTAAAGCAAGGAGCGGGCGCCATTTTAAAGGAGGCGCCATTTTGAGCGAGACTACAACTCTGAAAGCCTGAAAGCGGAGGGCGCGCCCAGTGATAGTGAGTGGGGCACTAGTGGGCCCTTAGTGAGACTCAGAGTCGGGGACCTGGGCGGAACGGCTAGGAGAGCGAGGCCCCTGCTGGGGCACTGACTAGTCGCACTACCATGGATGGACCAACCAGCACTTTAATAGGTGCAGCTTTGACGTGGTGGCGCTGCACGCAGTTGGGGTGCCATACAGTGGGCGCGCCCAGGGACTAAGTGGTCTACCGGCGGGCACCTATCGGATGCACCTGGTGGGGTCGAGGCGTGCCTGTACTGGTCCCATCGAGTACCATCAGTGAGGGGCACAGGAGGTCCTGCCGGGCAGTGCACCAGAGACGCAAGGACAGTGGTGCGTTGCCCCAGAAAAAGCGAGGTATAGCAAAAGAACCCCCGCGCTGATTAGGGGAAATTGATGGTGGATTGAACACCCCCCTGGTGCCTGTTGCTGGCACAAACTGGATGGTTTCTCTCCCCCCAACGCTTGAGACCGGACATCGGGTCCCTGAGGATCGGGTGGAACTCCAGACGTCTCTCAAGGGGGGAGCCCGCGGGATGCTCTGTTAGCTGTGTGGCGCGGCAAAATTTTCACCTAGACAACAGGAGGGGACCCTGACCCGGGGACCTGCAACTGGTTGTGCCCTCATAACCTGTGGACAGCTTGTGGATGCCTACTGCTCAACAACTTGTGATGGGCCGGCTGCGGGACAAGTCGCAGCAAGGACAGATGCGCACGGGGAGCCTGGACCCCCCACAAGGGCGCCCAAATGGAGACATGGCGCTGCAAGCGGCGGCCCTCTCGGCCAAAATGGACTCTGTACTTGCGGCGGTGGAGAGGATTCCCTAGAAACGCGGATCGATAAGGTCACGTCGGATTTCACCCTCCTCCACGCTGATCACCGTAAGCTGGCCGAGAGAGTTGCGGCACACAGTCAGACGCTTCAAGAGTTTCAGCCCGTTACCCAGAGCCACAGCGCAGCACTACAAGATGTGCTTGACCGGGTCCATGTGCTCGAAGACCGGATAGACGATGCGGAAGAGCGCTCCCGACGCAACAATATCCTTGTGGTGGGCCTTCCGGAGGGAGAGGAGGGAAGAAACCCCGAGCAATATGTTGAGCGCTGGTTGCGTGATCTCCTGCCCCAGGGGGTGTTATCCCAACAATTCGTCGTGGAAAGTGCCAGTGCAGAGACCCAGGCCCCGCCCGTTCCTCTTCAAACTCCTCAATTATCGGGACAGGGACGTGGTCCTGAGTGAAACTCGGAAATCAGGCGACCTGACCGTGGGCAGCAGTCGAGTTATGTTTTTCCCGGACTATACCGCAGCTGTGCAGCGGCGACGGAGCAACTACATGGCGATCAAGCGGCAACTTCGGGAGCTGGCGCTGCCTTACTCCCTGCTATTCCTGGCCCGGCTGAGAATGGTCACGAAGGAGGGGGCTTGCTTCTTCGACTCCCCGACGGACGTGTGGGACTGGCTGGAAGAGTCGGGCAGTGGACAGGAACGAGACCTTCAGGTTCAGATGTCGGCAGCCGCCTGGAGAGAAGGTGCAGAAGGCGTAGGCGCCGGGGGCGCACCAATCTGCAAGACCGGGAGACTGGAGGTACTTGAGGCGGTGTCGACCCTTGGGACACCGCATAACAGTGACCGCATGGAGGCCCACACGTGCAGTGCTCCGGGAACCAGTGGCGCATCGCCTCCATCCACCGTGATCTCGGAAGACTCAAATTTGCCAGTGGTGACCCCACAGACTGCTGACCAGATTGTGTGACATTATGTCAGTGTGCTAAGTTCGGACATGGTTTGCACACAATAGCTGAAACTTTCTGTTCCCTTTTATATGTCTGCACACATGTCATTGAACTGCACTGTGTACCGGGGGGTCCTCGGAGCTTAACGGGGCACAGGTGTAACGCCAGGGGGCAACGGGATGCACACGGCGTTAGATGCCACACTCGTCTACACTCGTAGGCCTCTGCCGCTGCAACTCGCATCGAACCTGTGCGTTAGTTTAATTCACGACACGCTACTGCACCTCCTGCATGCAGAGGAGATATAGGAGGGGGAATAGTGCAAACAAGTCGCACGAACCCCACCAGGCACTATACTGGAATAGCTCACCATTGACTGGAGTTTCTGAGGTTTGGACGGATGCCCCTTCGGGGATATGCCCTATTTATTACACTGTTTGCAGTTGTTATATTGTTCACATGGCAGCGCATCAACATGCTCCCCTTGGATCATAGCCCAAACCCGCCCCCCCCTGGTGCGGCCACTTCGCCCCAAGCCGCGCCTGACTACCCAGATTTATGATGACACACACTAATATCGTGACCTGGAACATACGTGGCATGCACACACCGTCGAAGCATTACTCCATCTTTTCCTACCTACAGCGGCACTCTGTGCGGATTGCCCTCCTACAGGAAACGCACATGACCCGGACGGAGCTTGACAGGCTTTGCAGGCGTTGGAGAGGGCAAATATACGGCACCACCTTTTCAGCGCACGCGCAGGGTACACTGATCTGGGTGCGGGCGGGCGTCCCCTTCAATTGTGAGGAGGTGGAGGTGGATCGGGAGGGCAGGTACACGCTAGTGCGGGGGAAACTGAATGGTCAAGAGATGTTGCTGGGATCGTTATATGCACCTAATGTGGATCAGTCGTCCTTTCTAATGCGGCTGATGCAGCTCCTGCACCCCTATGCTGGGATCCCCTGGTTGCTAGGAGGAGACTTCAATATGGTGCTGGATGTCCGGTTAGACAGATCTTTTCCCCCCCTCCGTGCCACAGTGGCGGAGTCCAACGCGCAGGCGCTTAGGGACTGGCTCGCGCACTGGGCGCTGCAGGACCTGTGGCGCATACTCCACCCAACGGATAGGATCTACTCCTACTACTCAGCAGTACATGATTTGCATGTCCGGTTGGACAGGATAGTGGGTTCCCTGTCAGAATACCTGGGGCGGACGCACTCTGATCATAACCCCCTGTGGTTTCGGATCAGCTGGGAGGCGGACCGCTCGACGGTGCCCACTTGGTGACTTCAACCAAGCGTGCTTGAGGGCTCGGAGTTTCGCTCTTCCCTAGGTACGGTTATCTTAGCATATTTTGACATTAATGAAGGGACAGCGAACAGCGCATTAGTGGAGTGGGACGCCCACAAAATGGCCGTCCGGGGGCACTGCTTGTGGGCCACGTGGAACATACGTAGGACGCTTTCAGATTCCCTGGCGCGCTTAGAGGATGAGCTCTTACAGTACGAGCGGGAGGGAGAAGGAGGGGGTAGACATTCGCATAGGTTGGAGGATCTCCGCGCCAAACATGTGATGCTTCTGGAGCGGCTCCGATGTCACAACTATGCGGCGCACACGGCCAGAACGCACACTCGGGCGGATAGAGCGGGCCGCCTACTGGCTTGGTTGATACGGCAGGAGGAGCGCCGTGCCCCGATAGCAATTCGAAGGGTGGACGGGATGCTGGTATACACGCAGCGCGAAATCCACCGGGCCTTCGCTGATCACTATAAGCAATTGTACAAGGCCAAAGAGATTGGACCCAGGCGCCTTCTGGAGGGGTTTTTGGACTCTATCCAACTGCCCACAGCCTAAGAGGAGTATAAGGAAGCACTCAATGAACCTCTCTCCCTAGAGGAAATTGGGGAGGCGATCCAATCAATGGCATCTGGGAAAACGCCGGAGCCAGACGGTTTGCCTGCGGAGTACTATAAAGCATATCGTGAGTCCCTGGCGCCGCTAACTCACCCGCTCTACAACAAAGCGATAGAGGAAGGATCACTGCCCTCTTCCATGCTGGAGGCGTTCCTGGTCTCCCTGCCTAGACAGAGACCACATGGCTTTGGGATCATACAGGCCCCTGGCGATGCTTAACGTGGATTATAAAATCCTTGCAAAAGCGCTGGCGGAACGGTGGGCACCAGTGGTCCCCCACTTAGTACATGCAGACCAGAACGGGATTTGCCCCTGCGAGGTTTACGTCGTTAAATCTCAGGAGGTATTTCAGGGAGGCAGCACATGAGTGGCCCAGAGCGGGATGCCTTATCCTAGATCTGGAGAAGGCGTTTGATTGCCTAGAATGGGGTTATCTGTCGGTGGTGCTGTTGCGGTATGGGTTGGATGAGGGGTTCCTCCAGATGGTCGACCTGCTCTACAAGAACCCCACAGTCCGTGTGCGGCTGGGCTCCTATGTCTCTGAAGCGATACTGGTGGGCAGGGGCACTCGGCAGGGGGGCCCTCAGTCCCCGTTGCTGTTCGCGCTGGCGATTGAGCCCCTAGTGGTGGCTATACGGGCGACCCTAGGGGATGGTATACCACTGGGGGACACGGTTCATCAGGTGTCGCTCTATGCTGACGACCTGTTGGTGTATGTGAGGGATGTGGGGCGCATGCCGGAGCGGCTGACCCAGCTGCTGCAGACCTTTGCCACTATCTCGGGACTTCGAGTGAATGCAGGTAAATACTGTCTTTATGATTTAGCGCAGGGACCGCGGACCCGGGATACTGCCTTGACGGTATGCAGGTCCAGTGGAAAGAGGGCACCTTCCGATACCTGGGGATACAAATCTACCGTCGCCCAGCTGATTTATTTGATGGAAACCTGGGAAGGGCGGTCACGGCGCTTAAATCGCAGGTGCGCTGCTGGAGTACACTTCCAGTGACTATAGGTAGGTTGGCGCTCACCAAAATGGTCATGCTTCCCCGCCTCCTGTACTACTTTGTTAATTTGCCGCTATTTATTCCGGCCCCCTTCTTTGGCATGCTCAATAGGATGTTGCAGGACTTTGTCTGGGGCACTGCTAGACATAGGCTGGCGCTTGCGAAAATATTCCTGCCGACAGATCGGGGTGGCCTGGCTGCTCCTTGTTTCGAACACTACTATCTGGCCGCTCAACTGCAATGGGTTGCTCGCTGGTTGGCGGATAGGGGCAGGGATGATACAGCCACAACAATGGCGCCTTACTCGCTAGAACAAATAACCAGAGTCTTCCACCCTCTTGATACAGTCACGCGGCCGACGCCGCTTCTCTTGGCTGTGGCATACAAGTGCTACCGAAGGGCCCTATATCTCACCCGCACTGTTGTCCCTTACGCGCCGGCCATACCTCTGGAGGGTTCCCCTAGTGGTGGGGGGGTGCTTGCAGCTCCTGCACTCGTGGAATGGTGGGAGGCCGATGTACGTACGCTAGGAGATCTATACCGGGATGGTGAGCTCATACCATACGAGACCCAAGTGGCAGAGGACGGGCTCCCGCCCGGGGGTTTCTTGGCGCACCGCTCCCTGATGGTGAGATTGACTGCCAAATGGGGGGACATGACCACGGAGCCCAGCCAGCATCTAACCATGCAATACCTGCACGTAATGGGGAGAGGCAGGCACCTGGTTCGCTGGTTCACGGCATCGCTAAGGGAACATGCGGCGGTCAGCTTGGGCCCGCTTCGATGCAAATGGGAACTGGACCTGGGGCGGCCACTAGTGGATAAGGAGTGGGAAAGGATACTTAAAAGTCCCGTGCGTATCCCCAGGAACATGCGGTTCCGCCAAATCCAGTTATTCATTGTCCACAGGGCTTATCTCACACCAGAACTGATCAACAGCAATTTTCACCGCAACGATGCACTGTGCCCTAGGTGTAATGAGCTGGGGGCGGGGTTCTTGCACATGCTATGGAGCTGTCCTGGGTTGGGCACCTATTGGCGTGTGATTAGTGGGTTGCTGCAGGGAAGCGGGTCATACCATACCCTTTGACTGGCCCAAACACATCTTGCACCACTTTAAGAGGTCTCCTAAAGACAAGGTAACGTCCCGATTCTTGGATCTGGGACTCGTAGCAGCAAAGCTCCTCCTTACAAGGAGGTGGAAGGCACACGACCCGCCGCACACACGGGCATGGAGCTCCTCATTTCAGGCATGGGCTAGGGCAGAGGGGACTGACATCCGAAGGGAGGAAACCCTGGGGTTGTGGAAGGAGCCTATAGCGGCCCGCTGGGAGCAGATGCTCTGCGCGCTACAGCGGCTGGAAGGGGAGGGCCACATGGGACATACGGGGGAAGTTGGCAGTGTCCGCGCGGGTGGAGGCATGCCACAGGCTGCTGCGCTGACTGGATAGTATGGTCCCACTGTCTCCTACCCTACCCTGGCACGAGTGCAACTACACTAATGCGGTTATGGCTGAGGAGCACACAAGTGGCCCCGGGGGGTGAGGGGTGGGGACAGAGGTAGAGGGGGAGGGAGTTAAGCATGTACAAATGGTTTACGCTGCCATTGTTATGGTTATGGTTTCTTTGCTTTGTAAGTAATTCATCTGTTTCATTGCTTGAGCTGAATGATTGGCATAGGACCACACGAGTAACTGACAGGTTGGCACATGTTTTTTTTTTTCTACTATGCCTTAGAGACTGCACCAGAATTGACAAAATGTAGTACAGCTAGCTCCTGGGTGAGCATTCACCGTTTCATTTGCAGTACAGTTTGAACGCATGTTAAACTAAAGTGGTCATACGCCCATGTACTGATTAACAATTTATGCATGCTTGCAAACTTCTGTATGCAATGCCTGGTATCACTGTGTATATTCTTAAAATATTAAAAACAGATTTGATAAAAAAAAAAAATGAAAATGAGGCACACCAGCAAAGAAAGCAGTAGAAGAGGAAATTGCTCTAGTAGAATGCGCTCTCGGAGTTGTTTATAATGGTCTTCCTGCTTGCTGATGACAGAAACAAATTGCAGCAGAAATCCAATGAGCTATGGTCTATTTGGATATTGGGTGTCCCTGGCGCATCTTACCATAGGCCACAAACAGCTGATCAGATTTTCGGATTGAAGAAGTCCGTTGTAAATAGAATTTCAGACATCTCTTGACGTCAAGGGTATGCAAAGTTAATTCCGCAGGTGCTTGAGGATTAGGAAAGAAAGTCTTTAAAATGATCGGTTCAATTAAATGGAAGTCCGAAGGTACCTTAGGCATAAAACTGGGGTTAGTGTGTAGCACTACCAAGTTCGCGGTGAATTGAAGGAAAGGCGGTTCAATAGTGAAGGCTTGAATGTCACTAACCCGCCTAGCTGATGTTAAAGCCAACAGCAGAGCCACCTTCCAAGACAGAAACTTCAAGTCCACCCTATGAATAGGTTCAAAGGGGTGTCACATAAGCTGTGCAAGCACCACGTTAAGATGCCAGGATGGAGGTGGACAGCGGATGGGAGGAAACATTCAAAACAATCCTTTGAAGAACTGCTGAATGATCCTAGCAGAATAAAGAGAGTTGGAACCATTTTGTTGAAATCTTGAAATAGCCGCTAAAAATACTCTAAGAGTAGAATGGGAAAGGCCTGATCTTGCCAAATGCAAAAAGGGCAGAATCTGCTCCGGTTTTGAATGGATTGGATGAATGTTGGCGGCTTGACACCTCAGACAAAATCGCTTCCATTTAAGCCTGTACGTCTTAATAGTGGAAGGTGCTCTAGCATTGGCTTAGACTTCCTTACAGTCCGCAGGAATGTCTAAATGAGCGAATTCAAGGTGTTCAGGCGCCAGGCCGCTAATCTCAGAGATGCAGGGTCCGGGTGGCAGATCTGTCCGTTCTGAATGGATAGAAGGTTCGGTATTGGTTGAAACTGAATGGGATCGCATTCGGAGAGAAGGAGGAGTTCGGTAAACCAGAATTGGCGAGGTCACCTGGGAGCAATGAGTGTTAGGCGACAAGGCTTCTTCTTCATTTTCCGGAGAACCCTGGAACCAATGGTATCGGTGAAAAGGCGTAAGCATAGATCTGCGACCAATTCATCAAAAACGCATTCCCGCATGATCCTTTGTGTGGAAGCCAGCTTGCAAAGAATAGGCATTTGCGGTTCTGACTGGTCGCAAACAGGTCCAGATCGGGTCAACCTCACTCCTGAAAAATTCGATCCAACGTTGGTTGATGTAGCTCCCACTGGTGAATGGAAACTGTTGTCCTGCTGAGGGAATCCGCGAGGACATTGGACACTCCCGGAACAAGGATCGCTGATAGGCTGATCCATTGTCGGATCGCCCAATCCTAAATTTACTGGGCTTGTTGAGACAGCAGGGCGGACCTCGTTCCTCCTTATTTGTTCAAGTAGTGCATACTTGTTGTGTTGTCCGTCCGGATCAATATTGATGCCCGAGAATGATGGTGTGAAAACATTTTAGGGCCAGGAAGATAGCTAGCAATTCTAGAAGGTTGATATGCTACTTCTGCTGCTGAACGTTCCATTTGCTGCTGACTGTCAGCCCTTGAAGGTGTGCTCCCCACCCTTCGAGTAAGGCATCCGTGGTGATGAAGAAACTTGGTGGTTCCGTTAGGAATGCGCAGCCTGCTGCCACGTTCCTCTTGCAAGTCCACCAGAGAAAGGTTTCCCGAATCCGGGGAGTGATGCAGATGAGATCGTCAAAGGACCCCGAAATCTGTAACCATTGGTTGTTGAGCTCCTCTTGCAGGGGTCTCATTCTGAGACGGCAGTTGGGGACTAAAGGAATGCAGGAAGAAAGCATCCGCAGAAATGATCTGAACTGCCGGACTGAAACACACCTTTTTGATCGAGGTACCTGGGCAAGTTTGCAAATTGTTTGTTGCCATTCGTCTGAGACAAAGGCTTGTGTTAGCCGAGTGTCTATGGTAGCTCCCAAGAACGTTCTTCTTTGCGATGGAATGAGATGAGACTTGTCGAAATTGATTGAGAGGCCCAGAGATTGGAAAAGGGACAAACATCTCTGAATGTGGGCGTTCGCGACTGTGAAAGAATTCGCCTTGATAAGGCAGTCGTCTAGATATGGAAAAATTTGAATTCCTTCCAGACGAAGGTGTGCGGCTGTCAGGCCAAAGCTCTTCAGAATGCACAGGAGCAGAATGTCGCAAGTTCCCAATGTCTTACTAAGATTTCTCAGCGACACGCATATATTAGCATGTATGCCAACGAAATCCCAGGGTGGGGAAAAGGGATGGGACAGAGAAGAGACAGTCACACTGCGTCCGATTCTTTCTTCAGCTTCAGACGTTTTCTTCTTGCCTTCTTCTGGCTAGCTCGAGAATGTGTTTACTGTAAGGGAATAACACATTAATATTTCAACACCTCCTTAAATTTCTAAATGAATCTATGCCCTTTGCTCACCTACCCCGTCTTGGTGTGACCTATGCCTCTCTTCTATTTGTAGTTTTTTCTTTGCTTCTGTATGCTGTAACTAAAATTATCAAATAATTAATTCTTTTCTCCAAGTCTTTCCTTTTTTAACTCTAACTTGTATTGGTTTGCAGACTCCTCACCTATTCCTTTGGTACAGCTGAAGAGTAACTGTGTTCTGATATCTGGTAAGTATTTATGTTGGTTGTATTGACCGTTTTTCTCCTTAAATGCCTTTTAATATATATATGCTTCGCAGATTACTGTTGTCCTGTTAAACTATTTACAATTCGAAAATTTGATCCCTCCGAAACAATTTGCAGGAAACTAGGATTTTTAAAATAAAGTCTTTTTTTAAACCTATTTTTATGCCCGGTTTACTTTCACAGGACTTGTGCTGTCTCTGAATTTACTTCAGTGAACTGCAGCGTTTTTAACAGGGTGCATGCTCAGTACTTCGTTCACTTCTGAATGCGCATGTAACTAAATGCAAAGTCTCTTCATAAACTCGCGCATGCTCTAGGATACAAAATACATAGAACAATCTTACTGCACTCTTCTCAAGTTTCCTCCGAACTTGAACTCCGCCGAAAATAGTAAAATAGAGGCGCGACGAAGTTTCCCTGACTAAACTTCCGCGACGCTTTTCTTCAAGACGTTCTTCTCTCCATCGAATTCAGGTGAATCATGGTGATTGCCTTCGAGAGCTAGAGCGCTAACTTGTTGCCCCAGCGGTCGACTCTTGGCGGCCATTTTAGAAACAATACCTGCCAATGATTTGTACTGCCGTTGGACCTTCTTGATTTTACTTCTAGATTTTAATACAACTGTGCTCATATTTAGTCTTTTTCTGTAGTATGGTCTAGCAGTCCTGACAGCAGCCACCGGTACTAGAACCTTGGTAAAAACACGGGTGCGGAACGTAATCCGAAAGGAAGGACTTTCTGTGTCTGGGTAAAATTGGTACATGGAAATACGCGTCTTGGAGGTCGAAGGTGGCCATGTGATCCCCGCAGTGAGGAGTTGAAGGATTCCTTGAAGTAACAACATCCGGAATGATAACTTTTTTAGATATTTGTTGAGGGAGCGAAGATCTAGAATGGGCGCCATTCTCCCGATTTCTTCTTTATCAGGAAAAATCGTGAATAAAAAACGGTTCCTCTTTGTAACTGAGGGACCACTTCTATTGTTCCTTTTCGTAACATCAAAGTTATTTGGGAAAAAAGCTCCGTGAGATGAGCTGGAGGTGGGCCCTTGGGAGGAGAATTTGATGGAATCTTTATGAACTCTAGAACATGGCCTCTGGCCACAAAATCCAAGACCCACTTGTCTAATGTAACGGCGGATCAATTCGAGTAAAATTGGGAGATTCTTCCTCCAACTTTTAAAGGGGTAGGTGGTAGAACAGGTGGCAGTTGTCACTGTTTTTTAGACGTATCACGTCTGCGGTAAGTAGACTTTCTCCTGTTTTGTGAATAAAAGGTATTTGGTTGTCTGTAGGATTGTTGGCGTTGAGAAGAGTAGCGTTGGTTACTTCGATAGGATTGGTACTGTCTTTGTTGATTATAACCTCCTCGACTAGAGAAGGATCCACCGCCCTTAGCGCCAAGAAAAGGCGGCTTCCGAAACTGGAGAGTTCTGAGAGATCTTGCTGTCTCAGTATCCTTTTTAATGGCCTGGAGGGCCTCGTCCACATGCTGACCAAACAAAGATTCGCCATCAAACGGCATATGAAGTATTTTTGCCTGAACCACCTGGCGAAATGAAGTATATTTCAACCAGCCTTGCCGCCGTAGGACTGCGGCCCCTGCTAGTTGCCGAAAACCTGTAGACGCAACATCCACAGCTGAATCTATAATCTCAGCAGAGATATGTTCCCCCTCCTGCAGGATCTTTAGTGCTTCTGCTTTAGATGGTTCGGGCAACATGTCGATGTAGGGAGAAATGTCCGACCACATCTGTCTGCCATATCGTCCTAAGATGGCCAGAGAGTTAGCAGCACGGACGGTCGTCACTGCCATGGTGGAAACCTTTTTACCAATAGTGTCCAAGCGTCTGCCATCCCAATCACGAGGAGCTGCAATCGGAGAGGAGGGATTTCTTGCTTGTCGTTGCGCTGCTTGGGCGATAACAGAATCAGCCTTTGGCTGACCTATGAGGCATGCTGGCGAATTGTCTGGTGCCTTGTATTTCTTGTTGAGGTGGGGCAGGACCGCAGGAATAGAAGCAGGAGCTTTCATGACCTTTAGTCCTTCCTGCCAAATGAAGTCAATGATTGGAATAGTCCGAACTTGTTTCCTCGGTTGATCTTTAAAGTCGTATAGGAAACAATCATCCTTCCTTGTTTCCATAGGAAGGAGGAAGCTTTGTGTTGCCCTTTCTATCAGAAGATGAAAACCTCCGATGTCAACTGGAGGAGAATCGATGGGAGTAGAAGGAGACGGAGTTTGTATCTGGTAATCGTCCCACTCTGTAAGAAGCGATATGTCTTCCAATTCTCCTTCCTCCCTATCATCGTCCGTCGTGTTAGCATCATGAGAATGATGAGAAGGTACCGGAGAAGTGGGTCTGGGTGACCGCAGAAGAGGAAGATTGAGGAACAGGTGTAGGTGGTACAGAAGAAGCCGATTCAGATGGAGGGAAACGGCGATAATAATCATCCAAGATAAATTGTAGATTACTTAGTAGAGCCAAAGGCAGTAGTGCCGTAGGGATAGTATCTGTAGCTGGACAAACAGTCTCTGGGGAAGGTTTATCATCGTGATCCTCCTCCTGATATTTAATGAATAACTCAGAAGGGCTCCTGGCAGTGCGAAACCTATCGTCCTCATCGGATTCCTCATCATCCTCTCCATAATCCAGCAACTGTTCAGGTAACTCCAGACAAACCTTAGTAGGGGAAATATGAAGTGGAGAGAGGGCCTCCACTGAAGATCCCCGTCTTTGCAGCAAGGAAGGTGCTGTTGTCAATGGAGGCAACTGCGCAGACGTCGTAGACGATGTAGAAGATGTCTTGGCCGTAGACGCTGACCAAACCTGCAACGCTGTATATGAAGATAACTGGAGCATCAACAAAGTCGTCGTCGACGAAGCTGGTGTCAATGAAGTAATTGTCGACGAGGCGGCCGTGGACGACGAGGCGGCCGTCGACGAGGCAATCGTCGATGAGATCCTTCTCATCTTCGTCGTCGAAGGGGCGTCAACGGTAGATTTCACTTCCTTCGTCGACGAGATTGGTTTCACGGTGACGGATACCAGCGTCGACGGCGAGGATGCTGACGACATGATCATATGAGGTCTCGGCGACGAGAAGGTAACAGTTGACGTCGTCATAGCGTCGACACTAGGCCTCGTCGACGAAGATGTAGTCATCGAGATCGTCGACAAGGGAACCAGTTTCTGAGGTAAATCCTTCTCAGAAACTTGTTTTGAAGGCAGAGACTTTGCAGTTTTTCTCGGGGGCGTAGTAGGCAGAGCTTTACTCTTTGAAGGTGGAGGAGCCTTTTTTGAAGTGGAAGGCAGTTCAGCACTCTCAGAGGCGTGCTGTTTTTTCAACACCTTAGCCCCAGGAGTAGATAAATCCTCCTCAGCTAGAGGACGAAGTCTTACTAGAGGCAATACTCCCCACTTCAGATAAGGGGTTGTCTTGATCTTTAATCTTCTGTAGCCACAGAAGTAGACGTCCCTCTCTGTCCCTGAGAGTTTTTTGAGGGAAGGTTCTGCAGATCTTGCAGTCTCTCACCTGGTGATCAGGATACAAGCAGTAAATGCACTTCTTGTGGGGGTCCTCAGAAAACAGCCGGGGCTTCCCACAAGATTCACAAGGTCAAAAGAGAGATTTCTTTGAAGAAGACATCATGAACTGAAGAATTCCTGAATAAATCTGAAAGTACTGAGCAAAGCTCAGGGAGACTCCCTTCACACGACGTGCGGTAGAAAATCTGAGAGCCTGAGCCTCTGAGGAGAACATTCTGGAGGGTGCTGTTGCCTGATTGGCTGTAGTTTGGACTATATATAATGACTTGGACGAGTCATCGAGGTGGAAGTTTTTTCCTTTTAGTTTCTAGCCACTTTACTTCCCGGTTCTAAGTTACCTATGGTATGGTTATTATGTGCATATTTATAGCTTTATTATGTACCGTGGGACTCCCACTCCGACGACGGGGAATGATTCAGGCATGTGCATCTATGAAAGATACCCCAATACTAGAGAATTGAATTTCATGCCCAAAGAGCTAGCTACTTACCTTCGGTAACACATTACCTGGCAAAGACACTATTTAGCCATAGATTCCTTACCGGTATTTGTTTGTGAGCAGTATACCTGCGTGCCGGTAGGTGGCATCATGGAGTCTCCACCAAATAATAGGTTACCAAAGGTAAGTAACATTTTCATCTGTTAGAGACTTCTAGATGCAGCTTCCTTACTTTCTTAGAAAAGACACCCAAGCAATACCTCCAAGTAGGAGGGGCTGCAAAACAATTTCACACCAAAAGGTTCTGCATGACCGAACAGGCAAAGTGCCCATCACTACGGACCTGACTGTCCAGGCAGTAGTGCTTGGTAAATGTGTGTAGAGATGCATGTGGTTGTACCCTTAGTTCTGGTGGAATGAGCATGCAAACCCTCAGAGGGTTGCTTCTTGGCACTTATTTCTTTCAGGTCAAATAATCCAGTTTGCTACTAATCAAACTATCTGTTGAACTCAATGGATAGCATACAGATGTTATGTAGAGTGCATGAAAGACACCCAAAATACAGCATAATGATGCTTCCTTATTTGTGACAATTGCTCTTTCAGTAAGTAAAAATATGTAGGTTATTAGTGATCTCAAAGGTTTCCCACAAAAATGAATGAACTTTAAATGCACAAAAGAAAACTATTACGAAGTACTTACTTTCCATACTTAGAGTCCCCCAGTAACAGCTCTGGCGCTCTATACCATCGTGTGGCAACATAATCGGTATATATATCTCCATTTGTTGTTAATGTCCGAGCAAAGCCAAAATCGCATACCTTAATAATTCCAGACTGAGTAATTAAGATATTCTCAGGTTTAATATCACGATGCATAATCTGTAAAACAAATTTGAGTTTACAACCCAAATTACATGAATTAGATACAAAAATCGATCTCTCTTTTCTTCCCAGTTATTAAATATTATATGCTTATACAGCACTTAATATCTTTTTTTGGAAACAAAGTTTTATTAGCATTTTTCCATTGTATACAATACAAACACTGTTATGCTTTAAACACGTGAGATGGCACCCTCAGCCTTGTAGTCTTAGTACTTGTAACATGTACAATAAAATGGTTGTGTCTCAGAAGGAATATGCTACTTACCAGTATGCATCTGTTCTTGGCATGTAGAGCTGCAGATCTACACACTTTTGCATAGATCGCCATCTGGTGTGGGCCCAGATGTTTGCAGTTTGTTTTTCCTCTTGGAAAGTCTTTGGAAGTCACGAGGTCGGTGACTCCTCCCTTGGATCGTGTTGCACATGGGCTTCCGCTTCATCCTCAGATTGTTTTTCGCCAACAGGGAAAGATGGAGCGTAGTAATAATAGTGAAGAAACCCATGTGTGTTGTATCTAAATAAGATAGACTGGAACAGATACAGGTAGCCGGGGAGGCGGGTGGGCGTGTGTAGATCTGCAGCTCTACATGCCAAGAACAGATGCATACTGGTAAGTAGCATATTCCGTTCGAGGCATACGAGCTGCAGATTACACACTTTTGCATAGACTATATAGCAGTTCCCAACCTTAGTGGCGACCACCAGCATCTGTTGCAGTGGTTTGAAATAGTGTTTTTAGTACAGCCTGGCCCACACTAGCTTGTTGCTTGGTTTGCACATCTACACAGTAATGTTTAGTGAAAGTGTGCGGTGTTGACCATGTAGCTGCTTTGCAGATATCATCTAATGGGAAAAGCCATAGAAGCCCCTGTGTAGAGTGGGCTTTAGGGGGAACAGATAGCGTTCGTTTTGCTTTGTGGTAGCTTTGTGGTAGCAAATCTGTATGCATTTTACAATCCACCTAGCTATCCCTGATTTTGAGATGGGGTTGCCCTTGTGTGGTGGAGAGAAAGAAACAAACAGTTGTTTGGTCTTTCTGAAAGGTTGTGTTCTCTGGATATAGTAAAGTAAGGCCCGTTTAACATCTAGCGTGTGTAGAGCCCTTTCTGCAACAGTTTGAGGTTGCGAGAAAAATACCGGTAATCCTACCGATTGGATTAGATGGAAGGGTGAAATGACTTTGGGTATGAATTTTGGGTTGGTACGGAGGACAACCTTGTTCTGGTGCATTTGGAGAAAAGGTTCTGTATTGTAAGTGCTTGTGTCTCACTGACCCTTCTAAGGGAAGTGATGGCTACAAGAAAAGCTGTTTTCCATGTGAGAAATTGCAGTTCACATTTATGCAAAGGTTCGAAGGGCGGTCCCATTAGCCTTGTGAGAACTATATTTAAGTTCCACACAGGTGAGAGTGGTACTCTGGGGGGAATTATTCGTTTGAGGCCTTCCATGAAGGCTTTAATGGCAGGCACTCTGAAAAGTGATAGGTGCTGTCTGTTCTGTAGGTAAGCGGCAATTGCTGCGAGGTGTAGCCGAATGGATGTATATGCTAGGTTACACCTTTGTAGATGGAGCAAGTAGCATATGATGTGCTGTATAGATACGTCTAGAGGGTTGATTGTGTTGTTATGGCAATAAACAACAAATCTTTACCACTTTGCAGCGTAACAGGCTCTAGTGGTAGGGCGTCTAGCTTCTCTGATGACGTTCATACAGTCAGGGGGAAGGTTAAGGTATCTGAATTCTAGGATCTCAGGAGCCAGATCGCAAGGTTGAGCTGAGCTGGGGCCGGGTGTCTGATCTCTCCATGGTTCTGGGTTAGGAGGCATGGTGAGAGGTGTAGCTTTTGGTGTGGTACTACCGAGAGTTCCAGCAGCGTGGTGTACCACGGTTGTCTGGCCCACATTGGAGCTACTAGGATCCGTGTGAGGGAGTGCTGTTGTAGCTTTCGCACCACTAATGGAATTAGTGGGAGAGGTGGAAAGGCGTACGCAAATTTGCCTGACCAGTTCATCCATATCGCATTGCCTTTGGACAATGGGTGTGGGTATCTGGCAGCGAAGCTTGGGCATTTTTTGTTTTCGTGGGTGGCGAAGAGGTCTATCTGTGGATGCCCCCACATCTGAAAGAACGGGTGAAGAACCTGTGGGTGAAGTTCCCACTCGTGGATCTGCTGCGTCTGTCTGCTGAGCAGATCTGCCATGGTGTTTTGGACTCCTGGGACATGTTGGGCTAGGAGAAAGATTTTGTGTGGAATTGCCCATCTCCATATGCTCTGTGCTAGTTGAGAGAACTGTGGAGAGTGTGTGCCGCCTTGTTTTTGAATGTAGTACATGGCCGTCATGTTGTCTGTGCGAATAAGGACTTCCTTGCCTAAAATCTGTGTCTGAAAGGATTTTAGGGCTAGAAAGATTGCCAGTAACTCCAGATGGTTGATATGGAGTAACTTTTGTTGCGGTGTCCATGTGCCCTGCACTGTGAGGTGTAATAGATGAGCTCCCCAACCGGAGAGCGATGCATCTCTTGTTAGGATTATTTGTGGAACCGGGTCCAGGAACGGTCGACCTCTGGAAAGATTTGTGGTGTTCCACCACTGCAGAGAGCGACGGGTGCGACCGTCTACCAACACCAGATCTGTCAGTTGCCCCTGGGCCTGGTTCCATTGGCACGCTAAGCACTCTTGGAGTGGATGCATCTGGAGTCTTGCATGAGGCACTATGAAAATGCAAGAGGCCATCATCCCTATCAGTTGCATAAACACTTGTTGAGGTATGAATCTTTGACGCAAAGCCTGAATGCTTGCAATCCTGGCAGGATTGGGGTAGGCTATGGATTTTGAGGTGTCTATGGTGGCACCGAGGTATTGCTTTGTGTGGGATGGTATTAGCTGGGACTTTTGGTGGTTCACCGTGAAGCCTAGCTGGTGAAGTATTTGGATTGTAGTGGCGGTGTGATGTACACATTGGTTGTAGGACGTGGCTTTTATTAGTCAGTCGCCCAAATATGGGAAGACGTGAATGTGCTGTCTTCTGAGGTGTGCCGCCACTACCGCTAGGCACTTGGTGAATACCCTTGGCGCTGCTGTGACCCCGAATGGGAGCACCTTGAACTGGTAGTGTTGCCCGTCCACTACAAATCTGAGGTACTTTCTGTGAGCATGGTATACCGGAATGTGAAAGTATGCGTCTTTCAAGTCCAGTGTGGTGAGAAAGTCGTTCTGGGAGAGGAGCGGAAGTACCTGCTGAAGTGTTACCATGTGAAAATGGTCCGAATGTATGTATGTGTTTAGAGGCTGGAGATCTAGAATAGGTCGTAGAGTCTCGTCTCTTTTTGGTATCAGAAAATATAGGGAGTATACCCCTAAATTTTGCTTATTGGCGGGGACTTGTTCTATTGCATGTTTTTGTAGGAGGGAGATTACCTCCTGTTTTAGTAATGTGGAATGTTCTTGTGACATTGGGCGTTGCCTGGGTGGAATGTTTGGGGGGGTAGATGTCAATTCTAGGCAGCACCCTGAACGAATAATTTGGGTCACCCATCTGTCTGAGGTGATGGTCTCCCAGACCTGAAGGAAATTTTTTTTTTTTTTTTTTTTTTTTGAAAACCTTTATTTCGAAATTCAGGACACAGCTATTCAGCCGACAGCCCGAAGGTTCGGCAGCATTGCAAGTTAGATACAGTAATGCGTCCCGGATACAGTACGAAGAGTAATGCAAAGGTCCAATTTTAAATAAACACAGAAAAAACACACAATAAACCCCAGCAAGGCAGAACATTGAAATCCCATGGCGAAAGCCCCCAGGGGAGGCAGGACCCCACTCATCTACTAAGTATAAGACTGTGTGCGGAGGAAGAAGGGGAACAGCAGAGGCCCAGAACGGGTACCAAAACCAAACTGTGCTGGAAGGTAGGTCAGGGGGAAAGCTGTTCCTCGGGAGGTTCCAGATCCGGGGCAAGACATATTCCCCCCCTGTATTGGTTCCACCGCCCCCAGATGGCATGCCACTTCCGGGGGCGACCTCTAGAGCAGTAGACCGTCTTCTCCCTAAACATGCTCCAATCCATGTTCTCCTTCCACGCGGTCAGTGTAGGGGGACCCGAGGAGCCCCATAATCGCGCAATATCCCTCTTAGCCACCATGTTACCCAGAGTCACCCATTGGGTCTGTGCCTCATCGAGATCAGTGGGCCCCCAAACGTTCAGGAGGCAACACCGCGCCTCCGGCTGTACCACAATGCCCGTCACCTCCCCCATAACTGCATGGACTCTCCTCCAGAACTCCACAATGACCCCACATTCCCAAATGATGTGCAGGAAAGTACCCACCATACCACATCCCCTTCTGCACAGGCCATCCTCCGAGAATCCCATGTGGACCAGCCTTGGCCCCGTAACATACACCCGGTGCAGTATTTTAAGCTGCACCAGCCTCAGACGCGACGGGATCGCAACCTCCTTAGGCGAAGAAACCGCTGACTGCCAGTCCTCATTATCCAACTCGAGGCCATCCCTGGTCCACTGTTCTCTCAGCCCCAATAGCAAGTCTGCCCGGACGTTTATCAACTTCTTATATATGAGCGAAATCGTGCTCTCGGGCATATGACCATCAAGGACTCGGTCCTCAAGGGGAGAGGACTCCGGCACCTTCTCACCCTCCACTAGGACTGATCGGAGGGCGTGACGCAGCTGGATATACGAAGGCCCTAGCTCAAACTCAGTCTGCAACTCCTCGAAAGACTTCACCCTCCCCTTATGCAGCACATCCCCCACCTTGGATATCCCTATCAGATCCCACTTATCAAAGCCCTTCGTATGCCAGAGTCTTCCCAACCTTTCCGATTCAAACAATGGGGTAGCGAGGGTTAGCCTGTCCTTCCAGCCCAGCGAGTCGGTCGCCATCTTCCATACGCGCACCGCCACACCTGTGGGCCCCGTGAGGGACGAGTCTAGGGACCGCGAATACAACGCCCTGTAGTAGTTGCCGCCGCGCATCAGCCACCTATCCATGGCATACCCAGGGCTGAGGGCAGGGCCGTAAAACCCATGGTTGATCGCGCTCAACTGCGTGGCCCAGTAGTACCGTCGGATGTCTGGGAGCGCAATGCCCCCATCATACCATGGGAGCGTCAACTTTGAAATAGCTATTCGCGGCCGCCCATCCCACAGCAACGTCCTTTGGAGGCCTTCGACCTCCCGAAAGTATTTAGCCGGTACCCAGTCCAAGGTGTTCTGGAGGGCGTAGAGGAAGCGGGGAAGAGACATCATTTTGAACAGGGCCGCACGCCCAACAAGGGAGAGCGGCAGCCTCCGCCAACCTTCAACATCTCGCCTCAAGCGTGCCAAGGGGGGGAGCAGGTTCCTCTCATAGCGCACAACAGGATCCATGGATATAAAAATCCCCAAATACACAAAACCTTGCTGGGCAACCTGTATCGAACATGTTCTAGGGATCGGTGGGACCTCGCCACTAAGAACGTACAAGTACGATTTGCCCCAATTAATCACAAGCCCCGAGTTCCTACCGAACGATGCGAGTACGTCACAGACCACTATAAGTGACTTCTTTGGTGAGGCAAGATACAGCAGGATATCGTCGGCATAAAGCGAGATACGGTCCTCGTGATCAGTCGACCACCGAAGGCCCCGTATATCCGGGTGCCAACGTATCCACGCAGCCAACGGTTCAAGGGCGAGGGCGAACAACAGAGGCGACAGGGGGCAGCCCTGCCGAGTACCCCTTCCAAGCTGAAACGGAGCAGATGCCCGACCATTCACCACAACATTCGCATGTGGCCCCTCGTACAGCAACCGGACCCAACTCACAAACCCGCGACCGAAACCAAACTTGGCCAGCACGGCCCATAAATATGCCCACTCCACCGTGTCAAAGGCCATCGTGGCATCGAGAGATGCCACAACAGCCGGTTCACGTAGCGTGCCCGCCCTGGCGATGACGCCATGAAGACGCCTAAGGTTCAATGCTGTGTTTCGGTGCGGGATAAAGCCAGATTGATCCGGGTGGACCAGATCGCCAAGTACCCTAATCAGACGGGTAGCCAGGAGTTTGGCCAGAATTTTCGGCTCAGCGTTGAGGAGTGAAATGGGCCGATAGGAGGCGCATCTATCTCGGGGTTTACCCTCTTTGTGTATGACCACGATCGACGCCAGCCGCTGATCCAATGGAAGGATCCCATCTCCCCGCGCCTCCAAAAACATGGCGCGCAGGTGAGGGGCGACCCTATCCGGGAACAGTTTGTACAGATCGATCGGCAGTCCGTTCGGTCCAGAGGCCTTACCCGAATTCAACGCGCGAATCGCCCCCGCCACCTCGTCAACCGTGATGTCGCCATACAAATCGTCCCTATCTATGTCAGAGAGGCAGGGCAACTCAATATCACGGAGGAGATCAGACGAGTCTTCGGGCGGCCTGTCCGACCCAGAGGAATAAACCTTATGAAAATACTCCGCGAAACACTCCACAATCCCTTCAGGTTCCACAATCGCCTCTCCCCCCTCTCCAATCAACTCTGGCACCACTCTATTGACCCGTTCCTTCCTGTCCAGCCACGCCAGGAGTTTCCCTGCCTTATCTCCAACATCATACAGACGGCCCTGTTGTTCCCTGCTGAGGGTCTTGGCGGCGTCCGTCACCAGGTCCCTATACTCCGCCTGCTTCAAGCAAAGCTCATGCAATGAGGACTCTGTGACCTCCTCCTCCATATCCCCTTCAAGGGCCGCAATCTCCTCCTCTACTTGCCGCACTTCGCAATCCCTCCGATTCTTGGCAGTCACCACCAGGGAGAGGGCCTCCCCCCGAAGCACGGTCTTAAAAGCTTCCCACAGCGAGATCGCCGAGTCCACGGATCCCAGATTGTCCTTAAAGTAATTATCTACCTTCTTTACCAGGGCGCTGCGCATCTTGGGGTCTCGGAAATACCACGGGTTAATGGGGGCCACCCTCCCTCCTCCCTCCCGACCGAGATCCAGCCGGATCCACACTGGCGAGTGATCAGAGATACCACATGCCATGTGCCTCGCCTCGGATATCAACGAGGCATGTGCGGCCAGAGTGAGCAGGTAGTCAATCCTGGAGAGGCTACCATGCGCCATGGAGTGAAACGTGTATTGACTCTGTGTGGGGTGCCGGAGCCTCCAGCAGTCTATCAGGCCAAACGTGTCTAGGAGGTCTGGAAGCCATTTCTGAGCCCCCCCTGTGTCCCTGGGCGGGTATCTATCCAGCAGTCCGGAACCCACAGCGTTGAAATCCCCTCCCACTACCAGCATGCCCCCCGGGAGAGTCAGCAAAGCCCTGCCCAATTCAGCAAATGTGGCGGCCTGCAGAGCCGGCGGGACATAAACCGAAACCAAAACCAAAGTCCTTCCTTCCCACCGCCCCGCCACCGCCACAAACCTCCCCCTATCGTCAACAATGGTGGAGTCCACCTCAAAAGGCAACGATGCTCTAACGAGGATGCCCACCCCCCTGGACCCAGAAGAGAATCCCGAGTGTGCAATGAATTTATACCCCTTCCTATTCAGGGCATAGCACGTATTGCCTATGAGGTGCGTCTCCTGCAGCAGTACAACGTCTGGCATTGAGCGTTTCAGAAATTGCAAAACAATCCCCCTCTTAATGCGATCCCCCAAACCATTAACATTCCAGCTTATAACACTTAGGCCTCTACCCCCCATCCTCAAACGGAAAGAGGCCCACCCCACACCCGAGGCGCCACCATGGAACAGCCCTGAGGATAATCATCATGCCTTGCAGAAATAAACCCCCCAACAACAAACTCAAACTCCCCATAACTCCCCCCACCCTGCACCCCTGCTGCAGCTTAAAAAGCCCCCCCAACTTGCAGTGTGCCTGTCGCCCTACAAAAACAAAAATCTACAAAAAGTACCCCAAGGGAGGAAAAGAGCACCCCTCGTCCTCCCGCAACCCTCCACAGTTACTGCACTCTATTCAAATCTTCAAATATGGTCAAAACAAGTCAGGCCGGCTTTGAGTTATCAGCCCTGTCCATCCCGGCCACTGTCTCCATGCTCAGCTGTGTCGTCCCCGGTCCGTCGCCGGGGCAAAGCGTCCAGCCATTCATCGGCCATAACAGGAGAGTCAAAAAAGAATGTCCGATCTTCATGCACCACCCGTAGTCTGGCGGGGAAAAGCATGGCATACTTTAGGTCCCGCTCCCGAAGCCTTCGCTTCACCCCCAGGAAGCTCTGTCGCTGTCTCTGCACCTGCTGGGTAAAGTCCGGGTAAAAATTCACCGACGCATTCTGGAAGGGGACCGGGCCCGTCACCCTCGAAGCTTGCAGGATAGCGTCCCGATCTCGAAAATGAAAGAGCCGGGCGACAATCGGCCGCGGCGGGGCACCCGCCTTGGGCCGCCTGCCCGGCACCCTATGGGCCCTTTCCACCGAGAAAACTTCCCAAGGCCCTTAGGCTTCAGATAATTGAGGACCAAATCTTCCACAAGCAGGTCCGCCGAAGCCTCATCCGAGGACTCCGGGACCCCGATTACGCGCACGTTGTTGCGCCTGGACCGGCTCTCGAAGTCCTCCAGCCGGCGGGCGGCGAGGTCACTCTCGGCCCTCAGCTTCCGGACCTCGTTCTGCAGGTCCGCAACCTCATCAGTGAGGCCCGTGGTCTTGTGGTCCAGGTCCTTAACGCGCTCGTTTGTCTTGCCCAGGTCCGAGCGGATCAAGTTGACATCCACCAGGATGGCGTCCACCTTATGCGCCAGGGCCTCGAATTGCCTCCCCATCGAGGTCTGCATCCCATCAAGCGCGCCCATGACATCCTGCAGGGAGAGCTCCGGGGTCCCAGGCGAGTCCTCCTTCTGGGCATCCGGCGCCTGGCCCGATCCACTCGGCGATGTCTTCAGGAGGGCGTAGCGGTCCATACTGTTGACTTGGGAGTACGTTCCCCGCCTGGTGGACTTAGTCTTCAGCCGATCTCCTTCTGCCTTGCCCGACATAATGGACTCCAGGCAGTCCAATGCAGTGAGGACCGTCCCCTCTCAGAGAGAGGTGTAAAGAGTGAGCAGGTCCGCCTTGTTCTGCCAAAGTAGCCCACCGAGCGTCCCTGGGGTTATAGAGCCACCCAGAGCACTACAGTGTCCGGGCAGACAAAGGGAACGAAACCGAAAGTGAAAGAGCGAGGGCCTCCGTCCGGTAGTTCACACCTCACCAGGCCGTTGTTGATCAACTAGGAGTCGGGCATCCTGCCAACTCTAGCCCCTGGCATCTCCGGGAGTTAGGCCGCAATCTTTCGCCAGTCATAAGTCCGGTTCCCGATGGGCGATCCGACCGCGGGTAGCATCAATCGCCTCCCTGACAACTCAGCAACACGGTGCCATGCATACCATCAGGATTAGAGTCAGGATAGTCGACGGAGGGCGCGAGGGTCTCGGGAGCTCTAAGCTCACGCGGCCATCTTGGTCAAGCGCTAGGCTCCTCCCCCCCCTGAAGGAAATTTTGTAGCCTGCCCCCGACCGGAGTGGGATGGTCTGGAGGGAGCAGAGAGAAGTCATTGGGTAGGCGGTGTGGCAGAGCGGGCGGTATTTGTTTTGCCTCTGCCTTTATTGTTATTGCCCCTATAGCCGCCTCTTTCATAACCCCTTGTGAAGGTGGATTGAGCAGGGGATTTTTAGGAAGTGGACGCACTATCTGAGGAGTAGCCTCTAGCCGTACCCCGAAAGGAAGAGCGGCGAAAGGAGCACCTAGGAGGGTGTGACTGCAGGGCTCCCATAGATTTCGCCGTATCCGTGTCCTTCTTCATTTTCTCGGGGGCCTCATCTACCTTTGGGCCGAATAGATGTTCTTGGTCAAAGGGATGATTTAGGATGGAGGCCTGTACCTCAGGTTTAAAGCCTGAAACTCTCAGCCAAGCATGGCGACGGAGGAGGACGCTAGTGTTAATGGCCCTGGAGGCTGTGTCTGCTGCGTCTAAGGCACAGCATATAGAGGTGTTAGTTATAGTCTTACCCTCTTGAATTAATTAATTGGCCCTATTTTTGTATTTTTCTGGGAGATGGTGCATGATGGTTTCTAATTCATCATAATGCGCTCTATCGTATCTGGCCAATAGCGCTTGAGTGTTGACGATACGCCATATATTGGCTGCCTGTGACGCAGTGCGCTTTCCTGAGGCGTCCAGTAGCTTTGACTCTTTGTCAGGTGGTGGTGCTTCGCCTGACGCCTGGGAGTTTGACCTCTTCCGTGCAGTGGAAACCACTAGGGAATCTAGTGGCGCTGGCCCTTTGATATAGGCAGGATCTGTGGGGGCAGCTTTGTACTTTTTCTCTATGCGTGGGTTAATGACCGGGACTGGGTCTTTAAAAACCTCTGGTGCATGTTTTATTACACCCTTGAGCATAGGTAGTATGGAGGTAGACCTATGTGCGGTATCAAAGATGTCGAGGAGGAAATCCTCCTCTACCGGGTCAGTGTGTAGCCCTACCCCGTGATAATGTGCCGCCCTCTGAAGTAGGTGGTGAAAACCTAATGAGTCTTCTGGTGGAGATGGCCTGGACGGGTAAAGGTCATCTTGTAGGACGTCTGGAATGTCTGGATTATTATAGTTGTCCCATGGGTCTGGGGATCCTGTAGGGGTGGGGTCTTGTGGCACATCCCCTGGATCGTAATATGGGTCCCCCTGATCATCATCGTCTGGAGACGGGGTCGGGGAGCGATGAGGTGGGGGTGGAGAAGGCGGAGGGGGCGGAGGTGGAGAGGGTGGAGGAGGTGGAGGAGGTGGGGAAGGCATTCTGAAAGGGGAGGTAGCAGAGTCTTTCCCCTTTGGAGGTGGAGGCGGAGCCGGTTTGTCCAAATGTCTCTTTTTAGAAGTGAGTGCCAAATGTCCAGTTTTTGGATCCTTGGTAAGTGTCTTTTGCAAGGGATCCGGTGTAAACAGTTCCTGTGACAATGTTTGTTCCGTCGGCGCCGAAGGTTTCGGGGCCGATGACTTTTTAGGCTTGTCCTTGCCGTGCTTTTTGGGAACCTCCGATTTCTTGGTCGGCGCCGAGGTGTGCTTTGGCGCGGAAGTGTTGGTGCCGAGGGCCTTATGGGGTTTGGTCGGTACCGAAAGGCTGGGTTTCGACATCGAGGACTTTGGTGCGGAGCTCGGTGTCGAGGTAGAGGCCGATCTCTTTTTCGGTGCCGAAGTGTGTTTCTCGGCACCGCTGGAAGGCTGGCTCGAGCCCGAGCCGCCGGGAGGCTTATTTGGCCTCTTCACCGGGCCTGAAGGTGGGGTGTTTGAAGCAGTGTCTCTGGTCTTGCCTAGGCCCGGAGGCGAAGGCGTGACCAAAGCCTTTTTGGGTGTCGGTGCGGGTGTGGGAGGAGGTATAGTACTCACGACCCTCTGCGCCGGGGTGATGTCCTCCACATCCGAGTCGTCGGCTTCGGAAGCACTGACGAGGTCCTCTTCGGTGTGCTGCTGTCCCGGAGCTTCGACATCGTCCCCGAAGATGTCGACTGGAACGGAGGTCGGGGAGTGCGCCATGTTTCGTCTGGCTCTTCGATCTCGAATAGTCTTCTTTGATCTGAAAGACTTGCGAGCCTCGTGTTCAGGGGAGAGGCAGAGGTTGCACACCTCATGTAGATCGGTGTGGGGGAATTTGGACCCACATCGAGGGCACTTCTTGAATGGAGTTCTTTCCATCAGCCGGGACCGGAACTTGGATAGGCCCGAAGGCCGCCGTCGACGACTGGAATCGAAGATGTGTCGAAGAGAAGGTGATTGAGGAGATCTGGATCTGAACAATACCGCGATGAGCGAGGATTCCGCTTCGATCGTCGAACTGGAAATGTTCAGAACCGGAGCGCGAAGTATTACATCCGAGCCCGATGGCGGAAAAAAACTATCTGAGGATGGAGCCGAAGCCCATGCGCAACATGATCCAAGGAAGGAGTCACCGACCTCGTGACTTCCAAAGACTTTCCAAGAGGAAAAACAAACTGCAAACATCCGGGCCCAACACCAGATGGCGATCTATGCAAAAGTGTGTAATCTGCAGCTCATATGCCTCAAACAATGGTATTATTAGCATCTTTTTTCTTTACCCACCACCCGAACAATCTGCGGAGAAAAAGCTCCCGCAATGTCAAATACGTGCATATCAGTGTCCGGGCAGCCACGACTACCTAGCCGGGCATGTAGTGCTCGTCACATAGTGTCGCAGTCTGCAATAATAAAACCTAACAATCCCAACTAAAATTTCCCTCTCCTCTCCCTACAGTCCTTTATTCACATCCAAATAACATCTTTTAGGGTGATCGTCCACACAAAGCCCAGCTGACAGTTTCACATTTTAAAACCAACATTAATATAGAAGCGACGCTTCGCACTATTCAACCTAAGCCAGTGAGATATTATCACGTGGATATTAGTAACGTGTGCAACACGGGTTCTTGGGATCTGCAGGCATTATTGAGAGTTGCAACGAGATTCCACAACTTCCACCTCCTGCGTTTTAAGGGATTCTAACATTGTATCCCACTCCAGTGCTATTGGGGTTTTTCGTAACCCTCTGGCCTCCTCTCGCCTTAGGGCCGCACTTTCTGCACTACCCCATCTGATCACCTCGCTATGCCACATATGTATGGGGGGTGGTTTCTTAGACTTCCACCGCATAGTGATGGCTCATATTGCTAGGATTAACAACAAATTCGCAAATCTGTTTTGTACCTTAAGTTTCGAGGGGGTCTTATGGAGGCCGAGGATACATTCCTCCATAGTGTTGTCTACTTCCTTCTGTATGGCTGCAGAAATGAGCCGTCTGACCGAGTCCCAGTATCTCCCTAAGTGAGGGCAGGACCACAGCATGTGTGCCAGCTCAGCGCCACCTGCGAAACATCTAGGGCAGTGGTGTTGTGTTTGCGGAAACATTTTGTCCAATCTATGAGGGGTAAGGTAGGCCCTGTGAAGCACTATGGTTTGGATAAATTTAAATTTGGCGTTTCTGGTAAGCTTTCTAGGGTGTTCTATAATTTTCCCCCACTCCTTCTCTTCTATGGCCCGCCCGATGTCTCCCGACCATGCATCCTGTAACTGGGTGAGGGCTATTCCCGCATGTGCACGGATCCCTACGTACAGCCATTTCACTAAGTGTATGCCTTGTCCCATGTAATATAGCATCTTGACTAATTCGTGTGTATCTGGTTCCTGTCGGTGTGGCGCCCAATGTGTTTTTACATATTGCGACATAGCCGCATGTAGAATGTACAAATGATCCGGCACTCCCGTGCTCCTGACAAAGTTATCATAATCTAACAATTGCCCCTCATGGCACAGGTCCGATACCGTGCTAACTCCTCCTTCGGTTCAGGGGGCAATAGTGTGGCGCGTTATACGCCCCGCCGTCAATGGTATGACCACCAGAGGTATGTTACCTGCATAGGCAGGGTGCGTATTCGTGTAATGAAGGGCTGCTTTCCAGCACTGCAGCGCTGTACGCAACAATGTAGGAAGCACTTGAGGGAGTTTACAGCGTGGTAGCAATAGTGCGTGCAAGGCTCCTGACACTAGGTCGCGCTCGGTGTACCCTATTTCCTGTAGATTACGTCCAGCTGTCCAGAAGGATAGCCACTGCAACTGACAGGCGTAATAGTCGGCTCTAAGGCCTGGGACCCCGAGTCCCCCTTTGTCCGTACCGAGTTGGAGTTTTTTTATACAGTACTTAATATCAAGGGGTAGTTTGTTTCTCATAGTTTGTTTCCCAAAGTAAGGAGTAAATAAAGTGATTTACTCAGCTGCCAGACAATATCCTTGTGGAACCAAATAACATCAAATTTCAGTTATGTGTGTCTTTTGTGAAGTAAATGTTTTATGTGACCAAATTAAAGTAGTGCAATGAAAGGTCAAAGATAAAACGAGTTCCATTATATAAAAATATTCTGTATTTAAAAAACAGTTTATAACTTCATAATATTTCCTTACTTATTGCCAATTGTATCTGTAAATAAACATGTTTGAATCAAGCCATTAATTAGTATAAAAAAAGAGGAAATGCAAAAAAACAAAATCAAATTGGAGTTAAAAACAATTCATGCTCAACACAGCTCGAATATCCTTTCAAATTGCCATCCAGCCCTGCCACTGCACAAGTGTATCTACCCGACAGTGGGGGTTGCTTACCAGCACTACAGTAGACCGCTACCCGGCCACTACTGTGATGTTCCAAGACGTAGCATGCAATTTCTTTGGCCAGCTGCAGCTGAGGGGATAACAAACACAAGTATTTGCAATGCAATAGGGTCTCGCATTTGTGAGAATTTAAGCTATTGGCATTGTAAATGACAATGCCTTTTATTTATCTGTTTTGATAATCAACACATAAATAAAAGGCATTGTCATTTACAAAGCAGGAGACATTTGAAAATGTTTAATAAAAGAATCATGGTGGCATTAAGCTGTCTCCGCAGTGATTTAAAAAAGTATGGATTAAAAGCGGAATGAGGACTTGTTTAATAATGGTTTCAATTTTGGTAAAAAATGGTTTATTCAACAAGGAGTTGACTACTGTGAGGAAATGTTTCTACAACAAGCAGTGTGACAGTGGGGTGTGCAAGTTTCGTGCCTTCTTTGGTTGGTTTTATAATGAAGCTGTGACAAGGGGACGGTTCACAGCACATCTGTTTGCACGCAATCATTTGGTTTCATAGTCTGATGATAACATACTTCAATAAGGGAAGGAGTGCAACCATACATCTTTTGATTTGCTTCGCAATTGTACTGTCCCAATGCGAGTTTGCACCCCACGGATTACCTGGTCGAACTTTGGAAACAAGCATTTGCAATGCAATAGGTCTCGCATTTATGCAGTTTGAGCTATTGGAATTGTAAATGAGAATACCCTTTATTATTATTTATTAAATGCCAATAGCTTAAACCTGCGTAAATGTGAGACCTATTGCATTGCAAATGCTTGTTTTGGAAGTGCCCGGGCCAAATTGTGATCCCAATCTGACCCTGCCTGGCAAGGAAAGGATCGGCAGCCCGGGTCCAGGGCAGGGAAGGGAAGCCACTCCTCTGATCACACCATTCACTGATCTGCCAGCTGCTCCAACACCTTCCGGCTGCAGCTTCTCGGGCCCTCCCATCCAAGGTGCTGGGTTCTTAATGCCAGGGGAATAGAATGTTAGAACGTTTATGAATTAGAAAAGTGGTATTCAAATGTTTCCTTTGGAACGGTGGCAGTTGCTGATCCCTGCCAGGGCTACTGGCCGCTCTTTGATGCTCATTAAAGACTTCCACAGATTACCTTTGGAGCTGCCTCATTTTACAAGCACACAGACAGTGCATAAATGCTTTATTTGCATGACCATAGTTGTTTGAATCGCGGAGCTCGTCATTGTGCTGCAGCACCCGATGTGTCGTTTCTCTTGACACTTCTATACTATTCACTTTGACAATATCATGTTTAGTGCTGTTCTGCGTGTGCCTGATACAGCCACTCTAGAGTCTAGACGTTGAGCTGGCAGAGGGCAAGGTGGCAGTGCATGGTGAGGGGAAACACAGGGCTGGCAGTGCACATCGGAGGCAGGCACTGGGCTGGCCGCCTCTGGTGCAGGAAACCGGGGTTCGAGCCTCGAGGTCGCGTCCATATCCTGTGATTCTGGGCAAGTCACGTGATCTCCCCGTGCCTGAATGTGTAATGTAAATACGGTGCTATGTAAAGCGCTCCAATACCTTCGGGTCGAGTTCGCGCTAAATAAATATGCAAAAAAAAAAAAAAAGCCTGGTAGTATGCAAAAGTGAGGAGTGTCAGGTAGGCGGCAGAGCACTGCATACCGGACTGAGAAATGGGCTACTTTGTGGTTGCCAGTGTTCAGGGTTGGCAGTAGACCAAACTGGCAGTATTCACACCTACAGAACAGAGCGGATTCAGGCCTTGGTGGACAGCATGTGGCTTCTCTGCTGCATAATGAAGTTCTGCATGGCTACAGAAGAGGGTGTGGTCCATCGGCTAGATTGCCGACTTTGATGCTGGAAACCAGGGTTCGAGCCTCGGGGTCGCGTCCACATCCTGTGATTCTGGGCAAATCACTTAATCTCCCCGTGCCTGAATGTGTAACGCAACCGGTGCTCATGTAAAGCACTCCAATACCTTTGGGTCGAGTTAGCGCTATATAAATCTGGCTTTAAAAAAAAAAAGGCACGGCTGCTCACAAGGACTGTATGCGCAGCGAATCAGCTTGGCGGTTGGTGCCCAGTTTACCTGTGCACGTGCCTGTCAGAGCGCACGTGTACTAGGAGGGCTGCCCTCCCTAGGGCTGCCGTCGCACAGGGTTCTTTCTCTGTGTGTAGGACTGCCAACAGAGCGTTCTCAGAGGACATCTTTATTTGTAAGGCTGCCATTGCACAGGGCTTGAAGTGCACACGGCACCCACTCACAGGGCATCCTGTGTCGAAGATGCCTGTGTGCAGGGATGGACGCAAGCTCTTTATGCAGGGCATACATCTGTTAATGTGACAACCTTTCCTTAGTGCGTGTGTAAAACGGCGCGCACACACACTGCTGTTAACGTGCAGTCCTGTCAGTGTACGGGGGTATGTGCAGGCCCCGCCACTGCAGAGAGCTCTCTTGTACAAACATTGGGAAAAGAGGGCGTCACTGCAGGATGAGGAGGATGGCGCTTGGGTGGAATGCAGAGAGTGGAAAACAACAGCAGCCGACTAGGAATGAGGAGTATTTGAACTGAATGCGATGGTGAACAAAATGATGTTTTTTAGTTCAATTGTTACCCAACATGGTTGTTCTGCCCTCGGAAGCCTACAGAGGAAATCAACATAGAGCCTTGTTAAACCGGCAGCTAGAAGAGACAAGTTCTGGTCTGTTTATGGAAAGTCAGAGACAGGGTTGAAAGCAGAGGGCATGGAATTCCAGTCGTGTGCAGCCAAGTAGGACAAGCCCGGCGGAGCGTGGCGCGCGCGCTTGGCGGGGGAGCGCATTCCAGGCGGGGGAGCGGACCCTTTGAAGTGTGATGCCAAATGGATTGCATGGCGGCACGATGCGCGTGATTGTGCGCGTGCTCGCCATGCAATCCGCTTTTCAGAGCACTTTTAAATGCCCCTTACTATAGTCTCGCTTTGCGATCGCTTACGCAATAGCAAGGCGAGACCTAAAAATATAAAGACAATTAATTCTCATCACTTTGGAGACAGTAAATAACTTGGAGTGCTCAGAGTGGATTTAATACAGTTTTGGTGTTAATAACTGTCTGGAACAGCACCATTCAGATTGAGGGGTAGTCGAATTCGGACTGCTAATGTGGTTTCTTTCACCAGCATATGCTTTCAAATTGCAGTGTAATTTTCATGGACGTAATTATTAAGGACTTTTTTTTTATCTAAACAATGGTTATAAAGTTTATATATTTATTCTTATTTTTTTATAGGTCGATTTGGGTCATAAATATTTTTTTTGAGCACTGGTAAGGGAGGGGTCACCAGAGGGCTGTTTAAATGAGTATCGTTTCTGCTAGTTTTATTTTCCTTTTTATTTTCATTCTTATATGGGCATTGCAAAATGGCGCGTTTGGTTTCCACCGCACACCAGCCACACCCACTGCGCAACCAACAAACACCAGGTGCCTCAAAAGCATCCTGCTGAACACATGTTCCTTCCACAAACACGCCTTTGAGATCAGGGATCTGCTTGACTCTGTCGACCCCGACACGCATTCCTCATGGAAACCTGGATGAATTCCACCTCTGCCCCAGACATCGTCACCACCATCCCATAAGGTTACAAGATCATTCAGAAGAAGCACGTCAACAGACCGGGGGGAAGCATCGCCATGGTACACAATAGCACCCTCCTAGCACAACCTATGCAGAGGACCTCTCTACCAGTATGGAGCACCTCCATTTCCAGGTCTAGACCAACCTGAACACCACCCTCCGAAGCACCTTCATCTACATACCCCCCGGATGTCATCCACCCTTCAGCGATTCCATCATCAACTTCATCGCACCCCATGTCCTCACCTCTACAGACTACATCCTCCTTGGCGACCTCAACTTTCACCTGGACAACTCCAATGACAAAAACACCTCGTCTCTGTTGGAGAACCTCGCCACCGTCGGACTCAATAAACTGGTCACCTCCTCAACCCACTCAGCAGGACACACGCTCGACCCCATCTTCTCTGAAAGCTACAACATCACCTTTAGCCACACCACCGAGCTCCAGTGGACCGACTTCTGCTGCATCCACTTCTGCTTCAGCAAACCTACCATACACACCACGCCCACCGCTACCCTCGCAGAACTTGGTACAAGGTCACAGAAGAACAGCTCTCCACCTCCCTCAGCAAAACCCGTGCACCGACATCCACAGATGCCAACACCTCAGCACCTAACTTCCACCGATGGATCTCCGACTGCGTCGACTCTTTGGCTACCCTGAAGAAAGCCCCAAACAAGCAACACTGCTAGAAAGCCAGCTGGTTCTCCACCACCCTTCATGAGTCCAGCGCACCTATAGACGGCTCGAGAAGAGATGGAGGTGCAGCAAGATCCCGGAAGACTACTCAGCCTTCAAGACCGCTAGCACCACACACCACCACCTCATCAAAACAAAGACGAGAGAGGCCCTGCAAGAAAGGATCAACCCCAACGCACTCAATAGTAAAGAACTTTTTGCTATGGTCGCCAGACCCAGCACAGAAACAGCAGACATCCCCCCTCCCAAGACTCTGCAACAAACTCTAAACTTACCCAAAACACTCCCACCACACGACGCCGAACCCCACCAGATCTTGTGCTCAACTGGATTCCCCTCACTGCGGACGACACCCTCAAGATCATGAAGAGCATCCACTCTGGAGCACTCTCCGAACCCTGCCCACATCACCTCTTCAACAGAGCAGCCACCACTTTCGGCCCAAACTCTGCCACACCATCAACTGCTCCAACTACACCGCAACCTTCCCAGAAGACTTGAAACACGCAGAGATCAACCCCATGCTGAAGAAACCCTCTGTTGACCTAACAGACCTCAAGAACTTCAGACCCATCTCTCTTCTCCCCTTCCCAGTCAAGGTCATCAACAAGGCCATTATCACCCATATTTCAGAGTTCATCAAAGTAAACCACATCCGGGACTTCTCCTAATTCAGCTTCCGAAGCAACCACAGCACCGAGACTGCCCTCCTTGACCGAGGCAAGACTGCAGCACTGATCCTCCTGGACCTCTGGGCCACCTTCGATACTGTCTCTATCACAAGACTCCATGATGCCTGCATCCCCGACAAAGTCCTGGAATGGATCTGCTCCTTTCTCACTGGCTGAACACAGAACGTCAGACTACCTCTGTTTCTCTCGGAACTCATAGAGGTCACCTCATCATGGGCTCCATCTCCACCACCTATGACGACAACTGGTGGCCCGCAGTGCATTGAACCCCCCCACACCCACAAACCACGCACTGAACCTCTGCATCATCCTGGACTCCTCACTCACCATGAGCCACCTGATCAACGCGGTCACATCATCCTGCTTCCACACACTTCGCCTGCTCCAAAAGATTTTCAAGTGGATCCCCACAGAGTCCAGAAAGACGGTCACCCACGCACTCATCAGTAGCAGAATCAATTACGGCAACACACTCTACACCAGCATCACCCAGAAACTCCTTAAGAAACTGTAGAACATTCAGAATGCCTCTGCCAGATTCATCCTCAACATTCCCTGCCGCAGCCACATCACCGGACACCTGGGAGACCTCCACTGGCTTCCAGTAAACTAAATAAACACCTTCAAGCTCCTCACACACACCTAAAAAAGCCCTACACGACGCAGGACTTGCGTACCTCAACCACTGCCTCGCATTCCCCGAACTCACTAGAGACCACCACTCCACCCTACTGGCCCTGGCTACCAT
The DNA here is from genome assembly GCF_964204655.1 of Triturus cristatus. Lineage (NCBI taxonomy): Eukaryota > Metazoa > Chordata > Amphibia > Caudata > Salamandridae > Triturus > Triturus cristatus. The sequence continues at coordinate 984,381,626 of NC_140590.1, forward strand.
CCAGAGTATCTGCAATACCACAGCCAGAGGAAGATCCTTCTCCTACCTCACAGCAAAGACCTAGAAAACACTACCTTTCCACCTCAGGCAATCACCGTCACTGTCTCATTTCAGGAAGGACTTCAAAACCTGGCTTTTCGATTGAACCATAGAGACCCGTCGGACCAGCAGTTACTCTCCCCCCCCCCCCCCCTTAGCATCTTGAGACTCTTACGGGTGAGTAGCCGCTCTTTACAAGACATCTGGTTGATTGATGCACCCGCTTTACACCCTCCTGGATAAGCCTCTGCTGCTCTACACAGCTACCCCTTGAAAGCTTTGGTTATCAGGGACCACCTCCACTATCACTAATGGTTGCTTGGTTTCAGTCTGGGGTGCATCACCAATAGGTGTGCACCATATACTGAGCCAGCCTCCTACACATATGATATATACAAATTAAGCCCAGACTCTGAGGGTTACTGGTTTGGCCAGTGTATGCACAATTGTCAGGTGAACAGGGAAGCAAAATGTTTGATGCAGACAATGAACAAAACGTTAGAGATCGGCGTGGATCGAGGAGATGATCTGAAATGGTGCCTCCATCACTTCCTAATGGTCTACAGGCACATGCCACATGGCACCACGTTATGTGTGCCCATGGATCTGATGTTCAGTAGACCGGTCAGCAGCAGTATTCCGGAATGGAGCCTGGCAGACCTGAACGTAGAACAAACTCCTTGCTGACGGTAAGCGATGACCGATCAGGCCAGTCATACCCGGTGGGTTGAACACTAAATGAAGGTGACCAAGTAGTTATCAGAAACCAAAGGGATGAATAAAAGGGAGGTGGACTGCTCAAGGCCACTCCCATGAGTTACCATCAGTGTTTGTCAGTTATTTCACCACAGAGACACCCATCAAGCTGCACACTAAAGGAATAACTGACTGGACTTCTAGGAACAAGCCAAGATATTCCTTGCTGGACCTAGACCAGGCCTAACTTACCCCCTTGATAGGGAGTGGAGCCTTCAGATGTGGCAGTGTGGTGAGGGGTCACTACAGCCTTGTGGGGAAGCGAAGCTCTTCCGCGAATGAACACTTTTGGCAGTGCTTGAGGATCTAGTGGCCCAGCTGCCAGTGGAACATCGAGAGCGATGAGACAGTAGAAGAAAAGACACATCCTTCTGATACCCTACTGAGATTCTTGTGATGGCTATGCCAGAGAACTGGGGGGCGAGATGTCTTTGGGAGCTGCTACTGGTGGTGGGTGGCTCTCTGTGTGGGGTGGTGTTGTCGCTCAATGTATGCCCTGCTGCTGCATGACTCTATAGGGAAGAAGAACAAGTTACTTACCTTCGGTAACGATTTATCTGGTAGAGACACAGTCTAGCCGCAGATTCATTAACTTAGAAAATCCTCCAGGTGCCAGTCTGGATCCGGAGATTTTTCAGCAGTGCCTCTGCGCGCCGGGGGACGGTGTCCTCGGATGTGACTTCAGTGGAGCCATGTAAGTCCCTTCCAACGCACTGATGTCAGTTTTCTACTGTGAAACTTTTCCGCGCCACAACGCGGAGCCAATACTAAAACTGAATGTGTGGGAACAGTGTGCCAAAAAAGGCTGAACATCTTTTAAGACAACAATGATAATAAATAATAAAATGAAGAGAAACATCACTGCATTGTAGAGAAAAACACTACATAATGTAAGTGACTGAAGGGCGAGAGCAGAGGGCTCGCCTCATTGAAACAGTCTTGCATAAACAAAGAATGATACCCTCCTATAAATCAAAACAGCAAATGAATGTTACGGGAAACGGCAAGCAGTCTGCCACCACATAAATGTCATGGGAATCAATAACAAGACTTTAGCAACAAGAAGTTACAGCAAGTGACAACATTTCTGCAACAACAGAGGATGTGCAACCACACGCATTAAATACGATCGATTGACTATATCAGAGTCAAATAGGCCCCAAACTAATGGATAAAGTGGAGGAGGGAGGGTAGAAGGACATGGTCAACCTCCACACTGGAAAATAAACCAGGGTGCCAGAGCGTGCATGGATATATGAGCTCACCACCCATTTGCGAGAATGGGTAGAGAAGCAACAGGTAAAACAGGAGAAGACATCCTGACCTGGTGAAGGATGTGAAGTAGAGAAACACGCATGAAGGCAGATATCACTGGCAGAAAACACCAGTGGGTAAGAACCCAACCTGAAAAGGTCCTTGCAGAGCGGGGAGGATGGCTGGGCGTTAAGGAATCTTCGGCTAGACTGTGCCTCTACCAGATACATTGTTACCGAAGGTAAGTAACTTGTTCATCTGATAGAGACATCTAGCAGCAGATGTATTAACTTAGAATAGATACCAAAGCTATACACCATTGGAGGAGGGTCTGCGACCCAATCACACCATGTTCCAAAAGAGAACTTATCCGTCAAGAAGATGGACCAAAACAGGTGGGGACAGCAAGTGTAAGCATGGCTGACATTAGACCATTAAGCTCTGTAAAAGGAGCATCAACAAGTAAAAGCAATGGCACCAAAGTCCAGCAGAGGAGAGTTCGGGACCTTCACCCCCCAGGAAGGGATGAGCGAAAATCATAGAAACCAGAATGGCCAGTGCCCAATGGAAAAAATGCATAGGCTTCTGCAATGAGAATATGAAGCAGAACTGTGCAAAGGATCCATGGACCTGCAAAAAATAACGTCCCAGAGAAAGGACAAAACTGTACGATAGAGTCAGATTGTACAAAATGACCATACACAACTGTGGATGCCAAGATGGACATGCATAGAGACAGGTGTCACCGAAACTATAACTACAAGGAGATACATGTCTGTGGATAGTATGGATACACATAGGCAACAGGTGTGAACAGTGGAGCCACACCACACACATGCAAAAGCCTATGAAATGTAGCATCAACAGCACTCATGCGTTGGCAAAAAGTCACAGAACGTATCACCAGGAATTCATACTTACCAACCATACACAGAAGTACATTGGTGAAAGGATACCGGCAGAAGCCGGACACACACACAAGGCTCGCTCTCGTAAGAAGAGAGAGAGAGAAAAAGAGAGAGAGAGAAAAAGAGAGAGAGAGAGACAGAATCTGGGGCAAAGAAACTCAAGATACTACATTGAGGAAAAACATAGAATACATGTACAGCATTATATAAATACATATATAATTCTTTTTTTTTGTTTTGAAAAAGTGAAAGGCAATGGATACTCGAAGAGCATGCCCCAGACGAGTACAGCAGCCCGCACAATAGTTACCAACGGCACCGGAGTGAACCATAATAGGACATTACATATATGTCAGACATAGTAAATCCGATACATATGTTCCGATACATATGTGTATAGAAGCATGTACATATATATGTCTAATTATTTTTGATAAACAATTTTATTGAGTTAAAATCACATCAAAACAATTAATTGGTAGCAGAATCAAATACATTATGACGATTGTTTACAGCCACACAACTGGGGACAGGGGAGCATAAGGCATACTGAAGTGTAAAGTAATGCCCGTAAGGGACATTGAGCCTACACACCTGCAACCCCTTTAGAGGACTAGGTTGAACCATTTGCCCCACACCTTCTGAAAATGTTCAGGACAACCACGGGCTTCAAAGAGGGATTCCTCTTGGGTCCCACACCAGTCAACCCCCCGTTTCCACCGCCTGACGCTAGGAGGCTTGGCCTGGAACCAGAGTGCCGTAATGTCTCGCCTCGCCACCGCCACCGCTGTTCCGAGGAAGCGCTTATCTGCTTGGGAACCATCTAAGCCGTCAAACACCCCTAGGAGCAAGCGCACCGGGTCGTGTGGGACCTCCCACCCCAGGGTCAGTGTAAGTTCCAGCTCCACCCCTGCCCAAAACGCTGCCAGGACCGGACATAGCCAGACCATGTGGTAGAAGTCTGCAGGAGCGTGGTCGCATCGTGCGCAATTTGGAGATGACCGCAGTCGGGCACTGTAAAGACGCGCAGAGGTGAGGTATGCCATGTGCAAGTAATAGAGTTGGACTAACCTCAGCTTGGAGGAGGTCGTCAGTGTTTTAGGGGCCATAAGGGCGTCCCTCCAGTCTGCGTCCTCCAAGGGTCCAAGCCACCCCTCCCAGCGGGCACGCAGCGAGTTTAAAGATGCAGGACCATTGTTCACCAAGGAGCGGTAGATCCAAGACACCCCTCCTCTACCCAAATTCCCCATCATCACCTGGTCTTCTAGAGGACTGAATTCCGGGAGGGAGATGGGAGACGGAATGTGTACGCGGAGCGCATGTCTAAGTTGCAAGTATTTCTATAATTGAGAGGGGTGGAGGGAGAAGCGCTGCTGCAAGTCCGTAAAGGATCTGATGTGGTACCCCACCCAGAGGTTGCCGAGAAGCGAGATCCCGATGCTGTCTCACCGTTTAAAGTCCCAAAAAGATGAGGCCTCCCGCAGCCACGTACCACACCACAGAGGCGTCTGTCTAGTGAGTTTACGGTCCCACTTCGTGTGGCGCAACGCCGTGCGTCAGGTCAAGAAAACTGTCCTGGTGACTGGGGGGAGATCTTGGGGTATGGGGGCTCCATATAAGTAAGCCTGGAGTTGAGGGAACTCCATTGAGTGAAGTTCCACCTGGTACGTCGGGTCAGACCAGCCGCCCGCAAACCAATCATGGATCACGATGAGTCTCGTGGTTAGATAGTAAAGGTGCAGATTGGTGACTCCCATGCCCCCATCATAGGGAGGTATACGGCAATTTGCCAGGGACATTCGCGGTCTCCCATCCCCCCAGAGAAACCAGGTGAGGATACCGTCAATTTCATGGAACCAGCTCCCCGGAAGATGAAGGGAGACGTTTTGTAAAATATACAAGAACCGGGGAAGTACCATCATTTTAAAGAGGGCACTCATGCCCATGGGATTGAGCGGGAGGAACTGCCACTTCCGAAGGTCCGCTCTTGTCTTGTTGATCAGGGGCGTAATGTTTAAGGCCCATTCGTGCTCCGGGAGTAGGGCAATCCACCCACCCAAATATTTGAAGGACAGCCTGCGCAGAGGGATGTTCGTCTGCCAGTCATATATGCTTAATTAATTAGCAGATTTACACTCCACCATGGTGGAGTGTAAATCTGCTAATAAATTAAGCAAGATCCTGCTCAAGAGTGCCGCATCCTTTGTTTGAAAAATTAATCAAGGCCAGAATCCGGCCCTATGCTGAGCACCAGCTGGTGAGCGCTTTCGTAACTCAAGGATCACTTGGGGAAATTATATATATATATATATATATTATCTACTGGCGGTCTCCAGTAGATAGTTATAGTTAGGACCGTGTTTCCATAGGAAATCTGAAAATTCTATTTTGAATAACTTTGGCGCCGGTTGACGAATCTTCGCGAAATTTTCAAAACTAATGGGGCGCTCCGCTCAGCTCCTACCCTGAAAGTCTCGGGGGGATTCGTCAAGCGGGGGCCGAGAAAAAAGGGGGGTCCCAAAAAGCGTTTTCCCCATGCATTTTCCCATAGGACCTTTAGTCGAAGGTACAGCCCGAACGGCTGAACAGAATTACTTGAAATTTGGCAAAGAGGTAGTCCTCAGGTCAGGGATGTGCCTTTTGCATATATGGAGTCAATCTGTTCAGTAGTTCCTGAGAAAATTGCAGTGAAAAGTACATATATATCTATAGCCGCGCACCCTAACGTGCGCGACCGTAATTCTGATTGGTGGTTGAATGTCAGTCAACGTTTGAATCGGTCGAAATCAGGAAGTGTCGGACGCCATTTTGTTTGTTTTGAGTGCGAGAGTGAAAAAGGAAGGTGGCGAACGTGAAAAGGTGGCAGGGTAGAGAGTTCCTGACCCCCTAGCCTTTGTCAGGTGGTCCCTGAAGGACCCCGAAGGCAGAAAAAAACTTTTTTTTTTTTTTTAAATCGCGGCGTGTGCGCACGGTGAAAAACCATAAAAAAAATTAAAAAAATGTTTTAATACGTAGTTTATTGTCAAATAAATATATAAAAAATATAATAATACATACATAACTTAGCATTTAAAAAAACGTACAAATTCACTGAAAAAACCATAGGTTTCACACACGTTATAGTTAGGAATTAGCATTTAAAAAACTTTGCAAATTCACTTAAAAAAACCATAGGTTTCACACATGTTATAGTTAGGTGGACATTTCACTCGTAAAAAACCAATGAAATTCCCCCGTTATAGTTAGTTCAGATAACTATAACTCGCGCGACCGCCACTCTATCACAAGGATGATGTCATCAGTGATGTCATGAGTGATGCCGCTGACCAAGTCATGAGGGATGTAATATGTGACGTGATGAGCAGTGGATTGCGGGTGCGCGAGTTATAGTTATCTGAATAACCCAGTCTGTTTGTCCCTACACCCTAAGGCTCAAGGGCTAGTTGTCCAGACAGCCTCAGCTTCGCGGCCTTTGTCCTCTCCTCCGATGCTTCCACCCACTAGGGAATCTCAATGGATGTAGACAAGTGTTCGGCAAATGTTTACGTCCACAAGCTCGGCCCTCCGGTCCTTGAACATGTCCAGCATGCTTGCATGGGCTACTTTTGCCCTCTATGACTCGGTAGAGCTCTTACTTCCCTCTCTTCTGGAAGGCCCTCTGGCTGACCTGACTCTGATACTCCAGCCATAGACACCACTGATTCTGTGGTTAGGGATGTGGCCAGGTCAGTTGCTCTGGGTTGCCATGCTTGGCTGCGTGATGGCAGTTTTCCTGAAAATGTTCAGGAGCGTCTTCGGGACCTGCCATTTGACAGTTATTCTGACTCAGCGGTTCAGCGTCTCATGTCTAAGTGAATGGCATTCTTTCTAGTCCCTTGTTGCGGACTTCTTGTTTTGTTTGCATTGGTTGCAGTATTCCCACTGCTTTTCTCTGGTGTCCGTCTCTGGGTTCAAGCTGTTATTTCCCAGGCGGACTGTACAGCTAAGCAGCTGTTTCTGTCATTATTTTCAATTCCTCTGTATAAGAGCTAGTCTCAAGAGGCGTTCCCTTGTATTTTATAGGGATGTAACATATCCTATGTGGGGTATTCGTTGGTTATTTTATAGCCATTCTTACTTACCACGGGAAGTGTTTTGCTGGGTGGTGTCAGTACGATGCTCCAGGAAATGTCCACCCTGGGTGGTGCAGGTCTTTACTGAGGATCCGGCGAGGTCCTCTTAGGATTGCTTTCTATCTCCTATCTGGGGAGTTTTACTATAGTTCAAGCAATAGACTTATAGCGATATGTTTTTCGCTTCTTCAAGTTCCACCTGCTGTTGTAGGACTTCTCCTCTGCAGAGGCCCACAAGGGTAGCATAGCTCTCTTCGGAGCTTATCTCTTCGTACTTTATGATTGATCCATAGTTCCCTCCTGCCTCTGAGCTTGCAGACCTCTCTAGAATATTTTTGGGTTTGCTCCCCGTCTGGCACGCCCCAGCGGGTTCACGTATACTCCTTTTCTTGCCTGGTCTGTCTTTTCAAGCCTTTCGCTGGTTTTCTACCATTTTGCCTATGTTGGCTGTCTTCGCCGTAAGCCAGTGTCTGTCTCTTGTGATCATGTTGTTCTGTTTTACTTCAGAGACAATTTATTTTATGAATACAGTTCTGGCACGGTATGTTACCAAACACTGGGTATGTTCACAGGCACTGGGTACCTGCTGGTCCAACTTGCGCCACAGCGTTGGCTGTGTTTGATTCTGGTGGTATTGTCTACTCTTTACTCTTTGGTGCTAGGAAGTGCTTTTGTACTTGGGCTTTCCTCAGGTCTCAGACCCTGTCTGGTTTCTTCCTTGTCGAGAGTTAGTTCTACGCCAGATGCGTTGTTGGTGCACATTGTCTTGGGCCTCACTTTTCATATACACTTCCCAAAGCAGGGGCTCAAGTCGCACTGTTCTTTGCTTCTGCCAGATGTTATCCTTTAGCTGCTCTTTGTCCTTCATACATCTGTTTAAGGTTATATGTATGTGTGTATATGTATATCTACACGGGTGTATGTAAACAGAATCCCAAGGGGCTTAAGAATCCTTACTGCCCCAAGTTATGAGAACCGAAATCCTGAACGTATGCGAGAATGGGCTGAGAGCAATCTCAAATCATCCCGAAGATTGGTCTTAATATTAATACGCTGACATTGATCGAACACAAATCCTGAAAGAAATTGATTAAATCAATGAAGAGTTGGAAAAAATAGATGCAAGAGATGAAAAAACAAAATTAAGAAATGAAATGATGCTTAGACTTAAGAAAGAAGAGGATAAAATTAAAGAAAGGAAAACATTCAAATTTCAAAGAGATCGTAATGACTACGAGTTAAAGCAGATATTCACTTTCACCAAAAAATACAATGCATTGAGAGTGTCCAAATACAGGAAGACGGAAAACTCAAAAACAACCAGTAAAGTGAGGGAGGTAACAGAGGAAACATCTCAGTCAGATTTGAGCTCTGCTGGGGGCAACAAATCTGAGTCAGAAATGAGGAATCCAGCCACAGGTAGACAACAACAAAAACCATCACCAGGTGAAGAACTAAGTTTTATATGTTACGAAAGGAGACAGACTCTCCGACCAAGACCACAGAGGGACAATGGAAAACAAACAACAATTACAAGCGGAGGCAGAGGCGTAAAGCAAACAGGCGGCGCACCAAACTTCAACAAAAAAAGAGGAAAGGGCCAGTGGCAGAAGAATTGAGTATGGGAAATACAACTAATGACACCATCGTCAATCTTTCAAACATACAATTATCAGAAAAAGAGGAAAATATACTTTGCCTGTGACTGTCATATTCCCCTGGAACGAATTTTGATTATGCAGCCACAAGGCTAGAGTTATACAAGAGTGTCAGAAAATTAAAGCTCAAGAAATTCCACACACTGACTAAAAATCGTGACAGACAAGGGACAACAACAAACATGTTCCTACTAGGAGGTACAAATCTAACGCAATCCAATTTACCTCTTCTCGGGGAAATGGAGGAGTTATGGGAAGGAAGTAGCATGGAACATCATAAGGCAGTGGTACATAATAGCAACGAGGCAAATTACAATGCAAATGAAACAAGTGGAAGAGCAGTGATTCAACCAACACCGTTCAAACCACCTTCCACCTTCAATCCGGTTACCCCCCATGATTCTATTGACATTTTTCATGAGACGGTTACGGCACAAATCAAGAAATTAAATACACAAAAATACACAAATGATACGAATAAAGAGAAATAAACAAAATCAGCAATACGATAATTTAATCAAAAGATTAAAGGACGATAAGAGCATAATCATACACAACAGTGACAAGGTAGGCAACATAGTCATTTGGCCTCAAGAAGTCTACAAAAAAGAAGCATTTTCACAAATTAATGACAGATCATGCTACATACGCAACAGTGTCCAGTTTGAAAGAGGTATATAAAGAATATTATAAGAAATTTTCGACATGGAAAAGCAAAGGATTTATCACAACAGAAGAATATAAATATCTGAAAAAAGAAAATCCAGTGACATCATCCATGTATTTTATGCCTAAAAGACCACCAGGACGGCCAATAATATCGACCCGGGAAGGTTTACTTGAACATACATCTAAATATGTCATACGTACGAGACACTAGCAACTTCTTAAGAAAGATCAAAGATGTCGAATGTCAAGAGGAATACTGGTTGATTGCTTTGGATGTAAAATCCCTTTACACCAGCATCAGACATTGTGATGGAATCAGCGCAGTAAAACATAATTTGGCAAAAAGATCTTTCCAGTACAATAAACACAATATGATGCTGATTGAAATGTTTGAATTTTGCCTAAATAACAACATTTGAATGTTTAACAATCTGTTATATCAGCAAACTAGAGGAGTGGCCATCGGGGCCAGCTTCTCTCCCAGCTATGGCTGTTTGCACATGGGCTGTTGGGAGGAGCTGGTCCTCATGAAAGATCATGGATAGTACATCAGAGACAATGTAAAAATATGGCTGCGCTATATTGGCGATTTATTTGTTGTATGGCAAGGTTCAAATGAACAGGCAGGAGAATTTGTGAAGGCTATTAATCAGAATAATGTCAATTTACACTTCACAGCCACTATTAGCCAAGTGTCCGTTCATTTTTTAGACACTCAGGTATACATCAGAGACAACAGAATAGAAACCCGATTGTATAGAAAAGAGACATCCGGCAACTCCACCTTGCATGTGAGTAACTCGCATCCTAAACATCTCATATATAGTATACCATATGGTGAGTTGTTACGCCTCAGACGTATATGTAGTAATGAGCAGGATCTGAAAAATGTGCAAGAAAGTAGCAACTCAAGATTTCAAGAGAGAGGGTATTCAAAACTCATCATTAATAAAGCTATATCAAAATCTAGGCTGCACAACAGAGAGGAGCTACTCAAAGACAAACAACAAGATACACTAAAAATCAGGGAAGTCTCAGAGATGAAAAAAGATCAGGAGGCCAATTAATTTAGAATAAGAATGAGATACAGTAAACACAATAGTTTATGCAAAATTGTCCAGAAGAATTGGCCATTGGTTTTAAATGACCCGGTGATTAGATCCCTGCTTCCGCAGAGGGTGTCCATCACATACAGCAAACCGCCATCTATGAGGGACGCATTGGTCAATACCAGCCCCAAAGTAATAGAAAGTACAGGCTGGTTACAAACCAGCAAAGGGTTTTTCAGATGTAAAACCTGCAAGGCTTGTCAACATGGAGTCAACACAAAGACATACAAAACACCTTTTAGCAACAAAGAGTTTAAAATCCAAAAGCTTCAGACTTCCAAGACAGAATATACAATTTATGTACTGGAATGCCCCTGTGGCCTCCAGTACATAGGTAGCTTAAAATTACAAGTCCACAAACTGGTGTTACAGCACCTACGCGCCATTACGAATCAGGACAATACATATCCTGTGGCGCGTCATTTTAGGGAAATGCATGACTCCAACAGCACAGGACTAACATATTTTGTGGTAGATGCACAGATTGCATCTACCACAGGTAGGTTGCAGATTCTCTATCACCCAGGAGATGAAGAGGTGATAGAGAATCTAAATTGAGAAAATTAGAGACGAGATATATTCTACAATTAGATTCCAAAACCCAGGGGGACTAAACGCAACAGAAGATCTACATACTTGCCTAGGGTGACTATCAGGATATATAAGAGGGTTTTCTATACATGACATAGTTTTAATCAGATCATGGTATAAGTGTTATATAACCCATATGATGCTAGATCTTGATGCGGATAAAATATCCGAACAAATATAAAATGCAGATTTATTTAATTTTATATTTATATATGTTTGTCAATCTATTTTAGATTGTATACAATATATTGATTATCTATTAACGGATCAATATGTATTTATATATTTATTTATTCATTTAACTATTTATTTGGATATGAGTATATGTTTACATTGACACTGGAGATATTTTGCACATACATATAGAGAACACGATACTTAGATCTGTCTACAGTAACTATGATACATCTGTGTTTTAAAACCGCAATACACATAGAAATCAATAACTGGTTTTAAAAAAACTGTAAACTGTTATATGGATGACCGCTCGCATGAGAAAAGAAAGGAGACAACCACCAATATGTTTGTTCAAGTAATGAAAGTTTCCAGAACAAATTGGTGTTTCATCAATGAAATAAGAATGCACATATCACTCAATGTTTTAGTACATATAAATAAGGTAGACATACACATCTCTGACCGAAAAGATATATGTAATTATAAATCACAAGTAACATCTAAGTGGATTTAACCACGCTATGAAACATCAATGCGGTTCAATCATACATATAATACATATGAAATGATATTATGAAGGAATTTATGATATGCATCAAAGAAAACTTCTAACAAATTTTGCACATATATAAATTCAAAACATTCGTTACACAAATCTGTTATCAATTTCAATAATTGTGAAAAGATCTGTACAGGTTGCTGAAATGTTTTATTGAGATGTATAGAGAATTTCTTTTATGTCTACTATAACACTATTCACGTAGTAACAATTTCTTTTATGTCTATGGTAGCACTACTTATGTGGTAACAATTAGTATGTACTTGTCACTTTAAAAATGGTTCCAAAACTGACTTGCCATGTCATTTGATCAAGGCTCGGATGAGCCGAAACTTTATAGGGACATTGCAATAAAATAACTCTGCACGAATATTGATGGTCCATGTCCGTGTTGGGAGAAAGTTATATATATATATATATATATATATATTCACTGAAAAAACCATAGGTTTCACACACGTTATAGTTATCTGGAGCTGGGCGGTGACGATATGCGATAGCACATTCCACTGGGTCCCCCGAGGAGGGCCTCGCCCAGGTCCCTAGAAGAATGTCGTACAACGACTCACCAAAAGGTAGCAAGGGCTCGACATCCACGTTACCCTGGTGGAGTGGATCCAACAAAGGATCGGAGGGCAGAGAGATAGAAGGAGGCTGGAACTGTAAAATGTTAGCAGATTTGCGAACGACTGTTGCAAACGAAGCACAAGCCTCCATCGCCATTCTAGGGGGTGACAACAAATCATAGTTGTGGGACGGTTGCAGGCTAACACATCCACCAAAAAACTAAGGCCCTTCAGTTTGAGGATCTCTAAGGACCTGCAATTGCTCCACATCAACATGTTCCAAAGAACGCTCAAGCACCGCTGGGAGGGAGAGGGGGGGGAGAACCCCCGGGGGCCTCATCCTCCATTTGAAAAGGAGTAGTAAAGGACATCTCCGGCGTCGAACGACATCAAGGCGACTCTGCAGCGATGCTGACGAATGTCAAAGGAGGCTCCATCAACCGGTGTCAGGACAGCGTCGACTCGATATTCACCGTGATGGAAGTTTGCGGTGTGGGACGACGTCGACTAGGAGACAAGTCCACTGCGACAACCACATCAGACGCCATCCCAGGGGGCCTCACCGGGCTGTCCCCTGATGCTGGAGGTGGACTGTGACCTGACATTTGTATGGGCGGCCCCACCGACGTTGCCGCGACGCCGGAGTCAGGGTACTCGATTGGCGCTGAGGGCGAATCCGCAGGCGAGCTCCCAATCTGAGTCCCTACCACCTCTGTGGGGCCAGAAGGCATCCCAGGGAGAGGGGTCAGTCCATAGATGGCCAGCAAAGCCTGCTAATAGGCTTCCATCTGGGCTTCAGTTGCCCCAAGCACCAGGAAATGGTGGGAAGGCGGGGGTCGACTGCTGAGGGGCCGTGTCCAGTAAAGACCGGGAACCACTGGCCCTGACACCATGACTACCTCTTGTGCTTACCCAAGGAAGGTGAGCGACGTCCTCAGGAACAACCTCGTGACCTGCCCCGAACTGGAGTGCCAACTCGAGAAGGAGACCGACGCTTGGACTCCGAACGAGACATCTGGGGGGACAACAATTTCAACCTATGTTACTGCAGGGACTTCGGCATCAGCTGCTGACAGGCATCACACTCCCAAGCACCACATACAAATCACTTGTGGATCTGCCGTATACAGGTCTCACACGATTTAAAGCCCGAAGGCATCGGCGCACTGTTCCTGGAAGCGAAAAGGTGTCAGTAAGGCCAAAAAACCAAAACAGGCCAAAGGAACCGATTCTCCTGGACCCGCGTCGCAGCACGATAAAGAAGAAAACTGATGTCAGCGCGCCAAGAGGGACTTATATGGCTCCACTGAGGTCACATCCATGGACAACGTCAGAGCTCAGCCATGTGACGCCGTTCCCCGGCGCGCAGAGGTACAGCTGAAAAATCTCCGGATTCAGACTGCCGCCTGAAGGATATTCTAAGTTAAGGAATATGGGGCTAGATGTCTCTATCAGAGAGTACATATTCCCTCCTCTAATGGTGAGACAGGTGTGTGTGGAGAGGAATGACTGGAAATGGGACGTGAATTGCGACAGAGGGAAAGCGCAATTTGAAAAGCACTGGACTAAGACCGGAGCAGGGAGTGGGTTCCTCTTGAATCCCTAGCTGAGGTTACACATGGTCAACTTCTGGAATGTGGATGAGTGAGCGGTGGGAGGCACTGATTCATACGAGGGGGCACACAGGAATAGTTTGACACATGGTGGATGCTGGATGAGCAGTGGAACAGTGCCTGAGAAGCCTTACAAAGCCACCAAGAGAGGTGAATATTGTGGATGCTTCACTAACCCTCTACATTGCCATTCGGGGGCAAACAGCACATAACTATGCTCCACCGAAAAGAATACATGGGAACATATTGGGCGAGCCGTTGAGATAATGTTCGGAGGACAAGTGAGCCAGATGCAACTCGCTCCCTTCCTCTGCCCATCGTAGAAATCATGGCCTGGGCTAATCCAGAATCAAAGCAGGTCCTTTGCTGGGCTGTGCCCTGGCTAGCAGTTGAAGTGCCTCCTTCCTGTGGCAGACTGTGATATAGGTTGCCCCATCACTTCAATCACAGGAGAGGATAAACCTGGTAAGGGCACCTAATGTAACACAATAGGGCGATACATCATGGTGATTGTTGTGCAACCGACGCAGCTGTCTATGTTGGCAGAGCCTCAAGAGGAGACGCTTAACAAGCCACCTGCGGACCTACTACTCGCAATTATGGACCCCAGCCAAGAGCTGGAACTGAAGATCAACACAATAGTAGTGGAAATGACGCTCTTGAGAACAAACCTCTGGGAAGTCCCAGAGAGAACTTCAATAACAGAAGACGCTGTGTCGACTCTTGAGACAAATGTAATTATATTATGCAACTCAATGATCAAACTACTGGAAGCCACAAAAAAACAGCATGAAAGAGTCGACGAGGTGGAGGGCAGATCGAGATGCAAAAAACTGTGGTTCTTGGGCTTTCCGGAATGGTCGGAGGGCCCCTCATTGGAACTTTTCTTAGAGGACTGGACCCTGAAGTAAATAAAACCTAAGGGCATCTCAAATGATTTTTGGTTGAAGAAGCACTGACCTGGGGACCTCCTGAGAACTATAGTAGCCCAGTTATTGAACTACTGCAATGGGATGCTATCCTTTAGTGGGCCTGGTGCATTTGCACGGCTCAGTTTGAGAACTTTAGGATTCAAATATACCCAAACTACACTCGATTTGTGCAGCCGGACAGAAAATCTTTTGAGGTGGTGAAAAAGAAACTGAGGGGGAGGGGTAGAAATATATGCTACTTTTCCTTGCAAAACTTAAGGTCATCAGAAAAAGAATACACATTTCTTCAACATGCACGAGATGGCCTGGGACTGGTTAGAGGGCTTGTCTGGATGCAGGGGCCTTGATTATGGGAGGGCGGCACCCGATTGTTAATATTGATAAATACAATGTCAACATAGACCATGATATATGTATGAACAAACTCGCATCACAGTTGAATTTACCCAATATGACCTCCCCCTCAACTCCGAATCAGAAATACGTGATCAGGCAGGCCCTGCGAACTAGGCCTAAAGCAACTGATTGACAGATCACAGTGGGGAGACACGTAACTCTTAGACAAACACGCGAATAGGAAAACCCAGATCGATTTCACAGATAGGCAGCAACACCACAATGGTATCAGGAGATTGGCCCCCAATAAAACGCGTTTGGTCTGAGGGGGGCGCGTTCCCAAAACACCATAAAGTCAGATGCCACACTAAGTTAGGAACACTCAACCAATCTGAACATAGCACACACGCTACACGCAGTGATCATGCGCTCCCCATGGCGGACATCAGGACACGTATCCACTAGCTCCGCATTGTGTCCATACAGGGTTGAGAACCACCTACATTTCTTATCAAGTAATCAGATTTATGACTCTGTGACTAGGCCCAAGTAGGACAGTAAGATCTGCTTTCATGGTTACCCCTCTTTTTGCTGGTGTTCTTCTGTTTTATGACTAGTATGACTGGGAACCTGCTAATCAGGACCCCAGTCACTGTGCTTTCTCCCCAAATTTGACAGTAATAAGTACTTTGGTACCTTCCCAATTGGCTACTGATGTACCCTTCTAAATCCCTAGCATATGATACTCAGGGCATAGGTACACCAGGGGTCTCCCATGGGCTGTGGCATGTATTATACCACCCGTGGGAACCCACTCAAACTGTGACTCCAGGCCTGCCTTAGCAAACTGTGTAAGCTGGTGCTAGCATCACTTACAACAGATATACGTTTTCTTAGATCTGACGTCAATGCACTTAAAACCTACAAGTCACCCCTAAGGCAGGCTTTTCAATCCTAAAGTGAGTGTGCTAGGTTATAAGTGTGAGGGTGCCCTGCATGAGCAGGACACCCCCCTACAGCGAAACTCCTGTTGCTCCTGGTCTCGCTGTTCCATCAGTCTTCTTTGTAGTCTGTGCCTGTGCTCCTTTCAGGTCCCTCTCCAGGCATCAAGGATACCCACAGTAATCTCCCTTGGAATGAAGGAGTCACTTCCCTGCATCTGCAAGCACCGCAACAAAGCTGACCGGTCGGTCTGCTGCTCCTGACATCCCAGGAACCTTGCAATGCCCAGAAACACAGGGGGGGTAGGAAGCTGGGTTTCTGTTGCAGTAACCCACCCCCACACTTTTTGCCAGACTACTGATGCACTTTCACTTGATGTGCCCTGGGTCCCTGCCAATCAGGTTCACAGGGCCTGTGTTCTTTCCCCAAAACTGTACCTTGTACACCCAATTGGCACTCTCTGACCACAGGTCAGCCCCTGGTAATGGTACCACAGGTACCCAGGGTACTGTGACCAGGGAAGGCGTTTAAGGGCTGCAGCACTTATTGTATCACCCTTAGAGTTCCTGTACCTTTACACTCACACACTGCCTTTGCAGGCTGCGTGTTCTGGTGCAGAACAAAGTGAAGAGTCGACATGGCACACATCCCTGTGTGCCATGCCTACAACCCATTGCCCTGGCATAGATCAGTCACCCCTCTAGCTGAATGCCCTATAGCAGTGGTGAGGGTACAGGTGCATGAGCCCTGTACCCC
This sequence comes from Triturus cristatus, assembly GCF_964204655.1. NCBI lineage: Eukaryota > Metazoa > Chordata > Amphibia > Caudata > Salamandridae > Triturus > Triturus cristatus. The sequence goes on from NC_140590.1 coordinate 984,398,603, forward strand.
TACAGTGTCCAAGTCCATTCTTAGACATTGTAAGTCCAATGCTGCTATTAAGAGTATATGGTGCTGGGAGTTTGTCATTACGAACTCCACAGCACCATAATGGCTACACTGAAAACTGAGAAGTTTGGTATCAAACTTCTCAGCACATTAAACCCACACTGATGCCAGTGTGGGATTTCATGAAAAATGCACTCAGAGGGCATCTTAGAGATGCCCCTGAAAAACGACCAGCCTCTGGTGGGTTCCCTGACTGGTACACACCAGCCTGCCACCACGAGACATGTTTCTGGGCCACTAGGGTGGGGGCCTTCACTCCCTGATCCCAGAAGCAAAGCCTTTCCTGGGGAGAGGTGTTCACACCTCTCCCAGACCAGGAAGAGTCATATGTGGCAGGGAAGCTTCAAAGGCCTGGCAGCCATTGTAATACGACCCCGAGCCTCTCCTGTTATCAGGAGCAGGCCCCCTTCCTGTCCCCCTCCTTTTCGGCAGCAAGACAGGCGGGAAAAATTTGCCAACCCAGAAGGTGTGCCTAACTCCGCCAACCCCACCCCTAAGGTGGGGGAGGCGAGGCAAAGCCCACTATTCAGTGCCCGCCATCTTGCACATGGCAGGCACTCCCCAATCAGGATTATGGATTGTGCTCATTCCCCCACGTGGGGTGAGCACACTAAGGGTTTAGTAACTCTAAGGTCAGTAGCCCATTGGCTACTGACCTCAAGACCCCTACAACACCCCTAAATACTGTATTTAGGGTACAGTCCTTAACCAAGAAGGCACACAAGAAACCAGAAGAAGTAGTACCTAACAGCTGTGCCAAAGCTAACAAGAGGAGGACACCCACCGACTTGGCCCCAGCCCTACTGGCCTGCCCCCACCTCAAACCTGCTCCAGCGAAATCCCGGTGTGTCCTGCAGCCAGTAACCTCGGGAAACCCAGAGGACCTGCCTGCCTTCCATCTGAAAGACTCCGCCTCCTATGAAAACCGGATTTGTTCAACAACAGACTCCAGCTCTGCAAGGATCCGCGGGTCTGCCCCACTCGGCACCCGATTCCCACGGCCCGAGTTCGAGTGGCCCAACACTAAGAGGAGGTCTCCCCGGCACTCCTGATCCGAGATCCGGTGATCCCTGACCTGCCTCAGGTCTCCAGCCAAACCGGAAGGTCCCCCCAACCAGGAGCTGGTAAGAAGAGTCGACCCTAAAAGGAACCCCTGCACCCGATGCCCCAACTTACCTCTCCGAGTGGTGGTCGCACCCAGAAGACCTTAGTCCTCGAGCCTGCAGTGTGTTTGAAAACCAGAGACTCCCCATTAAAAGCTACAGGGCGCCCGACAGCACTCTGCACCCGGCTGCCCCAGTGCCGCTGAGGGTGCATCTTTTGTGCTGGCCTAAACCCCCATTTTCCCTGTGCATAAGTCCAGGAGCTTTTCTCCCACAACCCAGTTGCCTACTCGTCAGCAGCCTTCAACCGGAGGCCCCCTATCCGCCACTGGATATCACTGGGCCTCAGCACTCTACACCCGGCCGCCCTAGTGCCACTGAGGGTGTAACAAGAGTGCATCCTTGACCCTGGGAGACCCCTGAGTCTCACCCCAGAATACCAAATCCCACAACAAAGTACTTACCTGTTAACCGATAACGGAGTTGGAAAATCTAAGAAATCCTTTAAAACGGCAACTAAATAACAAAAATGCTTTTACTTACCTGTTTACAGGAAATGTCCCAGTGCACTATCCAGGTATACTGCACTGTGTAAGAAAAGTAATACGAAGTAACTTACATGATATTCTACTAAAAAAAAAACTATACAAAGTATATGTGCTGTATTCTGAAAAGCATTGCATTATCCGTAACACTACTTTAATCAAATCAAAGTACATTTACAATTGCAATTCAAACTGTGTTACAACTGCATTACTACTGTAAAGTATTTATTGCTTACCTGTGCCAGGCTTGCTTGGTTCTAGAAAAATAAAAAAATGTAAAAGAATATTTTACGCAAAAACAATTGGCCTGAAGTTCAGTCTTTGAGTGTGTGAATTCATTTGCTGACTGGGTGGGTACAACAAATGCTTAACACTGTCCTTTGATAAAGCCTTACTGTTTGACCACACTACCACATATAGAGAGTGAGGTGCTATCTACATTACTTTTACCAAAAGGGAGTCACCGTTCTTAAGTAGAGAAAGAAAGAAGGGAAGTAAGAGGTACTCTCGCAATGTGCTACTCTAATTGTGAGGGGCAGTGTGTCCTCATCTTGATGCCCTCACACACCCCGAAGGATGTCATGCTTAATCATTGGGCTTTTGCTCCTCGTCGGGCCGGCGGTGCAATGCCCTACAGGTCCCCCGAAGGGTCTCTTTTTCGGAGATCTTTTGATGAAGCCGTATGGGTGTGTGGGTGTAAGTGGCAGTGAAGTTCTAGAAGGGGTATTAAAAAGTGGCTGGCTGGAGGGAGAGTGATTAATTTTTATTAAGGTGATCCATCCCTCTGTCATTATTAAAACAAAGTGGTCTCAGGGGGAGATCCAGGGCGCTTCGTCAGGACCGAGTAAGAAAGTTGTATCTACAGTGCCCGAAATGCCCCCACCCAGAAGACAAATATTGTCAGGGATCAACTCAATCCTCGAGCCACTGAGTCAATATTGTGATCATTTTCTATGGCCAATAGTTCAAGCAACGCCGTCATACCTCAAGGACACCAAGGAGACCATCAATCTCATTGAAAACATCAGAGGACCTGAGGAAATCACTTTACTGGTAAACTCGGCGTGAAGGAATTATATACTGACATTCTGCAGGAAGCCACACTAAGAGTGATTGAAGAAACCCTGAGAAACAGTGATCCTCCCACACAACAACCCATTAACATCATCCTGGAATGCGCCGAACTTGCCATGAAGAACAACTTCTTCAAGTTCCATGACCAACACTATCAACAAATCCATGGAACTTGTATGGCCAGTACATTGGCGCCAAGCCTAGCATGTCTATACATGGCCCATTTTGAGCCCCAACATATTCTACCTGAAACTAACCCCTTCAAATTGGAAATGAAAGAGTGGAATCGGTACATAGACGATATACTTATGTTGTAGACGGGGGACAGAGGATCGATGTAAAGAATTAGAGAACCAGGGAAGAAATTTTTCCCTATTTTGAGAGAAGTGGTGCAATTTGGATGCGTGTTCTTCGTATCAACTGGGAGAAGTCTATGATATTTCCTCCTACCACTGACCCGATGCCGACCCCTCTCGAATTCTCCCTGACGCAGATGTTGGAACCGATCAGGTATCTGGTTATCCGTATACATACAGACCCCTCGACAGTTGTCCTAGAAAACTACGGAATAGTGATTACAAAACTAGAGAAAGACATTAATCGATGGAATAAGCTTCCACTGTCTTTAATGGGGTGTATTGTTATTATGAAGATGGGGATATTTCCTAGATTCCTATTTCTATTCCAAAACATCCCAATACTATTACCACGCACATTTTTCACTACATAGCGTACCCTCATGATCAAACTTGCTTGGGTGGGAAAACAGCCACAAGTGAACTGGGAGACACTAACCATCCCTCATGATATGGAGGGACTAAATGCGCCAGACTCAGAGTTATACTACAAAGTCACTCAGAGCTCATTTGCGCATTACTGGCTCCATGGACCGCCAGATCTACCATACTTATACATAGAGAGGGACAGTGGCTCCTACTAAACTCCTTCAAACACTATTCTCCACCCCCAAGAAGCAACATGGGGTCTTTGACTCGTTAAACACCACAATCCAAGTTTGGTGGAGTCTACTGGAAAAACTGGCTGGTGCGGTGCTTTATTCGCCACACATGCTGGTGGAGTGGTGTTCATGGTCCACAGTGGGAAAAGAGAAAGGGGTGATGCAGGCACTTGGGTCACTGGGGATCACCAAGATGGGAGACATATTTGATGATGGGACAGTAAAAAGCTGGGAGGCACTAGGAGCTGAATCGGCTCCCTTGACAGCCGTCATCCGATTCAACTACTTCAGTTAGACACATGCTGCGTAATCTACTGGGAGATGACATGTTAGAACCCCCAGACATACCAGCACTCACATCCTTGATAAAGGAAAAGACACCCACCAACTTAATCACAAGACTCTAGGCCTTCGCTCAGAAAGCCCGTAGGCCATCCATAGCCAAGGCGAAGCTATAATGGCAGAGAGACCTTGATACAGTCATCACAGATGACAGCTGGAAATATTGTTGCGCTATGATCAGAGAATCTCACAAAACGGAAGACACAGACTTATATAATTAAAATATATAAATCAGGTATATTATACGCCTGAAAAGTCACACAGGTATGGGTTGCTGTTATATGGTTATTAGGGTGTTATATGGCGCCTGGGGACATTGTTGACATTACTAAGTTAGCATGAGCTTTGCTGCCATGATGCTGCTTTTGCGCACATTACTAAATGACTTTGTTTTTGCAAGAATCTGTTTGTGCCTTTCACATAAGAATGGGCTGCTTTTGCGTTCTCTGCCTTTCCTGGAGTTTAGTCTGAACACTATGTACAAGGTCGATCAGCAATGTCCCTTGTAATTCTGTTCTAGTCAGTCCCTAGCACCTAGACATACCATGCAGTACTGTAGACTTGTGCTTTAATATTACGTTGTTGCATGTTGTTTTAACACACTTGGAGAAAGCTGTTCCATGGAGAAGAGCTCTGCTGTTATTATGATGTAAACATTACATCCAGGCTTTAAAGTATGGGGTCTGCTGTCAAAGCGCAGAGATCGTCCTTTTTATAAAATAAACTTCTTCTAGTCAAGGGGAGGGTGGTCAGACCTAAAGGCCCTTATTTCCAGAGTCTTTATAAAATGACTTCTCCCTTTGTATTCTATGGAATTGTAACAATGCCAACTGTGCTGAGTTTATGCATTTTGCTGCTAGTAGTGGCACGTATACTGTATAGTAGAGCATGATAGTTAAAATAAAAATTTTTAACTATTTCAGTGACTCTGCCTATTCTCATTGTGGACAAGTACGAGTGAGTGAGCGAAAGAGTATGTCTTGCTTCCGCGATTCCTGAAAGAGTCAGGAGTATTGTGTTCTGGGTTGACTAATCATTTGTAGCTCCGTGATATTTGGAGGAGAACGAATGAGACACTATAGCCAGTCGGTTTGGGATTTTGGATACTAATGTGGTAGGTTGGTACACCCCTGTTCACTGAGGTCATGTTTTCCTGCGCATAGTTCTGTGTATGTGCAGAATCCCTGCAGCATGCTATAGTCGCTCTGAACAGAATGTGGGCTTCATACATGTGGCAGGTTACTGCCTGGAAGTGTTCTCCTACTGGAGGAAGGTTGCGCTAGAACTTGGGAATATAGTGGGTACGACACTGGAAATGGAACCGTTCCTGGCACTACTAGGTAATAATAAAATTATAGGAAAGGCAGATCGCAAACTGATATCCATTGGTATGCTACTGGCAAAACCCCATGTGGCGATGATATGGGCAAGAGGCCCAGCCCCTACCCTGGAAGCCTGGCACAGCAACATGTTATACTGTAATTCTCACACAGAGGCATATAACGATTTGCTCCCGCTAAGTAACAGACCTAAGAACATATGGAAAACTTACCAAGCATATCTAGTGGCCAAAGAAACAGGAGAATCGGAGGGAGAAGACGTCTCATCCCATAAAGTGTGCACAGGGCAAAGTAAAGTAGTGGACCCACTGGAGTTTACACACCAGAGGGCCATGAGAAGAGACATTAATGTGATGATTATAGTTGTACAAATAGAATTAACAGTTGGGCAGAGCAGGGACTGTAAATCGTGTTACATGTATATATTGTATTGGAAGACAGACTTGCTAAACGTTGAGGCAACTTTACGAAAATGCATGTAACTAGAACCCTCAAGATGCCGGTTATATGTTTTAAATACTGTGAATGCACGTTATGTATACGCAAAATTGTGATGTAATCAACTCAATAGATGTATCTTCTATACATCACTAATAAAAAAGTCAACAATTACAGTGCAGATATACTAGTATCTGGGACCAAACTAAAGGAACATGCTAGATTCCTTACACAAGCGTGCCATCTGCTTGCTGAGGCAGGTCTTACATTGAATGCTGAACAGTAAAAGTTTCACAAAACAAAATTTAAATTATTTGGGCACATTTTCTCTGATGGGGGAATGACTCTAGATCTAGCCAAAGTTCAGGCTTTGTCAACCACCTCTCCTCCACAAGATGTAACGATGCGTATAGGAAAGTAGGATCTGCTTTTATGGTTACCCCCACATTTTACCTGGTGCTATGCTGTTCTGACTGTGTAAGCTGTTGCTAGCAGCACTTAACGAAAGATATAGGTTCCCTATATCTAGGTTTGACTGCACTTAAAACCTATAAGTCACCCCTAAACCAGGCCTTTCAATCCTGAAGGCAGGGTGCTTCTTTTGTAGTGTGAGGGTGCCCCTGCATGAGCAGGACGCCTCTACAACCTTCGGAGCCCATTCTCCAGGGTTGTAAGTGAATCAGCCATTACAAAACATAGAGTGGCCATGCCTCATTACGCGGTGACGATCTCTTAACTGGCTGTAACAACCCCTATCAAGTTTGGTATCAAACATGTTGGAATCATACCCCCACACCATAAACGGTGTGGGAGGTATGAACCAATGCAGTTCAAAGCTCCTGCGGGAGGAACCTCAGTGCTCCCGGTACCAGTCATCTAGACTCGGACAGCACAACATGGCTGCGGCCAACCAGAGACACGATTCTGCCCTCCTGCTGATGAGCCAAGCTTGAGCAGGAGAAGGCAGAACACAAGGTATCCTGTCACAGGGAGGTGTGACCACCTCCCAGACATGGTTTAGTGTATTGCGGCCGGGTGGGAGCGCTTGGCAGCGCCACTCAGGCTGCTTGAAGGGCACATTCGGTGCCCTCCTTGCATAGTCCAGTTCAAACCAGCTCAGGAAGCCGTTGGCTCCTGCTCTGTTGCGAAACTAGACAAAGGACATGGGAGTATAGTTCCCACAGTCCGACCCCTCCCCTTTTCTTAGGGTATTTAAGGGCTTAGCTGAGGGTGGGTCCCTAGATTCATCATTGGACAAGATTAATTTCAAGACACCACTCATTCTTTGACCGTCTGGGCAATCTGGACTTCGCTTTGGGTATCAAGGCTGCAACTGGGAAGACTCCTGCTGCTCCTGGTCTTGTTGCCCTGCTCGTCTGCTGTAATGTCTATGCCTGTGCTCCATACAGGAAGCTTCCAAGGCCTGTGGACATCCAAAACGCCTGAAGGAATCTCCCTTGAAGTGAAGGAGTCACTTCCCTGCAATTGCAGGCACCCCAACTAGGCTGACTGGTCTGCTGATCCTGGACTACCACGAACTCCGAAAGGCTCAGCAACACAGGTGGTGGTTCTTCACATCCCTCGAGGCCTGTCCTGTCCTTTCACCAAGTTTGAGGCCAGTATCCCTCATAGGAGCCGCAGGAACCGAATCCCTGTGCACAGCATCGACTTGCTGTTGAAAAGGCTTGTTGGCGTCCTTCCTCCAAGATCTTCGGACTCCAAGTAGCCCCAACCTCAAGCCTCTCCTGTGACCAAGATATTCGTCCTCACCACATTACTTGCATCGTGGGCTAGCATCTTTGGGGAGCTGCTCAAGGTCCTCTAGCAACTCCAGTGCCTCCGGCCTGTGGGTTGCCTTGAGGGTCTAATTTGATTTCAGCGGGTTTCCCTGATTTCTCGTCCTGCTCTGACTTCCCTGCTTGCGATGAGTCACCTAGACCTTGCTGGTACCGACCCTGCACCTTCTTCGCTTTCCATGTTGTTTGCAGTTGCCAAGGCTTGTTGGTGCTCCCGACAAACACCGACCCCTCAACTCTCGACATCCGACGTAGGGCAGCTCGTGAACGGCTCCTGATCTTCCACAGCATTGCCTTGTCTGCACAACTGCAGCTCCAAGGTCATCGTCCGCTCTCCTGCAACACCTGACTTTGGTGGGCATTCGTCTTCCGGACCTTCGGGTCACTCCAAGTGACATAGACTCTGATCCCTCTGCTTGCAGGTACTTCGCATCTTGACTCAATCTTTGGGTTCCACTGGACACTTTCACCTTCTCCAGCAGCGGCATATTCCTGAAGTCCTCCATTGAGTTCGATTGCGGTTTCTGACACCACTTCACACCTATGCACCCTGCTTTCGTGGTGTAGGTATACTGGTTCCTAGGGTATCCACGGGTTGGGTGTCCCTCCAACCTTCTGTCTTCCACTGGGTTTCTTCAGGGTCTACTGGGAAGGGTCCGTCTTCTTTAAATAAATATTTTTATAAATAAACTGTGTGGTTCGTTTTCACTTCATCTATATCAATAAGATTATGCTCTGGTAAAACAAGCTGCTTTACACTCCTTCTGGCCTAAACCTGTCCCCTGCTGCTGCAGCAGAAGAACCTCCCGAAGGGGCAGTCTGATCGCAGGATCAATGGCCATGCTCAGAAGGTCAGAATACCAATCTCTTCGTACCAAATCCAAAGCCACGGGAATGACTAGAGCCTGGGCGTGGTTGATCTTCTTGAGCACTCTGGGCAGAAGTGGTATAAGACAAAAGACGTAAAGGAGGCTGAAGCTCCACTCGTGACGAAAAGCGTTGTTGGACGATCGCCGCCTTGGTAACTCCAGCGCACAATACTGCTGACATTGTGCATACTCTTTGGAGGCGAATGGATCTAACCAAGCGTCTCCCCACTGCTGAAAGAGACCATGTGCCACATCCGGATGGAGACGCCATTCGTGATAATTCAGGCACCGACGGCTGAGTTTGTCCACTCTGGCGTTCAGAATACCCGCCAGTTGTTGAACCACCAGGGTTATGCTCTGATGTTCCAGTCATGTCTAGAGGCGGAGGTCCTCCTGACAAAGGGTCCACAACCCCACCCCGCCCTGTTTGTTGCAGTACCACCTGGCGGTGGAATTGTCTGTGAACACCCGCACCACTTTCCCTTTGAGAGAGGGAAGGAATGCCTTCATTGCCAGTATGATCGTCCAGAGCTCCAGAAGGTTGATATGAAGACCGGACTTCTCCTGAGACCAGACGCTTCACATCTCCGCCTCTCCCAGGTGGCCACCCCATCCTAGGAGCGATGCATCTGTCACCACCATTAGATTTGGTTGGGGAAAGGAGAGGGATCTGCCTCTGACCCAATCTTGGTTTTTTAGCCACCACTGCAATTGTTGTGCAGTCTACTCCGAGATCTGGACGTAGTCAGAAAGATTCCCTTGATGTGGCCTCAACTGGAACTTCCGGTCCAACTGCATAGCCTGCATATGCCACCTGGCTTGATCCACCAGCAGGATGCATAAGGCCATGAGGCCCAGCAGCCTGAGTAATAAGCACCGAAATCTGGGATAGAGGCTGAAACTATGGTATCATAGCCCAAATATCCCAGACTCACTGCTCGGGAGGATAGGCTTGAAACTGCACTGTGCCCAGAAGCGCCCAGATGAAAGGGAGCATCTGAGAGGGAGGCAGGTGTGACTTTGGCACATTGATAGTGAACCCAACCCGAGGGGCATTGGTAAGGCCAAAGGGGAGAACTGTAAACTGAAAGTGTTTGTGGCCCACCGTGAACCATAAGTATCATCTGTGCGCTGGCAGGCCGAGGATATGGAAATAAGCATCCTGCAAGTCCAATGCTACCATCCAGTCTCCTGGGTCCATGGCAGAAAGGACCTGGGCCAATGTGAGCATCTTGAAAATTTTCCTTCCGGGGGAAGAAGTTGAGGGCGCAGAAGACTAAGATAGGACGCAGGCCTTTGGCCTTCTTGGGTACCAGAAAGTAGCAGAAATAACAACCACGTCCTGCTGGCTCAGGAACCTCTCAATGGCCCCCTTGGCCAAGACAGCCGCACCAACTTTCTCGCGGAGAAGCACCAAATGATCCACCAACATTTGTTGTAGGAGGATGGCATGGTGGGGGGTAGGCATGAAGGGGAGAGAGTAGCCCCTTCGGACGATCTGCAGAACTCGCCTGTCTGCCGACCTGATGAATTGTCAGTGGAGGAGGTTATGGCGAATCCTGCCTCTGACTTGCCGTTGATGGAACTGAGACGTCAGACTAGGAAGGTTTGGAGGTAGTGGCGGGAAGGGGGGGTGGAGGGGGGGTGTACAGGTCTACCTGCTGGCTCCTTAACCCACGAGAAAGCTGCGTTTCACATCCGTGGCCATGCTGAGGCTTGACAACTTGCATGACTCAGTGGCTGGACTGGACAGGACGTGGCTGGGCGCCCTTTCTGCAGCCACAAAAGGGACGAAAGGCAGACTGATATGGACGGGAGGTAGCTGTGAGGCCCAAAGATCTGGCCGTAGCTTGAGATTAGTTGAAGTATTCAAGAGCTGAGTCTGCCTTTTCGCCAAAAGGGAGAGTGCAATCATAGAGCATGACCATCAAAGAAGATTGGACATCCCCAGAAAAGCCAGACGTCCTCAACTAGGCATAGCGTCTGAGCACTATCGATGAGACAACCATTCTTCTCAGTGACTCAGTGGTGTCTATTGTGAGAAAGTGCCCTCTTTCTGCATGGTTGTCCACACTTTTTGCTGAATTGCTGATATGCGTTGACTGAGTGTGCCCTGGGCACCTGCTAATCAGGTACCCAGGGCCTATGTTCTTTCCCTAAAACTGCACTGAAAACAAATCCTAATTGGCATCTCAGGCCACATGTCAGCCCCTGGTAAATGGTACCACAGGTACCCAGGGCACTGTGACCAGGAAATACCTCTAAGGGCTGCAGCACTTATTGTGCCACCCTTAGAGGCCCTGTACCATTGCCCTGTACCAGGCTGTGCATTTTGGTGCAGAACAAAGTGAAGAGTTGACATGGCACACATCCCTGTGTGCCATGCCAACAACCCACTGCCCTGGCATGGATCAGTCACCCCTCTAGCTGGGTGCACTATACCTGTGGTGAGGGTACAGGTGCATGAGCCCTGTATCCATACAGTGTTTAAGTCCATTCTTAGACACTGTACGTGTAGTGCTGCCATTATGAATATACGGTACTGTGAGTTTGTCATTACAAACTCCACACCACCATAATGGCTGCACTGAAAACTGAGAAGTTTGGTATCAAACATCTCAGCACATTACACCCACACTGATGCTAGTGTGGGATTTAATGAAAAATGCACACAGAGGGCATCTTAGGAATGCCACCTTGAAAAACGACCTACCACTAGTGTCCAGGTTTAGTCGCTGCTTTCAGCTGCCACCACCAGACATGTTTCTGGACAACTGGTTCGAGAGCCGGCTGCTCTCGGGGGCCTGAAACAATGCATATCCTGGGACGAGGTGCCAAGCCTCCTCGACAGGATGGGCAGGGTCCACAAAGGGAAAGCTTAAAAGGCTTGCTGCCTTTGTGAGCTTCCCCAGGCAACTTGCTGCTTTCAGCAATTGGTCCCCACTGGTTCTGGCCCCCACTTTGGGCGGGAGAACTGGCGGGAAAAACAAGTGAGGAAGAGAGGTGTGCCCACCTCTGCCAACTCCACCTCTCAGGTGGGGTAGGCGAGGTGAAGCACAACTCAGTCCCCGCCATCTTGCAGATAGGGGTACCCAGCCAACCAGGGAAAGGCTTATGTCCCCCTCCTACAGGAGGGTGGCATAATAAGGGGTGTACCCACCCCAGGGAAGGGACCCATTGGTCCCAACCTTTTACCTACCTGTAACGCCCCTAAATCTAGCATTTAGGGGCACCCCTGAACCTTGCTTCTTCATACTAGAAACTACAAGAAGAAAAGAAGAAGAAGGACCAAACAGCCATGCCGAAGCTAACAAGAGGAGAACGCCCACTGACTTGGCCCCAGCCCTACCGGCCTGTATCCACCTCGAACCCAGTCCAGCGAAGTCCTGGTGTGTCTTGCAGCCAGCAACCTCAAGAAACCCTGAGGACCTGACTGCCTTCAATCCCCAACTCTGTCTCCCTTGAATACCGGATTTGTTCAAACAACAGAATCCAGCTCCACAAGGTTCAGCGAGTTTCCACCACTCTGCACACGACGTCCACGGCTCGAGTTTGAGAGGTCCAACACCAAGAGGAGGTCTCCCCGGCGATCCTGACCCAAGATACGGCGACTATTGACCTGCCTCAATCCTCCAGCCGACGCCTGCAGCCTCAAACGGGAAGGTCCCCCCAAACACGACCAGGAGCTGGTAAGAAGATCCGACCCTAAAAGGCACCCCTGCACCCGACGCCCCAAGGCCTTCGGTGGCCCAACCGACGGTGCCTAACCAACCCCCAAGTTCCCAACTTATCTCTCCAAGGGGTGGTCGCACCCAGAAGACCTTCGTTCCCGAGCCTGCAGTGCTTTTACAAACCAGAGATTCCCCATTGAAAGCTACAGGGCACCTGACGCCAAAACAGCACCCTGCACCCGGCCAACCCAGTGCCGCTGAGGGTGCATTTTTGTGCTGGCCTAAACCCCCATTTTCCTCAAGCTTAAGTCAAGGAGCTTTGCTCCCACAACCCAGTGGCCTGCTCGTCAGCAGCCACCAACCGGAAGCCCCCTATCCCAATTGGATACCATTGGACCTCAGCAGTCTGCACCCGGCCACCCTAGTGCCGCTGAGGGTGTAACAAGAGTGCATCCTTGACCCTGGGGGACCCCTGAGTCTAACCGCAGAATACCAACTTCCACAACAAAGTACTTACCTTTGAACCGATAACACAATCTTCCTCCACAGGATAACATTGACTGTTGCTCTATGAAAAGTTTCTAAGTGTGGAGTTGAAAAATCCAAGAAATCCTTTAAAACTGTAACTAAATAATCAAAACGCTTTTACTTACCTGTTTATAGGAAATGTCCCAGTGCAGTATTCAGGTATACTGCACTGTGTAAGAAAAGTAATCTAAAAAGTAACTTACATGATATTCTGCTAAAAACCCTATACAAAGTATATGTACTGTATTCTGAAAAGCATTGCATTATCAGTAACACTATTGTAACCAAATCAAAGTAAATTTATAATTGCAATTCAAACTGTTTACAAACTGCATTACTACTGTAAAGTATTTATTGCTTACCTGTCCCAGGCGTGCTTGGTTCTAGAAAATAAAATAACTAAAAGAACATTTTTATACAAAAACAATTGGTTTGAAGTTCAGTCTTTGACTGTGTGAATTCACTTGCTGACTGAGGGTGTACAACAAATGCTTAACACTGTCCTCTGATAAAGCCTTACTGCTCGACCACACTACCATAAATAGAGAGTAAGGTGCTATCTACTTTACCTCTGCCTACCTTTTGGGTTTCACTGGACTCCGTGCACACTATACCTCACTTAGGTACATTAAATACAGAGACAGCTTCCTACATCTATTCTACAACATATGGTGAATTTGCCTGCATCTCTCCCATCCGCAGCTGCCTGGGAGAGAACGGCCAGGACCCCCTCCAGGCACTGAGGCAGCACCTGCGCAACCGTATTCCAGATGGTATGAGAGTAATGGCCAAAGAGGCAAGCGGTATTCACCGACAGCAATGCCAAGCTGGAGGAAACATCCTCTTCCCAAGATGGTCCAGCTTCTTGTATTCCCTATCTGGGAGTGCAGGAGGGAATGTGCCCTTTCAAGATGAGGCTTGGAAAACCAAGCTCTCAGGGGAGGGATGCTGCGTGAGGAACGCTGGGTCGTCCAGAGCTGGACAGTGGCAGTGGGCGATTGACCTGTCCACAGGAGCCCTTTTGCTGGCCTTGGACCAAGTGTCAAGAAGGACATTGGTGAGGGCTTCATAGAGGGGCAAAAGGGGTTCAGAAGAGGAAGCAGCAGCCTGAAGCACCTCTGTCAGGAGATTAGTCCTGACTACCACCGAAGGGAGCTTGAGGCCAAGGACCTCGGCGGCCTTTCCTACCACCACAGTGTAGGAAGCTCCTTCCTACTCAAGGTGGTTGGTTTAAGGGTCCAGCTGCCCCTCCCATTCCTCCTTACCACCTACTGGAACAAAATCCAGACCAGGGAAAAAAAGTCCCTTCTGGTGTCGGAAATAACATCGATCAACGTCGGTCAGGCTCTGTGTCCACGTTGGGGACAAGGATGGGGTCGGCGCCGACTGGGGGCACGGTCGACGTCGGGAACACTGTCACTGGGGTTAATGTTGCGAAAGGTCGAGTATGATCGACCTGCATCAGTCCGGATCCAAAAGATCCACCAGGGCCCTCCGAAGTCGGGGCCGAAGCCGCCAAAGGCCTAGGGGCCCCAAATGATTCCACAGGGCCTGAAGGCACACCAGCAGAGCTGGGCTGCCAAAAATTAGGTACAGGGCCTCATAAAACTTCTTAATCTGGACAGGATAAGCTCCGGCTCCCAGAAAAGATGGGAGGCGCGGACTCGTCTCAGAGGAAGGCTACAAGCAAGGAGGCTTCGAGTGACAAAGCTCTGAGTCCTGCGTCGCGTCAGCTGACCGACGGGGTGAAGTTGAAGAACGCGTGTGCTTTTTCGACTTCATCTTGTGCTTACCTGACTTCCCCGACGACGTGGAATGCGACGAGGAGTGCGGGCTCCGCAACCGTTCTCGGGACCTTCTTCTTGAACAAGAAGAAAATAAGCTACTTACCTGTAACTACGGTTATCCAGTATTGGTATCTTTCATAGATTTACATGCCTGAATCATTTCCCGTCCTTGAGATGGGAGTCCCACGGTATAATAAACAAGCAGTATTCCAGAAAAGCCATTGGCTACAATGGCACTGAGCCATGCTAACATAGCCTGTCTATGTCCTTTTTCAAAAAAGCACCAAAAGCTGAATGCAGCCAATCAGCTGTTAGCACCCTTTAGAACCTTCTCAGCAGAGGCAGTTCACCTCAGATATTGCCAGCACAAGTGAGAAGTGATCGCTTTGATATATAAACAGAAACAGCCTCTACGGGGAGGAGGGTGGGTGCATGTGAATCTATGAAAGATACCAATACTGGGTAACCGTAGTTACAGGTAAGTAACTTATTTTCTTATCCAGTATTAGGGCATCTTTCATAGATTCAAATGCCTGAATCAGAATAGTAAGCAGTACCATCCAACTTTTCAGTTTGTCTGTTGAGGATGGTTGGAGACTTGTGTTTTTTTTAACACAAACTTTGTTACGTTTTTCAGATTTACATACAAACTTCTACATCCGCATCAGTACATATTTGTATCGCTGTGGCAAAAGTCCAGTTGCAAGTCCAACATTGTATTGTGCATAGCTCTTTAACATCTACATACTACAGTGGATACATTCACTGACAGTATGCAACCCATTCTGTATCGTAAATTCAGTTTAAAAATTAGAATAAATACAAAACAACTACCCTGGATAGGATGGTGGAAGACTTAACACATACTGAACCGAAACTTTAGATTACAAGAAGAGAACATTACTTATGTAACAAACAACTCCATATACATCGCTATAGCGAGAGAAAACATAGGAAGATAATGAAAAAAAAGGTATACCTTACTTAGAAATGCTTTACATTTACATTACATGAAGAAGTACCCAATACATATATATATCCAAAGGTATTACTTAGAAATGCTTTACATATTTCCTTTACATGTGCGTGTATATATATTATATAAATATATATATATATATGTGTGTGTGTGTGTGTGTGTGTGTGTGTGTGTGTGTGTGTGTAAAGGAAATATGTAAAGCATTTCTAAGTAATACCTTTGGTTATATATATATATATATATCAACTTCTCACCTCCTCAGAATTGCCGGGACACAGTAGCGGCGGTGCACACCAGGGTCCAAGGTTACCCTGTATTCACATCATTATTCACCGTGCATCCAAGCGCGTGTGCACTCCTTCCATAAATCAGCACCCAAGTCCGTTTAGCTCGAAATAATTCATTTCAATTGCATCAAGCCCAAAATTCAAACCCAACGCGTTTCGGCGAATAACGCCTTGCTCACGGGTGAATATGTTATTTACAAGCAGACATTTTAAACAAAACATTTAGAAGTTACGTGTGACGTGATAAACATTAACATAAAAAGTGGACCAGTAAATGAAAAAAGACTGTCGGCCATCTTGTAATGGTTATTAGAAAGACTCGTAATTCGATTGACCGCATATTACTCCTTAATAATGGAGAACTAATCAGAATTGCCCATTGGTTAACATTATATTATCACTATAAATACATTGCTTATTATTAGTTCTATTTACACACACGGTTAACTCTATATAAACCCCATCAGTATTATATATAATGTTGAACAATAATAGTTCTTTTAAATATCATTTGTGTCCCCTCAGTTACAACGTGGTATTAATTTAACAAAGGAGGAACGAATTGATGTGAAAAGCGGTATTCTTATTGCAATACTGTCAACTCTGATGTCCTCAATGCGTAAAGTCAGGACATACGTAACAGTCTAAAGCAAAACTAATCTTGTAAATTAGCGCTTTCCACAATAAGATGTACATCAAAATCCAATAATTATAATTGTATTATTGTTAACAAAAATAAATGCATTCGATTAAATACCCTAGTGGGTTAACAGTCTTAGCATTTTTCTACTGATGTACATATTAACTTCAATCAATCTATTATCGTGGACACTAGTTAAACTCAGATACCCCAGTGGGTTAACAGTCTTATCAAAATAGACATAAAGGGAATATACAATATATAGTATTTAGTATTTAATACAATGTTCTGTATTTGATATAACAATAGGGTACTTCTTCATACAGTTTTTCAAATTCAGTGGCAGTTTTCCTTATTTATGGGGTTTTTCTCCGAAGGTTTGTTTGTTGATGTTTTTGATTTGTGAGGCAATGACTATACAAATTGTCAATGTTTGGGAGGTTCAAAGATGTATATATAACTCTTCTGATTGATTTAAACCATATGGAAATAGACTTCTAAAATTCAGGCTATGACAAGATTCTTTCTGCCTCAATATTTTTTCTCTGTTGCCTCCTCGCTCTTTTATTGGTACAGTTTCAATACCACAAAACTTAAGGGTTTTCCAATCCCCATTATGGTGTGACTCCATATGTTTGGCCACAGCGTTGTTCCTGTCCTTATTTACTGTGGCCCGTACGTGTTCCAGCACTCGCTTTTTCCGTTCACAAATGGTGCTGCCCACGTATTTTAGTTGACACGGACACTCAATTATGTACACAGTATATTGACTTTTGCAAGTTATTAACTCTCTAATCTTCCACATTTTTCCATCAGCCATTTGGATCTCTGTTGATGGTTTAGCGATCTGGCACACTTTGCATGAATGACCTTATACAAAGCCCTTTGTTTTTAACCTAGAAACCTTTTTGTTCTTTCCCTTTAGGTGACTATGGACTAGTCGATCCTTAAGGTTTTTTGCTCTACGGTATGTAATTATGGGATGTTTTCCCAACATTTTTCCCATCGTGCCATCAAGCTGTAGAACTTTCCAGTTTTTTCTTAACCCATTTGATGCTCATGATGGAATGGTTCCGTCATGAGCATCGGTGCCCCTGTGCTCATGATGGAACCATCCCATCATGAGGCCAGGGGCACGAAATCCCTCTGCTGCAGACAGCAGAGGGATTTCTATTTAACCCCTGTGACCTTGGGAGCTGGGGAAGAGCTTCCCCAGCTCCTAAGGCCCCCTCCCTGGTTTCTGTGCCATGAAGATCAGCGCGCACGTCACGGTGTCTTCATTGCACAGAAACCGAAACTGAAATGAGCCTTTAGGCTCATTTCAGTTTCACTTTCTATGTGCTCAGGGGGCTATCTCAGCCCCCCGGGCACGTAGAAAGACGGGCGAGGTATCATTGGAAAGGGGATAATCTCCCCTTTCCAATGGTACCCCTCCCAAGTGGATCCCTGCAGGGATCCACTCACTAGACACCAGGGAGAGGGGAGCGGCCCCTTTGGCAAGGGCCTTCGCTCTACCCATAAAAAATTGGCTAAATTCAGTTGTTATGCCCCCGAGGGGCAGATGGGGCAGTAGCCTCCAATCTGCCACCCTGGGGGGGGGGGCAGAAAGCCCACTAAACACCAGGGATTTTTTGTGGTATTAGCCCCCAATCTGCATCCCCGGGGGGGCAAAAAGCCCACTAGTCACCAGGGATTTTTTTGAGGCAAATATGAATTAGGGTGGGAGCTGCCCAAAACAGGCATGCCCAAAAAGCCCACTAGTCACCAGGGATTTTTTTGAGGCAAATTTTAATTAGGGTGAGGGCATTGGCATGCCTGTTTTGTGCAGCCCCCAGCCCTCTAGACGCCAATATTTTTTTGGGGGCAAATTTGAATTAGTAGGGCAGCCCAAAACGGGCATGTCCATGCCCCCACCCCGCAAAAATTGCAGCCTTCGTGCCCCCCCGGGAAGCAGATGGGGCAGTAGCCCACCAATCTACCCTCCCTGGGGGGGCTGAAAGTCTACTAGACACCAGGGAGTTTTGGGGGAAATTTTAATTAGGGTGGGGGCTTCCCAAAATGGGCATGCCAATGCCCCCACCCCACCCTAATTAAAATTTGCTCAAATAAATAACTCACATCTAGCAGGCTTTCTTCCCCCCCCCCTTGGAGGGCAGATGGGGGCATCAGCCCCCACTCTGCACCCCCGGCGGATCAAAAAGCCCACTAGTCGGCAGGGATTTTTTTTGGGCAAACTTGAATTAGGGTGGGGGCTGTCCAAAACAGGCAAGCCTATGCCCCCACTCCCTCCCCTGCGAAAATGACAGCCTTCCTGCCCCCCCGGTGGGCAGATGGGGGCATTAGCCCCCAATCTGCCCCCCCGGGGGGCAAAAAACCCAGTAGACGCCAATGAATTTTTGGGCAAATTTTAATTAGGGTGGGGGGATTGGGAAGCCCGCTTTGGGAAGCCCCCACCCTAATTAAAATTTCCCCAAAAACTCCCTGGCGTCTAGTAGACTTTCAGCCCCCCCAATCTGCCCCGCTGGGGGGGGCAAAATCCCAGTAGATGCCAGGGTTTTTTTTGGGGCAAATCTGAATTCGAGTGGCGCTGCCCAAAACATGCATGCCTATGCCCACACCCCCGCAAAAATTACAGCCTTCCTACCCCCCTGGTGGGCAGTAGCCCCCAATCTGCCCCCTGGGGGGCTAAAAGCCCAGTAGACTCCAGAGATTTTTTGGGGCAAATTTCAATTAGGGTGGGAGCTGCCCAAAACGGGCATGCCAATGCCCCCACCCACACCCGCAACAATTACAGACTTTCTGCCCCCCCCCTGGGGGGAAGATGGGGGCAGTAGCCCCCAATCTGCCCCCCCGGGGGGCAAAAAGCCCTCTAGACGCCAACGATTACGCTGGCAAAGTTTCCTAGCTGTAGTTTTTTAACCCTAGCTCTGCCGGCACCTAGGGAAACCGACCAAACCCACACATTTCTGAAAACTAGACACCCAGGGGATTCCAGGGAGGTATGGCTTGCATGGATCCCCCAACGTTTCCTTACCCAGAATCCCCTACAAACCTCAATTTTAGCTGAAAAAAATCACTTTTTTGACAAGTTTTGTGTGGGAAAGTTGCGATAGGCAATTTTGATGTTGCCTCAAAACGTTTTGGGCCCTTGCCTGTCGCGGGTACTTGGGCCTCCCACATGAGTGAGGCACCGTTTTTATTAGGAGACCCGGGGGAACGCTGGATGGTAGGAAATGTGTGTCAGCCCGGTGATGCCACAACTTTCCCACACAAAAATGTGTAAAAAAAGGTTTTTTTTCAGCTAAAATTGAGGTTTGCAGGGAATTCTGGGTAAGGAAACTTTGGGGAATCCACGCAAGCCATACCTCCCTGAAAGCCCCCGGGTGTCTAGTTTTCAGAAATGTGTGGGTTTGGTAGGTTTCCCTAGATGGCCGCCGTGCACGGGGCCAAAATCCCAGGTGACCCTCTTGCAAAACCAGGTTGTTTTGTGATAGGCAATTTTGATGTCGCATCACTACGTTTTGTGCCCTTGCCTGTCGCGGGTTCTTGGGCCTCCCACACAAGTGAGGCACCGTTTTTATTGGGAGACCCGGGGGAACGCTGGGTGGTAGGAAATTTTTGTCAGCCCAGTGATGCCACAACTTTCCCACACAAAAATGTGTGAAAAAAGTTCAATTTTCAGCTAAAATTGAGGTTTGCAGGGGATTCTATGGCAGGACCGGAGGCTCCGATTATGCTTTACTTCCTTCGCTTTAATATCAATGACAAACATGCAGCAGCCAGAAAAGCATTAAAAAGTGACTTTTTCTTTCCAAAACATCCAGAAAGAACCTCTGATCATAACGCAAACAATTCCACATTTTTGTCTCGTAAACATCAACTCCCATCAGTCCATGGGATAACACAGTAACCAAGTCCTTCTACACTGTCTCCGAATCCTAGAAAGCTCCTCCGTTCTGTGAAACCCTCCTCTTTCTTCGCTGCTGCGCAGCCAGAGTTAAGTCCCTTTCCTTTTTCTGGGGCTTTAGGGGCTTGGTGTTCAGGGCTTGATAGCGCTTTGGTGGTGGTGGGCCTTGGTTTAAGGGACACGAGTGTTTGTACTTTCTTGTGGCGTTTGTTGTTTGCCTTACAGAGTCCCTTAAGGCCGCGGGAGCATTTCAACTCGCTCCTTTCTCGGCCGGCCCACCTGCGGCGGCCTTTGTGGTCCGCCAGGGGGAGCCCGCGCGTCTCGTTGATCTCGCAGCGCAGCTTTCTCTTCAAAGGGAGCCGCGCTGGGAGAGTCGAGTCTGCTGGAGCCTGTCCCCCTACCGCCATACCAGAACGCCCTCCGGGGTCCGTATTTTGTCCCGAATTGAACAATATTACGCCCCCCAGGGGTCCGTATGTTCCACGGAGGATGTTCAGCTTCCTTCATTGCCTGAGGGCAGGTTTGTGCACTGTTTGGTTAGCGCGCTAAGTGGCGGTGTGGCCGTGTCAGCATCTGAGGGCCTGCGCGCTTGGGGTGTTGTGTGCCACCCACAGCGGCTGGGCCGCAGTTTGAGTCATGCAGTTCATTGATCTTCCCAAAATTGACCTGGCGCCGCCGGTCCACGTCTATCCCTACTAAAGACTTTGTCTGTAGCGGCTGGTTCCTCCGTTGGCTTTGACTTTGGCAATTGCCTACCTGTCACGAAGTTCTCCACTCATGCTGTATTGAAGCATTCCCTAGGGGATATCCGGGGGCAGGATGGAGCAGGGGAGCTATTATGAGGAGGAAGAGGCAGCGCAGTACTTACCTCTGGATGAGGATTTCTTTGAGGCGGTAGATAGCTCTATCTTTAGGTGTGTGAATGAAGTGGTAGCCCCTATGGAGGAGCGCCTGTCTAACCGCATTGTGGCGGAATGCGCTAGGTTGGCTCAGGCTCACCTGGGGGCCGTTCCCCCCGCGCCAGGCCCGTTACCCGAAGAGGATGGCCAACCCCCCAAGAAAGTACGTAGGGAGAGCGGTGCGGAAGAGGCGCAAGGGGTGAACAAGGACGCCTTTGAACGCTTGTGCAAAGCTTTCCTGGCTAAGTCTGGACCACCTCCTTCTCCACCTCCTCCGTCGCCGGAACCCGCAGTTTCTACCGCCCCTCCTTCCCCGTCTCAGGCTGGATGTTCTCCGGTGGATACCGACGATGAGGAGGGGTCTTCGCGTTCTTGGCGTCCGGCCAGTTCCGCGGGCACATTGCCCCAGGATGACACAGGTATGCTGGACCCGGATGAGATTATGCATCCGCGCTCCGCAGCCTGGGCACCGGGGGACAAGGTGGCCAAGTTTGTGGCGGGACGCCTCCGCAAGCCTCTCGAGAAAGAAGCACGGGGATGTCTCAGAGCGGAGTGTCCACGCCCCACTTTGGAGGGGAAGGTAGCCCTGACGCCCGAGCTAGATTCGAAAATGGCTACCTTCCTTGCTAAATATGTGAAAGACCCCCGCAAGGGAATAGATCGATCCTGGCGATCCTGTCAGGATAAGCTCTTGGATGCCATAGGTCCAATTACCAACATTTTAGATATGGCGGAGGAAGCAAAAGTTATGGGTTCTACCATATCTCCCGAGGTGCTGTCTAACCTGGCGCAAAGGGCGATAATCTTCATGGGGAATGCATATTGCGCCCTATCAACGGAACGCCGCCGTTCGTTGTTGATCAAACTCGACCCAAAATTGGGCGACTTAGCATCTTCCGAGGCCGGCTCTGTGGCTCAAGGGGGCCTCTTCGGGGACCCCTTCGTAAAGGAATTGGGAAAGTTCATAGCCACTTTCACTTCATTGGACAAGGCCCAATCTAGCATTAAAAAAGTTTTCCAAACTCGTTTTTCCCAAGGGGCCGGTCGCGGTAGATGCCGCGCGACCGGCCGTGGCGGTCAGCAGATTGGTAACAGGGGACAAGGCTCCGGGCGAGGGCAGAACAACTCCTCGGCCAATTACAACAACTTCTACCCTACCAGGGGTCAGCTTTTCCGGGGCCGCGGTGGCTTCAAGAACAACTCCGGCGGTGGCCAACCAAGCGGTGAGTGTCATGCAGGCGGAGCAAGTGCGTATTGGGGGTCGTTTAGCGGCCTTTCAGGACGCTTGGGCACAGCTGACGTCAGATGCTTGGGTCTTGCAGACCGTAAAGGGCTTTCACGTAGAATTTTACGATCAGCCGGTTCAGGGAGAACTCCCAAGGCCCATTTCTTTTTCCGTTCCAGATGCTCAGCTGATCGACGAGGAGGTGTCCGCTCTGCTCAGGAAAGGAGCCATCTGTCGATCAACTCTGCACCCCCACGGGTTCCTCTGCAATATCTTTTTGGTGGAAAGGACAGACGGGGGCCGGCGTCCGGTGATCAACCTCAAAGAGTTCAATGGGTGGTTGGTCTACCGGCATTTCAAGATGGAAGGGATCCATCCCCTTCGGAATGTACTCCTGCCTCACGATTGGATGGTCAGGCTGGACCTCAAGGATGCGTATCTGGTGGTTCCAATCCATACTCCCCATCGCCGTTTTCTCCAGTTTTTCTGGCGGGGTCAGGTGTACGAGTTCACCGCCCTTCCGTTCGGGCTTTCTTGCGCACCATGGTGCTTCACAAAGGTGCTTCACCCGGTGATAGAGTTTTTGAGGGGTCAAGGAGTCAGGATGACTGTGTACTTAGACGACATCCTTCTCATGGCTCAGTGCCCGCTGAAGCTGACGTCTCAGTTGCAGCAGACGGTGTCCCTCTTGGAGAGCCTGGGGTTTGTTGTCAACGGGACGAAGTCGGTCCTAACTCCAACTCGAAATCTGTTTTTTCTCGGATTCGTCGTGGATTCCGTTCAGTCCTCCTTGAGTCTCCCTTCTCGCAAGATGGCCAAGATCCGTCATACTTTGAGACAGACCAGCTCCAGGCCCCAAACCTCCCTCCGTCAGATTGCCCGGGTGGTAGGACTTCTTTCCTCCTCCATTCAGGCAATCTTTCCGGGTCCCCTCCATTAAATGTTTAAATGTGTTTAAATGTTTAAATGTATGCGTCTTGTAAAGCGCACTGCTGCCCTGAGGCGTCCTGGCGCTGTAGACCGCTGGGGAACCTGTCCTGGCTATCCCTGTGAGATAATCCCTCCTGGGTATCTCCAAGGTGAAACCAGGCATCCCCGGCGAATGTGGGGGGCCGTTGTGGAGATGAGGCAAGCTAATGCCCAGAGTTGCCAAGTGTGATCCCTGGTTAGAGTAGGCACCGAGGCGAGAATTATCGAGTCCGCTGGCCCTGGTCCACGACCCTGCCGCGTCGGGAATTGAACCCTGGTCCCGAGCCGTCCTCTGCTTCCGGGTCTGCTGCCTCTAACCAGTGAGCCACACCACTCCACTTATTATTATCGGGCTTTGCAGCGCCTGAAAGCGCATCATCTCAGGAAGGGGCTTTCGTACGACCAGATGGTTCCTCTGTCGGAAGAGGCCAAGGAGGAGATGTCCTGGTGGTTGACACACATGGAGGCCTGGAACGGTCGGGCAATTTTTGGCTCAGCGCCGGATTTGGTCATAGAACCGGACGCAAGCAGGTCCGGATGGGGCGCCCGGTGTGGGGATTTCTCCACAGGCGGCGTTTGGTCGTCAAGAGGAGCAGAAGCTGCATATCAACGCCCTGGAACTTCTGGCGGGTTCATTCGCTGTCTGTTGTTGGACAAAGCGTCAAGCAAGCGCGTGTGTCCTTTTGAAGATGGACAACGTCTAAGCGGTCCGTTACGTCAATCGACTGGGGGGGGCCCCGGTCCAGAACCTTGGCGAATCTCGCGAAGGAGTTTTGGGAGTACTGCTTGGCACACCAAAACTCGGTGACGGCGGAGTATCTTCCGGGCCAGGCCAATCAAGTAGCCGATTGGCACTCCCGGCATCTGAGGGATTCCAGCCTATGGAAGCTGGACATTCTGGTCTTCCAATGGTTGAACGGTCTCTGGGGCCCGTTCTCAGTGGATCTTTTTGCATCTCGCCTCGACCATCAGCTCCCGCGCTTCTTTAGTTGGCGACCCGATCCACTGGCGGAGGCCACGGACGCGTTTCTCCAAGACTGGAATCACGAGAGGGGTTACACCTTTCCACCATTCTCGATGGTGGTACGAACGGCCACCCGGATCCGGCTCTTGGAGGCGGGTTTGGTGGTGGTGACGCCTTGTTGGAGGTCTCAAGTTTGGTTTCCAGTTCTTCTGGAACTTTCTTGGGATTTTCCAGTCCTACTCCCCCCGCTTCCTCATCTTCTTTTGAACCCGGACGGGGAGTAACACCACCTCATTCGCCAAGGGTCTCTCCGCCTCATGGCATGGAGGCTTTCAGGAGACACTGGTCACTCCAGTACATCTAAGCGCTATTGGTCCGCGTGGACTAAGTGGATGCGTTGGTGTCTTCGACGGGGTCTTGATCCCGTGGTCGCAGGGGTCGTTCCCATGTTGAACTTTCAGGCAGATTTGGCCACGGAAGGCCTGGCTTACCGCTCCATTAATGCGGTGCGGTCGGCGATTTCTGCGGCTCATTGTCCAGTAGATGGAGCCCCAATTGGGGAACACCCGTTTGTCTGTCGACTCTTGCGGAGTATCAGTCTGTCGCTGCCCCCAGATACTCGGTCCTCTGGGATGTCAATTTGGTTTTGAACCTTTTCTTATCCTGGCAGCTGAATAGGTACCTTTTTTTGAAGGAACTCTCCGCTAAGCTGGCTATGCTGTTATGTCTGGTGTTCTGTCGTAGAGTCTCTGACGTCCGAGCGTTGGATGTTACGGCAAGGGTTTTTCGCCCGAAAGGGGTTACGTTTACGGTGGGTCAACGTACCAAATCAGACTCGAGGACGATTTCGTATCCAGCTTTTGCGGATGTTCCCAAACTGTGTGTGGTGAATTGTCTAAAAACGTATGAGGACATGACTCTTGAATTGCGCCCTCCGGGCGAAAGGCAACTTCTTATTGCCTTAAGGAAACCGCACAAGGCTGTCTCCTCCCCCACTATAGCCAGGTGGGTGAGATGGGTCATGCAAGAGGCGGGTATTGATACAAAACAGTTTGGTGCACATTCGGCCAGAGACGCAATGGCTTCTAAGGCGTTTTCTCTGTGAGCTCGCTTGGAGGATCTTATGCGGGCGGCGGATTGGTCTTCCGATTCCACCTTCAAGAGGTCTTACTTTAAACCGGTGGTGGACGTGGCTCAGTTGGTGGTAAGTAAGCTTTCAACTAGCATAATCGGAGCCTCCGGTCCTGCCATAGAATCGAAATTTGCCTAGCATAGTAACGGTAAGTTTCAATTCTATTAAGGACACGGAGGCGAGGATTATCCCTCCCTTTGCACAGTTGGTGCAAACCCACCCGTACTGGCGTAAGTAATCCAGTTTAAAGTTTAAAGGTTTTCTGTCAGCTGTTTAGTTGCCTGCAATGCAGCTTTGTGTCATGAGGATGTTGGGTTGCCAGCTTGGCAGAGTGACCAGTAGTAATCTCTTGTGTTTCTTTACATTGTAGGAAATGAAGGAGCTAAGCAAGATCAGTAATGTTCAGGCGTGACTGGCGCGGAGAAAGAGGAGGGCATCACAGAACGGAGGAGCTTTCTAGGATTCGGAGACAGTGTAGAAGGACTTGGTTACTGTGTTATCCCATGGACATGATGGGAGTTGATGTTTACGAGACAAAAATGTGGAATTGTTTGCGTTATGATCAGAGGTTCTTTCTGGATGTTTTGGAAAAAAAAAGTCACTTTTTAATGCTTTTCTGGCTGCTGCATGTTTGTCATTGATATTAAAGCAAAAGAAGAAAAGCATAATCCTCGCCTCCGTGTCCTTAACAGAATTGAAACTTACCGTTACTATGCTAGGCAAATTTCGATTCTGGGTAAGGAAACGTTGGGGGATCCACGCAAGCCATACCTCCCTGGAATCCCTGGGTGTCTAGTTTTCAGAAATGTGTGGGTTTGGTAGGTTTCCCTAGATGCCAGCAGAGCTAGGGTTCAAAAACTACAGCTAGGCACTTTGCCAAAAAAGGGTCATTTTCCACTGCGAAATTGAGGTGTGTCCACATTGCGTTTTGCACCATTTCCTGTCGCGGGCACTAGGCCAACCCACACAAGTGAGCTATTTTGTATTAAGGTGGGTGTGAAAGGCTAAATGGCGCAACAAACAAAAATTGCACACCTTATTTAGAACAGCAAATTTAAAAAATAGAAATCAGTAGCGGTGCAATCAATTAGGGAATAACACCCAAACTCCCTACAGGCTCAATCAAAGATTGATAAGATGCAATAATATTGATGCACACGCTGTTAACAATAAAGATACACAGTAAACGATATTAACACATATGAACTTCTGTTCTTCTTTTATTATTCATGTAAGATCCTTCCAATCCCAACGCGTTTCGTCGTTTTTACGGGTGTGTCCCATACGACTTCTTCAGGGCTGGAAGTAATGAATAACCATTGTAATACTCAGTATTAATAATGGGCATCACACATAATGTGCCCCCAAGATGTGTACCAAGTGCAGAGTAATCACACGTGCATACAGGTGCCTTGTAGTACATTACCCCTGTAACAATTACATATACCTATAACCTAAGGCATTTGATAACTGTTATGACAAACATATCAATTCTTTCATTTTGTATACACAAATACAGTATCTCAATAACTTTGTGTCAATCCAATACTCTCTAAATCCTACATTATTTACTCACCACCCTCGTGAGTTACATGCTTCTTATGGTCATAAACAATATTATATAAAAATCTATACCTGAGTAACTGGAATATATTCAACCTGCAAAATAAATAAATGAAATCTAATTACCTCACAAATAAACTGACTCTGTCTCACTTGAGGCACGATGTATCACAATGCCAACAGGATATTTAAATGTACAACAATACCTTCAAAAGCTCCGTTTAATCCCTAGTAGGAATCTCAAATATCGTTTCTCATGTATTTTCGGTCCTTAAACGCCAATATCATGGTCCCATAACACCTAAAAAATATTGTAGCAAAACTTAGATGACTCAATAGTCCGCGTACATATCCACTCTGCCACATCAGCCTAGTAGTGCTCAAAAAGAAGAATTTGTGCTTACCCGAATATACAGGTCACCGTCAGCCAGAATTTTTTTCACCAAGTCTCACATCTCACAATATCCAATGCTTCAAGTAAATTCCGAACTGTGACGAAAATAACCACGTTTATCTAGCAACCAATCACTATATCACGTCTCCCCAACTATTAAATAACCTCCAAATCTGCCACAATTCCCATATCTTACCTGTCGAACGAAGAGAAACCTTGTGTACGAGTAATCAGTACTAACGCTGCACAGCCACTTATTCTTCCGGTATAAAAATAGTTTCAGTTCAAAGGACATAAACATAGAAAAGGGTGAAGGCGCTATTCAGTATAACACGCGCCATATTGGAGTTCCTCAGCTAATTTGTAGTACTGAGAGAATCCATCCAAAGTGATATAATATTGTTCCGCCAACAACCTCCATATATTGTTATTCAGAGTTATTTAACTTTAATACACCATGTTGAAACAACCACTTAATTTATGAACACTCTATATATATTACAGGACTAAGTATACTAGCACAGAGTACTGTACAAGATCTGTACTGACACGCGCCATGTTTGGATTGCCGAATCAGTATAATCATGTACTACACGCACATCGCTAGTACAAGATCTGTGCTAAAACGCGCCATGTTTGAATTGCCAAATTAGTATAATCACGTATTACACGCACATCCTCCATCGTAAATCAAAGCCTATTAGCTCATGAATTGTATAAATGCCATCTTTTAAAATACTCTACATCCAATGATAAGGATTTGTTGTTAATCAAAAAATCATATTTTCGTGAAAATCTACTTATCACGATACTTCTAATAAATCTACTCTCGCCCAGACAGATAGGTATGAAAATCAATTCATATCGCATCAGATCATACGCACTACACCGTATCCAGTCATTTGTGCTAATATAAAATTATGCACATCTAATTCAAGTAATACAATAGATCAGAGTTATTTCAAACCTGACATGTCATGATTATTTATAAATAAATACAACATTCCCATGTCTACATCATTGTGCCTCAGTTTGACAGATCCTACTAAGATGAAAGGTCGTTTCACACAAATTTTACACAATTGAAGGGGTCATTATCCCACTGTTGAAGGGATTCTTAATATCCAAATAAGTTGGTTAAATACGGAATCACTTCAGGCAGGTAGTGCAGTTTAAAGGTATTACCGTATATCTCTTATGTCACCAGCTAGTCCAAATACATGTTAAACAAATCTCCGTATCTAATCAGAATTCAATCACCCAGGAAATATTGCAGTTCTCTATCATAATTAAGCCCATCCTCAACCGCCCGTAAGCGCATGATCCATTGTGCCTCAAGTCTACGTAGTTTCAGCTCTCTATTCCCAGCACGTGGGTCAATTGCTACATGATCTATACCATAAAATTCAAATGATTTGTGATGATCTTGAGCTTTACAATTATATACATGCTCTGCAATGGGGTATCTCATGTCACAATTCTTAATGGCTCGCATATGTTCACTGACACGATATCGTTACCAAAGGTAAGTAACTTGTTCATCTGAAAGAAACACGTTAGTTAGATTCCCCACCTTAGAATAAATACCCCAGCAATACCAACCCCGGTGGTGGGTCTGCGAACCAAGATAACACCAGAAAGTCCTGGAGAACAGAACGGCCAAAGAAGCCGTCTCTCCGGACTTGGCTGTCCAGGCAATAGTGTTTGGCAAACGTGTGCAGCGAGGCCCACGTTGCTGCCTGACAAAAGTCCTGCAAAGGGGACTCCCCGGCCCAGGGCAGTGGTCACCGCTGTGGCCCGAGTGGAATTGGCCCTCAGCCCTACAGGAGGTTCCTTTTTAGCTAAGGAATAACAGGCCTTGATACACAAAACGACCCACCGAGAGATGGTTCGCTTGTGCACCGCCCGCCCCTTCTTAGCGCCCACGTAGCCAACAAAGAGTTGGTCGTCTACCCAGAACTGTTTGGTGCGGTCCAGATAGAAGGACAGCGCCCGTTTTGGGTCCAGACGGTGGAGCCTCTCTTCCTCTTTCGAGGGATGCGGTGGCGGAAAGAAGGTGGGCAACGTAACAGACTGTTCGATGTGAAAGGCAGTTACTACCTTAGGGAGAAAGGAAGGACGAGTCCTGAGAACAACTTTGTCCGGATGGACAGAAAGGAAAGGAGGCTTAGAAGAGAGAGCGTGGAACTCACTCACCCTTCTAGCAGAGGTGATGGCAACCAGGAAAGCAGTCTTAAGCGTCAGCAGACGAAGGGGACAATTATGCAGTGGCTCAAAGGGAGCGCACATCAGAAAGGTTAATACCAGATTCAAATCCCACTGAGGCATTACGAAAGGGACAGGAGGAAACATGTGAGTAAGGCCCTTAAAGAATCGAGAAACAACAGGGGATTTGAAAATAGCTGAAAGATATCTCTTAAGATATCTCTGCTGGGCCAGGGAAAGAAGAAAGAGGAGAACCTCAGAGAGAGGGGCAGAAAGGGGATCCACAGCCTTTGCTGTGCACCATGCCACAAATTTGTTCCACCTGCAGGTGTATACCGATTTGGTGGAGGGACACCTAGCTGCCAGAATAACATTACAGACTTCAGGAGGCAAGTCAAATGGCATCAACTGCCGCCGCCCAATCTCCACGCATGGAGGTGGAGGCTGGACAGGTTCGGGTGGAGGACCGTCCCCTGCTGCTGCGACAGAAGATCCTCCCGAAGGGGCAGACGTATCGGAGGATCGGTCAACATACTGAGTAGCTCGGGATACCAGTACCTTCGTGCCCAATCCGGAGCCACCAAGATGACTTGGGCCCGGTCGCGCCTGATCTTCTTCAGCACTCTGGGCAGAAGTGGTATAGGCGGAAAGGCGTACAACAGACCGCAACTCCACTCGCGACGAAAAGCGTCTCCGAGTGAGTGCCGCCTTGGAAACTCCAACGCGCAGAACTGCTGACATTGCACGTTCTCTTCGGTGGCGAATAGATCTAACCAAGGCTCTCCCCACTGCCGAAAGAGACCTTGTGCCACATCCGAGTACAGACGCCATTCGTGATCCATCATGCACCGGCGACTGAGTTCGTCTGCTCTGGCTTTCAGAGAGCCCGCCAGATGTTGAACCACCAGGGTGATGTCCCGATGTTCCTGCCATGTCCAGAGGCGCAGAGCCTCCTGACAAAGGGTCCACGACCCCACCCCGCCCTGTTTGTTGCAATACCACATGGCAGTGGTGTTGTCCGTGAACACCTGCACTACACTTCCCCGGACAGAGGGAAGGAATGCCTTCAGTGCAAGTCGGATCGCCCTCAGCTCCAGAAGGTTGATATGGAGCCGAGACTCCGCCGGAGACCAGAGGCCTCTGATCTCCGCCTCTCCCATGTGGCCCCCCCCAGCCCAGGAGGGATGCATCCGTCACTACTACGTGCTCCGGTTGGGGTAGGGAGAGGGATCTGCCACTGACCCAATCGCGGTCTGTGAGCCACCACTGCAAATGGCTTGCAGAGCCCTCCGAGATCAAGACATGGTCGGACAGGTTGCCCCGATGCTGGGCCCACTGAAACTTCAGGTCCCACTGCAGAGCCCGCATCCGCCATCTGGCGTGATGCACCAACAGGATGCAGGAGTCCATCAAACCCATAAGCCGCAGCACCAACCTGACCGAAACCCGGGATAGAGGCCGAAAGTTGGGAATCAGAGCCTGAATATCCCGGACCCGCTGTTCCGGAGGATAGGCCCGGAACTGCGCCGAGTTCAGAACTTCTCTGATGAAGAGGAGCTTCTGGGAGGGACTCAGATGCGACTTCGGCACATTGATGGAGAACCCCAGCAAATGCAAGAGGTCGGCCGTAGTCCGGAGGTGGGAGACGACTGCCTGGGGTGAGCCCGCCTTCTAAAAAAGTCGTCGAGATAGGGGAAGACTGGAACCCCCAATCTGTGCAGATGAGCTGCGACCACCGCCATCACTTTCGTGAACACCCGAGGGGCACTGGTGAGGCCGAAGGGGAGCACGGTAAACTGAAAATGCTCTTGGCCCATCGTGAACCGCAGGTAACGCCGGTGGGCCGGCGATGTGGAAATAAGCGTCCTGCAAGTCCAACGCTACCATCCAGTCTCCAGGGTCTAGGGCAGCCAGAACCTGAGCTAAGGTGAGCATCTTGAACTTCTCCTTCCGGAGGAAGGCGTTGACGCTCCTGAGGTTCAAGATAGGGCGTAGGCCCCCTTTGCCCTTCTTGGGAACCAGAAAGTAGTGGGAATAACAACCACGACCTCCTTCTGGACCAGGAACGCGCTCGATGGCCCCCTTGGCCAAGAGGGCCGTAACTTCCTCCTGCAGAAGTTGCAAGTGATCCCCCGAAATCCGGTGGCACTGTGGTGGCATGGCTGGATGGGTCGCCTCGAAGGGGAGGGAGTAGCCCCTTTGGGCGATATGCAGCACCCACCTGTCCGATGTGATGGTACGCCAGTGGAGCAGGTGCTGGCGAACTCTGCCTCCCACTGGCGTGCAATGGGCCTGAAAGCGCAGACTAGCAGGGCTTTGAGGCGGATGCTGCTGGGGTAGATGTGGACGGACCAACTCGTTGTCCCCCTGCTCCGCCTCGGCGGAATCCATGTCCGCGACCGCGTGGAGGTTGGTTCTGCGGCCTGTGGCTAGGCGGACGTGAGGGGGCGCCCCTTCCTTGGCCATGAAAGGGGCGAAATGCGGAAGTTTGCGGGTGCGGGCTGAGAGGCCCAAGGACTTGGCCGTAGCCCTGGAGTCGTAAAAGCGCTCCAGCGCACTATCCGCTTTGTCGCCAAAAAGGCGACTGCCATCGAAGGGCATGTCCATGAGGGTGCTCTGGACATGCCCGGAGAAACTCGTAGACCTGAGCCAGGCGTGGCGACGAATCGCCACCGTGGTCGCCATTGCCCTGCCTAGCGAGTCCGTTGTGTCCAGTCCACATCGGATTGCATGCCGTGGCGCTTCCCGCCCCTCGGCAAGAGCCTGGGCCAGCCGTGTCCGGGTCTCCTCCGGACACTGGGGCAGCACGTCCTCCACCGTATCCCACAGGGAGTGAGAGTAACGGTCCAAAAGGCACGCAGTGTTAATGCACCGCCACACCAAACTAAGAGAGGAGAACAGTTTCTTCCCAAACTGTTCCAACCTTTTGGATTCCCGATCCGGGGGAGCTGACGGGAAGAAGGTCTGGGAGGTAGAGGCCTGGATAACCAGGCTTTCGGGCGTGGGGTGCATTGACAGAAAACTGTGGTCGCCCGGTGCAGGGTGGTGGCGCCGGGCCACGTTCCGGTCCACAGGAGGAACTGTGGAAGGCTTGGACCAGGTGCCCTTCAGAACGTCAATTAGTGCCTCATTAAACTGCAGCAGAGGCTCCGAGGAGCTTGCTGACGGTTGAAGCACTTCGGTGAGGAGATTAGTCCTCACGGCCACAGCAGGCAGCTCCACCCCAAGGGCTTTGGCCACCTTGCGCAGCACCACAGAAAATGTAGCACCTTCCTCCGAAGCCACGGTTGGAGGAGAGATGAAGCCAGTGTCAGGGGAGGTGTCAAGACCACTGGCATCCCCAGTTCGTCTGCCCAGTCCTGAGATAACTGGCCCTGCCGGGCCAGAGGGTCCTCAGACCCCTCCCAGTCGTCACCGTCATCCAATTCCTGGTATACAGGTGGAATGATCGGAGCCGGGCGGAAGATGAACCTGCCATCCATCGGCATCGGATGCGGCGCCGGTAGGCGCCGCTCCGACACCGGGCATGGACCGGGATTAAACCGGGGAACGACGTCGTCCGAAGGCGGTGCCGGGGGCGGCACCGGAGGGGTCGGCGCCGGCGGAGTGAAGTACTGGGTATTTAAAGCCCAGCGGTGCAGGGGAACACACCCTATGACTTCGGGTTCTTCCTGTTTCAGACCTACAGAAACACAGAGTCTTCTGGTTGAAGTCAAAGATCAGTTTATTGGCTGCTGCAGACCAATTACAGGTATCCTAGAAGTACAACAGCGTGTATGTTCTCAGGAGACTGCTTACCATTACAGAAACGAGCTTCTCCTTAAATACAAAATATCATGCTTCAAGCACACATTCCTTGTTTTACGGTATGGTCATTTACAGGTATACATTACAAACGAAAAGGCAGAGTCATGATGACCATCCCACATTCCAGTTAGGCCAGCCCACAATTATTTACCCAGCGAGGCTCAGATCCCACATCAGATATCAACAGGCCCCAATAAACACGAGCATCTCCTGTTTGGAAAACAAGCCATAAAGCAGGAACAGTCAGGTGTGAAAGAGATTAGCTGGAGGCTCGTGTGGGATGAAAAGGCTTTATGGTGTGTCAAGCCCTGATGCTAATCACAGGTGGCCAGAGGACGGGGAGCTCGTGGGACCGGACTGACCTGGGGCAGCGGAGCCAAGCTGCCCAGGTCACAGAGAAGTCAAAGGAAGGCACATGTGTGGCCCGTATTTGCTCGTAATATGTAGCCTATGTGAGGGCAACCATAAGATGGCCACCGCTCTAAGATGGAACCCACGGAGTCAATGTATCATATCGTATACACAGTGTTAATATCATATACACAGTGCATTTATAGCTAAAACGTTATACAAAGCACTTGTACATACCCCATTGACCATTCGCGGTTCGCTGATACCGGGATAGACAGGGGTAGGGCCCTGCCTCCTACGCGGTCCCAAATTTCAAAGTACGACAGGAGGCGTCGTGATGTCGACCGGCGCCGACTGGGATCCAGGCCTGGATCCCTCGGGGACCTGCGGCGTCGGGACCAGAGTAGACGACGGACCCAGGGCCGCCGGCTCGCTAGGCCTCCCAGTCGAGCCTGCGGGGCCCGAAGGCACGCCGGTAGGCGTCGACGCCGGAGCCAGGTTCCTCATGGCCACGAGGAAGTCCCTGACATCCGCCGGAGTCGCGTCAGACCCAGGAACCGGAGGGTATGGGGTCGGACGGGACTCCTGCGGCTTCGACAGAGCCGCACGGGTGGTGCCACCCGAACCCTCAGCCGAGTCGTGCGACCGGCGAGGGGAGCCAGAAGAGCGATGTCGCCTCTTCAACTTCTTGCTGTGCTTCGACTTACCGGATCACAAAGACTTTGACTCCGACGAGCGGTGATGGCTGCGGCTCCGTGACCGGTCCCTCGACCTCCTCCTCATCCGGGACCTTGAGCGGCACAGAGCCGACTGCCGTAACTCGAGCAGCTTGCGGGACCGCTCCCGCCTAGCCTTTGAAGTCAAGGCCCGGCAGTCGAGGCACGACTTGGCATCGTGGTCGGCCCCAAGGCAATAGAAGCACCGGCGGTGGTTATCCGTGACCGACATCAGTCGGTGACAGGAGTCACAAGCTTTAAAGCCAGGCATCCCTATCGGCACCAGAGTCGAGGTCGACAAAGAATGGAACCAAAAGAGTTCAAAAAAGTTTAGTCAAAAAATGACTAAAAGGGTATGCTCTTCCCGGATCGGCGCTTACTGACGCGGAAAAAAGAATAACTGATGTCAGCGCGCGAGGGCGGCATCTAAGTACTCCGACGACGTCATCCCGCCGACGACGGACGCAGAGCCGCAGACGACGCCTAACGACACACAAGGGTATTGCTGACGAAAAATCTTTCCGGATCCAGCCTGACGCTTGGGGATATTCTAAGGTGAGGAATCTAACGAACGTGTTTCTTTCAGATCTTCGTATTGATAATACTTGCTTGCTTCTGACCGCAGGGTTCCTTCTTTCATGGTCAATGCGCAAACCTAAAGTAGAGACAAAGCAATGTCAACTCAGGGACAATGTGACCCACACAACACAAATGTTTTATGATGCAACGGGAGGGAATGTGAGGGAGAGTACTGTACAAGGCAAGTTGGAGACTCTGTTGTGCCGGGAATGTTGGGGTAAACGGGCAGGCATTTTCAAGATAGCTATAACGACCAGTTTGCATGGGTACCGCTCACACTCAACCACCAGTACAGAAATGCAGTACATATGTACATACACAAACTCATACAAGGATGGGTGAGGGTCAGAAGACCAATACTATCGCAGAATACCAGGCCGAAGCAGAAAGGAAATGTCCACATGGCGCGCAGATATGGTGAGGGAGAGCGTCCCGGCAAGGCACTTGCCGAGACCATCCGGACACCTAGAACGGCAAACCAAGTACTGGTCATACGCGATGGGGACGGGGTGGCACATCGGCCATAATGGGGGTTTTCACTGCGCACTACCAGGCACTATATACGATCTGTGCAGCTCGACAAGATGAGACTCCGCAATACTTGCAGCAGATAGAACTGGCCTGGCTCAGCAACCAGCAGAGAGAATTCATGGCAGCTGACTTGGGAGTGGACGAAATACGAGAGGTCATAATGCAAACAGGGAACGGCAAGGCGCCGGGACCCGATGTCCTTGGCATAGAGTTTTACAAGAACTACATAGACACACTGGCCCCCTTCCTGAAGGCAGTCTATGAGGAGGCAGCCCAAACGGGGATACTCCTGCCCACTATGTGGGAAGCGATGCTGGTCTCACTACTGAAACCCCGAAAGACCCCCCGAATCTACGGACTCGTATAGACCTCTGTCCCTGATCAATTGCGACGTTAAGGTATTGGCTAAAGCCTTGGCAAAAAGGCTCACACTCTTGATGGATAACCTCATTAGACCTGACCAAGCAGGTTTCATACCTGGCCGATGAACTTCGCATAAATTGAGGACCCACTTCTCCATCCTGCATGGTATTGACCTGGAGGAACAGGCGGTGGTGGTCTTCCTAGATGCCACCAAATTGTTCGATTCCCTGGAATGGGGATACCTACTTGCAGTCCTGACCCACATGGGATTTCCTCTGCGATTCCTCAT
The DNA here is from genome assembly GCF_964204655.1 of Triturus cristatus. Lineage (NCBI taxonomy): Eukaryota > Metazoa > Chordata > Amphibia > Caudata > Salamandridae > Triturus > Triturus cristatus. The sequence continues at coordinate 984,434,911 of NC_140590.1, forward strand.
GTGGATTAATTTGCTATATCATAAGCCCTGTGCCTCATTGATGCTGAATGGAGAGCGCTCCCCTGCCTTCGGCATAACCAGGGGCACGTGACAGGGATGTCCCCTTTCACCACTGCTATTCGCAAACGCCATGGAACTGTTGGCATCCATGTTGCGACAACATCACAAGCAATATGCACTAGATTACCCCACGAGGCCCGTCCTAATTTCACTATATGCGGATGATATTACGCTATATGTGCGTGATCCTGCTGCAGGATTAAATGCCATGATCCGGGAAATAATAAAATTTGGGGCCTTATCGGGAATCACCATCAACTGGGACAAATCCCAGGTCATGCCGCTCACGAGCTGTACAACTCCGTTCCCAATGGACTACCCGCAGCAGTGGTGCGTAGATGAGGTCCGATACCTGGGAGTCACCATAACCAAGGATAAAGAACTACAACGAGCTCACTATGGGGTGACCCTCGCTAAGGTGGAAGACCTGATCACCAGGAAGATTGCTCTTCCGCTCTCCCTCATAGGCTGGATAGCCTTAATGAAGATGGTCGCCATGCCTAAATTTCTATATTTGTTTACAAATATCCCTCTCCCACACAGCCGCCCCTTCTTTACTAGGCTGAAGGGCCAGCTCATTCGCCTTACTTGGGGCGGGAAACAACCTCGGATCAAATGGTTCACCCTCACTCTGCCGTTTGCTCAGGGTGTGTTTGAAGTGCCTGATCCCGAACTCTACTATCTCAGTGCTCAGGCACACTTCGCCGCGTACTGGCTCGAGCCTCCGCCCTTTATGACCCATTTGGCGGTGGAGAAGGGTCTAATGGCACCTTTGACTTTTATGGGGTTCCTGCGTGTAGACCACAAAACAGCTGGCGGAAAGAGTTCCACCGTGGCTTGTACAAACAATGAATGACGAACCATTTCCAAAAGGTCCCAAGTGCCCATGCTATATTACCCACTACTTCCCATGCTCGATGTCAAGTACCTCGATCTCCACAGAAACAGAAAGGATGATCTTTTCCCAATGCCCACCTACCGGTGCCCGTCGTACAGACTGAATTCCACGACTGCACCAGCAAGGGGGAAAGGGGAATGGGACACAGAAGAGACAACTCCTACGTCAGCCAACCTCCCGATCTCCTAGAACTTCTACGTCTGATCTTCTTAGCAGATCATTTGGTTCCAGGAAGGGAGGACCTAATAGGACCAGAAAGATAAGAGCAAGAAACAATGATCACCTTACTACCCTGCAGCATGAAAACTAAACTTACATAAATCTTCCTCCCTACCAGCATTTGCAGGAGTTATAGCCTCGCTTCTTAATTACTTGCACAGGTAGAAACAATTGGCTAAAGTCAATTTTGAATTGAGTCTATTTCTCAACATAAACTACAGAGCAGTTCAAATATATACATGTGTATGAAGACAAGTCTCTGCTGAAAGGGAAGAGTTAACATTCCAAGCTTTTCAAATGATTTTCAATTACACTTGCAGAGTTCCAACTTGTAGACTTAGTTAAACTTGTGGAGCGCGCAAAAAGGGGCACGGAGGAACAGAAGGGAGGAAAGGAAAGGAAGGACGCTCTGGGAGGCAAGTCATAGAATAGACGAGTCCGGAAAATCAGGTGGACTCTAACGCTCTGCAGAAGTCTGGAAAGTCACTGAAACATGAGCTGCAGCCCCAGTCATGAAAACTGAATGCGTCTTACTTGAAAATGAAGGACAGACTGGGAGACTGGTACTTAGCTCCTGACGGACAGCGAAGAAACGGAGAACTGAAGACTTCTTTCTCAGCCTTCTCTGGCTGCTGCAAGTTCCGTGAGTGCTGCTAGAAGTTGCACCACGGTGGGTAACCAACAGGAATAAAGCCAACCTTCCTCACTGGAAACCAGGCTTCTACGACTCCATGGATGCTTTCCACCTGCGGCTAGAACGGAGAAACAATCTCCAACGGAATATCGGCAAGCAGAAAAACTGCCGCTACATTCCTCAAGAGACGTGAGGAGGAGCGGCAATACAAACGTGCAAGTTCCTCAGGATTCCAATTGAAGTGCACAGCGGTTAGCGCGAGCACACCGCAAGAAGCCTACGGTATCGCGAGAATTCAAAATCAACTCATTGTACTGGGCAACACAGCGGCCATTTTGTAATGTGCAAAAAAAAAACCTTAGCTAAATGTTCCCCCAAAGGTTAATCAAGGAAGGTTTCACAATTACTTTGGCCTTTCCTCTTCCAACTGTCTGATTTTTCCTCTGGGCCAGGGAAATTACATTAATGTGGTTCCTGACAGTACCCCCTCTCAATGACCGATTCATCGGTCCCGGTTTGCGAGGAAACTGCAAATGAAACTGTCGTGTTAATTAAGGGACATGAACATTTTCTATTGGTTTCCACGATCTGTCTTCTGGACCGTAACCCTTTCAGTCAATTAGGTAATAGAGTTTTCCTCTGATCCTTTTAGAGTCTGAAATTCCCTTCACAACATATTCTTTATAGCCCTTTAACAAAAGAGGGGCAGGAGACTTAGATAACCTTGTGTTAGGTGCCACTTTCTTTAGAAGGGATACATGAAAAACTGGATGAATAGCTGAACTGGGAGGTAGTTTCAGTTATACTGTGACTGGCCCCATAACCTGCTCAATAGAATAGGGTCCTACAAAACGGGGTTGGAATTTCCTATTACCTTTTAAATGGAGATGACGGGAAGATAACCAAACCTGATCACCCACTTGATAGTCTGGTGATAACATCCGATGCTTGTCTGCGTATTTCTTGTAGTTTGCTTTAGCTTTCACTAGATTGGATTCTACTGACTCATGAATAAGGGCTAAATTCTTCATTAAATTCCCTACAGCAGGTACCTCAAACTCTTCCTGACAAACAAAAGGATTAGGGTGTCTGCCATAATTCAAAAAGAAAGGGGAATAACCTGTAGAAACATTCTTAGCATTATTAAATGCGAATTCTGCCATCCATAAAAGTTCAGACCAATTCCGCCCCTGGTCCAGAAGGAACAACTGGAGATACTGCTCCAATTCTTGGTTTACTCTCTCGGTTTGACCATCTGTCTCAGGGTGGTAACTGGCAGAGTGCCTGACTTCTACTCCTAACCCATGCATGAAGGCCTTCCAAAAATGGTATACGAATTGGGTCCCCTATCAGAGATCACAATCTTTGGAACCCCATGAGCTTTTACTATGTGTTCACTGAACTTTTGAGCTAATTCTTGGGCAGAAGGAATTCCAGTTAAAGGACAAAATGCCCCATCTTGGTAAAGGTATCTACTAGGACTAAGATGGTGATAAACCCCTGACTTAAAGGTAGTTTGACAATCAAATCCATGGTGACTGTATGCCAGGGATGAGAAGGGGTGGGCAGTGGTTGCAACAATCCCTGAGGTGCTTGTCTAGCCGTTTTTCCCCGGGCACAGAGGTCACAGGTTTCTATGCACTTTTTAACATGAGAGTTCATTTCTGGCCACCAAAAATAACGTTGAACCAAATCTAGAGTCTTGAGTAATCCTTTATGGCCTGCTAACGGCTGATCATGACATTCATGTGATGCCTTTTCTTGGAGGATCCTCATAGGTAAATATAAGCCTTCCTTGTAATATGGTAACTGGTCTCGTATCTTCCTTCCCTCTCCTAGAGAAGACCAAGTAGACATTTCTTCAGGAGTCAAACTCTTCCGAATTTCCTTTTTTAGATCTCCAAAAGAGATTGTACAAACAATCTTGGATTCTGGAATGATAGGCTGAGGCACTACTGAGTGATCTTGTGTATCATTTTGAATTCTGGATAAGGCATCCGCTTTCCCATTCTTGGTCCTAGGGCGGAATGTAATTACAAAGTCAAAATCACCGAAGTAGAGGGACCAACGGAGTTGTCTTGGAGTTAGGGTCTTAGCTGTCTTCAAAAATTGAAGATTCTTTTGATCAGAAAACACAGTCACTGTATGGCTGGCCCCCAACAAGTAATGTATCCAATCTTCAAAAGCGTCCTTGACAGCCAATAATTCTTTCTCAGCAATGGTGTAGTTAATCTCAGCTGAATTCAGTTTTCTAGATCGGTATGCTACCGGGTGGAGCTGGCCTGTGTTCCTATGACGCTGCGAAAGCAACCCTCTAATCGCTTGATCCGATGCACCAGCTTCCAGAAAGAAGGGCTCGGCTGGGTCAGCATGCAATAAGATAGAAGCAGAAGTGTAACTCTTCTTTAAATACATAAAAGCCTGCTCTGCCTCTTCAGACCATTGGAATGTTCGCCCTTCTTGAGAAGTCGTGTAATGGGAACAATTTTTTGTAATGTGCAAAAAAAAACCTTAGCTAAATGTTCTCCCAAAGGTTAATCAAGGAAGGTTTCACAATTACTTTGGCCTTTCTTCTTCCAACTGTCTGATTTTTCCTCTTGGCCAGGGAAATAACATTAATGTGGTTCCTGACACTCGACCAACATAACCTGCCAGTTACACAAGAAGGTATCTGTAAACGCATGCGTCTCAAACTAGGTATAGATACATGGGGCACCTCGGGCAATTCAAAAACGTGGCCAATTCTTGGGCGACACACCACCCACCACCATGGACCGCTTCCTAAACATACGCCTGCGACAAGCTGTTCGGGCTGCTAATCCTGCATTCCCAGAGGAACCTCCCACACTGCTCCCATTACACCAAACAATACAGGCAGGGGCACCACATGCCGTGTTCCGCATATATAAGGCCTCCGTAGGGGCGGGGACCCACAACATTCTGAAAGCAAAACAGGGGTGGGAAGCAGAATTGGGACACCCTATCACAGAGAAGGCCTGGGTGTACAGCTGTCAACAACCTGAATGCATCACTGCTAGCAGCAGGCTCAGAATTATCCATTTTAAATTTCTTCACAGAATGTACTATACTCCGGTAAGGCTGCACAAACTCAAATTGGGAGAAAGCGATAGATGCGACCGATGTAAGCAGGAGGATGCGGGTTTTCTACACGTGGCGTGGGAATGTAGGTCCATAGCGCATAACTGGACCGATGTGGGGAAAGCCCTGGTGACAGCTCAATCTCACACCAGAAATGGGCCTCCTGAGATACCTCCTAGGGCACAAAGGTCCCGTTAAACGATTCCTGGCGATGGGCCTACTCGTGGCAAAGCGCAAACTTGCTTGCAGATGGGGGAGGGGCAGGGCGCTCAAATTTAAGGAATGGCTGGCTGGCCTCACTTACTGTCAGGAGCAAAACAATATATATATGCTGAGTTGCTGCCCCTTCGCTCACAGCCCTGCGATATCTGGGAACCCCTCACTAGCTATCTGTACCGGGAGGCTGCGAGCAACACGGAAGATAGCGCTGCACCATTGCGAACCAACTGCCTAGCTGAGAGCGGTGGGCCTAATAACAAAGGGGCTGACCACTAGTAGGACTGAAGTGAAATTCTGTATGAGTCCTGTATATTCAAACTCAACCTTTGTACTGTACTGATTTATCCACGCTCTGTTAATGTAATGCCTGCGATACAATGTAACTGTTGTGTTGCTGTACCGAAAAATGCCAATAAATAAAGTTTAAAAAAAAAAAAGTGTAGCACTCTGTACTAATCCAGACAACCCTTAAGGTGATTTTAGTGGTTTTAGACAACCTTAGAAAGCTCTCTAAGTGGTAGCTGTGGAAAACAGCCTTCAGGCTTAATCCAGAAGTAGCTTGTTTCACCAGTACTTAATCTTATGGTATAGGTTAAGTGAAAAAGAATCACACAGTGTAGTTATAAAAATATATATTTTATTACAAACACTCACTAACACATTTGTACTATCACCTACTCAGAGATAGAAACACAATACACACAATACGTAGGAAGGATACGTTACTTAACTGTAATCCTAGTTCACTTCCAGGGGTATCCTCATCAAAGTCATAAGCACTGAATATTCCAGCCCATGCGCGGGGAACCCTGGAATTAATAAAACTTATATATGAAAAACATATATATATACAGCTATATATATATATATAAAAATATATATATAAATATATAAATATATATAGATATATAGATATAGATATATCATTTGTTCTCATACCAATGCAGCCCCCATATAGGAGGCTAAACAATGCAATAATATAGTAAATAATTGTGCAAACACATAATGAATATATGAACCACAGTAGGGCAAGTATTACTTGAACTCCTTTGAAAACTGCAAAAAGAGTAGGCATTGTTAGCCTACAGGCTGCACTGTAAGCCAATAGCATAGAAAATGAAAGCAATTGTACAAAAACTGTCACCGTGCCTTTAGGGCAGCTATGACCCCTAGCTTCCCATCATGCCTCAGGGGTGACAGTTAGGTCATTTGTTCTTTGCAGAGTCCAAAGATTAGGACACAAAGATAAAGCTTAACCAAATGAGGAAAACCAGTCTCATTTGCCTGGGGAGGCTGGTGGGTTGCTTATGACTTTGATGAGGATACCCCTGGAAGAGAACTTAGATTACAGGTAAGTAACTTATCCTTCTCTTCCAACGGATCCTAATCAAAAGCTATAAGCACTGAATAGAATAGCAAGCCCATCTTCCATCTGCGGGCAAATGAGACGGAATGACCCAACAGACAACCATAATTATTACTGTTTGAACAGATTCCTCGAGGAGGTTTGGCCTACTTGGGTGTCTGCTCTGGTATCTGAATCAAGATAATATTGTCTTGTAAATGCATGTACAGATCTCCAGGTAGCTGCTTTACAGATTTCAGAAATCGGTACATTATTAGGGAAAGCAGTTGTAGCCGCTTTTCCTCTAGAGGAATGAGCCTTGGGGGTAGCCCCAAGAGGCTTCTGTGATAACTGGTAAGCTAATTTGATACATGAAACTATCCATCTGGAGATGGAACACTTGGAGGCTGGAAAATCTGTTCTGATCGAACCGTAATTAATGAATAGTTGATCAGATTTTCTTATCGTTTTGGACCTGTCCAAATAGAATTATAAAACCCTATTCAGGTCTAACGAGTGGAGTGACCTTTCAGCTGGAGTAGAGGGATTAGGAAATAAATACGATAGTGAAATGGTTTGGTTGACATGGAAATCTGATACCCCCTTCGGAAGGAAAGAGGGGTGTGTTCTTAAAACAACTCTATTTAAATGGAAACCGTGTAAGGCTCTTTTGAGCAGAGAGCTTGAATCTCGCTCACCCTGCAAGCTGAGGTAATCACCACTAGGAAAGCTACCTTCCACGTAAGGTGTTGAAGGGTTGCTTTGTGGATAGGCTCATGTGGGGGACCCATCAATTTAGATAGAACCAAGTTCAATTCCCATGGAGGAGAAGGAGGCCGAACTGGAGGATAGACCTTCTTTAGACATTGTAAAAAACCTGTAGCTGAAAGAAGGCTGGTTGAGAAGGAGAATGCCTGTATGCCGTAATGGCAGCCAGGTGCACCTTTATGGAAGCGAATTTGAGGCCTGCCTTGGCTAAATGAAGCAGATATGGTTAAATCACTTCCTCCAGCCCTTTGGTAGGATTACAATTATTTTGTACACACCATAAGATAAAACGTTTCCATTTACAAGCATAAGAGTGCCTTATGGAGGGCCTTCTAGCTTCTTTCAAGATGGGCATGCAGTCTTGAGGAAGTCCTAAATGACCATACTGGAGGACCTCAGGAGCCATGCTGCCAAGTTCAGTGAGGGAAGATTGGGGTGATGAATCCTCCCGTTCATCTTAGACAGCAAGTCCAGTCTGCACTGCAGTCTCCTTTGTGGGCATTCTGACAGGTGCAGAAGGTCCGGTTACCACCATTGTCTGGGCCAGTCCGGAGCCATCAGAATCATCCTCTTGTATGAGTGTGAGTGTTTGGTCACAACCTTTGGGCTGGGTGGAAGAGGTGGAAAGTGTACACAAATGCCCCTGACCAGCTGATAAAAAGGACATTCCCCTTCGACCCTGGCCGGTAGTACATTGAGGCGAAGTCTCTGCATTTTTTGTTTGTGTCATCCACAAACAGATCGATGCTTGGACGACCCCATTCTTGGAAAATGTCCTCGACAACTTCGTCGTTTAGAACCCGGTCCTGCTGGTCCTCGAAGTGCCCACTGAGAGCGTCTGCCTGTGAATTCTGCCGTCCCGGTAGGTGTACAGCTGTAATCGATAGATTTCTCGCTAAGAGCCAATGCCAAAGGGCCTGAGCCCTCAATCGAGTCTCTCCCTGTTTGTTCAGGTAGAACATGGTGGTCATATTGTCCGTCTGTACTAGAATGGAATTGGTCTGAATCGAAGGGAGGAAAGCCTTGAGAGCCAGATGCACCACCCTCAACTCCAGCATGTTGATGTGGTACAACTGTTCTTTTGTTGACCATTGACCTTGCGTCTGGAGAGACCCAATGTGAGCTCCCCAACCTTGGAGGGAGGCATCCATGATCAAAGATTGGGAGGGAGGAGCCTGATGGAATGGGACTCCTACCAGAAGATTTTCTTGTCTCATCCACCATGGTATTGATGCTCTGGCTGCTTGCGACATTTGTATACGGTCTTCCCACCGAGCCGTTCTTTGATCCCACTTGTCCTCCAGATCCTGTTGTACGGGATGCATTCTCAACCTGGCATTGGGTACCAGAAATATGCAGGATGCCATTTATCCTAGAAGAGATGCAACCTGACGGACCAAAGGTAGGTTGTTGCGTAGGATCTGCTTGCCCTTCAGTGTGATCGAAAACCATCTCTCCTCCGAAGGAAACACTTTTCCTATTGCGGACTCTATTTTTGCCCCCAGATAATGAATTCTTTGCGTGGGTTGCTGAGTCGATTTTTCGAAGTTTACGTGGAGACCCAGTTGCTGGCAAAGGTCTAGACATTGTTGAAAATTGTTCCTCACGCTCTGGGGGGAGGGACCTTTCAGAAGCCAGTCGTCGAGCTAGGGGTACACAAAGATGCCCTTGCATCATAGAGCGGCTGCTACTACTGGCATGCACTTTGTGAACACTCAGAGAGCTGATTTCAACTTGAAGGGCAGCACCTTGAACTGATAATGGGAGGACCCCACCAGAAAACGCAGGAACTTCCTGTGATGAGGATTGATTGGGACATGAAAGTATGCATCGTGCAGATCCAGCGAACACATCCAATCTCCCTGTTGTAGATGTGGATATATTTGATGAAGAGCCAACATGCAAAACCTTTCTTTTCTGATGGGCTTGTTGAGTGTTCGAAGGTCTAGAATAGGTCTGAAATCTGACTTTCGACCCTTTTTCTTTGCTAGGAAGTATCTTGAGTATACTCCTTGACCTCGTTGTGATGCAGGGACCTTCTCGATGGTTGACTTTCTTAGAAGGATAGCTACGTCCCGCTGCAGTAGTTTTATCTGGTGGCATGTTGTTCTCGCTGGTGGAGGCCGATGTCGAAAACGTAGAGAGTACCCATTTTGCAGCGTAGTCAACACCCATTGGTCTCTTGTAATATTCTGCCACTCCTCCAGATGATTGGCAATACTTCCCCCTACTGGAGTGGAAAACAATTATGAAGGAAAAGGACACTCATTTGTTAGTTGGTGTTTTAGCTGAGGTAGTCGACTGACGAGGGGTTCCTCTTCCTCTGGGGGGGGGACGACGCTGGTACTGGGAATTCGATTGACCCTGCTGCTGCTGTTGCCTCTGCCAATGAGGGGTTTGAACCCTCTAATGGAAGGGTCGCCGCTCGTAGGGCCTGTAAAAGAGCCGGAACTCTTTCCTCTTCTCAAGTCCAACTGCTTTCAGGGTATCGAGTTCTGACTTCATCCTTGACATTTTCTCATCAGTGTGAGTGGCAAACAAGGTTGAGCCTGTCAAAGGGAGATTGAGAATCCGGGACTGCGCTTCCGGTTTAAGTGCAGTAAGACGGAACCCGGATCATCTTCTGGCGCTGATTCCTTGTGCATAGGAATGCGCCGACTGCGTCGCTCTATCAGCTGAGGCGCTGATCACTTGGTTTGCCACCAAGCTGCCTTCTTGCACAATTTCCTCAAAATCCCTGCGGTCTTCCCTTGGCTGCTTCTCTGTGAACCTCTGCAGGGAGTCCCACAAAGATCTGTCATAGCTCCTTAACAGGGCCGAAGCGCTGGAGACTTTCATCATGGAGGCTGCCACAGAACTTTCCCCACCATGCATCCTGTGCTCTGCTCTCCTTATCCGGTGGAACTGTAGATGAGGAGGCTACTGCGTGCGTTTTCTTGGCCGCAGCTATAATAACAGAATCTGGTGACGGGTCAGAGCTGAGAAATAAAGGGTCTCCTTCAGGCTGCCTGTATTTCTTCACGATTCTCGTTGACGCAAACTTAGGAGTCGCTGGTGTTAGAAAAATGTCCATTACAGGCTGGGGCAGACCAGGGACCAGAGGTAGCCATGGCTTGGCTGATGATCTCTGATGCAAAGTCTTGAATATGACTGAGGACGAGCTTTGCTGAGTAGGCCTAGAGATGTTTAATTTGTTTGCCACTCTGGATAGAACATCATGAAAAGTAATGATGTTGTCCACCGGAGAGGTTCTCGACGGTGGGCTGTCTGTTAGAGTCGGGGAGTAGTCCCTCTTCGAGGAATGGGTGGAAGAGGGTGAACTTGTTGGAGACCTGTGTCTTCTCCTTTGCTCTCGAGACCTGAATCTTCTTCTTGAGGAGCGAGCAGGAGTATGTGTGCGATCTCTACCCCTCGATGGAGCAGTAGGAGAGAGATCCGCTGCTTGTACGAGACGGGTTAGAGGATACCTGTGTAAAGGGCTGGAATAGTCCTGAGCACCTCCCGTTTGTGGAGCGTCAGCTTTCCGCCAGTTATGCAGAGGTAACAACCATCTGGAAGAGAAGTGTACTGATGGAGATTTTTGCCTCTCTTCCCGCACAGGAGCCTCCTGCGAACGTGAGCGATGTGCAGATGGAGATTTCTGCTTCTCCGTTCTTGCAGAATCCTCAGCTGGACGGGTTCGTACAGGTGAAGAAGCATGGGTATGTGACGTCAAAATGACCATCGGTTATCTTGAGGAACAGAAAGAAGACCGGCTTGATAAAGTGCTGTGAGATTCTTCTCTCGACATCGGAGAAGGTGCTGGAGAAAAACTCACTGAGCGTGAGCCCGTAACATATTTGTACTTTGACGGCAAACGTCCGAGTCTGGACGCCGACGGAGTCCTTTGTCTCAACGGTGAACGTCACTCTTCGACATCGACAGAGACCGCTGTCTCGACGCCAAACGCCTTTGTGGTATTGTCGACGGAGTCCTCTGCCTCGACGTTGACCGTCTCCGTGATGCTGTCGACGGAGAACTCTGCCTCGACGTCGACTGTCTTGCCGTCGGAGGAGTCTTCTGCCTCGATGACGAGTGCCTCTGCGCTGATGTCGATGGAGACCTCCGCCTCGACGTTTAACGCCTGTGCGCCAAAGACTGGTGTTTCGACATCGATCTTCCCTGGGATGAAGCCAACAGGGTCCTCTGCTTCGATGCCGGAGACGACGTTTTATGCCTCGACATCGATGATCTATGTACACATCTTGACGGAGACTTGTGCCTCGACGTCGACCGCTCAAGGATGTGCGGAGATGGAGTGTCCTGTCTCGATGTCGAACGTTTGGCCAACGCCGACGGAGACCTGTTCCTCGACGTTGACCGTCGCCTGTTTGACGCCAACGGAGGGTCTTTTACCTGACTCGACATTGAAGCCGCCGTCTTCGGTCTTGGAGTTGAACGATGCAATTGCACTGCTGAAGACTTCAACAACGACATCTGCTTCTTCGCCGACTATAGGTTCTACACCAAAGGTGAACAGATCAGTATCTTGCTCCTCGACGTCGATCGTGGTATCTTTTTTCTTCTGCCTCACAGGAGACCTACCTCTTTCAGAGAGTCCATATAATCAAAGTTTCTCTCTATCCTTGAGAATTCTTCTGGACAATGTTTTACAATATGGACAGTTCTCTGGAGAGTGAGAGTCAGGGAGGCAGAGGATACACACAGAATGTGTGTCAGTCTTGGCCTTCTTCTTGCCACAGGAGGGGCAAGGGTCAAAACGTGAAGGCATTCTGACAGAAATAAACAACCTTGATGCCAAAAAACTGGTTACACTTCACTCCAAAGACAAAAAGATGTTGAGTGAAAAGTAGAAACCCTTATATGGTTTAGGTAATTTTGACAAAAAAGTCAAAAAGGACAGAGCTGTGGAATCCAGGGTCCTGACTGAAGGAGCCAGAAAGAACAACAGACCTAACTGTCACCCCTGAGGCATGATGGGAAGCTAGGGGTCATGGCTGCCTTAAAGGCACGGTGCCAGGTTTTGCACAATTGCTTTCATTTTCTATGCTACAATGCATCCTGTAGGCTAACAACGCCTGCTCTTTTTGCAGTTTTCATGAGTTGTACTCATTAAAAGGAGTTCAAGTGATACTTGCCCTACTGTGGTTCATATATTCATTATGTGTTTGTACAAGTATTTACTATATTATTGCATTGTTTAGCCTCCTATATGGTGGCTGCATTGGTATGGGAAAAAATTATATCTGTATATATAAATATATATAGAGCTGTAATATAATTTTTATTATTTCCGGGGTTCTCTGCGCATGAGCGGGAATATTCAGTGCTTATGACTTTGATGAGGATCCCCTGGAAGAGAAATAGAACCCGTAAGTAGCACAAATACACCATGGTCTCCAGGTGAGACCAAACCATATACTAAAATAGTGGAATGCGAACCGCGACTCAAGTCAAGAATGGACCCAGAAGACGTAGAAGAGCCGGGGACCCAAGGAACCAACCAAGGTGAGCATCTAGGAACCCCGCGGAGGTCGTGTGCAAGGTGGGAACATGACCGTGTGCTCAATGGTAGTCAATAGGTAAGTCGCTGTTGCAATTTTAAAGAAGAAGGACCCTCCCCTGTGGACCCTGAATAAACCCTGTGGAAGATGGAAGGTTAGAGAGTCACCCCACCCGTGGATAGCTCAAGAACCAGGATACCTACACCAGGGAAGCCAGGAGCATAGGTGTCAAGTGATGACGGAAACTGCCGTAGACCACAATGGAAGTCTTCAGGAAAGATGCTGCTGGAGAAGAAAATTAAGCGGTTCCTGTAAGCAGAGGGGACAGAGTCTATGCCACTCAGGAGAACCAGGAGGCATGGAAGACGAATGCCCACCAATGTCAAAGATGCAGGTGAGGTTGACGGTGCCCTTAAAGTTGCAGCTCTGCGGACCAGGTGACACTGTGGAACACCAGGAGCAGTTCACAAGCTGTCCCACGTCCGATATCGAGAGCCAAGGGGTCAGTGTTCGGCAGGGGCACCAACAAGACTTGGCAGAGGCAAACAACATAGTCGACTGAAAAGATGCAGTTTTGGGACCAGCAAAGTTTAAGTGACTCACCATGAGGAGGTAAGTCAGAGCAGGCCGCAAGCAAGCAGGGGAGCCCTATGAAAACAAAGAAGACCCTCAAGATGACCCACGGGCCGAAGGCACAGGAGTCGCTATAGGACCTTCAGCAGCTCACCAATGAGGAAGGCCCACAGTGCAGAGGAAGCAGTGAGGGTGAAAATCTTGGCTGCAGGAGTTGCTTGAGGTAGAGCTTCTTGGAGCCCGAAGATCTCTGGATGAGTGAGTCAAAAAGTCTTGGCAACTGCAAGTCGATGTGGTGCACAGGGGTTCTGTTCCAGAGGTTCCGACGAGGGATACTGGCCTCAAACTCAGTATGAAGACAGTGCAGGCCTCGAGGGAGCTGCAGGACCCCCACCTGTCTTGCTGAGCCTTTCAGAGTCCGTGGGAGCCCAGGATCAGCAGATCGGTCAGCTGCATTGCAGTGCCTCCAGATGAAGGGAGTGACTCCAAGGGAGCTTTCTTCTGGTGTCTTGGATATCCATAGGCCTGGTGAAAAACCTGTATGGAGCACGGCACAGACGTTGCAGAAGACCAGCAGGACAACAGGAGCAGCAGGAATTTTACCCGGTGCAGTGTCGGTTCCCAAAGCAAAGTCCAAACGGTCGAAGTTGAAGTGGTATGTGATCTGAATCTTGTCCGACGACAAATCTAGGGACCCACCCACAGGCAAGCCCTTGAGTACCCTTATGAAAGGGTTGGGACGATTCAGGGGTCCCTCCCAGAGGAGGGGATGGATAGTGGGGAGGATACTCCCATGTCCTTTGCCAGCGCAAGAGCCAACGGCTCCCTGAACTGGTTTGAACTGGAGTATGCAAGGGGGGCACCAAAAGTGACCTTCAAGCAGTATCAGTGGCGCTGGTAAGTACCCCCACCCTGTCCCAATACACTAACTCCTGTCTGGGAGGTGGTCACACCTCCCTGTGACAGGATACCTATTGTTCTGCCTTCCCCTACTCGAGCTTGGCTAAGCAGTAGGAGAGCAGAAACATGTCTCTGCCAGGCAGCAGCCCTAGCTTCCCCTCCGGTTCTGGAAGACTGGTACCGGGTGCACTGAGGGCCTCCCAGGGGAGCTTTACAGTGCATGGAATCATGGTGTGGGGTTTGATTCCTGCAAAAACAACAGTTGATGGACAGAATGCAGAACAATGTCATACATTCACCCCAGTACAGAGAAATGGGCCTAAATCCATCGTTTTTTTGCTCACCATGCCGTTCCAAGCCAGGTCCTCCCTGAACTGGAAACAAGCATCCTAGGACCGGTTTCGCGGTTTCACCCCTCTTCGGACAGAATAGCTTGATTCCAGTGGCATGGAGAGCAAGGGACCCACGTCTGGGCATACACTTCCCACTCGGGGTGACAAATGCAAAAACAACAGTTGATGGACAGAATGCAGAACAATACATTCACCCCAGTACAGAGATCTGGGCCTAAATCCATCGTTTTTTTGCTCACCATGCCGTTCCAGTTTGAACCCAGCCATATGCAAATCAGTCATGACCCTGTGCCTCATGGGAATAGTCCAGCCCGAACTGCCAAGCCAGGTCCTCCCTGAACTGGAAACAAGCATCCTGGGGTATGATTCCAACATGTTTGATACCAAACATGACAGGGTTCGTTACAGCCAGTTTAGAGATGGTTATCACGCAATGACGCATGGGCAGTCTATATGTCGTTATGGCTGTTGCACTTACAACCTGGAAGAATGGACTCCGAAGGGTGTAAGGGTGCCCTGCTCATGCAGGATCACCTTCACACTTAGGTAGGACCCAGCAACCTGCCACCAGGATTGAGAGACCTACCTTAGGGGTAATATAGGTTTTAAGTGTGGTGACCTAAGACATAAGGAAACCTATATCCGTCGTAAGTGGTATTAGCACCTGCTTACACAGGCTGCAATGGCAGGCCCGTAGGAAGAATTTGAGTGGTCTCTCATGTGTGGGATAATACATGCTGCAGACCATGGGAGAACTCTTGGGTACCTTAGTACTGTATACTAGGGACTTACAAGGATACACCAGTAGTCAATCTGGAGGGTACCTTGGTACTCACCATGTCCAATTTAGGAAAGAAGCACAGACGGGGTCCTGATTAGCAGGATATCAGTCAGACTAGTCAGAAAAACATAATGATACCAGCAAAAAGTGGGGATGACCATGAAAGCAGATCCTACCTTCCTACACTACACCATTGTGCACCAGCCAGGGAAAGGTCAAAACCCTGCTGACTACTTTTCTCGAGTGCCAATACAGTGTCAGGGTACCCCTTCTTTAGTGGCTGAGGCTTAAGTGAACTTCATTGTGAAATATAGAACTTCTGCCACAGTGTCCGTGGAGCCAATAAGTGCTGCTACAAATGCATACAGAAATATCCTCAAAGACATTACTATGCATCAATCCTGGAGAACACATGCTCGAACTCTTGATAACGACAGTGAATATCGGAAATTCAAGAATGTGCATGATGAACTGTCAGTTACACACGTATGAATCTTGCGAGGGTCGAGAATTGGTATTCCTGAAAGTCTATGGCAGCAAGGTATTGAAGTAGCACATGAAGGACATCATGAAATCGTGGAATTATCGCCACAAAGCGAGCCCTCCGGGACCATGTTTGGCTCCCTCATCTTGATGAGGGAGTTGAGAGAGAGCTCCAGGCTTGCCATTTGTGTAACTGTTGATCTCTCAAAACAACACAAAATCCTTTGAACATGTCGGAACTTACAAAACACGCCAAGGTCAAAACTGCAGTTGATTTCTTTGGACCCTTTGCAAATGGCCATTAACTCATGGTAATCGTAAATGAGCACTCCTGGTTTCCTCTGGTGGAATACCTTTCGTCAATCACTCATGATTGTGTAATTGAAAGACTAGAAGGCATATTTGCAACCTGGGATGTTCCGTCCATTCAAAATCTGACATAGGCCCACTATTTAATGGTCAGGTATTCAAAGACTTTCTCATTCATTTAAAGATCAAGCATCAGAAAGCACACCATTATGGTTACAGGCTTATGGCGTAGTTAAACGTTTTATGAGCACTCATAAGAAGGCTGTACAGCAAGTTGCTCTAGAAGGACTTGAACTCAAGTCAGTTCTTCATTCTGCTCCTCATGCCTACAGATCTACTTCCATTCTACAACCAGTGAAAGCCAGGCCATTCTGAGAGCTATGGGTACCAAGCTGACCCAGTGGAACACTGAAAGAACAATTGATTCCAGAAAAAGGTTGACTCACTGATTCTTCCCACAAGTCCAGAATGAAGACTTATGCAGACAAGAGTCGATGTGCGTCGATGTGCTTGGGACATTACATTTCAGAAGGGGGATCATGTCCTTGTCAAGCAGAGGTGAAAATGCAAATCTCATACTCCATTTGATGCTGATCCATTGCAAATTGTGACTAGTAAGGGACACATGGTGACTGCTGACCGTCCTGGAAAGTCCATGACGAGGGATTCCTCATATTTCAAGCACCTGCCTTGGAGTCTGTCAGCTCCCAAAACACGGAGGGTGTCTTTGTCATCAGAGGGGAAGGGGAGCCTCAGAACTGCATCAGTGTCTAGATCACCACTGCCAGCTGCGGTTGTTTCTCCTGTATTTCCTCAGCCTCACTCCACAAGATCTGGAAGAGTGGTTCAACGACTTATGGAGGAACTATGAAATGTATATGTTTTGATTGTTTTGATAGTAGTTTTTTATTTAACAGAGGGGGGGATGTAGTGTCTTGTGTATTATACTGCAGGGGACACCTATGGTCCCTAATGGACTCCGTAGTCTAGTGACTAAGTGATTGGGTGTGGTTAATAAAATTCATGACGCAGTACGTGCAAGTTACAGGTTACACTGAAAAAATAAAGACGTATAATACCGAGCTCCGTGTGTAGCATAATACGTTTGCATGCTATTGGGCTGGAGAGGACGCTACTCCCCTTCTCCCTTTAATGATTGTACAGGCCCCGGGGGATGGTGTCCCCAAGGCAGAAATCGTCTGTGGGATGGGGATGCGTGTCCCCCTCCCTATTTAAAAAGATGGCGGGCCCCTGGGGGGTTTTGGGCCCTGGGGCCAAATTGACCCTGGGAGAATGGATGCGTGCCCCCCTCCCCTTTTATAATATGTCCAGGCTCTGGGTGAAGGAGCTGAAATTGGTTCAAGCAATTTGCCCCCCCAACCCCATAAATCCAGCAGTGGGCCCCAGGGGATGGGATGGGATGCCCCTGGGCCAAAAACAGCCCAGCGAGTATGGCTCTGTGCCCCCCTTCCAGGTTTTCTGCCTTTAGGGGGATGGCATGGCGTGGAGTTAGCTGTATGCGGAAGGCTGGTCAAAGGCCGTGCTCAGCAGTGGTTGGATTAACGTATGGTAATTAAATATTACTTTACATTAAAAAATATCTTAGAAGTTCACTGAAAAAAACATTAAAATTAAATAAATTAAATGAAAATACCATAAAAGACTAGAAATTCACATAAATAAACAAAGATTACAAGGACGTTATAGTAAGGAAATAAAATTTAAAAAACAATAGAAATTCACACAAAAAAACAAGGGTTACAGGGACATTATAGTTGGGTTTAGATTTAACACACACAAAACCATAGAAATTCAACAGTTACAGTTATAATTAGAGACTATAACTCATGCCAAAAGGTAATAATAACTTGCACCCTCGCCATGCACTGCTAAATACTCCACATATTATATCAGTCATGACATCATCTAATATTACTGCAACATTTGCAATAAAATTATTGATTAGAAATTTGTGCATGGAGGGGGCGAGAGTTATAGATTCTTAAGATAAGTATAACTATAAGTGCTGAATTGGAGGTGGGGGGGCAGACCCAGCCACCATATACTGAGGACACGGGCAACTGAGCTCCCCGCTGCCTGCGATGTGCCTGGTCTCATCCAGCAGCCTCTGCCTTCCTGCTTCCACGGGAAGGCTCGCTAGTTTACCCAGGACTTTGAGGGGGGCGGTTTGCAGTGTTATGATGTATGGCATATAGCCGCATTCTCCCGGCTCCAGCGTCGACGCTCTATTCAATATAGCAGCCCTGCTTTGTTTGGAGTGGTCACCTCCCTAACTCCAGCAGGGGTGAAATTTTGCGGTTTTAGTGCCTCCCCTTATTTTGACACTTTGCAGGAGCGCAGACTTGAGAGCCCCCGCAACCTCCTTCTTCAGGCTGCGGCGCTGGTGCACATAAGTCTTCTGTGCTTGACTCCATGGCTCACACAGACCTGCAGCCCTGCCCTGTGCATAGGGCTGTTTTCAAGTCATCTGTGGCTTTGGTGGTGAGTTTAGTGGGGCTGGTGACCTCCTTACTTATTTCTGCTGGAAGGGCAACAGACTGGTCGTCCCCCACCCCACTGCCTCGGGAGCCCTGAGCTTCAGTGTTTTGTTACTGCACCTGTCCTCCTGGCCTACAGTGGTGTGCTGCATTAGAGGCAGCGGGTCCTTCTGCTGTTCTATTGTTGTGACAGCGCACACTGCAGTGACTTTTGAGAGGCACCTCCGGAGTGTTTGGAGCCCTTCCTTCCCTGTCGCAGTTGGTCTGCCTAGAGGTGGGGGACTGGTGTGTTCCCTCCCGGGGGTGCTATTCTTCTTTCCTGGCTAGTTTGGGGTCTCCTGCACTCCATTTCAAGATCCTGGTCTTTTGCTGTTCTGTCCCACTGTGAGGCATCGAGGGGTTGGTGACATTTGCTGTGAATCTGCTATTTGCGTTCCCTGGGGCGCACACACTGTATTGGTGTCATTATGGGGTGCACTCAACGCTCCAAGGATGATGCTGCTGTGAGCGCCCCATCTGCAGGGGATTAAGCAGGGAGCTGGCTGTGGAGACAAAGCATATATGGACGACAAGTGTGATAAACTTCTGCCCGCCATTGACGCTTCAGGGGAATGATTGGCGGGCAAAATTTAGTCCCTTTGCATTGAACTGGGTCTTATCCGTGAGGATTTGCAGAAGGTTTCGGAGAGGGCTACTGCTTTGGAAACCAGTGCTGATACCAACAGTTCAGTCGGCAGATCATCGCATCTCCGCTTGTTAGGCGCAGACTCGACGTTTGGCCCCCAGCATGGATGACTAGGAGGGTCGGGCTAGGCGGAATATCGTTCCCATTGTGAGGCTTCCTGTGAGTACTGAGGGGTATTCTCTGCTGGCTTTCCTTGAGACATAGCTCCAGAAGGTGGTAGCCCTCAAACATCTCTCCAACTTGTACACCTTGGAACGTGCTAACAGGATGTAGTAGCATCGTCCTGAGGCTCCACCGCATCCCTTGATGGACCACCTACTATATTTCAGGGACCGGGATCATCTTTTGCAGCAGGTCCATGCGCACGGTCATTTGTATTATTTTAAAATATTTTTATTGCACATTTTCCATAAATACAAATAACGCATACCCCCACCCATCCACCCCACACGCTCGGAAGTATCGGCGTCCAACCCCCAGCCCTATAATACATGGCCAGTACTTTACAATCAAGATGGTTTGATTTCATTTATATTCACAAAATCTCAGCTTATCAATTTGTCACGTGGAGCAGATTTCTATATGATTTAAAGTGTATAGTGCTAAGGTAAAAGATGTTCATATGCCCCCTCCAAGCGACCGGGGTCCCATACATAATAGATCACCACAATCACTTGGTTAGAGGCGCCCAAATTTGTAATCCTTTCTTTCTTGCCTGACTGCCTTTTCTGTCGTACACCGCTTTTTCTAAGTTGCAAACTGATAGTAACCGGGCAAGCCATTGTTGGAACAATGGGGGGTTCAAATCCAGCCATGCAGAGGTGATTGTTGATCTAACGATAGCCATCGAAACACTGAGAGAATACTCTGAGTCCTGTACCACTTCTTTTTGGGTTCCAAATAGAAATAATCTTGGAATCAGAGACACTTTTATCTCCAGTTTGGAATACAAAAAGCTTGTGATTTAATTCTTCAAAGGGATTAGGGTGCTGCATGTAACAAACATATGTACTATGTCTGCACAAAAATAGGCACACCGGGGACACCCAGTCCCTTTGCCAACACCCCATTTCGCAATCCTGGCTGGTTCGTAATATAGCAGAAAACAAGTCTTAGAAAACTGTGCTTGCAAATTAGCAGACATTAAACAGTTTGAGATAGAGTAAGAGCTTTAAAAAAAAATCTGATTCTGTTATTGTCAGTTTTTTCTTGCCACTTTAAAGAATACTTATCAAGATCATTTTTTATTTTGGAGTTCAGTATATGATATATTATCCCAATATTGCTTTTACTCTGAGTTGTTAATTTCTCTATCAATTAATTTCTGAGAAAGACTGCAGGACCGCCCCCTTTACATTGTAGATAGTCTTTTACTTGAAGGTACTTAAAAAACTCCCTATGACTAATGCCAAACTATTTCCTAAGATCGCCGAATGTTACAATGCTGAAAGGAGAATAAAATAAACCTATTCTACGAAGCCCTGCTTTAAACCTCCTTTGATTCCTAAAAATCTCTGGCGGATTCCAATTATCCTGAAGAGGCGTATAGATGTTCAGACTTCCTAATCCCATCAGTCTACGGACTGAGGCCATACCTTGTAAACTCCCAGAAGGCACTTAAATCACACTTTTTTTGTAGTAGCTAAGCTCTAACTGCCTCCTTAGGCAGCCCCAGGCTTCCCTGCCAATTTGTTGGCAAGAAATAGACAAGTCTTTCTATGTGGCTAAATGGAGATCTTATATTTTAACTTCCCTACGAGATATCGGCCTGCAAAGTGTACTGCGAGATCTGAAAATGGAAAATTATAAGTTAATTTTAAAAACGCTTATCAAAGCTGAATCGTTTAAATTGGATAAAAATGCATTAGCAGAGAAAAATTATGCATGGTATGTGCTTAATTCATACCAATCCCTGCGTGTTCAGCCGTATCTGAATGTTTTCTTTTCAGCGAAGTTTAAAAATACGTTTTGAAGGTTACATATGGGAATAAACCCAACAAAGGAGGGCACGCAATCTTGGATTAAGCTGTGGCTGGATATTAACTGTAGATTTTGTGGATGGCCACAGGAAACTCTAGCACATATAGTATGTGTATGCCCCAAGTTGATTATTCTTAGATGTTCAGCTTTGGGACCATACGTTTTGATGAGCCGGGTGAGATCTGCTCGACAGGCCTTAATCATCTCACTGTCTGGTGAATCAATTCCATTATTATGTCAATTGGTAAAAAATGTATTGGCAGTTGAAAAACGTCTGATACAATAAGGCAGATCACCATTAATTTTATGGCTTTGGTGACTAATAGTTTTAATCGGCTTATAAATGTTATCACCTAATAACTTTTGTTGCAAGGGTGCGAATTTGAAATGTAACAATACCTGGGTTACCATCTCAGTAAATTGATGCACTTTTATTGTTTTGATATGATGGTCGTTGCAATTACTGCACATTAGCACTTTGAAAGGTAATTTGTGCAAGAAATGTACAATAGAAACTTCAATGTTGTAGTCACTTCAGCACTTTATCATTAGCACTTTGAAATATGACGTGTAATTTTTCATAGTAAAATGAATGGTTATTTGTTAGAATATTTATCTGTTATGTACAAGGAAATAGTATTCTGCGCACGCCGTCACTTTAAAATGTAAAATTTGCAATATTATCCCGTAATTAAGGTTGTAAGGTGGTTAGATTTGAGTTTATTGATAAGTTTTTAAATTGTATATATGGGACAGTTTTTTTATGTGATGAGAAGATGTTTCGCTTGCAATGTAAATGTGTATTTTTTTGAGATGTGAAGATGTTGTGATTACAATGATTTTAATTAATCAAGCAATAAAGATTATAATTCAGTACATTCTTGTGCTTCATTAATAAGTGGTTCCCGAAGTAAAATAGTGCTGTACTGCAACATAGTAGCCCAATAATACAGCTTAAGTTTTGGTAAGGTCCACCCTACCAAAGGTAGCAAAATATATTTAGGTGCCCTTCTAGGTTGGGAGTAAGCCGAAAGAAACCTTGAAAATATAACATCAAATGTCGTCAACCAATAGTTTGAAAGTTCAAAGGGAATAGCACTAAAAAAAGTAAAACATTTTAGGGGAAAAAATCATCTTGATTATGTTGCATCTTCTCACTATTGTGAGGTATAAATTATTAAATCTAATGAGCTCTATCTTGGTCTTCCCTATGAGAGGATCCAAATTCTCTTTAACAATTTAGTCTAAGTCGGATGAAATACTGACCCCAGGTATACCGCATTTCTTACAACCGATTGTCTATCATCAAAAACTTGTTGTTGGTAACATTTTGGGTATTGTCTTTTTTCACAGAGTATCCTGAGATCACCCCAATTTCTGAAGCTTCCTTCTCAATTATTTTGAAAGAAATTTCTGGTTTGGGGGGTCGGTAAGGATGTGTCATCTGCGTATGATAGGATTTTGTTTTCATATCCTTGCACTACCACTGGTGGGGTTGCTGCGTTTCTCTCTAGTTTTCGTATAAACGGATAGATATATATTGCAAACAAAAGCAGAGAACAGGGAAATCCTTGTCGCGTCCCCCGTGAAATCTCAAAATGTGCAGTTGTATCACCTGAGACAAAGATATTTTCTACAGGATTGTAATATAGGGCTTTTATTGCCTTTATAAACCCTGGTCCAATACCCATCATTTGCATCGTCTCCCAAACAAAGTGCCAGAAGACCCTATCAAATGCCTTTTCCGCATCAAGCAGGATCAAGGCTATAGGGTCTTCTGACACTTGCACTGCATCAAAGTCATAACTCTCCTAGTATGATCCGTGGTGTCCCTCCCAGAAATAAGGTCATGTTGTCGATTGGAAACTATCTTTGGTATCACCTGCGCTAGCCGTACTGCTAAGACTTTAGAATAAATGTTGGAGTCTCCATTTATTAAAGTTATTGGGCAATATGACCCAAGTTCTACAACAGGTTTATTCTGTTTTTTAAAAGACAACAATTTTGGCCGTAGACCAAGATCCGGGGAGGTGACTCCACAATAAATTTGATGGAATAATAAAGTCATGTTCTATCAACTGGGGTACAAACGTTCTATAAAATTCTGAGGGGATCGAGTCAGTACCTGGGGCCTTGCAGGAGGGGAGACTAGTCACAGGCAATAGATCTCATCCCATTGAAATGTCCCTTCCAGGAGCTCTCTCTCCTCTATAGTCAATTTATTTAAAGGTACTCTTGTCAGAAAATCAGCTATATTGCTCAGAGTTGCTTTTAATGCTTTGGGAGTATAGGAGTTGATAATACGTCCGGAAGGCGGCCCTGATCTTAATAGGGTCAGAGACTAACCCGTGGATGGGATCTCGAATTTCTCGCACTTCACTTGCCATACTTTTCTGTCTTGCTCTCACAGCCAAATGATGCCCCACTTGTTCACTACATTCATGCATTTTTTCTTTCCGAACCGTGGGCTTATCTGCTGCCCTATTTGCAAAGATCTCGTTTAGCACTGCCCTTGTTGAGGTTACCCCTAGTTGGGCCTCCCCAGTTCCTCCTCCCTGATGGACTAATATAACCAGATTTTCCTCTGCTGCGGCTAAAATGTATTTTTTAACTTGAGTGCATCGTTTCTCCTCCTTCCCTCAGTTCAACAAAAACCACAATGTCTCCCCCTGTATATATGCCTCCTTCGTATCCGAAACCACGTGCTGCCAATATTTTCTTCGAAAAATACAGGGATCCAACTTCTCATATGTCTACAGTAGTCCTTATTTGCCATCAGGGCATGCTCAAAGCTGCATGATGTTCTTAGTTTTCATCCCAACTCCCTAAACTTCTAAAACTAGGGGTTTATGATCTGATAGGAAATAAGGGTAGCACTCAATTTTACAATTACATGTCAATACATTTGACATCAGAAAAATAGTCCAATCGGGCATATGATTGATGGGAGGCTGAGTAATATGTATACCCGTGCTCTAGAGGTCTCTTCTTACTCCATAAATCACTTAAACCGTGATCCTTGTAATACCTTTTAGGGCTCGATACACTTTGGGTTTCCGACCTGTATATTTTTGATGTTCTCCTATATGCTAGTTACTGGGCAAATTAATGATCAGATTCCCACATAAAACAATTGGCTGGGACCAGTGTGTCAGCTCAGTGGATAATCATTCAATGACATAGGATTTATCCAATATGCTCCCAAAGACAGAGCACAGTGTAAATTTAACTCCATTTATAGATTGACACTCCACCATGACTCATCTGACCTTGTTTGTCAACCTGTACTTGAGAGAATGGTATGTCACTAAATCGGGCTAAGATTGCAACCCCCCAATAAGCGCACCTTGTGATGTCCCCCCTATCAAACTATAGCCAAGTGAATTTAAAACATCTCTCCGTGAACCTTCAATATGTGTCTCTTGTAGACAAACCATATCTTCCTTCAACGTCAGAAGGCCCATCGAGACACTAGCTCTTTTCCTAGTATCATTCAACTCACAGATATTGATAGAAGCAATGCGCACCTTCCGTCGTCCTCCATTACAGATTTTTACAATCAGAACCGTGTTTCCTATTTCCAGACATTATTAGGACACAGCGCCCAGCCATTTTGGCCTTTGAAAAGACCCTTATAATAGTCTCTTCTCCTGTGAGCATGTGAGATTCCCTCCTCCCCCCAGCCACCTCGCAATGAAAACCCAAAAAGACCCCTCCCTTCCATTGACAGGCCGCTGTGACAGCTTCTTTCCAGTGTCAAGCTTCGGTTTCCCTTTGCCTAACACTTCGTCTCCTTGCCTTCTGCCTCTCCCTCCGTTGCTGTCTTCGCGGCCGCACGGCGTCTGTGTTGTAGCGGGCACGGCTGACCTGGCTGCCACAGTTTAGTCGCTCCCATGGCCGCTGCGAGTGGTAGTCTTGTTTTCAACGATTGAGCACCTCTCCCTATCAATTCTTCAAGTAGACCTTCTCTTTGAGCCTGAACCTTGAACACAAGTATGAGAATCCTTTGTGTCAGCTTAAGAGTCACCACAGAAGCCAGGTACAGTATAATCCTTCGACCTGCACTGAACCTTTGAACACAGTATCTATGGTTTCCAATTCCGTCCTAGGTCACCACAGTTACTTTCCCGGTTCTCCACTATTACACCGGGTTTACACTGAAAGCCTTGCGTAGCTCAGGCGTTGTTGTTGACCGAGGAGCTATCGAGGTGGGGGTGGAGCAGCGAGCAGCGGGAGAATGTTGGCGAGAATGTGGCCAAACGGCTAGGGCGGTTGACCTCGGAGCTGGGGAAACGGGTTCGAGACTCTGCAGGGACGCTCAGCACTCTGTGATTCTAGGCAAATCACTTAATCTCCCTGTGCCTAACAAAAATGAATGTGTGTCCATATGTAATGCAACTGGTAATCATGTAAAGCGCTCTGATAACTCTGGGTCTAGTTAGCGCTATATAAAACTCCCCCCCAAAAAATGTTAAACAGATGCCATCTTCGCTTCACTCACAGCCCATTTGTGGTGGACAACACCAAGGTGTCTCTGTATCCTGACTACTCTCTTGGTTCAAACGCAGACGGCATACATCCTGGCAGTGAAGAAGAAGATGCGCAATATGGGGCTGCTGTACTCCTTGCTCTTCCCCACTCGCCTGCAGGTCCAGTCTGAGGACAATGTAAATTTTTTCACAGATACGTCTGTGGCTTGGGACTGGATTGAACT
This sequence comes from Triturus cristatus, assembly GCF_964204655.1. Taxonomy (NCBI): domain Eukaryota; kingdom Metazoa; phylum Chordata; class Amphibia; order Caudata; family Salamandridae; genus Triturus; species Triturus cristatus. The sequence goes on from NC_140590.1 coordinate 984,460,933, forward strand.
TCAACAAGAGCATGGTGCAACCGGAGACATCTGGGCCTAAACTCTCTTCTCGCCCCCAAGCGGTCAACCTTCCCGGCAGCGAACGACGACATATCCTTTTAAGAAGCAGGTGGCGCTGAAACAGTCGGGGGCAGCTGAGATTGCTGCCACTCTGGGATCTAGCGGGGACCCTGTGTGCCCTTCTTCTCCAGTGAGACACTTCTCCTCTTCAGATTCTGAGGACTCTACTACCCCTGGTCTTGAAAACATTCTGCCTGGGGATACTTCCGGATCTACCTTGCTTATATACAGTGTTCATGAGGTGGGATTGTTTGCTGGCTGTTGATCAATTGTTCACTATCTCTGCTTCTACATATTGGGTTTGTGGCCTCCGAGCTGGGTGTGCGGGTGGCGGTTTGCTGGTCGCGTTTTATTGCCATATGGTCTTCCTTGATTGTAGGCTTTTTGTTGGTTCCTATTTGGTAAATGTGTGTGGTGTTGCTTGGACAGGATGGTTGCATGCCTCAGTCCTTGAGGGTTGTTGGGGGAGCTGTTGGGTTAGTGTTCTGTGTTTTGTTGTGTATTTGTTAGTTTGTCAGCGGTGGTACGTGCAATGGCTATGGCGAAGTGTGTTTGGTACAATGGGGCCCTCCTGGTTCCATGAGGCCCTTCTGCCCGCTGGTTCATGGGCAGTTCTTTTTCTTTCTGTTTTACCACCCATGGCTACGCAAATTAAGTCGCCTACATGAATTGTGCAGGGCCTCTCTTCCCTTTCTAAGCGTTATAATGTGTTGTCCTACTTAAAGCATCGAGGGGGAGCATGTCACGCTTCTCCATGAGACCCACCTTACAGAGCCTTAGGGCTGCATCCGTCGGGACGATGGTGGGGTCAGCTTTATGCTACTTCTTATTCTGCATTTTTACAGGGTGCTCTTATTTGGATAAGGCCAGGGGTCCCTTTCCGCTTGAATAGCGCGGTCACAGACCATGGGGTTGTTACGTCTTAGCGTTGGAAAGGCTAAATGGTAGGGATGTTGCCCTCTTAAATGTTTATGCACCGAACGTGGCTAAGTCAGTGTTTCTTACTAGCTTGGTGCCCCTACTTTCACTTATGATCACCTACTGTAGGGTGTTGGGGGATAATTTTAACTGTGTGGAGGATTTGAGTCTGGATCAGTCTTATCCACCTTTACGTGGTGTGCCCGCGGGCAAGCTGGCAGCAGCGGCCCATTTATGGTCTGGACAGTGAGATTTAATAGATTGTTGGTGGGATCATCACCCAGAAGCTCGTGTACTTCTACCGCTCTAAACTACATGATCTTGAGGTTCAACTTGACCGGCGTTATATGTGTAGGGCGCTTTATGGCCGAGTGGTTGGGCTGGAATATTTTACTGAAAATGTATTCTGATCATGCTCTTGTGCTGGGCACATTCCAACAGTCCCCATCTAGATCTTGTGTGCCAACCTGGTGCTTTAATCCGGCACTTTTGGATGATCAGGCCTTTCGAACTTTATTGGGGGAGCACATTCATCAGTACTAGAGTGATGACGCTGGTTCAGCCCCATCTACGGGGAAGGAGTGGGAGGCTATGAAGGTGGTGATCCGGGGGTATTGTATTTCTACAAGAGTGAGAGTTCGCACACAACTTCTTTCGAATATTCAACGGCAGGAGGAGGTGTTAAATGGTCTTCCGAGTGGCCTGGAAGGGACTCTGGATGGGAGGGGATGCCTGCTGGAAGAGCGTGTAAGAGGTTGTTTGAGCTCGTGCAACGTCTTTGTTGTTTTGATTATAAGGCAAATGCCGCCAGGGCACATGCTGCGCAGGATAAGTCAGGCAGGATGCTGGCATAGCTACTGCGTGATGTTGAGGGAGGTTGCTCTACACTTCAGTTACGTGATACTTTGGGGCACGACATATTCACTCAGGAGGAGATCAATGCAGTGTTTCTGGAGTACTACCCTGAGTTGAACCCTTCAGGGGTGGTGAGTGCTGAGGGAGGAATGCAGAATTATGTGGCAGATGCTTCTCCGGTGTCCCTTGAGTAAGCGGTGGCAGATCAACTGGGTGGAGATATTGCTGAGAAGGAGTTACAGGGAGCAATTAAGGAGAATGCGAGGGTAAGGTATCTGGCCTCAATGGGCTTTCAATATAATTCTTTGCAGCCTTTGCATTGGATCTTGTTTCTGAACTAGTGGCACTTTTCAATGATTCCCGGTAGCATGGTCAGCTTACGCCCTTGCTACGGGAGGCAGCTGTTTTGTCCCTCCCTCAAAAAGATAAGAACTCTCTCTCCTTGGTTCTTACAACCCTCTTACTAGGTTTGATGCAGATTACAAAATCTTAAGTAAAAGTTTGGAGACTCAGTTGCTTTCTCATATGTGCTCTTTAGTCCATCCGCACAAAACAGGCTTCACTCCTACACAAAGCACTATGCCTAATATCTGGCAATCGTATATGGCCTTAGATTCGCTAGGAACATCTTCCACTGGAGGCCTTGGTTATTGCTTCCAACATTAGGAAGGTGTCTGACTCTCTCCACTGTGAATACAAATATGCTACAATGCTAGGTATGGACTTGGGTTTGCCTTTCGTCAAGTGGACGAAGCTTCTTTACCCTGCCTCCCTGGCCACGATCAAAAATAGCACTTTGACATCAGAGGCTTTTGAGGTGGAGCTGGATACTCTGCAGGGCTGCCCCATTTCACCTGTTATTTGTGTTGGCTATGGAACCTTCGCCTGCACGGTTTGTTGGGGAATACACTGCCAGGGCCTGAGCATTGCCTCTAACTATACACCTCTCTCTATACGCAGTTGACATGTTATTGTATCTTAGGGGGGGAGAAATCGACATCCTGGAAGCGGTAGCGGTGATATCGGACTTTGGGATTTACTCAGGTCTTAAGGTCAATTGGACCAAGTCTTGTGTTTATCCCTTGAGGAGAGATTGCCCCTGAGCGTGTGCCTATCCCTTCGGCTCCGAAGTTTAGGTGGGAGTGTGATACAGTGCGCTACCTTGGAGTGGCTGTTTTCCGCACCCTGAATTTGTTTTATGAGGGGAACTGCGGGCATGTGTTGGCTGGGCTGCGTGGCTCCACTGCTTTCTGGATTACTTTACCTCTATCAGTAAGTTACAAAATGATTGTATCTCATCTTCTTTATCAGTTGGTAGCACTTCCATTGAGGTTACCCCAAAAATACATTCAAGAGCCGGATAGTCTGCTATTATCGCTCTACTGGGGCACTTTGCATTGCCATGTTGCCCTCTGGAAGTTGCGTTGGCCTGTGACTGACATGGGCCTAGCTGCTCCAGACTTGGAATTATATTACTTAGTGGTGCAGCTACAGTGGGTGACACGTTGGCGGTCCTTTTAATGGGGTTGTTTGGGATGCCCGAGTGTGGCCCTCCTTCCAAGGACTGCCTCTTGGGTTTTCTACTGACGCCAACATATGCTTCCAGAGTGCGGACCTCGAATATCCTGATTAGGACTGCGCATTATGTTTGGGCTCGTGCCCTGTGGCGGACTTGTATGCTGACTCTGTACTCCAGTAAAATTCTTCGGCATACGGGTTGCCTGGGGGGTTGGTCTGGTCTCCGAGGGTGGCCGATGGGTGGGGATTGATGTCCTGGGTGATCTTTTAGCAGGGGGAGAATTGTGTCCTTTTTCAGCTCTCTTGGAGTCCTATGATATACCGGTGATCCATTTCATACGTCATGTTGCCCTAGCACACACGATAAAGGAGTGCTGGAGTTCTGACATTGCGGAACATCTGGCGCATGACTGCTTGCGTCATCTCTTCCTTATTAGGGGTCAAACGAAAGCGGTGATGTTACTCTATAGGGCTTTTTTGGAGGAGGCGCGACCAGCTCTCACTACCCTCTGGCTACGTTTGTAGGTGGACCTCGGGACGCCTCTCTCTGATCCTTCTTGGAGGAAGATACTAGACGCTAGTTTTAAGGTATATAGAAATTCCAGCTTCAAACTTTTTTAGTTCTTTCTCAGGCCTATCTAACTCTATGACGTATTCATACTATGTTATGCATGCCCCCGATGCACCATTGAGGATGAAGATTTTTTCCACTTGGTATGGTCTTGCCAGCTCTTAATACCCTATTGGACAACTGTCCCCCACGTGGTCCGAAGAGAAACGGATAGAGACTTTCCTCTGAGTCTTTGCTTACTAGTTTTCCATGAACGCTTAGCGGCTAGGAAGGCTACTGATCGGTTCCTGGATTTAGCCTTGCTCCTTGCCTACAGGCAGTTGATCATTAGTTGAAAGCCTGTTTTGGGTCCTGACGTCTACCACTGGTAGAAGGAGTTGACAAAGTGGGCAGATTGCAAAAGGGAGACGATTCACAGGGAGGAGGCTCGTGGGGTTCGGAGGATGCCACTTTTTCCTGCCTCGGATGACATCTTGAATGGATTGAGGGGTCTGGGTGCTTGTGGATGGCTCCCCTACTGACTGCTCCGCATCGGCCTCTGACTCTGGAGCGTTGAGTACGGACTGCGGCCCCAGCTAGCTCTCCTTAGTGACCTACACCTCTCTGTGCTTTGTTAGTCCACCCTTGCTGTGAGTGGGGGATCATGGGATTAGTGCATGGCAGGCATTTCGGGAGGGGCGGTCTTACTCGGATATTTCTGTATCATGTACATTTCGTATCGGTGGGCCTTTACACCCCTTTTAAGTGATGGTATCCTACACCTGCTGGGTATATTGTTGTCGTTGTTGCTCACTGTACCTTCATTAAGTTATTTCACTATTGCTGATTTGTTTTTGAGTTAAGCCTGTCTGCATCTATGTTTCTAAACACATTGGTCTATTGAGGTGTGTTTAAAAAACGTTTAAAAAATATTTACAAAAAAAAATACTTTGGTTTTGTGTGTGTAAAAGCTGAACCCAACTATAACTTCCCAGTAACTCTTTTTTAGTATAAATATATGTATATGTATATGTATATATATATATATATATATATATATATATATACATATATATATATATACACATACACACACACACACACACACACACACACACACACACACACACACACACACGCACACACACACACACACACACATACTACCTACTGGCAGTCGCCAGTAGGTAGTTCTAGTTAGAACCTAGTTTCCATAGGAAAAGCGTTTTTTGATTTGCTAATAACTTTGGCATCGTTTGACGAATCTTCGTGAAATTCTCCAAAAACATAGTCTATCCAGGTCAGCTCCTATCCTGGGGGTGATTCGTCAAGCGGGGGCTGAGAAAAAAGAGGGGGTCCCAAAACGCATTTTTGGTGTGTTAATTTCCCTAGGAAATTTTGAGACAGGCAACAGCCCAAACTGCTGAACAGAATTACACCAAATTTGGTAGAAAAGTAGCTCTTGGTTCAGAAAGTGACTTTTCTTTTAAATGGTGTAAATCCGTTCAGTAGTTGCTGAGAAATTCAAAAAATAAGAGTCAAAAAATCAATTTCCCATAGGAAACTTTAGCCAAGGCTACAGCCCGAACTGCTTAAAGGAATTACACCAAATTTGGCAAAAAGAAAGTGCTTGATTCAGAAAGCGACTTTTTTTTTTTTTTAAATGGTGTAAATCCGTTCAGTAGTTGCTGAGAAATTAAAAAAATAAAAGTTTCGATATCTGGGGCAGCGATCGGTCCGCACATCCTCCGGACCACGCGCTTCACTGTGATTGGCTGCCAACACTCCAAACCAGGAAGTATTGGCAGCCATCTTGTGAACCGAGTCACAAGAAAAACAGTCAAAAAAAAGATTAAAAAGAAGAAAAGGTGGCAGGGTAGAAATACCCTGACCCCCTAGTTCTGCTCACGGGGGTCCCACAAGGACCCCCCAGGATCAAAAATAATTTTTTATTCAAAAATAAAAACTTCAGAATGCGTGCTGGATACGCGAATCCGGACGGGAAAAAAAAATGAAGCAGGGGCTGCCCCACTTCATTTAAATGAGCCCCTGGGTGGGCCAGGTTCCGGGGGCAATCCTATCATTATATTGCGGGGGCCTGCGGGGCTGGAGACTGCCACCTCCCTGGGGCTATGTAATTTTAGGAGTGGGACGGCACACGGCCCTCCCGCAGTCCCGGGGAGTTTTTGGGGGGCATCCTAGGCTCTCCCCCAAGCTCCGGGGATCGCCACTCCCCGGGGCTTTAATTAAATATGCTGGGGGGGGGTTTGCGGGCTCCCCAAAGCCCCGGGGAACACCACCTCTCCGGGGTTTTGAACAGAGAGGGAGGGGGGCTGCGCGTCTCCCCTGCTGGAGCCCTTGATGGCTCAGGGGACCGCCACTCCCCAGGGCTGGCTCTTGCAATGTCCCGGGGACCTCACCCCCAGGACGTTGTTGTTTGGTATGAGAGGGTGTAAGCATGTCTCGCACACTGTCATAGCAAACCCTGGTTGCTTCGTTGAAGCGAGAGGAGGAAAACCTGCTCTCGGTTCAATGAAGCAAAGCAGGATTGCTTTTGGGCAAGGGGATCTGTATGTTAGCAGGTCCCGCTGCCCAAAAAGAATGCCGGCTCCCGCAGGAGGAGGGGAGCCGGCAGGAGATCGTGGGGGCATTGGGGCTTCCCCCACGGTCACCAACAGAGAGGCCAGGCCCCAGGGGACGGTTCCCCGGGGCCAGAAGTGACCTGGGAGGGGGGGAGGGCCACGCGGCCCCCCTCCCATTGGGAAAAAAATATATATGTAGATGTGGGCATGCCTCGGGGGATGGGGTCCCTGAGGCGAATGTGAAATATTGAAAGTGAAAGCTTTTTATTTTTCAAAAAAGTTTGGAGTCGGGACTCTAGAGCGGCCCCCTAGTGTGAATACGAAAGGTGCGCGGCTCTCAGCGCAGCCCCCTAGTGTTAACGTGCTGGGTGCGCGGCTCTCAGCATGGCACTCAAGTACTTCTAAGGTCTTTAAAACACTGAGAAGCATATTCTCAAGGACACATCGCTGAGTTAACAGCACTTTATCGCAGCCAAAATGGTGATAAATTTAGCGCACCGTTCACAAGCTGGTGCAAACAGCCCATATCACCAGTTTACCAGCAATAGCAGCCTCAAAAAGCATAGTCAAGGATGGCCCCGGTAAATATTGCTAATGAGATGCAGAGTAGGTGTTCCCGTGCAAAAAGCAGCAAACACACCACTTTGTAACTTTCTCAACCACCAGCAAGATCGGTGATGAGAGTACAAAACAGGCGATAAAGTGCGTTAGCACCAGGAAGTTTAGACTTGCTCTCACCTGGTATAAAGTCGGACTACAACCTGCAACATGAAAGGGATCCCAGCCCACAGCCACACCTGAACGACAACAGATGCAATGGAGCCAACGATCTTGCAGCTCGGACACCCAACAGTGCCCCGACACCGCCCGCCACCAGCCCCTTGTCCGCCATACCCCCCTGACCCACCCCAGACAAACAAATTTGACAGCAACCTTCCAAAATCTGTAACGTAACAAATCGGGTGATGTCGCACAATTATAATAAAAAAGATGCATGTGAGATTGGACAAATGAGAATCTCAGTCATCTATTGATTTACATATAAAACATTTTATTTAAACAAAACAACAAAATAAAAGTAGGTACAGCCATGGCTTGTCATTCCTCGACAATCTGTGAATCGCAGCCTGCAGGACAAAAAGCAAGATAAGATTGTGCATCATGCGCCCATCAAAGGAGAGATAGAGAGAGAAAGAGTGAGAGAGAGGAAGAGAGAGAAAGAAAGAAAGAGTGCGAGAGGGAGGAAGAGAGAAAGAGAGAAACAGTGTGAGAGAGAGGAAGAGAGAAAGAGTGAGCGAGGAAGAGAGAGAGAAAGAGAGAAACAGTGTGAGAGAGACGAAGAGAAAGAGTGAGAGAGAGAGGAAGAGAGAGAAAGAGTGTGGGGAAGAGGAAGGAAGTGATGCAGAGGGAGAGTGAGTGCCGACAGCTCACCTTTCCGCCACCGGTGTGTCTCCAACCATGTGCCGGGACATACTGCAGCCCTCAAGCTCACTCATCGGAAACATAGTATAGAATCAGTAATGGCAGAGTACATACAACTGCACACGCCTAAATTGCTGTCCAGCCCCTGCGCACCCAGGCTGCTGCACCCCATCCACTCTCGCCGCCTAGAGGTGTCTGCCCGCCCTTGCGCACCCCGGCTGCTGCACCCCATCCACTCCCACTGGCCAGAGGTGTCTGTCTGCCCCTGCGTACCCAGGATGCTGCACACCATCCACTCCCACTGCCCAGAGGTGAGTGCCCGCCGCTGTACAAACAAGCCTCTCTGCTCACCTTCCGCCACCGGCGTGTGTCCAAAAGGGCTCACCACGTGCCGAAGTAACCTCCTCAGCCGTGACGTACACGCAGTCCAGCCAAGCTCACAATTGAAATCGGGTCTTGATTGCCAGGATGGTGTATGAAGGCCACGCATCATCGTAGTCTGCACACCCGCTCAGCTCTGGCGGCACTAACTCAGTGGAACTCAAGTCATTGCCACGTGGCGGGAGGCCTGTGTCGGGGGGGGGGTCTACAATCTGTGAATCACAGCCTGCAAGACAAAAAGCTCACCTTTCCGCTACCGGTGTGTCTCCAACCACGTACCGGGACATACTGCAGCCTTCAAGCTCACTCATCTGAAACATAGTATAGAATTAGTAATGGCAGATTACATACAACTGCACACACCTTCATCACTGTCCCGCCCCTGCGCACCCAGGCTGTTGCACCCAATCCACTCCCAACGCCCAGAGGTGACTGCCCGCCCCTGCGCACCCTGGCTGCTGCACACCATCCACTTCCTCCGTCCAGAGGTGTCTGCCCGCCCCTGCGCACCAAGGCCTCACTGCTCACTGCTTATCAAAGCTGAATCGTTTAAATTGGATGCAAATGCATTAGCAGAGAAAAATTATGCATGGTATGTGTTTAATTCATACCAATCCCTGCGTTTTCAGCCGTATATGAATGTTTTCTTTTCAGCGAAGTTTAAAAATGCGCTTTGAAGGTTACATATGGGAATAAACCCAACAAAGTAGGGCACGCAATCTTGGATTAAGCTGTGGCCGGATTCTAACTGTAGATTTTTGTGGATGGCCACAGGAAACTCTAGCACATATAGTATGTGTATGGCCCAAGTTGATTATTCTTAGATGTTCAGCTTCGAGACCATACGTTTTGATGAGCCGGGTGAGATCTGCTCGACAGGCCTTAATCATGTCACTGTCTGGTGAATCAATTCCATTATTATGTCAATTGGTAAAAAATGTATTGGCAGTTGAATAATGTCTGATACAATAAGGCAGATCTCCATTAATTTTATGGCTTTGGTGACTAATAGTTTTAATCGGCTTATAAATGTTATCACCTAATAACTTTTGTTGCGAGGGTGCTAATTTGAAATGTAACAATAGCTGGGTTACCATCACAGTAAATTGATGCACTTTTATTGTTTTGATATGATGGTCGTTGCAATTACTGCACATTAGCACTTTGAAAGGTAATTTGTGAAAGAAATGTACAATAGAAACTTCTCCGTTGCAGCACTTTATCAATAGCACTAGTAGAAATGAATGGTTATTTGTTAGACTATTAATCTGTTATGTACAAGGAAATAGTATGCTGCGCACGCAGTCACTTTAAAATGTAAAATTTGCAATATTATCCCGTAATTAAGGTTGTAAGGTGGTTAGATTTGAGCCGCTTCGTTACTTGGAGTCCCTGGTTGTTGCTTTCCTTACCTGCGAAGACTCCATTGCCCAGGGGGCCAAGCGGGACTGACCACGCGACGCACCTGTGTCCAGGGATTCAAAAACTGCTCGCCGCTCCCGCTGTGCGGGAGCCTCTTCGTTACTTGGAGTCCCTGGTTGTTGCTTTCCTTACCTGCGAAGACTCCATTGCCCAGGGGGCCAAGCGGGACTGACCACGCGACGCACCTGTGTCATTAGTGGTAGGACATAAATCTATCTCCTAGCTCCCGCCCCGCTGGACGAGCGCGGGCGCGTGCCGGGCGAAGCCCGGGCCAAGGGCGGGCCCGTTTGAGCCCGTTAGAGGCTGTGTCAGGCTGGGCTGGGCATACTCTCTTTCCCGCTCCTCCCGGAGGTCCTGCTGACTTATGGCTTGAGGACATTGCAAGTAGTATATTAGCTTTCCTTTGGCTGTGATTTAGACGTGACATACGCAGCCTGTGATTTCAACTGATGGTAAAAGTATCATGGCTACTGGAACTACGAGGTTGGTTTCTAAGGTTTCTAATGTGGCAGGTACTCTAGGAAATTGTATCACCCGTGCCAGTAATGTTCTTGCCTATGAGATTGCTGCCACAGAACGCCGTTTATCCTTGGACCCACTTTCAGTAAAACGTTCCTCATTGGGAGGTATCATGTTAGTACCTTCACCTGAAAAGTCCATGATTTTGCATTCCGATGGTCTATTAGATGAGTCACTGTTAACAGATTTAGTACCTGCAGTTTGTTCCATTTTATCTAACACCTTTGACGCAAAGGCTATAGAGCCCAATCTGCTAGCTCCTGAGCCTCCTCCATCTGCCCCCATTTTTACTAACTTTGCTACAACAAGATCCATGTCGGACCCGACTGCAAGAAGTAAGGGCCCAGGTGCAAACCCATCAGTTACAAAGGGGAAGAAACGAGAAGGCCCTACGAGGAACTCTACTAGGAAAAAACAAAAAAGCACGCCTAGTATAAACTTTGGTCCCAATCCCTTAACCCAGGAAAATGGTTTACCCAGAGGCCCTATATTTGACCCCGTGGTCCCTACTACACTTCCATCGATAGGGGAAGAGGATTCACGTGGCCTAATTAACGATGCTTTTTGGGCAAAAATGGAAACTATTATTGCTGGGAGCCTGTCCCCCCTAATTAAGCGCCTGTCCATACTGGAAGAAAAAATAGCATTGATTGCCAATGCTACTAATTCGATTTCTCCAGTAATGGCTCAGTTGAGCCAGGAGGTTCCATCTCGACAAACTGCTCTTCCATGCATTGACAAACCAAGTGAGTTGGGCCAAGATTCTAACCCTTCTTGTAATCCACCTCCAATTGGAAGGGACATTCTCTCTAACATAAATGGAATTATTGCTTCCCCACCTATCCCCCAACACGTGCAGGTCTCAGGTGGTATGAGTCGACCAGGGTGGTCTCCACAACACTCTGAATTACCCACAAGACATATGGGTCTGCCGAGAATTGACTTGCCCCCAGAGTGTAGTCCCTATGTTGTGGTTCTAACAGGTGTCCCTGAACTCCCCCCGGATAAAGCTGAACCATACTTGTACCTGAAGCATAAGGTAATCCACTGGTTGAATATAAATAGACCTCTCCCGTCCAAACTAAATGGGGAGATTATGATGGTACGTAGAGTGGCGTGGGTAGGCCGGGGTGCGAAAACCACAAGGGGAGATTGTATTGTTGTAAATTTTAGGGACAAAATGGTGGTTAAGTATCTGGGGGAAGGGGGGTGGACCAGTACAGTCGATGGAATCCAAACTTCCCTTTTACCACACTTCTATCCATTGGAAGTGTTTAACCATAGGATGGGCCCAAAGAAGCCATACGGGGTCTTAGGTGGGAAGGGCTTGGGATCACATGGAATCCCCTACGACTCACGTTTCACTATACCATGCCATAATAGGTTTAGCCCGCTTGAATGTGTCGATTGACTGCTTCCAGCTGTTGATGCTAGACCCAGTAATTCCATGCAGGGGGGGCCCATGTTCGGGCGAGTTGGCAGGTAACCCCCCGTTGCCAGGCTAGCCCACAGAATGATGGCGTGATAACTCGGAAGGAAAGGAATGTTCTGAGAATAGAGGGGGGTGATTGTAGTTCCCCCGCATCCGCCCTGATCCCTGAGCCAGATGATAGTTGTATCAAAGGGACACACCAGCTAACAAGGGTAAATGTATCAGAGAATTGTAATTCCAAGACAACCGAGTTCTACTTTGATATCCCTCCTAATTATTTGTTGTCCCCTAGGCTTACTATATCAACAGGGTTAACTGACAACTCTAGGGAAAACCCAAGAAATCCACCTGGAAACAATATCAACCCTCTACCTACACATTCCGACGTCCAATGCCCAAATCGTGTCGAGAGTCTAAAAATCCTATCGTGGAATGTGGCGGGCCTACCCTCCCTGATGGACTCTGCCGATTGGGGGGGAGTTCATTGATGAGCATGACATTTGCCTATTTCAGGAAACATGGGCACTGAAGGCTTACCACCGCCTAGGGTATGTCACTTATTGGGAACCGGCAGTGAGGGCCACAAGGGGGAGGCCATCTGGCGGGCTGACAATTTGGGTGCGGACGCACTTGGGCTGTGCAATCAGGAAAATCAACACTGACTCGGCTGATATTATGTGCCTAGCTATGGCTTTTCGGGACAACCACGAGCTGAGATTAATTAACATCTACTCTTGCCCAGTGACTTATGGCCAGGTTTCCAGCACTCTTACTAGTTTAGAGGAATTTTTTAGCTCATCTACCAATCCAGATCAACTGATCATTGGTGGCGATTTTAATTGCCACTATGAACCTTTGAATGGGTTGCCCATTCCAGTGTCACAGGAAGAGGACCAAGTATGGGCAATTCCCTTATGTAACTCATATACTACGAGGGGATGGACACCCTTGGTTCTCCAACTTACCTCGCTTACCCTCTCTTTTTCACTAAGGGCATGTAATGGAAGGTTTCCGGCAGATAATCCAGGGAAATTTACATTTGAAAGAAATGGACAAGCTTCCACTATTGACTACATATTGCTCAGTATGGGATTGTGGTCTAGGATCCTGGATTTCCAAGTAAAGCAACGATGTGAAAGCGATCACAACCCCATTGTTGCAACTATGGAGGGTTTCAGAAATAGTTTACATCAGGGCAGAGACTTGGTTCCTCTAACGGCCTTGGTCACAACCTGTGGCGCCCGAAGAGTTAGATGGGAGAAGATCGCCCAATCCCAAAGGGAGTTAAAAGATATGTATAGGGAGATTTATCCCCTCTTGGAGAGGACGCTGGGTAAGGTTGCTCCGGTAGAGGGCCCTCCAGATCAGGTTATGATAGGAACCACACATGTAGAACTCTGTGGCATTTTGGCGGCCCACTTTTACGGGGAAACCAGGAGGAAACCGGAAGCTACGAGGGGGAAAAATGGTTGGTACAATAAACCCTGTAGGGAAGCCAAGATAGCCCTTTTAACAAACCTAAAAAAGGGAAATAAGATACTGATTAAGGAAGCGAGAGTATACTTTAAGAAAGTTACCGAAGAAGCCAAAAAAGATTGGGAACTTAATAGATGGGAGGAGATCTCTATTGCATTAAAGAAAAGGGACTCAAGGTCATTTTGGAATTTGGTTAAAACAGGGTCATCAAGTTCCCAGCACGCAGTACAACCTAACCTAGGGGAGGAAATATGGTGTCGTCATTTTGAAGACCTTTATGCCTCTAAAATAACAGAATCAGACGTCCCTGCTTCCCTGCTTAATGAAACCACACACCCTTATTTGAGTGTGGCTCAAATGTGTACGCTTGCAGAAGTTAAAATGGCTCTGAGTAAAGTTCTCCCAAACAAGGCCCCTGGCCTGGATAGGATCCCAGGTGATTTATATAAGAGTGAGCCGGACATCTGGGTTCCCTATCTTCGGGCTCTTTTTAATGCAATCTTGGCTGGAATGCCGCTACCTCCGACATGGGCCGGCGCAGAGATCATACCTATTCACAAAAAGGGCTCCCCCCTTGATCCGGCAAATTATAGGCCGATCAGTTTAATTGATGTGGCACAGAAGATCTTTGCGCGTATTTTACTAGGGAGACTCCAAGAATGGATGGACGACTCCAACATTTTAACACCACTGCAGGCGGGCTTTAGAGCTAAAATGTCAACAATAGACCAAATGTTTAGATTACAGATGATACACTGGAAATCTATCATTTTAGAAGGAGGCAGCCTTTACCTCTCTTTTGTAGATCTAAAGTCTGTCTTCGATATGGTAAATCGTCGACAGCTGTGGGAGTTGTTAAAAGGGATGGGAGTGCCCCCCTACCTATGTCATCTACTAGAGCATTTACACAAAGATACCTTTGCCAGAGTTAGGTTCGGCCTAAATGGGGAATTAACCGCCCCTTTTCGAGTTGAGAAGGGAGTCAGGCAGGGCTGTGTACTTGCCCCAACCCTCTTCTCTCTTTTTTTAAATGAGTTGGTCGATGAACTCTTGGACCTAAGAGATGTAGATGCTCCCAGGTTGGCGGGCAGGAAAATACCTGCACTAATGTTCGCAGACGACACCCTGCTTTTATCCAGGACCCCTATGGGGATGGAAAGACTCCTGGATGGATTTGCTTCATTTTGCAGGAAAAGGAACCTGGTTATTAATGTGAGTAAGACCAAATATATGGTTCTTCACGCGGACACTACAAATTGTCCCATTCCAAAATTGGACGGATTATATCTAGAACGGGTGAGCATTTTTGATTATCTGGGCTTGACACTCAATAATAAAATGAATTGGGGTCCCCAGATATCAAAAGCTAATTTAAAATTTACACAGATAACAGGGGGCATTCTAAAGATGTATAAAGTAAGTCCACTAAAGTTAATTAGCCCATTAGTAGAGGTATACAAGGCTCAGGCGAGAGGGGTGGTGGCTTATGGTGCTGAACTCTGGGGTCACAATCCAGCCCAGATTTTATCTAAGTCAGAAAACCATTTTATGAGACAACTACTGGCACTACCTATGAGTACCCCCCTCCACCCTCTCATAATGGACCTGGGCATACATCCAATTGCCGACCTGGTAGCTTCACGTCCGGTCATGTACTGGCGTCGACTATGGAGCACCCCCGAGCTGGTTAACTTCCAGGAGGAATTGAAATCTATTCTGATGCTCGCAAAGGCAGGCGCCATTCCGTGGCTAGCCTACGTAAAAAAATCTATGAGGGCAATCGGGAGAGAAGATCTTTGGTATACACCCGAGGAGTCATGCCCCGTGTTACCAAAAAAGATCCTGGCCAAAGCTTTGGAGGAATATAACTTGATGCAGATTTTACGGTCAGAGAATACAATCAATCTGACTTCGGTATTCCTCGAGGTGAAAATTGGATACAGCTTTGAGCCTGCACTAGATTTGATACATCCGTTAATTGCCAAGAAACTATACATGCAGTTTAGACATGGATCACTCCCCTTATTCTCTATAACAAACAAGTGGGCTGGTTCTAGTAGACATCCATGTCCTGGTTGTGGTATTGATGGAGACAGAGGTGCACGTTATATTTTTTTGTACGGCTTATAGAAACCCCCGTAGAAAATGGATCATTCAGCTTGCCAAAAATTTGGGGGTTAGAAATTATAGAGATTTGTTGAGGCTGCTGAAATATGATACTTCGCCTGTATTTGTTATAGTGATAGCTACATTTTTATTTTCAATGTGGCTGATTAGAAGACGTTTAATACTATGACAAGGTATCTCTCTGCACCACTTTTTTAACTACAGTGATAAATTTACTGTTTTGGTCTAAGTGCATATTTATATGTCTTTTTAAATCACATTTTTTAATGTCGTTCTTTTTATCATCTTTACTGTTTTAGAATAATGTAATGTATGAACTTTTATGGCTGATAGCCGAAATAAAGTTTTCTGACTGACTGACTGACTGGTTAGATTTGAGTTTATTGATAAGTTTTTAAATTGTATATATGGGACAGTTTTTTTTATGTGATGAGAAGATGTTTTGCTTGCAATGTAAATGTGTATTTTTTTGAGATGTGAAGATGTTGTGATTGCAATGATTTTAATTAATCAAGCAATAAAGATTATAATTCAGTACATTCTTGTGCCTCATTAATAGGTGGTTCCCGAAGTAAAATAGTGCTGTACTACCTTGTAAATATAACATCAAATGTCGTCAACCAATAGTTTGAAAGTTCAAAGGGAATAGCACTAAAAAAAGTAAAGCATTTTAGGGAAAAAAATCATCTTGATTATGTTACATCTTCTCACTATTGTGAGGTATAAATTATTAAATCTAATGAGCTCTATGTTGGTCTTCCCTATGAGAGGATCCAAATTCTCTTTAACAATTTAGACTAAGTCAGATGAAATACTGATACCCAGGTATACCGCATTTCTTACAACCGATTGTCTATCATCAAAAACTTGTTGTTGGTAACATTTTGGGTATTGTCTTTTTTCACAGAGTATCCTGAGATCACCCCAATTTCTGAAGCTTCCTTCTCAATTATCTTGAAAGAAATTTCTGGTTTGGGGGGTTGGTAGGGATGTGTCATCTGCGTATGATAGGATTTTGTTTTCATATCCTTGCACTACCACTGGTGGGGTTGCTGCGTTTCTCTCTAGTTTTCGTATAAACGGATAGATATATATTGCAAACAAAAGCAGAGAACAAGGAAATCCTTGTCGCGTCCCCCGTGAAATCTCAAAATGTGCAGTTGTATCACCTGAGACAAAGATATTTTCTAAAGGATAGTAATATAGGGCTTTTATTGCCTTTATAAACCCTGGTCCAATACCCATCATTTGCATCTTCTCCCAAAGAAAGTGCCAGAAGACCCTATCAAATGCCTTTTCCGCATCAAGCAGGATCAAGGATATAGGGTCTTCTGACACTTGCAGTGCATCAAAAAGAGTCATAACTCTCCTAGTATGATCTGTGGTGTCCCTCCCAGAAATAAGGTCATGTTGTCGATTGGAAACTATCTTTGGTATCACCTGCGCTAGCCGTACTGCTAAGACTTTAGAATAAATGTTGGAGTCTCCATTTATTACAGTTATTGGGCAATATGACCCAAGTTCTACAACAGGTTTATTCTTTTTTTTTAAAGACAACAATTTTGGCCGTAGACCAAGATCCGGGGGGGATGACGGAATAATAAAGTCATGTTCTTTCAGTTGGTGCGCAAATGTTCTATAGAATTCTGAGGGGATCGAGTCAGTACCTGGGGCCTTGCAGGAGGGGAGACTAGTCACAGTGCAATACATCTCATCCCATTGAAATGTCACTTCCAGGACCTCTCTCTCCTCTATAGTCAATTTATTTAAAGGTACTGCCGTCAGAAAATCAGCTATATTGCTCAGAGTTACTTTTAATGCTTTGGGAGTATAGGAGTTGATAATACGTCCGGAAGGCGGCCCTGATCTTAATAGGGTCAGAGACTAACCCGTGGATGGGATCTCGAATTTCTCGCACTTCACTTGCCATACTTTTCTGTCTAGCTCTCACAGCCAAATGATGCCCTACTTGTTCACTACATTAATGCATTTTTTCTTTCCGAACCGTGAGCTTATCTGCTGCCCTATTTGCAAAGATCTCGTTTAGCACTGCCCTTGCTGAGGTTACCCCTAGTTGGGCCTCCCCAGTTCCTCCTCCCTGGTGGACTACTCTAACCAGATTTTCCTCTGCTGCGGCTAAAATGTCTTTTATAACTTGAGTGCATCGTTTCTCCTCCTTCCCTCAGTTCAACAAAAACCACAATGTCTCCCGCCGTATACATGCCTCCTTCGTATCCCAAACCACATGCTGCCAATATTTTCTTCGAAAAATACAGGGATCCAACTTCTCATATGTCTACAGTAGTCCTTATTTGCCATCAGGGCATGCTCAAAGCTGCATGATGTTCTTAGTTTTCATCCCAACTCCCTAAACTTCTAAAACTAGGGGTTTATGATGTGATAGGAAATGAGGGTAGCACTCAATTTTACAATTAGATGTCAATACATTTGACATCAGAAAATAGTCCAATCGGGCATATGATTGATGGGAGGCTGAGTAATATGTATACCCGTGCTCTAGAGGTCTCCTCTTACTCCATAAATCACTTAAACCGTGATCCTTGTAATACCTTTTAGGGCTCAATACACTTTGGGTTTCCGACCTGTATATTTTTGATGTTCTCCTATATCCCAGATGCTGGGCAAATTAATGATCAGATCCCCACATAAAACAATTGGCTGGGACCAGTGTGTCAGCTCAGTGGATAATCATTCAATGACATAGGGTTCATCCAATATGCTCCCAAAGACAGAGCACAGTCTAAATGTAACTCCATGTATAGAATGACACTCCACCATGACTCATCTGACCTTGTTTGTCAACCCATACTTGAGAGAATGGTATGTCACTAAATTGGGCTAAGATTGCCACCCCCCAATATGCGCACCTTGTGATGTCCCCCCTATCAAACTATAGCCAAGTGAATTTAAAACATCTCTCCGTGAACTTTCAATATGTGACTCTTGCAGACAAACAATATCTTCCTTCAACGTCAGAAGGCCCATCGAGACACTAGCTCTTTTCCTAGTATCATTCAACCCACAGATATTGATAGAAGCAATGCGCACCTTCCATTGTCCTCCATTACAGATTTTTACAATCAGAACCGTGTTTCCTATTTCCAGACATTCTTAGGACACAGCACCCAGCCATTTTGGCCTTTGAAAAGTCCCTTATAATAGTCTCTTCACTTGTGAGCGTGTGGGATTCCCTCCTCCCCCCCCAAACCACCTCGCAATCAAAACCCAAAAAGACCCCTCCCTTCCATTGACAGGCCGCTGTGACAGCTTCTTTCCAGTGTCAAGCTTCGGTTTCCCTTCGCCTGACACTTAGTCTCCTTGCCTTCTGCCTCTCCCTCCGTTGCGGACTTCGCAGCCGCACGGCGCCTACGTTGTAGCGGGCATGGCTGACCTGGCTGCCACAGTTTAGTCGCGCCCATGGCCGCTGCGAGTGGTAGTCTTGTTTTCACCGGTTGAGCACCTCTCCCTGTCATTTCTTCAAGTAGACCTTCTCTTTGAGCCTGAACCTTGAACAGAAGTATGAGAATCCTTTGTGTCAGCTTAAGAGTCACCACAGAAGCCAGGTACAGTATAATCCGTCGACCTGCACTGAACCTTTGAACACAGTATCTATGGTTTCCAATTCCGTCCAAGGTCACCACAGTTACTTTCCCAGTTCTCCACTATTACACCGGGTTTACACTGAAAGCCTCGCGTAGCTCAGGCGTTGTAGTTGACCGAGGAGCTATCGAGGTGGGGGTGGAGCAGCGAGCAGCGGGAGGATGTTGGCGAGAATGTGGCCAAACGGCTAGGGTGGTCGATCTCGGAGCTGGGGAACCGGGTTCGAGTCTCTGCAGGGACGCTCAGCACTCTGTGATTCTAGGCAAATCACTTAATCTCCCTGTGCCTAACAAAAATGAATGTGTGTCCATATGTAATGCAACTGGTGCTCATGTAAAGCGCTCTTATAACTCTGGGTCTAGTTAGCGCTATATAAAACTCCCACCCCATCCCCCCAAAAATGTTTAAACAGATGCCATCTTCGCTTCGCTCACGGCCCATTTGTGGTGGACAACACCAAGGTGTCTCTGTATCCGGACTACTTTCTTGGTTCAAACGCAGAAGGCATACATCCTGGCAGTGAAGAAGAAGATGCGCGATATTGGGCTGCTGTACTCCTTGCTCTTCCCCACTCGCCTGCAGGTCCAGTCTGAGGATAATGTAATTTTTTTCTGAGATACGTCTGTGGCTTGGGACTGGATTGAACTTCAACAAGAGCATGGTGCGACCGGAGACATCTGGGCCTAAACTCTCTTCTCGCCCCCCAAGCGGTCAACCTTCCCGGCAGCGAACGACGACATGTCCTTTTAAGAAGCAGGTGGCGCTGAAACAGTTGGGAGCAGCTGAGATTGCTGCCACTCTGGGATCTAGCGGGGCCCTTCTTCTCCAGTGAGACACTTCTCCTCTTCAGATTCTGAGGACTGTACTACCCCTGGTCTTGAAGACATTCTGCCTGGTGATACTTCCAGGTCTACCTTGCTTATATACAGTGTTCATGAGGTGGGATGGTTTGCTGGCTGTTGATCAATTGTTCACTATCTCTGCTTCTACATAACAGGTTTGTGGCCTCCGAGCTGGGTGTGCGGGTGGTGGTTTGCTGGTTGCGTTTTATTGCCATATGGTCTTCCTTGATTGTAGGCTTTTTGTTGGTTCCTATTTCGTAAATGTGTGTGGGGTTGTTTGGATAGGATGGTTGCATGTCTCAGTCCTTGAGGGTTGTTGGGGGACCTGTTGGGTTAGTGTTCTGTGTTTTGTTGTGTATTTGTTAGTTTGTCAGCGGTGGTACGTGCAAAGCTATGGCGAAGTGTGTTTGGTACAATGGGGCCCTCCTAGTTCCATGAGGTCCTTCTGCCCGCTGGTTCAAGGGCAGTTCTTTTTCTTTCTGTTTTACCACCCATGGCTACGCAAATTAAGTTGCCTACATGAAATGTGCAGGTGCCTCTCTTCCCTTTCTAAGCGTTATAATGTGTTGCCCTACTTAAAGCATCGAGGGGGAGCATGTCACGCTTCTCCATGAGACCCACCTTACAGAGCCTTAGGGCTGCATCAGTCGGGACGATGGTGGGGCCAGCTTTATGCTACTTCTTATTCTGCTTTTTTACAGGGTGCTCTTATTTGGATAAGGCCATGGGTCCCTTTCCGCTTGAATAGCGCGGTCACAGACCATGGGGTTGTTACGTCTTAGCGTGGTCGCCTACTGTAGGGTGTTTGGGGATAATTTTAACTGTGTGGAGGATTTGAGTCTGGATCAGTCTCATCCACCTTTACGTGGTGTGCCCGCGTGCAGGCTGGCAGCAGCGGCCCATTTATGGTCTGGACAGTGAGATTTAATAGATTGTTGGTGGGATCATGACCTAGAAGCTTGTGTACTTCTACCGCTCTGAACTACATGATCTTGAGGTTCAACTTGACCGGCTTTATATGTGTAGGGCGCTTTATGGCCGAGTGGTTGGGCTGGAATATTGTACTGAAAATTTATTCTGATCATGCTCTTGTGCTGGGCACATTCCAATAGTTCATGTGTGCCAACCTGGTGCTTTAATCCGGCACTTTTGGATGATCAGGCCTTTCGAACATTATTGGGGGAGCACATTCATCAGTACTAGAGTGATGACGCTGGTTCAGCCTCATCTACGGGGAAGGAGTGGGAGGCTATGAAGGTGGTGATCCGGGGGTATTGTATTTGTACAAGAGTGGGAGTTCGCACACAACTTCTTTTGAATATTTAATGGCAGGAGGAGGTGTTAAATGGTCTTCCGAGTGGCCTGGAAGGGACTCTGGATGGGAGGGGATGCCTGCTGGAAGAGCGTGAGAGGTTGTTTGAGCTCGTGCAATGTCTTTGTTGTTTTGATTATAAGGCGTATGCCGCCAGGGCACATGCTGCGCAGGATAAGTCAGGCAGGATGCTGGCATGGCTACTGCGAATTGTTGAGGGAGGTTGCTCTACACTTCAGTTACGTGATCCTTTGGGGCACGAGATATTCACTCAGGAGGAGATCAATGCAGTGTTTCTGGAGTACTACCCTGAGCTGAACCCTTCAGGGGTGGTGAGTGCTGAGGGAGGAATGCAGAATTATGTGGCAGATGCTTCTCCGGTGTCCCTTGAGTCAGCTGTGGCAGATCAACCGGGTGGAGATATTGCTGAGAAGGAGTTACAGGAAGGAACTAAGGAGAATGCGAGGGTAAGGTATCTGGCCTCAATGGGCTTCCAATATAATTCTACGCAGCCTTTGCATTGGATCTTGTTTCTGAACTAGTGGCACTTTTCAATGATTCCCGGTAGCATGGTCAGCTTACGCCCTTGCTACGGCAGGCAGCTGTTTTGTCCCTCCCTAAAAAAGATAAGAACTCTCTCTCCTTGGTTCTTACAACCCTCTTACTATGTTTGATGCAGATTACAAAATCTTAAGTAAAAGTTTGGAGACTCAGTTGCTTTCTCATATGTGCTCTTTAGTCCATCCGCACAAAACAGGCTTCACTCCTACACAAAGCACTATGCCTAATATCTGGCAATCGTATCTGGCCTTAGATTCGCTAGGAACATTTTCCACTGGAGGCCTTGGTTATTGCTGCCAACATTAGGAAGGTGTTTGACTCTCTCCACTGTGAATACAAATATGCTACAATGCTAGGTATGGACTTGGGTTTGCCTTTCGTCAAGTGGACGAAGCTTCTTTACCCTGCCTCCCTGGCCACGATCCATAATAGCACTTTAACATCAGAGGCTTTTGAGGTGGAGTGGGATACTCTGCAGGGTTGCCCCATTTCACCTGTTATTTGTGTTGGCTATGGAACCTTCGCCTGCACGGTTTGTTGGGGAATACACTGCCAGGGCCTGAGCATTGCCTCTAACTATACACCTCTCTCTATAAGCAGTTGACATGTTATTGTATCTTAGGGGGGGAGAAATCGACATCCTGGAAGCGGTAGCGATGATATCGGACATTGGGATTTACTCAGGTCTTGAGGTCAATTAGACCAAGTCTTGTGTTTATCCCTTGAGGAGAGATTGCCCCTGAGCGTGTGCCTATCTCTTCGGCTCCGAAGTTTAGGTGGGAGTGTGATACAGTGCGCTACCTTGGAGTGGCTGTTTTCCGCACCCTGAATTTGTTGTATGAGGGGACCTGCGGGCATGTGTTGGCTCGGCTGCGTGGTTCCACTGCTTTCTGGATTACTTTACCTCTTTCGGTAAGTTACAAAATGATTGTATCGCATCTTCTTTATCAGTTGGTAGCACTTCCATTGAGGTTACCCCAAAAATACATTCAGGAGCCGGATAGTCTGCTATTATCGCTCTACTGGGGCACTTTGCATTGCCATGTTGCCCTCTGGAAGTTGCGTTGGCCTATGATTGACATGGGCCTAGCTGCTCCAGACTTGGAATTATATTACTTAGCGGTGCAGCTACAGTGGGTGACACGTTGGCGGTCCTTTTAATGGGGTTGTTTGGGATGCCCGAGTGTGGCCCTCCTTCCAAGGACTGCCTCTTGAGTTTTATTTTGACGCCAACATATGCTTCCAGAGTGCGGACCTCGAATATCCTGATTAGGACTGCGCATTATGTTTGGGCTCGTGCTCTATGGCAGACTTGTATGCTGACTCTGTACTCCAGTAAAATTCTTCCTTTGACAATTCGGCATTGGGGTTGCCTGGGGGGTTGGTCTGGTCTCCGAGAGTGGCCGATGGGTGGGGATTGATGTCCTGGGTGATCTTTTAGCAGGGGGAGAATGGTGTCCTTTTTCGGCTCTCTTGGAATCCTATGATATACCGGTGGGCCATTTCATACGTCATGGTGCCCTGGCACACACGATACAGGAGTGCTGACATTGCGGAACATCCGGCGCATGACTGCTTGCGTCATCTCTTCCTTATTAGGGGTCAAACGAAAGCGGTGATGTTACTCTATAGGGCTTTTTTGGAGGAGGCGCGACCAGCTCTCACTACCCTCTGGCTACGTTTGTAGGTGGACCTCGGGACGCCTCTCTCTGATCCTTCTTGGAGGAAGATACTAGACGCTAGTTTTAAGGTATATAGAAATTCCAGCTTCAAACTTTTTTTGTTCTTTCTCAGGCCTATCTGACTCTATGACGAATTCATACTATGTTATGCATGCCTCCGATGCACCATTGAGGATGAAGATTTTTTCCACTTGGTAATGATCGAGTCTCTACCTATGTATTTATTCAATGACCGAGACAAAGTTACATAACCAAAGATTTCCCCACTGCCAGAGGTAACATGGTTGCGAGCGCTGTCCACAGCAGAATGTAATGTGGTAGGACCCAGGGGCAGCATCATGCATACATAATGAACACACGGACACAGTTAGCTAGATAGTGGAACTTGGTACGGACACGTGCGCTCGGCCCCTTTTTATTACCAGGGTCACATGTCCAGTGACGTCTGTGCTGGATGCGTGTGGGGTGAGTGTAAGCCAGACCTCAGGGAATGGTTGGTGCTGGCAACAAGTACAACATTAATCATCGGATCACTCACAGAGATTCAATCATAAAGGGTCCATGACATGTGCTGCACTAAGGTAGGGGCACCAGATGTGAAATAATACACATATGATTCTATCGTAATGGGTTCATGACTTGTGGTACACTGAGGTAGGGGCAGCAGATCTGAAATCATACACAAAAGATTCTACCATAAAGGGTCCATGAGTTGTGGTGCACTGAGGTAGGGGCATCAGAAGCATTCAACGTGTGCACAGCTAGCGATGATGTGTGGTCCGGGAGGGCCGCACTGGCAGCAATATCTGTTGTCTACTGGACTACGTCATCTGCAATCGCAACTCTATCTGAATTGTGAGCCCTGCTGTCTGCATTGTAGATGGAAGGCAATAGGCAGCACAGACATTGAGGAATGCTTTTTGTCACTTCCTCTTGACAAAGTCCGAGGACATAAATTACAATTCTGTCTACAATTAATAAATCATGTCTCAATGTAAATTGTGAGCTCTGCTGACCGCAGTGTGGGCGTATGGAACAAAGGATGAAATATGTATGGACTACATTGTCGAAATGTGTAGGTTTCAGGGATGTTATTGTTAGTTGCCTAATGGACTCTGAAATTAATGAATCAAGACTGAATTTGAATTGTGAGCCCTGCTGACCGCAGTGTAGGCCGGAGGCAGCGGTCAGGAAGGTCCCACAGCCACGTGGCGTTAACTTGAGCTGCACAGACTTAGTGGCAATTGAAGCACTCAGCGTGCACACAGCCTGCTATAATGCGTGGTCCGGGTGGGCTGCACTGGTAGCAATGTCTGTTGCCTACTGCACTGCATCATCTGCAATCGCGACTCTATCTGAACGGTCAGCCCTACTGACCGCAGTGTAGGCCGGAGGCAGCGGTCAGCAAGGACAGACAGCCACGTGGCGTTGACTTGAGCTTCAGTTAGTAGTACCAGAACCACTCAGTGTTGTGCAGCCAGCGATGATGCGTGGTCTGGGCGGGCCGCAGTGGGAGCAATGTTTGTTGCCTACTGGACTGCGTCATCTGCAATCACGACTCGATTTCAGTTGTGAGCCCTGCTGTCTGCAGAGTAGATCGAAGGTAGTAGTCAGCACAGATATCGAGGAATGCTTTTTGTCATTTCCTCTTGACAAAATCCGAGGACATAGAGTACAATTCTGTCTGCAATTAATAAATCATGTCTCAATTTAAATTGTGAGCTCTGCTGTCCCCAGTGTAGAGTGCCATTCAGTGTTCCTTTGGACTTGCAAGATGAATTTGGTCATTGTAGTAAAGCTATAACTGATATAAAATAAGTTCTTGAAGCAAGGATACTAAAAGGATATTATTAAGGTTTTAGGGACGTTATACTTAGTTGCCTCCTGGACTCTGCAATTAATGAATCAAGACTCAATTTTAATTGTGAGCCCTGCTGACCACAGTGTAGGCCAGAGAGAGTGGTCAGCAAGGGACCACAGCCACGTGGATTTGACTTGAGCTGCACAGTTAGTGGTACCTGAAGCACTCAGCGTGTGCGCAGCCAGCGATGATGCGTGGTCCGGGCGGGCCGCACTGGATGCAATGTCTGTTGCCTACTGGACTGCGTCATCTGCAATCGCGACTCTATCTGAATTGTCAGCCCTGCTAACCGCAGTGTAGGCCGGAGGCAGCGGTCAGCAAGGACAGACAGCCACTTGGTGTTGACTTGAGCTGCACAGAGTTAGTGCCAGCTGAAGCATTCAGCGTGTGCGCAGTCAGCGATGATGCGTGGTCAGGACGGGCCGCACTGCGTTATCTGGAATCGCGACTCGATCTGAATTATGAGCCCTTCTGTCCGCAGTGTACATCGAAGGCAGTAGTCTGTACAGACATAACTATGTGGTGCTGTGCCACTTGGTTCCAGGGGGCCTGTGTCGAGGAGGCCGGCAATCACGGCGGAGGCCTTGTGGCAGGGTGAGGGCCGCCGCTGTGGCAGACACGTTGGCCTTCCCAGAAGTGAACCACACCCAGAGTCCCGGCCTATTTATTCACACTCCTACGCTGGAGTGGCGTACGTTGGACTAGCCAACTCCGCTTCCGCTTCCAGGGGGGGACAACACAGCTACATGACTGAGATCTTTCCCACTGCCTGAGGTAACATGGTTGCGTCCACTGTACACAACACTACAAACACCAGCAGTATATATACACATGGAGAGGTCTGTGCTCTGCATAGTGAGGTCTGTCTAGCACATTACCGCTACACTTGGCATTGTGTGCATTGTTATTGATGGGTGACTTGCGTCCTAAACACATACTTGGTTGCCACATCTCCTAACATTCAGCTATTGTGTGGCTGAGGGGCCATGCCATTTTGGGAAGATCTGCTGTCCTGTTCTGCGCTGCCTCGGTGGTAGTGGGGGTGGTGGTCCTGGGGGGGAGGTCCTGGGAGTGGTGGTGGTGGGTGTTGTGGTCTTCTTGGGTGTCGGAGCTGTATGATCAGTAACTCTATGACATGTGCTGGTCTTCAGATGTGGCTCTGGGCTAGGCTCCCTTTCATACTGTAGGTAGTCTTACTGCTAACGTGGCTTTTTGCCTGTTTTTGGATCGCACCGGCGATTTGGCTGGTCATTGAAAATATCGAGAAGTGGTGTTTTTGAAATATTTTTGCATGGGAATGCCTACTCTGCATATCATTAGCGTTAGTTGTCGCTCTCATTTGTGGCGATTTTTTTAGTGGAAGCTATCGCTGGAAAACTGGCAATATTGGCAGTTTTCACCAGGTTGAGAATGGAATGATAGTTTAAAATCACAGAAAAAAACATAGGTTTAATGACCATTAAAATGAGAAATTAGCATTTAAAAAACCTTAGAAATTCACTGGAAAAAACCATAGGTTTCAGGCACGTTATAGTTAGTTGGACATTTCACTCGTACAAAACCATAGAAATTCCCCCGTTATAGTTAGTTCAGCTAACTATAACTCGCACACCCGCAATGCACTGCTGATGACGTCACATATTACATCATTCATGACATGGTCAGTGACATCACTGATGACCTCTCAAATGACATCACTGATGACATCATCCACGTGAAAATCTGATGCACCTCTTCACACTCTATTATAAGGATTAGTTACTTACCTGTAATCCTAGTTCTCTTCCAGGGGTATCCTCATCAAAGTCATAAGCACTAGAATATTCCCGCCCATGCGCGGGATCCCGGAAACACAATCATATATGTGACAAACATATATGTATCTATATATATATATATCTATATATATCTATATCTATATATCTATATATATATATCTATATATATATATATCTATATATCTATATATATATATATATATATATATATATATATATATATATATATATATATATATATATATATATATATATATATATATATATATATATATATATATATATATATATATATATATAATAAAAAGCAAATGCAGCCTTTCATAACCAGAGCTGAATAATGCTGTATGGACTCCCCTGTATATCATGAACAATACCTTAAAAAAAAGGGAAAAACAACAACAAAGTATGTTTGAAAACTGCTTTAATGCTTAGCACTTAGCACAATCTCTCAGCAAGGACTGAAAGCATTGACAGCTCACAGGCTGCATTGCAGGAAACATAGCCCAGAAAAGCTGAAAAGCTAACCCATAGCAACACAGAAGTAAACTGGCACCGTGCCTTTAAGGCAGCCATGACCCCCAGCTTCCCATCATGCCTCAGGGGTGACAGTTAGGTCAGTTGTTCTTTGCGGTGACTCAAAAGCCATGACACAAAGAGTTGACAATTCCTTAAAAACAAGGTTCCTTTGCCCGGGGAGGCGGGAGGGTTGCTTATGACTTTGATGAGGATACCCCTGGAAGAGAACTAGGATTACAGGTGAGTAACTAATCCTTCTCTTCCAGGGGATCCTCATCAATAGTCATAAGCACTAGAATCGAATAGCAAGCCTCACCTCATCCACCTGCGGGCAAAGGAAAAAAATGATTAATAATCAAGCTCAGATAACTAAACTTGACAACCCAGATATCGTATTATCTGAATAGATTCCTCAAGGAGGCTTGGCCTACTTGAGTATCCTCCCTGGAATCAATTCAAGACAATAATGCCTTGTGAAAGTATGTACCGATCTCCAGGTTGCTGCCTTGCAAATCTCTGCCATTGGAACATCATGCAAGAAAGCTACTGTAGCCGCTTTCCCCCTAGTGGAGTGTGCTTTAGGTGACAACAATAGGGGTTTATTTGCCAACTGGTAAGCCAATTTTATACAGGACACTATCCATCTCGAATTGGACCTTTTGGAAGCTGGAAAACCTGTCCTCATGGAACCATAATTTAAAAACAATTGATCTGATTTCCTTATGCCTTTTGTTCCCTCCAAATAGAACTTGAGTACTCTCTTAAGGTCTAAGGAGTGGAGTGACCTCTCCGCAGGAGTAGCGGGATTGGGAGAAAAGGATGGTAGGGAGATTGACTGTTTAACATGAAAATCAGATACAACTTTTGGCAAAAAAGCAGGGTGAGTCCTTAACACTGTCCTGTTGTGGTGAAAAATAGTATATGGCTCTTTTGCAGACAGCGCTTGGATTTCACTTACTCTGTGCGCTGATGTTATCGCCACTAAGAAGGCGGTCTTCCATGTCAAATGCTACAACGTGGCCTTATGGATGGGCTCAAAAGGAGGACCCATCAATCTAGAGAGGACTAGTTTCAACTCCCAAGGAGGAGAAGGAGACCGAACAGGGGATACACTTTCTTCAACCCCTGTAGGAAATCCTTAACCACCGGTAGTTGAAACAAAGAAGGCTGGTTTGGAGACTTTCTGTAGGCCGTAATGGCCGCTAAGTGTACCCTGATCGAGGAATACTTTAAACCTGTTTGGCTAAGTACAGGAGGTACAAAAGAATTACCTCCTTCTGCCCTGTAGTAGGATTAAAATGATTACGAGTCCACCACAAGTAGAATCTTTTCCACTTAAAAGAGTATGATGCCCTCGTGGAAGGTCTCTTTGCCTCTTTTAGGATGTGCATACAGTCCTGCGGTAAATTCAAGTGTCCATATTGCAGGACCTCAGGAGCCATGCTGCCAAGTTCAGTGAGGGAAGGTTGGGATGTAGAATCTTCCCGTCCATCTTGGTTAGCAGGTCCGATCTGTAAGGTAGTCTCTTGTGGGGGAGCACCGACAACTGTAACAGGTCTGGGTACCACCACTGACGAGGCCAGTCCGGAGCTATCAAGATCATCGTCATGTTGGATCGGATGAGTTTGGACACCACCTTCGGGATTAGAGACAGGGGAGGAAAGGCGTATGCAAATATTCCGGACCAATCCATCAAAAGAGCATTTCACCTCGTCCCTGGATGGTGGAACCTGGATGCGAAGGCGTGGCATTTTTTGTTTTGCTCAGCTGCAAACAAATCTATGGAAGGTTGCCCCCACTGATGGAAAATATCTCTCCACTACCTCGTCGTTTAGCACCCAGTCTGGATCGCTCCCCTGGAAGGTGCACCGCTGTGATGGAGAGGCCTCGAGCCAGAAGGTAGTGCCATATCGTTTGAGCTTCCAGGGAGAGCGGGCGAGAGCGCGTACCACCATGTTTGTTGAGGTAATACATGGTGGTCGTGTTGTCTGTTTGGATCAGGATCGAGTTGGACGTGATTGAGGGCTGAAAAGCTTTCAGAGCTAGATGGACTGCTCGCAGCTCCAACATGTTTATATGGTAGGATTGCTCCTTCATGGACCACTCTCCCTGAATCTGCAGGCAATCCATGTGTGCTCCCCACCCTTGTAGAGATGCATCCGTTACCAAGGACTGTGTCGGAACTGGTTGATGGAAGGGGACTCCCACTAAGAGGTTCTTTGGTCGAGTCCACCACAGAATGGACGACTTTGCTGCTTGCGAAAGCACAATTCGGTCTTCCCAGTGACCTGATGCTTGGTTCCACTTGTCCTCTAGGTCCTGTTGCAAAGGTCTCATTCTCAGTCTGGCATTGGGAATGAGAAATATGCAAGAAGCCATCGATCCTAGCAGAGATGCCACTTGCCGGACCATTGGACGAGCTGCCCGGAGAAGAGTTTTGCATTTCTGTTGCATTGACGAAAGTATTCAGAGTGGAGCCCAAATAATGGATCGCCTGGGTAGGCCGGTGAACCGAATTTTCCATGTTCACATGCAGATCCATTTTCACTTCACCTGAGGTCCTGAAGAAAGCCCACCGACCCCTTTCGGGCACTCTAGGGGCTGAAACATGTCGACCGATCACTCAGACTATTAACTGCAGCGGATACATCACCTATCCTTTCTGCAACTAACTGTTTTTTAAAGTTCTTTCCCTGCACCTAATGGAATAAAATTGAATACAGATAGCCAGAGGAATTTTTTAACTTATCACAACACCTGAGCACTTCTCACATTTTTTGAATCCTTTTTTTCCCTGATCACTACTGGAACGACCAGTGGTTCACCTCCGGGTTGGAGGAAGCATGGGAAAAACCCGATGATGATGCTGTCACGTATCTTAACATCAAGGTGGACAACCAAGATATACCGCCCACGAACCAATTTACGTGAATGAGGGTTTTTTTACCAATATCGGCAACAACTTTC
The DNA here is from genome assembly GCF_964204655.1 of Triturus cristatus. Taxonomy (NCBI): domain Eukaryota; kingdom Metazoa; phylum Chordata; class Amphibia; order Caudata; family Salamandridae; genus Triturus; species Triturus cristatus. The sequence continues at coordinate 984,491,338 of NC_140590.1, forward strand.
CGAACCCTGGTGCCAGCAACAAGTGATCCATTCCCTTTTGATTATTAGTAGATTGCTGGAAGCCGAATGGATCACAGCCTCTTCTTTTTCCCTTCCCCTGATTGTTACATAATTAGCAGCATGCAGCTGTGGGAATTTCTTCTTTTTCAAACATTCCTGTAAAATTCTTTTACAAGGAACAACTAGATCTTGGTAATTAACAACCTCGGTCTGTTTCCCCCTTTGGTCAGAAGATGGCAGAGAACTTAGGCTTAAGTTACTCTATGGACGAGATCAACGCCATCCTCTCTGCACCCTCATCTTTTTTACAAGATGGAGATCTCTCACAAACTTTAGCACAAAATAATGACTGGGACTCATTATCTGAAGACAAGAAAGAACAAGTTAAAACTGCCATTCATGGCGTTATCATGACGGAGTACCTCCGCTCCAATGCTGCACCCAAAGGCCTCTGGGTTCATAACGCTCCAAGAATTTTTCTACAGGACCTAGCCTTCAGGAAAGATTGGTCAGCCATTTCTTGGAAGTGTACCAGAGACTATCTTGTCCCCATAATTAAGACTGCAACTAGACTGACTGAAGCTTTCACCATCAAGATCCAACTAAGCGAGGCCAAACTAAAAAGTATGGTACACATCACGGTTTACAAAAAGAAGCTAGAAGAAATTAACCGTGAGATGAACGAAACTAAGGAATACCTCACACAGAGCAAGATTCAGAAACTAAGCAAAGATTTAAAACGATTTTCTATGGAAAAAATGCACCCGTACAGTAAAGATGACTACGAGGCACCCAACTACCAGTCAGACAATGAGTCCAGTGGTAACTCTTCTAACAACTCAGATTATAATTACGAAGAGACCACACAACAACATAAACAAAGAGGCTCTAACAGACGTCAACAGAGACGGAGACCAAACAGCTGGCGTAACCCCCCGTTTGGGGAACACCCACTCCCCTCTCTTCCACCCCTTTGCGCAGAACTACCAAGGCTGGCTTAACCCCTACCAAACAGCACCACCACAACTAGGACCTTTTAAGGGACCCTTCACTCAACAACCTTTTTTAGGGAGAGGCCGATCCAACCAGAGAGGAAGAAGGAGAGGCGTCACTTGGACAGACCAAGAGAGGCAAATACTAACCAGGAGTATGTCCAACATGAGCAAAGAAAAACCAAGCACGAGCACGACTCATTGATATTCAACCTCTCTGATATTACCCTCTCTGAAGAACAACAAACAGTGCTTAATAAAGGCCTAGGCTTCGTACCTACTCCACCTCTAGACATCTTCAAACTACAAAGCGAAGTGGCAAAATTCTGTAGAACTCTTAAACTGAAGGCCTTTTTCCAAGATAAAGAAGATAATACAAACATAGGAGATACTTCTTTAAGACCCAAATCAACGTTCTGTCCTGCAAACCATCAAATTCCGGTTGAGATTCAGGCCTTCGAACAAGCCATTATGAAAGAGATTAACGGTCTTGGTAAGTCAGTCAAGAAACCGTACATGAACACTACAACCACAGAAAAGAAAGCCCTAGAAGAACTCAAATCACATCCTAACATCGTAATTAAACCAGCTGATAAAGGTGGAGGCATAGTGATTTTAAACAAGGAGAACTATCATGCACAGTGTCTTGAGTTGCTGTCTGACAACAAGTTTTACAAAATAATCTCTGTCGATCCAACACCAAGACTACAGAGAACGGTCAATCTCATGGTTGAAGAAGCTGAGACCAACAGCTGGATTTCCAAGAACGAAGCTTCCTTCTTACGTACTCCACTCCCACGAACACCATACTTCTATTCTCTTCCTAAAGTGCACAAAACAAGGCAACCACCACCAGGACGTCCTATAGTCTCTGGGATCGGTTCCGTTCTCGAACCTCTCTCTCAGTTCGCCGATCATTTTTTAAAACCTATGGTACAACGTACACCCACGTACCTTAAAGACACTCGAGATCTTCTCAACCTCTTAGTAGACCAAAACTTTTCCAGTGAGACTATGCTACTTGTGGGACTCGATATCGAGTTTGTACACGAGCTTACCACAATAAGCTACACTTAACACTCCCGAAAATCTACTCTTCGAACACGACTGGCCATATCATACACCTAGGCACTTTGTATTAGAATGCTGCAGAATGGCTTTAACCGAAAAAAAATTTGAATATGAAGGTACCCTCTACCAACAATGCCACGGTACTTCCATGGGAAGTACCTTTGCTCCAAGTGTGGCGGGTCTCTACGTGAGCAACTTTGAGAATACCTTCATACAAAATGATAAGAACCCATTCCTTTCCAAAATTCTTTTCTGGAAAAGATATATAGATGATGTCATCATGTTCTGGGACGGCACTACTGAGACTCTACAAGAATTCCATGATTGGATTAATACCCAAGATCCATGCCTCAAGTTTACTTATACTGCAGACAAGGAACAGCTTGACTTTCTAGATCTCACTATATATGTAGAGAACGATACCATCAAGACAAAAACTTACTTTAAACCAACGGCCAAGAACAGCTTACTGTCATTCAACAGTTTCCACCCACGCCCTCTGCGTGAAAACTTGCCCTACAGCCAGTTTCTCCGACTCAAAAGGAACTGTAGCGAACTCAGTGAGTACAAAACACAAGCACAAGACCTAAGCATCAAACTCAGTAAAAGAGACTACCCTGAGAAAGTAATCAAGAAATGCCAGAAAAGAGCAAGAAACCAACCAAGGGAGAGTCTTCTTGAGACGACTTCAAAAACTACTACAGTAGACAAACTGACCTGCGTCACCACATACAGTATTGTCACTAACTCCTTAAAGAAGATCATCAATAAAAACTGGCGCATTCTCACTTCAGGCACTTTGAACTGGCCCAAACCCATGTTCGCGAATAGACGAACCAGGAATTACAGAGACATTCTGGTACATACACGTCCACCAGATTCCAGGCCCACGTTGTCTCAAAACACCTTGTGGACCCTACCACCAGTAACTGGCCACTTCCCATGCGGCAACTGTTCTGTATGTCATCTCACAGAAACCACCAAAACCATCGAACTACTGCCACAAATGACTTGGACATTAAGACAACACACAAATTGTAATACGAGTCATGCGATCTATATGATTACTTGCCCGTATAATCTCAGATATATCGGGATGACTTGTCGCAAAGTCAAACAGAGAATCTGCGAACACAGGAGCAACGTAAAATGCAGACGAGGAACAACCAAAATGAGCAGTCATTTCATTGATCACCCACACACAGTGAACGATCTCAAATGGTTAATACTCGAAACCCTTACTTCCAGAACATCCAATGCAGAAAAATTACTTTTCGAAAAGGAACAAAGATGGGTCCACCGCTTGAAGACCAACTTACAAGGACTAAACGATGATATCCCTTGGTTAAGCGTTTAGTTGAGTATTTGCCTGCCAATACATACAGACATGCCATTAGAATATATATTTTTATATTCTTATATTTTTTCACATGTCGTCAAAGGAACCATTAGTATTGCGAGGCGCGAATACCTGTGCAAACCATGCTTTTGTTCTCTGAAATTAACACTGCCTCTATGTCTTATATTACCCATTACCTATACTTGAATTGCACTTTACTTGAAACTCGTGGTAAATCAATATCAATCCCCATCTCAATAAAGTTCTTCAAAGAGACCGATAGTCCTTCCTCCATGGCACTAATTTCAGCATTTAATCGCGCCTCCTGGGTACGTCCCGTAAACAGGAAATAAGTGTCAGCACAAGTCGTGACTGCACCAGAGCTGCGGTACGAGGAGCGCCATGGAAGACACGTAACGTTATCGAGCACCTTGCCATGCTCTACATTGTTTGTACTTGTTCTTTTCTTTCAACAGCAATATCGCTGCCTTTTCCGCCCCACGGAGTTCTAAATCGGAACCCCCGAGGTATTTCATCACTTACGCATGCGCAGTGCAGCGACTTTGTGTTTGCCTCGTTCTTTGTTTTCTGTTTTCTGTTGAATGTCTATTGCTATTGGTTTATGGCTCAATGTATGCATCTAACTTAGTTTTCTGACACTACCAGAGGTTTACACCTCTTCGTGTGTAGCATTGTTATATTGACACTGAACAGAGACAGCTCTCCCTCGACTCCGTCATATTCACGTTTTATGACGTCCTGGGCATAACCTCATGATCATCTACGAGCTACATCTAACATGCCTTACGAATACTAATTTCACAATAATATATGTGCTATGCCTATTGCTAATGATTTATGGCTCATTGTATGCATTTAACCTAGTTTTCTTACACGACTAGAGGTTTCTACCTCTTCGTTTATAGCATTATGTCATATTGACACTGAACGGCGACAGCTCTCCCTTGACTCCGTCATATTTACCTATATTTACGTTTTATGACGTCCTGGGCATAACCTCACGATCATTTAAGGACTAATTTCACAACAATAAATGTGCTCTCACTATGTTCCTACTAATAACATTATCTGTGCTAACTTTTAAACTTTTTAAATCACGTCTACCATATAGACGGTTCGAATCTCCACTTGCCTATGAAAGATGTATACCAATATGTATCCAAAGATTTGCCATCTATAATTGCTTTTGTATTATGATTGCAGCTAGACACTGGATAAAACCATACTAACTTAGGACGTATGTGTCTGCCTTTCCTCCTCCCTCACTATACATAGGTATTAACCCTACTTAAGTCCTAGCGATTAACTTAGGAACTTCCAACAGATATCGGATATCATCCATTTTTACTTCACCTGAGGTCCTGAAGAAAGCCCCCCGACCCCTTTCGGGCACTCTAGGGGCTGAAACATGTCGACCGATCACTCAGACTATTAACTGCAGCGGATACATCACCTATCCTTTCTGCAACTAACTGTTTTTTAAAATTCTTTCCCTGCACCTAATGGAATAAAATTGAATACAGGTAGCCAGAGGAATTTTTTAACTTATCACAACACCTGAGCACTTTTTTGAATCCTTTTTTTCCCTGATCACTACTGGAACGACCAGTGGTTCACCTCCGGGTTGGAGGAAGCATGGGAAAAACCCGATGATGATGCTGTCACGTATCTTAACATCAAGGCGGACAACCAAGATATACCGCCCACGAACCAATTTACGTGAATGAGGGTTTTTTTACCAATATCGGCAACAACTTTCCGAACCCTGGTGCCAGCAACAAGTGATCCATTCCCTTTTGATTATTAGTAGATTGCTGGAAGCCGAATGGATCACAGCCTCTTCTTTTTCCCTTCCCCTGATTGTTACACATGCAGATCTAGCCTGCGGAGTAGATTTAGACAGACTTGAAAATCGCTCCTTACTTGCTGAGGAGATGGCCCTTTCAGGAGCCAATTGTCCAAGTACGGGTAAACGAACAGTCCATTATGTGTAGAGCCGCCGCCACCACCGCCATGCACTTGGTAAAGACCCGTGGGGCAGATTTCAGTCCGAAGGGCAAAACCTTGAACTGGTAGTGTTTGCTGCCGACCACGAATCATAGGTATTTGCAATGACGTGGAATGATAGGTATGTGGAAGTACGCATTTTGGAGGTCCATCGAACAAATCCAATCTTCTGTTTGCAGATGTGGACATATCTGATGAAGCGCCAACATGCGAAACTTCTCCTTCAAGATGACTTTGTTCAGCAATCGAAGGTCCAGGATAGGTCTGAATTTGTGCTCTTTGATCTCTTTTTGGCACAAGAAAGTACCTGGAATAAACTCCCTTCCCCCGCTGAGAAGGAGGAACCTCTTCTATGACCTTTTTTCGCAGAAGGGTTACCACTACCTGTCGCAGTAACGTTAGCTGGTGAGGAAGAGATCTTTTTGGAGGGATGTCCTTTGGAGACACACGAAAACGTAGTGCGTATCCATTGTGTAATATACTGAGCACCCAACGATCTTTTGTTATGTTGCACCACTCTCTCAGATGATGTGAAACACTTCCTCCCACTGGAGTGGGCAACGGCGCCAGAGGAATCTCTTGCTCATTGCTTCCCTGCTGATCTAGCCGTGGTAGAGGGCTGCTGCCGATGACCTCCTCTACCCCTGTTTGACTTACGGCTTTGGAACTGCAACTTTCCTTGATTTTTGTTTTGGGACCACTGAGGAGTTTGAACCCTCTGTTGGTAGCCCTTGCGCTGGTTGGGTCTGTATCTCCGCTTGAACTCTTTTTTCTTTTCTAATCCCACCGCCTTCAGAGTGTCTAACACGGCTTTCATCCTAGCCATCTCCTCATCGGTATGGGTGCCAAACAGTTAGGAGCCAGAAAAAGGCAGGTTAATGATCCTCTGTTGTGCATCTGGCTTGAGAGCTGTTTGTCTTAACCAGGCAGACCTCCTAGCGCAAATCCCATGCGCATAAGAATGCGCCGACAGCGTGGCACCATCCGCTGCTGTGCTAATCACTTGGTTGGCTACAAGGTATCCTTCCTTGATAACCTCTTCAAAGTTCCTTTGATCTTCCTTTGGCAGATTTTCCTTGAAACGGTCCAAGGAGGCCCATAAGGTTCTGTCGTAGCGGCCTAATAGGGCTGCTGCGCTAGATACTTTTAGCGATGATGCTGCAGACCCGCAAACCTTCCGCCCCTAAGAATCCTGGGACTTACTTTCTTTGTCAGGGGGGACCAACGAAGTTGCAGTCACAGCGTGTGTTTTGTTGCCGCCACGACGATAACAGAATCCGCAGGCGGATCTGATTTCAGGAATACCGGGTCTGCTTCAGCTGGCTTGTATTTTTTCTGAATCCTAGCCGGTGCTGCTTTAATTGTAGAGGGAGCTAGGAAAATGTCCATCACTGGTTCCAGAAGCCCAGGAACCAGAGGCAGCAACGGTCGAGACGCAGATCTCTGATGAAGTGCCTCAAAAATCACCGTTGTTGCAACTTGAGGAGTCGACATCTCGATGTTCAGCTTCTGAGCCACTCTCTGAAGCACCTCATGATACGTATTTATATCATCTATCGGAGACACTCTCGATTGAGGGCTATCCAATGGGTGGGTGAATAGTCCCTTTTAGAGGAGCGGGTGGAGTAGGAAGACCATGTAGGAGACCTTCTCCTTTTGTGATGGGAAGTAGAAGGTCTGCGCTCCCGCGATCTGCCAGTACGGACCTGACGCGTAGCTGAAGGTGATCTATCCACCTCTTGCACCAACCTTTGCAGAGGAAATCTGTGGATCGGACTGGTGTATTCCTCCTCTCATCGTGATGCTCCTGTCGGATTCTTACTCCAGTGATGGATGGGAAGAAGCCACCTTGGAGATAAGTGAACAGAAGGGGAAGCCCTCCTGTGATGTGAAAGAGATCTTTGACGCAACCTCCCCGAATGTCGCTCTGGGGAAGCAGATGGTGAATGCGTTGAAAGGCGTCTCGAGGAATGAGAGGATAAGTGCCGAATCTGTCCCTAAAACTACTGAACCTTCCCCAGACCTCACTGATGTGGGTCTCGACATCGAGCGTATGACCTGCTCTGACGGAGCCCTTCTATACACTGATCTTGACCTTCTTGACGTCGATTTTCGGGCAGGTGTTGGAACCGATTTCGACGTCGACTCTCTGTTCTTCGACGTCCAATGCCTCGCCCACGACGTCGGAGTACTTCTGCGCCTCGACGCCATTCGTCGTCGGGTTGACGACAGCGGAGGGCTTCCGATCCTCGATGCCGATCGTCGCCGTGTTGACGGCGGAGGGCTTCTGATCCTCGACGCCGATCGTCGCCGGGTTGACGACAGCGGAGGACTCTCGCCCCTCGACGCCGATCGTCGTTGGATTGACGACAGCGGAGGGCTCCCACCCTGGGACACCGAACGTTGAGATGACGACGGCGGAGGGCTTCTGATCCTCGACGCCGATCGTCGCCTGGTTGACGACGGAGGACTTCTGCTCTTCGACGCCGATCGTCGCCGAGTTGACGTTGGCGGTGGACTTCTGCTACTCGACGCCGATCTTCGCTGGGTTGATGACGGCAGAGGTTCACGACTCTTCGACGTCGATGGCGAGTGAAGCGACGTACCTGTATGTTGACTTTCTCTCAACGGCGAGCCCGCCGTCGAAGGTCTTTTCTTGGACGTATGTCCCACCGGTGGTAGTTTTCTCAGCGCCGAGCCCGACGCTGATGGAATCTTGCTTCTAGAAGAAGATCTGGCCCTCTTAGAGCCCTTTCTCACCAGAGACCTGCCTCTGGGAAAGGATTTATCCTTTTCTGCCAGCCCATAAAGACGGATTTAGAGTTCTGCTAGATAAAGACTGGCAATTAGGGCAAGACTTGGAGACATGGTCCTTAGGTAGACAGAGAATACAGACTGCATGAGAGTCTGACCTGCCCTTCTTTTTTCCACAAGAAGGGCAGGGGTCAAAAAGAGAAAGCATTTTGAGTGGAAAAAATGCCAAAATCAGCCAGAAAAAGATAGCACCTTACTTGACAAGTTGAAAAACGTCGAAGTAAAATACATTTTTCCAGAAAACTGCAGATTATTTCTAAAATCAGAAAGAAGTGAAGCTGTGTAACCAGGGTCCTATCTGAAGGAGCCGGAAAGAACAACTGACCTAACTGTCACCCCTGAGGCATGATGGGAAGCTGGGGGTCATGGCTGCCTTAAAGGCACGGTGCCAGTTTACTTCTATGTTGCTATGAGTTCGCTTTTCTGGGCTATGTTTTCTGCAATGCAGCCTGTGAGCTGTCAATGCTGAGAGATTGTGCTAAGTGCTAAGCATTAAAGCAGTTTTCAAACATACTTTGCTGTTGTTTTTCCCTGGTTTTTAAGGTATTGTTCATGATATACAGGTATATATATATATATATTCACTGAAAAAACCATAGGTTTCAGGGGTGTTATAGTTAGCTGGACTTTTCACTTGTACAAAACCATTGAAATTCCCCCGTTATAGTTAGTTCAGCTAACTATAACTCGCGCGCCCGCAATGCACTGCTGATGACGTCACATATTACATCACTCATGACATGGTCAGTGACATCACTCATGACATCACTGATGACATCTCAAATGACATCACTGATGACATCACTGATGACATCATCCAGTGAATGTGTGTTTTTCTGAAAATTAAATATGTTTTATATATGTATATCTCAAGGTCGATGGAAGAATAAATGGGTATATAAGTGTCTAAATGGATGATTTGTTTTTGAAAAATGGATTGTGTAACTGACTGATTAAGTGTATCATAGTGAATACATGGCTTAGTGAGTAATGTTTAAATATGTAAATATCTGTATCAGTCTCTCACTTTGTGTATAAGTGGCTGCATGGGTTGGTGAGTAGCTACATGGGTGTCTATATAGGTTATTAGTTGGTTTTTTGAGTATCAGTCTGAGTGTCTGCATGGTTCGGTGGGGGGTATTACGTAGTGCATAGGTGCATGAATGAGTGACTCACTGTTTGTATGTGTTGAACACAGCATGTGTGCAGGACTGTATGGGTGGATGAGTGTGTGTATGGGTGTGTTAGTGAGTGAATGACTGTCTCAATAGTGTCTTTATGAGTAACTACATATGTTTTAAACTAGTATATTTGACTATTGGTGTATATATGTGAGTATATGTGAGAGTGAGAGATTGAAAGAGTTCCTGTATGAATAAGTATGTGTTTCTATAAGTGATTGTTTAAAAGACTAAGTATGTGTAAGTTTCCGTAGAAGTAAGTGTGGTGGTGTGTGTATAACTGTATATGCAAGTAAATGTATGTTTGATTCTTTATTAGCATGAGTGACTATGTGTGTGAGTAACTCTATGGATGAGTGGCATTGTGTAACAGGATGTATAGGTGTATGAGTACATATGATGAGTGAGTACATGTATGAGTGACTGTATAGGACTGTTGGTGAATGAGTGGATGTGTATGTGGATCTTAGAATTACTGAAGAGGTTGTTGCAACTGGTATTGGTATGTCCATTGTTTTGAAAATTTTAGTCTCTATTTCTGAATGTGTGTATCAAAGGTTATATTAGGGTGAGAGGAGGTCTGCCACTCTATCACAAGGATGATGTCATCAGTGATGTCATCAGTGATTTCATTTGAGATGTCATCAGTGATGTCATGAGTGATGTCACTGACCATGTCATGAGTGATGTAATATGTGACGTCATCAGCAGTGCATTGCGGGCGCGCGAGTTATAGTTAGCTGAACTAACTATAACGGGGGAATTTCAATGGTTTTGTACAAGTGAAAAGTCCAGCTAACTATAACACCCCTGAAACCTATGGTTTTTTCAGTGAATTTCTGAGGTTTTTTAAATGCTAATTCCTAACTATGACGTGCCTGAAACCTATGGTTTTTTCTGTGAATTTCAAAGGTTTTTTAAATGCTAATTTCTAACTATGCCTACAGAGATAGGACATGTGAAGAAAGAAGAAAAAATGCATAGAAAGAAACAAAAGAAGTGCAGAAAGAAGCAACAGAAGTCCTCAAATACGAAGATAAGTGCAGGAAGAAGGATAACGTGCAGAAAGAACAAAAAGAAGAGCAGAAAGAAGCCTTGTTGCAAAATCATCCTGTACCCTCAACTTTTTCAGACGGATACTGGTGGTAACTGAGTCTGACTAACCAGTCCTAGAGCCAGTGCTATGTTAAAAGACACTTAGAATACAGTGAAAACACCTACATACACTAGGGAACATTATGCGTTGGGGTCCCCCTGTGATTAGCATGACCTCCTCTGTAAGCCCCTAGTATATAATAGGGCATGGGGATTAAAACTACCTCTTAAAACAGGCCACAGGGCGTTTTTGTACACGTTAACTCAGGCCTCGTCCCCTCCCTTCACCACTGTGTAAACACGCCCTGTGTCCAATTTTAGTTGGGAGATTAAGTTCATTTGAATCCTGAGGGTCCCTAGGGTCCAACTAGCCCACTAGGTACCTCCAGTAAGTGCCACAGAGCTGCGTTGCAGAGAGGTGTAAAAAGTGGCACGGCCTAGACCACCTCTCTGCAATGCAGCTCAGTGGCGCTTACTGGAAGCACTTGGTGGGCTAGTTAGCCCCCAGGGGCCCTCAGTATTGAAGGGAAATTATATCCCCAATTTAAAACGTGCCATAGTGCGTGTTTGCACACGTCACCTCAGGCCCCGTCCCCTCCCTTCACCACTGTGTAAACGCGCCCTGTGGCTGTTCTGAGAGATTAAGTCCCCTTGAATCCTAAGGGTCCCTAGGGTCAAACTAGACCACTAGGTACCTCCAGTAAGCGCCACAGAGCTGCGTTGCAGAGAGGTGTAAATAGGGGCTTGGCCTCAGAACACCTGTCTGCAGCGCAGCTCCCTGGCGCATACTGGAGATGCCTATTGGGGGCGCGTTTGCAGAGTGCTGCACGGAGGGGGTATGGCCTCCGGCACAACGCCAGTCTTTTATTTATTTTAATTTTTTAAGAAGGGGGCTGTGTGGTTCCCCTTCTTATTCTAATTTATAGGCCCTGATGACCCCATCCCCCAGGGCCTGTCTCCTAATTATATTTTTTTGACCCCAATCCCCAGGGCCGGCCACTGTTTTTTATTATTTTTAAAAAATATATATTTATAGACACACCTAGGACATGGTGGACAAACCGTACGTACCGATCACCATGACGATTTGCGTGATATTCATTAAAAGGCGACTATGCATGCAATGAATCCCCGTGGAATGTATTTACACCACTAGTAAAGCTCTGACATGTCTGATGCCCTACCATGCCTAATGCCGGTAGACACCCTTGTCGTTTATTTATACAAACATGGGTAGCTATTGACGGGCACATTTAATACACATGCACACCAAGCCATTCAAAGAGGATTCGACAAAAATTCGACCAAAACTATGTAAGAAACCCCCCTCACGGTTAATAAAACACACATCCACTGCCGGATGTGTAATACTTTTTATTTTACTCTCTGGAAAGGGGATGAACATCACTTGAGAGTCACAGCGCGCTCCTGACAGAGCCCAATGCTGTGTTACACCCACCATTGCCTGCCGAGTGCCACAAACCTCTGTGTTGTATTCCACTAGCTAGTGCATATGCTATGACACTCTCTAGCCCATGTGCACTGTAACACCACCCCGTGAATATGTCATGCCACACTTGTCTTCGCACGGGTTATATTGCCCCATCTAACGTGCCTTCCTCGATGCCTATGTTATAACGCACAGTGCTATGTCATACATATTATAATCTGGGATCCATATCTTTGTCACAGTGCATATGCAACGTTACACTCCCCAGCACATATTTTATATTACAACTTTAGAGACTAGTTAGGTTACACAACACTGCCCTGTGCATATTACGCTCCAAGGCGCATATCGCATAGCACGCGCTAGTGCCTGTGCTATCTCGCGCTCTCCAATGAATCTGTCATGGCGCACAATGTATTGCATATTATATTTCACGCCCGGTTCATCTTATATCACACTTTTTGGTGCATAGTTTATACCATACACTATATCTAGTTTTCATTTTCAATCGTGCTCTCAGGACTATGTTCTATATAACACTGTGTTCACCTACCCTTTTCACGGGCATTACATTTTGCGATAGGGGGTGGAGGGTCAGGGGGTGTTTCTGCCAAGTGAGCCCAGAGTCACAGTCACAAACGTCCTCTTCTTCCTGAATAAAAGTGAGATTATGCTGCATACTTGTTCATATTTTAAGTAGTTCGCACAGACACAATGTTTTAAAACCAATAAAGTTCCTAATACCCGCCTTCTCTGAACAGTTAGCTTGCTGCCCCATCCCCCTCCTCCCTATCCTCTGTTGTGTGAATCCATGAACTAGCCTCCTCCCTCCTGCCATGCATGGTCTGATGTGCTGCCACTGCCCTCAATTTAGTATGATGTACCAGTCCACTCCTCCTGCCCTCCATTGCCCAATTCTATGCCCCATCATTGACCTCCTGCTTAAACTCTGTGCTTAGCTTGCTGCCCCTATTCTCCTTCCCCCTGCCCTCCGATGTCTTTGTGCATGCCCCTGCTCCATCCTTTTTGCCCACCATGTTCCATGGACCTGCCACTCCTATCTACTCTGAGTGTTCTGTTGAGCTGCCACTCCCCTCCCACCTGCCTAGCATTGTCAGATGACTGTAACCTGTCCCTGCCACCTCCACCCTGCCTGTCCACATGCCATGCCCCTATCCTCTTCCTCCTGTCCTACATGGTCCATTGCACTGCCACACCCTTCTGCCCTCCCTGGTCTGTTGTGCTGCAACTGCTCCTCCTGCCTGCCCCGTGTGGTCTGTTGTGAGGTCCCTTCCCCTGAACTTTCTTGTCTGTGCACAGGTCCTGACCCTCCCTTCTATCCTCCATCGTCCTTTGTGCATGCCCCTGCACCCTCCTTCTTGCCCATCATAGCCATTGTGCTGCCACTAACCCTCCCACTTGCCATGCATGGTCTTCTGTGCTGCCATGGCCCCTCCCACCTTCCCTGGGTGGTCAGTTAGCTGCCCCTGACCCCCTCCCACCTTCCCTCCATGGTCTGTGTGAATGCCATCACAGTCTCACTGTTGCTCTTCATGGTGTGTCTTGCTTCTAGTGCCCATCCTGCCTGACCTCCATGGCTATCTTGCTGCTCCTGCCCTGCCCCCTTGCCCCCAGCCCTCTGTTTACATGTGCAGACCCCTACTCCCTCCCTCCTGGCTTGTCTGTTCCATTGTAATGCCCCTGATCCGTCCCTCCTGCCCTTTATGTTCTGTTATGCTGCAGCTTTCTCTCCTGTCTGTCCATTATGGTCAGCTAGCTACCATTGCCTCTTGCCCCTCTGTTCTCTGTTGTCCATGTGCATGGTCCTGTCCCCTCCCTCTTGCTTTCTATGGATTGTTGTGCTGCACTCCCGTCCTGCATGCCCTGTGTGGTGTATTGTGCTGCTGCAAACCCTGATGCCTGCCCTGCAGGATCAGTTTGGTGCACCTCTCCATGTCCCTCCTGTCCTCTGTTATCCAAGTCCATGTCCCTATCCCATTTCCTTCCATGATCCAATGTACCATACTTGCAAACATTTTGAACTTGGTAAGAGGGAGATTTTGAAAAAAATCTGGGGTATTGATTTTCCCCTTTGAGTTACATTGAAAAAGAGGATATTGTAGACAGGAGACAGTCAAATAAAGCCCATTTGAGCTTAAAAACATTGGACGTTTCCTGGCTGAATCGGGTCTGTTGGCATGTATGGTTGTACTACCATTGCCTCTTCCTTCTGCCCACAATGGTCTATTACATTGCCACAGCCTTGAAGGAGGGTAGATTTTGTATCACAGGGGGCCCCTGGCCCGTTCTGTCCACACCTGAAGTATGAGACCCTTGTCCTTGCCCTGCCAGCCGCATTTGTAGGCCGTATTAAATTGACCAGCGGGTCCTGTGTTGCTATATAATTATCCTGAGACATCCTTACCACTCAGCCAGCATAAAACCCCTGTGTAGGCCTTCTGTTCAATATGTAGGCCTCTTTGTTAAATTGACCATAGCTCTGCAATTTTAGTGTATAGCAGTCTGAAGGCAGGTCAGCGAGGCCTTCTGCTCCAAACTAGTAGCCCCCACCCTACCCGAGTGCTCCGTGCTCGGTATCAAAGTTCAACATCCCCCTGAAGCTGTCGATATACAGTAGGCTGCATCCTGGACTGGTACTTGCTTCCTGGGCAGGTTTCCCGCTTTTAAGGAAGTGGCAACCGCAGAGCGTCAAGTTAGGAGAACTGAGAAGATTTTATACATGAATATATTGAATTCCCGTACAATACCCATTATTTTCTGCTTGCTCTATGGAACTTACGATAAGCGATTGGCCTGAGAGACTGACCTTTTCACCCAGTCCATTGTCAGCATTAAGTGGGTAAATGACGAAATGTCTGGTAAAATCTGCAGACGAAGCTTTTGGGTAGCATACGTAGGTAGATGTAGCGTGCAAAGGAGCCCACAAAATGATATAAAAAGGGAGCACCCACAGATATCGAGGGACTACCTCGCCGTCTGTATGTAGGTTAACAGGCTGTGCAGGTTTTCCCCAAGAGCTGGGAGCTCTTGTCTTCCTCTGCTTAAAATGTCTTTCTCTGCTTTGCTTGAAGTATCTTATTCTATTTTACCTATACGAAATGTCATGTTATGTTTAACCATTGTTCTCTTTACTTTTGCATTTAAAAGATTTTGTATTGTAATTGCAGGAATGCTTGCTCTAAGAGTAAACGTGAGTGTTCCTAGGTAACATTTTCCTAGGTGTAACTTGTTTCTCATGATGCATTTATAGATGTGTTTTCTCTCTCTCTCTGTCAGTACATTAATTGAGATACAGAGAATATCATGACAGCTGTATGATTATCTGGATTCTGTATTTTGTACTTTATGTCTCTATTCTGCGGTTTCTTTGAAGTTGCATCTTCTCATTAAACTGCCATTGTATTCTGCCTCCAATTCCATGTCTCATATGTCTGTTTTCTTCATTTTTGGAGCAAGCGTTCCTAGGCACCCCGGCTCAAATTAAGGTGCCCCTTTTGTCCCTGACTCACTCTCCTGCTCAGTTCTGTGGTGGCTCCCGGGGCTCTGGGGACCGCCCCTAGCTTCCTTGACCCGTAATAGATCTTCCCTCCAACAGCCTCTCTTGCAAGTCCTGTATTGTTGGTTTGTTGCCCCTGCCCCCCTTTCCACTGCCCTCCATAGTCTGTTGTGCTTCCACGGCCCTTCCTGCCTGCTCAGTGTGGTTAAATTGTTGCCTTTGCACCCTCCTACCTGCCTTCAATTTTCAGAGTCCGTGCCCCTGGCCTCTGCCTCTCAACAGTATCCTAATGAACAACTGGATTGCTAACATTCTATATTTATTACAAAAGTGTGGAACGCCTGACATCATCTTGATGTAATCAAAACTGTAATACCTAGAGCATTTCCTTTAGAAATTACATATATGAGAAGGTCTTATTGGCATCAAAATTATGGTTAGTGCTCTAAAAGACTAAAATAAGGACATATTTTCTGAGTTTTCAAATAGCGACAAAGCACTTTTAAATTATTTGTTATCTTTATGTTTTTTTATCCAGTTGACCACTTGATTAAATGTTGCACTTAGGGGAGAGGATGTGGTGTTACTTCCAGAACTGCAGACTTTGCAACTGGGGAACCAGGTTGATGTTTCTGCTTCAGCTCGACATTCTGTGATTCTGGTCAAATCACTTAGTTTCCCCATGTCTACAACCAAAATGAATTTGTTCTTGTGTGATGTAACCAATGCTCATGTAAAGCACTCCAATACCTGACAAGTCTGCACTATATAACACTGCAAAAACACAAAATAATAAGTGTTTTGCACACTTCTGTCATTGGGCTATATTTGGGCTACATCTGGGTGATTTTGGGCTACATTTGGGCTCTTTTGTCTCCGGTGGCCATCTTGGGAGATTTATTTGTTATGAAGTTTCCTAATTTCCTCATGTACTGCAGTCTCCTCAGTAGGAAATGCTTTCAGTTTTTTACTTTGATTCCATCATGAAGGTATTCAGATATGTCACACATTTGCCATACATTCTGAATGTTAGCACTCTAGTTGCTCATTAGATCACTGTAGTAAAACTACTGTTCACCATGGAAGACTGCTCCTGGTATTAAATGTGCATGTTTCAGTCTGCATGTCAGAATTTTTTAATGAAATAGAAGAGGATTTGAGAAGTCACTCAAAATGTGCCCTCATTTTCTTTCTTCAGCATTAATCATAATTTCTATGGCAAAATGAACCCCCTCATTGTGTTCCTTTTTAAATTAAATGTTTTAAGTGTAACCAGTTTATTCCAATCAAGATGGCTTCAGGTGTGCCATACTTTTGTCATAATGAAGACAGTAAGCGCTCTAGTTGTTTTTAAGAACATTCTGGGACATTCTGTCATTGGGCTATACTTGGGCTACATCTGGGTGATATTTGGGCTACATTTGGGCTCTTTTGTCTCTGGTGGCCATCTTGGGAGACTTCTTTGTTATGAAGTTTCCTAATTTCCTCATTTACTGCAGTCTCCTCAGTAGGAAATACTTTCAGTTTTTTACTTTGATTCCATCAAGAAGGCATTCAGATGTGTCACACATTTGCCATAAATTCAGAATGTTAGCACTGTTTTTGCTCATTAGATCACTGTAGTAAAGCTACTGCTCACCAGGGAAAACTGCTGCTGGTATTGAAAATGCATGTTTCAGTCTGCATGTCAGAATTTTTTAATGAAATAGAAAAGGATTTGAGAAGTCACTCAAAATGTGCCCTAATTTTTCTTTCTGCAGCACTAATCATACTTTTTATGGAAAAATGAACCCCCTCATTTTGTTCCTTTTTAAATTAAATGTTTTAAGAGTTACCACTTTAATCCAAGCAAGATGGCTTCAGGTGTGCCATACGTTTATCATAAGTAGGGCTGTTAGCGCTCTAGTAGTTCTTTGGAACACTCTGGGAAGCTGCAGTAGAACACAAAGGAATCAACTGACAGTCTCTGCCCTTGTTGGATGTACATGTTTTACTGAGAATGTCAGACTTCATTCTCACATGACTGAGAAAGATAATGTGAATTTACAGAAAATAAGCTCTCAGTTTAGCTTATAGATCACCTTCCAAACCTCTGTGGTAAAAGCATGAGTAAATATTTTTCTCTCAATCATGATATCCCAGCAGAAGGCTTTTTCACATGGTGAAATCACCTTAGAACATACCACAATTCCTAAAATGAGTATGGTACCATCAACAAATGATTTATAATGTAACTAAAGTCTTAAAACCTTCTATTAACTGCAATGCTTTTTAATGAGGTGCTATCATGTATATTGGTCCCAAGATGGCTGCCAACACTTCTTGGATGAAGTGCTGACAGCCAATCAGATCTCAGGACGAGATGTGTGGTTAGGCTCCGCCCACATATATATATGCTTTTAAATGCTATTTTCTCAGGAAATACTGAACAGATTTACACCAGACCTGCAAAAGGCACTTCCTTGACCTTATGGCTACCTCTCTGCCAAATTTCAAGGAATTCTGTTCAGCCGTTCGGGCTGTAGCTGTGTCTAAAGGTCCTATGGAAAAATGCATGGGAAAAATGCGTTTTGGGACCCCCCTTTTATCTCAGCCCCCGCTTGACGAATCCCCCCGAGACTTTCAGGGTAGGAGCGGAGCGTAGCGCCCCACCTATTTTGAAACATTCGCGAGGATTCGTCGACCGGCGCCAAAGTTATTCAAAATAGAATGTTGCGGATTTCCTATGGAAAAGGGGTCCTAACTATAACTACCTACTGGCGACCGCCAGTAGGTAATATATATATATATATATATATATATATATATATATATATATATATATATTCACTGAAAAAACCATAGGTTTCACACATGTTATAGTTAGCGGAAATTTTACTGATAAAAAACCGATGAAATTCCCCCGTTATAGTTAGTGCAGGCAACTATAACTCACGCGACCGCAATCCTCTGCTGATGCTAATACTGTATTTAGACACTTATTTACCCATGTCTTCTTCCATACATTTTTAGCTATACATATATTACAAATATTTTCTTTTCATAAAGACACATATGTCATCAGCAGAAGATTGCGGTCGCGTGAGTTATAGTTGCCTGCACTAACTATAACGGGGGAATTTCATTGGTTTTTTATCAGTAAAATTTCCGCTAACTATAACATGTGTGAAACCTATGGTTTTTTCAGTGAATTTGCAAGGTTTTTTAAATGCTAATTCCTAACTATAACGTGTGTGAAACCTATGGTTTTTTCAGTGAATTTGTACGGTTTTTTAAATGCTAAGTTACTTTACGCCATTCGTGGCGTGCGCGCCCACTTAACGCAGTTTGTTCCGTGCGCGCACGGTGCGCTTCGCGCACCGCGCGCCCACTTTACGCAGTTAGTGCCGTGCACGCACGGTGGGCACGCGGTGCGCTACGCGCACCGCGTGCCCACGTTACGCTAGATGGGCCATGTACGCACGATGCGCTTCGCGCACCGTGCGCACATGGAGGACATATGATTCACTTCGTTTTTAAAGGTAATATTTTAATTTTTCGCAGTAGTTATAAGCCATGCACAAATGGTGCCCTTCGGGCACCATTTGCACACGGGGTGGAGAGAGTGTGGATAATTTTTTTTTTTTAATATTTTTTTTTTTAATCTTTTCGTTTTTTACTTATGTGATAAGCCATGCACAATTGATGACCTTCGGTCACCAATTGCACACGGGGTGGGGTTAGTGTGGATATTTTTTTTTTTTTTATATTTTTTTACCGTACGCGTACGGTAAGCGTAATCGGCGAAATTAGCGAAAAAATAAAAATTCCGTTTTTGGCCTTGGGGGATCTTTGGGGACTCCCTGTACATGGCTACGTGTGTGGGAGCTGTCAAAACAGCCCCTTTAAATGTTTTTGTGCTTTGTTTGTTAATCATCTCTCTCAGTGCGACAGAGAAAATGGCGGCCGCCGCTTCCTGGTTTCGGCCGATTCGAATGTTTACTAAGATCTAAGAGCCAATCATAATCGCGCTCGCGCACGCCACCGTACGCGTACGGTAAGCGTACCGTAAGCGCACCGTAAGCTGGCTCAGATATATATATTGATTTAAAGGCTATTTTCTCAGAATCTACTGAACAGATTTACACCAAACCTACAAAAGGCACTTCCTTGACCTGAGGACTACCTCTCTGCCAAATTTCTAGTAATTCTGTTCAGTTGTAGCCCTGTCTAAAGGTCCTATGGAAAAATGCATGGGAAAAACGCGTTTTGGGACCCCCCTTTTATCTCAGCCCCCGCTTGACGAATCCCCCCGAGACTTTCAGGGTAGGAGCGGAGCGTAGCGCCCCACCTATTTTGAAAAATTCGCGAGGATTCGTCGACCGGCGCCAAAGTTATTCAAAATAGAATGTTGCGGATTTCCTATGGAAACGTGGTCCTAACTATAACTACCTACTGGCGACCGCCAGTAGGTAATATATATATAGATATATATATAGATATATATATATATATATAGAGATACATATATGTTTGTGACATATATGATTGTGTTTCCGGGGTCCCGCGCATGGGCGCGAATATTCTACTGCTTATGACTATTGATGAGGATCCCCTGGAAGAGAACCTTTGATACACTCACTCAGGCGATTCGAACAGCTAGGGCTACGTATAAAAAGGTCCTTTTTAAGGCTAAGCAGAACTTTGATAAGGATAGATGGGAGGAGTTAACTAAAGCTTCCCATGAGAAGAATTGGTTGAAATATTGGCATTCAATAAAATGGGGTAGTGGGGTGCTTGAGCCTACCCCCCACAACAATGTCCCCCCCGATCAATGGGTTTCTTATTATCAAGCCCAGTTCACGTGTCCCTTAACCTCAGTGTCTGGTTACAATGATATAGTAACTCCGGAGGTCTTAACTTTTGGCCTGGCGGAGATCGAGGCAGCCATAGAAGCAGCACCGGCAGGTCGGGCTCCTGGTCCGGATTGCATTCCTACGGATCTTTTTAAATTGGATAAGAAAAATTGGGCCAACTACATTTTTATTTTGATAAATGCTCTGGCAAGGGGTGCATCGTTGCGTGTTTCCTGGCAAGGTGCGGAAATTATCCCAATTTTTAAAAAGGGTAATCGTTCTTGTCCTTCTAATTATAGACCTATAAGTCGAATTGATTCTTTACAAATAATTGTGGCTAGGACTATATTATCTAGAGTCAATGAGTGGATTGATGAGTCCCAGACAAGATCAATCTATCAAGCTGGTTTTCGGTCATATGTTAGCACAATTGACGAGGTATTTAGGTTTACAATGATCTATTGGAGAACGGTTATTTTATCGGGGGGGACTTTGTTTGCAGCTTTTGTAGACTTAAAATCTGCTTTTGATTTAGTTCCCCGTAGCAAGTTGTGGGACTCTCTCAAGGAGGCAGGTATGCCCTTGGCGCTCCTTTCCCTCTTTGTCAAACTTTACACCTCTAACTATGCACAAGTTAGATGGGGACAGCAGGGCGAGTTAACTGACAAATTCCCTGTAAACAGGGGCGTAAGGCAGGGGTGCGTTTTAGCACCCACACTGTTTTCCTTGTTTATAAATAGGGTTATTTCCTATTTTGCAGATTATCCAACTGACGCTCCTTCCTTAGATGGTTCTAAGGTCCCACTTCTTATGTTTGCAGACGATACGCTTATAGGGCCCGATTCACAGAACAAACTTAAGACAAAATCCTAAACTTAGTACCATTTTGGTATTCACAGAATGCACTTACTACTTCTGGTATTCACAGAATTAACTTACTACTTTTGCGATTCACAGAATAAACTTACTACTTTTGCTATTCACAGAATGGATTTACGACTACTAACTTTACGTCCGCACTCGGGCCGGAATTTCCGCATTTGGAGCGGAAATCCCGCACCCGGAGCGGGAAGTCCGCACACGGGCCGGAAAGTCCGCTTAGAGGCCGGAAAGTCCACTTACAAGCCGGAAATTCCGCTCGCAGGCCGGAAGTACTGATTTAGTGCCAGACTACATTAAGTGTGGCCATTGATCATTTAAGCCAAGGGTAAACACCTGTCCAAGTCCCTACCATCCCCCACCATGCATCAGCTGACACACTCCACCCAATCCTAGCTCGGCAGCATGTATAACTGCAGAGCAGACACACACACAAACCCTTACAACATGTCACTGAATGTGTTTGTTGCACTGCCCCTTGCCATGCGGCAAAACTACTTGAGGAGGAGGAGGAGGAGGAGGAGGAGGAGAGCAGAGAGGATCTTCAGACAGAGGATCAACCTATTTGGAATTTCCAGCCAAGATGTAAGGGCCAGGTACCGTTTCCCTCCAGAAGTCATCTTGGATATGGTATGTGAGTGGGAGCAGGAACTTGACTCTGTGACCTGCTGCTCACATGCAATCCCAGCATATCTCAAGATCCTTTCTGCGCTCCATTTCTTTGCCACTGGGTCTTTCCAAAGGGTCTCCAGTGACCATGTGAGCATATCCCAGGCGAGCCAGTCGCGGTGCCTGCATCAGGTACTGAAATGCATCACTGCAAGATCCCACAACCACATACAAATGCCACGTACACTGGACCTGAGACAAAGGGCAGCACGAGATTTCTATCTCATTGCACAATTCCCACGTGTGCTGGGTGCAATTGATTGTACCCATGTGGCCCTTCAGCCACCCCGCCACATTGCACACATCTTCTGCAACAGACACCGATGGCATTCCATCAACGTGCAAGCTGTCTGTGATGCCAGGGGGAGGTTCATTAATGTGCATGCAGTGTTCCCAGGCAGTACCCATGACAGCTTCATATTCCGCATGTCACCTCTTGCCCGGCGGATGGCTGTGGGAGAATTTGGCAACATGTGGCTACTGGGTAAGTACCAAGCGTTAGAAAAGAGGAAAATGTGTATTAGAAATGTCTGAATGCCCCCCAACAATAACCATTGTACTATAAGAATCATACAGCTTCATACATGGCCCAACAGATACTGCATGTAATACAGTATAGATCATTTCCTGTGCAATTCAAAGAGGGAAATGTAACCACCTGCCCTTTCTCCTCTCCTCAGGTGACGCTGGGTATGCACTCACCCCACATCTCCTCACCCCTTACAGGCGTGCAAACACTGTACCACAGCGTAGGTACAATAGGGCACACATACGGACTCGAGCCATCATAGAGCGCACTTTTGGTCTGTTGAAGTCGCGATTCAGATGACTCGACCGTACAGGGGGTGGTGCTGCAGTACTCCCCAGAAGTCGTGTGCAAGATCATATTAGCCTGTTGTGTCTTGCACAACATTGCCTTAACGCATGGCTTACACATACCGCTGGAACCTCGGCTAGCTCTGAATCTGGGAAACCGGGCCATGGCACATAACCGAGGTCAGGGCATGCAAGTCCGTGAGCAGCTCGTTGCCATATTTTTCACATGAGCAACCTGTAGTGGAATGGACTAAATGTGGATTGCTGTCTGTTGCCAATGATGAAACTTGGATATACACGACTGTGTCAATAAATTCCTTCCTGAGACAACTTTGCAAGCCACACTAACTGCATGTAAATCACAGCTGTTGACAGTAGTCAAAAGGTTGAGTGTGCTTAAACTCATGTGCCCATGTCAGTGACCAGTGTAGTGGATGTCCCTAAAGAATCAATTGACGCAGATGGAAAATGATACATGTACTGAGAGACCTAGCCGGACCTCATAAGGATGGGTCACATAATCAGAAAAGGCCATAACCATAGCATTGTCGGGCCTGTGCCCTCAACAGATGTGACCCCCACAAATGATGCACCTAACAACGTGAATGATGTCATGGGTGAATCAGACACCATGGAGCATATTTACACTAACTGGCGCATCCCTGCATATCAGCAGGGATGCACCAGTTATTGTGCGCCACAGCTCCGCCACCATCGATGCGCCGCATTTACAATGCGGCGCACCATGGGGCAAAAACGGCACAGATGCGTCACGCATCTGTGCCGTAAATGTGGCGCATTGCTGGATTTGTGTCGCAAGCGCGACGCAGCTCCAGCAATGGTCTGGGGGGCACTATCTTGCTAATGCTGCCTCAATCCTTACCCCTGCTTCAGGCAGGCGCAGGGTTTTGACGCAGCATGGGCCTAAAAGTGACTGAGTGAAATCTTGTAAATTTCACTCTGCCACTTTTAGGAGGCGTTCCTGCGTCGGAAGGCCCCCCCCCCGCGCAGGAACGCCTACATGGGGCGCAGGGCTTTACAACGTGACGCATCTCCCAGATGCGTCACGTTGTAAGTACCCCGCACCATGGCGCAGGATTTGCGCCGCCGCTGCGTCACAAAAGTGTCGCAAAGGCGGCGTAAATGAGGCGCAAGGGACTTGTAAATCTGCCCCCATGTGTCTGTGATATATCCACACTGCTCCACCCCAATGTTACGTAACACATCATCCAACGCTGCTAATGAGCACCCAATATGGACTACATGTACCATAATGCAAAGTAGGAGAAACTGAAAGAGTGGTTTGATGTTGTGTCAGCCCCCCCCCATAAGTGCAGAAATGTCATTAAATGGTCTCTTCCCCCTCTTGTTACATTTTCATTATTCTCACATGCACTGTCATTTCTTTTTTATCCACAACAGAACAGCAGGATGGCAGTAGATTTGATTCCTGATTGTGGATGGATCTGGATGAATACAAAATGGCTGCCAACGAGTTCCTGTGATGTATTTCCTGCCTCCCACTTCCTGTAAAACAATTCCTGTATGAAATAATGTGTTCCGGGTCATTTTCGGAGTTTACGGCACGAAAGTGGAAGTCCCGATTACGGAGCATAAGGCGCATGTGCGAACCCTCCGCTCCGGAACCGGAAACTGCGCTTATGGGCCGTAAACTCCGAAAATGGCCCGGAACACATTATTTCACACAGGAAATGTTTTTCAGGAAGTGGGAGGCAGGAAATACATCACAGGAAATAGTTGGCAGCCATTTTGTGTTCATTCTGAGTCATCCTCTATCACAGATCAGATCCTCTGACATCCTGCTGCTCTTATCATCCTTATTTTCCCCATAATGGCTGAGGGTTACGAAGAGAAGGCACCCCCTTTTACTGAAAGTGAGTTAGACATCTTGGCTGAGGGGGTGCTGGCCAAATATCCTCAGCTATATGGGGACCCTGAACACCAGCTGAGCAATGTAGCCCGGGCCAGGCTGTGGGCCAACATCGGGGAGCGCTGCAGTGCAGTGGGAGTCCACACCAGGAGTGTAAGGGCATGCCGCAAGCGCTAGGAGGACCTAAAACGGTGGTCCTGGCACAAGGCTGAGGAGCTGGTGGGCCAGTCTTCCCAGCACCATGTGCATCGTCCTCGCCTATCCCCACTGTACAGGAGGGTCCTGCAAGCAGCTTGGCCGACCCTCCATGCTCAGCTGGAGGAGCGTGAGCAGCAGGGACATGGTAAGTGCATCATATGCTAAATGTGTCTGGGAGTATGATGTGAGTGAAACAGTGCTGTACCATTGTGTGTGCGATGCCTCCATTCACAGATTCCGTGTCCATACAGCAGTCACCAAGCTTAAAAAGGCACACTGTGGCATATGGACTGTACAGGGCAGAGTGCATTTCGGGAGTTGTAGTTTCCTCATGACAACTGGCTAAATGAGCCACAATTGTGCATTTATACTGAAATCTGCTCTTCCCGCACCACTACAATTGGCACTAAGAAATCATGTGTGCATTGGATGAGCAATGGTACAGACACTGTCCAGTGTGCGCATGGCAGGCCAAAGGGTATTGGATGCTATGATTTGCATTGCATGTGTAGAGTTTGGGTTCCAATTGTGACAAATCATCATGTGCCATGGAGTCAAGACAGACTTTGACATCTTTGCATCACTCTTAAGCGCTTCTAAATTTGGAAGGGGTGTCCACTGACAGACGTCTCAACCTCAGTGGCCTGTTTGACATTTCACATGTACAGGTAGCTGTCACAACAATCCCCCACTGTTCAGTGGTCTATTGCCTTACCATATCAGTCACCAAAGCCAATATGTGCCACTGGATTGTCAGATCATGTGTGGGGTCAGCAAAAGGCTAGACTCACAATGTAGCTACAGAAATAGCCCAGAGCCCCTGTGGATGTGTGACCCACATTCACCACTTGTCCTGTCCCATACAATGCTACAAAGCAGATGACACTTGTCCAGACTTTCCATAGCTGTGACTCCCTATAAATGGCCAAAATCCGAAAAATCAGGACTCTTCATGTTATCCATTGGTGGCCTTCTACTGGGACCTGCACATGTAGCAGTGGCAGGACACACAGATCACCAGAATGCCAGGTTGAGGGTTGGCCAATACAGTAGTGTATGCCACAAACATCCACGTGAGATGGCCATGTCAGACTCAATCCAGGAAATGACAGTGAACATACACGTAATGTCAGCTCATAGACACTGACAACTATAAAGTGTGATCAGAGGAATATAAGTCTGACCTTGGCTCCTCTATGTATGTGTCTCGTCCTGCATGACACAACCATAACATTCGGATTTTGCTTACATATCAGCAGGCACAGCAGGAGAAACGGAAGGGCAGCAGGACCTGGGCCGGCGCGCAAGGCCACCAGTGCGGCGGCGGCTACACCCTCTTTCCACCAGCGAGGAAGAGGAGGATGAGGAGGGACCCTCAACATCAAGAGGCAAGGGGATTGCGCCCACCCGGACTGACAAGGGACACCCTGATGCTGGTGCTACATCCCGGGTGGAGGCTGCGGACATTGAAGGGGGGGGGTGAACACGACACCTCGGACCATGATGTGGTGGAGGGCTACTCTCCCCAAGACTCTTCACCTGTGGGCCCTGAAGAGGTGTCCTCGGGGCAGGCCAACACACAATCTGGGCCTGCCATCAGTCCTTCCCTACCTCTAGAGTCCCCCATTCCATCGGGGGCTCCAGCTGCATCCCCTGCAACCAGTCCCCCTCATCGTATCCGCCAGCTCGACGACATCATTGGCTCCGGACCTCAGGCACCACATCCCTCCTGTCCCCCCCAGGCCCCTTCCGGTGTTGTTCCTCCTGTGGCTGTGCCAGTGGACTTGATGTGGATGTGTGAGGGTCAGCCAGACATGTCCGCTCGCATCATGCTACAAGTGTGTATGGAGGTACGCATGATGCGAGCGGACATTCTCCGATCTCTGGACACCCTCACCACCAGCATCAATTCACTGACCAGAGCCATGTCGTCTGGTGTCTCCCAAATCCCTTCCCATACCACCGTCAATGTCTCCCCCTGTACGTTGCCCCACACTGTTTCCCCCCATACTCCTTGTGTGTCACGAAGACAAGTGGTGCCTGTTCCTGCACCCGCCAGACGTGTGCCTGCATCGGACTCAGAGGATCTGGACATTGTGGTCCTAGAGGATGACCAGAAGGACACTTGACTTTTGATGGAGACGTTGGCGTGAACTATTATTTCATTTTCCCCTTGTAAATAGACTGTTTTCCAGGTTCCATTCTCCCTCTTCATCAAGGCCAATCATTTGTTTTCCTTTCTCCCTTCCAAACGGACGGTTGTTCTCCTGTTCATACATAAATATCTTTGAGGAATTCTACTTACTTCCACTTGTTTGACTTCATTTGGAATGTCTGGTTCAGAATATGGACACATATTTGGTGAGTCATCTGCTATGCACATAATGGCTTGTTGAAATGATGGGTTACACTGGTAACTGTGTCACACACACACACATACCTTCTCACATCTAAAGGCCACCTACACGGTTACACAGGACATGATACACAACAGATTCTTTTTTTTGTAGGTCTTTATTTGGTCAACACACATTCACGTGGTTACATTGTCCTGGGTTGCTGTCACCGGCGATCATGCTTGCGACATCGCAATTTGGGGGGGATGACCGCTCAGAGTGGTCAGGTCTGGCTCGTCGCCTACGTGGTGGTGGGTATTGTCCAAGGGACTGTCCAGGGTCATCTACATGTGCTGGGGCCGATGGTGTATGCACACTTGATGGTTGTGCCTGGACAAGGGCAGGTTGTGCACGAGGTGGGAGTGCCTGTACAGGGGTTGGTGGTGGTTGTGCAGGTGGTGGCAGTGCCTGTACAGGGGTTGGCGGTGGTTGTGCAGGTGGTGGCAGTGCCTGTACAGGGGTTGGTGGTGGTTGTGCAGGTGGCGGGAGTGCCTGTACAGGGGTTGGTGGTGGTTGTGCAGGTGGCGGGAGTGCCAGTTCAGCCCGCTGGTGTGGATGTCTCCCTTTGCTCTGTTGCTGTGCAGTTGGTACAGGTGTGGGGATGTGCTGTCCTGTGGGCAGATATGATGGCTCCCCTCCCTGCGTTGACCGTGAAGGGAGAGTTTGGATCACTTTCAATATGCTCTCCATCATCTTCATGGCCAAGGCATGGTGTCTTGCACCCTCTTCCCTTTGGATGGATAGCATGTCTCGCATATTTCTGGACATGTCCTGCCAAGTCCTATCCATCCTACCCAAAACTTGGCTCAGCCTGTCCACCACCTGAGGGAAGTGGACCATGTCCTGCAGGGACTCCGACATGTCGGACAGGGTAGCCCCTATGGCACTAATGCCCTGCCTCACATCTGTCTGCTGTTGGTAGAAGTCCTGCTCCCACTGGCCATCACAGCCAGGTGCAGGCCCTCTCTGCAGCTGTCTGCCATGGATGTGACGAGCAGGTCCAACAGCAGGGGAGGGGGTGGCAGGTGGGAGCCTGTGGGCAGGAGAATGGTGCCCAGGGGATACTGGCACCACAACAGGGCTGGTACTTCCCCCAGATGGTGGAGAGGATGGCAGGGATACACTGTCTAGGGAAGAGCGGGTAGGGGAACCACCATGTTGGTCCTGGACGTGAGGGCTGTGAGGGAGTGATGTCTGTGTTGTGATGCGTGGGAGCTGTGGCTGGATTGCATGATACTGGGGACAGGCCATGCTATGCTTGGGAGGAGGCTGACGAACGTTGCTTGGCAGAGGATGTGATGGCCTGACCGATGTTGCCAATCTGGAACGAAAGCTTGCATTGGCATCTGTATCGTCATCAGACATGTTGTCCTCATCATCCACCAAGTAGACGTCATCAGGAAATTCATCCTCCTCCTCCTCTTGAGCAGTACTTGCTGCCAACATGACTGCTTGGAGGATCAGGGGATTCTCCCCTCTGATTCCCCGTCGGCCCGCACTGGTCATAGGCCTGTCATCCTCGTCCTCAGCATCCCCTGGAACAGAGGTTGCAACCGTATTAGGGATTGACCTGGTATAACATGTGGTGCAACACATTGGTTTGTATTAACTGTACTTTGCATCAACAGATGAGGATCATGTGACCTGTGTAGGGTACCACCACAAATGACAGCTCACACCATAGCACTGAGGTGTTACACAGAGATGTACATGATACAAGCAAACTCACCAGCTCCAGCCACAACTTTCTGTCCCTTGGTGATCCCCCCTAGTGTCACCTGCTGGACCTGTCTCCTCACAGCATTTGTAGGCATAGCTGTCCCTGATCCAGCAGCTGTAGAGGGAAGTGACAACATTCTCAATGATCTGCATCACTAATTGACAGACAGGCACATGACACTCCTGATTTGTATTTCACTTTGTAAACAACAACTGCTGATTACATGCAGAGGGGAATCAGGATCTCTGTCATGGCTTCGGAGTCTAAGCTAGTGACACACCTCATTCCAGAATTACCTGAAGGACAGGTGCGCGATGGTTTCAACGCTGCAGCCAGGCTGTCATGCAGTCCCCGGGATGGTGCACGCTGCTGTGGTGTCATCCTGTCAGCAGCTGTGATAAGACATACAGGTCTATATTTTTAAACCACAGATGGTAGCTCTGAGCCAACATGTCATTCTCAATGACTATTTGTGGGTAATCACGAACAATGTGCAGCATGTTTAGCTCCTGAACTTTACATGTGAGCACCTGCTCACATGCAGCAGTTGCCAGCCGTTTCCTCCACACAACAGTGACATCAATAAGATGACACATCAACAGACACACCTCGTGCTAGAATTACCTGAAGGACGGGTGTGCAATATTTTTCAACAACAGATGGTAGCTCTGAGCCAACATGTCATTCTCAATGACCATTTGTGGGTAATCACGAACTATGTGCAGCATGTTTAGCTCCTGAACTTTACATGTGGGCACCTGCTCACATGCAGCAGTTGCCAGCCGTTTCCTCCACACAGCAGTGACATCAATAAGATGACACATCAACAGACACACCTCATGCTAGAATTACCAGAAGGACAGGTGCGCGATGGTTTCAACGCTGCAGCCAGACTGTCATGCAGTCCCCGGGATGGTGCACGCTGCTGTGGTGTCATCATGTCAGCAGCTGTGATAAGACATACAGGTCTATATTTTTAAACCACAGATGGTAGCTCTGAGCCAACATGTCATTCTCAATGACCATTTGTGGGTATTCACGAACTATGTGCAGCATGTTTAGCTCCTGAACTTTACATGTGGGCACCTGCTCACATGCAGCAGTTGCCAGCCATTACCTCCACACAGCACTGACATCAATAAGATGACACATCAACAGACACACTTGTATGAGAACGTTACTGATAGGAAGGGATGAATGATCCCGGAATCCTCCGCATTACACTGCTTTCACCTTTGCCATTCAGACTTACATATTTCCTGAGTCAAATGTTGTCTGTTGACAAGTCAGAAAGGGGTTCATGTGTGAGATGTGCAATAGTCAGGGACATGATGTTGCTCATTTGTGTTTCCCCACGCATGTAGTCACACAGCTCATTTTTGAATGAGAGAACACAGATGTCTTAGGTCCATCCTTTGAGTGTCCTCTCTTTGCGTACTCTATTTCCAAGATCATGGTACTACTTAGCTGACTACGATTCGTGTCTTGTACAGCAGACATCCAAACCTCATATGTCAAACACTCACCTATACATGTGAATACGGTAGGAGAGGAGGCAAGCAGAATGTAACGTTTGGTTATGCTCACACATTGTGGATAGGCTGAGAAGCTTTGATGCCTTCCGCCTGCACTGGATTGGAGTGTTGCTCTTCAGCCAAGTCATTTTGCAGGTGTAACTGCATGAAGATTCACCTTAGCACCCCCACCACCCATCTCAAAGCTACAGAACTGGCATCAGTGTTGGCCTCAGCCATGCTATTTTCATCGTGGTGTTTCCGATCATTGCATTGCAAGCCGGTTGTGTTTTGGTCACTTCATATGACACATTGTACAATTGTATGTCCTTTCTGCACTCACTTGGCATACATTTTGTGTCATCCTTTCATTAGCCAGCAGTGTCTGATCTTGCATGGGTTCAAATGCTATATGTGAGCATTTTGTGATGCAGGACTACAGTGTTGTACAACACATACAACATACGGTGGAGGTGAAAGGCACATTTAATGAGCATTCAGCCTGATTCATTCTTGGGTTTACTTCCCTTGGCCCAGCACCAGAACAGTGTGTGGGCCCTGAACAGTTGTCACAGCCAACCTTGTAGCCGAAGTCAGTGGGTGTCTTAGATTATGGGAGGACCTTGTTGTTCCTACAATGATAAGTGTGTTTTGCTACTTTACATTCCTGCAGCCACATGTGATGCACTAGATTTCTGCCACAAAGGATGAGCACAAGCAGTTGTGGGCACCAGCGTTGCTGAAGTGTGTTATACTTAATTTCATGATTGCTCCCACATAACTTCGAATGTGCCCACTACCTGGATGCAACCTATATCACAATGACATGTCTACCGATCATGATGTGAGGTCCACTATCGTGTTTTGTTGATGGACAACACAAAGGCCAGCCAATGTAAGTGGTACATGACCAGCTGTGTGGACTGGGCATTTGATCTATATTGAAAACATTCCAAGTTGGACAGTGTATGCATTGTCAATACTACTGACCCTGGTATCTCACTTCTTGTTCATCATTGCCATATTTCTGCTAATTAGATTTATTGATTACGTCTACAGACACCATTACGACATAGTGGGGACACCCTTTTGACTAGTTGTGACACTCGATAACAGGATTGGATTCCCCGGTCTGGGGCTGTTGCTTGAAAACATGTCATGTTCCGCAATTACGAAGGTTTGATGAGCCAAGACTTTTAATATGTTGTCTTTTGCTGTTAGCAAATATAATTTGCTGAAGGTGGATGTCCATTGACAACTCCAGTAGTAATGCAGCTATTTTTTCATCTATGGTTGACTTTCATATGTGGTCACTATATGTCCCTCCTGACAATGTATGCATTTTGACCATCTCCAGCCCACTTTGACTTACTAGTCGGTGAGGGTGGTATGCCTATCTCTGGCCAGTGGCGATTCCTCCCAGTAGATGGAGGGACGTCTGCAACGGCAGTTGTCTGTGCTCTGGCTGAATGTGTCAATGGGTGAGAATAGAGAAAAGTAAACAAATGCGAAATGTGCTAGTGGGACATTTCTGTTATTTTCCAATTTCTTCTGCATGCTAACAGTGTTGTGCAGTACTGCCGCTGACTGGGCAGGTAGGAGCAGTGGTGCATTGGGGACGTAATGGCGTGGCAGGGTGGGAAATGTACAACAGAATAGGTGTCTGGCTTTTGGATCTGATGATTCTCTCACCTTCTGCTTTGTGCTTTAAGCTGGCACAGGGTGATTTACTTATTTGATATTTAGTGGCAGGTTTACACGCCCCTTGTAATACTTTTACACCGCAGTTGCGTCACTTCTGTGACAAAGCAGTGGGGTAATACAGGTGACATATTTAGACTTATTCACAACGTAATGCATCTATGGGGATGCGTCACGTTTTGCAGTCCTGTGCAACATTAAACATGCATAAGCTGTGATGTAGGCAGGGTGTGCGTTTCTTTGGTTATGCCTCGTACATACATCGGGTGGTGCTATGCAAACGTACGCCTGCTTGAGGCACATGTAATGAGTGGCACAGAACGTTAGGTGTAGGCGGTCCATGGACATAGTAGGATTTGCGTCACACTTGCGACACTACTCCAGCAAAGCACCCCCCTAATGCCATCATTTGCGACACACATCTGTCTATCCCTGCGCCACAGTGCACCGCATTGTAAATGTGATGCATCCGCGGTTGCACAAGAGTTGGATTGCGTGTCGCATTGTTACTGGCGCATCTCTGCTGAGATTTGTCAATTGCTACTTAGCAGGCTGGTGTATTACTGCAACAGTACAGTGCCCATGTTTTCTAAAGTGGTGGAGGGATTTGCCATTTCCATTGTTAAGGATTGTGGGACTTGTGGTGCTACATACAGAGGGTGACACATGAGTCTCTGACTGGCTATGATTTTTATATACACTTTGAACTACTTCCTTATTCACAATGACAGTGCAACACAGACAATCTTTTCGTGCACTTTTCCTTTTCATCCCACTTACCTGGTACCACGTAGCGGACGTCACTAACAGGCAGCCCATGGACCAAGTGGGGGTGTATCGTGGTCAGTATATCCTCCTCCAGTGGGGTGAGGCGGATGCGGAGTCCAGAGTAAGCAGCGGGGAGGATCCGATGTAATTCCATTCGGGAGTATTTCTCCTTCACCCTCAGCCGCTCATCCTGCCACTTTTTTTTGATGTCCTGGACTGTGCGCCTCTCCTCCCCCAATGCTGTGACAGCAGTGGATAATTGCTGCCACAGGGCTGCCTTCTGTGCCCCACTGGTGCAGTAGGGTGGGAGTCCATAGAGGCGTTTGTGGTGCCTCACTATGAACTCCACAAGCATGGTGGTCTCCTCTGCTGTGAAATTCCTCTTCCTTTTCAGTGTCTTCATTGTTCTCAGCCAGTGTCAGCATGCAAACACAAACTCGCTGTGGCCAAACCTGTTCATTCACTGTGTGCTGCTTTTAACAGTTTTTTGCTGCTGGTCAATTAGTGTTAATTGGCTTCAGCTGGATCATGGTGGGGGATGGTAGGCACTAGCGACATAATGGCAAACTGGAGCTGTTGGCTGGGATTGGCTGGAGTGTGTCAGCTGATGCATGGTGGGGGATGGTAGTGACTTGGACAGGTGTTTACCCTTGGCTCAAATTATCAATGGCCACAGTTAATGTAGTCTGGCCCCAAATCTGAACTTCCGGCCCGAGAGCGGACTTTCCGGCCCGTAAGCAGACCTTCCGGCCCATAAGCGGATTTCCCGCTCCGGAAGCGGGATTTCCGCTCCAGAGGCGGAAATTCCAGCCCGAGTGCGGACGTAGAGTTAGTAGTCGTAAATCCATTCTGTGAATAGCAAAAGTAGTAAGTTTATTCTGTGAATCGCAAAAGTAGTAAGTGCATTCTGTGAATACCAAAATGGTACTAAGTTTAGGATTTTGTCTTAAGTTTGTTCTGTGAATCGGGCCCATATTGTCTAAAACACAATCGGGACTGCAGCGGGCCTTAGACAGATTTACGATCTTTTGTAATATTCATGATCTGGTTATCAATGTTAACAAGACCAAGTTCATGGTGTTGCATAAAAATAAGATAATCAAGAGCAAAGTGTCAATGAATGATAACCCCTTGAACAAACTGACACATTTTCATACCTGGGGTTCACCATGGGCAGTAGGTTGTCTTGGAAGCCACAAATAGAACTACTTGTACTTAAACATAATCAACTAGCAGGTGCATTATGGAAAGAACATAGGGCTTCGCACACTAAACCAGTGGGGCCTGTTATTGCCCTGTATAAAGGAAAAATAAAAGCATCCATTATTTACGGGGCGGAGATGTGGGGCTTTGATAACTTATCCCCCCTAGTCATAGCCCAAAACAAGTTTCTGCGATCATCGTCCGCCCTCCCCAGTCAACACCCATTCAGCCTTTATTGTTAGACTTGGGTTGTAGGGCGTTTGAAGAAGACGCTGGATTTAGACCTCTCTCCTATTGGAGAAGGCTGTGGACTACACCTGAGCTATTATCTTATGCTAATGCTATATGGTACATCAAGGATCTAGACAAGCACAGAAGAATAGTCTGGCTCCAACTTATTAAAAACGGTCTGTGTGACATGGGGCTGGGCCAGTTGTGGATAGATCCTAGGGGTAATCAATTTCCCAACAAATTAGATTATAAAGCTCTTTATTGGGAATCTAGGTTTAGGAAATCATGGTCGGTGACAAATAGTAGTTCACTCTCTGGCCTTTTTTTGGAGCATAAGTGTACAAGTAGTTTTGAACCCTATTGGAATTTTATTTCCAAACCAGATGACCGTAAATTATACCATCAATTTAGAGTGGGGACCCTTCCTCTCAATTCTTATAGGCACAAATGGAAGGGTGGTCACGACAGGTTTTGCTCCATTTGTACAACACAGGAAGAGTCTATCACCCATGTTCTGTTTGTGTGCCATGCCTTTGCTCATAATAGACACATATGGCTTAAGCCGATATGTTCTAACTTAGGTACAAGATCGCATGTAACAGCCTTGCGTATCTTGAGAACTAATACCCAAGAGGATATAGTTATCGCAATGGCCAAATTTCTTAGTTGGTCATGGGCCATACGCAGGTCTATTGAGAAGAGGAAGGTTCCCCAAGAACTTTCTACTCCTGATACTTAATTGTTAATTGACCCTGTTCTTGACTTCTTTTTACTTCTCATTATCTCTATTATACTATGGAAAAATGGAAAAGTGGTTATGCTGGTTAATTTTGTTTTAGTTGTGCTCTTCTGGGCTGGACCGAGTTAGAGCTATTTATCATTTGCAAGGATTTTAGTTTTTGTATCCTTCTTTATTATTAATTGTACCTTTTATTTTTTATTTTCATTTTGCTGTAGTATATCTTTTATGATGTAATATTCGAATAAAGATTTTTGATGATGATGATGATGATGATACACTCACTGTAAAATACAGACTACCATTTTCGAAACCATTGACACACCAATACCAGTTACTACATACGTACTCACAGATTCCTAGGTCTACACACACATCCACGTATTCACCTATACAATCAAAGATACATGCAGTCATTCATCAATACAACACTATCATAAGCACTCATACACCTATACATGCACTCACACACCACCACTCATCCTGAGTTACTCAGACATGTAGTCAGTCATGCAAAGAATCAATCACACTTCCATTTACTGACCTATACAGTTATACACACACCACATCACTTATTCAAACAGAAACCAACGCATACTTACTCTGTTATGCAATCACTTATACAAGTACACACTCATCCATACAGCCACTCTCACAATCACTGACTCTCACGTATAGTCATTTATATACTTCAACTCGCACATACTCTGCCTTTTACATATGTAGTTACTTGGACATGTACCATTGGGACATCCATTCACTCACCAACACACCCATACAGACACTCACCCATCCATACAGCTGTTTCCACATGCACTCTTGAACCCATATATGTTATGTTATGTTACTATTAGTTTATATAGCGCTCAATACCTGCAGGTCTCTAAGCGCTGTGAGCAGATCTACGGGAGTTCCAGGAGGGGCTGTATCGCAAGGAGGGGGATTATGCCCAGGCTTCAATGAATAAGAGGGTCTTTAGCTTCTTCCTGAAAGGCAGGAGGCAGCATTCAGAACGAAGCTGACCTGGCAGTCTGTTCCAGAGTTGCGGCATAAGGGTGGAGAAGGCTCGACCACCTTTAGAGGAGTAGTGAAATCGTAGGCATTTTAGAAGGCCCTCCGTGGAGGACCTTAGTGTGCGACAGGGGGTATATATCGCCAGGCGTTCCTTGATGTAATTGGGTGCTTGCCCAAACAAGGCGTTGTGTGTAATGCAGAGGCCTTTAAATTGGACCCTCTGCTTGATGGGTAACCAATGCAATTGTTGCATTAGGGGAGTGGCCCGAGTATGCCTGGGTAGTTTGAAGATCAGCCTGGCCGCATCGTTCATTACCACCTGGAGTCTGTGCAGCAATGAGTCTGGTAGTCCGATATAGAGTGAATTCTCGTAATCAAGCCGGGCCAGGATCAAGGCGGTCACTACTGTCCTCATTGTTGAAAAGGAAAGGATGGGGGAGAGTCTCCTCAGCTGCCTGAGTAGGCTCACGCAGGTTCCGGAGACGGTGGTGATTTGGTTTGTCAGGGAGAGTTTGGCATTTATCTTGATTCCCATGCTTTTTACCACCAAAGCTGGTGCAGGGATGACACCCAGCTCGTCTGGCCAGAACTGGGAGTTCCAGGGATTGCTGTCATTAGTGACAGCCAGCACCTCCGTTTTGTCTGGGTTAATCTTGAGTGAGTTAGCGGTCATCCAACTGACCACAAATCTCAAGATATCTTTTACCCGAGCACGGGCTTGAGGACTGCTATCTATTTGGACAATGATTTGCGTATCGTCCGCATAGTTGAAGACCTGGCAATTCATCAAGGCGAGCATCTTAATCAGGGGTCTGAGGTAAATGTTAAACAGGAGGGGGGATAATGCTGACCCCTGCAGAACACCGGATTTTTTGGGTGCGGTCTATCAGAAATGACTTGATCCATTGGAGGATAGACCCTCCAATGCCGATGTCTTTTATTCTGTCCAAAAGTTGTAAGTGGTTGACCGTGTCGAACGCTGCCAACAGGTCTAGGAGGACTAGGACACATGGCTTTTTATTATCCGCTTTAGTCCTAATTTCATCCAGTACGGATAACATCACCAGCTCCGTACTGTGGTGGGCCCTGAAACCAGCCTGCCTATCCCCAAGCAGATGATGGATCTCCATGAAACTGGAGAGAGTTTGGAGTACATGTTGCTCCATAATTTTTGCCAGGAAAGGCAGCTGAGATATGGGTCTGAAATTATTCATGTTAGAGACGTCAGCTCCTGTCTTTTTAAGAAGGGGAATTACTCTAGCTTCTTTGAACTGTGTGGGAACTTTCCCTGATTCCAGCGAGAGGTTCATCAAGGCGAGGAATTCTTCCTCGATCGCTGGGAGAGCGAGTTTAAAAATCCTCGGTGGACATGGATCTGCCGGTGAGCCTGATTTAATTTTTATTGCGATGCCTCGCAAGGTCTCAAGATCGAGGGGCTGAAAGGAGGAAATCAGCTCAGCCCTATTTTCCTGTGTCTCCACCTCCGCGTTGGGGGGAAGCTTAAAGGGGGAGTTTTAATGTCAGCCAGGATATCTTGGACTTTATCCGAAAAGAAGGATAGAAATGTATTACATGTTTCCTGGCTAGACGGCGCAACCGGTACCTGTTTTTGGCTCAATTCCTTAAGGATTTTGAATGTTTCTTTTTGTTTGTTGGTTGCCATCAGGATCCTGTTCTCGTAGTATTCGGCCTTCCTACTGAGCAAAGTCTTTTTGTAGGAGGCGAGTTTTTCCCTGTATTCTACGCGAGCCTGTGGCTCATAGGCTTTACGCCATCGTCTTTCATAGTGGCGAAGTGTGCATTTCAGAGCCCGGAGCTCCTCCGTGAACCAGGGTGAGCACTTACCCTTGTTTCCTGTTTTTATTCTCCTTGCTGGGGCTAATTTATTCATGGCAGATGTTAACTGGCTGCAGATGGAGTCAGTCCATTCTTCCATATCCAGTGTAATTGGCCTCTTAACTAGGTTTCCACGAAGGATACTCTCTAAACTGGGACCCGTAATTTTATTCCAACTCCTTCTTAGCTTCCAGGAGGGTGGCGGTCCGAAGCATTGTCTGACTCGAGGAATTAAAAGATTAATAAAGTAATGGTCAGACCACCCGCAGGGGGTGGTGTCCACTAGATTCACAGAGGAATGAGTTGTCCAGACCAAGTCAAGAGTATGTCCTTTCTCGTGGGTGGGGGCTGATACTAACTGGTTAAACCCGAGGGAAGTGTGCATGTCCTCGAGCTGTTGGGCCTGTGCCCCTATGGGTATCTGGTCCCAGTGGTAGTTCAAATCTCCTACCACCAAAAGTTGTTGAAAGCGAGAGCGGAGGTTGGAGACACATTCGGTAAAGAGATCTACGAAAGATGGTGGGCAACTAGGCAGGCGGTAAACTACCATGATTGCTATATTTGAGGAACTGTGGCAGACTTTAGTTACTAAAATATCTGCCGCTTCTAGATTTTCTCCTGACAGCTTCTCAATGGTCATGTGATTTTTGTAGAGTAGCGCCACCCCGCCGCCTCTCTTCCCTGCTGCCCTATTGTGGCAGGTGGCATCATAGCCATCGGGAAGAGTTGCGATAAAGGTGGGTCCTGAGTCCTCGTCGAGCCATGATTCGGTCAGGGCGAGGATGTCAGGGGCGTCTTCTTGTAGAAGGGTAAAGATTTCAGGAGCATGTTCCTGTAATGATCGTGTGTTGAGGACGGAGAGTTTGATGTGATTGCTGCTCCTGGGGTGGCAGTGGTACGGGTTATGTGGAGATATGGTGCTTGGTGTCTCCCTCCCCTGTGAGATGAGAAGTCCTTCTCTCTGGAGAATATGTACTATATCTGGCTTTAGCGGGCTTAAGCCAGCACCCAATGCTCGTAGTTCATTGACCGAGTATGACCGGATTTGGCCAGGGTTCTTGGCCCCTGGGCCCGTTCGGGCGCGGACGGGCGCAAATGGGCTTGCCTTAGGCACGTCAGCGGCGTGCCACCGGCGCGCCCGCTGCACGTGTCCGCTGCGCGTCCGCTCCAGCGTGCCGCTTTTATGTTTCTCGTGACCCCTGGCCCCTCCCGTTCAATCAGCCCTGCTGTGCAGCAGCTGAGGCCCCTGATTGCGTTGGGGGAAGCGGGGGAGGAGTGCAGGACCGGTTGGGAGAAGTCCTGGTGAGCCTAATCAAGAGTGCTTGGCAAGCGTGAGTTTAAAAAAAACACAGCAAATACACTTTACAAATAGTTAAAATGTTTTAAAAGCGAGCAAGTTTTAAAAGTTAAGTTGTTTCCTTAACAAGCAATACGGTCACTGCCTGGGCTAGCGCGTCTGCTTTACCCGTGAATCAACCACAGTGAATCAACCACTCAAACATCTATGCACAGTCACAGACCTTCCATCCACCACACACACACTCAGGGACCCATACAAATACTCAGGCAACCAATCGATAACCCATATAGACACTCATTTAGCTACTGAGCAACCCATGCAGCAGCTTATACAACAACAGACAGACAGACTAATAGTCATTCACACAGTTTAGTAACTAACTCATGCATGCAGTAAGACACATATAATCACTCACTTATACAGTCAGTCACGCACCTACTAAATCCTCCATCCAAACACCTATACACCCACTCTTTCTTCAATACACCTTGGCATATATATAATACATATTTACACTTTAAAGAAAAACACTGTCACTGGATGATGTCATCAGTGATGTCATCAGTGACGTCACCGACCAGGTCATGAATGATGTAATATGTGACGTCATCAGCAGTGCATTGCAGGTGCCCGAGTTATAGTTAGCTGAACTAACTAGAACGGGGGAATTTCTAAGGTTTTGTACGAGTGAAATGTCCAACTAACTAGAACGTCCCTGAAACCTATGCTTTTTCCAGTGAATTTCTAAGGTTTTTTAAATGCTAATTTCTAACTATAACGTGCCTGAAACCTATGTTTTTTTCAGTGAATATATATATATCTCACTTTAACTTGTGATGCATCCAATTTGAAAACGACGAGTACAGACCTTCAATTGTGCAATTATTTTTATTCTTCAGTCTTCTGCCATTACGCGTTTCAGCCGTACAAGCAGCCTTGATCACATGACAGCGCTCAACCGAGTGTCCCTACTTTTTAAAGTGCAAGTGCTAGAATGAATTCATGAAGATCGACAAAATACTCGGCTACCACTCAATATAATGCATGCATAAATGCTTATTGTCATTTAGAATGTCATGTAGAATGTCCACACTGAATCATATTTGCTTGCAACAATAAATATGTTGACAAATATACAAATATAAATATTATTTTCAATATAATCCAATGCAATCATACAAAGCAAATTACCGGCATAAATGCCGCGTTGAGCAGTGCTATAAGTCAATTTCATGAATAAATTTACGTGAAAATCTAAAAAGTGCTCCCTAAACGTGGAAATAAAAATGTAACTATGTGTGTTGTAAAATCAAATATATAAAGTATAGTAGCATCCTAATATCCAGCACATTGTGTCACATATTATTAGCATATTAGCTTTTCAGATAGCCACAAATGATACCATTGCTGATTCCGGGTGATCCACTGTCATGCATTTTCATTAATCGCATAATGCATATTATACACCTCAGTGGACCCTTATTTTATCCATCGTAACTAATGTTGATGAGTAAAGTTCCCTTGTGCTAAAGTACCTCAGATATATATACACACACACACATGTACACATATTTATGTACACACATTACC
Organism: Triturus cristatus; assembly: GCF_964204655.1. Lineage (NCBI taxonomy): Eukaryota > Metazoa > Chordata > Amphibia > Caudata > Salamandridae > Triturus > Triturus cristatus. The sequence continues at coordinate 984,532,125 of NC_140590.1, forward strand.
TACTCGCGGTCGCCAGATAGTTAGGACCTATTTTCCATAGGAAAAGCATTTGTTGTTTTGCTAATAACTTTGGCGTCGTTTGACAAATCATCACGTACTTTTCAAAACTAGTCGGGCGCTCCGGTCAGCTCCTGTCTTGAAAGTTTTGAGGTGATTCGCAAAGCGGGGCCAGAGATAAAAGGGGGGTCCCAAAACGTGCTTTCTCCATGTTATTTTCCATAGGAAACTTTAGACACGGCTACAGCTAGAACTGCTGAACGGAATTACACCAAATTGTGCTAAAAGGTAGCCCTTGGTTCAGAAAGAGACCTTTTTAGGTCGAGGACTACCGGTCTGCCGAAGGCAGAACCGGAAGTCGGAGATTTAATGTTTCCTAGAGTGGCTATTTAGCCCGCCTCTCTTTTTGCTTCTCCTCCATTGGCTGGCTTCCTAAACGGAGGCCAGCCATTGGAGGAGAGAGCCGTCCCTCCAAATAGGCTCCGTCTTTTTCAGATTCGGGGGCGTGTTCCGTGCTGTTCATTCTACTTTTTAGCCACGCCCCCGAATCTGAAACCACCGCTGCGTTTCTCCGAGGCATTTCTGCTTCGCCTCGGAGAAAGGCAGTGGTGTGCTTGTTTAACAAGACGTTCCTCATGCTGCTCTTGAAAAGAAAGATGTTCGACCGGGTCATTCGCTGTATTTTGCTCTCCAAATACAAACACGAGAACCCTCTGACTGAAGCCATCCCTGCACGTGAGGATACGCATGTAAAAAGATCAGAGAGCGCCTGCACAAAAGGCTCTTATCTACAATTCGGTGATCGATTGGCGAAATTACAGCAATCTGTGCTCCATCTAATGAGGAAGCCGCTTGCACGTCCCCTTAATGCGCCTATCAGCGGCGGCATGGTCGCTGCATCCGAAACCACTACGTTGTTAAATGTATTTTCTTCCGAAATGGCACCTAAAAGATTTCAGAAACAGAAGTTCCGAATAAAAACGAGCGCGCACGGAGGTGGCCTTCTCCAGAAGAGAAAAACTGCACAAAAAGAATACATTTTCAGCTCCCGAGAAGAGGCTGAGTATAATCGACGGATGGCCCCTCCTCTCATCCCACTGAGATCTCGTCTGCTCTAGCTGCAAACAAGGAATGGCGCGTGCCTGGCACCCAGGCATGAGATGCCGCGGCGTACTGGGCATTAAAAGGTCTTCAAAAACAATTGGTTGGAAATTTGGAATTTTGTGCACTGTTCCGAGAGCGGCGATGTTATTATGCTGCTTAGCTCTCACACAGACCCACACAAACAACAAAACCGTCCACTGCTTGGAGAGCTCGTCTCGGGGGCTGCCTCTCGCCCATGCAGTACCGCACAATATCCAGCAGGGGGAAGCAGTGTAGTAGTAGTTCTCATCCGAGCCCTCAAGCCAATCCCATGGCACGTTACACACTCTTACTTTAAGGCAAGTTTGTAACTCTTCATTTTGATATTAAGTTGCTTAAAAACCAACAGTAGGGTAGCTAATAATTTTGAGCTAATGGGTGTGCGCCAATTTATAGGAAATCGTTCGTCAGAATCCAGAAACAGTTGCTTACAGACGTTGGTATTTATGAACTGGGTTTAGGCATGAGTGTTTACATAGCGCCGGACTATGATTCGAATGGCTTCTAAGCGCTGCCGTCAGGTTCAGACGCTCCGGGGGGCCTTGCGCAATTGTGGGAAGAATGGTGCAGGAAATGAAATTGCCCAACACGTCAGTCGCTTTTTTTCACACACTCAGGGTGAGAGATGGATTGCAGCTGGGTTTGATACACCCCCTCCCCCCTCCCCACCAGACACATGCGCACGCACATCCAGACCCGGGCATTTCTTTCACTGGATCCAGGGACCTTACTTCAATTGATCCAACCGAACGCAGCAGAACCACAACTCCCAGAATGCACAGTGCTGGTAAACAAACATCACTTAGCACTGCGTCCTGGTGACCCGGGGCCGTCCGGTCCTTATCAGCAGCAGGGGGCTGTAATGTTTCAACCCCCTGGGCTGTCAATACCACCTTTTGGGAAAAGCAGACGTCTTTTGTGGCCATGTATTTCCGGTCGTAGACTGTGTAATTACACAGAGAGCGTCTGGTATAGCACCTCTGCTGTTTCTAGGTGCTACGAACAGCTGGTGTCACTATGACCCAGAGCGATGGTGCTCAATATACTGACCCCGGCAGGAGGAGGGCTGGGAGTTGATCCTGAAGTGTGACCTGCAGTGACCGCAGATGTCAGCAGCGAGCGCCGAACCGCCGCGCCCTCACCTCACGATGGGCAGGTACAAGCAGCCAGGGAGCCTCGGGACTGGCTCCTTCCCAGGCCTGGCTCAGGGCCACTCCCTCCCCACAGGAGGCATAAAGACCGGGCCGAGGCTCCCCACCAGACACATGCGCACGTACATCCAGACCAGGGCATTTCTTTATTAACTCACTTTAATACCGAAACCAAAACTCGAGCTTCCAGCAACTGGAGGTCTCCCATCCAAGTACTAGCCAGGCCCAGGCCTGCTTAGCTCCGAGATCAGGCGAATGCAGGGTGGTGAGGCCCTGGCCTGTAAAGCTGATTAATTACTTGCTTCAGCATCTGCAGGCGCAGTGCCGACATGCCAGAGGTGCCTTTTCACAGGTCTGGCGGCATTGCCCATCGCCGGGATTCCATCACATCCTCTCCCAATGGCGCACCACAGCCGAACCCGATGGGCCGTGGTACACTTTGCTGTTAACCGTTGCCTGTAAATGATCTGGTTTAATTTGAAGCTGTATGCAGCTCCGCATATGCCTCATAATGTATGTTGGGTGGCTCTGTATTTGTATGTGGGTGACTGTGTATGTGTGTGGCTTTGTATCTGTATGGCTCTGTATATGTGTGTGAGTAGCTCTGTATGTGTGTATGGGTGGCTCTGTATGTGTAGATCAATGACATAGTGTATGTCTAAATCTATGTGACTAGGTCTATATGTCTATGTAGTTGATTCTCTCTCTAAAACTACCTCACTATCTCTCTACCTCTCTCTCTCACTACCTCACTCTCTCACTACCTCTCTCTCTCTCTCTCTCTCTCACTATCTCAATCACTCTCTCTCACTAACTCACGCTCTCTCTCTACCTAACTATCTACATCACTCTCTCACTCACTACCTCAATCACTCTCTATCTCACTACCTCACTCTTTCTATCTCACTAACTCACTTTCACTCTCTCTTTCACTACCTCTCTCTCTATCTCACAACATCACTCTATGCTTATATATCACTACCTCACAACATCCCTCTCCCTCTCCCTCTCTACCTCACTCTTTCACTACCTCACTCTCTCCATCTCACTACCTCACTCTCTCTCTCACTACCTCACTCTCTATTTCAATACCTCACTCTCTCTATCTCACTACCTCACTCTCTCTCTGCTAATGCAATAGGTATCACATATGCAAAAAAAAGCTAATGCCAATAGAAATGACAATGCCATTTATTTAGGGATACAAAAATGATACAAAAATAATGACCAATACCAATAGCTCTACATATAATATTGCAGAGACCATTGCATTGTAAATGCTTGTTTGTAAATGGTGTAAATCCGTTCAGTACTTCCTGAGAAATTCAAACAATAGAGGTCGGAAAATCAATTTCCCATAGGAAACTTTAGACATGGCTGCAGCTCGAACTGCTAAATGGAATTACAACAAATTTGGCAAAAAGGTAGTGCTTGTTCAGAAAGCGTTTTTTTTAATGGTGTAAATCCGTTCAGTAGTGTTTGAGATATTAAAGGAATAAAATCTTTATATATCTGGGTGGGACCTAACTACACAAGCACAAGCTTGGTTCTAATTGGCTGCCAACACTTCAATCCAGGAAGTGTGGCAGCCATCTTGGTGCAATGCTTATTAGATCTCACCTAGCGATGCAGCGCATGCGCTGCCCACCACACAAACACCACTGCACTACCCTAAACCCTAAAACACTACCCCAGCATGACCTCCTACACTACCCAAACACCACTGCAATACCCTAAACTTTAAAACACCACCCCCTACACTACACAAACCCCACTGCACTACCCTAAACCCTAAAACACTACCCCCAACACGACCCCCTACACTACACAAACACTAATGCACTACCCTTACCCCTAAAACACTACCCCCAGCACTACCCCCCACAGTACCCAAACACCACTGCACTACCCTAAACCCTAAAACACTCCCCCCAGCACTACACCTACACTACACAAACACCACTGCACTACCCTAAACCCTAAAACACTCCCAGCAGCTCTACCCTCTACACTAAACAAACACCACTGTACTAACCTAAACCCTAAAACACGACCCCCAGCACGACCCCCTACACTACAAAAACACCATTGCACCACCCTAAACGCTAAAACACTACCCCCTACACTACCCAAACACCACTGCACTACCCTAAACACTAAAACATTACCCCAGCACGACACTACACTACACAAACAGAACTGGACTACACTAAACCCTAAAACACTATCCCCAGCACGACCCCCTACACTACCCAAACACCACTGCACAACCCTAAACCCTATAACACTACCCCCAGCACGACCCCCTACACTACCCAAGTACCACTGCACTACCCTAAACCCCAAAACACGACCCTCTACACAAACACCACTGCACTACCCTAAAACACTACCCCCAGCACTACCCTCTACACTACACAAACAATACCCTAAACCACTACCCCCTACACTACATAAACACCACTCCAGTACCCTAAACCCTAAACCACTACCCCAGCACATCCCCTTACACTACACAAACACCACTGCACTACCCTAAACCCTAAAACACTATCCCCAGCATGACCCCCTACACTACACAAACACTACTGCACTACCCTTACCCCTAAAACACTACCCCCAGCACTAACCCCCCACAGTACCCAAACACCACTGCACTACCCTAAACACTAAAACACTCCCCCCTAGCACTCCCCCCTACACTACACAAACACCACTGCACTACCCTAAACCCTAAAACACTCCCAGCAGCTCTACCCCCTACACTACACAAACACCACTTTACTAACCTAAACCCTAAAACACTACTCCCAGCACGACCCCTACATTACCCAAACACCACTGCACTACAATAAACCCGAAAACACTACCCCCAGCATGACCCTCTACACTACCCAAACACCACTGCACTACCCTAATCCCTAAAACACTACCCTAAGAGCACAACCCCCTACACTACCCAAACACTACTGCACTACCTTAAAACACTACCCGCTGCACGACCGCCTACACTACCCAAACACCACTGCACTACCCTAAACCCTAAAACACGACCCCGTACATTACACAAACACCAGTGCGCTATCCTAAACCCTAAAACACTACCCCAGCATGACCACCTACACTACAAAAACACCATTGCACTACCCTAAACCCTAAACCACTACCCCTACACTACCCAAACACCACTGCACTACCCTAAACACTAAAACATTACCCCAGCATGACACACTACACTAAACAAACAGAACTGCACGACACTAAACCCTAAAACACTATCCCCAGCACGACCCCCTACACTACCCAAACACCACTGCACTACCCTAAACCCTAAAACACTACCCCCAGCACGACCCCCTACACTACCCAAGTACCACTGCACTACCCTAAACCCCAAAACACGACCCTCTACACAAACACCACTGCACTACCCTAAACCCTAAAACACTACCCCCTACACTACAAAAACACCACTCCACTACCCTAAACCCTAAAACACTACCCCCAGCGCGTCCCCTTACACTACACAAAAACCACTGCACTACCCTAAACCCTAAAACCATACCAACAGCACGACCCCCTACCCTACACAAACATCACTGCACTACCCTAAACCACTACCCCAGCACGACTCCCTATACTACCCAAACACCACTGCACTACCCTATACACTAAAACACTACCCCCAGCACGGCCCCCTACACTACACAAACACCACTGCACTATCCTAAACCCTAAAACACTACCCAAGCAAGACCCCCTGCACTGCACAAACACCACTGCACTACCCTAAACCCTAAAGCACTACCCCCAGCACGACCCCCTACACTACCCAAACACTGCTGCACTACCCTAAACCCTAAAGCACTACCCCAGCACGACCCCCTACCCTACCCAAACACCGCTGCATTACCCTAAATCCTAAAACTCTACCCCCGGCACGACCCTCTACACTACCCAAACACCGCTGCACTACCCTAAACCCTAAAACACTACCCCCAGCACGACCCCCTACACTACCCAAACACTACTGCACTACCCTCAACCATAAAACACTACCCCCAGCACGACCCCCTAGACTACCCAAACACCATTGAACTACCCTAAACCCTAAAACAGTCCCCCAAGCACGACCCCATACACTACCCAAACACCACTGCACTACCCTAAACCCTAAAACACGACCCCCTACACTACACAAACACCACTGCACTACCCTAAAGCCTAAAACACTACCCCTACACTACACAAACACCATTGCAATACCCTAAACCCTAAAACACTACCTCAAGCATGACCCCCTACACTACCCAAACACCACTGCACTACCCTAAACCCTAAAACACTACCCCCAGCATGACCCCCTACACTACACAAACACCACTTCACTACCCTAAATCCTAAAGCACTACTCCCAGCACAACCCCCTCCACTACCCAAACACCACTGCACTACCCTTACCCCTAAAACACTACCCCCAGCACTACCCCCCACAGTACCCAAACACCACTGCACTACCCTAAACCCTAAAGCACTACCCCCACCTTGACCCCCTACACTACCCAAATACCGCTGGACTACCCTAAACCCTAAAACACTACCCCCAGCACAAACCCCATACACCACCCAACACCACTGCAATACCCTAAAACACAACCGCAGCACGACAACTTACACTACCCAAACACCACTGCACTACCCTAAACCCTAAAACACGACCCCTACACTACACAAACATCACTGCACTATCCTAAAACCTAAAACACTACCCCCAGCACGACCCCCTACACTACACAAACACCACTACACTACCCTAAACCCTAAAACACTACCCCCAGCATGACCCCCTACACTACCCAAACAAACTGCACTACCCTAAACCCTAAAACACTACCCACAGCACGACCCCCTACAATACACAAACACGACTGCACTACCCAAAACCCTAAAACCCTACTTCCAGCACAACCCCCTACACTACCCAAACACCACTGCACTACACTAAACCCTAAAACACTACCCCCAGCACTACCCAAACACCACTGCACTACCCTAAACCCTAAAACATGACCCCAGCACGATTCCCTACACTACCCAAACACCACTGCACTACCCTAATCCCTAAATCTACCCCAGCACGAACCCCTACACTACCCAAACACCACTGCACTACCCTAAACCCTAAAACACTACCCCCAGCACAACCCCCAACATTACCCAAACACCACTGCACTACCCTAAACCCTACAACACGACCCCCTATACTACACAAACACCACTGCACTACCCTAAACGCTAAAACACGACCCTCTACACTACACAAACACCATTGCACTATCCTAAACCCGAAAAAACTACCCCCGGCATGACCCCCTACACTACCCAAACACCACTGCGCTACCCTAAACCCTAAAACACGACCCCCAGCACGACCCCCTACACTACACAAATACCACTGCACTACCCTAAACCCCAAAACACTATCCCTAGCACAACCCCTACACTACACAAACACCACTGCACTACCCTAAACATTAAGTCACTACCCCCAGCACGACCCCCAGCACGACCCCCTGCACTACCAAAACACCACAGCACTACCCTAATCCCCAAAACACGACCCCCTACACTTCACAAACACCATTGCACTACCCTAAACCCTAAAACAGTACTCCAGCACGACCCCCTACACTACCCAAACAACAAGGCACTACCCTAAACTCTAAATCTACCCCCAGCATGACCCCCTACACTACCCAAACACCACTGCACTACCCTAAACCCTAAAACACTACCCCCAGCACGACCCCCTACACTACCCAAACACCACTGCACTACACTTACCCCTAAAACAGTACCCCCAACACTACCCCTACACTAAACTAACACCGCTGTACTACCCTAAAACACTCCCACCAGCACTTCCCCCTACACTACACAAACACCACTGCACTACCCAAAACCCTAAAACACTACCCCAGCACGACTCCCTACACTACCCAAATACCAATGCACTACCCCAAAGCACTACCCCCCGCATGACCCCCTACACTACCCAAACACCACTGCACTACCCTGTACCATAAAACACTACCCCCAGCACGACCCTCTACACTACCCAAACACCACTGCACTACCCTAAACCCTAAAACACTACCCGTAGCACGACCCCCTACACTACCCAAACACCACTGCACTACCCTAAAACACGACCCCCTACACTACACAAACACCACTGCACTATCCTAACCCCTAAAACACTACCCCCAGCACGACCTCCTACACTACACAAACACCACTGCACTACCTTAAACCCTAAAACACTACCCTCTACACTACACAAACACCACTGCACTACCCTAAACCCTAAAACACTACCTCCGGCACGACCCCCTACACTACAGAAACACCACTGCACTATCCTAAAGCACTACCCCCAACATGACCCCCTACACTACCCAAACACCACTGCACTACCCTATACCCTAAAACACTACCCCAGCACGACTCCCTACACTACCCAAACACCAATGCACTACCCCAAAGCACTACCCCCAGCATGACCCCGTACACTACCCAAACACCACTGCACTACCCTATACCCTAAAACAATACCCCCAGCACAACCCTCTACACTACCCAAACACCACTGCACTACCCTAAACCCTAAAACACTACCCGCAGCACGACCCCCTACACTACCCAAACACCACTGCACTACCCTAAACCCTAAAACACGACCCCCTACACTACACAAACACCACTGCACTATCCTAAACCCTAAAACACTACCCCCAGCACGAACCCCTACACTACACAAACACCACTGCACTACCTTAAACCCTAAAACACTACCCTCTACACTACACAAACACCACTGCACTACCCTAAACCCTAAAATACGACCCCCTACACTACACAAACACCACTGCACTATCCTAAACCCTAAAACACTACCCCCAGCACGAACCCCTACACTACACAAACACCACTGCACTACCTAAAACCCTAAAACACTACCCTCTACACTACACAAACACCACTGCACTACCTTAAACCCTAAAACACTACCCTCTACACTACACAAACACCACAGCACTACCCTAAACCCTAAAACACTACCCCGGCACGACCCCCTGCACTACAGAAACACCACTGCACTACCCTAAATCCTAAAACAATACCCCCAGCATGACCCCCTACACTACCCAAACGCCACTGCGCTACCCTAAAACCTAAAACACTACCCCCAGCACGACCCCCTACACTACACAAACACGACTGCACTATCCTAAACCCTAAAACACTACACCCAGCACGACCCCTACACTACCCAAACACCACTGCGCTACCCTAAACCCTAAAACACTACCCCCAGCACGACCCCCTACACTACACAAATACCACTGCACTACCCTAAACCCTAAAACACTATCCCTAGCACGACCCCTACACTACACAAACACCACTGCACTACCCTAAACATTAAGTCACTACCCCCAGCACGACCCCCTACACTACCAAAACACCACAGCACTACCCTAATCCCTAAAACACGACCCCCTACACTTCACAAACACCATTGCACTACCCTAAACCCTAAAACAGTACTCCAGCACGACCCCCTACACTACCCAAACAACAAGGCACTACCCTAAACCCTAAATCTACCCCCAGCATGACCCCCTACACTACCCAAACACCACTGCACTACCCTAAAACCTAAAGGAATATGCTACTTACCAGTATGCATCTGTTCTTGGCATGTAGAGCTGCAGATCTACACACTTTTGCATAGATCGCCATCTGGTGTTGGGCCCGGATGTTTGCAGTTTGTTTTTCCTCTTAGAAAGTCTTTGGAAGTCACGAGGACGGTGACTCCTCCTTTGGTTCGTATTGCGCATGGGCTTCGGCTCCATCCTCAGATTGTTTTTCGCCAACAGGGAAAGATGGAGCGTAGTAATAACAGTGAAGAAACCCATGTGTGTTGTATCTAAATAAGATAGACTGGAACAGATACAGGTAGCCAGGGAGGCGGGTGGGTGTGTGTAGATCTGCAGCTCTACATGCCAAGAACAGATGCATACTGGTAAGTAGCATATTCCGTTCGAGGCATATAAGCTGCAGATTACACACTTTTGCATAGACTATATAGCAGTTCCCAGCCTTAGCGGCGACCACCGGTATCTGCTGCAGTGGTTTGAAATAGTGTTTTTAGTACAACCTGGCCCACACTAGCTTGTTGCTTAGTTTGCACATCTACACAGTAATGTTTAGTGAAAGTGTGCGGTGTTGACCATGTAGCTGCCTTGCAGATATCATCTAATGGGATGTTCCCTAGAAAAGCCGTAGAAGCCCCTATCTTTCTTGTAGAGTGGGCTTTAGGGGGAACAGATAGCGTGCGTTTTGCTTTGTGGTAGCAAATCTGTATGCATTTTACAATCCACCTAGCTATCCCTGATTTAGAGATGGGGTTGCCTTTATGAGGTGGAGAGAAAGAGACAAACAATTGCTTTGTCTTCCTGAAAGGTTGTGTTCTCTGGATATTGTAAAGCAAGGCCCTTTTAACATCCAGTGTGTGTAGAGCCCTTTCTGCAACAGTTTGAGGTTGCGAGAAAAAAACCGGTAATTCTACCGATTGGTGTAGATGAAAGGGTGAGATGACTTTGGGTAGGAATTTTGGGTTGGTACGTAGGACAGCCTTGTTCGGGTGCATTTGGAGAAAAGGTTCTTGTATAGTAAGTGCTTGTATTTCACTGACCCTTCTAAAGGAGGTGATGGCTACAAGGAAAGCTGTTTTCCATGTGAGTAATTGCAGTTCGCATTTATGCAAGGGTTCAAAAGGCGGTCCCATTAGCCTTGTGAGCACTATATTTAAGTTCCACACAGGTGAGGGTGGCACTCTGGGGGGAATTATTCGTTTTAGGCCTTCCATGAAGGCTTTAATGGCAGGCACTCTGAAAAGTGATAGGTGCTGTCTGTTTTGTAAGTAAGCGGCAATTGCTGCAAGGTGTAGCTAAATGGATGTATATGCTAGGTTACATCTGTAGTAAGTAGCATATGATGTGCTGTATGGATGCATCTAGTGGGTTGATTGTGTTGTTATGGCAATAAACAACAAATCTTTTCCACTTGGCAGCGTAGCAGGCTCTAGTGGTAGGACGTCTAGCTTCTCTGATAACATTCATACAGTCGGGGGGAAGGTTAAGGTATCCGAATTCTAGGATTTCAGGAGCCAGATCGCAAGGTTGAGCTGAGCTGGGTCCGGGTGTCTGATCTCTCCATGGTTCTGGGTTAGGAGGCATGAAGGAAATTTTGTAGTCTGCCCCCGACCGGAGTGGGATGGTCTGGGGGGAGCAGGGGAAAGTCATTGGGTAGGCGGTGTGGCAGAGCGGGAAGTATTTCTTTTGCCTCTGCCTTTATTGTTATTGCCTCTATAGCCGCCTCTTTGATAACCTTTTGTGAAGGTGGACTGAGGAGGGGATTTGTAGGACGTGGACGCGCTATCTGAGGAGTAGCCTCTGCCCGTGCCCCGAAAGGAAGAGCGGCGAAAGGAGCGCCTAGGAGGGTGTGACTGTAGGGCTCCCATAGATTTTGCCGTATCTGTGTCTTTTTTCATCTTCATGAGGGCCTCATCTATCTTTGGACCGAATAAATGTTCCTGATCGAATGGATGGTTTAATATGGAGGCTTGTACCTCAGGTTTAAAGCCTGAAACTCTCAGCCAAGCGTGTCGACGGAGTAGGACACTGGTGTTAATGGCCCTGGAGGCTGTGTCTGCTGCGTCTAAGGCACAGTGTATAGAGGTATTAGTTATGGTCTTACCCTCTTGAATGAATTCATTGGCCCTATTTTTATATTTTTCTGGGAGATGGTGCATGATGGTTTCTAGCTCATCATAATGCGCTCTGTCGTATCTGGCCAATAGCGCTTGAGTGTTGGCGATACGCCATATATTGGCTGCCTGTGACGCAGTGCGTTTTCCTGACGCGTCCAGGAGCTTTGATTCTTTGTCAGGTGGTGGTGCTTCGCCTGACGCCTGGGAATTTGATCTCTTTCGTGTGGTGGATACCACTAGGGAATCTAGTGGCGCTGGCCCTTTGATGTAGGCAGGATCTGTGGGGGCAGCTTTATACTTTTTTTTTCTATGCATGGGTTTAGGACCCTAGCCCTGACTGGGTCTTTAAAAACCTCTGGCGCATGTTTTATTACCCCTTTGAGCATAGGTAGTATAGCAGTAGACCTATGTGCAGTATCAAAGGTGTCTAGGAGGAAATCTTCCTCTACTGGGTCAGTGTGTAGCGACATAGTACATGAGGTGAGTTTCACTCGCCATGCTCACTTTATTCCTTCACCAACTTCCCTTCGGCACATTTTTTCTTTAGTAGCATAAACCTTGTTTACCATCACTACTATGGTGCACTTACACCTTTGGGTGACGTTGCCTTTCTACTTTACATAGAATCTTACACACCTTGCATAGCCCTATTAACAGTGGCACGTTGTTTGAGGTCTCACTTAGGGTAATTCACTGTCGTTAGCTACACAATCAGTGATGTTTACCATTGAGTATCATAGAATGTATACCCTCATTTTTAGTAATATCCATGATCATTATGTTTCTTTTGTTTGCAGATTGCCCCTGACGAAGGGACACCAAAGTCCCGAAATGCATTGGGCTTACCTTCATGTCTTCATGTAACCAAATAAATGTACTATGTATCATGTTTATGCTTTGTCATAAATGCATTAGGTTGAGGACTGTACAAAATTGTTATATTTTATTAATGTATTGACAATTTTGTATCTATCCACTTCATATATGAATCAATATATGTTCGTTTGATTCGGACCGTTGTGTTTGACCATTTTTTATGTCAATGAGATTACCAGTCTAGGGTCTTAGTTACCCCCAGCACTGTGCGCAGTGACAACCATCAGTTGGTTGTTCTCTTTCTTCCTTGCTTAGATGCCCGATAGACAGCGAGCATAACACTGCAGCACCTGTATCATCAACTACAACTGAATTGTAAAGTGAGCCAATTGGAGTGCGCTGCTCCCCAACTGCTTATCTGGATGGATAGAGGTCATCTTGTGGGACATCTGGAATGTCTGGATTATTATAATCATCCCAGGGGTCTGGGGATCCTGTAGGGGTGGGGTCTTGTGGCACATCTGCTGGGTCGTAGTATGGGTCCCCCTGATCATCATGGTCTGGAGACGGGGTCGGAGAGCGATGAGGCAGGGGTGGAGAAGGTGGAGAGGGTGGAGAGGGTGGAGGAGGTGGAGGAGGTGGGGAAGGCACTCTGAAAGGGGAAGTAGCACAGTCCTTCCTCTTTGGAGGCGGAGGTGGAGGTGGTTTGTCCAAATGTCTCTTTTTAGAAGACAGTGCCAAATGTCCAGTTTTTGGATCCTTGGTAAGTGTCTTTTGCAAAGGATCCGGTGTAAAAAGTTCTTGCAACACTGGTTGTTCGGTCGGCGCCGACGTTTTTGGAGCCGAAGGCTTCCTAGGCTTGTCTGTGCCGTGCTTTTTGGGAACCTCCGATTTTTTGTTCGGTGCCGAGACAGGCTTCGGCGTGGGAGTGTCGGTGCCGAGGGCCTTATGATGTTTGGTCAGCACCGAGAGGCCGGGTTTGGACACCGACGGCTTTGGTGTGGAGCTCGGTGTCGAGGTAGAGGCCGATCTTTTCTTCGGTGCCGAAGGGTGTTTTTCGGCACCGCTGGCAGGCTGGCTCGAGCCCGAGCCGCCGGAAGGCTTACTTGGCTTCGTCACCGGCCCCAAGGTGGGGTGTTCGAAGCAGTGTCTTTGGTCTTGCCTAGGCGCGAAGGCGTGACGAAGCCTTTTTGGGTGTCGGCGCGGGTGTGGGAGGGGGTATTTTACTCACGACCCTCTGCGCCGGGGTGATGTCCTCCACATCCGAGTTGTCGGCTTCGGAAGCACTGACGAGGTCCTCTTCGGTGTGCTGGTGTCCCGGAGTTTCGACATCGTCCCCGAAGATGTCGACTGGAAAAGAGGTCGAGGAGTGCGCCATTTTTCGTCTGGCCCTTCGATCTCGAATAGTCTTTTTGGATCTAAAAGACTTGCAGGCGGGACAGTCTCGAGCCTCGTGTTCAGGGGAGAGGCAGAGGTTGCACACCTCATGAAGATCGGTGTGGGGGAATGTGGACCCACATCGAGGGCACTTCTTGAATGGAGTTCTTTCCATCAGCCGGGACCGGAGCCTGGACAGGCCCGAAGGCCGCCGTCGATGACTGGAATCGAAGGTGCGTCGAAGAAGAAGGTGATTGAGGAGATCAGTATCTAAACAATACCGCGGAGAGCGAGGATCCCGCTTCGATCGTCGAACTGGAATGTTCGGAACCGGAGCGCGAAGTATTACATCCGAGCCCGATGGCGGAAAAAAACAATCTGAGGATGGAGCCGAAGCCCATGCGCAATACGAACCAAGGGAGGAGTCACCGACCTCGTGACTTCCAAAGACTTTCCAAGAGGAAAAACAAACTGCAAACATCCGGGCCCAACACCAGATGGCGATCTATGCAAAAGTGTGTAATCTGCAGCTCATATGCCTCGAACACAATATTCCCAGCACAATCCCTACACTACAAAAACACCACTGTACTACCGTAAAACACTACTGCCAGCACGACCCCCAACACTACCCAAACACCACTGCACTACCCTTACCCCTAAAACACTACCCCCAGTACTACCCCCTACACTACCCAAACACCACTGCACTACCCTAATCCCTAAAATACTACCTGCAGCACGACCCCCTACACTACCCAAACACCACTGCACTACCCTTAACCCTAAAACACGACCCCTACACTACACAAACACGACTGCACTATCCTAAACCCTAAAACACAACCCCCAGCACGACCACTACACTACCCAAACACCACTGCGCTACCCAGAACCCTAAAACACTACCCCCAGCACGCCCCCTACACTACACAAACACAACTGCGCTACCCTAAACCCTAAAACACTACCCCTACCCCAACACTACCCAAACACCACTGCACTACCCTAAACGTTAAGTCACTACCCCCAGCACGCCCCTACACTACCAAAACACCACAGTACTACCCTAATCCCTAAAACACGACCCCCTACACTTCACAAACACCATTGCGCTACCCTAAACCCTAAAACAGTACCCCAGCACGACCCCCCAAACACTACACAAACACCCCTGCACTACCCTAAACCCTAAATCTACCCCAGCACGACCCCCTACACTACCCAAACACCACTGCACTACCCTAAACCCTAAATCTACACCCAGCACGACCCTTATTCTACAAAAACACCACTGCACTGTCCTAAACCATAAAACACTACCCCCAGCACGACCCCCTGCACTACACAAACACCACCGCACTACCCTAAACCCTAAAATACTAACCCTAGCACGACTCCCACACTACACAAACACCACTGCACTGCCCTCATCCCAAAACACTACCTCCAGCACAACCCCCTACACTACACAAAAAACACTGCACTACCCTAAACCCTAAATCTACCCCCAGCACGACCCCCTACACTACCCAAAAACCACTGCGCTACCCTAAAACACTACGCCCAGCTCGACCCCCTACAAACACAAACACCACTGCACTACTACAAACCAATACCACCAGCATGAATCCCTACACTACCCAAACACCACTGTGCTACTCTAAACCCTAAAACACTACCCCCAGCACGGATCCCCAAACACTACACAAACACCCCTGCACTATCCTAAACCCTAAATCTACCCCAGCATGACCCCTACCCTACCCAAACACCAATGCATTACCCTAACCCCTAAATCTACCCCCAGCCCGACCCCCTACACTACCTAAACACCACTGCACTACCCTAAACCCTAAATCTACCCCCAGCACGACCCCCTACACTACCCAAACACCACTGCCCTAAGCCCTAAAACACTACCCCCAGCACGACCCACTACACAAATACTGCACTGCCCTAAACCCTAAAACACCCCACCGAGCACGACCCCCTACACTACACAAACACCACTGCACTACCCTAAACCCTAAATTACTACCCCCAGCACGACCCCCACACTACACAAACACCACTGCACTGCCCTAAACCCAAAACACTACCTCCAGCACGACCCCCTACACTACACAAAATAAACTGCACTACCCTAAACCCTAAATCTACCCCCAGCACGACCCCCTACACTACCCAAACATCACGACACTACCCTAAACCCTAAAACACGACCATCATGACCCCCTACACTACACAAACACCACTGCACTACCCTAAACCCTAAAACATGACCCCAGCACGACTCCCTACACTACCCAAACACCACTGCACTACCCTAAACTCAAAATCTACCCCCAGCACGAACCCCTACACTACCCAACCACCACTGCACTACCCTAAACCCTAAAACACTACCCCCAGCACGACCCCCTACATTACCCAACCACCAATGCACTACCCTAAACCCTACAACACGACCCCTACACTACACAAACACCACTGCATTACCCTAAAACACTACCCCTAGCACGACCCCGTACACTACACAAACATCACTGCACTACACTAAACCCTAAAACACGACTCCCTACACTACACAAACACCACTGCACTATCCTAAACCCTAAAAAACTACCCACAGCATGACCACGGACACTACCCAAACACCACTGCACTACCCTAAACCCTAAAACACTACCCCCAGCACGACCCCCTACACTACAGAAACACCACTGCACTACCCTAAACCCTAAAACAATACCCCCAGCATGACCCCCTACACTACCCAAAAACCACTGCGCTACCCTAAACCCTAAAACACTACCCCCAGCATGACCCCCTACACTACCAAAACACCACAGCACTACCCTAATCCATAAAACACGACCCCCTACACTACACAAACACCATTGCACTACCCTAAACCCTAAAACACTACCCCTAGCACTACTCCCTACACTACCCAAACACCACTGCACTACCCTAAACCCTAAAACACTACCCCCAGCACGACCCCTTACTCTACACAAACATCACTGCACTACCCTAAATCCTAAAACACTACCCGCAGCACAACCCCCTACACTACACAAACACCACTGCGCTACCCTAAACCCTAAAACACTACCCCCAGCACGACCCCTTACTCTACACAAACATCACTGCACTACCCTAAATCCTAAAACACTACCCGCAGCACAACCCCCTACACTACACAAACACCACTGCGCTACCCTAAACCCTAAAACACTCCCCCAGCACTACCCCTTACACTACACAAACACCACTGCACTACCCAAAACCCTAAAACACTACCCCCAGCACAACCCCCTACACTACCCAAACACCACTGCACTACCCTAAACCATAGAAAAGTAACCCCTACCCCATGCCCAATGCCCTTACCTCTTACTCCTCGTGGTTCCTCTCTCCTCATGGTTCCTGCTTCACGTCATCTCTGAGCGGCGGTGCCCATTATTGTGAGGAAACGGAACAGCCTTTGTTTCCTTACAATGACGTGGATCGTCTACATTTTTTTTTAGAACGCATGGTCATTTACCATACATACCTTTACAACGAAATCTAAAGGAGTTCTGTTGTTGGACGGGGCTGGCGCGACGCGTCATCAGAAAACACAGCTAATGGAAAACGTCCTCCCCGAAGTGTGGAGCAGTGCCATGAGAGGCCAACGAGTGTGCGTCCCAAAGCAGTATGACCGTACCGTACCGTGCCGTTCCAGGGTACAGGAGGCAGAAGCGGCTTCCATCGCAGGTCCTCTTGTACACTAAAAAAAATGACCAAACAATGCTTTCCTTTCTTTTCTTCTTCTGCTGCACCATCTGTTCTTCCTCCTCTACTGCAAGTGGATCAACTTCGGCAAAAGTAGAAGCCATAGTTGTATTAAAAATAAACAAACACTCAAAAAAGGTATACCAATATAAAGAGAAGCAAGAAACAGGTCTTCTCTCTTTCGAGGACAAAAAGTAAGGGAAATATCAGAAGGATGGATTCTCCCTCTTTTACAATGAAATTGATTTCAACCAATCAGATTCGTTTTTTCTTTTGCTGACATGAAGTCGCATAGGGTGCGCGCACTCATCACGCACCCTTCGCGCACCGGCGAAAATCATATATATCATTATACACTATAAATAAAAATTTCTATAAACTTTTAATAAGTATATTAGCAAAACTGTTCAGTCTAATATCATATTCCAACTTTCTATAGTCATTTTTTCAACTTTAAAAATACGCGGAAGTCGCGACTTCGGCACTATCTCAGCGCGATCACGGGACAACCCTGGAAATGCGCGCGGGGAGATGTCACGCACATTAAGCGGCTACACCGCGCATTTTGTAACTTTACTTTCGTCGAAATAATATTGAAAATAATACTTTAAAATTACTTTTATTAATAAATTTAGAAAAACACTTAAAGGAAAACTTTTATTTATTAATTAATTTAAAGATATTTCATACTTTACAAATTACGGTGAAGTCGCGAATCCAGCGCTACTTTACAAACTGGCTACCGGAATGCGCACAGCCATCGTGTAGGATGCGCAACTTCTGTATAATATATAAAAAAAATGATTCACAATTTTTATTAAATCTATATATATACGTATATATTACCTACTGGCGGTCGCCAATAGGTAGTTATAGTTAGGACCACGTTTCCATAGGAAATCCGCAACATTCTATTTTGAATAACTTTGGCGCCGGTCGACGAATCCTCGCGAATTTTTCAAAATAGGTGGGGCGCTACGCTCCGCTCCTACCCTGAAAGTCTCGGGGGGATTCGTCAAGCGGGGGCTGAGATAAAAGGGGGGTCCCAAAACGCGTTTTTCCCATGCATTTTTCCATAGGACCTTTAGACACAGCTACAGCCCGAACGGCTGAACAGAATTACTAGAAATTTGGCAGAGAGGTAGTCCTCAGGTCAAGGAAGTGCCTTTTGTAGGTTTGGTGTAAATCTGTTCAGTAGATTCTGAGAAAATAGCCTTTAAATCAATATATATATCTGAGCCAGCTTACGGTGCGCTTACGGTACGCTTACCGTACGCGTACGGTGGCGTGCGCGAGCGCGATTCTGATTGGCTCTTAGATCTTAGTAAACATTCGAATCGGCCGAAACCAGGAAGCGGCGGCCGCCATTTTCTCTCTCGCACTGAGAGTGTGGATTAAAATACAAAGCACAAAAACATGTAAAGGGGCTGTTTGGACAGCTCCAAAACACCTAGCCATGTTGAGGGAGTCCCCAAAGATCCCCCAAGGCCAAAAACGGAATTTTTATTTTTTCGCTAATTTAGCCGATTACGCTTACCGTACGCGTACGGTAAAAAAATTTAAAAAAAAAAAAATTATCCACACTCTCCCCACCCCGTGTGCAAATGGTGCCCGAAGTGCACCATTTGTGCATGGCTTATAAGAGGTGAGGAAAATTTAAATATTACCTTTCAAAACGAAGTGCATCATATGTCCTCTATGTGCGCACGGTGCGCGAAGCGCATCGTGCGTACATGGCCCATCTAGCGTAACGTGGGCACGCGGTGCGCGTAGCGCACCGCGTGCCCACCGTGCGTGCACGGCACTAACTGCGTAAAGTGGTTCGCGCACCGCGCGCTCACTGTGCGCGCACGGTGCGCGAAGCGCACCGTGCGCGCACGGAACGAACTGCGTTAAGTGGGCGCGCACGCCACGAATGGCGTAAAGTAACTTAGCATTTAAAAAACCGTACAAATTCACTGAAAAAACCATAGGTTTCACACACGTTATAGTTAGGAATTAGCATTTAAAAAACCTTGCACATTCACTGAAAAAAGCATAGGTTTCACACGTTATAGTTAGCGGAAATTTTACTGATAAAAAACCAATGAAATTCCCCCGTTATAGTTAGTGCAGGCAACTATAACTCACGCGACCGCAATCTTCTGCTGATGACATATGTGTCTTTATGAAAAAAAAATATTTGTAATATATGTATAGTTAAAAATTTATGGAAGAACACATGGGCAAATAAGTGTCTAAATACAGTATTAGCATCAGCAGAGGATTGCGGTCGCGTGAGTTATAGTTGCCTGCACTAACTATAATGGGGGAATTTCATTGGTTTTTTATCAGTAAAATTTCCGCTAACTATAACATGTGTGAAACCTATGGTTTTTTCAGTGAATTTGCAAGGTTTTTTAAATGCTAATTCCTAACTATAACGTGTGTGAAACCTATGGTTTTTTCAGTGAATATATATAAAAATAAAAAAATAAAAACATAGGATTGAGGTACATTAGACATTTCAGTCGTACAAAACCATAGAAATTCCGGCGTTATACTTAGTTCAGCTAACTATAACTCGCGCCCCCGCAATGCACTGCTGATGACGTCACATATTGCATCAGTCATGACATGGTCAGTGACATCACTGATGACATCTCAAATTACATCACTGATGACATCATTGATGACATCATCCACGTGAAAATCTGATGCACCTCCTCACACCTAAATATAACCTTTGATACACCCACTCTAAAATACAGACTACCATTTTCGAAAAAATAGACACATCAATACCAGTTACTAAATACGCACTGACTGATTCCTAGGTCTATACACACATCCACTCATTCACCCATACAGTCACTCAAACATGCAGTCACTCATCAATACAACACTATCATATGCACTCATACACCTATACACAGTTACTCACACACCTAGTCAGTCATGCAAAGAATCAATTATACTTCCATTTACTCACCTATACAGTTATACAGACACCACCACATTTATTCATACAGATACTAACACATAATTACTATCTTATAGAATCACTGATACAAATGCACACTCATCCATGCAGTCACTCTCACAATTACTGACTCTCACAAATAGTTATTTATATAAACCATCACTCACATATACTGCCTTTTACATATGTACTTACTTGCACATGTACCACTGAGACATCCATTCACTCACCAACACACCCATACACACACCCACCCATACAGCTGTTTCCACATGCACTCTTGAACCCATACACCCAGTGAATCAACCACTCACACATCTATGCAGTCATACACCTCCCACCCACCCACACACACACTCAGGCAGCCATACAAATACTCAGGCAATCAATTAATAACCCATATAGACACTCATACAGCTACTCACCAACCCATGCAGCAGCTTACACAACAACAGAAAGACTGATACAGACTTTCACACAGTTTAGTCACTAACCCATGCATTCAGTAAGACACATTTAATCACTCACTTATACAGTCAGTCACGTACCTACTAAAACCTCCATACAGACACTTAAACACCCACTCATTCTTCAATACAGCTTGGCATATATATAAAACAAATTTAAACTTTACAGAAACACACAGTCACTGGATGATGTCATCAGTGATGTCACTGACCATGTCATGAATGATGTAATATGTGACGCCATCAGCAGTGCATTGCGGGGGCGCGAGTTATAGTTAGCTGAACTAACTATAACGCCGGAATTTCTATGGTTTTGTACGAGTGAAATGTCCAACTAACTATAACGTTACTGAAACCAATGGTTTTTCAGTGTATATATATATATATATATTACCTACTGGCGCTCGCCAGTAGGTAGTTATAGTTAGGACCGATTTTCCATAGGAAATCCGCAACATTCTATTCCCAATAAGTCTGGCGCCGGTTGACAAATCCTCGCGAAATTTTCCAAACTTTTGCCCAGCTCCGCTCCGCTCCTACCCTGAAAGTTTTGTGGTGATTCGTCAAGCGGGGGCTGAGAAAAAAGGGGGGTCCCAAAACGCGTTTTTCCAATGCAATTTCCCATCGGACCTGTTGTCGCAGCTACAGCCCGAACCGCTGAACGGAATGACACCAAATTTGGCAAAGAGGTAGTCCTCAGTTCAGACTCGTGCCTTTTGCATAAATGGTGTGAATCCGTTCAGTAGTTCCTGAGAAAATTAGAGTTAAATGTGCATGAGTATCTATGGCCGCGGAGGATCCGCGGACCCTACCCACACCGTGAGCGCACCCTCCCCGAACCGAGCGCGCACCCTCCCGATCGCGCGCTGAATGCTAATTGGCTGTCGAGTGTCTCTCTACATTCGAAACCAGGAACTGTTGGCGGCCATTTTCTGCCTCGGTAGAAGCGAGGCTGAAGAAGAAAGGGGAATAAGTGTGTAAAACATATAAAGGGGGCAGAGTGGAAATACTCTGACCCTCTATATGTGCTTAGGGGGTCCCAGAAGGACCCCCTGGGACCCCCTGGGACCCCCTTTTAAAAAAAAAAAAAAAATGACGAAATGCGCGCGTTGGGTGCGTGGATCCACGGATTTTTTTTTTTAAAAGACAAGAAATCATTGGTTGTATGACTACTTTGTACACTGAAAGGTAGGGTGTATATTTCTGTTTTTTAAAGGTATGATTCTTATTGGTTGACAAAAACAGGTTGTAAGGAACATTATATATGATTAGCTGATATGTTGAAAAGTGAAGCACACTTCCTCTCTTGTGTAGGAACATTGTGTGCTGAACTTCTGACCTGTGTGCTCAGTGCAGTGTTCCATGACCTGTTTCTATGGTAACAGGCAGAAGGCAGAACGGGGGGAAGGGTTGAAATGTATTTCAGTTGGAAAGGGTTGAAATGTTTAACCAATAGAAATGTGTGCTTGCTTTTGAGTTTATGTGTGAAGGATTGTGATTTGATGTTTACATGTATATGTGTGGAAAATGAAAGGGAAACTTTTCCATTCTTTGTTTTTGCTGAGAGGTGCACAGTGCAGAGATTCTGTAAAAGAAAATATGGTGAGTGACTGATATACTTCTTAATCTACAAAGGAACTTGAAAGATGAGTTATTTAATTGTGAGGGGATGTATGTAGACTATTTTGATTTTAATCAAACTAATGTATTTCTCCTGCTAAAGTGTAGGGAGTACTTTTTTTCTCTACCATCTTATTGACAGTGTGTGTGCATGTAGAAACCATTCTGTGATAAGCGTTTGTGTTTTTCATGTGTTTGCAGACAGATAACTGTGCTGTTTTTATATTTTGGTAGAATTAGAAACCAGTCATTGTTTATGAATTTGTGAAATGAGTTATGTTATGTTTCTATACTAAAATGTAGTACAACTTCTAGATGAAGAAATGTGTCTTGGTATAGTGCAAGGGATAGTGTTGTTTGTCTAGAATCACACAGTGAGTATGTGTGCATTTGGGAACCACTGTGAGAGAAGCATTTGGTAACATCGTGTATTTGCTGACAGATAACTGTTTCAACCGGTCATGTTGTGAAGTTTTAGTAGCATTAGAAGACAGTTATGGCTTATACTTTGATTAAATGAGTCAGGCTTTGACAGAAAAGTGCAGTCCTGAAATATGTAGATTGTGTGCAGTTCCCTTACCACTTGCAATGTAGTGAATGAGTTTTGGTAAACTCCTAGGGATAGTGGAGCTTGTCTAGAATCACACTGTGAGTTAGTGTGTATTTGGGATCACTGTGAGAGAAGTATTTGGTGACATCATGTATTTGCTGACAGATAACTTTTTTAAAACCTGTCATGTTGTGAAGTTTTAGTAGCATTAGAACCTAGTCTTTGCTTATGCGTTGATTACATGAATCATGCTTTGACACTGATGTACTGTACTTAAATATGTAGATTGTGTGCAGTACCATTAACTCTTCTAGACTAGTGAATGAGTTTTGGTAAACTCCTAGGATAGTGTTGCTTGTCTAAAATCACACTGTGAGTCTGTGTTCATTTGGGTAAGGATTGTGAGAGAAGCATTTGGTAACATCGTGTATTTGCTGACAGATAACTGTTTTAAAACCGGTCATGTTGTCAAGTTTTAGTAGCATTTGAAGCCAGTCTTTGCTTATGCTTTGATTAAATGAGTCAGGCTTTGACACAAAAGTGCAGTCCTGAAATATGAAGATTGTGTGCAGTTCCCTTACCACTTCCACAGTAGTGAATGATTTTTGGTAAACTCCTAGGTATAGTGGTTGTTGTCTAGAATCACACTGTGTGTCTGTGTGCATTTGGGAACCACTGCGAGAGAAGCATTTGGTAACATCGTGTATTTTTTAGCAGATAACTCTTTTAAGACCTGTCATGTTGTCAAGTTTTAGTAGCATTAGAAGCTAGTCTTTGCTTATGCATTGATAAAATGAGTCAGGGTTTGACACTAAGGTGCAGTACCATGTACTATTCTCTTCACTGTGGCCGAACTGAAAATTTAAAAGTTTTACCCAAGCACTGTCCTAGAAGTAGTCTGATTATTTAGTCAGTTTCTAAGTACCAAATAGACTGCTTCAAATGTCTATACAGTATACATGTAGTGTTCTAACATACTATACACTTGTCTTTTACACATTCAATTCCCTAGTCAGTATCCATACACTTCCAGGAAACACCCTGTCACTCTCTTTGCAGTCCTCTAGTGACCCATTCAACACCATGTACTAATCCATTCACTGTGCCAAAACCCAAACACTTATAAATTCACCAAGACACTCTCTTTCCAGTACTCTAATGATTCAGTCACTGCCTAAGTATTCATGCACTGAGCCAGGCCTTAGCACATGGACTTCTTCAAACCCCTATCCACTATGCATGCAGTCCTCTAACCACCTACACACTTGTCTTTCACACCTTCAATTCCCCAGTCAGTATCCATACACTTCCAGCAAACACCCTGTCACTCCCCTTGCACTCCTCTAGTGACCTTATTAAGCATCATGTACTAATCCATTCACTGCGCCCAACCCTAATAAATTCACCCAGGCACTCTCCTTGCAGTACTCTAATCATTCAGTCAGTACCCAAGTACTCATCCAGTGACCCAGGCATTAGTATATGGACTGCTTCAAACCCCTATCCACTATGCATGCAGTCCTCTAACCACCTACACAATTGTCTTTCACACCTTCAATTCCCTAGTCAGTATCCATACACTTCCAGGAAACACTGTCACTCCCTTTGCAGTCCTCTAGTGACCCATTCAGTATCATGTACTAATCCATTCACTGTGCGAAAACTCAAACACTTATAAATTCACCAAGATACTATCTTTGCAGTACTCTAATCATTCAGTCAGTGCCTAAGTATTTATGCACTGAGCCAGGCTTAAGCACATGGACTGCTTCAAACCCCTATCCACTATGCATGCAGTCTTCTAACCACCTAGACACTTGTCTTTCACACTTTCAATTTCCTAGTCGGTATCCATACAGTCCAGCAAACATCTTGTCACTGCCTTTGCACTCCTCTAGTGACCCATTCAGTACCAAGTACTAATCCATTCCCTGTGCGAAAAGCCTAGCACTTATAAATTCACCTAGGCACTCTCCTTGCTGTACTCTAATCATTCAGTCAGTACCCAAGTAGTCATGCAGTGAGCCAGGCCTTAGCACATGGACTGCTTTAAATGCCTATGCAGTATGGATGCAGCCCTCTAATCACCTACACAGTTGTGTTTCACACCTTCAATTCCCTAGTTAGTATTCATACTCTTCTAGCAAACACCCTGTCACTCCCCCAGTGTGTCTCCTTATAGTACTGTAATCATTTAGTCATTTAGCATGTAGAGTTTTAGTGAGGTAGGCTTTAGGGCATGAACTGCTTCAAAGTAGTATGCACTATGCATGTAGTGTTTTAACCATCGTCACACTTGTGGTTCAGGGCCATAGTTTCTTAGTCAGTATTTATATAAAATGTGTTTGTACAGTAATGGAATAGTATAAATTTGAAAGTTATTAATATACATTTATTTGTGATTCTTTTTTACAGATACGGAACAGGAGTGTTTCTCATCTGTTTGCACTCTTCTCGTGCAAGATTGTTTGGATGAAGGGTCCTTAGGTGTTTCATCATACTTGCTGTGCCGCATGATTATTTTTTGTTAGGATCCCCTCGTAACAGAACTCTTTTGAAAATCTTGTTCATGAGAAAGGTGGTATTGGTCTTTGTTTGCCCCTCGAGAAAAGTAGAACATTTCCACATCACTGAAGGAAAAAGTTGTGGGCGTGGTGCATCCTCCAAAAATTCAACTTTAGATTTGGTGAATATTTTATAGCGACATCATTTACAGTTTTTGTAAGATAAAGTTAAAAATATTTGTTAGCTGTGTGCATTTTATATTTCTGTGATTTGTATTTTGAGAATGGCATGTTGTTGTGTTTTTAACAATCTTTGAGATTGTGTTTTTTTTGCCCGCTGTTAAGTGATGAGTACGATTGAAATCACTATTTTTAGTGAAATGTAATATATTCTGAGAACAGCAAAAAAGGCAAAAAAATGACTTTGTGGAAATTATGCTGTGTTGTAAAAAATGTATTATTACATGTTATAATTTTTTTTTCCTTTTCTTTCACAGATCCAAATTTCAAAATAAGCAATTTATATGAATTTATATTTGAATGAAAAACAGAAAAAAATGTATACCATTTTTTATTCCTATTACTGTGAAGGTAAGTTTAACTAAGTCTCAATATGCAGAATGAAGAGGCCTGCAAGAAGCTACAAAGTTGAAACACGTTTCTAAAAACACTCTGTTTATGTAGTTTTGAAATCTGACCATAATCAGATATCATGTGACCCTCAAAAAAAGAGATTTGATGGGTTCATAATATTTCCCATTTTAGCTGTTGAAGGACCGCTATCATTTCAATCATTCTTCTTTGAACATCTTTGCAGACAAAACTCTGTGCTTACCTTCTATCATTCGCAAGGAAATTTAAAAACGGAAATATGTCACTTTTTGTAACATAGTTATTGTGCAAGATACTCTTTCATATTTACAAAGAGAGGAAAAGGCACTCTGTGCACTTTTTATACTCCATGTAAATATAACCTCATCATGCACACCTCTTTGTGTTGAAAGGGTGCTCTATAAGTGTTGTTGTGCATGATTGCACTTAATACTCATAGAACAAGACACATGTCTAGATTTATCATAAATCATAAATCTCGATATGTGTGTGAATGCTGCACCATTCTAAAATTGGTGTAGGAAAGCACAACAAGGAGAATTGTTTTAATTTCTCCACATTTTTATATCTTCAATGCATGCTGAAATGTTCAGCATACATTGAAGAAGAAAAATGCATTTTCTCATTGTTTTTGTGCAGGAAGGTGTGTCTTCCTGCAGAAAAGCAAACAGCACATGACACAGATTTCCTTGCACTATGGTGCAAGGGTGCCTGTGTCACCACATGGCTGCAGTTTAAGCACCCGTGCAGAGAGAAGCATAGATTTGCAACATATTTATGTACATATGTTGCATCCCTGTGCTTCGGAAGAACTATAGCACACTGCAGTTAAAGAGGTTACTGTGTGATGTTGCAGCACTTCCTCATAGTTCTGCACTTATACATTCACCATACGCTACTAATGCATTCATTCAGTCAATTACATACTACACATACATTCATCTAAACTAACACTAACAAAGAAATGTAGCTCTTTTTTTAAACCAGGAAAGTTAGTTCTTACAAGAACTTTTTTTTTCTTCTTTCTTCTTTTATAATTTGTTTGGGGTTTTCTGAACAATTTTTAATTTTTTTTGGTTTTTCTGCAAAAAAAAAAAAAAAAAAAAAAACAGGAGAAACCAAACAATGAACTTCAGGGAACAATAAAAAAAAAAATAATAATAACTAGCAAATGTGACTTTCTTGCCGGCGGCGGATCAGATCGATCGACTGCTCACCATAGCACAAAGTCTTACTGCACTTAGTGCAGAGCAGTTTTAAAAATGGATATTGAGGACGGATGTCCAAGGTTTGGACTGATGGATGCACTCTTGATGTGCTTGGCTGCGATGAGGTGGATGGCGCAGAAGCAGAAGTGTTTCTCATCCGTCGGCACTCTTCTTGTGCAAGATTGTTGGGATGAAGGGTCCTCATGTGCTTCATCATACTTGCCGTGCCGCAAGAGTATTTCTTGTTAGGATCCCCTCTCGATAGGACTCTTTTGCAAATCTTGCACGTGACCAAGGTGGCATTGGTCTTATTCTGCCCCTCGGGAAAAGTAAAAAATTTCCACACCACTGAAGAAAAACGTTTTTTGGGTGGTGCCTCCGGCAAAAATTCATCCTCAGAAGTATGAGGTGATGCAGGTGATGCCTGCTGCCCTGAAGCTATTTTTGGTTGAAAAAGGTTAGAGCTAAGTGTAAACTTCACTCTAAAGAGATGGTGCTCTAAAGAAGGTCAAAGAAGAATGATTGAAATGGGTGGGGTCTTTCAATAGTTAGAAGAGGAAGTGTAATGAACCAATCAAATCTCTTTTTTTGCAGGTCACATGGGATCCGCGCACCCTGCGCGTACGCAGCACGCACCCAGCGCGCATCCGCGAAATTGAATTAAAAAGAAATATAGGATTAGATGTAAAAATATATTACTTTTAAGACTAGTTTAGAGTTTGTCTTCAATTAATATTCACATGAAATACATATATATATGTTTTTTTAAATGTTAAATATTTCGCGGGATCCGCGCACCTACCGCGTCATAGACGCACATGACGCATCGCGGAAGCGCGTAAACGTTGCGTTACGTACATCGAACGTGTCGCGTATAGGCTGGGAGTCGCGTACCTGTCGCATTGCGATCGCGCACTAAACACGTACCCAACTCGTACCATGCGCGGATGCTATCGCGTAGGGATCGAGAACGGTGCGCATAGGGTGCGCGGATCCAAAAACATTGAAAAAAATATATAAAATACAGTTTTGAACATATAGTTAAAAAAATATATTGAAAAATATAAAAAGATATGTTTGAAAAACTCATTAAGTTCAAATAACATTTTTTTAATTTTTAAAAGAATTAATTGAAAGAAGTTTAAAAAATGGTGATAAAAAAGTATTTAAAAAAAAAGATAATTAATGAAATTGACACACTGAATTTAAAAAATATAGAAATCCAATCAAAATCATTAAACATGACATCTTCAGAGATAAGTTATAGATAGGAATTAGCATTTAAAAAACCTTTGAAATTCACTGAAAAAACCATAGGTTTCATGCACGTTAAAGTTAGGAATTGGCATTTAAAAAACCTTTGAAATTCACTGAAAAAACCAAAGGTTTCAGGGGCGTTATAGTTAGGAATTGGCATTTAAAAAACCTTAGAAATTCACTAAAAAAACCATAGGTTTCAGGGGCGATATAGTTAGCTGGAAATTTCCCTCGTACAAAACCCTAGAAATTCCCCCGTTATAGTTAGTTCAGCTAACTATAACTCGCGCACCCGCAATGCACTGCTGATGACGTCACACATTACATCACTCATGACATGGTCAGTGACATCACTGATGACATCACTGATGACATCTCAAATGACATCACTGATGACATCACTGATGACGTCATCCATGTGATAAATTGGTGCATCTTCTCACACCCTAATATAACCTTTGATACACCGACTCAAAATTTCAGACGGCCATTTTGAAAACCATAGATACTCCAATACCAATAACTACATACCCACTCATTGACTCTTAGGTCTACATACATCTCCACTCACTCACCTGTACAGTCACTCATACTTATAGTCACTCCGTACAGGACTATCATATGCATTTATACACCTATATAGACACTCACACACCGCCAATCATCCATTGAGGTACTGACACACCTAGTCAGTCATGCAAATAATTGATCACAATCCAATTTACTCACCTATCCAGTTAAACACACTCAAGTTCACTTACTCATAAAAATACTAACAAATTCTGACACTCTTATACAATTACTAATACAAGCACACACTCATCCATACAGGCACTCCCTCAATCACACACTCTCACATATAGATAGTTATATACTTTTACACACATATACACTGCGTTTCACATATGTAGTTACTGACACATGTACAACTGAGATATACATTCAATCACTAACACACTCATACATACACTCACCCAACCATACAGTCCATCACAGTTGCACTCTTAAAACCATGCACCATAGAATCACCCACTTACACATCTATGCACAGAGTCACACACACCCTACCCACACAAACACTCAGGCACCCATACAGGTACTCAGACAACCAATCAATAACCCATATAGACACTCATATAGGTATTCACAAAACCATGCAGCCACTTATACACCAACACACAGACACATACAGACATTCACACAGTTTAGTCACTAGTCTGCAGTAAGATACTTTTAATGACTCACTTATAGAGTCAGTTAGGCACCTAGAAAATCATCCATTCACACACTTGTACACCCACTCATTCTTCAACAGGCCTTTCCCTATATATATTAAACATATTAAAACTTTACAGAAACACAGACTCACTGGATGACGTCATCAGTGATGTCATCAGTGATGTCATTTGAGATGTCAGCAGTTATGTCATCAATGATGTCACTGACCATGTCATGAGTGATGTAATATGTGACGTCATCAGCAGTGCATTGCGGGGGCGCGAGTTATAGTTAGCTGAACTAACTATAACGGGGGAATTTCTAGGGTTTTGTACGAGGGAAATGTCCAGCTAACTATAACGCCCCTGAAACCTATGTTTTTTTTAGTGAATTTATATATAGTTATAGTTAGGACCCTGTTTCCATAGGAAATCCGCAACATTCTATTTGGAATAACTTTGGCGCCGGTCGACGATTCCTCGCGAAATTTTCAAAATAGGTGGGGCGCTACGCTACGCTCCTACCCTGAAAGTCTCGGGGGGGATTCGTCAAGCGGGGGCTGAGAAAAAAGGGGGGGTCCCAAAACGCGTTTTTCCCATGCATTTTTCCATAGGACCTTTAGACACAGCTACAGCCCGAACGGCTGAACAGAGTTACTTGAAATTTGGCAGAGAGGTAGTCTACAGGTCAAGGAAGTGCCTTTTGTAGGTTTGGTGTAAATCTGTTCAGTAGATCCTGAGAAAATCGCATTTAAATCAATATATATATCTGTGGCAGCTTACGGTGCGCTTACCGTGCGCTTACGGTAAGCTTACCGTACGCGTACGGTGCCGTGCGCGAGCGCGATTCTGATTGGCTGTTAGATCTTAGTAAACATTCGAATCGGTCGAAACCAGGAAGCGGCGGCCGCCATTTTCTCTCTCGCACTCTGAGGTGGGGAGGAAAAACAAAGGCAAAAAACATGTAAAGGGGCTGTTTAGACACCTCCTAACCACCTAGCCTTGATGAAGGTGTCCCCAAAGAACCCCCATGGCCAAAAATTCATTTTTATATTTTTTTGAAAAATCGCCGATTACGCTTACCGTACGCGTACGGTAAAAATTAAAAAAAAAAAATACAATATCCACACTCTCCTCACCCCGTGTGCAAATGTTGCCCGAAGTGCACCATTTGTGCATGGCATATTTTTTTTTAGTCCCCAAAATATAAATGAAATCCCATTCTGAACGAAGCCCATAATATGTCCTCCATGTGCGCACGGTGCGCGAAGCGCATCGTGCGTACATGGCCCATCCAGCGTAACGTGGGCACGCGGTGCGCGTAGCGCACCGCGTGCCCACCGTGCGTGCACGGCACTAACTGCGTAAAGTGGGCGCGCGGTGCGCGAAGCGCACCGCGTGCTCACTGTGCGAAGCGCACCGTGCGCGCACAGAACGAACTGCGTTAAGTTGGCGCGCACGCCACGAATGGCGTAAAGTAACTTAGCATTTAAAAAAACGTACAAATTCACTGAAAAAAACATAGGTTTCACACACGTTATAGTTAGGAATTAGCATTTAAAAAACCTTGCAAATTCACTGAAAAAACCATAGGTTTCACACATGTTATAGTTAGCTGGACATTTTACTGATAAAAAACCAATGAAATTCCCCCGTTATAGTTAGTGCAGGCAACTATAACTCACGCGACCGCAATCCTCTGCTGATGACATATGTGTCTTTATGAAAAAAAAATATTTGGAATATATGTATAGCTAAAATTTAATGGAAGAAGACATGGGCAAATAAGTGTCTAAATACAGTATTAGCATCAGCAGAGGATTGCGGTCGCGTGAGTTATAGTTGCCTGCACTAACTAGAACGGGGGAATTTCATTGGTTTTTTATCAGTAAAATGTCCAGCTAACTATAACATGTGTGAAACCTATGGTTTTTTCAGTGAATATATATATATATATATACACACACACATAGACACACACATTTGGAAAGAAAGAGCCGCACTCATTATACCTTCATTAAGTTATTTGATTATTGCAGTTTTGTTTTTTAATTAAGCCTGCTGGCATCTATGTTCTTATACACATTGATCTATTGAGATGTGCTGAAAAAATGTAATAAAAATATTTACCAAAAAAAACTAGAACTTCTGAATTTCTATGGTTTTGTGTGTGTAAAATCTCTCTCTATATATATATTCACTTAAAAAACCATAGGTTTCACACATGTTATAGTTAGGTGGACATTTCACTCGTAAAAAAACAATGAAATTCCCCCGTTATAGTTAGTTCAGATAACTATAACTCGCGCGCCCGTTATCCACTGCTCATGACGTCACATATTACATCACTCATGACATGGTCAGTGGCATCACTCATGACAGCACTGATGACATCATCCTTGTGATAGAGTGGCGGTGAACTAACTATAACGGGGGAATTTCATTGGTTTTTTACGAGTGAAATGTCCACCTAACTATAACATGTGTGAAACCTATGGTTTTTAAGTGAATTTGCAAGGTTTTTTAAATGCTAATTCCTAACTATAACGTGTGTGAAACCTATGTTTTTTTAAGTGAATTTGTACGTTTTATTAAATGCTAAGTTATGTTTGTATTACTATATTTTTTTTTTAAGGTTTTTCACCGTGCGTGCATCGTGCGCGCACCCCGTGATTTAAAAAAAAATTACAAAAATGTTTTTTTCACCCTTCGGGGTCCTTCAGGGACCCCCCTGACAAAGGCTAGGGGGTCAGGAACTCTCTACCCTGCCCCCTTTTCATGTTCGCCACCTCTCTTTTTCAGTGTCACACCCAAAACAAACAAAATGGCGGACAACACTTCCTGATTTCGACCGATTCGAATGTTGAATGACGTGTAACCACCAATCAGAATTACGCTCGCGCACGGCACCGTGCGCGCACGGTGCGCGCATATAGATATTTATGTACTTTTAACTGCAATTTTGTCAGGAACTACTGTACAGATTGACTCCATATATGCAAAAGGCACATGCCTGACCTGAGGACTACCTCTCTGCCAAATTTAAAGTAATTCTGTTCAGCCGTTCAGGCTGTACCTTCGACTAAAGGTCCTATGGAAAATAACATGGGGAAAACGCGTTTTGGGACCCCCCTTTTTTCTCGGCCCCCGCTTGACGAATCACCCCGAGACTTTCAGGGTAGGAGCTGAGCGGAGATGCCCCGTTAGTTTTGAAAATTTCGCGAGGATTCATCAACCGGCGCCAAAGTTATTCAAAATAGAATTTTCGGATTTCCTATGGAAACACAGTCCTAACTATAACTATCTACTGGCGACCGCCAGTAGATAATATATGTATATATATGCAAAAACAAAAAGCAGAGAACCCTGGGTGGTTCTCAAGTTTAGATGAAAAGTAACTCCAGTATAGAGCACTCTCAACACCAGCGACACTCTAAGTTTGCTCACCTCAAATGTCTGCTTTTCTATCAAAGTCTTTAAGCGTAGGATTAGGACAGTGCCATCTATGCCAAAATAGAAAGGGACAAAGACTTTTACCATTTCTACAGCAAAGTTTTTAAGCATAGGATTAGCACAGTGCTATCCTTGCCGAGCTGTAAAATGGCCAAAGCCTTTTACCACTCCAGGCACAGTATTACAGCTTTGGATTGGTAAATACCATCCAAGCCAACCTGAAATTAATAAAACCAACCCCTGACACATGTTTCGCTCTCATCAGAGCTCTTCAGAAAGGTACAGCTTTGTCCAGGCACAAGGGAGCACCCAGTATAGGTCAAAACAATTCCCTTTCAGGCATAGAGTGACGCATAAATTATGCAAAAAAAGAAGCTGAGAACTAAGGGTAGTTCTCAAGTTTAGGTGGAAAGCATCTCCTGTATAGAGCACTCTCAATACCAGCGACACTCTAAGTTTGCTCACCTGGAATGTCTGCTTTTCTATCAAAGTCTTTAAGCGTAGTATTAAGGCAGTGCCATCTACGCCGAGATAGAAAAGCTTCTTTATTTGCATAATTTATGTGTCACTTTATACCTGAAAGGGAATTGTTTTGACTTATACTGGGTGCTCCCTTGTGTCTGGACAAAGCTGTACCTCTCTGAAGAGCTCTAATGAAAGCGAAACACATGTCAGGGGTTGCTTTTATTCATTTCAGGTTGGCTTAGATGGTATTTACCAATCCAAAACTGTAATACTGTGCCTGGAGTGGTAAAAGGGTTTGGCCATTTTACAGCTCGGCAAGGATAGTACTCTGCTAATCCTATGCTTAAAAACTTTGCTGTAAGAATGGTAACAGACTTTGTCCCTTTCTATCTCAGCGTAGATGGCACTGTCCTAATCCTACCCTTAAACACTTTGATGGAAAAGCAGACATTTGAGGTGAGCAAACTTAGAGTGTCGCTGGTGTTGAGAGTGCTCTATACTGGAGCTGCTTTCCACCTAAACCTGAGAACTACCCAGAGTTCTCTGCTTCTTTTTTTGCATAATTTATGCGTCACTCTATGCCTGAAAGGGAATTGTTTTGAATTCTACTGGGTGCTCCCCTGTGTCTGGACAAAGCTGTACCCTTCTGAAGAACTCTAATGAGAGCGAAACACGTGTCAGGGGTTGCTTTTATTCATTTCAGGTTGGCTTGGATGGTATTTACCAATCCAAAGCTGTAATACTGTGCCTGGAGTGGTAAAAGGCTTTGGCCATTTTACAGCTCGGCAAGGATAGCACTGTGCTAATCCTATGCTTAAAAACCTTGCTGTAGAAATGGTAAAAGACGTTGTCCTTTTCTATCTCGGCGTAGATGGCACTATCCTAATCCTACGCTTAGAGACTGTAATAGAAAAGCAAACATTTGAGGTGAGCAAACTTAAGAGTGTCGCTGGTGTTGAGAGTGCTGTATATTGGAGCCGCTTTCCACCTAAACTTGAGAACTACCCAGAGTTCTCTGCTTCTTTTTTTGCATATATATAGACATATATATATATTTCTCGATCGGGGTTATCCGTCAATCAGGGCAGGGAAAAAGGGGGGTCCTGAAAAGCGTTTTTCCCATGCAATTTCCCATAGGGATTTCAGACACAACTACAGCCCGAAACCCTGAACAGAATTACACCAAATTTGGCAGAACGCTAGCTCTCGGTCCAGAAAGACTGCTTTTTGTAAGATGGTGTAAAACTGTTTAGCAGTTTGAGTAATTAAAGAAAAAATATTTATGTATATCTAGAGACTCAGATTTGAAGTGGATGGATTAGTTTCTTACCTGTAACTACAGTTCTCTTGTACTGGTATTTCCGTGATAAGTCATAAGCATTTGAATAGTCCCGCCACGTGCGGGGAACCCTGAGAACCTCTTGGATATATTTTCTTAAGTTGTCATCTTTTGTCTTTCTTCGGGAAGCCTGCATAGACACTTAAGAGATAGAAAGACAATAATGCAGCCTAACTAAATAGGCTACACTGGCCATTACTTCATCTTGAAGTGAAAAAAGATAGCCAACAACTTTAAGGATGTATCCTCATAACCACCTTAGAGGAATGGAAAACTGTGTATGGTTCTTGACAACATAGTGCTTGGAGTTCGCTAACCCTGTGGGCAGAAGTGATAGCTAAAAGGAAAGTTGTCTTCCAAGACAGATGCTGGAGAGAAGCCCTATGAATGGGTTCAAAAGGCTCCTGCATCAGCTGAGAAAGAACCACATTAAGCTCCCAAGGAGAAGTACGTCTGATGGGAGGAAACACTTTCTTCAAACCTTCTAGAAAATCTCTAATGACCGGAATCTAAAAAAAGAAATTGTGAAGGTCATTTCCTGTAAGCAGTCAGAGCTGCTAGGTGCACTTTAATGGAAGGAAATTAAAGGCCAGATTGTACTAAATGTAGCAAGTATGGAAGGATAACATCTTCCTGACAGGAAGTAGGATCTTCATTCTTCGAAGAACACCAAATGAAGAATTTCTTCTATTTATATGCATAACAAGTGCATGTGGATGGCCTTTTAGCTTCTGTAAATATCTCCATGCAGTCCTAAGGTAAATTCAAATGTCCATACTGCACTAATTCAGGAGCCATGCCGCCAAATTCAATGATGAGGGGTTGGGGTGCACCATCTGTCTGCACAATTTGGTGAGAAGGTCTGGCTGACAGGGAAGTCTGAGATGCGGTAGGAGAGACCGGTGAAGAATGTCTGTGAACCACCACTGACGCTGCCCCTCCGGAGCAATGAGGATCATTTTGGCCCGTGACTGCGAGAGCTTGATGAGGACTGCCGGGATCAGGTGTATTGGAGGAAAGGCGTAGAGAAATCTGCCTGACCAGTTTATCTACAGGACATTCCCCAGAGTTCCCGGTTGGTAGAACCTCGAGGCGAAGTTTTGGCATTTGTTGTTTTCTGCGATAGCGAACAAATCGACCTCTGGAGTACCCTATCTTCTGAAGATATTTCGCACCACCTCGTCGATTAAGACCCAGTCGTGGTTTTCCTGAAGCAGTCTGCTTAGAGCATCTGCTTGAGCATTTTGAGCACCTGGGAGGTGAGTTGCTGTGATGGTCAGATTTCTGGCTAAGAGCCATTTCCAGATGGTCTGGGCTTCCCGGGATAACAGTCGGGATTTCAAACTCCCCTGCTTGTTGAGGTAGAACATTGTTGTTGTATTGTTCGTCTGGACAAGCAGAGAGGTGGTTCGGAATGATAGCTGGAAGGCTTTCAGAGCCAAATGAACCGCTTGTAGCTCCAGCAGATTGATGTGGTATGTGGATTCCTTCATGGACCACTTGCTCTGAATCTGAGGGTGGTCTGTGTGTGCACCCCAACCAAGGAGAGAAGCATCCGTTACTAGGGTTTGCGTCGGTATCTCCTTGTGGAAGGGTATCCCTCGTAGGAGATTGCGGGAAGAACACCACCATCTGATGGACTGGAGGGCATGTTGTGACAGCTGAATCCTGTCCACCCAATCCCCGATTCTCTGGTCCCATTGATCCTCCAGACATTCTTGCAAGGGTCTCATGTGCAGCCGTGCATTTGGAGTGAGGACGATACAGGATGCCATGGAGCCCAGCAGAGAGGAGACCTTCCTCACCGTTGGGAAAGACATGGTCATGAGAGTCCGAGCCTTCCGAAGGATCGATAAGTGTCTCTCCTCCGAAGGATACACATTTGTCGTGCGAGTATCGATGGTTGCTCACAGTTATTGAAGACACTGGACAGGTGTTGAGACAGACTTTGTTTGATTGATGGGAAGGCCCAAACGAAGGAGAAGATCGGAGGTCCAATTGAAGTGTAGTTGAGCCTCCTGACATGCAAATGCTTTGATCAGCCAATCGTCTAATTAGGGGTAGATGAACACCTTGTGCTTCCTCAGATGGACTGCAACTACTGCCATGCACTTTGAAAAGGTCACCGGAGCTGATTTCAGGATGAATGGGATGCACAGTATTGATAGTGGTAGTTCCCTACTGTGAACCAAAGGGAACTTGCGATGCTTCTTCGCTATGGGGTCGTGGAAGTATGCGTCTTGCAGATCTATTGCGCATAACCAATCCCCCGGATAAACTGGAGGGTAAATGTGATGCAGCGCTAACATACGCAATTTTTCTCTCTGAATCCATTTGTTTGCTTGTTGTAAATTGAGAATGGGTCTGAACTTGTTCTTGTCTTTCTTTTGGACCAGAAAGAACCTCAAATACAGTCCTGTTCCCCGTTGTAAAGGAGGAACGGGTTCTATTGCCCTTTTTTGTAGGAGACTGTTGGCCTCCAATTGCAACTGACACAGATGGTATCATCAGTGAGTTGGAGGGATCGATGGACGAGGGCTGGTGAAACGTAGCGAGTATCCATTGCAAACAATATTCAGCACCCAATTGTCCTGTGTTATTTTTTGCCACTCTGACAGGAATTGCTGAATGCTTCCCCCCACCGGAGTGGGTAACAAAAGAGGGGGAATAAAAGCTTCAGGGCTTAGAACCTTGAGGTGTCTTATTCCCTTGCGCAGGTTGCTGGCCTGACCTTCCTCTAGGTTGACGTTTTTGAACAGTTGGAACAACTGCTGGTAAGATTGTTACTGATTTGTCTGACGGCCCTGGTATCTCTGAAACCTCTGGGAAGAGTAACGACGTTGGAAAGGGCGGAAAGATTTGCACTGTTCCTTAGGTCTTTCAAGACCTACGGCTTTCAAGGTCTCCATTTCCGCCTTCATGCGGGCCATCTCCTCAGCCGCATGAGAGCCAAATAGGGTCGTTCCAGAAAAAGGCAGGTTCATGATGCGTTGTTGAGCTTCAGGCTTAAGCGAGGTAAGGCGATGCCATGAATGCCTTCTGAGTGCTACTCCGTGGCAATATCCATGTGCCGATAGAAGTGATGTATCTGCCGCTGCACTGATCACTAGGTTAGAAACCATAAGTTCTTAATTTAGCATCTCGTTAAAATCCTCCCTCTTGTCCCTAGGTAGATGGTCTACGAACTGCTGAAGTGACTCCCAAAGGGACCGGTCATACCTGCCCTTCAGGGCTGTAGCACTAGCAGCCTTCATTGTGGTAGCTGCTGTATTGCACACCTTCCTCCCCACCAAATCTATCTTACGGCTCTGTTTATCAGGTGGAACCGTGGACGTTGGAGCCGTCGTGTGCTGTTTCTTGGCTGCCACAACAATGACAGAGTCTGGGGTGGGATCCCTCCGAAGGAATGTGGGATCCTGCTCAGGCGGGAGATATTTTTTCTGCAGCCTGGAAGGAGCAGATTTGATGGAAGAAGGCGTTAAGAATAATTCCATTGCCGGTTCCAATAAGCCTGGTACCAGAGGAAGCAAGAGACGAGAGGCTTGTCTCTGCTGGAGAGTCTCAAAAATTACAGAAGTGGATGGTACAGCAGTGGACATTGGAATACTCAGTTTGGACGCTTCTCGCACTAGAACCACTTGAAAGGTAGTAATGTCGTTGAAAGGAGACACCCTTTGAGGGGGAGAATCCGAAAGTGTCGGCGAATATCTCCCAGTACTTGTGGAGGAGATCTCTCTGGTGTGTCAGGAGCCAGATCTCTCATAATGATGTCGGTGATGAGAGCGCGTGCGAGAACGATCTCTCGCACGATACCTAGACCTCGGTCTTCGAGGTTCAGCAGGAGTCGTGGGTCGAGGAGTAGTATGCCCAGGAGGAGGTGGAGGAGGAGGAAGCGGTGAAGGTGGAGGAGGCGGCAGAGGAAGAGGAGGCCATTCCTCTGGCCGAGAAGAAGTAGGCTGAGATGGTGTCCTTGTAGGTGAATATGTGCGTGAATAGTCTCTATCCGGCGACCGTAGGGGACTCCTCGATGCCGATCGGCAATGGTGAGTCGATGCTCATCGGCGCCGATGATGAACGAGGAGACAGTCTTCGACGGCGACCTCTGTGGGGAAGATGAACAAGAGGGTTTCACCCTTGCTTCCGCCTCCCTCGTCGATCTTCTCTTCGACGTGGAGCGTCGACTTCGTTTAGACTCAGAGCCCTGAGTCGACGGTGAACAGATCGTCGCCATACCTGCCCTCGACATCGTAGTCTTCGATGTCGACCGGGACCGATGTCGTTTTTCAGCTCTTTTTCATCTGGGATGCCCCCCAGAGGCTGAAGACAGGGTTTTGGTAGAGGATTGACTCTGTCCTCGCCCAGAAATCCCACCTGTCGACTTCGCCTGCTGTTTTCTTCTCTCTTCCATTCCTTGGAGCTGAATCTTCTCCCTGTCACGCAGGGTGCGCCTGGAAAAGACTTTACATATGGGACAGTCATCAGGAACATGAGAATCAGGCAGGCAAAGAATACAAACTCTGTGCGAGTCCGATTTGGCCTTCTTTCTTCCACAGTCAGGACACTTGTCAAATAGGGAAGACATTTTGACTGAAAAACTGTGAAATTTCTGTCAGAAAAAGACAGCAATATAAAGAGGAAGACCAAAGACGTTGAGTGAAACCGTAAAAATGTAAATTCTGAAAAGATTTTTGATGAAAAACACCAAATGAGGTAGAGCTCAATGCCCCAGGGTCCTGCTACCAGGGGCCGGAAAAAAGAACTGAAGTAACTGCCACTGGCTGGGCATGATGGGATACTGGGGGTCTTTGGAGACTCTTAAAGGCACGGTATCCATTTTCAGACATATATTGACAGCCTATTGGGGGGCTTCTCTGTCCAACCCTTTTATCTCTATCATAAAAAAAGAAGGAGTTTTGTGAAGGGGAGTTTTCTAGATGTATTAAACTCCATAAATTGAAAAAAGTAAGGTTGCTTGCTATCTTTTTTCACTTCAAGATGAAGTAATGGCCAGTGTAGCCTAATTAGGCTGCATTATTGCCTTTCTATCTCTTAAGTGTCTATGCAGGCCTTCCCGAAGAAAGGAGAAAGATGACAACTTAAGAAAATATATCTAAGAAGTGCTCCGGGCTCCCCGCATGTGGGCTGGACTATTCAAATGCTTATGACTATACACGGAAATCCCCTACAAGAGAACTTGCAGTTCCACAGCTCCACATGCTAACAGCAATGCCGTGATTGGATGGTCGCAACCTGAGAGGAAAGTTGGGGCCACTATTTTGTGCATTGGGACACAGTTCCCAGGGGAGAAAATAAAACGCAAAAGTGATAGAGGGGGTCAGGGTAGAAGTACCCTAACCCCTTGAGGCTGATGGAGTGGTCTGTGAGGACCCCCACCCGGATACTCACGGATCCGGGTAGATTCGGGTGGATCTGCGGATCTAGGCCCCGATTTTAAAAAACATACACCCACTCACAGACCCACACATCTACTCACACTGTCACACACACACTTACACACCCACACAACCACTCACACACCCACATGCACACCCACAACCAGTTATATACCCACACAACCACTCACACACCCACTCAGATCCTCACAGCCACTCACACACCCACTCACATCCCCATACAACCACTCTCACACCCACTCATAGACCCACAAAACCACTCACACAGCCACTCACACATTCAATTACACACCCACACCACCACTTACACACCCACTCACAAAGCCACTTACACACAGGCAGTGATAAACTTATAGAAATTGCAACAACATATGTTGGTATAAAATGTGCTGTTGTTTTATTATTGAATGTGTGCAATATAATCAGCAGACCCAGGGATTTGCAACGGATTTGCGGATCCATAACATTTATTTTCAAAAAAAGAAAGACTTGTTGCATTGCATTTATAGAAAGACTACATAAGTTACATTACCTTAATTTTAAAATATTTAGTTTTCAAAATATATAATAAGAATGAATGAGTAAACAAAATGTATTTATAAAATTGTGGAAATGTATATTAGTAAATTGATTTTATGGGTCAAATCGTACTACAATTTATATATATTTTAAAACTGTGAAATTCACAAAAAAAGCAAAGGTTTCAGGGACGTAATAGTTCAGAAATACAATTAAAAAAAACCTTAGAAATTCACTGAGAAAAACAAAGGTTAGAGATGTTATAGTTCGGTTCAGATTTTACACAAATAACATCATAGAAATTCAGCAGTTATAGTCATCTCAAGTAACTACAACCCGTGTCCTAAGGTAACTATAACTTGCATCCTTGCAACGCACAGCGAATTACTCCACATATTATATCACTCATGATATCTTCTATAGCATCATTGTTATTATCACTGCAAAATTTGCAATGCAGTTATTGATGAGAAAACTGTGCATGGTGGGGGCACGAGTTATAGTTACCTTAGGGCACGAGTTCTAGTTACTTGAGATAGCTATAAGTGCTGAATTTCTAAGGTTTTGTGTGTGTAAAATCTGAACCCAACTATAACATCCCAGTAAACTTTTTTTTTTTTCAGTGAACACCACACACATATATACACACACACACACATTTACCGCATTCTCATGGTGTGATCATATATTGGTAAACACATGAATGAACTCTTAGTGACACTGCTTAGATTACTGCTCACGTTAGACTAACCATGAGTCTTATGATTTACTGATTTGTTTTCAGAATGATACCACTTGGGAAAATAGTTGTATACTTTATTTATATTACCCAAGGATTCTGTTAAATCCAATAGGACAATCCCTGTTGCATGTCACTATCAATTTGCTAAATCAAACTAATTACAACTGTCACACTAAATGCTAGCGCTCTAATATACTCACATTGTTCTTGTGAAGGTACTCAAGTGCTCGAATGATCTGAAAGAGGAACTTTATTATTGCTCTGCTATCCAGGCCCTGAGGATGAAGCTCCAGCTCTTGCAACAACGTGTGATCCACAAACTCAAATACCAAATAAAATTTTCTATTTTGTTTGAATACTTCGAGCAGGTTCACTAGGTTTTCATGACGACATTGCTGAAAATAAAATAAAAAACGTATTAACAGGGTTTCATTATTTAAAATGGCACACATGGACCTATTATTAACTGTTCATAGAGAGGAATCAGTAAATACATTAAAAAGAATTGGGTATTTCAATTTCAGAGGACATTGTCTTACCATTTGGATTAGGCTGTTGATAAAGAGGCAAGCTAATACACATAATAAACACAGAGATAAAGCCAAATTTATCTCTTACAAATTCACACAATTGTTCTCAATATAATGATTTATGGCAAGGAGGCATCCCACTGAGCTTAAGTATCAATA
Source organism: Triturus cristatus (assembly GCF_964204655.1). Lineage (NCBI taxonomy): Eukaryota > Metazoa > Chordata > Amphibia > Caudata > Salamandridae > Triturus > Triturus cristatus. The sequence goes on from NC_140590.1 coordinate 984,575,248, forward strand.
CAGCTTGCTAAATTACATCTTTTTGGAATATGTTTGCTGCATATTTTAGGATAATTGGGAAAGGGTATGCTACTCACAAGAGGTCACTAAGCATACAAAGTTGATTTTCCTGATTTTAATTATAATTTGTCTTTTGGAACTGAAAAGTCCTGCACATGGGGCCGAAAGTGTATCCCTGCCTTGAGTGTCCCAACTGTGGTGATATATGGATGCTTGGTAATGATTTTTGGTCATGAGCCAACATTGATAATGGGTGTGCGTGGCCTCCTAGACCTGTCCCACGGACAGCAGTCTGCTTGAATTGGGAGAGGTGTCCAAGGCGGTACCCTCAGGAGGAGAAATGCTATACCCTTCACCTGGGGTTAAGTAGGCCGAGCATAGTGGTGGCAGCACACCATGTTTTTAGTGATCAGTGGAGTGGAGTGGTCTGTTTTACATGTGTCACTGGAGTGGTGCCTCCTGGCCCATCCTGGTAAAATTCTGCTACCTTGTACTTAACTCTACCTCTGGCCTGCGTTGGGTTGTGTGCAGCACAAGGACGTATGTGTACCTGGGAGATGGTACAGTGCCAAAGGAATAGCACGAGCAGTTGCATGTGTGCTTGAGAGATAGTACATAGCAGCTGCATGCAGGAGCTAGGATGTGCGTGTGCCTGTGGGAAGGCACTTCACAGAGGAGATAGCACGTGATGTTGCATGTGCACGCTAGGCTGTATATGTGCCCAGGAAGAAGTACAGTATAGTTAGAAGACACTGAGTTCCATTTTGGAAGACCAAGGACTTGCTGGAAGAGCAGGGAGGGGTAAAAGTATAGTCAAAACAGATTTTTGGATTTCTACATTTGAGAGCTGGGTGGGACCCACATTGGAGGAAGGACGAAATAGGCTCTTCGGTGCACTTCAATAGAAATTCTTTGATTCTAAAAGGATGTCACTTGTTAAAGGGGCATTTGCGCATCTGAGGAAGGAGATGGGGTTGATTAGAGAAAGGTAGGTAGTAGGGCTATAGGCCTTTTGTAAACGTTTGAAGCACATATCACTGAGGCTGACATCCAGGTGTGAATCCCATTTTACCTAGTCACTACTTTGGCCTGTCTCTTGGACTATCAAGACTAGAGACTGTCTTGCTGTGTTAGACTGCTCTCTGGAGGTAGAGCACAACAAAGAAGTGGGCACTTAAACGTGAGTAACCCCAGAACATGAACTTCAAAATGAGATACTAAATCACAAGTGTGCCTGGAAACAGATTATAAAAAGGTGAACTAGAGACACACAAATTGTCAAACTGAAGCAGTACATCAACATGAAGACACTTAGCATGAGTTTTGCTGGTTGTGACCTGGAGTGAGGACTAAGGGTCTGCCAGCCTCCCAGGCTGGGCAAGGGTACATCACCCAGGAGGTTCAGGAACACTCAACTGGAGCCTGTTGCATCAACCGCTGCCTCACCGAAGACCGGTGTGCCCTGTGAGGTGAAAAAGATTTTTTGAAGGGAGCAAAGTGCAGTGAGGATCTCACTGCAAGGATACCAGGAGCGGAGTGTGAGATTTTGGTCTTTCATGACCATCACACCGATTTGACTGCCGGCCCATGATCCAAAGTCTGTGACCTCCTTGCAAAGTGGAGGTCGTGGAGTAGAATGAGTGTTGCCGCCTTGGTGCTGTGCAGTTAGAGTCGGAGTGCTGTTGCACAATACAGCAGCATGATCCAGAGATGGCCGTCACCTTGTTCGTGCCAGGTAGGGGCCACAGTGAAGAGAGAGTGCTGTTGTTCTGTATGTGCTGCAGCAACCCTATTTGCATATTGGGAGGAAGGGCCCAGGAAGGAGAAAGAGGGTCATCATCCTATTTCCACGTGTAGAGAAGAAGACACTATGGGCTATGACTCAAGGAGTGAGGAACGATTTAAACTCCCCCATCCAAGAGTATCAGAGATATGCCCCCCGGTTCTCAGGAGAGACGTGCCACATCTGAGGAGCACCCAGGACAGCAGCTGGTTTCCGATCATCTGGGCACAGACAGGCTGTGTAGCAGCACACGATTGTGGCCCTATGGGGGGTCTGTGGACCCAAGTGACTTGCAATAATCTTTTTCTGTCAATATGTATAGGCTTTTTGAGCTACATAACTGTGTGTACAAGAGTAGTTTCATCAAGTAACAATAATACTTACTTGAAGTCTGCTGTATTGCCTTCCCAATGTATTTGATATATTTAAAAAAAAACTCAATAAAGAGTTATTTAAAAGAATAATCATGAGCATTAAAAAAATTATTCAGTCAGAAATTAAATGAATTTGTAAGACAGAGTACGAGTGAATGCACTGTCACGGTTTACACTGAAACACATTCTGACCTGTAATATTAATCCGCATCTCACTAAGTTTTGGATTCCTTAGTTTTTTTGTTTTTTTTTAAAACCATGCGCCTTTGCACACTTAGAGAGCCAGTATAGAGTTATTCTAGGGCACGAGTTATAGTTACCTAAAATAACCAGAACTGGTGATTTTCAGTGGTTTTGTTAATTTAAAACGATGCTTTAACTGACATTTTCACTTACCTATAACATCCCTTTAACCTTCGGGTTTTTTCAGTGAATATATATATTTCTATAATTTTACATTTCATGTGTTCCTTTTTCAGGTTGAACATCCTATATTTAAATTACCCGTACTACCCTATAGCACTACCCACCCGAAACCCTGAAATTACCCATGCCACCCTTTACACTACCCATCCCTAAACCATAAAATTACTCTAACCACCCAATACCACTACCCACCCTAAAACTCTAAAATTACCCTTACCACACTTCTCCACTACTCACTCCTAAAACCTAAAAATACCAGTTTCACCCTTCACCACTACCCACCCCTAAAACTACCTTTATCACCTTTTACCACTTCCCATCCCTAAACACTAAAATTACCCTCACCACCCTTTACCACTACCTACCGTAAATTATAAAATTACCTTCACCACCCTTTACCCAAGCCACCATTAAAAGCGAAATTTAGCCATATATTACCCTGGGGTGGTCGCCACTGGATAGTTATAGTTAGGCCAACATTTCCATACGAAAAGCATATTCTGGTTTGCTAATAACTTTGGCACACTTTGACAAATCTTCACAAAACTATTTAATAAAACACCCCAAAAAGTTTTGGGATGATCCGTAATGCGGGGGCCTAGAAAAAAGGGAGGTCCCAAAATGTGTTTTCCTCATTTTTCTATAGGAAAATTAGACATCCCTACAGTCAAAACTGCTGAACAGAATGAGCCCAAATTTGGCAGGAAGATAGATCTTGGTAGGGAAAGCGTGATTAAAAACAAATGCTGGTTTCCAGCCTTTTATTAATTGAAGGTGAGGGGATGGCTGAGATGTATGTTTGGTGGAGAGGGGCACACAGCCTCCGTCCTCAAGCCTTTTAAAGACCCTGGGGACTTCATACCCTGGGGGAGTTTGTTTAAAATTAGAAGAGGGAGGCCCGCCCCCCATTCGCGAGCTTCTCTGAGGCCACAAGGACACATCCTCGGAGGCCGATCCAAATGGTGTCCCGGGACCCCATTCCCTGGGACACTGCACTTTTTTGATTGGAAGAGTGCGGACATTCACTTCCTGCACTCTCCAGGGGAGGCAATACAACTTTGCTCCTGTTCGGGTGGGAACAGAAAAAGACGCTGCTCAAGTCTGGGCAGAAGCAAAGGAGAATAGTGCTCCCACCAGCAACACAATGGGTGCCTGCTGGGAAGCCCCCAAGGCTCTCGTTGTGGTGGTGGCTGGGGACCTGGTCAGGGCCCTGGGGCTACCCCTGTAGTCCTAACATAAAGAAAACTGCGTGGGTGCCCTGAGTGGGCAACTGGACACCCAAAAACATTGTCACACAAAACGGGAATATGAAATGAGCTGCAGGAGCTGCTCATTTACTTTTCACTGCTCCAGACAAGGAGCACCACATAACGCCCTACAAGGGGTTTTGTTAATATATCTGTAGCCTGGTGATGCCCTTATTAAGAGGCAGGGGCACTATCAAGCATTTTTTTAATGTTGTGGAGAGCTGCTGGGAGCGCAAAAGCTCCGCAACATTCATTTAAAAAAAATAAAACTTTATGTCTCCTGGGTCATTAAAGGAGAGCTAACCAGATATTTTAGAGAAGCACTCCAAGCTGGAGCTGTATGTGTGACAATTACATCGTTCCACTCAAGGGGACGCTGTATAATGACCAACTGCAGCCTGGACATCACCACTAAAACTCCTGCAAAGTCCCTAGAGGACTTCTGCCTGTTTCCCTTTTCAATATTAAACACACTGGAACAACTACAGCTGCTTCAATGGACTTCAGGTTCCAAAATGCACTACAATGTATTCAATAAGACCTGGCATCTACTAAGCTTTGCTTTCAATAGAAGCAGTACTAATGTTCCTCGGGACTGCATTCACTCCTCCAGGGACTGTGAGAGATGGAAACTGCACACACCTGTGACCAGTCTTGTGCAGCCCAGTCATGTGACTCCACCCTGGCAATTTGCTGAAGCTCCTTGTTTGTGCATTAAAGTTGAAGCCTCTGTGAACTAGACCTCTTGTTGCCTGTTTTTCTGCCTTGCTTCAGCCTGAGTCTGTATCCTGTTCTTGTCCAGTTTACTACAGATTTCTTTCAGCCCTGCATTGCTTTTGCTTTACTTACTTGTCTGCTTTTTGTCTACAGTCAGGTGCTTGGCTGCTTGCTCGCTTGCTCCCCTTCTAATTGTTCCTAGTTTGTTCCTTCTGTTCCTGCTATTAATTCCCTTTGCTTATTTATTTGTCATAGCCCTTATATTTTCTACTCAGTCTCATAGATTTTGCCCATTGTTTATGTTCCTTATCTCACTATTTTTTTTGCAGTGGCTAGTTCTTCCCTTGAATTTCTATTCACTCGCTTGTTACAGATCTTAGACTCCTCGTGTTTGACTTGGCCGCTGGTTCTCCACTTTTTCCTTTAATGCCCTGCTCCTATTTGCTACAGCTCTTAGGTTACTTCTTAGTACTTGATTTGCTTTCTCATCTTGGGCTCTTGTGTCTGGTGTGTTACTTTTTCCTCACCTGTGTATAAGGGTATTCCTTTGTACAGGGATTGGCTCTGTGCTTCCAGGAGGCAATTCCTGGCCCATACTTTGTCTGGCGTTACATGTAGTCTTAAGTGCCTTAACTGTGACAGTATGACATTTCTATTTTCTTATCAATCCCCATTGTGTCTCCTGCTGGACCCATTACGGCTTGTCTTGTGTATGTAAGTACACAATCCTTGTTTGGGCCTTAGGGTACAGATACAGAATCATGCACGTCTTATGCTTCCTTCCTATGGAGTTTGCATGATGACTATGTGTAAGAGTACTCTGCACAGAAAAAATAAATTACTTACCTGTACACTGTGGTTCTCCAGTATTGTTATCTTTCATTGATTCACATGCTAGTATCTTCCCCGTCGTCATGGTGGGAGTCTCACGGTAATTAGAAAAGTAGTACCATAGAAGTACATAGGAAACATAAGAAACATCCAGAAGGAGAGACAAACTTTGGAAATCGTTAGCATCCTTATGTAGGCCCAAACTTCGGCCAATCACAGACCAGCCCTAGACCTCAGCTCCCCAGTCAGAGCCACCGGACCTCAGATTTCGTACACAAGTGTGCTAAGGTAAAGATATAGCCTGAGATCAGAAGTGGCAAGCCTAGACGGGGAGGAGGGCGGGCCGCATGTGAACCTATGAAAGATAACAATACTGGAAAACCACGGTGTACAGGCAAATAACTTGTTTCTTCTCCAGGATTGAATCTTTCATAGATTCACATGCTTGTATCAGAGTAGCGAGCAGTGTAAAAACCATAGCATGCGGCTAGGTGAAGCCCTTCTTTTGTCAGAAAAGACATACTGCACACACGATAAACATTATGAAGTATGCCTTCGAAAAAACACCATAAACAATTAATAATTGTGGCAATTAAGACACAAGACTAAATTGAAATTATATATTTTTTTTTCTCTCTCGTTTCCACAAGTTTCCCCAGAGATGAGGCCACACTCCAGAACAGGTAAGTGTCACCACTTTATTGAAGAACAATTCCTTTGTGATCGACCGAACAGGTTATGCAAATTAACAGGCTGCGTCTCACTCGGGGGCTCACTGGAGAGCTGAGAATTGGCCCCTTGATTTCAACACAAGCACCTAACTCACTGGAGGGAGATAATGTGCAGAAATGGACTGCAGGTCCCAGCAAGCATTGCGAAGAGGGCACACTGGAGGCCAAGTAAACTTAATTAACGTGCATGGGACAATGCAGACGGACGCAATTTTGGCTGCTCGTGTTCTGGCCTCTGAAGAAGAGGAATGAGTCCTTGAAACGCATCAGGCCAGGGGGGCACCAGTACGGGGTGTTAATCAGCCTGTTCTTCAATAAAGTGGTGACACTTACCTGTTCTGGAGTGCGGCCTCGTCTCTGGGGAAACTTGTAGAAACATGTCAATCACGGCGCTTCCAGGCCGTAGAGGCGACGCACCGCCCCTGAAATGAGCTGGGTCTGCACAGGGAACAATTCCTTTGTGATCGGCAGAACAGGTTATGTAAATTAACAGGCTGCGTCTCACTCGGGGGCTCACTGGAGAGCTGCAAATTGGCCCCTTGATTTTAACACAAGCACCTAACACACTGGAGGGAGATAATGTGCAGAAATGGACTGCAGGTCCCAGCAAGCATTGCGAAAAGGGCACACCGGAGGCCAAGTAAACTTAATTAACGTGCATGGGACAATGCAGACGCACGCGATTTTGGCTGCTCGTGTTCTGGCCTCTGAAGAAGAGGAATGAGTCCTTGAAACGCGTCAAAGGCCAGGGGAGCACCAGTACGAGGTGTTAATCAGCCTGTTCTTCAATAAAGTGGTGACACTTAACTGTTCTGGAGTGCAGCCTCATCTCTGGGGAAACTTGTAGAAAAAAAAAAAAAAAAATATATATATATATATATATATATATATATATATATATATATGTTCCACAAACGCCCTTGCACTCAGGCATGCACTCAACGATGATCCCTTCAGTGTTTTCCTCGCGGCGGCACACATTACCTCTGTCCTTAAAATCAACCATGCCCGACGCGTTTCGAGGACAACGCCTCTAAATCATGGGCTGCATACAGAGGCGTGGAAAGGCTCACTTATCAGTTTGCTCATTTTTATTACGAGAAACCTCCCACAGTGGGCGTGGCTTGTATTCATCTGCTTTATGAATGGGTTCGAAAGTTGATTTCATCAAATGAGCCAGAACTGTATTTAGTTCCCACGGAACTGCAGGGCGTTTTAAGGGTGGGAAAACCCTGAAGAGTCCTTTCATAAACTCCTTAATGATTTGTGTCGACCACAAAGACAGCTCACCTGACCTTCTACGAAACCTGGATATTGCCGCCAGGTGTACCTTGATTGATGAATGAGCTAATTTAGACTTGGCTAAGTGAAGTAAGTAGGGCAAAATTTTATCTGAAGTAGAGTGGAAAGGATGCAATTCCTTTTCTTCGCACCAATGACAGAATCGCTTCCATTTTGCAACATAAGACTTGTTAGTGGATGGAGCTCTGGCCCGCTGCAGAATAGACCTGCAATCCTGTGAGATGTTTTAAGTCTGCGAATTCATAGTCGTGAGGTTCCAGGCTGACAAACTTAGAGGATGGCCGTTGTTCATCGAGAGTACGTTTGGTAGCGGAGGGAAGAGAATGTGTGGCGATATCGAACACAGGAGAAGCTCCATGTACCAGAACTGCCTCGGCCAAGCCGGAGCTATGAGAATTAGACGGCATGGTTCCTGACTCATTTTATTCAGCACTCGCAGGATGAGAGGAAATGGTGGAAACGCATAGGCGAATGTCTCCGTCCACTGCATCTGCAGAGCGTTCCCCCAAGAATTCTTCTGAGGGAATCTGCTGGCAAACCTTTCGCACTTACTGTTGTCTTCTGTCGCAAACAGATCTAGTTTTGGAGTGCCCCACAGCTGAAGACACGCTTCAACTGAACGTTGTTTAATTCCCATTCATAACACTGGTAAGATGTTCTGCTTAGAGAATCTGCCCAATTGTTGTCCACGCCCGGGACATGCTCTATCTGCAGTGTTATGTGGTGATGTATTAACCATTTCCAAATCTCTTGGGCCTGTTCCGATAGAGTCAGAGACCAGGTGCCCCCTTGTTTAGCAAGGTAAAACATTGTTGTGGCATTGTCTGTTCTTACTAGAACGGAGGATTCTTGGATTCTGGGAAGAAAAGCCTGCAGTCCCAAAAACACTGCCTTCAGTTCTAAGAGATTGATGTGTGAACATGTCTCTTGGAGGGACCATTTTCCGTGAATTTGCAACTCCTGAAGATGCGCCCCTCAACCTTCCATTGAGGAGTCTGTGGTCATAATGTAATGAGGTTGAATTGTTTGGAACGAAAGTCCCGGGGAAATATTGTTTTCCTTCTCCTACCATGACAGAGAGTGTTTTATCGTCTGAGAGAGGGAGATGATGTCATCGAATGAACCGTGCATCTGCACCCATTGCAAGTCCAACTGCTCCTGCAGAGGCCTCATGTGCAGTCGACAATTTGGAATCAACGGGATGCAAGACGACAGCATTCCCAGTAAGGATTTGCATACTCTCACAGAAGTGATCTCTTTTGTGCGTAGAAGATATGCTTAGCGCATGATCTTGAGCTTCCGCTCCGAAGTGGGATACGCCTTCATTAGCCTTGTGTCTAGAAGAGCTCGTAGGAACACACGCTTCTGGTTCGGAACCAAATGTGACTTCTGCACGTTGAGCTGTAACCCCAGAAATTTGAAGAGCCGTTGACAGGCCTGTGAAGATTTTCTTGCAGAGTGATCTGTCGGCCCTTTTACCAGCCAGTCATCCAAGTAGGGGTAAACTTGGTGTCCCTGTCGTTTCAGAAAGGCCGCTACCGGAGCCATGCATTTCGTGAAGACTCTGGGAGCTGAGCGAAGGCCAAATGGCAAAACCTTGAACTGGTAATGAACCCCAGCCACCTCGAACCTTAGGAATTGTCGATGCTTTGAATGAATGGGGATATGAAAGTATGCGTCCAAGAGATGGGGAGACGCCAGAAAGTTCCCTTTGTTTATCAATAAGAGAATCTCTTGGCGAGATAACATTCTGAACGACTGCTTTTTGATGTATTTGTTTAACTGCCTTAGGTCCATGATTTACCTCCATTTCCCGCATTTTTTCTTTACTAAAAAGAATTTGGAGTAGAATCCTTTTCCTCCATGCTTGAAAGGCACTTTTTCTATTTCCCATTTTTTTAGTAGCGTTGCTATTTCTTGTCTCAACAAGGACAGATGATGATGGAAAGTCTTCCTTGGAGGCGGAGTTCGAGGAGGTTTGTGGAGAAACTCTAAGGTGTGGCCGTGTTGAATGATGTCCAGCACCCATTTGTCCTTCGTTATGATTTGCCATTGATCCAGAAATGGAGTGAGGTGATGAGACCGAAGACGTTGTGAATGAACTGAGGTGACTGGAGGAGAGATTTCACTGCCTTCTTGATGAATCCTGCAGTTTTCCTCTTCCTGCAGGTTTACGTCTAATTGACTGCTGGTTGCAAGACGTGTTGGAGGATCAAAATTGTTGATGTTGTCCTCCGTATTGAGATCTGTAGCCCGGTTGGCCATATGGTTGAAATCTGTAGGACTGAAAAGATGGCCTCTGCTGAAATTGGCCTCTACCGCTACCTCCTCGAAATGATTTAAATCGTCTCTGCTGCAGCGTGCCCAATGAACGTGCAGTCTCTGTATCTTTTTTCTCCTCATTAACATGTTTCCCGAAAAGATTTTCCCCACCGAAGGGCATGTCTAGCACCTTTGATTGGACCTCAGGGAGGAAAGACGTCGCCCTCAACCATCCTTGTCTACGCTGGACTGCCGCACCAGCCATTTGCCTAAAGGTAATAGAAGATAAATCCACAGTGGAGTCGATCACCTCCGAAGACGCTCCAGCAGCCTCATGAAAGAGATCCTTAGCTTCTTTCATCTTACCTCCGGTAGGAATTAGAGAAGAGGAGACAGATCTGACCATAATTGACGGTCATATCGACCCAAAATCACCAAGGCGTTAGAAGCTTTAATGGCAGTAGCAGCCATGGTCGCAAAAAGTTTACCAATACTGTCAAGACGTTTCCCTTCTCTATCAGGCGGTACGGTACAAGGAGATTGCGGGTTCCTGGAACGCCACTGGCCAGCCTGCATTATGACAGAATCCGGACAAGGATGGCCAATTAAGCAAGCTGGAGCAGAATCAGGAGCCTTGTATTTTTTTTCCATCCTCAATAACACAGGCGGGACGGAGGCTGGATTCTTCATTATTTTCAGGCCCTCACTCCAAATACGGTCGACAATTGGGATGGACCAGACCGATTTCCTTGCAGTGTCCTTAAAATCATAAAGGAAACATTCGGTTTGCACTACTGGTAAAGGCAAATCGAATCTCTTGGAGGCTCTCTCAAGCATTTCATTGAAGACCCCAATGTCTCCCGGGGGTGAAATAGCCGGAGAAGGAGAAGGCGACGGAGAAGATGGAATTACATAATCATCCCACTATTGGCCAAGAAGGTCTATATCCTGAGTTAGCCCACCTTCCTCGGGCTGATCGTCTGGATCACTTTCTATGTAATCATCCTGGATGGTAATACATCGAGGAGGTTATTTCTCGGCCTGAACCACGGGAGGTGGAGTAACCACAGGTGGAGGCGTAGCAACTTGAATACTCGGACCACCAGGTGTCCAAGGAACTGGAGCATGAGAATCCGGAAATCTCTTATAGAGATCCGTGACTAAGGAGACTGGGACCAGCATGGAATCCCTGCGACTCTCCTGACGCTCTTCATACGCCTCATATGGATAATGCTCTTGAAAAGAGTCGTAACGCTGAACTTGGGGGCGTACTGTAAAAGAATAGTCCCCTTCCATATATTCCGCCTGTGCTTGTGCTTCTTCTTCCTCATCAGTATCTTGACTTTTGATGCAAAGCTGTGAAGGACTATAGGCGGGTCCAAATAGACTGTCATCAACGGATTCCTCCGTATCCATGAGGTGGGAAGGAAGTAAAGGCAAGACCTTGGGTAAAGCAGAAATTGCCGGTGACTTTGGTACCTGATGCAAGCTTCAGTAGCCTGTGTTTGATCCGTCGACGATGTGAGGCGCCGGATAGTGATAGTCGTCGACACTGGACGTGAAGATGATTTGTAAACTACTGTCGACGGAGCGCCCGTCGACGATGCCGTAGACGCGACCGTCGACGTAGTAACTGTTGTGGCCGCCGCAGCCGTCGACGAAGAGATCGGCGTCACTGTTCTCGTCGACGAGGCAGTCGCCACAGCCGTCGACGAAGCGGTTTTCACCACAGCAGTTGGAGATTTTGAAAAAGATCTTGACGACAGATTGGTCAACAGTTTTCTTCGTCGACGAAGCCTGTTTGAGAGGGGTGACAGGCAGAGAAGTAGCAGACGACTGACTTCTTTAGGCCTGGTTCCTTAGGCTTAACAGCAGATTTCTCGGCAGTGGAGTATTTTTCTGCCTTAAGTTTCTTCACATCAGCCTTCAATGAGGTAGAGCCCTAATTTTTACGCTACCTCTCAACAGAAGATGGCCCAGGACTTTCTTTAATATCAGACCCAGATTCTGATTTTGATTTTTCTTTTGAAGCCATAACAGTAACCTGGCTTCTCTATCTTTCAAAGTTTTAGCAGAAAAGGTTCTGCAGTATTTACAGTCTTTTGCCTTACGTTTAGGATAAAGGCAATCCATATGAGGATCTTCAGAAAAAAGTCTAGCTTTTCCACAGGAATTACAGGGCCTGAAAAGTATCCTCTTAGAACCTTCAGACATCTTTAGAAAAGAACGTTGAAAGGACAATACCTTAAGGTGAAATCAAACAAGGTCAAAAGTTCACCACTGGAAAACTGAGGAGAGCTCAGGGAAACTCCCTTACACACGCCATGCGGTTAGAAATCTGAGGTCTGGTGGCTCTGACTGGGGAGCAGAGGTCTAGGGCTGGTCTGTGATTGGCCGAAGTTTGGGCCTACATAAGGATGCTAACAATTTCCAAAGTTTGTCTCTCCTTCTAGATGGTTCTTATGTACTTCTATGGTACTACTTTTCTAATTACCGCGAGACTCCCACCATGACGACGGGGAAGATACAAGCATGTGAATTTATGAAAGATAACAATACTGGAGAACCACAGTGTACAGGTTAAGTAACTTGTTTTTTCTGTGCAGAGTACTCTTACACATAGTCATCATGCAAACTCCATAGAAAGGAAGCATAAGACGTGTGTGATTCTGTATCTGGACTCTAAGGCACAAACAAGGATTGTGTACTTACATACACAAGACAAGCCATAATGGGTCCAGCAGGAAACACAATAGGGATTCCCGAGAAAATAGAAATGTCATACTTTCACAGTGAAGGCACTTAGGACAACAACAAGAAATGGCGGATGGTTCACTCAAGTTGAAAGAAGTCGGGACCTTCAGGATGAACTTAGGGTTGGTTCTTAACACCATATCGTCTCCCACTTGTAGAAAAGGCTCAGTGATTGTAAAGGCCTGAATTCCTAACCCTTCAGGTTGACATGAGGGCCAACAGAAGGGCTGTCTTCCATGAGACATATTTCATATCTACCTTGTGAATCGGTTCAAATGGTGGTTTCATGAGTTGAGAAAGAACCGTATTCAGCTGCCAGGAGAAGCTCTGTGTACCAGCCATGCAGGGACTACGAGAATGAGATGGCATGGTTCTCTCTTCCCTCTTCATCTTGCGTATCACCCTGGGAATGAGAGGAAAGGGAGGCAATGCATATGCAAACATTCCTGTCCACTGTATCTGAAAAGTATTCCCTTAAGACCCTCTCTGAGGGAACCTGCTTGCAGACATTTTGCATATTTGGTTGAGTAGAGTTGTAAAAACATCCAGATTTGGGGTACCCGTTTTTTGAAGATCTGAGACAGCTGTTCTGATTCATTTCCCATTTCTGGCATTGACCTGTTCTGTTTAAAGAGTCTGCCCATTCGTTGTCTATGCCTGGGACATGTTCGCTTTGCAGAGAGATGCTGTGCAACATAACCACTTCCATATTTTCTGGGCTTGAGAGGAGAGGCTTTTGATTTCATCCCCCTTACTTGTCATGGTAGAACATGGTGGTGGTATTGTCCATTCTCACCAGGACAGAAAAAACGCAAATTCTGGGTAGGAACAATTGCAGCCCCAGGAATACAGCCTTCAGCTCTAGAAGATTGATGTAAATTTGTGCTTCTTAAACAGACCATTTTCCATGGATTTCTAGCTCTTGAAGAAGTGTTCCTCAACCTACGAAGGAAGCGTCTGTTGTCATTATGAAAGATTGTCGTGCTGCCGCGAAACAGCAGCCTGGAGAGATAATGCCTTTCTTTCCCCACCATTACAAAGTTTGCTTCATCGTAGGAATGATGTTGATCATATCTTTGAAGGAACCGTGAATCTGTATCCACCGACCATCCAATTGTTCCTGCAATAGCCTCATGTGCGGGCGACCGTTTGGAATTAATGGAATGCAGGAAGATAGCATCCCCCACATTGACTTGAGCATTCTCACTGAAGTGGACTTTCGTTTTACAGTGAAGTAGCTGTCTCTATTATTTTCTGATCCCTTTCTGCAGCCCAGTAAGCTTTGGCGACTGTGGTGTCCAGAATGTCCCCGAGAAACACCAACAATTGGGATGGTAACACGCTAAGAACCATATAACAGTGCCTTATATTTTTTGTCTAGCCAGGGAGTAACAGTAGTGACCGAAGCTGGGTTCTTCATCAGTTTAAAGCCCGCTTCCTAAATATAGTTGACAATGGGGATGGATCTTTATGATTTTCTTGCCGATTCCTTAAAATCAGGAGGAGAACTTGCTGGTGAAGGTGATGAAGGTGCAACATAGTCACCCTACTCCTGACTCGATGAAGTTTGGACTCAAAGCTGTTTCCCTTCCTCAGGTCAATCAGCCGCAATAGAGTCTATATAATTATCCTTGATGCTGATTGGAAGAAGCACTGTCCTGCCCTCTTGCGTACAAAAATGTTCTGAACTCATAGGCATAGATATGGTGCCAGGACCCAGAGTGAGAGGTACTGGCACATTTGCTTCAGGAAAGCACTTGTAGTAATCATTAAGCATGTGCTTCAAGCTGGTGACCAAAGAGATGGGCACTGAGATGGTATCTTCCCTTGAGCCCTGGTGTTCCTCATAGGGCTCTTCATAAGGGTAGTAATCTTGGAAAGAGTCATAGAAATAGGACACAGCCTGCTGACGAGAAGTGAACAAATAATCTTCTTCCATGTAGCTGGAAGTGTCTCTGTTGGGGTTTTGTTCTTCATTTGTGTCTTGGCACTTTACCTTTAGTTGAGAAGGGCTGTATGTCGGTTCAAAAAGTCCTTCATCTCCTGATTCCTCTGTGTCAAGGAGATGAGCAGGAGGTAATGGGGAGATTTTACCTGGTGATGTCTGGTCAGGTCTTAGGAGTACAGAAGACCTTTCAGCAAGTAGCACTTTTTTCTGTCTTGTGGTGGGACTGGTAGACGATGGGGCCAACGATGAAATGAAGAACTTCTTCCGAATCGTTATGGCCACCGATGTTGGTCTCTTTGTTGGAGATTTTAAAGCCAGCCGTCGGCAGGATGGCCGTTGATGATGTCGTCAACGAGGTGGTCATCGTCAGGGATTTTGTCGACAAAGTCGTCAATGTGGTCGGAGTGACCATCATCACTATGGTAATTGAAGAGACTAAACTCTCATTGACGCAGCGGTCGTCGTCGAGTATGTCGACAATCTACTTTTCATCAACAATGAGTCTCTCTGAGGAGTGACAGGCACAGAAGTAGAAGATTTATTCTAAGTGGACCTTGCAGAGGACTCCTTAGAAGCTGATGTTTAGGTCTGCCTAGCGTTGCAGTGCATGCGCTGTCGCTCGGCGAGACATATAGTGAGAGAGTAGATTTGAGAAGGGGACTTGAAACCCCGCCCCTCATTTCCATTAGCTGGCGTCACCGTTTATGCTAAACGGTGGGCTGCCATTGGAAATTGTTGCCGCCCTTTCGCATTTTCGGCCGGCCCATCTGGACTGGCTCATCTGCTGTCGCAAAGCATTTTCTTATCTTCAGGGGGGCCATCTGTTTAGAATCAGCAGTATCAGGTTACTTCAGCCGCGTGTTTATTTTAGCATCGTGCTTTTACTGAAAGTGAAAGCGCGATGCAAAGATAAACAAGTGTCTGCAAGCGCTTGATTCTTTTTGTCTTCCTCCAGACTTCTGTTCTGCTCATGTTCTCTCTTGCACCAGTTTCTCTCCGTCACTGTCCCTCTGTATTTCCCCTCAGCCCTCCACTTTATTTTTCCTCCCCCTTTCCATCCTCTCCCCGTCAGCTCTGTTTCTTGTAGCCCCCTCTTTTGCCTGGCTCGTCCCTTCCGCCTAGCGCCCACCCATACCCCCACCTCCTCCTTCCAGAGAGGCCCGCTACAAGTCTAAAGGCCTCTGTCCGAGACCTTCCGAGCAGGCCCCCAGCCATGTGTGTACAAATGTTTTTTTGCCACGTTGTGGTCAGCTGTTCCCTCCGTTCACTTCTACGGTGCAAGCACGCCGCTCCATCATGACTCTGCACAAGGGGGCAGGAAATGGTTTCCCTGCGACACCGAGCCGGAAACATCTGATCTGGGTACAAGTGGGCTCGGAGCACACGCGCACCTGCTGCTCCTCTGAAAGCTCTTTACAACCGCTCTGGACTCCGGGCAGGCGGGAGAGGGGCTGGCGGCAGCTGGTGAGTGCGCACTCAGGACACCTCGAATTGGCGGACTGTCACTGGAGTCGCAAGGGCAAGCTGGTAAGAGACTGCAGCACAGGTTCAAAGAGAGGCTATGCGACGTGCTTGCTGCTTGAAGCACGTAGGTGTCATTACGGTCGTATGATACCAGGTATTCATTCCCATGTCTCTAAGACTGACTGACCCAAAGAAAGCTCTGGTTCTGTTGCTAAGTTTGGCAGTGGGAGACCCTGAGTTCTATTCTCAGCTTGCACATGTGACTTACATCGTGTGGTCCTAGGAAAATCACATTTTCCTCCTATTGTCCCAATTTGGTAATGTCTAGGATGTCTAGCAATATACTAAATGTAGTCTATATAAAAAGAATGCAGTTCCACTTAGCCTCGAAGCGCCTCAAGACATGCCCTGTAGTGTTTGGCTGTACAAAACTCGAAACTCACTTCACCATTCTGCCAGGGATCTAGAAGGGTCTTTCTACTACTTAGATTACATGACCACTGGTGATTCAGCAGCGTACTAGTGATTTTTTTTACCGGGCTACTCAGAGGGCAGTGTACACCTCCTTTGTAGGATGAGTTACTTGGCACGTAATTGGGCTATTCGCCGAATCTCCGCTCCCGCAGGTCTGTGTTTTAGTTTCTATGCTGCTCCCAGCCCGGAAGGTTTGTGCGTACAGCTCCTTTGACAGCAGGTGCCTTTGGTTAAACAAGTTTTACAAGAACCGCATTCACATTCTTCAAAGCGCCTAGAGGCGATCAGTTTTGGATCTGTTGAATGGATACAGAAACTATTCAGATCTGTTGAATGCATACAGAAGCGTCTTCTCACTACTGCCGCGGGCATTCCTTCCCTCTCCCTCCACCGGGGATCGGGCTGCAGGGCCCTGCTGCTTTTATGGCCCTGCTTTATTTGTTTGTGTTTAGCCCAGATTGCAACACTTCCTCTCTCCCTCTCTTTCCATATGTCCCTCCCTCCCCAGTGGCCGACCTTATCTCTTCCCAGCCCGTTTTGCATTTCCCTTACTTGCCCAACCGCCCAAGGCATGCAATGAATAAAAATGGTCCTTAAGGTCTCCCCACTGGCTGTTTATCCCCTCACCCATGCGCGCCAGTAGTTCACATTTACACAGCCAGAAGGGCTGGTCTGTTCACACAATTCAGAGAAAACTGGGAACAGAAAACACATTTACTTAAAAGGCCAACTAGGACGAGTAAAAAAACAGTCCAGTTGTGATGAAACGTAAAACTCTTGTCATGTACCACTTCATTAAGCAGTGTTAAAGGGACTGTCCTCTTATAGGACAGTGCTCGGCCTGGGGTGACGTGTGCAAGGACTGCTGTGTGCTGGATATATATATGTATATTTCTCTCTTCAGCCATCCATGGCGCAGGTGCGTTGTGAGAACATGCTGTGTAATCTTGCTAACCACATTAGTAGGTGCATGTGATCTTGCACGGTTTGTTATCTACTGGCCTGACGTCACGGTTCAATGCACCGAGATTCACTTCTGGTGGTCCAAAGCTGCTTCGGTTGGAATGGCACGTGGGCTGAGTGGTCTGTCGTGTCAATGTGTGCCAGAGGCTCAAAGCCTCCACCAGCGTGCAAGGGCAATCGCGTTGTTATTAAACTCCCCTCACTGCACCTTTAATCAAGTGTTGCTGTGCTCTCTTTTCCTTCCTCCTTTCAGCACAGGTGACAATCATTAGACTGTAACAGCAGATGGCTTGATATTGTAAAGTGCATTAGTGATCTGATCTTGTATTCTGATGTCATAGTCAGATGGAGTAAGGACAATTTTTGTCCGTGTTTAATGCTGTGATGTTAGTTAGTGTAGGTGTTGTAAAGATTTGCAGAATTAAGGGGCAGTGAGTGTTTCCACTAAATTCTGTTACCACACAACAGTTTCAGTGAAGTTATCACTTGAGCTCTGACTTTACAAGGCAGTTTACACCAGAATACTCAGTTAACACTGGCTCTGACTTTTAAAATGTATTTTGAAAAGTATTTCTTGGTCCAAAAATCCCAGAGTAAGTGACGTTTGTCTCTGAAGCAAGAGTAAATTACTCAGAGAAACAAGCATTTGCAATGCAATAGGTCTCGCATTTACGCGAGTTTGAGCTATTGAAATTGCAAATAACAATGCCTTTTATTTTTGTTTTCGTTTTTAAAACATAAATAAAAGGCATTTTCATTTACAGCGCCATTACTTGATTAATGCTTCACGAAGGGAGAATAAAAAAAAATTACATTTTCAATGCCAATAGCTCAAAACAACGTCATTGCGAGACCTATTGCATTGTAAATGCTTGTTCAAACTGAGGTTTTATCAGTAGCCTTCAGTCTTTTTGGGTCTTTGACATATGAGATAGATCCCTCATTTTTAAGTTTACTCTCAGACAGAGAGTGACTTGGACCCTCCTTCTCATCAGAACCAGATTCCGATCTGGATTTCTTCTTTTAGAGCCACAGAAGTAGTCAGGCTTCCAAGTCCCTCAAAAAAGGTTCTGCGATGTTTACATTCCTTAGGTTTGTGGTAAGGATGTTAAAAGTATAGACACTCCACTCCTTATGGGGATCTTCTAGGAAAAGTTTTATTTTTCCACAAGACTTGCAAGTTCTAAAAAGCCTTTTTGTTAGATTCTTCTGACATATTTGCAGAAAATACTGAGTGAAAACAGTACCTCGGAGCTGAAGCAGTCCAATGTTTCCTTCCTCAAAAGTTGACAAATCTGTAACAACTGAGCAGAGCTCAGGGAGACTCCCTCACATGACGTGTGGTTAGCAATCTGAGGTATAGGGGTTCTGCAAGCGAAGAGTGGTTCAGGGTCTTGTCTCTGATTGGCTGAAGTTTGGGTCTAATATAACAATGTGAAATGGTTAACAATGTAAATTGCTTTCTCTGTGTCTTTAATGTACTTGCACGGTACTGCTTGTTTTGAATACTGTGGGGCTCCCACATCAACGATGGGGAAGACTGAAGTACGTCAATCTATGAAAGATTCAATACTAGAGGACTTTCAGTTAAAACATACAATTTTAAACAAACAAAACTCACCAGTTATAGTTATCACAAGTAACTATAAGTCGTGCTCTATAATAACTATAACTCGTGCCCTCACCATACACTGCTAATTACCTCCAATATTACATCAGTCATTTTTTGTATTTTTTAAACAAAATTTTCATTGGTTTTCACAAAGAAGACACATTTAGCAGATCGGATGGCATTACAAATGCTGTGGCGGTTTCTGGTGTTGGGCGTAGGGGCTGCGCCCTTCTAGTTTCTAGCATTATGGATGGAAATTGCAAGAAACAATAACCATCCATTTTCTATTATTAAAATAGGCATATATTGCCTTGGCTTGTCTTTTCCGTTCGCTGAAATGAGCGTCAGGCAGCCAGGCAGATTTAATTAGGCACATGCACTTCTGCGCATGTGCCAGTTTATATGCTGGCTGGGCAGGTGGTGTTTTTCATGCAGTTTACAGCCCGGATCTGCAAAACTTAGGGTCCCCAGGGACCGCCCAGTTATGACGCATGAGCTGATGGCACAATGTGTTTTCCCTCCGTGCACTGTGGCTGAAGCAGCGCGCACTTCCGTCTTTTTTCTGGCTGCCATAACATTTTCACTAAAGGCTTTATAGTGACTCCCCCTTCTGTCAATTTAGGAGTTGGAGGAAAGCAAGCAGCATAGTCAACTTGAGGTAACGTTTTTACAGATAGGGTCAGTGCCTGCTGTTTTATATAACGCAAACTCGTTCCAAAGGTATTGGATCATTTTACATTCAATTCAGGTACGGGCTGAATAAGTGATGTTGCTAATAATCACAGGATGTTGAGCCTATTCCGCAACTCGAACCTCGTTCAGCTCTTATCACGACATCCGATTCCTTTCTCCTGCTGGGGTATTGAGCTGATCTTTATCGGTAACACTCACCTATCAGCAATTTGTGTGTGATGTGTAAATTGGGTCTGGAGGTGTCTGCAGCCCAGTGACTGCATATAAAAGAAGGGCTAAAAATACACAGATCAAACTGAGGAAGTTAGGCAATTTGTGTGCCATTATATGCTACCACAGGGAATAAGTGGCTTCTTCGTTTGGCAAATGGATTGAGCAAAAGTGAAATTGAGAGGCTAGTGGTAATGTGTAAAACAAATGTAGTGTGTGTCATCTCTCATTATCTACTAGCTACTTGGATGATAAGGAAATGGACACACAATAATAGGTTCTGTCACTCTCCATGGTTAATTAGATGTAATCATTTTTATTTTGTAACTTCTTGATGTAGCAGTAAAATGAGATATCCATAAGTACTGTTCTTATGAAAGTGTGTTATGATTATTTTTGCTTTGTTATATTATTGGTTTTATGGGTTATAACCAAAATAAAACAAATTTGACTGACTGACAGATAATTTGCGGGCGGGTGGCAATAAGAGTACCAAAAAATGCCTCTAAGGAGAGAACTATCAACGTGGCTAAGGAGGTCTTTTTCTCTTTTGCATTTCATCAGTTATCAAGCCCTGGCAAGGTGCATGTTACTGGTCTACTGAGCAAGAGATTTCCTCTCTGTGTGTCCGATGATAAGGAACAGCTAGAGATTAGAGTCCTCAGTGCTTGAGAAAAAATGGGGTTTGCACATCTTCCCTTTATATAAAAGCACTTTAGAGGTAGCAAACCCTTCTCTGTATATTCAATATCATACACATCTCTCACTATTGCAGTTTCAGAAATTGGGTTTATTAAGAGTTGCCTCTGTTTGTAAAGGGATATCAGTGATGACAAACTGCAGCACAAATAATGCAAATAATGTGCAGTTAAACACAGCTTTTGGATTTATTTTTTATTATGAAAGACCATTAAAATGTATGGAAATACCTGTATTGGAGTGGCCCCTAAATCAGCAGGGAAGTGCAAGCACCCCTAAGCCTTAATGACAGAGGCATGACTGACCTGGCGTTCAGAAACACTAGGAGATGACATGTTAGGCCATTGCTGCAGATTTTGGAACACGGGAACCAAGTTTGAGTCTCCGCATCAACTCAATTTCCTGTGATTTCTGGGGAAATCACTTAATCTTGCCGTACCTAAAAAAACTGATTTGTGCAAAGTGACTGGTTAGGCACAATCCTGTCAAACTCTCATCTTCCATTGTTTGAACAATACTGCTTTGAAGCATTTATCCAACCCTTTGCCTTTCATGACAAATCTGATGGAAACATCCTTCACAACGCGGGCATTGCATCGCAATGCCTTTACATCACGGGCATTACAACGCAAGTCGTTACAACGACTTGCGCTGGATGGCGCTCTAACCTAACGAATAGTATGATTTACTATTCCAACACCTTCCCTACTGTATGTAGACTGGATTTGGAATAGTAAATCATACAATTCCTAAGTCCAGCGCCCTCCAGCGCAAGTCGTTGTAACAACTTCATTGTAACAAACGTTATGTAAAGTACTGCGTTGTAAATAAATTAGACAGAAAGGTAGTAGTGTTCCCAAACTGGGAATGGACCGCACATCAATTAGATATCAAAAAACAAAGTAAAGACGAGTATACATATATAAAATAAAAGATGTCAAGGGGTGCTTAAGAAACCAAAAAGCACTTACATAGAAGTGCTATAGGCAAAGTGAAAACACAAATGCCGGAAAATTGTCTAAAAAACTGGCTTGGGCAGCACTCCCATATGTAATAAGCTAGGTCGTTTGCACTACATATACGTTACAGACCAGTAGCAGTATTATAGCTGTTTTATCAAACACTAAATAATCCAGAGTTCGAGTGTAGCTTGCAGGATATTCACAGAATTTCAGAGATGATGAAATGACGATCCGACTAAGGTTCCAATATAGTTGATGATTTTAATGTTCTTCAATGCATGTGGTATAAGAAAGAATAGCCAACACGTGTTTCGTCTGTACAAAGTAAGTACAACGACTTTTTCAAGGCAATGTACGAAGTATATAATTGGTAGTCACTAGTTGATGCTATTGAGTATAAATCCATGGAATGATGTTCTTTCTATGAGTCCTCCGTCTGAACAGAACGTGCAAGTTATGGGTCCGTAAGGCTTGTAGTATAGCCAAAACGCGATATTAAAAGCTGAATAGCAAGATACGTCCGTTTAAATGCACAAAAGTTATTCACGATTTCCCCTGGAGTAAGGATAAAACTCAATAGATGTTCAACAGTGGTGGGGTAGTCGCGGCACAAGTAACATAATCAAGTCTCCAAGGATATGTCCCGGGAAAGAATGCCGGCGCCTGATAACGCTGACAGTTGTAAATGTATGCATAGTAACGTCATACATTCTAAATCTGAAGCTGAATTGTGGGGCGACAGAAGTATTAAGATGAACTTGAAGCAGCAGCCTGCAATTCACTCGCTTCCTGCAGTTGCTGCCTTGCTCCGAATATCCCAACTGCAGCAGATAGTAGAAAAAATATGGTGAAATTTCCATTTCTGTGATTACTTGAATCTCTCAAAGTGTAGGATTAGGTTCAAAACACAGACACAGCCTTATAAACAAATAATTTTTATTTCAATAGGTTCAGTTCACAGCAGGAGCAATGCAGGTAAATCATATCTGAAGCAGGTGCAGGTAATGCTTGCAAACCGGCAATACATTGCCAGGTATTTTTGTGCCTTCAATCATTCATTGTGTTAATAACCAACAGGTATAATCGTTATGACCAAGCTTAGGCTTCACAAATTAGGCAATTGAGATCCCCGCTTTCCTGCATGAAAAAAGTGATTGATCAAAGAGATGCTAAGGAAAATCTCCAGGAGTAGTTCTGCAAAAAAATAGCACTGAAAATGGCACCATAATGCACCACTTTAAAAAAAGAATTGGGGGTGGACAACCCCCGATTACTATCAGGCTACGCTTGCAAAAATCCATTTATTACGCTTGCGCCACACCACTTCCAAATTCCACCAGCCGACACTGTACAAATGATCGAGAGGTGCAAACGAAATCCAATGCAGCTAACCCCACTTCTTACAGTCTTAAGGCCCATCATCCCCATCCAGTATTAATTTCTCCTGTCGGGGAGACAACTTGTATGCTCTTCCATCAACCCCGCCTCCCTCCTCATGCTTAGCGTACTATGTAACTCAGCGCGCCCCATCATAAAGAGCGTCTCATCAAGGTTCTTTGTAGCAGGGTCACCGAGCCGCCCCCCTACCCCCAACTCCCCGTAAAAACTCCCGCCCCACCCCCCAGGCATGCCGCTGACTCATGAAAACTCCCATTCATGCACATCAGATGAGTCCACCCTGCTCCATGCCCCCTATGTCCCTGGTAATATCATGGAAAGGAGTGAAAGAAGCCCTCAGCAAGCCTTTCCCAGGCCCTGCGCCGATCACAGGATTGTCAGGAACTTCCAGGCTCAGTCGCCCAGTGCAGCGTCCCTCTCTTCAAACGTACCATAAAACCAATATTACATAACTCATGACATGTTCAATGACATCAATGATAATATCATCACAAAATCTGAAATTATATAATTGATGACAACATTGTGCATAGCGGGGGTGTGATTTTAAAGTTAATTTAGGGCACAAGTTATAGTTAGCTGAGATAACTAACTAGTGAATTTCAGTGGCTTTGTTAGTGTAAAATGGTAGGTGTTTTAACTGATATTTTCACTTAACTGGAACATCCCTTTCATTTTTGATTTTTTCAGTGAATGTATATATATATATATATATATATATCTTCAGTCAACAAATCAAAGGTTAAAGTAGCATTATTGTTAGGTGAATTTGTCAGTGACAACATTAACATTTTGAACTAAGAAAAGCACAGAAATTCAACTGTTATAGTTAGTAGAGCCAACTGTAACGTGTGCCGCCCCATGCACTGCTTATAACCTCACACATGACATGTTCTATGACATAATTTATGACATCACTAATTACATCTCAAATTACATCACTAATGAGATCATCCAATGAGTATGCTTGTTTCTTTTAAAAATTAGGTTGAAAAGTAATATGATAGTTACCTGCCACTAGTTTACATAGTGGCGGTTAACTATCATATTACTTTTCAACCTAATTATGTACAGCCAGTGTCCTGGTAATCAATATAAGTGTTTAAAAAACGTATGTGCTCCTAATACACCATAGGTGTGTAGAGGTATTAAACACATTATAAATCTTTGTATTGAAGAGTACCTCTGTGTACAGGTTACAGTTGACTTGTGTTCATTATGTTCCACACAAGTTTTTTGCTACTGCAGAAAAAGTTTCCAGCAGGGCAAAAATTCTACATACCACATGCCAAGTATTGTAAGCCGCTTTAACTTATTAGACAGAATCGTCTCAGATTCACAATTTCTACTTATCATAGAAGACTGTGTGCACCTGGTACTAACCTGTTTACAGGTGCCTGTTTTGCTTCTGAAGATGGGCTACCTGTAACGTTTTCACCACAGTATAAAGGTGCAGGTAGTTTGGTCTTTAGCACCTTCAGACATGGATATTTCAAGTAAACAGTCGCTCTTTGGACAAGTTTTCCATAGAGTGCACACTACGCTTAGTAGATACTTTTTAATACTCTGTGGTGTATATCTCATAATTGTTTCACTGCCTGCAAACAGTGTGGTATAGAGTAAACTCTCGCCATAGAGTAAACACTGTTAACAGTACCTACTTTTCTACTAATATCCACTTCATTTCTCAATGTAGGTTCAGTACTGTCAGGGGTTTGATACGGGTAAACAGTGTCCGTAGTAGAACATTAGTTATGTAACAGGGCTTGAGTATCTGGAGCACCTTGGCTTTCCCTGAACAGTTAACTACATATTGAACACAGTGTGCAGTATTGGTTACCCTTTCATCTGTGGTTAATAGTCAACATGAACTAGGCTACCCATGAAGTGTTTGGTCTAGGGTCAGTGTTGCAAATAACACAAGCTTCCTTTACATAGGGGGGCTGTATATATGATGGCAGTAAAGACGCTTCATATTAATCCGAGCTATTTGGCACTTACTTTCATATATCTAATGGAAAACCTGTTTAAAAAACAATGTGTACAAAAGAAGCTTAGATGATGTCATCAGTGATGTCATAAGTGCATGGCAGGGCTGCAAGTTTCTGTGTTATTTTTTAGTTAACCACGTCAATGTTGTAACTGACAAATTCAGTTAACTATATAACTATAATGTTACTTTAACCTTTGTAAATTTTTAAGGTATTTTACTATTAAATAAATACAGATCTTTTCATCATGCTTAACTATAACGTTACTTTAACCTTTGGCTTTTTGCATGAATTTCTAGTTTTCTTTAAAGGTAACGTAACATTTAAATCCAACCCGCCAAGTGTGGCAGGGGTTAGGCATGCGGCCGACCCACCCCTCATGAAGCCAACCCCACGAAGTGGGGGGTTGGCCACAAGGCCTGGCCTGTGGCCAGGCCCTGTGGCCATCACCAGTAAAGACAGCCAACCACACACTGTGCAGGTCCTTGCGTTGTGCACGGCGATGGGTTGTGTGGGGGGGTAGGTTGTTTGCAGGGAGTTGCCACAGAGCCTTGCCCTGAGAGCTTAAGCAAAATACTGGTAAGTGGATTCTATTATGTGGTTCACAAGACCTGTAGAACACTTTGCCAATCCCAATATGGTGTTCGGCGCCCAGAAGTTAATGTTGCAAATAAGTGAGTGTTAAACATGTTATTCAGACATGTATTGACATACAAACAAAAACAACAAATTACTAAACTTGTGCATTACGCTTCTGTGCAATTAGACATCATAATCCCAATAAAAGGTTTACAGACTTTTTACAGGATAATGATCAAACCTGAGGACTGTGACTGGGGTGAGTGTCTTTTAAGTTTCAGCGCTCCATCCATAATCTCCTTGTGTTTGCTTTGTTTGCCCTAGGTTGGCAGGGTATGCCCAGACGTGGGTCCCTGGCTCACTTTGCCACTGGATTCAAGCTAGCCTGGCTGATGAGGCTGTTAGCCCAAAACCGGTCCCAGGATGCTTGTTTCCGGTCCAGGGAAGACATGGCTTGGCAGTTCGGGTTGGACTGTTCCCATGAGGCACAGGGTCAAGACTGATGTGCATATAGCTGTGTCTGAACTGGGGTGGCAAATTGAACTAAAGAACGATGATGGATTCAACACAGATCTGTGACTGCGGGGGAGTGTCTGAAAAGTTTCAGCGCTCCGTCGTTATCTCCTTGTCTTTGCTTTTGTTCGCCCTAAGTTGGCAGGACATGCCCTGACGCGGGTCCCTTGCTCACTTTGCCACTGGATTCAAGCTAGCCTGGCTGATGAGGGCTCTTAGCCCGAAACCGGTCCCAGGATGCTTGTTTCCGGGTCCAGGGAAGACATGGCTTGGCAGTTTGGGCTGGACCGTTCCCATGAGGCACAGGGTCAAGACTGATTTGCATATAGCTGTGTCTGAACTGAGGTGGCAAAGTGAGCTAAAGAATGATGATGGATTCAACCCAGATCTGGGACTGGGGGGAAATGTCCGAAAAGTTTGAGCGCTACGTCCATCATCTCCTTGTGTTTGCTTTGTAGTGATCAAACCTGACCTAAAAGGAATCATTTGATTTTCAGTCAGCTCAATAATATAACACCAAACTGTTAGAGGAGTCCTACTACAGAGGAGCCATTTCAAAGGAGATTGTTAAAGCGGAGAGGAGACTCTCTATGGGCTCGGTCGGTCCCCCAGTACTTTAGCCTGGTGAATCCTCAGACACGGTAGCAGTGAATCCCCGGGTCATTACCTCTAATAATTCACAGGTTCCTGCTATATGTGTCTTAACACCCGGGGGAGGTGAGCAATGCCTTAGTACTCCCTCTCCTAGCCCAGTGGGGAATGGCCGGGGGGCAGCACCCCG
This sequence comes from Triturus cristatus, assembly GCF_964204655.1. Classification (NCBI taxonomy): domain Eukaryota; kingdom Metazoa; phylum Chordata; class Amphibia; order Caudata; family Salamandridae; genus Triturus; species Triturus cristatus. The sequence goes on from NC_140590.1 coordinate 984,601,962, forward strand.
ACAATAAAGAGGGATTGGAGCCAGAGGCATCACCTGCTCCCAAGAGATTGTGAAAAGCAAATAATAGAAATGAGCCCCGGCAGAGAGTGGAGGATCCAATAATATCAACTAGCTTGACAGATATGGGGGATTCTGGAACACCCTGAGGAAAATATTCACAGACTTGCTGACAGACCTGCTATTGCAGCTCTGGGACAAACTTTATAACGTGTTATCAGACTCCCGAGATACACTTTGTAAAGTGGAAGAAAACAAGTTACTTACCTGTAACTTTGGTTCTCCAGTATTGGAAACTTTCATTGATTCCCATGCTTGTATCATTCCCCGTCATCGGAATGGGAGTCCCCGGTATACATAAAATAGCAATAGAAACTATTTCCAAAACAGAACCTAGGCCTAGGCCAATTCTTGTTTTGCAATCTATCCACCTCTTTTTGTAAAAGAGACCAAAAACAAAAAAAGAACAACTAATCAGATTAGCCTTACCCCCTAGAACCCTCCTAAGAGAAGCTCAGATCCTCAGATTTTCGTAGCCGTTGTGTAACCAAACCACTGAAGATGGCAGAGGCTGAGCTTTCCCAGGGGAGGCGGGTGGGTTGCATGGGAATCTATGAAAGTTTCCAAACTGGAGAACCAAAGTTACAGGTAAGTTATTTGTTTACTTACTCCAGTATTGAAACGTTCATAGATTCCCATGCTTGAATCAGAGTAGCTAGCAGTTATCAGCACATCTTTTGGAACCATCACCAATATCAAACTAGGAACAAAGCCATAGTAAACAAATCATTCTCAATGGTCAACAACATACTTAGAAACTTCAGAAACATAAATACATAAGGTTAAAAAATGTACTAGAGCAGATAAAACAGTAACATGGAAGGAGGGATGAAAGGGAAAGCTCACCACTAGTGAAAGAGGTTCTTCAGGACTGCTTGGCCGACTGCTGTGTCACTCTGCATCACAGAATCCAGGCAGTAATGCTTTGTAAACGTATATGTACTGCTCCAGGTCACTGCACGGCAGATCTCCCGGATAGGAACACCAGCAAAGAGGGCTGTGGAAGAAGACATCGCCCTCTTGGAAGGAGCACGGACTCGACCTTCCAGGGGCCTGCCCGCTGCCTTGTGACAATATTGGATAGCATTGGTGATCCAACGAGCGATCCCCTGCTTGGAAAGGGGAAATCCCTTACGAGGGTCACTAAAAGACACAAACATTTGAGAAGACTTTCTGAAGTCTTTAGTTCGTTGAAGAAAGAATTTTAAGCACCTCTGAATGAAAAGAGAGTGAAGTGCTTTCTCTGCTGGAGTCGCCGGTTGAGGGGAAAAAGTCTTAAGAATTACCGGCTCATTCAAATGAAAGTCCAAAGGAACTTTAGGCATTGATTTTGGTTTAGTACGTAGTACCACTGTTCCTTTTTTGAACTGTAGAAAGGGTTCCTGAATGGTGAGAGCCTGCATTTCTCCCACACGCCTCGCAGAAGTCAAAGCTAGAAGAAGCGCTACCTTCCAGGAGTGGAATTTCAACTCTGCTTTGTGAATCGGTTCGAAAGGAGGCTTCATAAGCTGGGTGAGAACCAAGTTCAGATGCCAGAGAGGAGGAGGAGGCTTGACTGGAGGGAAAACTCTGAAAAGTTCCTTGAGAAACTATTTAACTATCCTTGCCGACCAGAGGGAAGCGCATGAAGACGTGTGTCTGAAGCGAGAAATTGCCGCCAGATGCACTTTGATAGAAGAGTGAGCCAGTCCCACTTTTGCTAATGATAGAATGTATGGAAGAACTTCATGCAGCTCTGATTCAAAAGGATGGAGGCCCATTGTGTTGACACCAGATACAAAAATGCTTCCATTTCAATCTGTAAGTCTTATTCGTACTTGGGGCTCTTGCCTGAGAAAGTACCTCTTTACATTCTGCTGAGACATTCAGACCAAGAAATTCTCGCTGCTCAGGGGCCATGCCGAGAGCTGAAGTGACTGAGGACCCGGATGCCAGACTTGGCCCTGGGACATCGTCAGCAACGAAGGAATCAGCTGCAAGGGCAGAGGAAGGTCCAGGGAGAGAACGTGAAGCTCTGTGAACCAAAACTGTATGGGCCACGCATCATCCTGCACGGTTCTGCTTTGAGCTTCCTGAGAAGTCTGGGGATCAGAGGAATGGGGGAAAGCATAAACAAATGCGCCTGACCAGGTCATCGAACGCGCATTCCCCAACAATCCGGGATGGTAAATCCTGCTTGCATAGAACCGGCATTTCTTGTTCTCCGGAGTGGCAAAGAGATCTATGGAAGGTGAGCCCCATCTCTGAAAAACCTTCCGAAGAGTGAAGTTGTCCAGTTCCTCCTCGTGGCTGACAGACTTCAGTCTGCTGAGAGTGTCTGCTGCTTTGTTGAGGACACCTGAAAGATGTTCCGCTCGGAGTGATATTTCTTGTTGAATTGCTCACTCCCAGATTGACTGGGCTTCTTGCGACAACAGTCGAGATCTGGTGCCTCCTTCTTTGTTTATATAATGCATTCCCGTCGTGTAGTCCATACGTATAAGAACTGTCGACTGTTGAATTCATGGAAGAAGGCTTGCAAAGCTAGGTGAATCGCCCTGAGCTCCAGCAGATTGATATGCAACAGACGATGCTGAGGCTGCCACCGGCCGCTTACATGAAGATCTTGTAACACCACTCCCCAGCCTTCGAGAGAGGCGCCCGTAGATATTATGTGTGGAGTCAGGGCTAGCCTGAAAGACAGACCTTGAGAATTTTTTTCTTTGGTCATCCACCATGACGCGTCCTCTCTCATGGCCTCGGTAACTGAGATCTTGTCGTTGAAGGATCCGTCGACTTGGCGCTAATGCAAGTGTAACTCTTCTTGGAGTGGACGCATTCTTAATCTGAAGTGAGGAATCAGGGGTATGCATGAGGAGAAGTGACCTTCTTGTTATCAGTCGGGAAGCCATGGACCTCAGTTTCTCTTGCCTCTCCAAGGTCAGGAAAGCCTGGTTTACAGATGTGTTTAGAATGGCTCACAGAAATCTGGCTGTCCTTGACGGACGGAAAGAAGACTTCTGTTCGTTGATTGTTAGGCCGAGATTGGCAAACAGGCGTGAACACGTTATGACTGTTTCCTCTACTGCCTGTTTGGTAGGAGCTTTTAGCAACCAGTCGTCCAGGTAAGGGAAGACCTGAAGCTTTTGCTTCCGCAGAAAGGCTGCTACCAGAGCCAATACCTTTGTGAAGATCCGAGGAGCAGATCGCAGTCCAAAGAGAAGAACCCGGAATTGAAAATGGCTCTTGGCTACTGTGAAGCGAAGAAACCTCCTGTGAGTTGGGTGAATGGGTACGTGAAAGTAAGCGTCCTCTAGATCCAGAGTGGCCATGAAATCCCCTGAGATGAGAAGTCAAAGGATATCTTGTAGAGAAACCATCCAAAACGATTGTTTGATGAGATAGGTGTTGAGCTCCCTCAGATCTAGCATAGGGTGCCACTTTTCTAACGTCTTCTGGATCAGGAAGAACCAGAAGTAAAACCCCTTTCCCCTTTGAGAGATAGGGACCGGTTCTATAGCTCCTTTGAGGAGCATTTGATGGACCTCTAACTGTAGCAGACGAACAAGTTACTTACCTTCGGTAACGCTTTTTCTGGTGGATACAGTATCTGCCTGTGGATTCCTCATCTTGTGAATATCCCCTGCGCCAGCATTCCACGGAATTTTTCTTCCCCAGCACTCCACGTCGACGTGGGCGACGTCATAATACATCGGCTCCGCTCGCGACTCCGTATGACGTCACCGGAGCCATAAGAGGCTCACGTCGGCGTGATGACGTCAGTTCCACCCATTTTTTCCATGCCTTCGAGGCGAACAGGTGGACCAACGACAGACTCAAAGTATACACAGTATACAGTATACCAACACATATACACAGTATACAAAGGAAAAGGATGCCAAATAAACAAGCATTCCCAACAAATGCACAAGCATTTCAAACAAGACCTATTTCATGGTATACAAAGGTGGACAACGGGGAGGCGGGTGGGTCAGTGAGGAATCCACAGGCAGATACTGTATCTACCAGAAAAAGCGTTACCGAAGGTAAGTAACTTGTTCTTCTGATGGATACATCTGCCAGTGGATTCCTCACCTTGTGAATAGATTCCCACAGCAGTCCCACTCCCGGAGGAGGGTGTCCACCTTCCTATACCAAAAAGTCTTGTAATACAGACCGCGCGAAGTGGCCCTCCCTCCTCATCTCAGAGTCCAAGCAATAATGCTTTGCGAAAGTATGGAGGGAGGCCAAAGTCGCGGCCTTACAAATATCTGCCACAGGAACACCCCGGGCCAAAGCAGAGGTAGACGATTTTGCTCTAGTTGAATGAGCTCTAATGCCCTCAGGAGGAGTCTTACAAGCCAGGGCGTAGCAGATCTTGATGGCAAGGATGATCCATCTCGATAGTGTGCGCTTGTGCACCGCTCTACCCTTCGTATGACCAACGTAGCCAATGAAGAGTTGATCATCTAGACGAAAGTCTTTAGTCCTGTCCAGATAAAAACTCACAGCCCTCTTCGGGTCCAGGCGATGGAGTCTTTCCTCCTCTTTGGAAGGATGAGGAGGTGGATAAAAAACAGGGAGGACTGCCCCAAATGAAATGGAGTAACAACTTTTGGCAGGAAAGCAGCCCTGGTCCTGAGAAGCATCCTTTCAGCATGTAATGTAAGACAAGGAGGTTTGGAACTTAGAGCTTGAAGCTCACTCACCCTCCTTGCCGAGGTTATGGCTACAAGAAAGACCACCTTAAAGGACAACAGCCTCAAAGGACAGCTATGTAGAGGCTCAAACGGGGACCCCATCAGAAAGGTTAAAACAAGATTAAGGTCCCACTGTGGCATTACAAATGGAGTGGGAGGAAACATATTTGTAAGGCCCTTGATAAACCTCAGTACAACCGGAGATTTAAACAGTGACGGTCGATCAGGAAGGCATAGAAAAGCCGATAAGGCCGAAAGATAGCCCTTGACCGTGGCCACAGCACAGCCCTGCTGAGCCAAGGAAAGAGCAAACTGAAGCACATCAGAAAGATGGGCTTTTAAAGGGTCAATGGATCTCTCTCCACACCATTTAACAAACTTAGACCACCTATATGAGTAAATGGACTTGGTGGAGTGTCGCCTGGCCGATAAAATAACATCCACCACATCTGGCGGGAGAAAGAAGGAACTCAGGTTGCCCCGTTCAATCTCCAGGCATGAAGGTGTAAGCTCCGGAGGTGGGGGTGTAGAACATGCCCCTCCGACTGCGAGAGGAGATCTGCCCTCAGAGGGAGACGGAGCGGAGGGCACGAGGAGAGGTGGAGAAGATCTGTATACCACACCGTTCTTGGCCAATCCGGGGCGACCAATATGACTTGGGCCCGGTCTTGGCCAATCTTCCTCAGAACCCGAGGAATCAAGGGTATGGGAGGAAACGCGTAAAGGAGTTGTGAGCCCCAATTCAACTGAAACGCGTCCCCCCAACGCCCCCTGCATCGGAAACTGGAGACTGCAGAATGACGGGCAGTGTGCGTTCTCGCGGGTGGCAAACAGATCCACCCGAGGTATCCCCCACGTCCGAAAAACGTGACGAACCACCTCCGGATGGAGCCTCCACTCGTGGTCGGCGGAGAACTGCCGACTGAGACTGTCCGCACGAACGTTCAACACCACGGCCAGATGATTTGCCATCAGACAAATCTGATGCTCCTGAACCCAGGACCATAGACGTAAGGCCTCCCTGCACAGACAAAGAGACCCTACTCCTCCCTGCTTGTTGACATACCACATCGCGGTAGTGTTGTCCGTCAGGACTTGAACCGACTGACTACGAAGGGAAGGGAGGAAGGCCTTGAGCGCCAAACGAATCGCCCGCAATTCCAGAAGGTTGATGTGAAGTAACCTTTCCTCCGGAGACCAAAGACCCTTGATCTCCAGATCCCCCAGATGAGCACCCCACCCTAAGGTGGAGGCATCCGCTATCACTGTGGCCACCGATGGAGGTAGATGAAAGGGCTTCCCTTGGGACAGGTTGCCCTCCACGCTCCACCAAGATAGATCCACTGCAGCTTCTCTGGAGATCCTGATCGACTCCCTGAGATCCCCGTTGTGCTGATACCACTGCTTGCGGAGACACCACTGGAGCGCCCTCATGTGCCAGCGTGCATGGTCGACCAACAGAATGCAGGAAGCGAACAGACCGAGCAGGCGAAGGACCTTCAGAACTGGAACAACCGCTCCATTGTGGAATAAAGGGACCATCTCCTGAATGTCGAGAATCCTTTGAGGAGGAGGGAATGCTCGACACACAGTAGTGTCCAGTACTGCCCCTATAAACAGGTTGCGTTGAGAGGGCACCAGGTGAGATTTGGGCACATTGATTGAAAAACCCAAGTCGAATAACAGCTGAGATGTTACCTGCAGATGACGCTGCACCATCTCTGGGGATCCTGCCTTCAGAAGCCAGTCGTCCAGGTAGGGGAAAACTGGAATCCCCGACCTCCTGAGATGAGCAGCCACCACTGCCATCACCTTTGTGAAGACTCGAGGTGCGGTAGTAAGACCAAACGGGAGGACCGCAAATTGGTAGTGTTGCGACCCAACCGTAAAACGGAGATACTTCCTGTGCGACTTCAGGATTGGTACATGGAAGTATGCGTCCTGCAAGTCGAGCGACACCATCCAGTCTCCTTGCAGCATCTTGAATTTCTCCTGTTTCAGGTAAAAGTTCAAGATTCTGAGGTCCAATATCGGACGCAATCTGCCGTCCTTCTTGGGAATCAGAAAATAACGGGAGTAGCATCCCTTACCCCTTTCGTGCTCGGGAAACCACCTCTATTGCACCATTTTGGAGCAAAGCTAGAACCTCCTTCTGCAGGAGAAGCAGATGGTCCTCTGAGCAGTAACTTTGGCAAGGAGGGTAAGGGGGAGGAAACTCCCGAAAGGGAAGGGCGTACCCAGTCTCTACGAGGTTCAAAACCCAAAGGTCTGTCGTAACAGATTTCCAACCCCGTAGAAAGTAGGACACCCGACCCCCCACAGGTCTTACATGATCCGGGATGGGGATCTAGGGCTGCTTCCCTGAAGCCTCATTGGGAACAGAGGAGGAGGAGGAAGAAGAGGGGTTGCGTCCAGAACCTCTCCGACCCCTTTGCCTCCCTCTATAGGATTTATAGAGGGGATTCTGCTGTTGCTGCTGCTGCTGTTGTTGCTGAGGCTGTCGGTAGGAGCGAAAAGACGATCTTCCAAAGCACCTAAATTTTCTAAAACTAGAACCCTTTGCAGGAGCCTGCAGACCCAGAGACATTGCTGTTAATCTGCTGTCTTTAAATCTTTGCAGTGCAGAGTCTGCCTTCTCACCAAACAACTTCTGCCCATCAAATGGCAAATCCACTAATGTGGCTTGAACATCCGCGGAGAATCCCGACGAACGGAGCCATGCCTGCCTTATTGCAGCTATGGAGGAGCCCATAATCCTCGCCACCGAATTCCGCCGTATCCAATCCTGACTGGATCACCTGTCTGGCAGCGGCCTGAGTGTCTGTAACCACCTCCAAGAAGGACGCCTTTTCGCCCTCAGGCAGCTTAGGGGCCAAAGTCTTCATTGAGTCCATCAATGCATGTATGTAACGCCCCAGCAAGCACGTGGCATTAGATGACTTTAATGCCATACTCCCGGAAGAGAAGGTCTTTTTAGCAGCCTGGTCCATCTTCTTAGACTCCCTATCTGCGGGAGACTGAGGGAAAGCACCCGAAGCATGCTTCGAGCTGGATGCCTGCACAACTAGGCTCTCTGGAGACGGGTGTATCGATAGAAAATCCGGATCCCCAGGCGCCACCCTATACCTTCTTGCCACCTGTCTGGAAACCGCCGGAGAAGAAAGTGGTTTCCGCCATACATCCAAAACTGGCTCCAAGATGGCCTCAATAAACGGCAGTAAAGGCTCTGAAGTGGACGTAGGAGAGTGCAGAACCTCCGTCAACAAGTTCGATTTATACTCTGCCGTGGGCAACTGTAAATCTAACAGCTCTGCAGCCTTTTTGATCACAGTATGGTATGGAGCCAATTCTTGAGGCGGAGAGGATCTTGCTGATGTGTGCTCCCATTCTGGGGTAGTGTCCAGGCCACTAGCCTCTTGTATGTCCTCAAAATCATCAGAGGATGAGTCCACCTCAACTTCCTCTACCTCTGCTCTATACCTTCCTTCTTCTAATACTCTCTGGGCCTCCCTTCTCGATCGAATCCGAAGAGCCGGCGTTGTCGACGTCGTACGCGGCGTCGGTGGAGCCAGAGGTGTTGGAGTCGGCGGCGTCATAGATGGAGTCGGCGGCTCCGGACGCGGCGCCGATGGAGTCGGCAGCGGCGTCGAAGAAGGCTCTGAAGTCTGATGGTCCATCCGAAGTCGTGTCGGATCCCCAGACGGCGCCGGAAACTGCCACGAAGGCGCCATCGGCAGAAGGGGCATGAAGGGGGCCTGAGCATAATGCTGCGGCACCCCCAATGAATACGCCATAGGACCCACGGGACCAGTTGGTGCTCCGGATGGGAAGGCCGCCCAATTGAAAATACCATACATGGCATTCAAGAACTGAGAAGAATCAGTACCTGGAGCAGGAAACTGAGGATAAGGCACTGACCCTGTATCCCTCTGCGGAGTACTTGGCTGCGGCGCCGTAGTGTCCTCCCCCGGAGCCATAGATTCTACCAGCGCCGGAGTCGGTTCTTCCTCTCGTTCCTGATCCGAAACAGGCACCCGATCCGGAGACGACGCCGGAGATGGCGCCAGGGACTGCGCCGGTGAATGCGCCGGAGCCCGATTCGGCGACGGAGAACCTCCCGGAGTCTTAGAGGGAGAAGGAGAAGGTGAAATGTCCTTACTCCGATGACGCCGAGGTGAAGTCGACCTCGACTTCCTTTTCTTCGAGGACCGACGTCGTGAAGAGTGTTTCCTCTTCTTGTGATGTCTTCTTGACTTCGACGACCGCGAAGTCGATGACCCCGGCCTCGACTTCTCTTTCTTTCTCCCTCTCTTCTCCTTACCGATCTTCGCCATAAGCAATTTGGCCTTTCTTTCCTTTAAAGCTTTAGGATTCATCCTCCTAGAACATTCACAGTCTTCGACATCGTGGTCCGAAGAAAGACACCACAAACAGTCCTCATGTGGATCCGTCATGGACATATGTCCACCACATTCCCTACAGGGCTTAAAGCCAGACTTCCTTGTCGAAGACATCACCGAATTTTGTAACAGAAACACCTTAACACTACAAAGTAGCAGGAGTATTGGAAAAAACGTTGCGCGTCGACGGCGCGGAAATAAGGGAACTGACGTCATCACGCCGACGTGGGCCTCTTATGGCTCCGGTGACGTCATACGGAGTCGCGAGCGGAGCCGATGTATTATGACGTCGCCCGCGTCGACGTGGAGTGCTGGGGAAGAAAAATTCCGTGGAATGCTGGCGCAGGGGATATTCACAAGGTGAGGAATCCACTGGCAGGTGTATCCATCAGAAGGAGATGTTTCAATACCGTGGCGCGCGAGGGCTTGAATGGTCGTGGTTGGACAAACTCCAGGGTATGGCCGTAATGAATGATGTTTAATACCCAACGATCTGATGTTATTTGTTGCCAGTTGTGGAGGAAATATGAAACTGTGCCTCCCGCTGACGACACAGGAGGAGAGGGGGCAGTAGTCAGAGCCAGCAAGCCGCTATTGGCGCTTAGAGTTGTCTCTGCCCTGGCGACCCTGCCTTCCTCTATTGTTCGAGCGAGAGAAAGAAGAAAAAAATTGATTCTGCCGTTGGTTATAATTCGGCATGTAGGATTGAGACTGGGAACCATACGAGGAGTACTGTTGTTGTTGGTAACCTCTGTGAGAAGTTGGCCTGATGTATGATGTCACTAGTTATAGTGTACACCTTATATCAGTCCAAATACCCTTATGGTGATTGGTTGTAAAGTCAACCTTATAGACCAGCTATCCTAGTGGTAGCATGGACAAGAGCAGTCTTAGGCTAAACTCTGAATGGCATGTGAAGCCAGCTGTGATACCATATATAATCCCTTGAATACCAAATGAAAGGACACCACAACAGATATATATATAAAATAAAGTGTATTTATTCTAAGCAAACCCTCAGCACTCTTTATGAGATTAGAGGTAAGTACAACACAGTCTTATTAATGCATACAGTAAGTCACACAGGTAAGTAATACGGTTAGGCCCTAGGGGCCACGCAAACCATATACTAAATAAGTGGTATAAGAACCACTGTCACGGAAATAGAATAGGCCTAGGCCTAGGGAATCGCTGGGGCTACACTACACTAGCGTTAGTTAGGAAGTGGGAGGCCCACGGGATTCGTGTGCAGAGTGGAAACACTCACACGTAATGCGTAAAAGTCAATAGCAATATTACAGTTTAGAAATAGATAGATTTAGGACACTTCCGGAGTAGCTAGGAAGTTGAGACTTGAAAACTAGACACTAGGATAGTCACTATCCTGATGAGCACCGGAGTACCCAAGTTACCTAGCCCACAGGCTGCGGGTGCATAGGGGTGAAGATGCGTCGTTTTCGTCGTCGACTCCTATGGATGCCTGAAGAAAGATGCTGACAGGCAGTCAGGGGAGAGTGTCCGGTGGATCCCAAGGCTGGGATCAAGAAGAGAAGAAACCTGCAAGCAGAGGGGACAGAGTCAAGGTCACTAGCCAGTGACCACGTGGAACCAGGAAGGAACCAGGCGATGTCGTGAAGAGTTGCAGGTGAAGGTGAAGCTTGTCGCTGCAGCCAGGAGGACCAGGAAGCGTCGAGGACGACCAGGACCAGGAGGCGAGCTGTCCCACGAAGGCTCTTGCTGTCGGCGGCGTCGAAGTTGGACTAGGACTCACCAAGCCTTGGCAAGCGGAACCCACGAAGAACAAAGGACTTGCTTCTGGTGCAGACCAGGAAGGTCTGGGGTGCTTCTTCTTTGCAGAGAAGCGGGAGCCAGTCTGGAGGAGCCAAACCAGCGCAGCAGATTTCAGGGTGCGTCGTCACAGAGGCCACTAGCCAGCGGGCAAGCAACCGGACAGACGCGGCAAGCAGGAAAATGCTGAAGGGCCCCACGCAGGACTCGTGGAGTGTGGGGGGCTGATCTTCGGTGCAGATGGTGCTTGGGGTTGGGGCTTCTCAATCCCCGGTGCACAACTTCGAGGGTACCTCAGAAGCTGCGCTGTAAGTTACTAGCCACTTTTCCCAGGTAGCCGGTCCCACGTCGCTCGTCGCCTCCACGGATCTCAGCTCTGCTGCAGATGTGGATGAGGGTCGGAGAAGTCTGGAAGTCAAGGCTCTGGTCGGGCTCTGCAGTCGGTTCCTCGTAGAACGGTCGCAAAGCAAAGGGTAGTCTCTTGATGGTGCCTGTTTGCACAGGGTAGCCACTCCTTGGCTACAAGGGAGATTCTTCAGTCTTCTTCTTTCGTCGAATGTCGAAGGTCCAGAGTTTCTGTTCAGTTTTGCAGGTTCAGGATAATCTAAAGTCTTGAGGCCCAACTCCCACTCTTATACTAATCTGGGGGGCTGGGATACCTGCTAGGTCACGCCTTATGGGTGGGACCTGGGAGGGGGTGGTTACACCCACTTCCCTTTGTCCAGTTTCGCGCCAGAGCTGGGGCTGGAGTGCCCCAGCGCCGGTTTGAACTGGACTATGCAAGGAACACCTTGTGTGCCCCAGGCATGTCTCATTCCTTTCAGCCCACCCTGCCCCAATACACTAAAGGCTGTCTGGGGAGGTGCTAGCACCTCCCCAAGCAGGAAACCTATTGTCCAGGCCTCCCTGGCTGGGATCACTCCCAGCTGCAGGAGGTCAGACTTGTGTCGTGGCAGCAGCATCCATTTTGTGATGCTGAGGCTTTGGTCAGAGGCTAACAGTTGAAGTATGATTTTAACATGTCTTTCCCTCTAGAAGGGGGGAATAATATTCTCATGTCCAGAAATGGCATGGGGGTATTATTCCCTAGTGTTAGACACCTTACACGACATGTTTTGATAAAGCCAAACCATAGTTACCATAACCGTCTAAGATTATAAGGCACTTTAAGAGTATATGGTAGGCTATATCATAGAACAGCTATAAGGACAAGGTTCCGAAAGCTGCAGACAGGCTCAGCTCATGCTAGAGCACCATCTCACATGTTACCAAGCACTCTGCCTCCAGGATTGTCAAGGCCTGCCATAGGAGTGACTGATAGGTACACATGTGTCTATATGTAAGTTAGGTATAGGAATACTACACCTAAGCAAGGGGTGATTACACGATCTTGCCCCAGCTGAGTGATCAGCCAGTTGTGTCAAAATGGAAGGCCAGGCCAGGGGTGGCATAATACATGCTGCAGCCCCTGGTAGGCCTAGGGTACACCTATGCCCTGGGTACCTAGGGTACACTGTACAGGGGCCAATAAGGTGATCCTATCCAAATGGGTTATGCACCTAAAGTACATAGTATTAATTTAGAGAGAGAACAGCAGGGCTGAGGGTCTGATTAGCAGGCCCACAGCCACATCTAAGTCGAAAACCAGTAAAGCAAAAGCAAAAAGTGGGGGTGAACATAGAAAGCAGACCCTACTCTCCTACAACCTCCCCTATATGAAGAGTTTCCTCTTCCCCTCGCTACTCTGAATGGGAACTTGTGGTACTGCAGAGTCCCTAAGGACTTTGCTGTTTCTGTATCCTTCTTAATATTTTGGAGCGCATCATCTATATGTTTTCCAAACAACGCTTCCCCATCAAAAGGCAGATCCAAGATCTTATTCTGGACTTCCGGGCGGAACCAAGTGGCATGCAACCAGCCCTGTCGGCGAAGGACAGCCGCTCCAGCCAAGGAGCGAAAGGCAGTCATTGCAATATCTATTGCACAATCAATGATTTCTGCCGATGTTATCTCGCCCTCCTGGAGAATCTTTTTAGCTTCTTTCTTTCCTTCTTCCGGCAACTGATCGAGATAGGGGGACAGGTCGCACCACATCTGGCGATCGTATCGTCCAACTATAGCCAAAGAATTAGCTGCTCTGACCAGCAGGCTGGACATGGAAGAAAATCTTTTGCCCACATTATCCAGATGCCTGCCTTCTTTATCTGGAGGAGTGGTAAGGGGAGCTGAAGGATTTCTAGATTTCCTCTAAGCGGCCTGCGAGATGACAGTGTCCGGTTTAGGCTGGCTGGTTAAACAGGCTGGACTACCCTCCGGAGCCTTATATTTCTTCTCCAGACGAGGTAAAACTGGAATGACCGTGGCTGGATTTTGCATTGCCTTTTAAGCCTTCCTCCCAAACATGGTCCACAATAGGAATTGACCGGACCGATTTCTTATAAGGTTCCTTAAAATCATAAAGCAAGCACTTCACCAAGGTCATGGGCAGGTCGAACCTTTTAGCAGCCCTCTCCATTAAGTTATGGAAACCCCCTATATCCACAGGGGGGAATCAACAGGTGCTGGAGCAGGAGAAGCTGGATCCGGAATAACATAGTCATCCCACTCTACATCTGGATCCGGGATTGTGACATTGCCTTGGTCGTCGTCCGAGGTGTCAACCTGGACGGGAGGCGCAACTGGTGGAACATCCTGCGCTTCCAGCATTGGCTGAGGCTGTGGTAATTGAGAGGCCACGGCACGATCAGGAGGAACAGCAGTAACCGGCACTCCTACTGGAACAGGAGGCTGTGTTGCAAATCTTTTCCTGTAATCCAAGAGCATAGCTTGTAAGTCTGTTTACAAGGAGGAGGGCATTTGGACCATCTCCTGATGATAGTCTTGTTGATATTGAGAGGGAGGACCAAACTGCTCAAAATCCTCAAACTCCCCTTCAGAATCCGTGTCCTGGCATTTGACATGTAGCTGAGAAGGACTATTAGCATAGCCAAAAGGTCCCTCCTCCTCATCCGATTCCTCTTCTTCGAGGAGAAGTGCAGGAGGTAAAGGAGTCACCCTCCTTGGTGAAGTCATCTCCGGTGTTATTTGATGTTTTTTGAGCAAAATCGAAATTTTTTCTACGGTCGACGAAGGAAAGAATAGTCGACGAAGAAATCCCTGTCGTCGACGCAGCTGTCGTCAACGCAGTCGTCGATGTCATCGTCAACACCATCGTCGACGATACAAATGCCAGCGGCGTTGAACTCGTCGACACAGAGCCCTGTGTCAGTACCGGTGACGAGGAAATCACCGTCGACGGGGTGAAAGATGAAGAAGACTGTACCTTAAACTTTTTCGTCAACGGAATCGATGACAGAGACATTTTTGATGATTTCACCTCAGAAGTCAATGATGATGGCTTTTTGAAGGTCTTTGAAGCCGCAGGAGGAGACGTTGGAGGAACAGAACTGGATTTCCTCTCCAGACTTACTCCTTTTCATAGTCCTTCCCTCTCCTTTACACCTTGGTGAGGAGATTCGACAGGACTAAGCCCTTCAGACCTATTAGAGGTCTTTTTCAAGGCCTTACCAGGGTGTTTATCAGAAAGTGAAGGAGAAGCTCTACTCCTTTTTACAGACCTTCTGGAAGAGGTCGCAGAAGATGTTTCGTCGCTGTCACTGGACACTGGCTCCTTTCTTGACTTCAGCTTCTGGAGCCAGGTCAAAAGATGCCCTCCACGATACCGCAAAGTCTCGGTAGAAAAAGTGCGCCATATCTTACAGTCTGCAGCCTTATGGTCTGGGTACAGACAGTAAATACAGTCCTTGTGCTTGTCTTCAATGTATAACCTCTTATTAGCACAGGTAGCACATGCTTTAAAGAGGGCATTCTTCTCTTTATCCGACATCCTGAAGAAATTGAAGAAAAAACTGCTGAGAAAGTTGTAGAATCCAAGTTCTAGGAAAAAAACTGAGCGGAGCTCAGTGGAGACTCCCTTGCACAACGTGCGGTACAAAATCTGAGGTTCTGAGCTTCTCCCAGGAGGCTTCTAGGGGGTGAGGCTAATCTGATTGGTTGTTCTTTTTTTTTTTTTGGTCTTCTCAAAAAGAGGTGGTTAGGTTGCAAAACAAGAACGTGCCTAGGCTAGGTTCTGTTTTGGTAATGGTTTCTATTGCTATTTTATGTATACCGGGGATTCCCTTTCCAACGACGGTGAATGATACAAGCATGGGAATCTATGAAAGTTCCAATACTGGAGTAAAGTATGTTGAACACTATCACCAAGGTACCCTTCCCACCAAACACCCAATCACAGGCAGTGCGTTCTCGATTGCCCCTGCAAAATAATTCAATTTGTAGGCCGCCATTTAACCATTTGCCAACAGAGAAAGTGTCTTTGAGATATGAAAGGGACCCACGTAAGGCTTCTTGTTCCCAAACAGGTGGTATGGTCAGGGGTATTGGGGAGCAACACTCTTCTGCATGCGAGTTTGAGAAAGCTAAGGAAAGTTCAAACAATACAAACAGAGTAGGTCTACCAGTAATTGATCTTCCTCCGGCTTGTTGAGGAATCTACAGATAATTTGATTAATAAAGTAGCGCACTGGCTAGGGAAATATAGTAGATTCAATGTGACAGATCACACCCATATTTTGATGGAAAGAAGGGTTTCTTGGATTGGACGGTCCAAGAAAACATTCGAAGGTGATACTGTGATTGTCACTTTTAGATTCCCAGCATTGGCATACAACATTCTGAGACATTCTGCTGAGTTCCCCTTTTACGCTTCAGAGATTAAACCACTTCCATTAGGTTTCTTTTATAGGCCTACTTCTAACATCTTAGTAAATAGCCATGCTCTTGGTTTGGAGAAGGGTGATCATTCTTGGAAGGGTCTAGAGGCGCCATCTAAAATATATGCCCCTTGTGGGATCTTAATGGTCTAGATTGACAAGTTGAGGGCACTGAACACAGCCTAGAGCAGTCAATTTCGAATGACATACAAACACAGGACAATATGCCCAGTGAATCCCGATCGAATGAGAATGCAGACCATCCTCTGAGTCGTTTAAACCCTATCTGCTGAATGGGACCCCAGGGGGAAACTACAGCCCCTCCTTCACCACTTAGTTTGCAATGTAGGGGAGACATCAGTCTGATTTCCTGGAATGTGTCACGCCTAGCTTCTAAATTTGAAGATGAAAGGTGGATTCAATTCATAACATCATTTAAGATCATTTGTCTTCAGGAGACCTGGGAGTTGGAAGATAATTTTTTCGTGGAAGGATACAAGAACATTCTTCCTCCTAGCAGAAGGGTCGATTTCTGGTAGAGTAAAAGGTGGATTAACTATTTTCATAGCACTTGTGCTTCGTGCGTCTGCGAAACAATTGACTTGGAACTCTAAAGTGGCACAAGGCCTCAAGTTAGTGGTAGGGAGAATATTGTGGTTCACATTAATGCATTTTTAAAATGCAGAAATAAGAAACACGGCCCATCCAGTCTGGTGAGCTACTGGAATTGTTACAGGGGGATGAGCTGCCACAGAAAAATCCTATTGTGTTAGGTGACTTTAATTGTCATTTGTGCTATGAGATCGGACAGAGCTTGGGAGACACACCCACATGCTCAGTACCAGAGGAACGGCATATGGAGCATTCCCCATATGGCCGTGACTTAAACGCCCTTTTAAATACTCATGATTTAATATATACATTACAGAAGGCAGTTGGGTCCCCTAATAGTTTTTACCCACCCTCTTATAAAAGAAGGGGCTGTGCCACAACCATTGATTTTATTTTTGTATCATCTATGGGTCGTATTATATCGTTTTTTGGGATTTTACATAGTCCCTAAAGTGATCATGATTCTCGGACTCTGGGGCTGTGCGCACAGGGTGCCCAGCTAGTACAAGACAGCAGAATGGCGGGGACAATATTGCTAATTGATCAGGGGAGGCGCCTGGAGTGGTCGCAGGTGGATGCCAATGCTCTCAACCAATCCCTTTTTCAATTGAGGCAACAGGAGATTATGAAGTGCCTAGAAATATCATCCTCAGATGATGATATAATTAGTTCCTTTATTGCTATTGCTTGGTCAGTGGCTGGCTTGTTAACTGTTCCAGTAGTCACCCCTACTCGGATAGCCCAAGATGGTTTGACAGCGGGAGTTCCAAGGCGCTGAGGAACCTAAAAAGGCTTTGAAAGAGACTCCCCATAATAGATCACTAGTAGCCATTTGCCGTAATAACTATAAAAGTGCTCTTAAGGAACAGGTTTCCTTACTACAAAAAGAGGGAAGAGGTGTGGCGCAAGGGTGACTGACTCCGGAACCCAGGGGCTCCTGGTTCGATCCCCGGTACCGGCTGCAGATCAGTCCAGCACCATGTGACTCTGGGCAATAGCTTGCTTAATCTTTCCGACGGCCCTCAGCGCCTTGACACCCTTGGGTAATTGTTTGCGTTTTTCAAATACTGGACATTTACAAAAACAGGCCTGGGTTGAGCTGATACAAGCTAGTGAATTAAAAGGTAGTACCCTCTTTTGGAAGGTTATTATTAGTCCTTGTTTTTCTCAACCGGATAAACCGAATTTAGGTTATTATATCACTTTTGACCAATGGAAGGATCATTTCCACACGGTTTATAATCAGGGGGATGGAGAACAATGCATTAATGATTTATTGCCCCTCCCATGTGAGTCACATATTACGTTTCTTCTTGATAAGGTTAAAATTGGAATTGAGGGATTGTCACAGAGTAAGACCCAAGGTCCTGATGGGATTCCCCCGGACCTGTTTCGGAATAATATAGATGTGTGGGCCCCGGTCCTGACTAGGGTATTAAACGCAGCAGTGTTATCATCTATGCCTCAGTCCGGGTCTACGGCCATTATTGTCCCTACCTTCAAGAAGGGTGGCAGGGATAAGCCCTCATTGTTATCGCCCCATATCCTTGATAGACTCTACTGTTAAGGTTATGGGTTGGGTCTTACTAAATAGGATATATGAGTGGGCAGATAAAAATCTAATTATTTCGGAGGTTCAATATGACTTCAGAATAGGTAAAGCCCTGCGACCAACATTTTACAAGATGGTAGTTTGTCAATTTGATAGTATCTTTGTTTCCCAATCCAAGATGAAGCAGAGGATATTCCAGTGATCATTTTCTGTTAAAATCAAATAGAAGGAGATACTTCCATGTGATATGAGTTGCCACTCACTCATTCACTTACTTTTGGTTGCATATTTCACCACTTTACAAGTATATTAATTCCTAGTTTTTGCCTTCGAGCATTTGGAACTTCTACCCAATTCTAATTCTGGAAATTCTTGCTAGGCTCATTTCTCTTCCTTGATGTCAAGGGGGTTAGGACATTGCTAATAACCTTTGTATGTATCTTCATCTTCCATCAAAAGCTACAAGATTGTCAAGGTTTCTTAATTTTTTTAAGTTTTTAATTCTTTGTTGTTTTTAACACCTAACTTGGACCCTTTTAAAGAGATACTCGACTGTTCATGTTTACTACTCAGTGCAGAGAGGCACAATGGCAACTAAGCGGAGTTTCCTTTTCCTCAGGCACTCAAGAGGGGGGACTAAGCGGACTAGCTCAGCATCCAAACCTACACATGGACCTAGTAAAGAAGTCTCAAAATTACTTTATGGGGGCGTGGCTAGTAGCCGTAGAAAATGGCCGCAGCCTAGGGAGGGTCCGAGGAACCCTCCCAGCAAATCTGAACACTTATCCGGCGGCTCCCTCTCCAAAATAGTGCAGCTTGCGGTAGCGGAGACCCCTGGGCACCCGTTAATCCCGACCCGCGGCTGTGCGGAACGTCCTGGTGACTCGGAGGACGCAGAGGCAACGAGGGGCCTGTCCTGAGGAGGTGAGCCGGGAAGTAAATTTCAGGAGGAGCCGGCCGCGGCACTCTTGCACTTGCAACTTTTGCAGAATGACCACACACTGTTTGTTGTTACACACTTTTTGAGAGAAATGCTAAAATCAAGGAAATCCAGACACGATTGAGATATATAGAGTGACATTTGTGATCTGTTTTGCGATTATATGGTTTTAATGAATTGGTCATGTTTACGGCTGTGTTTATGCCACAGGGTATTTTATATGAGTCTTTATTGTTTGTTGCTATGAATTTTTTACAGCAATACTAAGCCCAAGAAACTCTAGACACAACTGAGGAAGATTAGGACATTTTTATTATGATGAAATATGTTTTTTTAATGGATTTGGTATTGTTTTTAATTTATTGTATCTTTTATGGCTGTGTTCCCTGCTGAATAAAGATTGTTTATTATTATTCTTACAGCTAAGTTCGTGTCACTCCTAACATAATCTTCTTTAATAAGAAAACCTTAAAATGGTACCCAACTGTCTTTCTTTTGTATGAGCAGTGGAAAAGTCAACAGCTCTGGGCTCTGGAGAAGAACTGACTCTCAAGTCATCTCTCCTAATCCTCAGCCATTTAACTTCTCTAAAAATTTCAAACAGTATTATTATATTTTGTAATTAAATTTGGACTACAGGAACCGCACTGTTGCATCAGTCGCAAAAGCAATGCCGAGAGCCTAAGACTCTATCCATTCAGTAGAGGAAGGAATGACCCTTGTGCTGTAGGGAGCGAGCCATTAAGTACCAAACACACAGCACATGGTAGAATCTCTTTGTTGCCTGGATCGATCCGATATCTCCATACTCGCAGTCACCCAACACAGTGTTCAGTAAGCTGCCTGGAGCATCAGGCATTGGAGGTGGAACTGAGGATGGGCAGAACTAAGTAATTAACAAAGGATACCAAACTTTAGGCTTCTTTGTTTCCTAAAGGAACACCATGAGTTTCAGTAAAAAGGCATGGCCAAGCCCTGCGACCAACATTTTACAAGATGGTAGTTTGTCAATTTGATGGTATCTTTGTTTCCCAATCCAAGATGAAGCAGAGGATATTCCAGTGATCATTTTCTGTTAAAATCAAATAGAAGGAGATACTTCCATGTGATATGAGTTGCCACTCACTCATTCACTTACTTTTGGTTGCATATTTCACAACTTTACAAGTATATTAATTCCTAGTTTTTGCCTTCGAGCATTTGGAACTTCTACCCAATTCTAATTCTGGAAATTCTTGCTAGGCTCATTTCTCTTCCTTGATGTCAAGGGGGTTAGCACATTGCTAATAACCTTTGTATGTATCATCATCTTCCATCAAGAGCTACAAGATTGTCAAGGTTTCTTAATTTTTTAAAGTTTTTAATTCTTTGTTGTTTTTAACATCTAACTTGGACCCTTCTAAAGAGATACTTGACTGTTCATGTTTACTACTCAGTGCAGAGAAACACTATGGCAACTAAGCGGAGTTTCCATTTCCTCAGGCACTCAAGAGGGGGGACTAAGCGGACTAGCTCAGCATCCAAACCTACACATGAACCTAGTAAAGAAGTCTCAAAATTACTTTACGGGGGCGTGGCTAGCAGCCGTAGAAAATGGCCGCAGCCTAGGGGGGCTCCGAGGTCCGAGGAACCCTCCCAGCAACTCTGAACACTTATCCGGCGGCTCCCTCTCCAAAATAGTGCAGCTTGCGGTAGCGGAGACCCCTGGGCACCCGTTAATCCCGACCTGCGGCTGTGCGGAAGGTCCTGGCGACTCGGAGGACGCAGAGGCAACGAGGGGCCTGTCCTGAGGAGGTGAGCCGGGGAGTAAATTTCAGGAGGAGCCGGCCGCGGGTGCGAGCGGTGCTGGCCGGAGGACGGCGCGAGGTGTGGCGGAGTGGAGGCGACCGAAGGAGGCCCCCCGATCCGCCGACAGCGAACTGAGGGGGGTGCTTTCAGCGTCCTGAAGCGGTGCGGAGAGGGGTGCCAGCGGGGAAGCAGAGGCGGGCTGCCTGCCGCTTCGGGACTTGGCGCGCCTCCCGTAATCGTCAAAGGGGGCGCTTGGGAAAAACTAGCAATTGGCTGCCCCGCCATACCGCCGCTGCGCTCCCGCGGTCCCCAGAGACCAGGACAGCGGTGTAATTGACCACGGGAGATCATTGCTTTGCCCAGGCATTGCTTCTTCTGTCCCTTGTTATCGTCTGCTTAAATGGAGTAACCGCCGTCAGTCTGCCCACAGCTTTACACACACATCGTTAATAAGAAGCACAGCTGAATGAAGACGATGCTTTGAAAAGCCGCCCTTCTGGTCCCATATTGGCACCTCATCGAAACTAATCGTGGCTTACATATAGACCTTCTATGGCCTGAACAGTGAATAACTATCTGGTGCCTCTCTCACCGGTGTTGAGGACAGTGCAGGGGAGGGCTTATTACGAGCAGTAAGGGCCAACAGTGCCACACGATAGCGGACTGACGGCGCAACCTTATTTCAGGAGTGAGTCTCAGCACGGAGCACTGGCCCCTCTGCAGAGGGCAACACACCACGGTGCACGACGCCATCTTGCCTGGGGGGGGAGGCCTTCCCCAGATATAATAAACTGGTCCTGAGTGGCAAACCGAAGATCGTCCCAGAAGAGAACGGACAGAGGGGGTCCCGTGGACAGGGCCAGTCCTGGGATACTATAAGCAACACGCTACAGGAGGAACAGGGTGGGAAACCCGACAGGCCGCTTGGGCTGCGATAGCCCCCTGGCAGGCGGCGGTGACTACCATTCCTGATCTCTCCACTTGTGCGAACATAACCCCAAAGCAAAAATGAGTGGCAGAAATACGAAAGGTTCGAACAAGGCGAAGCTAGAGAAGTATGCCTATACAAAATCGCAACCGGATCTGGCAGATCATGATGCAACGCCGGGGCCAAGTGCGAGCAACGCAGAAACCAAAGAAGTGACGCTACAAGATATTATGGCCGCACTGAATAAAGTGCACACGTCCTTGGACTCGCGCATTGGCTCTCTCGCGGCGGAACTCTCACTACTCCGAGCTGACTTCAACAAAATGTCGGACCAGAGTATCGGAGGTGGAGGTCACGGCAACCACCCTCACTAATGACACGGCCACGCTTAAGACACAAATGCAACAACTCACAGCGGATAACAAGTTGCTGGCAGCTAAACTGGAGGACCAGGAAGGGCGGTCGCGACGAAATAACATACGCCTTATAGGTGTGCCAGAACAGAGCGGCGGTCAAGCCCTTGACCTATTTGTTGAGGATCTTATTACAAATCATCTACACCCAAGGGGCCTCTGTAACTATTTCTCTGTTGAAAGGGCACACAGTCCCAGGAGGCCGACCCAAACCAGGGGCCCCTCCACGTCCTATCCTAGCTCGTATTTTTAATTACCGGGACAGAGACGTGATACTACAGGCCGCACGTGTTGCTCCCCCGCTAAGACTCGACAACGCTACTATTTCCATCTTTCCGGACTATACGGCAGCAGTTACGAAGCAGCGTCGCGGATTTCTTGAAGTGAAAAAGACACTCCGCGAACGTGGGATCAAATACTCAATGTTGTTCCCTGCGAAATTGAGAGTTGAAGCCAAAGGTAAAGCATGATTCTTCATGTCGCCGGGGGACGCCCATGAGTGGCTGGAGGGTTGGCACACAGCCCTGCGTTCGGAACGCCGGAGTGGAGGACACGACCGCCGCGGGGGAGATGACATGCGAGAGTGACCAGAGTAAACGGCTGTAGGAGAGGGTGACACTACTCGCTGAAGTAGAGAAAGAACCAGCAGCAATGATAAGGAGATCGCGACCTGGACAGGCTCACAGGCTGAGGCTTAGACTTAGATCAGTTTGCCAGACTATCGAGGGATCCATTGTAATTATGTCAGGGTTGCCCCACACGGGGGTTGGGGGGAGTGACTACCGCTACGAGAACAGCCTGCTGGAGGGAAACCATACCGTCCAATCGCCAAATGTACACGAACTAAGAGTGAGGGAGCAGAGACTGCTACTATTGAAGAGGGAACAATGGGTTACCGGGGACAGCGGACGATTGCTCTCACCCCCAAGTTATGGTATCGGGGAAGGATACTAAGCACTCTGCACTGTTGGGGTGGCGGGTAGTTAAGGGTCCGTCAAGCAGGGAGGCAGGCGGGAGGTACGGGGTTGTTTTTACAGTATTGGAAGTTGTTGGTTATTACTCTTTTAAGGGCACTGGCTACATTGTGGTCTATCTGTGTTGGTTACAGAAAGTACAGACGATTTACAGCAATGATTGCATGCTTTCAATATGACAGGAATAATGGTTCAGGATCACTCAAGGGCTGAGTCAATAACGTCCCCTGTGTGCCCAATCATTGGTTACATGGAATGTTCGGGGGCTAGGAGACAAGATTAAAAGAGGTCTAGTTTTACAGTATTTGAAGCGGTGTGCGCCAGCGTTAGCCCTCTTGCAGGAAACACACTTAACCGGGACGACCTGTGGAGCGCTGGACCGATTTGGTTTTAAAATGATTGTGCACTCTGAGTTTTCCTCGGGCTCACGGGGAGGGGGTTTTCTAGTAAGAAAGCAGTTCCCGCTGATCATTAACCAAAAATGGACAGATGACCTGGGCCACTTCGCGGCAATAGCATGTCAGTGGGAGCGTAGATCTGTCAATGTGGTGTCAGTATATATCCCTCCAGCACTCCATGCGGTGGCCCTCCCAGCGCTCAGTAAGTTTCTGCTCGCTCTCCCAGAGGGAGAACTGATAATTGGGGGAGACCTAAACGCCGCAATCAATGGGACTCTTGACCGACATCCTCCCAAACCTCCCACCGGCGGGATGTCTCGCATAGAGAGTTTTATAGAAGCCCTTGGTCTCCTGGATGCCTGGAGATGCCGTCACCCCACGACACGACAGTTCACTTATCAATCGGGAGCAAACAATAGCCTATCAAGGATAGATTACTTCTTGACGTCAGTGGACGGCTTACAGAATGTAGCGGACATAGAGATCAGACCCAGAGGGATATCAGATCACTCCCCAGTGTTACTAACATACACGTGCCGTCGTTGGGTCAGACAACGCATTTACCCCATACACCCAGGATATTTGAATAATCCCAAAATCCTTAAAGACCTCAGCACTACAACACAGTACTATTTTAAAGAAAATAACGTCAGTCCCATCTTCAGTCACCCTCTGGGAGGCATATAACACTGTTATTCGTGGGCAAGCCACTACATCCATAATAGGTTATAAACGTGAGAAGCGACAGAAGTTAGGTGATATATAATCGAGTTTGCATCAGGCTGAGGACCGTCATACACAGCACCCGACGCTGGAAACGTCCCAGTCCCTGCGTATTAAGCAGCAAGAATACGGGGAATATTTAAAAGAGATGGCAAAGTCCAAATTAAAGAATACACAACATAAAATATATGAAATTGGTGATAAGGCAGGTAAGCTCTTGGCCAGGCTCGAAAAAAAAGAAAAAGCAAGGAGCTGGATAGCACGGATAAAAACTAGAGAGGGGGTAATGGTCTCGGACCCTCAAGAAATTGTAAACGGACTGGCCAGTTACTTTGCCCAGGTCTACACATCTTCGTCGACCAATACGGTTGAGGAGGCACAAGCCTATCTCAAAGACATCAAAATGCCCACATTAACACCAGAGGCGACCAGCACGCTCGAAGCTGACCTCACGACGGAAGAACTACAATTAGGATCTGAGTCTTTACTAACGGGAAGGCCATAGGGCCTAACGGCATACCAATCGAGCATTATAAGAGGATGGCGGGAACACTCTCCCCCCACCTGTTAAAAATGTATATTGAAAGTCTGGATGCAGAAGAGCACCCGCGGGACCAAAGAACGGCCACCATAGTGGTTATTCCCAAACCTGGGAAACCTCCTGAGGACTACACCTCACATCGCCCAATATCATTGATTAATGCGGAAGTTAAAATACTCGCCAAACTTTTGGCGACTCGATTGACCCCGCACATGACGGCCCTAATACACCCAGATCAATCGGGATTTATGCCTGCTCGCAATACGGCTCTTAACCTGAGGCGCCTTCATGGGGTGATAGCCCGTATACCTTATATCCAAGAATCAGCTGTTATTCTATCGTTGGATGCCCGTTTGGCATTTGATATGGTGGAATGGCCCTTCCTATTTGCGGTCCTTCGGCATCTAGGCTTCGGCCCTAAATTTTGTGCATGGGTACACCTGTTATACTTGAAACCACTGGCACATATCACCGACAATGGTCACATGTCAGAGGACTTCCAGCTGGGACGCGGTACTCGCAAGGGATGCCCCTTGCCCCCCTTGTTGTTTGCCCTTGTGTTGGAGCCGCTGGCAGCATTGATCAAGTGGGAACCGACCATCAGGGGACTCAAGTGGGCGGTGGGACGGGAGGACCGTATATCCTTGTATGCAGATGACATTTTGCTGTACCTGGCCTCCCCCAGACGTTCCATTCTGGTGCTACTGAACGTCTGTGAAAATTATGGGAGAGTGTCTGGCTACACTATTAATTGGTCTAAATCGGTTTTGTTTGCGCTGTCTGGTCCAACACCACACCTTCCTACAGAGTGTGATCTCCTAGTCACGACGGAGGGCTTCAAGTATTTGGGTATCTATGTGACGCCTAGGTCTGAAGAATTCTTTCAAAAAAATCTAATGCCCCACCTAGACCGGCTAAAACCGGACACAACGCACTGGCATACATTGCCATTGACGCTGCTTGGGAAGGCAGCGCTCTTTAAAATGATGGCACTCCCACGGTTTCTCTATGCCTTAGAAAACACTCCGTTTCCAGTACCGTCGAGCTATTTCAAAATGATAGCGACTGAGGTATCTAGTCTACTATGGGGAAACAAGCCAGTGCGTATTGCAATGGACAAACTGGTTAAGAGCTGGTATAGCACTCCCCAACATACAACTGTACTACTGAGCTGCACAGTTGAAAATCATCAATCAATGGATTCACGCCCCACAGACCGACCCTGGTTTCAAGCGGACAGATATGTGCTAGGAGACGGAGGCGTCATGGCGGCCTTATACAATCGAAAACGATCTAACCCACTGATTGGCCTGACGGCACACAGTGGGTATATGGTATTCGGCACATAAAAAACTGGGTTGGCAGGGGGTTATCACACAACTTACTCCACTCTGGGATACACAGCGGCTGGGAAGACTCAGAAAAAGCAAGGGATTCAATAACTGGGATGTAATAGGAATTTCAACGGTAGGCACCCTATGGGTTAAGGGCGGGGTGATCACGTTCGAGCGCCTACAGGACCAATACGAACTAGCACCCTCTGAACGATTTAGGTATATGCAGATTAGACATGCATTACAGGCAGTTATACCGCCAAACACGGCATTGCCAGAGGCATCTCCCTTAGAAGATAGGCTTCTAACTGACTTCATGACGAAAAAGGCCACCTCTTTTACTTATCGTAAATTAATGAATAACCTACCGGACCCAACGCAGGCACTGAAGGACAAATGGGTCGTGGACCTAGGGGAACTCGATGACACAGACTGGCAGAAAGCACTCTCATCACCGCGGGAAGTTGCAATACCCTTGAGATTAAGACTAATGCAACTAAAGATACTACACCGGGTATACTACACTAGATTAACCCTGCATAAAATAGGGAATGCCCTCCATCCGTATTGTCTGAGGGAATGTGGGGAGGAGGGTACGTTTTACCATACTATATGGCAATGTCCGAAGATCATGACAAATTGGGTGGCAATGATGAGGACCATATAACAGACGGCAGAGGTGTCGGTCGTACCAGAGCCTAAAAGATGTTTGTTAAATATATGGGAACCTAATGATTTAAATCACCCAGCACAGGATTGGGCGCCTTTGGGTATAATGGTCGCCAAGAGAAACATAGCTAGACTGTGGGGCTCCAGATGCTTACCAACGATTAATGACTGGTGTGGGGACATGGACGAAGCCATGGTGGCAGAGAAGGCTGCATATGTTAACCGGGGCTGTCCCCAGAAATGGGGGAAGGTGTGGGGAGCCTGGAATAAATACAGGGGTTGTATCTGTGAACCACCGGAGTTACAGAGTGAGGAACTCTTGAGCTGAAAAGGGGAGGAGATGCAGCCGCGTGGATGGGTTGACAGGTGTGATCCATCATGTAATAGCTGTAACAGTGATATGTACAATGGCAAAAGAAACTGTACCAACCAACTGCACTATGTGTTTATCTGTATGACTCTGTTATGCCCTAACTTTAATAAAAATTAAAAAAAAATACTTTACAACAACCCACTCTTCTGCATACAATCACATGGCCATTTTGCCACCCTGCATCTCTGACACTTCTCATTGCAGTGCATTGAGATCTTTTGACTAAGGGAGTTCCAGGTATCGGGTGTAATTGGACTTTTTCGTGGGGACCTTAACTGGGAAGGTTTGGGTCCTTTTTTCAAATTGGGGGTATGGACTCTAGCCCAGGAGTGTTTTTGAAAATATTTGGAATACCCAAAAAGAAGCTGCATAACTTTTAAGATCTCAGCTACAGACATCTTTAGCTGTTCTCAGATGACTTCTCTAGATTAAATGCCTTTCCTCCCTATTCCTATGTGTCTCATCCTTGAACATTTTGGTCTCACATTATTCTGATTGGATTAGGTGCATCCTTACACTTTTGGCTTTCAAGGGTTTGGCTACCCACACCTTCAGCAGGTTCCAAGTATAGGGGAGGATGGCTCATGTCAATAGCATAGAGCTGCATTGAGTAATTGTGCATCAAGAAAAATACTGATAAGTGGATTCTATTATGTGGTTCACAAAACCTATACAACACTTTGCCAATCCCAATTTGGTGTTCTGGGCCCAGAAGTTAATGTTGCAATTAGGTGAGTGTTGAATTGTATTCAGAAATGTAGTGGCATACAAACAAAAACAACAAATTACTAACCTTGTGCATGGCACTTCTGCGCACTCAGACATCACATAAAACATTTATATATAAAAGATCCCAGCCTCTTCTAACTTAATCGAATGGGATGCGCTCAAGGTGGTAGTACGGGGGGCATCGACAGGACAACTAGTGGGGGCTCGCCAGGAAACGCACCAATGATTACACGCAGTTGAGCAACGGCTGACTATATTGGAACAAGAAGCGGTGACTGACCCTGATAAACAAACGGAAATACAGACCGCCCATATCGAACATGCCGACACACTAGAAACACTACGGGTCATTGATCAGAGGACATTCCTCCAATGTAAACACACAGAAGCAGACAGGTCTGGTACACTTCTTGCCCGCATAGTTCGGGATAGGCCCAACCCTCCGGTAATAACTAGCGTCCGTACAACCCATGGCAATATTGTCCACACCCAGCAGGACATCAACCTAGCCTTCCAGGACTATCTTACCACACTATATGCGACGCCCCACCTGTCAAACTCCTCTATCGTGGAATTCCAGCGGGATTTACCTATGCCGGTACTTCCTGAAGAGACACGTGCGGGTATAGATGGTCTCATAACACAACAAGAAATACGAGTTGCGATAAAAGATATAAATCGAAATAAAACGCCTGGGATTGACGGGCAACCCATTGAATTTTACCACACGTATTCGGAGGTATTGGTGCCTGTACTAGAAGCAGTATATAATACAGCCTTCGCGGAAGGCCACTTACCACACTCTACCATGCAAGCATTGGTCATATCCTTACCCAAACCAGGAAGTGACAGCCTAGATCTCCGTAATTACAGGCCCCTCTCCTTACTTGCAACGGAGTATAAAATCTTAAGTAAGGCTCTTGCCAGTTGAATACAGTCCTCCCTCAATATGCTCATACATAGCGATCAGGGCGGGTTCCTGCCGAATCGTAGTACATCCCTCAACACCAGGCGACTGCATTATGTAATGAAGGCCACTCCGCAGGCTCATCAGTCGGCGGGTTGCATCGCCCTAGAACTCCGTCAGGCCTTTGATTCTCTTTCCTGGGAATTTATGTTCGCAACCCTTCAAAGATTTGGATTCCCAGACACATTCCTGAAATGGGTACACCTTCTCTATACGGCCCCTACGGCCCGGGCCCGCACGGGACGCTACATCTCTAATCAATATCCTATTCACAAGGGCACACGACAGGGTTGTCCGTTATCGCCATTATTATTCGTACTCGCACTAGAACCTTTAGTGATAGCACTCAGAAGGTCGGTAGACCGGCTTGGCATACCAATCGATGGAGTGACCCTCCTGACCTCCATCTAGGCAAACAATATCCTGTTGTATTTACAGGACTTGTCGGCCGACAACGCTCCCTTACCGGATATCCTTGACACCTTTGAGCGCCTCTCGGACTGGCTATAAACCCGGAGAAATCTGTGGTCTTCTTTTTCAGGGATAGACCAGGTCCAGATACCCTGCGCTTTGGCGATTATACCTTGCCAGTGGCACCCACCACCTTTAAATACTTAGGTATTCAAATATATAGAACACAGGCAGATCAGATAGAAGGTAATATCACACGAGCCATAACGGGACTCCGGGCTAGTGTGGCCTTCTGGGCCTCCCTACCGCTCTCAGTAATGGGGAGGGTTGCCATCTCTAAGATGGTGATGGTCCCTCGCCTATTATACTACTTTGTGAACCTACCGGTCATAATACCACAGTCTACCTTTAACACATTAAACACCTTGGTGTTGGACCTTATCTGGGGCAAGGGCCGCAGGCGTGTCATCCTACGGAAACTTCAACTCGAGAGCGGAGGTGGGGGGTCTGGGAGTTCCCGTCTTCCGTGCATACTATTATGCTAGTCAGCTCCAGTGGCTATCCTATTGTACCGCGGAGAGACATTTACAAGAAATTGGGTACTCATCCGGGGAGGTGGACCGGGGGATGCTACACTCTCTGCTTTTGCACAAGGTTAAGATCCCCTCGGACAGCCCCCCCCTTTTGTATACCGCTTTACAATGCTGGAAGAAGGCATTGACATACACCTCCATGGCGACTCCTTACTCACCGAACATCCCTCTTTTAGGTATCCCCACACCACAGGGCAGGCTAGCGAAGACCAGTATACAGGATTGGATAGATGTTGGAGTATAGGACGTTGGACATTGGCACTGACGGACACTTGATGGACCACGACACCTTCTTGCAGACCACAGGCGCCTCGCCACGTTTATATTTATTGCACGCCACTATATCCCACTACATAAAGAACACATTGGCACCGCAGCGCAGTGAACCCCAACAGCACAACCTAGTACATCTGTTATATCATATGGGGAAGGGGGGACATTTGGTGCATTGGATATACACAGGAATACGGACGCACGCTGCGAACCCACTAACTTCACTAAGAGAGCAATGGTCTGGGGACTCGAACTTGGAGATTACTGATAAGGCTTGGCAGTGCATGCTAGAACACCCCAAAAGAGTTTCCCGCAATGCCAAACTAAAATGCATCCAGACCATGATCTTACATCGGGCATATCTCACCCCCAAGCGGATCTATCGTAGGTTTCCTGATGCCTCACACAATTGCCCCCACTGAAATGGGGATGAGGCGGACTTTCTCCATATGCTGTGGTCTTGTCCACATCTCCGGAACTACTGGGAGGGAATCCGTCAAGCTCTAGGCGAAACCACACAAACCCCTATATCAGATGAAGCCCTGAACTGCCTAATGGGCCTCCGCAAACGCTCGAGAGTCCAGAAAGTACGACTGAGATTCATAGACCTAGCCCTCATTTTAGCGGTAAGAACTCTTACTATGAGGTGGAAGTCCCCCAGGTGTCCAGCGTTTTCCAGTTGGCAAGCTGACATGATACAATGGGGAAAGGCCGAAGGGGCGGCACTTAGGAGGGAGGAGGATAAGGGGCTTCGGAAGCAGCCCATTTCCATGGACTGGGAGGCAATGCTACACGAGTTTGAATCACTTGACTTATTGCCGCCTCCGGGTACTCAAGTTTCGTAGACACTTAGAGGGAATAGGTGACTATAACACGGTAGGCCTCAAGTTTGTGACCCATACATCGCATCGCATGATTACTGAGTACCAGTCCGTGCTACCCTGTTAGTACTCCCACTTGAGGTCCTACTGGACATAGAAAACACTGTACGACCAGGAGTGGGAGGGATGGGAGGGCTAGGGTGGGAAGGGACAAAGTTGCATTTGTTATTTATGTTAACTGGAAAAAGTAATAACACTACGCTATGCATTTATTTGCCATTCCTGCAGTGGGCAGCTATACGTGAGGTCAACAGACCTTATTAATACCCCCCTTTTTCAGCCTTACGGAGGGAGGGGGAAAAGATGGAAACCCTGTGAAGTATTTAAGCTGTATTTATGGTAAGAAGAAAATGACCGCCCCTATGTAATTTTTCACTGCATTGGATTTTGATATGATGGTATCTAAATAAAGTGTGTTAAAAAATATATATAAAAGATCCCAGACTTTTAAAAGGCTAATGATCAAACCTGACCTAAAAAGAATCATTCGATTTTCCGTCAGCTCAATAGTATAACACCAACTGTTAGATGAGTCCTACTACAGAGGAGTTCCTTATGAGAGTACAATAAAAGTGCTTTAACTTCGTGACATTCTCTTTACTTAGTAAGGTCCACAAACCTTAATGTCCATATAGCACCTCATTACTCCTCAATGATTCAGTGCCTGCACCTCAATCTCCTAGGTTTTCAGACATTTATTCAGGAAGAAATTCTCAGTGCCCAATTAATGACTCTGTAGTCAGGACTGTGAATGAGTTTGTGATCATATTACAAAGGAAAAGAATGATTAGTTGGGAACTAATCACCAAATGGCTGAACAACTCGAGCTCATCACCTTATGTAAACATTCCTGTAATCTCACCTATATCTGAGTTATAGCTTCATGAATCACTGTGATCTGTAATGAATTGCAAGCAAAATAAATGTGTGTATATAGATAGATAGATAGATAGATAGATAGATAGATAGATAGATAGATAGATCGATAGATAGATAGATATGGATATATACACACATATATAGCAGTCCTTTTAGTAAGACACAAGAGTTTGGGCAACTCCATGTATTCCACTGTTCGCACCTAGAAGAGATCTGGTATGAATTTCACATTCTTAATGCATTGATTTTTTTTTAAACATTTTTTATTATTTTCTGTCCAACATCGCAATGCAACCCCCCAACAGCCTCAGCCCTCCACAGGAGAGTGTCACCCTTGATATTTCAGGCAGTTGAACATGAAGAAAATCACCCTTCCCGCGTGGGCTGCCCCCACCCTCTCCCTCCCTCAGCCCATGTCAGTGTGCCCCCTTCTGCCTGTCCTCCTCCTGTTGAGACCCCCACCTTCCTATGAATCATGTACAGATACCCAGACCGTTCCCTGGAAGCTCGGGTTGTCCCCCCATGTCTAGCCACGGCTAGTGTGTCCACCTCTCCCCATGGCTTCCCTCCTACTCCCCACTTGCCGTGTCCTCCCGTCGATCGGATGTGTTCCCATCTCTTCCCGTGTCAGACATCAGCCCCTGAAGTTCCACCACCAACGCCTCCCACGCACGGGCCGTCGCCAATGCCTTTTCATCATCCCTCCTAAGTGCTAGCTGCAACCGGAGTGTGCCCTCTGCTCCTGCCCATCTCGCAAACGCCGTCCTCCACCTCAGAAAGCTAGGCCCCCCCGTGATTCTTAATGCATTGATGTCGCTGCATCTGTGTCTCTGCAACTGGTCCCCGAAGAAGCAGTCGTTATGCAGCCCCAGCTTGCGTTCTCCAACAACTGTTCACTGTTTCCTTATGTACTAGCTTGGTACCTCTGCTTCCACGTATTCGTAGATAGGCATTTGACGTCTTGCCATGTATTAAGTTAGAGATGGGTAGAAGTCTGGGGATTGTGGTTCAGAGTGCCATTGTGTTTCAGAAGTCATAACAGATAGCAAACTTGAGTTATTGGTGAACTCTTTGGTATCCAAGAAGTGTTGAGAAAAATATTCTTCCTTTAAGGGGCATTCCTCGACTATGCATGCCTTATATTTTCATCACTATATACACCACAGATGGAAACTTTTCCAAATTGTATTTGCTATTCCAGCTGAGTGGATTGCGATAATCGTTGGGTCTATAGCATATACCCAACTTGTTATTAATTTCTGACAATTCATTAGGCCACTCAATATTGTCCACAGTTTTAAAATCATAATTACCTCATAGTGTAACAACACAGACTTCACAGTCTCCACAGGTAGTTTTATCATGTTTCAGGACACCTCATCTGAATTGTGTTGAAGAATGATATTCCATGAAGTGTAGAACCATAGGGGCATTCATTACTCTGCATCCAACACAAGATTTATGTTGTACAATTCTCTGCTTGATTTCTTGAGTTGTTTTTCCAATGTAAGCTCTTGCACAGGGAGAGAAGGTTATGTAGACAACATTTTTGGTTTTTCTTTCATATATTCTTGAGAGGTAATCCGAATGCCATTTTATGTAATTCTGGTTCTTTCAATGGCCATACTGCATACGGAACAGTGCCCACACCTATGCTGATCAATTATTGGTGTGGAAGAGGAGATGAGTGCAACAACTGACCACAGGGATTTAGTGTTCGATCTTACAATGTTGTCTTTATTGTGAATGCTCCTTTTTAAAGCAAAACTTGGTTACACGTTTCTCACAATGACCAATTTTTTTGTTTTTCATTTTTATTAAATATTTATTGCTTTTTGTTTTCCAAGTTAACAATGGCAATAATATCTAGGCATCTTAACAAAGTGTCAATGGCATACTGTATAAAAACAGAGATATGGGTACATTTTTCCCCAATAACATGCATGTGGTATAATGGCATTGGTAGCCAATTATGTCATTAAGCATGGAGTTGCAACATAGAAAGGTAATCCAAACAAACAGTAAACCAGAGAGAAGAAAAGGGGAATAGGGGAGTGGGATGCTCGGGAAGCATTAATAAGGCAGGCTGACAGGGCAGGTGCCGATGACAGGAAAGTAGGCATCTATCGCTCAAAGCCCATACAGCTGGAGGTGGGGGCAAATGGAAAGGCCAGACATAGGCTTGAAGCAACTCACGTAGTAGCAGTAGAAAGGAGGTCCATCTTGGACTGTGAGCACCTAGTACGGGTAAGCACGGGGCAAGCACATAAAGGTGACACATGGGAAGGGGGTGAGCAGAGGTTGACTTGCACTAAGCATGTCATAAAGACAGAGGTAATACCTTCCATGTGCAGGCAGAGGGTAGGAGAGAAGAAAATAAGTTACTTACCTGTAACTACGGTTATCCAGTATTGGTATCTTCTCATAGATTCACATGCCTGAATCATTCCCCGTCGTCGAGATGGAAGTCCCACGATATAATACCCAAGCAGTATTCCAGAAATGCCATAGGCTACAATGGCCCTGAGCCATGCTAATATAGCCTATCTATATCCTTTTTCAAAAAAGGACCAAAAGCTGAATGCAGCCAATAAGCTGTTAGCACCCTCTAGAACCTTCCCAGCAGAGGCAGTTTCCCTCAGATTTTCCCAGCACAAGTGAGAAGTGATTGACTTGATATATAAACAGAAAGGGAGGAGGGTGGTTGCATGTGAATATATCTTATAACAAACCATTTCATTTGGAGGAGAGAGAACCAAAGTTCGGGCCTCCTGGGCAGAATGAATATTAAATTTGATCAAAAATGGCTTGAAGAACACACGCCTAGCACTTTGTAGCTTTGTACATACAAATAAAACATGGTTTAGATCTTGGATTTGTAACTGACACATTTCGCAAATTCTCTTCTCTCTTGGTATCTTATCCCAGATACCAGTAACTTCTCTTAGAGGCAGCAAATTAAGTCTCAGTAGGAGTATCAGCCTTCTGATCCCATGGGGGATATTCCAAGATAAATAAGGCTGTGGTTTATTCCCCAAAGCACTCCCACTGACCACCTCATTACTGGTCCTGGACTGACTTAAGGCAGCATCTCTCACCAAACTGATAGAGGATATGGACTTCTTTAAAAGCTGTTTCAGTACAGACTTAGGCATAGGAAAAGAGGGGTTCAGACTAAGACCAAATGTGTCATTAGCATATACAAAGGAACTAAAAAACGCTGATTGATCTTTTAGTGTATAAAAAATTTCTATTCTCAGGGCAGCCCTAAGTGTACCCTCCTCCCCCCAGGAGAGGGAGTTACCCCACCGAAGAAACGCTGCCAAGGATAAAATAAAAGACAAGACTAGACCAAATTCAAGGCGTAGTGCATGTGGGGCGGCCAAAGAGTTTAGATTGCAAATTTGACCCAGGATTCGTCCTTCCATCTTATCAAATGAGAGCCAATAATTCATATCCAATATCTCAGCAGCATATGTTAGTAAAGGAGGGATTTTAACCTTAAAAACTGATAAAACATGGCCAAAATGGCGTCTCTCGCAAGTTTTGTAAAATCTGTTTAATGCACTCGCCTAGGAGAGAGCCTTACTAACACAGTGTTTAATATGCTCCAGATCTCTGACTGTTTTGGAAAAACCCTTCCCCAAACAAAGGTACAATTCAACCAATTCCAGTTTTTCGGGACCAGGCATCCATTTTAGACATCTCTTTATTCTAAGCCCCTTCTTGCGAAAGACCAAAAACTTGCTTTTTGCAATATTAATTTTCAAGAAGTGGGCCTCTGCATATTTACTTAGGGCATCCAGACAGCGTTGCAAGCCAATAGGCATTAGATCAAATATTGCAACGTCATCTGCGTATAATAGAGAGCAAACGGGAACAATATACATAGAAAACAGCTTAAGCCCATTGTATGTCCTGATTTTACATGATAACCCCGTGAACCTCCCATCAGAACTTGGCACCAGGTATCTGTATGCAGTTCCATATTAAGGCCCAGGAGATGATGTGGTATGCCAAGGAGGAGAAGCTTTCTCCACAGCATTTGGCGATTCACTTTGTCAAACGCTGTGGAGAAATCAATAAAAGCTGCATACACGGATATATCTCGTGAGAGAACCTATTTCTCTAGAATAGTCTGAACGACCGCTATATTCTCCTGGGTGCCATGGTTCTTTCTAAAAACCAGCTTGTTTCGGTGGTAGAATATTCTGATCAACCATTGTTGTAGATGACGTAATATACTTTTTGTGAATAATTTGCCTGAGGCATCCAGCAGCGCAATCTGTCTAAAGCTAGCTGGCAGAGTTATCTGTCCCTTTTTATATAGAGGGACTATAATACTCCCCTTCCAAGAGGAAGGGGGAAGGGGGAAGGGGGTAGGGGTTTATTCGTGAGAAAACAATAGCTAAACAGTGGCTCTAAAAAGTCACCCCATGCATCTGGCTCCTTTTTGATTAGTGCAATCGGGATTCCATCCGGCCCCTGTGCACCGGAGTTTCTAGCATTCTTTATGTAATTTACCACTTCCTCTCCTGATGGGGGGCCAAATTCAGTAAAAGTACATTTAAACCCATCAATCATCACGGGAGAAACTGGGCTGTTATTTTTGTATAATAGGGAGATGAAATCCACCCAGTCCTTTTCTGGAATGGGTATGGGAAGGGCCCTTTGCCTTGAATCACAATATTCCACGATCATAGTAAGCAGTACCATCCAACTTTTAAGTTTGTCTGTTGAGGATGGTGGGAGATTTAACACATATAGAACCCAGACTTTAGGTTACAAGAAGAGAACATTACTTATGAAACAAACAACTCCATATACATCGCTATAGCGAGAGAATACATAGGAAGATAATGTAACCAAAGGTATACCTTACTTAGAAATGCTTTACATATTTCCATTACATATACATATATATATATATATATTTATATATATATATATATATTCACTTCAAAAACCATAGGTTTCAGACAGGTTATAGTTAGGTGGACATTTCACTCATAAAAAACCAATGAAATTCCCCCGTTATAGTTAGTTCAGATAACTATAACTTGCGCGCCCGCAATCAACTGCTTATGACGTCACATATTACATCACTCATGACATGGTCAGTGGCATCACTCATGACATCACTGATGATATCATCCTTTTGATAGAGTGGCGGTCGCGCGAGTTATAGTTATCTGAACTAACTATAACGGGGGAATTTCATTGGTTTTTTACGAGTGAAATGTCCACCTAACTATAACATGTCTGAAACCTATGGTTTTTTAAGTGAATTTGCAAGGTTTTTTTAAATGCTAATTCCTAACTATAACGTCTGTGAAACCTATGGTTTTTTCAGTGAATTTGTACGTTTTTTTAAATGCTAAGTTATGTATTTATTATATTTTTTATATATTTATTTTACAATAAACTATGTATTAAAAAATTATTATTTTTTTTTAATGGTTTTTCCCCGCGATTTAAAAAAAAAATTACAATGTTTTTTTCTGCCTTCGGGGTCCTTCAGGGACCCCCTGACAAAGGTTAGGGGGTCAGGAACTCTCTACCCTGCCCCCTTTTCACGTTCGCCACCTTCTTTTTTCACTCTCGCACTCAAAACAAACAAAATGGCGGCCGACACTTCCTGATTTCGACCGATTCGAACGTTGACTGACATGTAACCACCAATCAGAATTACGCTCGCGCACGTTGGGGTGCGCGCACGGTGCGCGCACGGTGCGCGGCTATAGATATTTATGTACTTTAACTGCAATTTTCTCAGGAACTACTGAACAGATTGACTCCATATATGCAAAAGGCACATCCCTGACCTGAGGACTACCTCTTTGCCAAATTTTAAGTAATTTTGTTCAGCCGTTCGGGCTGTACCTTCGACTAAAGGTCCTATGGGAAAATGCATGGGGAAAACGTGTTTTGGGACCCCCCTTTTTTCTCGGCCAGTGCTTGACGAATCCCCCCCGAGACTTTCAGGGTAGGAGCTGAGCGGAGCGCCCCATTAGTTTTGAAAATTTCGCGACGATTCGTCAACCGGCGCCAAAGTTATTCAAAATAGAATTTTGAGATTTCCTATGGAAACACGGTCCTAACTATAACTATCTACTGGCGACCGCCAGTAGATAATATATATATGTTTCACGCGCCTGCCAGTAGCGCGTTCAAGAGGACCCGTTCATCAAGTGTCCTGCGATTTGCTGGCAACGTGGCAGATTGTTTTTTTCCGAGGTATCGGATACTGCAGGACCGCCCCAGGATCAAGCCAGGCATGTGGCTGCTGTCATTGACAGTCCGTGACTACACGGAGAGGCGAGATCACTATATCTGCGCTTCACTACCCAGTCTGACTTCGAGATGCTGGGCCAGAACGTTGGGGATTCAAGGGGGTCCTGGACTTTCGTTTATGGGTTTTCTTCATGACATCAAGCCCCCTTCATTGCCAGGTATTTCAGCGCTATTCAGCAAGAGAACTTTGGCTCCACTATCGGTACTTACCGCAATATGGAATGCTGGGAGCTGTAGTCTTTGACATTTAGACTGCAGCTGCACCCAATTTAAGTGGAGTCAGCTGACCTGCCATCATTGGGAGGGCTATAGAAATGCAATGGAGGGAGGAGAAGGAACCTCATTTGGCTGGCGGCATCTGACGAAGGCACTACGCCGAAATGCATCATGCCTTGCAGCAATTGTTATTAAAGGAACCTCCGAAAACTCCCCGCTGTGTCCTCTGGTCTTCTTCACGGAGGGATCTTTTGTTCATGTTTCACGCGCCTGCCAGTAGCGCGTTCAAGAGGACCCGTTCATCAAGTGTCCTGCGGTTTGCTGGCAACGTGGCAGATTGTTTTTTTCCGAGGTATCGGATACTGCAGGACCGCCCCAGGATCAAGCCAGGCATGTGGCTGCTGTCATTGACAGTCCGTGACTACACGGAGAGGCGAGATCACTATATCTGCGCTTCACTACCCAGTCTGACTTCGAGATGCTGGGCCAGAACGTTGGGGATTCAAGGGGGTCCTGGACTTTCGTTTATGGGTTTTCTTCATGACATCAAGCCCCCTTCATTGCCAGGTATTTCAGCGCTATTCAGCAAGAGAACTTTGGCTCCACTATCGGTACTTACCGCAATATGGAATGCTGGGAGCTGTAGTCTTTGACATTTAGACTGCAGCTGCACCCAATTTAAGTGGAGTCAGCTGACCTGCCATCATTGGGAGGGCTATAGAAATGCAATGGAGGGAGGAGAAGGAACCTCATTTGGCTGGCGGCATCTGACGAAGGCACTACGCCGAAATGCATCATGCCTTGCAGCAATTGTTATTAAAGGAACCTCCGAAAACTCCCCGCTGTGTCCTCTGGTCTTCTTCACGGAGGGATCTTTTGTTCATGTTTCACGCGCCTGCCAGTAGCGCGTTCAAGAGGACCCGTTCATCAAGTGTCCTGCGGTTTGCTGGCAACGTGGCAGATTGTTTTTTTCCGAGGTATCGGATACTGCAGGACCGCCCCAGGATCAAGCCAGGCATGTGGCTGCTGTCATTGACAGTCCGTGACTACACGGAGAGGCGAGATCACTATATCTGCGCTTCACTACCCAGTCTGACTTCGAGATGCTGGGCCAGAACGTTGGGGATTCAAGGGGGTCCTGGACTTTCGTTTATGGGTTTTCTTCATGACATCAAGCCCCCTTCATTGCCAGGTATTTCAGCGCTATTCAGCAAGAGAACTTTGGCTCCACTATCGGTACTTACCGCAATATGGAATGCTGGGAGCTGTAGTCTTTGACATTTAGACTGCAGCTGCACCCAATTTAAGTGGAGTCAGCTGACCTGCCATCATTGGGAGGGCTATAGAAATGCAATGGAGGGAGGAGAAGGAACCTCATTTGGCTGGCGGCATCTGACGAAGGCACTACGCCGAAATGCATCATGCCTTGCAGCAATTGTTATTAAAGGAACCTCCGAAAACTCCCCGCTGTGTCCTCTGGTCTTCTTCACGGAGGGATCTTTTGTTCATGTTTCACGCGCCTGCCAGTAGCGCGTTCAAGAGGACCCGTTCATCAAGTGTCCTGCAGTTTGCTGGCAACGTGGCAGATTGTTTTTTTCCGAGGTATCGGATACTGCAGGACCGCCCCAGGATCAAGCCAGGCATGTGGCTGCTGTCATTGACAGTCCGTGACTACACGGAGAGGCGAGATCACTATATCTGCGCTTCACTACCCAGTCTGACTTCGAGATGCTGGGCCAGAACGTTGGGGATTCAAGGGGGTCCTGGACTTTCGTTTATGGGTTTTCTTCATGACATCAAGCCCCCTTCATTGCCAGGTATTTCAGCGCTATTCAGCAAGAGAACTTTGGCTCCACTATCGGTACTTACCGCAATATGGAATGCTGGGAGCTGTAGTCTTTGACATTTAGACTGCAGCTGCACCCAATTTAAGTGGAGTCAGCTGACCTGCCATCATTGGGAGGGCTATAGAAATGCAATGGAGGGAGGAGAAGGAACCTCATTTGGCTGGCGGCATCTGACGAAGGCACTACGCCGAAATGCATCATGCCTTGCAGCAATTGTTATTAAAGGAACCTCCGAAAACTCCCCGCTGTGTCCTCTGGTCTTCTTCACGGAGGGATCTTTTGTATATATATATATATATATATATATATATATATATATATATATATATATATATATATATATATATATATATATATATATATATATATATATATATATATATATATATATATATATATATATATATATATTATCTACTGGCGGTCGCCAGTAGATAGTTATAGTTAGGACCCTGTTTCCATAGGAAATCCGCAACATTCTATTTGGAATAACTTTGGCGCCGGTCGATGAATCCTCGCGAAATTTTCAAAATAGGTGGGGCGCTACGCTCCGCTCCTACCCTGAAAGTCTCGGGGGGATTCGTCAAGCGGGGGCTGAGAAAAAAGGGGGGTCCCAAAACGCGTTTTTCCCATGCATTTTTCCATAGGACCTTTAGACACAGCTACAGCCAGAACGGCTGAACAGAGTTACTTGAAATTTGGCAGAGAGGTAGTCCTCAGGTCAAGGAAGTGCCTTTTGTAGGTCTGGTGTAAATCTGTTCAGTAGTTCCTGAGAAAATAGCATTTAAATCAATATATATATGTGGGCGGAGCCTAACCACACATCTCATCCTGAGATCTGATTGGCTGTCAGCACTTCATCCAAGAAGTGTTGGCAGCCATCTTGGGACCAATATACATGATAGCACCTCATTAAAAAGCATTGCAGTTAATAGAAGATTTTAAGACTTTAGTTACATTATAAATCATTTGTTGATGGTACCATACTCATTTTAGGAATTGTGGTATGTTCTAAGGTGATTTCACCATGTGAAAAAGCCTTCTGCTGGGATATCATGATTGAGAGAAAAATATTTTCTCATGCTTTTACCACAGAGGTTTGGAAGGTGATCTATAAGCTAAACTGAGAGCTTATTTTCTGTAAATTCACATTATCTTTCTCAGTCATGTGAGAATGAAGTCTGACATTCTCAGTAAAACATGTACATCCAACAAGGGCAGAGACTGTCAGTTGATTCCTTTGTGTTCTACTGCAGCTTTCCAGAGTGTTCCAAAGAACTACTAGAGCGCTAACCGTCCTACTTATGATAAATGTATGGCACACCTGAAGCCATCTTGCTTGGATTAAAGTGGTAACTCTTAAAACATTTAATTTAAAAAGGAACAAAATGAGGGTGTTCATTTTTCCATAAAAAGTATGATTAGTGCTGCAGAAAGAAAAAGTTAGGGCACATTTTGAGTGACTTCTCAAATCCTGGCATGCAGACTGAAACATGCACTTTCAATACCAGCAGCAGTTTTCCCTGGTGAGCAGTAGCTTTACTACAGTGATCTAATGAGCAAAAAGAGTGCTAACATTCTGATTTTATGGCAAATGTGTGACACATTTGAATGCCTTCTTGATGGAATCAAAGTAAAAAACTGAAAGTATTTCCTACTGAGGAGACTGCAGTAAATGAGGAAATTAGGAAACTTCATAACAAATAAGTCTCCCAAGATGGCCACCAGAGACAAAAGAGCCCAAATGTAGCCCAAATATCACCCAGATGTAGCCCAAGTATAGCCCAATGACAGAATGTCCAAGAATGTTCTTAAAAACAACTAGAGCACTTACTGTCTTCATTATGACAAAAGTATGGCACACCTGAAGCCATCTTGATTGGAATAAACTGGTAACACTCAAAACATTTGATTTAAAAAGGAACACAATGAGGGGGTTCATTTTGCCATAGAAATTATGATTAATGCTGAAGAAAGAAAATGAGGGCACATTTTGAGTGACTTCTCAAATCCTCTTCTATTTCATTAAAAAATTCTGACATGCAGACTGAAACATGCACTTTTAATACCAGGAGCAGACTTCCATGGTGAACAGTAGTTTTACTACAGTGATCTAATGAGCAACTAGAGTGCTAACATTCAGAATTCATGGCAGATGTGTGACATATCTGAATACCTTCATGATGGAATCAAAGTAAAAAACTGAAAGCATTTCCGACTGAGGAGACTGCAGTACATGAGGAAATTAGGA
The DNA here is from genome assembly GCF_964204655.1 of Triturus cristatus. Lineage (NCBI taxonomy): Eukaryota > Metazoa > Chordata > Amphibia > Caudata > Salamandridae > Triturus > Triturus cristatus. Next base: position 984,644,244 of record NC_140590.1, read on the forward strand.
AACTTCATAACAAATAAATCTCCCAAGATGGCCACCGGAGACAAAAGAGCCCAAATGTAGCCCAAAATCACCCAGATATAGCCCAAATATAGCCCAATGACAGAAGTGTGCAAAACACTTATTATTTTGTGTTTTTGCAGTGTTATATAGTGCAGACTTGTCAGGTATTGGAGTGCTTTACATGAGCATTGGTTACATCACACAAGAACAAATTCATTTTGGTTGTAGACATGGGGAGACTAAGTGATTTGACCAGAATCACAGAATGTCGAGCTGAAGCAGAAACTTCAACCTGGTTCCCCAGTTGCAAAGTCTGCAGTTCTGGAAATAACACCACATCCTCTCCCCTAAGTGCAACATTTAATCAAGTTGTCAACTAGATAAAAAAACATAAAGATAACAAATAATTTAAAAGTGCTTTGTCGCTATTTGAAAACTCAGAAAATATGTCCTTATTTTAGTCTTTTAGAGCACTAACCATCATTTTGATGCCAATAAGACCCTCTCATATATGTAATTTCTAAAGGAATGCTCTAGGTATTACAGTTTTGATTACATCAAGATGATGTCAGGCGTTCCACACTTTTGTAATAAATATAGAATGTTAGCAATCTAGTTGTTCATTAGGATACTGTTGAGAGGCAGAGGCCAGGGGCACGGACTCTGAAAATTGAAGGCAGGTAGGAGGGTGCAAAGGCAACAATTTAACCACACTGAGCAGGCAGGAAGGGCCGTGGAAGCACAACAGACTACGGAGGGCAGTGGAAAGGGGGGCAGGGGCAACAAACCAACAATACAGGACTTGCAAGAGAGGCTGTTGGAGGGAAGATCTATTACGGGTCAAGGAAGCTAGGGGCGGTCCCCAGAGCCCCGGGAGCCACCACAGAACTGAGCAGGAGAGTGAGTCAGGGACAAAAGGGGCACCTTAATTTGAGCCGGGGTGCCTAGGAACGCTTGCTCCAAAAATGAAGAAAACAGACATATGAGACATGGAATTGGAGGCAGAATACAATGGCAGTTTAATGAGAAGATGCAACTTCAAAGAAACCGCAGAATAGAGACATAAAGTACAAAATACAGAATCCAGATAATCATACAGCTGTCATGATATTCTCTGTATCTCAATTAATGGACTGACAGAGAGAGAGAGAAAACACATCTATAAATGCATCATGAGAAACAAGTTACACCAAGGAAAATGTTACCTAGGGACACTCACATTTACTCTTAGAGCAAGCATTCCTGCAATTACAATACAACATCTTTTAAATGCAAAAGTAAAGAGAACAATGGTTAAACATAACATGACATTTCATATAGGTAAAATAGAATAAGATACTTCAAGCAAAGCAGAGCAAGACATTTTAAGCAAAGGAAGACAAGAGCTCCCAGTTCTTGGGGAAAACCTGCACAGCCTGTTAACCTACATACAGACGGCGAGGTTGTCCGTCGATATCTGTGGGTGCTCCCTTTTTATATCATTTTGTGGGCTCCTTTGCACGCTACATCTACCTACGTATGCTACCCAAAAGCTTCGTCTGCAGATTTTACCAGACATTTCGTCATTTACCCACTTAATGCTGACAATGGACTGGGTGAAAAGGTCAGTCTCTCAGGCCAATCGCTTATCGTAAGTTCCATAGAGCAAGCAGAAAATAATGGGTATTGTACAGGAATTCAATATATTCATGTATAAAATCTCCTCAGTTCTCCTAACTTGACGCTCTGCGGTTGCCACTTCCTTAAAAGCGGGAAACCTGCCCAGGAAGCAAGTACCAGTCCAGGATGCAGCCTACTGTATGTCGACAGCTTCAGGGGGATGTTGAACTTTGATACCGAGCACGGAGCACTCGGGTAGGGTGGGGGCTACTAGTTTGGAGCAGAAGGCCTCACAGACCTGCCTTCAGACTGCTATACACTAAAATTGCAGAGCTATGGTCAATTTAACAAAGAGGCCTACATATTGAACAGAAGGGCCTACACAGGGGTTTTATGCTGGCTGAGTGGTAAGGATGTCTCAGGATAATTATATAGCAACACAGGACCCGCTGGTCAATTTAATACGGCCTACAAATGCGGCTGGCAGGGCAAGGACAAGGGTCTCATACTTCAGGTGTGGACAGAACGGGCCAGGGGGCCCCTGTGATACAAAATCTACCCTCCTTCAAGGCTGTGGCACTGTAATAGACCATTGTGGGCAGAAGGAAGAGGCAATGGTAGTACAACCATACATGCCAACAGACCCGATTCAGCCAGGAAACGTCCAATGTTTTAAGCTCAAATGGGCTTTATTTGATCTGTCTCCTGTCTACAATATCCTCTTTTTCAATGTAACTCAAAGGGGAAAATCAATACCCCAGTTTTTTTTCAAAATCTCCCTCTTACCAAGTTCAAAATGTTCGCAAGTATGGTACATTGGATCATGGAAGGAAATGGGATAGGGACATGGACTTGGATAACAGAGGACAGGAGAGACATGGAGAGGTGCACCAAACTGACCCTGCAGGGCAGGCATCAGGGTTTGCAGCAGCACAATACACCACACAGTGCATGCAGGACGGGAGTGCAGCACAACAATCCATAGAAAGCAAGAGGGAGGGGACAGGACCATGCACATGGACAACAGAGAACAGAGGGGCAAGAGGCAATGGTAGCTAGCTGACCATAATGGACAGACAGGAGAGAAGGCTGCAGCATAACAGACCATAAAGGGCAGGAGGGACGGATCAGGGGCATTACAATGGAACAGACAAGCCAGGAGGGAGGGAGTAGGGGTCTGCACATGTAAACAGAGGGCTGGGGGCAAGGGGGCAGGGCAGGAGCAGCAAGATGGCCATGGAGGTCAGGCAGGATGGGCACTAGAAGCAAGACACAACATGAAGAGCAACAGTGAGACTGTGATGGCATACACACAGACCATGGAGGGAAGGTGGGAGGGGGTCAGGGGCAGCTAACTGACCACACAGGGAAGGTGGGAGGGGCCATGGCAGCACAGAAGACCATGCATGGCAAGTGGGAGGGTTAGTGGCAGCACAATGGCTATGATGGGCAAGAAGGAGGGTGCAGGGGCATGCACAAAGGACGATGGAGGATAGAAGGGAGGGTCAGGACCTGTGCACAGACAAGAAAGTTCAGGGGAAGGGGCCTCACAACAGACCACATGGGGCAGGCAGGAGGAGCAGTTGCAGCACAACAGACCAGGGAGGGCAGAAGGGTGTGGCAGTACAATGGACCATGTAGGACAGGAGGAAGAGGATAGAGGCATGGCATGTGGACAGGCAGGGTGGAGGTGGCAGGGACAGGTTACAGTCATCTGACAATGCTAGGCAGGTGGGAGGGGAGTGGCAGCTCAACAGAACACTCAGAGTAGATAGGAGTGGCAGGTCCATGGGACATGGTGGGCAAAAAGGATGGAGCAGGGGCATGCACAAAGACATCGGAGGGCAGGGGGAAGGAGAATAGGGGCAGCAAGCTAAGCACAGAGTTTAAGCAGGAGGTCAATGATGGGGCATAGAATTGGGCAATGGAGGGCAGGAGGAGTGGACTGGTACATCATACTAAATTGAGGGCAGTGGCAGCACATCAGACCATGCATGGCAGGAGGGAGGAGGCTAGTCCATGGATTCACACAACAGAGGATAGGGAGGAGGGGGATGGGGCAGCAAGCTAACTGTTCAGAGAAGGCGGGTATTAGAAACTTTATTGTTTTTAAAACATTTTGTCTGTGCAAACTACTTAAAATATGAACAAGTATGCAGCATAATCTCACTTTTATTCAGGAAGAAGAAGACGTTAGTGACTGTGACTCCGGGCTCACTTGGCAAAAACACCCCCTGACCCTCCACCCCCTATCGCAAAATGTAATGCCCGTGAAAAGGGTAGGTGAACACAGTGTTATATAGAACATAGTTCTGAGAGCACGATTGAAAATGAAAACTAGATATAGTGTATGGTATAAACTATGCACCAAAAAGTGTGATATAAGATGAACCAGGCGTGAAATATAATATGCAATACATTGTGCGCAATGACAGATTCATTGGAGAGCGCGAGATAGCACAGGCACTAGCGCTTGCTATGCGATATGCGCCTTAGAGTGTAATATGCACAGGGCAGTGTTGTGTAACCTAACTAGTCTCTAAAGTTGTAATATAAAATATGTGCTGGGGAGTGTAACGTTGCATATGCACTGTGACAAAGATATGGATCCCAAATTGTAATATGTATGGCATAGCACTGTGCGTTATAACATAGGCATCGAGGAAGGCACGTTAGATGGGGCAATATAACCCGTGCGAAGACAAGTGTGGCATGACATTTTCACGGGGTGGTGTTACAGTGCACATGGGCTAGAGAGTGTCATAGCATATGCACTAGCTAGTGGAATACAATACAGAGGTGTGTGGCACTCGGCAGGCAATGGTGGGTGTAACACAGCATTGGGCTCTGTCAGGAGCGCGCTATGACTCGCAAGTGATGTTCGTCCCCTTTCCAGAGAGTAAAATAAAAAGTATTACACATCCGGCAGTGGATGTGTGTTTTATTAACTGTGAGGGGGGTTTCTTGCATAGTTTTGGTCGAATTTTTGTCGAATCCCCTTTGAATGGCTTGGTGTGCATGTGTATTAAATGTGCCCGTCAATAGCTACCCATGTTTGTATAAATAAACGACAAGGGTGTCTACCGGGATTAGGCACGGTAGAGCATCAGACATGTCAGAGCTTCACTAGTGGTGTAAATACATTCCACGTGGATTAATTGCATGCATAGTCACCTTTTAATGAATATCACGCAAATCGTCATGGTGATAGGTACGTACGGTTTGTCCAGCATGTCCTAGGTGTGTCTATAAATATATATTTTTTAAAAATAATAAAAAACAGTGGCCGGCCCTGGGGATTGGGGTCAAAAAAATATAATTAGGAGACAGGCCCTGGGGGATGGGGTCATCAGGGCCAATAAATTAGAATAGGAAGGGGAACCACACAGCCCCCCTTCTTAAAAAAATAAAATAAATAAAAGACTGGCATCGTGCCGGAGGCCATGCCCCCTCCATGCAGCACTCTGCAAACGCGCCCCCAACAGGCATCTCCAGTATGCGCCAGGGAGCTGCGCTGCAGACAGGTGTTCTGAGGCCAAGCCCCTTTTTACACCTCTCTGCAACGCAGCTCTGTGGTGCTTACTGGAGGTACCTAGTGGTCTAGTGTGACCCTAGGGACCCTTAGGACTCAAGGGGACTTAATCTCTCAACTTAGAACAGCCACAGGGCGCGTTTACACAGTGGTGAAGGGAGGGGACGGGGCCTGAGGTGACGTGTGCAAACACGCACCATGGCACGTTTTAAATTGGGGATATAATTTCCCTTCAATACTGAGGGCCCCTGGGGGCTAACTAGCCCACCAAGTGCTTCCAGTAAGCGCCACTGAGCTGCATTGCAGAGAGGTGGTCCAGGCCGTGCCACTTTTTACACCTCTCTGCAACGCAGCTCTGTGGCACTTACTGGAGGTACCTAGTGGGCTAGTTGGACCCTAGGGACCCTCAGGACTCAAATGAACTTAATCTCCCAACTAAAAACGGACACAGGGCGTGTTTACACAATGGTGAAAGGAGGGGACGGGGCCTGAGTTAACGTGTGCAAAAACGCCCTGTGGCCTGTTTTAAGAGGTAGTTTTAATCCCCATGCCCTATTATATACTAGGGGCTTATAGAGGAGGTAAGGCTAATCACAGGGGGACCCCAACGCATAATGTTCCCTAGTGTATGTAGGTGTTTTCACTGTATTCTAAGTGTCTTTTAACATAGCACTGGCTCTAGGACTGGTTAGTCAGACTCAGTTACCACCAGTATCCGTCTGAAAAAGTTGAGGGTACAGGATGATTTTGCAACAAGGCTTCTTTCTGCTCTTCTTTTTGTTCTTTCTGCACGTTATCCTTCTTCCTGCACTTATCTTCGTATTTGAGGACTTCTGTTGCTTCTTTCTGCACTTCTTTTGTTTCTTTCTGTGCATTTTTTCTTCTTTCTTCACATGTCCTATCTCTGTAGGCATAGTTAGAAATTAGCATTTAAAAAACCTTTGAAATTAACAGAAAAAACCATAGGTTTCAGGCATGTTATAGTTAGGAATTAGCATTTAAAAAACCTCAGAAATTCACTGAAAAAACCATAGGTTTCAGGGGTGTTATAGTTAGCTGGACTTTTCACTTGTACAAAACCATTGAAATTCCCCCGTTATAGTTAGTTCAGCTAACTATAACTCGCGCGCCCGCAATGCACTGCTGATGACGTCACATATTACATCACTCATGACATGGTCAGTGACATCACTCATGACATCACTGATGACATCTCAAATGACATCACTGATGACATCACTGATGACATCATCCTTGTGATAGAGTGGCAGACCTCCTCTCACCCTAATATAACCTTTGATACACACATTCAAAAATAGAGACTAAAATTTTCAAAACAATGGACATACCAATACCAGTTACAACAACCTCTTCAGTAATTCTAAGATCCACATACACATCCACTCATTCACCAACAGTCCAATACAGTCACTCATACATGTACTCACTCATCATATGTACTCATACACCTATACATCCTGTTACACAATGCCACTCATCCATAGAGTTACTCACACACATAGTCACTCATGCTAATAAAGAATCAAACATACATTTACTTGCATATACAGTTATACACACACCACCACACTTACTTCTACGGAAACTTACACATACTTAGTCTTTTAAACAATCACTTATAGAAACACATACTTATTCATACAGGAACTCTTTCAATCTCTCACTCTCACATATACTCACATATATACACCAATAGTCACATATACTAGTTTAAAACATATGTAGTTACTCATAAAGACACTATTGAGACAGTCATTCACTCACTAACACACCCATACACACACTCATCCACCCATACAGTCCTGCACACATACTGTGTTCAACACATACAAAAAGTGAGTCACTCATTCATGCACCTATGCACTACATAATACCCCCACCGAACCATGCAGACACTCAGACTGATACTCAAAAAAACCAACTAATAACCTATATAGACACCCATGTAGCTACTCACCAACCCATGCAGCCACTTATACACAAAGTGAGAGACTGATACAGATATTTACATATTTAAACATTACTCACTAAGCCATGTATTCACTATGATAAACTTAATCAGTCAGTTACACAATCAATTTTTCAAAAACAAATCATCCATTTAGACACTTATATACCCATTTATTCTTCCATCGACCTTGAGATATACATATATAAAACATATTTAATTTTCAGAATAACACACATTCACTGGATGATTTCATCAGTGATGTCATCAGTGATGTCATTTGAGATGTCATCAGTGATGTCATGAGTGATGTCACTGACCATGTCATGAGTGATGTAATATGTGACGTCATCAGCAGTGCATTGCGGGCGCGCGAGTTATAGTTAGCTGAACTAACTATAACGGGGGAATTTCAATGGTTTTGTACAAGTGAAAAGTCCAGCTAACTATAACACCCCTGAAACCTATGGTTTTTTCAGTGAATATATATATATATATATATAAAAACGTATACCTATATAGCTTAATATTTGCAACTATCATAAAGAAATCAAAAGTCTCTTTCCAAAGTCTAGAAAGAGGTTTACCTTAACCCCTTCAGCGCTGCGCGGATTTCCGCGCGGTGCTGAAGGTTCTGAGCGCGGGCGGGGCCATGACGGAACGGTTCCGTCATAAGCACAGCCCAACCGACGTGCATGACGGAACCGTTCCGTCATAAGCGTCGAAGGGGTTAATGGAAAAGATGGCGAACTACTGCCTGGCCCACCGCTGCAACAACATCTTGTGCAGATTCCAGGCAATAGTGCTGCAGGAGGGTACGTGTGGTACTCCAGGTTGCGGCACGGCACATCTTTTCCAATGTTAGCCCTGCGAAGAGGGCTGTTGAAGTTGCAACCGCTCTGATAGAGTGAGCGTTTACTATCCTTTTCAAAGGCGTGTTGGCCTTCATTATTATTATGAAATCTGTTTATTGGCATTTTAGATTTAAACAAGTTACATGGTACAATTTAGGATCCTGATGACTAACAGTTGAAATAGACCCAATGGTACGTCTCTTGTCATGAGCACAGTAATGAATGGGATCGGGTTCTACGCCCACCTTCTAGAAGGGGATAATATTGCGGACCTCTCGGCTAAGCCTATTATCATAACGCCCCCTTCGCTATCTCGTCATTGGGGGCTTCACCCGAGTGAACCGCTAATATTTAGCCCGCTCATCCCCGCCGTTCGCCCATAGACAGTGTACTAATCATAGGAAAATGAGGCAGAACAACAAGTGCCCCAACAAAACAACAGCAGCAGATTCCGGCCTTCACTTTAGCATCCCCTCATGCTGTCCCTTGTTCCGACCCCCCCCCCCCCCGCCGCCATCCCCACGCCCCCTAGTTCAGGCCGCTCATTCGACATCATCTCCAGTCCCCTGAACCTCGCCTAGGCAACTAAGCCCCCAGCACCGCTCTTCGTGTCCAATCCCTAGTCTAACTGCCACCCCTCCCCTCAGTAAGGGCACCCCCATCTCGTTCCCCGCATCCTCGCATCAGGATTTGTAAGAGTGTGTCCCATTGACTCGCTATTGGTGTTCGTCTGAGGCCTAGTGTTTCCTCCTGCAAGAGGGCCGTGTTCTCCGCCCTCACCCACACCAGTAGCGAACTCTGCCACGCTCGCACATGGGGGGGTTTGCCGCCTTCCAGCGCTTAGTAAGCAATCGTTTCGCCACCACCAGTCCCAAGTCGAGAAACCTCGATGCGACCTTCATGGAGGGAGTTCTGTGAAAAAGGTGCAACAAGCAGACTGGCCACTCGAACGGGACTTGACGACTCGTGCATGTACTCAGCGCTCCATGAACTGCCCGCCAGTATGAATCCAGTGCGGGGCAGCTCCACAACATGTGGACCAGCCCAGCGTCTAGCTCCCCGCAGCGAGGACAGCCTGAGTCTGTGCGATGAAATACCGATTGATAGAGTCAGGTGTGAGATATGCCCTATGCAGAATAAAGTATTGTATTTGGCGGAATCGCATGTTCCTGGGGACCCTGCAGCGCTCTATCCCATTCCTTGTCGGCCATGGGTCGGGCCAAGTCCGCTTCCCATTTACGGTGCAGCGGGGTCAGATTGATCGCCGCGTGCGTGTGCAGAGAAGCTGCGAACCATCTGATCATGTGCCTCCCGCGCCCCATGACATGGAGGTATTGCATCGTGAGGTGCTGCTCTGGCTCCTCCCTAATGTCACCCCACCGACTCGTCAGTGTCGCTATCAGTGAGCGGTGACAAAGAAATTGGCCAGGCGGCAACCCTGTCTCCTCCGCCAATGAGGCGAATGAGCACCGTCTCGATAGAGGTCCCCCAGCGTGTAGATATCCGCCGTATGCCAGTCCACGAGCTCAGTTGAACGCAGCACTCTCCGTCCACTAGGAGAGCCCTCTATCTGGATAGCCGGGGAATATGGAGTACAATTCCGAGTTAGATAAAGAGCACGGCGGTAACATTTGTAGGCCACTTGACGAGAAGGGGCACCGGCTTGAACACCTTTGCGGTCGGATGGAACGACGTAGTGATATCAGCCAGGGGGATGGGGGGCGCCGTGGTTGCCGTGTCGTCTCGCTCTCTGTCCGGCAGCCATCTGGCCACCCACTGCAGCTGCGCCGCTAGATAATAATGCGCAAAGCACGGCATTGCAAGGCCCCCCTGACCCGAGGGGAGATATAACTTGGACAACGCGACCCCCACACAAAGTCCCGGAGCGATCGCTCTAAGATTGCGAAAAATGATGCTGGGATGTAGATGGGCAGATTGGCAAAATAGTATAGGAGCCTGGGTAGAATCACCATTTTGGTTAAGGCGATTCGCCCCGTGAGAGGGAGGGTACCCCAGAACCGCATCTGAGCTCTGATCGCTGTTACCGCTCTACCCAGATTGCCCCCCACCAGATCAGCCGGTTGCCGATATATTTGGATACCCAAATAACGGAAGGTGTCCGGCTGCCACTTGACCGGCACGCCCCCAAGATGGTATTGCAGGTCCCTAGTCTCGGCTCAGAACGCATAGAGACACGACTTAACGGCATTTACCCGTAAACCGGAAAGCGCGGCAAAATCGGACAGGACTCGCTCCAGTTCCCCCGGAATGTGTGCCATATCCCTGACGAACACCAGGAGGTCGTCCGCATATAATGAAACCTGGTGGGTCGCATCACCCAGGGGGATGCCGTCTGTCAGTACTGTACGCAGCGTAGCAGCCAAAGGCTCTAGTGCGAGCGCGAAAAGGAGGGGCGAGAGAGGACATCCCTGTCTGGTGGCGCAGCCGATCGGGATGGCGTCAGAGATGTATGGACCGGTTCTTACCCTTACCACAGGGTTCTTGGCTTGTTGGCCTTCATATGACAGAATTGGATCGCAGCAGATCTCCATCTTGTGATAGTGGCTTTTGTTATTGCAGTCCCTTCTCTGCCTTGGCCATAAGCAACAAGCAGTTGATCAGTTTTCCAAATATCCTTAGTTATTTGAAGATAAAACTTAAGGCAGCGTTTGACATCAAGTCTATAAAGCATCTGCTCCGCAGGAATTGAAGGTTGCGGAAATTAAGACCAGAGTATAACCGGCTCATTGAGGTTAAACTGAGAAGGAACTTTAGGGATAAACGTGGGGTTAGTCCTTAAAATGACAGCATTGTCCTTGAATATCAGAAAGGTTTCTTGATTTTGAAATCCTGGATCTCGCTCACCTTCCTGGCAGAAGAAAGGGCCAGAAGAAGTGCAACTTTCCATGCGAGGTATTTCAAATCAACTTCATGAATGGGTTTAAATGGCCTTTTCATGAGCTGTGTGAGAACCACATTTAAGTTCCATTCCGGGGGAGGTGCCCGCACTGGGGGGGAAAACACGGAATAGTCCTTCCATGAATTGTTTGACAAGGCTTGATGCATACAGAGAAGTGCCATCACAAAAGCTCTTCTATAGCAAGAGATGGAAGCTAGATGCACGTTGAACGAAAACCTGATTTTGTCAAGGAGAGAAGATACAGTAAAATCTGTTGCGGGGATATCTGAAATGGATGTAGATTATTTTGATGGCACCAATCACAGAATCTTTTCCATTTAAGCTTGTATGTCTTATTGGTGCTTTCCACTCTAGATTTGAGAGAATGTCTCTACACTCCTGAGAAATACTCATGTCCTTGAATTCCATTAATTCAGGAGCCAGGCATGCAAATATAGAGATTACGGATTCGGATGATGCTATTGACCGTTGACCCTGGACAGAGGCGAGGGAGACAGCTGCAGACAAATAGGTCTCGTTTCTGAGAGGTAAAGAAGTTCCGGAAAACAATGCTGCCTGGGCTACCTGGGTGCGATGAGAATCAGGTGACACCCCTCCAGCTTCATTTTGGTCAGTACACTGGGAACCAATGTTGGCCTTCATATGACAGAATTGGATCGCAGCAGATCTCCATCTTGTGATAGTGGCTTTTGTTATTGCAGTCCCTTCTTTGCCTTGGCCATAAGCAACAAGCAGTTGATCAGTTTTCCAAATATCCTTAGTTATTTGAAGATAAAACTTAAGGCAGCGTTTGACATCAAGTCTATAAAGCATCTGCTCCGCAGGAATTGAAGGTTGCGGAAATTAAGACCAGAGTATAACCGGCTCATTGAGGTTAAACTGAGAAGGAACTTTAGGGATAAACGTGGGGTTAGTCCTTAAAATGACAGCATTGTCCTTGAATATCAGAAAGGTTTCTTGATTTTGAAATCCTGGATCTCGCTCACCTTCCTGGCAGAAGAAAGGGCCAGAAGAAGTGCAACTTTCCATGCGAGGTATTTCAAATCAACTTCATGAATGGGTTTAAATGGCCTTTTCATGAGCTGTGTGAGAACCACATTTAAGTTCCATTCCGGGGGAGGTGCCCGCACTGGGGGGGAAAACACGGAATAGTCCTTCCATGAATTGTTTGACAAGGCTTGATGCATACAGAGAAGTGCCATCACAAAAGCTCTTCTATAGCAAGAGATGGAAGCTAGATGCACGTTGAACGAAAACCTGATTTTGTCAAGGAGAGAAGATACAGTAAAATCTGTTGCGGGGATATCTGAAATGGATGTAGATTATTTTGATGGCACCAATCACAGAATCTTTTCCATTTAAGCTTGTATGTCTTATTGGTGCTTTCCACTCTAGATTTGAGAGAATGTCTCTACACTCCTGAGAAATACTCATGTCCTTGAATTCCATTAATTCAGGAGCCAGGCATGCAAATATAGAGATTACGGATTCGGATGATGCTATTGACCGTTGACCCTGGACAGAGGCGAGGGAGACAGCTGCAGACAAATAGGTCTCGTTTCTGAGAGGTAAAGAAGTTCCGGAAAACAATGCTGCCTGGGCTACCTGGGTGCGATGAGAATCAGGTGACACCCCTCCAGCTTCATTTTGGTCAGTACACTGGGAACCAATGGGATGGGGGAAAAGCGTAGGCATAAATCCTTGACCATCGCATCGAAAGGGCATTGCCCTAAAATCCCGGGAGGGGGTACCTGCTGGCATAGAACCGGCATTTGGTATTGGTGTTCGTGGCAAACAGGTCCATAGCTGGTTTCCCACATAGAGCAAACACTCTCTTCAACTGAACTTGATTGAGTTCCCATTCGTGGCAATTGTCTGTCGCTCTGATGAGAGCATCTGCCAGTGTGTTGTGTAGACCTGGAACATGCTCGGCTTTGAGAGAGATTCCTTGTTCTGTTGCCTAATCCCACAGTTCCTGCACTTCCATAGAAGGTATGAGATATTTTGTTCCTCCCTGTTTGTTTATGTAAAACATACTAGTCGTGTTGTCCATACGGACCAGTACAGAGGAACCCGCTATCCTCGGAAGGGAAGCCTGTAAGGAGAGAAATATGGTCTTCAACTCCAGGCTGTTCATATGACTTTGCTTGTCGGCATTGGACCATTTGCCTTGAATTTGAAGGTCCTGCAAATGGCCTCCCCAGCCATCCATGGATGCATCCGTTGTCAGGATGAAATTTGGTATTTCTTGTAAGAAAGTTAACCCTTTTGAAAGGTTTGGGGTATGGTACCACCATTTCATTGCGGTCTTCATGGCTAGAGTAATGCGAATGATGTCTTCGAAAGATCCTGATGTTTGAAGCCTTTGTTTCTGTAATTCTTCCTGGTGAGGTCTCATTTGGAGTCTGTCCAAAGGAACCAGATCAATCGCTGATGAGCACATCCCTAGCAACGACTTGTATTTTCTCACTGAAATGGACCTTTTTCTTGAAATGCTCTTTGCCAAAAGACTTAGCCGGATTTGACGTTCCTCTGACAAGAATGCTTTGCATTGAACCGTGTCCAGCCTGGCTCCCAGGAAAGGTACTGTTTGACTGGGGATGAAAGAGGATTTTCTGACGTTGACCGTCAAACCTAGTTTGTTGAACAGTCATAAACAAGCCTTGGCGGTTCTGGACGCTTATTTTGCTGTGAAAGCCTTTAACAGCCAGTCGTCCAAGTATGGGAATACTTGATGACCTTGAGAACGTAAAGCTGCTGCATTTAGTAAATATCCTGGGCGCCGACTTGAGACCAAATGGAAGAACTTGAATTGGTAGTGTGTACCAGCCACTGCGAATCTGAGGAATTTTCGATGCTTCCGATAAATGGGGATGTGGAAATAAGCATCTTCCAAATCGAGGGAAGTCATGAAATCTCCTTTGTTGAGTCGGCGTAAGATCTCGGTCAAAGTTACCATCCTGAAAGTTTGCTCCCTTAGTAATTTGTTTAACGTTCTGAAATCCAAAATCGGTCTCCATTCCCCTGACTTTTTCATGATCAAAAAGAAACTGGAATAGAAACCTTGCCCTCTTTGCAGAGTTGGAACTTCATCTACGGCTCCTTTTGCGAGCATAATCTTGGTTTCCTTCTGCAATAAGTGAAGACGAGGGGGGACGGGTTCCCCCGGGTGTCGTAGTTGGAGGTTTTTGTATGAACTCCAGTGTGTGACCGAAGGCGACTAAAGTTATTACGCAACTGTCTGATGTTATACTCTTCCATTGTTGGAGAAAACTGGATATCTTCGCACCCACGGGAGGGGAAATTGAAGGGGAAGCTGGTACCCTGGTAAAATCATTGTCTTCTTCCATTGTCTCTGCTTTGAGTCAATGTTCTCTTTCGGCCCCCTTGGCGAGAGAAACCAGCCGTAGCCGGTTGACGGTAGGCAGCAGGTTGATAGGATTGCCTATATTGTGTCTGGTAGGGCTGGTATTGTAGTGCTCTTTGGTAGTTCCCTCTGTAAGTGGAAAACCCACGTCCTTTAGCTCCTCTGAAAGGAATCTTTCTGTATTGAAGGGAACGTAAAGATTTGGCAGTGTCTGTCTTTTTTTTTTGTTAAATATATTTTCATTCGTTTCATACAGGAGATCAATAATAAACATTTAGAGTCACAAGTCGTCATTCATTTTCAGCATAGTTATATACAATCACGGTTGCCCATCGAGATACACCCACCAATCAATCAATCGTTTCTGTCCAATGATTCCCCAATCTCTGTTGTATTTCCATTTCAACAGTTGGGGAAATACACAGGTCCCCCCGATATTCATTCCACTTGCCCTATTTTCTGTCCCCTTTCTTAGGGCATCCTCTAAATTTAAATATCTCCTTCTCTGCAATCATACACTTATCCATTCCTGTTACCCATTGTCTCAGAGATGGCCTATCTGCCACACCCCATCGTCTGGCAATTTCACGCTTCACTAAAGTCTACCCTAGTGAGGTCAGCTGTTGTTCCACTTCTGTGAGGTCAGTGCTGTCCCAGATGTTGAGTAGACCCAGTTGTGGCGTTAAGACAAGTGCCTTCCCATATGCGTCCTGAATGCGGCAGAGGCAGACCGGGGGAACGGTACAGACTGGTGGACTGCAACGCCACTCTCTCCCCCTTTTTTTTCTCCTCAGTAGGACGACTGGATCCCCCGACTTTCGCTCAGAGCCAATGGACAAAAAACAAGACGGCTCCTTTAACTGGGGATTCCTTGCGAAGGAGAGTCCACCCCCTGATGACGTCACCACGCTCATGACGATAAGGAGCGGGGACTCCCAGAAGAGTGTGTGCATCGACACCGGACCAGAGGAAGGAGATGCGAGAGAGAAGGCAGGATATTACGGAGCGGCAGAAGTGTGAGAATCGAGCGCGAGCAGTGAGGCAGGACCATCAGGAGCCCAGCGTAAGCCAGGAGGCGAACGACACCACGCTTCGCTGAGCCACGCTCCAGGAGGGGCGTGGCTGACACAGGTACGGGAGAGAGTCACAGGGTGGATCAGGAGGAGAAATAGTTCAAACAGCTAAAGGGTTGATAGAGACTCGCTATCACTCCTGCTTGCACCCCTAACCTCGACACCTTCACTCCCCCGTTTGTGTCACGTTGTTTTGCGGTGCTCCCCCACTCCCTTGCCCCTTTGTTTCCTTAATAGAATGGAATCCTTATACCCCTCTTTCTCTTGTTCCTTCCCCACGATTGCCACGGAGGGTACGTTGCGACGCTACCACGGAGTACACCCCAGGCAGATGACCGGGACCCCAGGAGGAAGACCAAAGCGACCTGGAAAAGGCCCGAACCTCCAGTCCCAAGACGGACCCTGGCCAGTACAGCCCAGAAAAGCTGACGATTAGACAAAAGCGTGTATTGGGACAAATTAAACCTTATTTAAGCAGACCTCGTCTCCGTGCTGTTCATACAACCCCGCCACAGTGGCTTTTTTCAGTCTGTGTCCTTTTTGATGGAAAGAAGTGCTTCATCTATATGTTTGCCGAATAAGGCTTCTCTATCATATGCCATATCCAAAACTTTTGTTTGGACCTCTGGTCTAAATGTGGTTGTCTTTAACCATCCCTGTCGACGTAACACAGCAGCCCCTGCCAGTTGACAGAAACCCGTGTTGGCTATGTCCATAGCACAATCGATTGATTCAGACGCTGCTCGTTCTCCTTCTATGAGGATCTTTCTGGTTTCCTGCTTCCTGCTCTCAGTAATAAGATCTAGTAGAGAAGCCATATCAGACCACATCTGTCTGTCATAAGGTCCGATGATAGCCAAAGCGTTGGCTGCTTTGATAATGGTCACAGCCATGATGTAGAAAGGTTTTACAATAAAGTCAAGCTTACATCCTTCCTTGTCCGGAGGAGTGGAGATCAGGGTGGCCAGGTTCTTAGACCGCCTTTGTGCTGCTGTGAAATAACAGAATCCGGTTTCGCATGTCCAGTCAAACAAGAAGGAGAATTTTCCGGAGCTCTGTATTTTTTCTCAATGCGAGCGAACACTGGTGGTTTGTTGCTGGGGTCGTCATTATCTTTACACCATCTTGCCAAATGTAGTCAATGATAGGAATTGTGCGCATTGACTTTGTGGCTTCCTCTTTAAAGTCATACAGGAAGCAGTCTGTGGGCCCGACTCACAGAACTAACTTAAGACAAAATCCTAAACTTACTACTTTTGGTATTCACAGAAGTTAGGATTTTGTCTTAAGTTTGTCTTAAGACAAACTTAAGACAAACTTAAGACATACTTAAAACAGTCTTAAGACAGTCTTAAGACAGACTTAAGACAGACTTAAGACAGACTTAACAGACTTAAGACAGACTTAACAGACTTAAGACAGACTTAAGTCTGTCTTAAGTCTGTCTTAAGTCTGTCTTAAGTCTGTCTTAAGTCTGTCTTAAGTCTGTCTTAAGTCTGTCTTAAGACTGTCTTAAGACTGTCTTAAGACTGTCTTAAGACTGTCTTAAGACTGTCTTAAGACTGTCTTAAGACTGTCTTAAGACTGTCTTAAGTCTGTCTTAAGTCTGTCTTAAGACTGTCTTAAGTTTGTCTTAAGACAAACTTAAGACAAAATCCTAACTTCTGTGAATACCAAAAGTAGTAAGTTTAGGATTTTGTCTTAAGTTAGTTCTGTGAATCGGCCCCTGTATGCTTAACTTCCATGGGGAGATGGAATCTATTAGACGCCCACTCCATTAAGTTGTGGAAACCACCTACATCTTCTGGTGGGAAATCTGCTGGATGGTGTGACGGAGGTGATGAAGTAGGGATAATATAGTCCTCCCAGGGATCAACAGCTGGATCCGGGATCTTGCCCTCTTCTTGTTTTTCGTCTATAGAGGAATGGTCAACAGGATCAGTCTCCTGTGGTACTGTAGGTGTTACTGGTGAATTGAGCTTCTCAGGTATTTGCGCCGGTAATTCTTTGGGAACCTCTTGAGATGGAAATATTTGCTTGTAATTTGCTAGCAGTTTGTAGATCTTGAATCAAGGTTGGCGGCAGAGGAGCCATTTCTCTATGATGAGATTCTAGGTATTCGTAATGTTGATAATGATGCGGCGGTGCCAGATATGGCTGGTAGTATTGTTGGTCCTCATACTCATCATCATCAAAATCCAGGCACCTCACGTGCAACTCCTAAGGACTGTGCGCTGCTCCGTACATTCCATCATCATCTTCTTCATCCCCTTCAGATTCCTGAAGGTCCAACAGATGCGATGGAGGTAATGGAGAGATTTTGCTATCGGCAGACATATACGGATGAAAAAACTTCTTAGTCACCCCTATCATAGTCGGCGGTGGTGTTGATGGGCTTCTAGTAACAGCATCTGAAAATCCTGTCATCGACGGAATCATCGTCAGCGGGGTCATAGTCGTCGGGATCGTCGTTGACTGTGTCGCAGTCGACGGTTCTGTTGTCGACGAACTCCTCGTCGACGGTACCGTCGTCAGCAACCGACTTGGCGTTGATGAAGACGTCGACGATATCTCAGACGGTTTCAATGAAATTCTCACAGTCTGCGAAGGCGGAGCAGCAGGCGAAGGCGGAGCAGCAGTCGACGATGGCAGCGTCGGCGAGAACTTTGTCAATGGTATGGGTCCGGAAATAGCCATGGTAGTCGCCGTGATTGATGTCGGCAGGGCAGATGACGCGATAGTGTAACTTGCCGTCGATGACCCAGTGGCTGTCGTCGACGGTGTCGACCAGGATTTTTCCATCCTGTCATTACCAGGATCAGATGATGACGCTCTGTGTTTCTTCTTTTCTTTCCTCAAAGGAGTAGGAGAGACAGAAGTTGAGGGTTCAGAGGAAACTTTAGAAAGCTTCTCCTTATTCAAGCCCTTGCCTTCTGGAGAGGGTTTAATGTGTTTCCTGCCCTCTCAAGAGCCTTTCTCCTCAGAATTGGACCTTTTACGAGGTGTAGACCATCCATCATTGTCCTCTTCTGACGATTTGTGGTGCTTAGTGGATTGTAACCACAAAAGCAACCTCCCTTCTCTGTCTCTCAAGATCTTAGAAGAGAAAGTGCGACAGATTTTGCACTGTTTTACCTCATGGGCTGGATGAAGGCAGTAGATGCAGTCCTTGTGAGGATCATGAACCCTTTTCTTGCCACAGGTATTGCAGGGCCTAAAGAGTCCTATCTTATCAGACATAATAAACAGAATTTTGAAGAAAAAAACATGAAAGGTTAGAGAAAACAGAGTAGAACTCAGGGAGACTCCCTTCACACACGACGTGCGGTGAAAATCTGAGGAAAACTGCCTCTGCTGGGAAGGTTCTAGAGTCGTGGTACTCATAGTACAGCCCAGCAGGCTCTCCTTGGCGGCCCATGGACTTTGCAGGTAATGTACCTATGGCCCCCCAGCTTTTCACGATTTCACCACAAAATTAGGACGGTGCAGTTTTGAAACCGTCCAGCCTTCCCAAGGCTGGACGTTTTCAAAATTGCACCCAATATTACGAGTGACAGAAGAGAGTGGAGAGAGAGAGAGTGGAGAGGTAGAGAGAGAGGTAGAGAGAGAGTGGTAGTGAGAGAGAGGGAGTGAGAGAGAGAGAGTGAGACTGTGTGAGAGTGAGACAGAGAGAGAGACTGTGAGAGAGAGACTGTGTGAGAGACAGAGACTGAGAGAGAGAGAGACTGTGTGAGAGAGAGATTGAGAGACTGTGAGAGAATCTGTGTGAGCGAGAGATTGTGTGAGAGAGAGACTGTGTGAGAGAGACAGAGAAAGAGAGAGACAGAGAGACAGAGAGAGAGAGAGACTGAGATAGTGAGACAGACTGTGAGAGAGACAGTGTGAGAGAGACTGTGTGAGAGACTGAGAGAGTGAGACAGACTGTGAGAGAGACACTGTGTGAGAGAGACTGTGGGAGAGAGACTGCGTGTGAGAGAGAGAGACTGAGTGAGTGCCTCTGAGAAAGAGACTGTGAAAGACAGAGAGAGAGAGAGAGAGAGACAGAGAGAGACTGTGTGGGAAAGAGACTGTGTGAGAGAGACTGTGTGAGAGAGAGACTGAGAGGTAGACTGTGTGAGAGAGACTATGAGAGGGAGACTGTGAGATAGAGAGATGTAAGAAAGTGGCTCTGTATATACTGTACCCAAGTAGGTACAGGGTGTACAGAGTCCACAGTCCCCAGAGGTTTGGCAGAGGTTAAAGTTAGATATAACCTTACTCTCTAAAGTGGTAGCTTGGGCGAGCAGTAAGGCAGTATCAGAGGACAGTATAAAGCATTTGTTGCACACACTCAGTCAGCAAATGGTCTCTCACACACTCAAGTACTGAACTCTAGGCCAATTGTCTTGTATATAAAAATATATAGTAGTTTTATATTAGAACCACAAGTAGGTATCAAAATACTTTCTCAGAATTAGATGCTTTAGTTAAATACTTTCAATAAGCAATAGACTTTTAAATGCAATAGTTACAGTTGTCGCAATAGGCAACACAAGTTAAACACAATTATAACATTGAGCTCAATGGGGATTTTAAAGTAAACACAATATCAATTACTTTGCATAGGTTTTTCTTACTCAGGGCTGAATCCTGGATTCAGCCCTGGCGCATCTCCTGTAAACAGTTGAAAGAAATCGTTTTTGTTATACAGGCAATTTTTAAGGAATATTTGTATGTTTCAAAAATCAAAGGCAATGTTATCCTATGGAGGAAAGTTTGGTTATCGGAAAATCACAGTTGTAATTGCTTTGTAGGGTCAGTGCTAGGCACAAAGATCCAGCACTGAGATCTCTCCTGATAACAGGCGAGTAATTTCGTTTTCGTTGTTCGGCTGATTTTTTGTGAATATTTTAAAGTTTCAAAACTCAAGACTAAGAAGAATTTCCAAGTGAAACCAGTCAATGTTACCCTCTGGTGAAAATGTAGGTTATCGGCTTTCAGGTAAGTACTCGACTGGCAGAGTTAAGGTTATGGGCATAGACTCAGGGGTCTCCCAGGGTCAGGTAGGTACAGTTATTACACCCTCAGCGGTACTGGGGCAGCCGGGTGCAGAGAGAGTTAGGCCCAATGTTAGCCTATGGCGGGCAGGGGGCCTTTGGTTGGTGGCTGCTAGCAGGCAGGCCACGCGGCTGTGGGAGCTGGGCTCCTGGTCACTCACACAGGGCAAGTGGGGAAGTAAGATAGGATAGATGTTGCACTTCCAGGGGCACTCGGGCGGCTGAGTGCAGGGTGCTTTTGAGCCGTCGGGCCCTCAATGTCTTTCAATGGAGAAGCTGCAAGATGAACAAAGGCTGTAAGCTCAGGGACGGAAATTCTTCAGGTGCGACCACCACTTCGAGAGGTAAGTTGGGAAGCTGTAGGTTAGGTAGGCCCCCAGGAGTTGGGCACATAGGGCCGCAGGGCGCCGGGTACAGGTGTCTCTTTTGGCGTCGGGAAATCTTACCCTCTGTTGGTCGCGGTTGGAGTGGTCCCTGGTTGTGAGGCTGCAGGCGTCGTCAGGAGCGTCGAGGAGGGTTCTTGGGTGCTGGATTCTTGGTCACAGTCGCCGGGGGGACGTCCTCGTGGTCTTTGTTCACTCAGGCACCGGCCCGGCGGGTGCAGAGTGTGCTGGATTCGTGTTTTCTGGCTGGCACCAGGGATTGTTGCTTGTTTTGAGCAGAACCACTGCTCGTGGGAGTCCCAGTCTTTTAGATGAGCAAGGCAGTCAGGTCCTCCAGGGTTTTCGAGGTTGCTGACCACTGGTGATGCCGGGATTTAGCAGGAGCAGGTCGAGGGTCGACAGGCCAGTGGGGCTGGGGCTAAGTCAGTTGCTGTTGTCCTCTTGCACGGCAGGTCTTCTTTCTTCTTGTTCTTCTTGTTTCGGATTTGGGATCTGAGGAAGGAAGGTTCAGGGTGCCCCTAAATACTACATTTAGGGGTGTTACAGGTAGGTAGAGGTCTGGGACCAATGGGTCCCTTCCCTGGGGTGGGTAGACCCCCTAGCCTGCCACTCTCCAGCGGGAGGGGGCAGGAGCCTAGTCCTGATTGGGTAGGGCTCCCCATCCTCAAGATGGCGAGAGCCCGGAGATGTGCTTCACCTCGCCTTCCCCACCTGGGTGGGGTTGGCAGAGGCTGGCACACTCCCTTTCCTCACTTAGGTTTTCCAGCCGATCTTCCCGCCAGAGTGGGGGTCAGAACCGGTGGGGGCCAGTTGCTGAGTACAGCAAGTGGCCTGGAGAAGCTCACAAAGGCGGCATGCCTTTGAAGCTTCCCCTGCCCATCCTGGGGGAGGAGACCTAGCACCTCGCCCAGGATGTGCATTGTTGCAGACCCACGAGAGCGGATGGCTCTCTACCCAGGGGTCCAGCACCATGTCTGCTGGGTGGCAGCCTAGGCAGCGTCTCAGTCAGGACGCTGGTTGTTGGTTAGGTTCAGGGGCATCTCCAAGATGCCCTCTATCGGGAATTGTACATTAAATGCCATACTGGCATCAGTGTGGGTTTAATGTGCTGAGAAGTTTGATAACAAATTTCTCAGTCTTCAGTGTAGCCATGATGGTGCTGTGGAGTTCAAGATGACGACCTCCCAGCACCATATACTCTTAATGGCAGCACTGCACTTACAGTGCCCAGGAATGGACCTGGGTACTGTAGGGGTACAGGGCTCATGCACCTGTACCCTCACCACTGGCATAGGGCACCCAGCTAGAGGGGTGACTGAGGTATGCCAGGGCAGTGTGTGTGTGGGCAAAGCACACAGGGATGTGTGCCATGTCGACTCTCGGTTTTGTTCTGCACCAAGACACTCAGCCTGCAAGGGCAGTGTTTTTGCGTCAGGGTACAGGGCCTCTAAGGGTGGCACAATAAGTGCTGCAGCCCTTAGGGATCTTCTCTGGTCACAGGGCCCTGGGTACCTAGTGTACCATTTACCAGGGGCTGACATGTGGCCAGAGATGCCAATTGGGTTTAGGCTTCAATGCAGTTTTAGGGAAGGAACACACGCCCTGGGCACCTGATTGGCAGGAGCCCAGGGCACACTCAGTCAAAGTACATCAGCAATTCAGCAAAAAGTGGGGGCATACCGTGCAAGAAAGATGGCACTTTCTCACAAGAGAGTGAGACGGTGAGAGAGAGACAGAGAGAGACTGTGAGAGTGAGACGGTGAGAGAGAGACAGAGAGAGACTGTGAGAGTGAGACGGTGAGAGAGAGACAGAGAGAGACTGTGAGAGTGAGACGGTGAGAGAGAGACAGAGAGAGACTGTGAGAGTGAGACGGTGAGAGAGAGACAGAGAGAGACTGTGAGAGTGAGACGGTGAGAGAGAGACAGAGAGAGACGGTGAGAGAGAGAGAGAGTGAGACGGTGAGAGAGAGAGAGAGTGAGACGGTGAGAGAGAGAGAGAGTGAGACGGTGAGAGAGAGAGAGAGAGAGACAGAGAGAGAGAGAGAGACAGAGACTGTGAGAGAGAGAGACTGTGAGAGAGACTGAGAGAAACTGTGAAAGAGACTGTGAGAGAGAGAGACTGTGAGAGAGACTGAGAGAAACTGTGAAAGAGACTGTGAGAGAGAGAGACAGAGAGAGACTGTGAGAGAGACAGTGTCAGAGAGAAACTGAGAGAGAGACTGTGTGGGAGAGGGAGAGGGAGAGAGGGAGAGGGAGAGAGGGAGAGGGAGAGGGAGAGAGGGAGAGAGGGAGAGAGAGAGAGAGAGAGAGAGAGGGAGAGAGGGAGAGAGGGAGAGAGAGAGAGAGAGAGAGAGAGAGAGAGAGAGAGAGAGAGAGAGAGAGAGAGAGAGAGAGAGAGAGAGAGAGAGAGAGAGAGAGAGAGAGAGAGAGAGAGAGAGAGAGAGAGAGAGAGAGAGAGAGAGAGAGAGAGAGAGAGAGAGAGAGAGAGAGAGAGAGAGAGAGAGACTGACGTCAGTACTTTGTGAAGAACAAGTTACTTACCTTCGGTAACGCTTTTTCTGGTGGATACAGTATCTGCCTGTGGATTCCTCACCTTGTGAATATCCCTTGCGCCAGCAACATTCGGAAACTTTTGTAGCAGTCCACGCCGATGAGGCCGAAGACGACGTCACAGAGACACGGCTCCGCTCGCGACTCCGCTGACGTCACCGGCTCCATAAGAGGACCTCGTCGGCGTGATGACGTCAGTTCCGCCCCTTTTTTCCGTGCCCTCGAGGCACACGGACGGACTGACAGCAATATATATACACAGTATACACAGTACACAATATGCATATCAACACACTCAGTGTGGAAAATAAATAACAAAGCAGAAGAAATAACATAATGCCTTTGACAGTGATAAACACATTTGAAACCCATCAAAAGAATTACAGGCATAGAGTCACTGGTATAGAAGGATGGACAACGGGGAGGCGGGTGGGTCAGTGAGGAATCCACAGGCAGATACTGTATCCACCAGAAAAAGCGTTACCGAAGGTAAGTAACTTGTTCTTCTGATGGATACATCTGCCAGTGGATTCCTCACCTTGTGAATAGATTCCACAGCAGTCCCCACTCCCGGAGGAGGGTGTCCATCCCCCTATACCAGAAAGTCCTGAAGGACGGAACGAGCAAAGTGTCCGTCCCTCCTCACCTCGGTGTCCAAGCAATAATGTTTTGCGAAGGTATGGAGGGAGGCCCAAGTTGCCGCCCTACAAATGTCCTCCACAGGAACACCCCTAGATAAGGCAGATGTAGAAGACTTTGCCCTGGTAGAATGAGCCCTCGAACCCTCCGGAGGCTCCTTACCAGCTAGGGAGTAGCAGATCTTGATGCAAAGCACAATCCATCTTGAAAGGGTGCGCTTGTGCACCGCACAACCCTTTCTGCAGCCAGCAAAACCCACAAAGAGCTGGTCATCAATCCTGGAATCCCTTGTCCTGTCCAGGTAGAAGCTCACCGCCCTCTTAGGGTCCAAGCGGTGAAGTCTCTCCTCCTCCTTAGAAGGGTGTGGGGGAGGATAAAAGGAAGGAAGGGTAATGGACTGCCCCAGATGGAAGGGAGTTACCACCTTAGGCAAAAACGCAGCCCTGGTCCTGAGTACCATTCGTTCAGCATGAATGGTCAAGAATGGGGGTTTCGAACTTAGAGCTTGAAGCTCACTTACCCTCCTTGCCGAGGTGATTGCAACGAGGAATACCGTCTTAAAAGACAAGAGCCTCAGGGGACACTTGTGTAAGGGCTCGAAGGGAGAACCCATGAGATAGGTTAAGACAAGGTTCAAGTCCCATTGAGGCACAATAAAAGGAGTAGGAGGAAATTTATTTATGAGGCCCTTAAGAAACCTAAGTACAATAGGTGATTTAAACAATGACGGCTGATCCGGCAGGCATAGGAAGGCCGATAGAGCCGATAAATATCCTTTCACAGTAGCCACAGCAAAGCCTTGCTGAGCAAGTGAAAGGGCAAACTGTAAAATATTAGACAAACGAGCCTTTAAGGGATCAATGGACCTCTCTCCACACCAGAGAACAAATTTAGACCACCTATATGAGTAAATAGATTTGGTGGAGTGTCGCCTGGCCGATAAAATAACATCCACCACATCTGGCGGGAGAGAGAAAGAATTCAGATTGCCCCGTTCAATCTCCAGGCATGAAGGTGTAAGCTCTGGAGGTGGGGGTGTAGAACCTGCCCCTCCGACTGCGAGAGGAGGTCTGCCCTCAGAGGGAGACGGAGCGGAGGGCACGAGGAGAGGTGGAGAAGATCTGTGTACCACACCCTTCTTGGCCAATCCGGGGCGATCAATATAACTTGGGCCCGGTCTTGGCGAATCTTCCTCAGAACCCGAGGAATCAAGGGTATGGGAGGAAACGCGTAAAGGAGTCGTGAGCCCCAACTCAACTGAAACGCGTCCCCTAACGCTCCCTGCAACGGATACTGGAGACTGCAGAATGACGGGCAGTGCGCGTTCTCGTAAGTGGCAAACAGGTCCACCCGAGGAGTTCCCCACATCCGGAAGACATGACGAACCACCTCCGGATGGAGCCTCCACTCGTGGTCGGCGGAGAACTGTCGACTGAGACTGTCCGCACGCACGTTCAGAACTCCGGCCAGATGATTTGCCATCAGACAAATCCGATGGTCCTGAGCCCAGGACCATAGACTCAGGGCCTCTCTGCAGAGACAAAGAGACCCCACTCCTCCCTGTTTGTTTATATACCACATCGCGGTCATGTTGTCCGTCAGGACTTGAACAGACTGACCGCGAAGGGAAGGGAGAAAAGCCTTGAGCGCCAAACGTATCGCCCGTAACTCCAGAAGGTTGATGTGAAGCAACCTTTCCTCTGGAGACCAAAGACCCTTGATCTCCAGATCCCCCAGATGAGCACCCCACCCTAAGGTGGATGCATCCGTTATCACTGTTGCCACCGATGGAGGTATATGGAAGGGCTTTCCTTGGGACAGATTGCCCTCCACGCTCCACCAAAATAGATCCGCCGCAGCTTCTTTGGAGATCCTCACAGACTCCCTGAGATCCCCTTTGTGCTGATACCACTGCTTGCGGAGGCACCACTGGAGCGCCCTCATGTGCCAGCGTGCATGGTTGACCAACAGTATGCAGGAGGCGAACAGACCGAGCAGGCGAAGGACCTTCAGAACTGGAACAACCGCTCCGCTGTAAAACAAAGGAATCATTTCCTGATGCACCGGCCTACTCTCCCAAGCTACCCTTAGCTGGCTGGCCATGTCAAGAGAACTACTTCCCGTCGGCCCGGCTGGGCCCCTGGACCGCGTGCGACATCACAGAAGCCGAGGCGTTATTTACCGACAACCAGCTGGCGCCCTTTACTCACCTCACGGACTTGTATGGTCTGCCGCCGGGGCAGTTCCTACTCCACAGGCAGTTGATAGCACACTTCCAGCCCTATGCGGACCTCTCCAAAGGAGAGCCGGAGACACACCCGGTCATTCACACGATCCTCCACATGGGCTCCGGTCGCCACCTCGTCCGTTGGTTGTACAAGGCTATTAGACAACTTCTTAATCAACCATTGACCGCCCTTCGCTCCCAATGGGAGGAGGACATCGGAAGACAATTACATGATACAGAATGGGAGAAAGCCCTCGAGTTCCCCAAAAAAGTGTCCCGCAACGCGCGCTTCAAAAACGTCCAGTATAATATCTTACATAGGGCGTATCAAACCCCTGCACGTCTGCAACGTTTTTATCCGGATGTACCTATCTTGTGCCCCCGATGCCGATCCCCGGATGCCCGGCTCCAGCATATGTTCTGGAGCTGCCCGTCACTAGGTCAGTATTGGACGGCCGTCCTCACATCTATCACGGCGATAACTAAGCTCCCAGACCTACTCTCCTGGGAGGCGGTAGCCCTGGGACTGTTCCGTAAACCCAAGCCGCTCAAAGCCCACACCCGCTTTGCTTCCCTCACATTGTTGCTAGCTAAACGGGCCATTGCCATGAAATGGCAAGACCCCCAAGGGCCATCTAGAGAGGCATGGGCGGGGCGGTGAGGAAATGGGCAGCGGCGGAGGAGGAGGCAATTAGAGAGGAAGAAACCCGAGGGTGCAGAAAGTACCCACTTGCAATGGAATGGACTCAACTACTCTTTCAATTCACCCAAGCCTGGCCACCCACAGGGACACGCTTGGCGCCACCATCACCGCACACGCCCCCCCCCCCTTCAAATCCGGTCTCGGAGGGTAATAGTTCCCACGAACTCTGATACTTCTCCCACAATACCTAATAGCTTGCACTTATCCTCCGCACTGACCGGATGCGCCCCTAGCACTGGGGCAGAGTCTAGGCCCACCATAGTAGACGCAACGTGAACACATGGGCAACGACATCCCCGTTTTACCCCCCGACCTCCACCCCTGCTGCACATTCTAACACGGTCTGTCGCGACGTACATCCCCTAATACACACTTCAATGATGGTGGTTTCCCTTCCACAGTTCTTTCTCAGTTATATAATGGTTTTAAAAAGGAAAAAAAAAAACGAGATCTAAGTCACCTTGAGTTGTCACCGCTGCCCCCCACCCCTGACGCGGCCGGCCCCTCATGGGGTTGTAGGCGGCTTGCTGTGTATTCTACCTCCTCCCACATACCACCCAGCACTGGTACTTTAGCCCTGCCGGCCCGACGGGATGTAGGCAGTGGATGAGTTGTATGGCCCGCGATACTAATAAAGATCTTGTTTGTTTAAAAAAAAAAAAAAGGAGGAGGGAATGCTCGACACACAGTAGTGTCCAGTACCGCACCTATGAACAGGTTGCGCTGAGAGGGCACCAGGTGAGATTTGGGCACATTGATTGAAAAACCCAATCTGTACAACAGCCGAGTTGTATCCTGCAGATGACACAGCACCTTCTCCGACGACTCCGCCTTGATCAGCCAGTCGTCCAAATAAGGGAAAACCGAAATTCCCGATCTTCTGAGATGGGCTGCCACCACTGCCATCACCTTTGTGAAGACCCGAGGTGCCGAAGTAAGACCAAACGGGAGGACCGCAAACTGATAATGTTGCGACCCTACCGTGAAACGGAGATACTTCCTGTGCGACTTCAGAATGGGGATGTGAAAATACGCATCCTGCAAGTCGAGCGACACCATCCAGTCCTCCTGATTCAGCGCCTGAAGAACCTGAGCAAGGGTGAGCATCTTGAACTTTTCCTGTTTCAGGTAAAAGTTCAGGATTCGGAGGTCTAATATCGGACGCAATCTGCCGTCCTTTTTCGGGATCAGAAAATACCGGGAGTAGCATCCCTGACCCCTCTCCTGCTCCGGGACCACCTCTATCGCGCCTTTCTGAAACAACTTCAGGACTTCCTCCTGCAGGAGAAGACGGTGGTCCTCCGAACAAACCCCTTGGCAAGGAGGGTAATTTGGAGGGAATTCCCGAAAGGGAAGGGCGTACCCATTTTCTACAAGATCTAGAACCCAGAGATCTGTAGTTACAGATTCCCAATCTTGTAGAAAATGGGTAAGCCGGCCCCCCACAGGACTAACATGATCCGGAATGTCGGATCTAGGGCTGTTTTGCGGTGGTGGGAGGGGCTGAGGAAGAGGAAGAGGAGGAGGAGAGCTGACGAGAGCCACGTGTGCGACCCCGGATTCTTCCTCTGTATCCTCTGGACGAGGAACTTTGCTGCTGCTGCTGCTGCTGCTGAGTCTGCCTATAGGTACGAAAGGATGTTCTTCCAAAACCTCTGTACCTCTTAAAAGACCCTCTCGACTGAGACTGGAGTCCCAAAGATTTAGCAGTTGCCTTGCTCTCCTTGAATCTTTCCAGAGCAGCATCTGCTTTTTTTCCAAATAGGCCAGACCCATCAAACGGTAGATCCAATAGGGTAGACTGTACATCCTGAGAGAACTCCGACGTTCTCAACCAAGCACTTCTCCTAGTTGCAACAGACGACCCCATGATCCTTGCAACAGAATCTGCAGTGTCCAGCCCACTTTGGATCACTTGCCGCGCAGCCGCCTGAGCATCAGCCAAGATGTCGTTAAATCCAGATCTATCGTCCTCAGGCAATTTCGGCGCCAGTTTCTTAGCCGAGTCCATCAGCGCGTGAACATAGCGTCCCAAGAGACATGTGGCGTTAGTCGACTTCAAAGCCATGCTGGCTGATGAAAACACCTTCTTTGCCGATTGATCTAGCCTTTTTGCCTCTCTGTCCCCAGGGACCTGTGGAAAAGCCCCCTTAGACTTTCCAGAACAAGCCGCTTGAATCACCAGACTCTCAGGTGACGGATGGGACGACAAAAATTCAGGATCTCCTGGGGCCACTCTGTATCTCCTTGCGATCGTCTTTGAGACCGCAGGAGCAGAAAAAGGTTTGCGCCACACCTCCAATACAGGCTCCACAATGGCCTCATTAAAGGGAAGCAGAGGCTCTGATACCGTCGTTGGAGAATGCAGCACTTCAGTCAAAATGTTTGACTTAAACTCTGTTGTAGGAAGCTGGAGATCAAGCAACTCCGCAGCTCTCCTTATGACTGCATGGTAGGGTGCGACATCCTTGGATGGCTCATCAGATGGCGGAGTAATCTCCCACTCAGGAGAAAGGTCCAAGCCACTATCTTCCTTAAGCTCATCAAAAACCTCATCCGACTCTACCAATTCTCCATCCTCCGCCTCCTCTTGAAGGTATCTCTGCTCCTCAATAATCCTCTGAGTCTCCCTCCTGGAGCGAATTCGAATCCTCGGCGTCGGCGGCGCCGTAATCGACTCCAACGGCGCCGGTGCCAGTGGAGCCATCGGCGTCGAACGTGGATCCAGCGGAGCCATCGGCGTCGAACGAGGTCGAGCCGGAGCCGGCGAGGATGGAAGCGGCGTCGACGTTCTCGGAGCCGGAGGATTCCAAGACGGCGTCGCTGGATAAAATGGGTAGAAAGGAGCCTGAGGATACACTTGCGGCACCCCCAAGTTAAAGGCCAAAGGACCCATCGGACCCGTAGGTGCACCAGGGGCATACATGGCACGAGCAAATACCCCATACATCGCATTTAAGTAATGCGAAGGGTCCTGACCTGGCCCAGGAAAGGCAGGATACTGGTCAGGCCCCACCGGACTCGGGCCAACCGGCGCCGACGGTGGATTCAACAGCGTCGCAGGCTCACCCGGGACTTGAAGCTCTTCCGGGGCCGGAGATGAAGCCGGAGCCGGAGCCGGGGATGAAACCGGCGTCGGAGTCCGGACCGGAACTGGCGAAGCCGGAGACAAAGGGACCACTGGAGATGAAGGACCAGCTGGTGAACCCGGCACAGGAGAAGGAGAGGCGGAGTCCCTTCGACGCCGATCAGGTGACTTCGGCTTCGGCGCCGTACTCTTGTCAGAATGACGCCGAGAGGAATGCCTTCTCTTTTTCTTGTGCTTCTTAGCTCTCGAAGCATGCCCCGACGTCGACCTCGATGCCGACCTCGACTTCGAACGAGACCTCGATCTCGTTTTCCTCCTCCCTCTCTTCTCCTTCTTCATCTTGGCAATAAAAAGTTTTGCCTCCCGTTCTTTCAGAGCCTTTGAGCTCATTTTACGGCAGCTGGTACAGCCATCCACATCGTGGTCCGAGGATAAACACCACACACAGTCCTCATGTGGGTCAGTGATGGACATATGCTTGCCACACTCCCGGCAAGGCTTAAATCCAGACTTCCTCGATGACATCTTCAAAGAAGACAGGAAACAGCAATGAAAATACACAAAGTATCCACGACGCTAACAACAGCGATTCCCGAAATCCGTTGGCTTCGACGGCGCGGAAAAAAGGGAACTGACGTCATCACGCCGACGAGGTCCTCTTATGGAGCCGGTGACGTCAGCGGAGTCGCGAGCGGAGCCGTGTCTCTGTGACGTCGTCTTCGGCCTCATCGGCGTGGACTGCTACAAAAGTTTCCGAATGTTGCTGGCGCAAGGGATATTCACAAGGTGAGGAATCCACTGGCAGATGTATTCATCAGAAGTCAGTACTTTGTGCCAGAGGGAGGAAACAGCTAAAGATTACTGTAGGGAAGAAGCAAGGGAAAGAGCATGAGCTAGAAAAGGGCAAAGCTAAATAAAGAGAGAAATACAGGGGAAAGAGCAGGACATGGACTTCCCTGGAGTGGTAAACACAAATGGTAAAGAAATAAAACAAAAGTTGTTCGCTGATATCAGCATTTCAAGGAAACAATTCATTCAATCAGAGTAAAGCCAAATTCCTTTAGGAGTGGGACCAGCACAAGAATAGAGAGAAAAGACATAAAATCAGGATCTGCAAATGGAATGGACAAAAAGCTGTGCAATCATGATCAGGGGCTGAACCAAAGCCCACTCTTTGTAATATTGCCTGCAAAGCTGTGAAAGAGTTTTGAAGCAGTCTATATAGTGAGCCCACAAAAATGATCAGAACAGTCAGCTACACTGATAGTGCCTACGGGTAGTAGATCCTGGGTGTGTGAAGGCAGTGTGGTAGCGTGGATATGAAGATGTCTGCCTTGTAGGATGCTATGGCACCGGAACTGCAGCCAACAAAAAGGTCACCTGTCATTTTGCTAATTTCTAAAAACCTAAAGCACAAAATACTTCAATGCATGCTAACAATTATTTGTTATGTATTTAAAGCTATTCTTATATGATAGCATGTCCCAAATAAAGATACAGTATGTAACATTAATATTTGACATACATCATTACTATTGACAAAAAGAAACCCTTACACATATCTGGGGGAAAGGATGGAGTAAACAGAGAAAGAAGGGATGGTCTTCATCACCATGGCAGTTTGTCGTATTTGTATTGCTTCAGCATGGCTAGATCCCTCGTCCTTCCAGAAACGGCAAGGGCGTTTCTTAGAGTCTGCACTATAAAAGCGTAAAGGGAGGAAGGCCAGGCAGAAGGGGAAGAAAATCTGGGGGCCCTCTCAGACTGTCCTCAGCGGTCATGGAGTTTGCTCCAGGAAAAAAAAGTAAACTCTTGGAGTCCTCTTGACTTTCTTCAGTTTTTGGTCCTTGCCTTTCCGCCATTCCGTTAGCAAGACATTGCAGGCTATTACGGGGTAAAGGGTTGGCCAAAAGTAACCATGTGATTGAATGGGGGTCAGAGTGTGTATGAAGCTGTGCCATGCCTCTTAAGATTGCTATTGTCTGCTAATAAAAATGTATTATCAAAATGTGCTCTTTGTACTAACATCTGCTTCTGAATTACAGCATTCTGTAATAATGTTTTAATTTTTTTTACTCTAGCCCTGCCCCCCACTGACCCCGCCACCACTGACCCCACACCTACCAGTGCGGCCCTCGGCCACAAACCACACTGTAGTTTTGGCCCCGACAAAAGGTTTATGAGTACCCATGTTCTAGAGGGTGCTAACTGCTGATTGGCTGCATTCAGCTTTTGGTCCTTTTTTGAAAAAGGACTAACTATATTAGCATGGCTCAGGGCCATTGTAGCCTATGGCATTTCTGGAATACTGCTTGTTTATTATACCGTGGGATTCCCATCTCGACAACGGGGAATGATTCAGGCATGTGAATCAATGAAAGATACCCCAATACTGGAGAACCCAACCCAGAGATCTTGAGCAATAGGGCAACCCATTACACAGAGATGGGGTAATTCCAAAGTCCCCGGGCCTCCTCCTTTCTCAAGCAGGGCTCTCAGTTTCAGCCCAAGCTTGAACTGAGAGTCACTATGCCAACAGTGCAGGAGGCTCCGGTCCCCTGCAGCGAAGTGTGATGATGCGCTTGGCCAAAACCAAGGTGATGTCCAGGAAGCGCACTTTCGAGGTCTATTTCACACAGAGTGCGAGCAGCGGCCCAGGGCGCGAGCATCCAAGGTTTGGAAAGAGCAGACTCAGTCAGCTGTGCGAGCTGCTTAGTAACTGCAACACAATACTGAGACGGCACGCATGCACACAGCATGCGGTGTAAATCTTCATCAAGGACTTGACATCGGGGGCAGGCAGCATTTGCCCAAGAGAAATCTTTATGGGGTCAGGTAAGCTCTGTGTAATATAAAGAACTGTATGAGTTTTAACCTAGTGTTTCTGGAGACCTTAGCAGGATAAGTTAGCACCCTATCTCACTCTTTTCAGTGAGGGGTCATCATATATACGCCTTTCATCTCTGGGGATTAACCAAAGATGTCTGGTTGTACTCCCAGAGGGCCCCTAACAATCAGCTGACAAGACAGCGGCGACCTCCTATGGTATGAAGGATTTATATAGGAGCATGAGGTGGATTCCCAGTTGCTCGCAGGGTGTGGACCAAAGGTGATATGTTAAGAATGTTTCTCGAGGGATAGTACACTGTTCAACAAGTTAGTTAAAGAGCATTTGGGAACTGTCCTCATAAATGTTGCCCACTGTTCCCACACAGCCTGCCATCCCTCCAGAGCCGAGGCTGACAATGAACTCCTAGGTACACAGAGAGCCCAGCAATGGTTTTGACAAAGCATAAGGAGAGCTGAGGCAGTGATGGGTATATGCCTTCGAAATCACTGAAATACCATGCAGAGGAGACAAGGGGTAGCAGGAGCCCTAGTCTGTGTGAAGTGGAATAGGTGCAACAACTGGCCCAGTCACCAAGGGGAAAGGGTCGAGGCAGAACTGTCCAAGTGGCGTTCCGCAAACTAGCGGATAACCAATTGTCGCTGAGATGTCAGTGATGCTCGTAGTCAGGGGACACAATGACCAATTCTTATGGATTATTTGTTTTATTTTCAAACTGAATGTGGCGACACACACCTACCGATTGTTGATCTTCTTGTGTGGCTGAGGTAAACTTTCTCTTGGAGTTTCACACGCCCTCTTAAGAGATCTTTGTAATGATCTTTTGGGATAGTTAAGGTTTTGCAATTTTTCTATCAGAAAATGAGCATTTGTAAAGTAGTCTTTTCTCCTCTTACAGTTCCTTCTGATTTGCATAACTTGTCTTTATCGAAGACTGTCTTTCAAACTTCTCTGTGGAAAACTGAAATAATTTAAGAAGTAGTTTTTGCCAGTTTATTTTGTAATATGCAAATGTATCCATTCATGTGTTTAATCATCACATCAAGGAAATTGTTCTCTACTCAGCTCTGGCACAATGAAAATGTTCTATTGGGTGATCTGTTGGTAATTGTGAAAGGTGCACGAATCCACACTGCCCCCTTTCCAGATCATCAAGACATCATATTGATCTCTACCATTTGGAGATGCTTTCCTGAAAACTCTTAGCTGCATAACCCAATTTTTCTTAATTTCAGCATAAATACTATTGCCAGTGTTGGGGCTAAATATCAGCCCATAGCTGTTTAATATAAAATGTGTGATTGAATTTGATGGAATTCTTCGACCCCAACAATTTGTCAAGTAAAATTATAAACTCTGTTGGGACAGACTGTGGTCTTTGCCTTGTGTCTAGGAACCATTCAAAAACCTCAAGAGCATCTCATCCTCCTGGGGGATGTTGATATATACACTATCCACATCCATTGTAACCTGAATTTCCTCCTGTCATTGTAATCAAGGTCCCCAATCTGATTAATAATATCCATTGTTCTTATTGCGCTTTGAATTACAAGAACTTCTGTAATAAAAGGTTCTGGGAAAATTTCAAGATACTTAGCAAAAGGCTCAAAAGTGAACCGGACTCTTGAAACAATAGGTACTCATGGGAGAACTGGACTACGAATTTTCAGTTATTATATAGAACCAGAGTCCTAGCGTTCTTGTACAAGTATGCCAATTTGTTTTAGTCAACCAACAAAAGACAAGCCTTTCTCAAAAACACTCCTCTCAGAAAGGCTTATCTTTTGTTTCAACTAAACATGCTGAGTTCCCCAGGTGAGAATGGAACATATGCACTTCTTGAAAACAAAAACTCTTTCTGGACGGGAGCCAGTGGAGGTTACTGAGATGTGGGGTGATGTGGGTCCTTTTGGGCAGGGTAAGGATGAGTCTGGCTGCTAAGTTCAGTATCGTCTGTAATCTCTTCATGAGTTCGGCGGTGATTACTGCATACAATGCATTGCCATAGTACAACCGGCTGGTGACTAGGGCTTGAGTGATGAATTTCCTCGTACCAATGGGGGAAACATTTGAAGATTCTTCAGACAATGTGGTGTGTGTATAGAAGTAGGCAGAGGAGACTGCGTTGATCTGTCGCTTCATGGTGAGCTTGCTGTCCATGATGATGATACCGAGGTTTGGGGTGTGGTCTGTTGGTGTAGGAGTACGTCAGAGTTTGGCGGGCCAACGGATGTAGCTCCAAGGGAAGGTATTGTTGCCAAAGATCAACATAGTTCGGTCTTGTCAGTGTTGAGCTTAGACAATTGGTCTTCATCCAGTCAGTGACGTTCTTCATGCAGTTGTGGAAGGTGGTCTTCGTGGTAGTGGGGTCTTCTGAGACCGAGACAATGAACAGGGAGTCGGTGACGCAGGATATGATATTGAGGTCATGAGTTCTAACGATGTCAGCTGGAGGTTTCATGTAGGTGTTGAAGAGGATGGTGCTGAGGGATGCAGCAGATGGTGCTCTTGGGTCCTGAGGTGAAGGGAGGTAAGCTAATGTTTGTTCCGGGAGGAATGATGCTATCGATCTAAGGGCATCTTCCGGGATCCCGTTGTGGTGCAGTCTCTTCATGACAGTGTGGTAGGATACAGTGTTGGATGCTGCGGAGAGGTCGAGGGAGATCAGAACTGCCGATACTCCTCTGCTGAGGAGGGTGCAGATGTCACCCGTGGCTGTGATTAGGGCGGGCGCTGTGCTGTGGTTGGCGGGGAAACCAGATGGGTTGTTTCTCTCCAGGTATTCAGTGAGCTGCTGGTTGATGGTCTTCTCAAAGCCTTTAGCAGGAAAAGAGCAGCGAGATGGGGCAGTAGTTCTGGAGTTCGCTGGGGTCAGAGGAGGGTTTCTTGAGAAGAGGTCTGACTTCTGCGTGTTTCCAAGTGTAGGGAAAGGTGGCTGTGGCACTAGATGTGTTGAGGATGGTGGCAAGTTGGTGGCTGATATCCTTGCCTCCGAGGTTAAAGAGGTTGTGGGGTCAGGAGAATGTGGTAGCGCCTGGGTGGATGAAGTTCATGTCTGTGGTGTTCTGCTTAGTGAGCAGTTCCCAAGTGATGAGTGACTGATCAGGAAAGGTTTCCATCAAAGTGAGGAGGGTGTGGAGGTCAGTGGGTTGGGGCTTGAAGTTCTTGTAGATGGTGTATATCTTGCAGAGGAAGAAGTCGGCTAGGGCGTCACAGAGCTCCCGTGAAGGGGGGATTGTGTTCTCGGTGGTCGTTGGGCAGGAGAACTCTATGATGATTCTGAAGAGTTCCTTGGTATGGTTGGCGCTTGCTTCAATGTGGTTTGCCATAGTATCTTTTTTCGTGTCTGAGTCGCTGGTGTTATTGGTTGAGGGCTGACTTGAAATTGGCTTGGTCTGTGGTGTCTCCACTGGTGCGCCATCTTCTTTCCAGTTGTTTGCATCTGCGTTTCATAGTTCTGAGGTCTGGTGTGTACCAGCTGGTTTATTTGTTGGATCTGCAGGTCTTGGCTTGTTTGATGTGGGTGACTCTGTTGCTGGCGTGGGTGATCCAGGTGAAGTTCTGGATGGCTTGTTTCGGGTTGGTTGCGGGGTCGAGCTGGGTGGAGTTGAGGGCCTCCCACCATTGAGTCAGTGTTTCTTTATTCCAGCTGCAGAAGGGGGTGTTGGGGGGCTGGTGGTGGAGCATGATGATCCTGCGTTGGTGAAGTGGACGATGGAGTGGTCGGTCCAGGGGAGTTCTGTGGCATAGCTGTATTTGACTCTGTCGCTGGCCGTGAAAATCGGGTCCAGTGTGAGTGGTGGGGGACCTGCTGGGTCAGGCTGATGTTGCCCATGCGTTGCAGGAGGTTGGCAAAGTTTGTGTCTGTGTGGTCATCCAGGTGTAAGTTGAGGTCTCTGAGGACATGTAGTGCTTCGACTTGATGACTAGTGGGGCGATGAAGTTGGTGATGGCGTCACAGAAACCAGTGCGTGGTCTTTGAGGAATGTAAGAGAAAATGCCTCTGATGGTCGTTCTATCGTAGGTGTGGAGTTGGAAATTGAGGTGCTCTATGATCGGAGAGGTGTCGCCCTTGGTGGTGATGCAGCGGATTGTTTCTTTATGGATGATGGCAACACCTCCTCCAGGTTTGTTGGTGGGTCTCAATGTGTCATCTTTTTGTCGTTGGGCATTGCGGTGGTGATGTCGGGCAGAGGAGAGGTTAAGCCAGGTTTCTGTGATGAAAAAAGCGTCAGGAACGATGGGGAAGATGGTAGCCCAAACTTCGGTGCCATGTTTGCAGAGAGATCTGGCGTTGAGCAGGAGGCATTGGAGGGGGTTCGGGGTAGTTGCGGTCGGCGAAGTGGGAGTGTTGCGGTTTTCAGTGAAGGCGGGAGGTCCTGAATTGCAGGGAGAGAGACGGGGTGACAGCTGTTGCGGAATCCGGGATTCAAGGCTCGGAGCTCAGCTGCAGAGTACCTGTGGTCGGTCAGACAGCCAGGGTTCCATGGCGTGGTCTCCATTAAGTAGGTTCTGGGAGGGGGGGGGCAGGGCACTGGGTGCCAGAAAGCGGGAAGGAGAACAGGTGGGAAAAGCAAGTGGCTCCTGTTGGCAACTAAGGGAAAACAGATCTGAGCAGCAGAACTGGTAGCAATGCAAAGTACTGCCGCCGAAAACCCAGGACAATAGAGAAAACGTAGGCATAGTAAGGAGACCTGTTACGTGGAAGTTGGTCAGGGAAAGTGCCGGAAAGTGGACTTGTCTTTGTTACAGAGCCTTGGCAGAGGAGGGCAAAGTCCAAACTTAAAACATTATAGGATAGTGCTGACTTGTCAGGCAGTTGGGTATATCTTGTTGAATGTACCCTGGTAAGTGGAAATGGCTCTCTAGAATTTCGTCTACGGAAGAACTGAATCATCAAAACAAAGATAAGCTATTAGCTAAATTTAAACACAGAGCATACCCGGATGAGATCTGCAACTAGCCACGAAAGAGCTAATCAAAAGAACAGGATTGAACTACTGAACACCAACAAACCCATAGAAAAACTTCACGAATGAATGGTATTTGTGTCAAAATATTCGACTAAAAGCCAAAAAATCAAACAGACAGTCAAGAAATATTGGCCACTACTACAGGCAGGAACTGATTTTAATGGTATTTTCGAACATATTCCCATCTTTGCCTTTCAACGTACGGCTAATTTACAACAATTTGTTAAAACAAAAAACACCGGCCCAAAGCAGATGTATATGGGCACTACCCCATGTCTCAACTGTGGGAGTTGCAATAACATAATAAAGGGCACAACCTTGAGACATCTAACACAGGGCACTCCCATAAATCTGCATGTGACGGCAACCTGTGACACAAGTTTTGTCGTATACTTATTAAAATGCCCGTGCGGACTTACTTATGTGGGAAAAAATGAACGAAAAATTAAAATCCGTTTAACCGAACACAAAAGTAATATAAGGTGTAAAAAATCCCAAATCTTCGATAGCAATGCATTTCCAAGAGAAAAACCACAACATCAGCCAACTTCGCTATTTAAGTTTGGAACAAATACCGCTCAAAGAAGGCAGAGACAGTAAAAAATTTCTATTGCAACGTGAACTATTTTGGATATATAAATTGGATTCTTTACATCCGAAGGGGCTTAATGACCGTGTGGAATTTAGTTGTCACCTATGACTGCTTTATATTATATGTTTTCCAAGTGCTCTTTATTTGTATCATTGCTGTGCTAACATGTGCATATCCGGCTTATTTGCACCATCATGTTTCCGATTTCACCTTGATGCTGATCTTTGTTTATTTTGTTTTTTATTGTTCCAATATTGAGTGTGTTATCTCTTTCAGGGTTTATCAATTTCATATGTGACCAACTACAATTGTAGAAACACTCGTTTTGTTGCTCACCACAAGTTGGTTCATCTTCTACCTTTTAAAAAAAAAACTTTATTGATTTCATGTAATACACGTATCCACTGGGTTACTTAGAGTTCAATGTAATCAACCATGGAGTGCCACTAAGTTTTGGGAATCGTTCTCTGTATTGTCCGTTTACTGTGTTCATGATTTTCTTCACGGGCTCCACATACACTTCCGGGTCCTTTAGTATTTGTTCCGGAGCACCAGGCATGCAGCGCAATAGACGCGAGTACACGGAACACTTGTCGGGAGGCACAGGTAATGATCCTTGGGACCAAGCCATATTTCTCTTGCACAGTTTACTGTAACTATTGGGGCGACTTTCGTTTCACACTTTTATATCGTTGCACGCTGATACCGTGAATACACGCGCTACTTTTGATAAGTTTGATGTTATCACCCTTAGGGGCCAAGCCACACTTTGTTGGTATGTTTCGGTGTTCTTTCGGGGTAAGCTTTCGCGATAAACCATTAATGAATAACTTCATGCTGTTAGGCTTTTCTGACAAACTTTGGACTGCACACTGCTTTTTTAATTTCACATCACTTTGCACGGGACTCGACGGTCATTCACATTAACTGACACACCAAACTTTTTTTAAATACATTTGCACTTCGCATGCCTCTTTTATATTTGGTTACTTTAATTATCGGTAAAACATCTGGGAGCGTAGACCCTAAACAGCCCATAAGGCAATGTGTATTGTATTTAAAATGTTGCACACATACTTTTAAGTTTTACATGACCTGGTAGTGAAAAACTCACAAATTCGTTTTTCAGTACTGTAAGGCCTTCTTCTCCCATTGGATAATACAGGGTTACCTTATTGCATTTAATAAGCAATACATTTTGATTGGTAGCAGGTAAAATTGTCATGTTTGCGGTCAGATGAATTATAATTTAAAACCCTCTTTAATGGTAAAGTCACAATTTAAGTCACAATTCCTAAAATTACACTTTAATGGAAGTTCACAACAAAGAAGATGCCAACACTGACTATTTACACACACAGCTTTTATGAGCACTCTATTCAATAGTAGTGATCATCCAACATAATTTGTCAAATTACTTGTTTCA
Source organism: Triturus cristatus (assembly GCF_964204655.1). Classification (NCBI taxonomy): domain Eukaryota; kingdom Metazoa; phylum Chordata; class Amphibia; order Caudata; family Salamandridae; genus Triturus; species Triturus cristatus. The sequence goes on from NC_140590.1 coordinate 984,684,023, forward strand.
ATTCAAAACATTTTTTTGTCATATGCAAAAGATTAATACGGCCAAGTCATACATAAAAAATAAACACTACCACCCAACACATTAGGCTAGATCGTTACTAACAAAAATGGACAACCGTGAACACACAAATCAATTATAAACACTGCAAAAATTATTCCCCTTACAAAATTTAACACAATTGATATACAAATCATTACCACACAATGCAACTCTACACTCACAGTTCTGAACTATACTGGCCAATAATTGAGAACTTTTTAGTACATCTAGTATATTTACTAGTACTCCTGACTCAATGGGCAAAGCAACCTAGCGACCTACTGCTGTTGTAACCAGGGGTTTTATTTCTATAAATTCAATGTTTTTTTCCTTGTTATACTGCCTAATTTCTTTGCTTGTCGGTTGCGCTGTTGTCGACACGTTTTGAACCCATGACATAATTAGTGGGTTCTCGTCAGGACTCAGAACTAGTGAGCTCTGAAAACAAAAATACAATCACTATGTCACTATTTACAAAATTCCAGGTGGTTGTACCTTCAACCCTCCATTCATTTATTAATGAACAGTTATGAACCTCAGATTCAATGACTCCGTTTCTAGTGTACTCGGAAAAAAACCTTCACTTCTCAATCTCCAAATCTGAAAATAGTAAACATGAGTCCTGGTTGGTAGACAAATGCTAAAACGCAAATCCATATTTTCTCACAGCCACTGAGCTGAATCATTACTCACGTAGTAAACAAGGAACAATCCTTGTACAAGGCGTTTTGGACGGCGGCAGGTTCAACCATCTCTTCCGAAAATAGAGAATCGACCGTGTGTGAGCATATTGCACACCAGAATGCTTTAACCTATCACCAAACAATTTAACTACCGACGAGAGCACTCTACGTAAAATAATTTGTAAACAAACACATACCGCGCTATTCGTTCTAGTCTCGAACGTGCATGCCAGACTTCTGTCTCTCAAGTGCGGCTACTGCTCACATCTCTTCACTTATATTAGTATGTTCGACTCTGTAATAGTCTTCCGTGAGCTACGGTACCCTAGACACCCTCCTAAAGAGGAAACATTGTTCTATTACTCACAAATTAATTTAGACTATACAATGTGAAATCTGGCGTTATTCCATCAACTTTTCCTTAGCTCGGTCGATGATAGGACGCACACAACTTTCATATCCACAAGAACTGGCAGCGCTACCTTATAGTTCCTGATTCTGGAGGAAGTAGCTCCAAGCCTTCTGGGGGATGTAGTTCAGAAGTAATTCTACTCCTAGTATGGACTTCTTCAGAGTTAATTATGCATATACACCGTATAAAGAACCACTCTATAGCTCACGTTGTATAGGTAACAAATGCTGGCTTTCTGAGATTTCATTAAGCCCATAGGAGGCAGTATTGAAATGCAATATAAGAAACGCTTCTTTTTGACAGAGTTTTAAGTCCACATCTCCTCCACGGGGGTCTGATTTGATACACTCACAAATACCATTCATGTACCATGCAGGCTACATAAATAAACAAGCACAACATACATGCTACGATATGGGTAAGTGCATAGAAGCTGAGCTTTACACCAGTGGTCCAATATATAGGCCTCCACTCCAATGACAGATAAAAGGTCTTGTTACAGCTAAGGATTCACAAAATACGGTAAACTGCCACCACTGCTTTATGTACGAAACCCATGAGAGGGTCAGTAGTTTAATTTCTGTCAATGAGGTCATACTTGGTGCATCCCTTCGGGACACAATACAGGTGCACTACCTCAATCATGTTAAGGGACAGGCCTAGGTCTCTGTGCACACAGTATATCAGCATCAGGCCAGGGCAAAAAAAATAAAAAATAAATTAAAAAAAAGAAAAACACACAATACTAAGGAGTCTATTATGATGTAGGGCGGAGCGCCACTGCCCGCATGGAGGTGGCGATCCGCCCTACATCATACCTCCCCCGCCTTTCATTCCCCCCCCCCTCCATATTATGATGGCGGGGGGACCGCGGAAGACGGAAAGACCGTCCGCCACTTTTCCGCCCGGTCGACAGGTCAACGGGCGTAAAAGGGTTGCATATGGTGGCGATGTCTGCTAGACACCGCCAGCCATATTAGGATGTCAGCGGGAAGCAGCCTTTCCATGGAAAGGCATGTGGATTCCTGAGTTGGTGTTGAGGAGGTGTGGGGGCTACATGGGGTGTACCTATGGTACTCCCCTGCATTTGCATGGACGACGTTGCAGCCACTGCGCGGTGCCTGCCACGTTGTGCATGCAAATGCACACAGTGCAGCCACAGCACTGTGGCGAGCGGTGCTGTGAGCACCGACCACCACAATGCTGGGAATTGAGGATGCCACCGCCACGGTGGCGGTGGCATCCTAATTGCCGGTGCAGGACCGCCACACCACTGGCAGTCGGTCCCAGCACCGCTAGGGGGGCGGGCGGGCTTCCTAATCGGCCCCTAGATGTTCACAATTGTGTACTCAGGGGAGCACAACTGTATACACTGTGCAGGGTGCATTTCTGTTGAAAGAAAATCAAATAAAAATAATCCAAAACAATGGCATTACAAAGACAATTCTGTATGCAAGCATGATATCTATGTCTTATTACATGTATTGTAAATGTAAACTCTTGTTGCCTTGTCTATGTGTACGTTTGTGGTAAGCAATACTTCCATTTCCAAATAGCAAAGGCTTATTTGTAAAATAAAAGATGTCAAACCTTTAGAAAGTTGATTTCTCGCAAAGCAATTTTGTTGACAGTTTTTTCTGGCTTCTCATAGAATTTCTTAACTGCTACAATCTGTCCATTTCCCTTGTGCTTACACTTTATTACAACACCATAGCTTCCTTCTCCCACCGGCCCAAGGTCTTCGTACATCTCCATCTTTGATGTGGGTGTCTATTGAAAAAAACAGCATTGATAATAAACATACTGCAGCTAACATTAGTGAGGACGTTTACATTTCAGAAAAAAGTACATCATTTCAATGCATCTCATTTTTGGCACATAGGACAGAGAAAATACAGAGTGGGTTTTGGGTTAGACAGGAATAGGCTTGTATGAATGAGACCTTTTATGACATTTTTCTTTGAAGTGTCTTTATCAATTTACAATAGGCCACATGCATATCGACCAGAATGAAGTAGTGATTGCAAAAAGAGCTCATCTGACACAGTGGCCTCTACTTACGATATCAAAAAGAATGTATGTTCAATGCCAGAAAACACTAAGTATCACTGATTGGTAATATCTATAAATATTAGGGTATCTTCATCTGTTTTTCTAGAACATATTAGAGGTGCATTAAGTCAGCAATAATGACAATCACCATCATAAGCCAGTATTGCCCTATTTAGCTCCTAAAAACAATCAAAAACTATTAGCCTTGCAAAAACATGTATGCAAACATGTTAAAGCAACGCCCTACGAAAAGCTCATTGAAGGTTTTTGTCATTGTGTTTTTTTGCTTTAATCAAAAGGTGAACTTTTCAAAGGCGTGGACTCTGTTTGTAATTCTCTGGTATCCTGAAAATGATTGGGCAGTGGTGTAAGTTTTAACTGGGGATGGCTACTAGACCTCTAAAGTAGCTGAGGGTACCGCAGTCTGTTGCAACAAAGACTTGTGTCTACCTCAAGAGGGACATCTAGAAACAGTGTATGGTACTGCACATTTGTAAACAAATCTTCAAGTACTTCTGCTTGACCCAAGAGCGTCACCTGGTAACAGCTTATAGTACTACAGCTTTATGAAAGAATCTTCAACGATATGTATGCCTGACTTGAGAGAAGCATATAATAAAAAGCTGAAGTACTGCACTTTGGTTAAAAAACCTTGCATATTTAAAAAACAAAATGAGTAGTGTGGTTATTGTCATGTGCCCAGCCTCGCCCGCTGAAAGCCTTGTGAAGCGGCTACCGCACACAGCCTTTTGGGTGAAGTCCGCTCTCCATCTCCGTGAGATGCGTGAGATATGGAGGACCTCCAGGGCGCACTCGGTTTCCCGGCCTCCCTTGGGACGCGCAGGCAGGAAGTGACGTGGAGCGGGTCCGCCCGGCTAAGTAAGCCCAGAGAAACCGACGGAACAGGGCAGATTATCCTGACTCGTGCAGACAGAGGACGCTTGCAACTCGCTGGCTGCCACAGACAACTTCGGTGGGGTAAGGGTGTCGGTGACACCGCCTAGAGTCAATACTTTGTGATATCTACAAGGCTTTGTTGGCTCACGCCTCTGTTTGTTTCTCAGAGTCTTGGATGCAGAAGTCAATAACACTGCCTAGAGTCAAACCAACCTTTTGCTATTTAGTTAAACGGCGTTGCGACTCACGCCGCTCTGGTCATTCCTCAGTTCTAAAGACGCGGAAGTCGGAGCGCTAGGTGGCGCCTGACCGGCATGGCCGCCTTTCACTGAGGCTCCCGGCATCGGTCCCCGCAAATCCGGCTTCCTCCTTTCCTGGACTGCCCTGGCCGGCTCCCTCGGAGTGCGGGGGTCCGTGAAGCTGCCCTGCCGCCCCGTACCGAATCTGGGGGCGCTGCGGGCTCTGGGAGCCTCCCTAGCCGTCGCGGAGCCAGACCGACGGCGTGCAGTGGCGGCTGTGGATCCGCGGCGCGGCCACGCTGAAGAAATTTAGCCCGCGGCGCCCACGAGGGGAGCAGGCCTAAAATTGCTGGCTGAGGGCCGCGGTGGCCGCGGGGCTCCCGCGGGGGCTGCTGACACTGGCCCGGTGCTGCCCTGCTTTGCTGACGCCCTCCGGAGCCCCGGGGGTGCTGGATCGGACCCCCCCGCGTGACGCAGAGCGGCGAATCAGGCGGTGAGTGGGGCTGGCCGCGACCGCTGCATCGGGGCAACTGCGGGGTTGGCTGTCCGGGGGAGCCCCCCCCCATCGGGCCGTGTATCGGCGGCCGGGGGCCCCTGGCTCCCCCCCCTTCTCCATCCCCTCTCCTCCTGGTGGCGGCGCGGAACCGGCTCCATCGATCCCAGCCCGGCTGCAGACTCCGGGTGCGGGGGGGCCCTCGCGGATTCGGGCCGCATACCGGCGGTCGGAGGGGGTGTATGTGCTGTCCCCCCCCTCCTCTCCCCCCCCCCCCTCCATCGCTTGGAATCCCGGCTGCGGACCCTGACGAGTGACACTTTGCCCCTCCTGGGCACTGAGGGGAGACCCGGCTAACTGTTCCCTTGGAGACCTGGGCTGCGCCGGAGGTTGCGGCCCTGCGGCGGCCGGCTGGGGGGCCCGGGCGACGGCCGGGGGCCTGGCACTGAGACCTACATTGCTGGATCCCGCTTTGCTGAGCTGCCCGGCAGGGCTTGACCGCTGAGGCTGGTACTTCCAGGCCGTTCCCGGCCGGTGGCCCTCCCGGACGAGCCTCCTGTTTGTCCCGCGGCGGCCCAGCTGCCCGCTGCCGTCCCACGGGCCTGTCACCGGCTAGTTGCCCTCCTTCGCTGACGGACGGCCCAGAAATGGGTAAGGACAGAGCCGCCAAGCCGGTGTCCGGGGCCACCCAAACCAGGATGGACAAATTCACAACCTCCGACAAGGGGCCCGGCCCCACGGGCGAACAGGCCCCGGCCCCTGCTGCAGACCTGGCTGCCATCCTGCAGGCCATCAACTCGTCCCGCGCCTCGCTCGAGGGCATGGTGGGTGAGGTCAAAGTGGACGTTGCTCTTCTCCGGCAAGATCTGAGGAACGCCACCGCCCGCATTTCAGAAGCTGAGTCCCGACTATCCACGGCCGAGGACGACATCCGCCAGCTGCAAGACCAGGTTCGGGAGTTGACCACCCACTCCAAGGAGTTGCACCGCCGGGTCGAGGATGCGGAAAATCGCGCCCGACGCAGCAACCTGCGCTTGGTGGGTTTCCCGGAAGGAGTTGAATCGGGCCGGGCGGACGATTTCATGGAGCGCTGGTTCCGATCCTGGATGCCGGAGGACAGCCTATCGGCTTCGTTCGTGGTGGAGAGAGCCCACCGCTCCCTGGCCCCCAGGCCCCTAGGGGCTCCACCCCGGCCGTTCATCCTAAAGCTCTTGAACTTCCGTGACCGCGATGCCATTCTCCGTGAAGCCCGGCGCAGGGATGCCCTCCACTATCAGAACCACAAAATCATGGTCTTCCCGGACTACACTCGCGAAGTCCAGGAGCTGCGCCGCTCCTACATCGAAGTGAAACAAAAACTGCGCTCCCTGGGACTCCAATACCAGCTCCAATTCCCAGCCCGCCTCCGGGTCATCTTCCAGCAAAAGACTCTCTTCTTCGATACCCCGCGGGCGGCCTGGACCTGGTTGGCGGAGGAGCACCCCTTGCAGCATTCTGGGCGCGGATCGCCTCTGGGTCCTCGGGGGAGACGGGGGAGACCCCGGACATCGAAGACCCGTCGGCGGCATCGGACATTGCCCCGGGAGCGCACAACGGGGGAGGCGATCACCACGCGCTCTGGGGGCCGGCCAAGCCAGAGATCGAGAACCTCATCGGCCTCCTCAGCCGCGCACGCCAGTCCCGTGGCGGATGGGCAGCGGGCCGCGTCACCTCGGCCTACGGGCCCTGCAACCCACCCGGTTGAACTGGCGGACACTTCGGACCTCTCTCGCAGCCCTACCATCTGACTTTCTTTGCTTACCTTTGGGGTGGGAGGGGTGGGAAATGTTTGGGCGGGGGTGGAACGTCCCGCTGTCAGTGTTGCTCTAGGCCAGGGCAGGTAAATCAGGCTTCACTTTTGATGTATCAGGGGTCCACTAGCGCTCGAGCCCAAGCGTTTTAGTTTGGTGGTTCTTCCATTTGGTTCGGGCGACAGATGCTTCCGTTTTCGAAGTATAGGGCGGGGGGTGGGGGGTTGGGGTTGGTTTGGGGTTGCTTCTTCCTCGTTGGGGAGAATTTGTTGGTGGGGGGTGACTCCCCCTTATCTGTTGTGCTAAGGTATCATGTACTGTCTATCCCGCTCTCTCACCCGGCGCTCCGCTGTCCCTCCTCTCTGGGCACCTACTCGGACGCGCCTCCACTGGCTCATTCTTCTGTCCTTGATTATGGCTGACCCACCTGTCCCTAGGGCCGCCATGCGCATACTTTCCTGGAATGTCAATGGCCTCCTGGACCGTTTCAAACGCATGGCGGTCCTCAAATATGCACAACGGGCAGAGATCGATGTACTCCTCCTCCAGGAGACTCACTTGTTGGGTAACAACTGCCCCTTCCTTGGCCGTTACGGCTATGACAGGGTATGGCACTCAGGTTTTGCTCGGGGATCCCGGGGGGTGGCCATATTGCTTCGCAAGTCTTTTCCCTTTGTCCTGACTCGGGTGCATTTAGACCCACAGGGTATGCTACTGGTAGTGTGTGGCACTCTGGAGGGCCGACCCCTTACCCTGATGTCCCTCTACGCAGCACCGTCCCTCCTGCCGTCAGCCCTTTCCCACGCAGCGGATATCCTCCCGACACTTCCTGCAGGGGCCCTGATACTCGGCGGGGACTTTAACGCAGTCTACTCGCCCCATATGGACTCGACGGGTCCGGTCTCTTCGACCCGCGTCGCCCGCGCAAAACAACTCTCATCTTGGGCGGAATCCCAGGGCCTCTGCGATGTCTGGAGGATCTGGCACCCGCAGGAGCGCCAATACACCCACACGTCGGCGGCCCATCACTCCCACGCCCGGATCGACCTCATCTTTGTGCCCTCTACCGACTGCGTGGGGGTGCGGGACGCACGCATTCTTCCGAGGGGCCTTTCGGACCACTCGCCGGTGCTCCTCGCTCTCGGTCCCCCCCCCCTTTCTGCCCGTCCGATATGGCGTCTGAACGCTTGGTTCCTTCACGACAAGGCTTTTCGGAGGGCGGTCGGGGGCGAGATACTCGACTACTACTCTCATAATGAGGGCTCTGTCGTCTCCCCCGCTGTCCTCTGGGAGGCTGGCAAGGCGACCGTTCGGGGCGCCGCTAAAGGGCACCTGCAACGTCAACGACGGGCTCAATCCCAGAAGCTCGCGGACTGTGAGGCCCAGGCCTTAGAACTGGAGCGTAGTCTGGGTAACTTAGCCGATGCTGCACGGTCTCGTCGCTTGGCCTTCCTGCGGGAAGAGATTCGTCTGCACTCCCTGGAAGCGGCGAAGATCCTATGGCGCTCCTCGGTGGCCCGGGTGTACGGTTGGGGAGACAAAAACGGCACTCTTCTCCACCGCCTGGCGACTTATCCCCGGGCGGGCAGGATCATTCCAGCCATCGCGGACCCCGCGGGTGGAGTCCACACGGTCTCAGTGGCGATAGCCCAGGCATTCGCTGACTACTACTCCCGGCTGTACCGTCTCCGACCGCCCACGCTCTCCCTGAATGAGCTACTGGGAACAAACGGGGCGACACTTGCGCGGCTGCAGCCTGAAATTTCTGAGACCCTGGATTCGCCGATCGAGCTACAGGAGATTGAAGAAGCGATCGGCCGCCTGGCACCCGGGAAGACCCCGGGACCTGACGGGTTCCCCCAGGAATACTACGCTCACTACCGTGAGACATTGGCCCCGAGGCTTCGAGACCTCTTTGCGGCCGTGGTGGAGACGGGCTCGTTCCGGCCCGAAACGGATACAGCAACCATAGTTGTACTCCCCAAGACACAGCCTCCCTCGCGGTCCTGCTCCGGCTACCGGCCGATATCCCTTATTAACACAGAACTCAAAATCTATGCCACGGTCCTGGCGCAACGGTTACGCCCATCGCTCGCCTCCCTGGTCCATCCGGACCAATGTGGCTTTATGCCGGAGCGGGGGACCAGACACTGTCTACGGCGCCTCCACCTCGCGATGGCGCACCGCGGCCGCCTTTCCCCCTATCTGGCCCTCCTCTTGGTCGACTTTGAAAAAGCCTTTGATTCCGTGGGATGGGCGTACTTGGGTGAGGTCCTGGAGCGTATGGGCTTCGGCCCCCGGTTCCGAGCCATGGTAATGGTCCTCTATGCGCACCCGCGGGCCCGTGTGTTGGTCAATGGGGCACTTTCTCGCCCATTTCCCATAGGCCGGGGGACGCGCCAGGGTTGTCCGCTCTCGCCCCTCCTTTTCGCTCTGGCGATGGAACCCCTGGCGGTGCTGATTCGCGCGGATCCTGTTCTTCGAGGCTGGGAATGGCCGGATGTGGCCCCCGACAAAATCGCCCTATACGCGGACGACGTCCTCCTCTATCTCTCGGACCCGGCGACCTCGGGTCCCCGGGTCCGTCGGATCCTCCATCGATTTGGCCAAGCGTCGGGTCTTCACCTGAACCCCAAAAAATCCGTCCTAGTCCCGCTACACCCGTCGCGGGACTGCTTCGACTGGCAGTCGGACATCCCCCTCCGGAGACTCTCCTTTAAATACCTGGGGATTTGGGTCACCCTCCTTCCGGAACTATGCTGGGCCCTTAATGTGGCTCCGGTAGTCAACAAAACCAGGTCAGACATGCTCCGGTGGCAGTCCCTCCCATTGAATCCGCTAGGGAGAGTCGCTCTATACAAGATGATGATCCTCCCCAAATTTCTTTACATACTACAAAATACTCCATGCCCTTTTCCGCGCCCGTGGTTCCGAGACCTGGATAAAATGGTGACCAAATTCCTTTGGGGCGGCGGTAGGCCTCGGCTGGCCTTGGATCGATGCAGGGTCCCCTCCTATGATGGCGGTCTGAGCATGACCAATCTATATCTTTACTACCTGGCCACCCAGTTACTGGTGATCCATGACTGGTTCTCGGGAGGATGGGGCGACCCGGCTTACCGTCTCGAGGTGCAAGGCCTTGGGTTCTCCTCCATCCAAAACATGCTCTATGGCACAACGGTCCCCCTATCACTCCCCGACGTCGTGCGGGCTCCTTTCCTCGCGTGGCGCGCGGCACTGCGGCACACTAGATGGTCGGGGACGTCCACGCAACTCACTCCGCTTTGGCACGGGACCTGGCTGCGGGAGGTGGTGGGACTGGCGGGCTTTCGGCAGTGGGATCTTCTTGGTATCTCCTGTCTGGGCGACTTATGGCGTGGGAGCCGCATGTGTTCCTTCCAAGAGCTTCAGACCCGCTTCTCGCTGCGGCCCTCCCAATTCTACCGCTACCTTCAACTGCGCCACGCGGTCCGGGCTCACGTCCCTCTAGACTCCAGACTGCCTCCCCATAGCCCACCTGAAGCTCAGGTGATGTTGGGGTATCTGGGAAAGGGGGGTATATCCCGCATTTACAAATCCCTGATTAACAATTCCCCGGTGGACTGGAGCGGGCTCAAACAGCGATGGGAGGCCTGGGTGGGACCCCTGGACGAGGCGGACTGGAGGGACGCCCTTATGGGCCCTCGGTCGCTTACCACCTCCGCTAGGCTGCGGCTCATCCAAATCTACTACCTACACACCGCCTATCTGACCCCAGACCGCCTGTACCGGGCGGGTCTCCGCGTGGACGCCTCCTGCACCCGGTGTGGGGTGGCTCCGGCGGATTTTTTCCACATGGTGTGGTCTTGTTCCCGTCTACACGATTACTGGGCAGCGATTGAAACTGAGCTAGCGGAGGTCTTGGGTTGGGAGGTTCCCCATGAGCCTAGAATGGCCCTGCTGGGCATCATGGATGGGATCGACGGATCCCGTAACGAAAAGTACTTCCTCACCACTGCCCTTATGGTGGCTAAGAGAGACATAGCGGCAGTATGGTCACAACCGGACCCACCCAGAGTGGCTACCTGGAGTAGAGGGGTGGACTGGTGTGCGGCCCAGGAGCGGTCGTTGTGTGCTGCGCGAGGCTGCCCCAAAAAATTCCGCAGGATATGGGGGAAGTGGCTGGGGGGCATGATTTGAAGGGTGGGGGCGCGGGGGGTGGGGACGGAGGATGGGAGAGGGTGGGAGGGTCTTTGCAATGGTTTCTTGATGCTTATCCAAATGCAGTTACTGATACCTTGTTCAATGCACTGCTGTATCTTACTCTTGATACTGTCTTTTATGCCGCAAAACACAATAAAAATTTGTTTATCAAAAAAAAAAGACGAGGAAGTCAGTGACACCGCCAAGAGTCATTTTTGCTTTCCTTAGCATCTAAGCGCAGGAATTGTTTATTCAATTGCCTTGCCTCCGTGAGTGTCAGGAAGACACCGCCTAGAGTCATAGTCTAAGTAATGCTCAAACAAGAGCCGCGCTTTTCTTTACCAAAGCGGCCCTAGCATCCGCGGCACCTCCAGTGCCACAACAAACACTTATTGTACCTGGGACAGTAACAGTGCATATCTCTAGCAGGTGCATATCTATATCAGGTGGTATAACTGTTCCTCGCTATCTCAAAGCATGTCTACATGAAGACAGTTCTACAGCATTAAATGTTTTATGTGTGTATTGTTTCGTCTTAGCAGGGGAGTCAAGAGAGGTGCAGAGAATCAAATCGTAATCCCTTCTTCCCTTGTGAGGCCCACAGTCACACGTGTTATGGTGGGTGAGGTACACCTTGTAAAGGAGTTGTGTAATAACGACAAGGTAAATGAGTGTTACAGATAAATGTTCATTTGTTCACAGTTCTTTGCTGAGTATCACCAATGTATGGTACGAACAGACAGACCCCTGCCCCTGTAGCCATAGAAGGGTTGATGATGATACAATCGTCCTTCTAGTGGTAGCTGCCATCACAGAGTTCTTTTCCTTTACAGGTAGACACTGAGGTATTATAGCACGGAAGGCGCGAGATAAACTATTGAGGTGTCATCCTTATTTGTGCTTAATGATCCTTTTCTCTCCACAGATCTCCCTCCCCGCTGTTCCCTTCCTTTCCTTCCCCCGATTGACCCCCTCTAATGTCCGTGCTATCATAGCAACTCGGAGATTGAGGTTGTCAATAGGTGGACCCCAATTGAGCAACAAACCGATCCTGAGAGGCCTCCGAGGGCCCATGACAGTTATCCTCATTTCTGGTATTCAAAACATGGCCCAGAATAAAAACATGTTGCAAGTGTAAAACACAAGCAAAGGAAGGAAAAGGATAACACTTTACTTTATTTACACTAAATAGAAATATACATATAATTTTATTGATGTGTGTGCTCTGCGGCTCGCCTGGGCCGTGTTGAGGAACTGGAAATAGTGAGCGGAGGACGACGGTGAAGGGGACTTCTGCATGGCCAGAACAACCCCAATGAGTGGGTGGCTGTCCTGGTGGGTGCGAACGAGATCACTCATGGAGCGGGACCGGTGAGTAGCTGGCCTTGCTGTAGGAGGAGCCCACGGCACGGAAGTTAAGGTCAATCTGGAAATGTCTACCCCGTTCCTCTGTTGCCTCTGCTTTTCACACTATGTATTGAACCCTTGGCGTGCTAAGTGAGAATGAGAGCGGGTATCACTGGATTCCCAGATGTTATACGTCAGCCAGAAAAACAAGCATTGGAAATGCAATAGGTCTCGCATTTGCTTGACATAGATCTATTGGCGTTGTAAATGACGATGTCGTTTACCCATGTGTTATGAAGTGTAAGTACATGGTGTGTCATGGAATTATTTGGGTTGTATTGGAATTGCTAGTTGTGGAATTTTGTGGGGTGGAGTGGATTTGTGTAGTGGAATTATGTAGCATTGCGTGCATTGGAAATATGTGGAAAGTAATTATGTAGGATTGAGTGAAGTGGAATTGTGTGGAGTGGGGTTGTGTGTTATAGAATGTAATTAACTGGGGGTTAGGTCAGCCCCTATGTAGTACATAGTACATGTATAATGAATGCTTTGGCGAACCATTCGATGATATGCAGATTACTAGTGACATGGAACGACTGATCTAAGGAAATGACATACAATTATTTAATGCAAAAATACAAGTTTGACAACAAATCAAATAAATTCTACTATGAAACTGAAAAAACTAAACAGATATTATTTTAAATGTGCATTAGGAAAAAACATGGGCTTTCAGTTTTATCGTAAACTGTAAATACTGGCAAAATGTCCCGTAGTGAAGCTGCTGTGTCAGAAACGCAGTCTACCAGGGCTCTTTGTAAATGGAATACTAGTACTTTCAATTTCAGCTCCGAAATGTGTGATAATCATCAAAAACTGGTTGCTTTATATGCAACTCTCTTCCCATTCTTTAGGAGAAAGTGCTGAAATTGTACAAACAGCCAAATGTTTGGTTAATGAAGGCTCTTATACCACACTTGGGGGGCAATCTGTGGGGTGATTCCAAACACAGCTACAACATAGTGCTGCACAGGACCTACACAAAACTGCAAAGTACACAATGTATTTTGTCTTATTGGAGTGGATGGAGCTTAAGGTGGGAAGATGAGGGGGATTTATGACAAACGTGCGTGCGGCGGCCGGAGCCACAGAAAAGACAAGCATTTGCAATGCAATCGGTCTTGCATTGTGAAAGTTAGCACTATTGGCGTTGTAAATTATATTATTTTATACTTATGTTTATTGTTTGGAGTGGAGTGGATGTATGTTGGTTGTAGTGGAATAATGTAGTTTGAATTGGCATTCTTAGTTGTGGAATTGTGTGGTGTGTAGTGTATTTGTATTTTTTAATTATGCGGTAAAGTGAATAAATAATGGTGAAAGCTGCAGAGAACAGATAGAAAGTAAGATTGAGGTGGATTGGTAGTTTGTGTATGAACTCTGGATACAGTAGTAGAAAGAGTGTGTGAGAAAGAGAATGAAGGGGAGAAACGGTTATAGACGCATAAAGAGGCTGTGCTAGTTTACCTAGAAGACACAGAGAGAACAGTAGGATGGTGTGTGTTTGCGGTTTGGATTTTCTTTAAAGTTATGGTAAAGAAACTGCTGAAAGACCTGAAGTGAACCAATATAACTCATACTGCCTGTAATGCTCTAATGCGAGAATGCAGACAACACGATTTACGGATTCTGTTGGTTGCCATCAGCACGTGTGTTCCCTTGCAAATGTCACCCCTAAACATTGTTTTTAATACTCGGTATCCTTACCAATTTGTCTGTTTCCCCGATTATGATAACAAAATATTTAACTGCTTTTATACATTGGTGCGGAAAAGTTCATGAAACACTTAATAAGGCATGGTTGAAAATCTAGTACTGCAGAGTGAAAAAGATGTTTATAATAAGTGGTTATTCATTTTTTAAATGTAGTAGTCCTTAGCAACAGATTATTTTATATAGGCTCAACGCAAGCTCAAGTATTAAGTCTTGCTGAATATTTTGCTTAGTGCTATGCTGCTGTGCCACACCTTCATAGTGCTGTACTTTGTTGTAGATAGGTTTGTGATCTCTGTGACATGTGGAGAGCTCCCATCCTCCTCATTAGTGGCCTCATGTCCGTGAGACAGTGACGTCTGCTGTACTCTTCTTCTGTCACAGGTTAATAAAGTAAAGTTCTTCACACTGAGCTGCGCCCCCTGCTTACTCCCCCGGGTACAGTCACAGGACAGACCCACATGAGGACAGACAACCAGAGCTGTTATCTCACCGTGAGGCTTTTCTACCATCACCAGCCCATGGAGACCAGACAGGTAAAGCCAAACTCTGGTGCAAACTTCAAACATAGAAGAAGGACTAACACAAAGCAGTGACTAGACTGTGGGTACAAGGAAAGGAGAAAGCGCCCTTTCAGGAATACAGTAACAAAAAAGCTTCACATCACAAGCACCGCCCGCGACCTCCGGTTAAACACATGCAAATACTAACCTGCAGGGTTATGTGCAACCCAGACACTGCACACAGCATGTAAACATCACAGCAAATACTATGTACTGTAGTAATAAACTTGAATGGACGGATTGAAGTTGATTTGAGTTTAATGTAAATAAGCGACACGGCAGAGACAGCATAAACAATGGCAATACAGCTCCCAACTGTTCTCTGACTTGTTCAAAACCTAGAATGTCATGACAGTGCAGCCAGGTAACCATCATTAACATTCCACATGACAGAACCTAACATGCAGTACAACTTAACCAAAAGCCATTATAGGGTTACAAAACTGAAAAGTACAAATATATGAATATAACATATCCTCTCTTCTCAATAATGAAACAAAATAAAATGAAACAATAAACAGGGAAAAAAAAATAACAAAAAAAAGATAACTTTCATGAATCACAACTGATACCTTTTAGGAATGATTTTCAATCTAGTGCTCCTTCTAAGAGGAACTTAGAGATCATCAGTCTTGGGAGATGAAACCACATCTGAAGACGGCGGAACAACTCTTTTAACCTTAACGACTTTTCCCACGTTCCACCATTTGCCACCCTCAACCTGCACAGCATTTTTGCCAACACGGATAACTAGAACAGGTGGTCCGAACTTGCTCTCACCTTTCTTAACATGGATAGAAGATTTAACACAAACCAAATCCCCCACATGAACAACTACAATCTTTGCAGACTTCTTCTCGTCAAACCAGGTTTTTTGTTTAGATTGAGAGACAAAAACATTTTCCTTTACAACTTTCATAAGGCTATCAACATCAGGAACAGATTTAATCCACTTATTCATCCAAGCTGGTTTGAAACTAGTGTTCGCTTTTCTTCCCCTTAATAATTCAAATGGTGAAATCTTAGTTGTAGAGTGTGGAGTGGTCCTATAGAACCAGAGCATTCTATTAATAGCATTGACAACATCAGAGTTAGAATATTTTGCCCATCTGATACAATCTCCCACAACTCTATTCATGCGTTCCACAAGACCATTAGATTGTGGGTGGTATGAAGAACTTCTTACATGCTTTATGTTGCATGACTGCAAACATTTTTCAAACACGGTGCTGATAAATTGAGTGCCATTATC
The DNA here is from genome assembly GCF_964204655.1 of Triturus cristatus. Lineage (NCBI taxonomy): Eukaryota > Metazoa > Chordata > Amphibia > Caudata > Salamandridae > Triturus > Triturus cristatus. The sequence goes on from NC_140590.1 coordinate 984,699,745, forward strand.
AGTCACTAATGTTTCGGGAAAACCTTCCCGCATAAAAACATCCTTTAAAAAAAGATATCACACTTGAAGAAGAAATATCTTTAACAAACTTTAACTCAGGCCATTTTGAAGAGTAGTCAATTAAAACAAAAATAAAACGACATCCTCCTGGTAAGATTTCTAAAGGACCAATGATGTCCAGCCCCAACTTGGACCAAGGTATAGGAGGACATTCAATTGGGTGAAGAGGGGGAGTGACAACTTTCAACCCCTTGTCAGCACACCTGCAAATAGAGCATGCATCAACCACGTCACAAATTTCACTGTCCATAGAGGGCTACCAAAAACAATCACAAACTCTGCGTTTAGTAAGTGTCAAACCTAAATGTCCCTCATGGGCCTTAACAATGATGTTCTTTCTTAAACTGTGTGGAGGAATAAGTTTGTCAGCACTAACCAAAACACCTCCTTCCATTGAAATTTCAGATTCCACTTTCCAGAAAGGTTGCAAATAATGAGGCAAAACACGTTCTCTTGGCCATCCACCCCTCACATATTCACACACTTGTTGCAAGACTTCATCATGAGAAAGCGCATCTAACCAACTCTCTTCAGTGCCAAGACTGTGCTCAGACAAATCAATGGAAGCAATAAAGCAATCATCTGAATCATCTTCACTCTCATCCACAATTCAAGATTCTTTTCTATTGTCACCCGTGGGGAACCTAGATAAGAAATCAGCTCTGATATTTCTTCCCCCAGACACATGAACAACATCAAAACTGATACTGCATCAGACGACAGACCATCCTAATGATCCTCGGTGAGCAGCATCTACTCGTGCCCGCACTAAGTATATTAACAAGTGGTTTATGATCTGTCTTTAGCAAAAAATGTCTTTCCCAGACATAGGAGCGGAACTTTTCAATTGCCCACAAACAGGACAGTAACTCCTTTTCTATTACGGAATATTGAAGTTCCCCATCTCTGAGAACTCTAGACGCAAAAGCGACAGTATTTTCACCACTTGGGGAATCTTGCGTCAAAACACACCCCAAACCTACCTGACTAGCGTCAACAGTGATACAGGTGGCTAAAGAAGGATCGTATGGTTTAAGAGCATCGCTGTTAGCATGCTTCACTTTAACAGAATTTAAAGCTGCAGCACAATGATCTGACCAACAAAAAGAAACGCCCTTCCTAAGCAACGAACTAATAGGACATACAATAGAGGCATAATCTGGAATAAACTTAGAATAATATTCTAGTAATCCCAGTAAAGACTTGACACCTGTTTTGTCAACTGAAGCGGGAGCACCAATAATAGCATCTAGCAATCCTTGTCTAGGCCTAATCCCCTCTCCGGAAATGTGATGTCCTAAGTACTCAATTTAATTACTAAGAAATTAGCTTTTTTCTGGCTTCACAACTACCCCACGATCTTTGAAAATCTCAAAAACTTTCCTTAAAAGAAGATTATGTGATGCAATGTCTATAGTGTGAATAAGTACATTGTCTTGAAATACAAGAACGCCATCAATTCCCCCTAACATGCTTAGCATGACACGTTGGAAAACTGAAGCCGCCGAAGCAAGTCCTAACGGCATTCTGGTTCTAGCTCAATCTGATGGTAAGCAGTGGCTAAATCCAATTTTGAAAAATACAGAGGCCCTCTGACACTCGAAAATAGATCACAAATCTTTGGTAGTGGGTGAGAGTCTATCCAAATCTCTTTTATTGAGAGATCTCAAATCCACACAAACACGCAACTTCCCACATTTCTTGCGTGCCACAACAAGGGGAGAGATAAAATAAATAATTTATGAAACCACTACAGGTCGTGTGGGAGCATCTTGTTATTTTACGGTTGTTTTTCCCCTTCTCCCAGACCTAGAATTATGTTAAAGGGGGCACCTTAGCATAGATAGACAACAAGGGGAGAGAGCCACAAAGAGGACTCGGTTGGTTCAATCATACCTTGTTCACACAAAACTTTCAATTCACACTCAAGACCCTCTCGAACACTGAAAGGCACCCCCCTTAATTTGTGTTTTACAGGTGATGAACCTTCCTCGACAATGATTCTATGTTTAAACCCACGAATGGTTCCAAGTTCACGAGAAAAAACAGATGGAAAATGATCTTCCCACTTGACAAGCTCGTCCCCTTCAGAAATCACAAGCACCTGTTCAGCACGTCCCGGCTTGAGGATCATACCAAACAAGCCTTGGTGGTACCATCCCAAAATATATTCAAACCCTTTACGGCAACATAGATTTTACCAAAACATTTCCTGCCTTTAAAAATAAGATCATCTTCAAAGTATCCCATGAGGTCTATTTTCCGACCTTCATAGTAGACAGGTGAGCGGTCAGGAGGTAGAAGAGATGTGTCACCCCAAGTTTCCAAAAACAATTCTTTAGTTAACATAGTAATTCTTGCTCCTAAATCTACTAGCAGATTTAGAGGTGTACCTCCAATAAGAATCTCAGCAATGGGATCAATACATTCAATGGGGTCTTCAACATAGGAAACATGCTCAAACTTTTCTCTTACTACAGATACTATTTCAGAATCAGATTCATAATCTGACTCCAAAACACATGCAACAGATCTTTTCTGATCATTGAATTTTTTTTTTAAACAGACTTTCGCAAAGTGCCCTATTTTTTTACAGTAACTACAGACAACATTTGCACCAGGGCACTTAGCGCCCTTTTGATGTTGAAAGTTACCACATCTGTTGCACATTTGCGTAACATTTCGAGCAATAGCAGAAGATTTCCCTGAACTTGTGTTTCTAAATGTAGGGTTTTTGTTGGCTGACTTCCAAACTTCACTTTGTTTCTGTTTGGAGTTAGATGAAACTATATTAACAGAATCGACTTGTTTCTCCTTTAACTCTTTTAAAAACACGTGAAGTCTCAATGCTTTTCGCAATTTTTATCGTTTCATCCAAGTCAGGATTAGCGAGTGATAACAATTTCTGACATATTTGTTTGTCCCTGCAATGAAATCCAAATTGGTCTCTGATCAATTGATCATTGAATGTTTCAAATTGACAGTCAGATGCTAATTTTCGTAGGGCAGAGATACAAGTATCGATATCTTCTCCATCCCTTTGCTGTCTCTTGAACAATTTGTGTTGCAAAACCATCGAACTAGTTTGTTTGAGAAATCTTGTTTTCAGTTTCGTAATTGTATCTTGGTAAACATCAATATCATCTCCTGGAAGATGGACAACATCTGGAAGGTGCTTGTAAATGGACCTTCCTTCAAAACCGAAGGAGTGGAGGAGGAGAATTGTCTTACTTTCATTGCTGAACCTCGATGCACCAATGGCTCCAAGATAAGTTGGTTTGACGCGTTTCAAAACCTCCCATCTAACAGGAGGATCCCCAGCGGATTCAAGAAAGGACTGAGGTGGAGTTACGGATTGCATCTTCACAAGATTCTGTAATACCTAGAATGGGGAGTAAAGTTAAATAATATACACAACAACAAAACACTGTTATGATCTGCTATAATAAAGCACCTATACTAATGAACTTAAACAAAATATTTTTCAACAAGTAAATGGTTTAAAAAGTAAACAAATGGTGTGCAGAACACCGGGTACTCTTGAAAATGTTGAAGATGATTAACTTTATTTTAGTGTGCGAATCACTGTCGTGGTCCGCATGAATAATGTCTTAATGAAAGAAAATAAAGGAAAATTTTGATGGAGTTATTTAAGTGTGCGAATCACTGTGGTGGTCCGCTGGAAACAAGAGTAACAGACTCGTAGCAGGACTCTTTATTGGGTTAAACAGTAGCTTAACAGTTCGCCGTGCACGTTTTCATAAATGCACGATGTTGCTTGTTTGTACAAAACTCGGACACTAATCCGTGCAGCCAGCGTTGCGTTTCTAGGAAACGTGTGCTCAGCGCTCCGACACGCACAAATGCATCATAAAGGGGCCGATGCAAAGGTCAGGCAAACAGGCAGCATTGCGCGCATGCGCCAAAGTTGGAAGGCCACGGTTGAAATATAGGCCTCACTCCAGCTTGGCACGGCTGCGCGGAGCTGCTAGATGCTAAAAGACCACAGAATCAAAGTGTAACGTAGACTGGGTGAATACCGCTACAAAGGTAGGAACATATATAAGTTCCTTCTTCGTTTAATCGCAGTCTTTAGTATGTCCTTGAAATAAAATTATAGTATGCGGTAAAAGCGGTGTATAAAGGATACAGGAACAGTCTTACCACTTTTTTTGAGGATATGGGAACAATCTTTCCGCTTTTTGGTCTTCGAATTTTGAATGAAATAGCTTGAGCGCGGAGTTCAATCTGATCGTTGCGCTGAAATAGAGATGAACTTGACGCTGGGTTCGTTTCTTTAGCTGTGTAGCGTGAATCGTCGCCAATCAAATTGTAGTAATAAACTCGAATGGACGGATTGAGGTTCAGTTTAATGTAAATAAGCTACACAGCAGAGACAGCATAAACGTTGGCAATACAGCTGAGTCCCAACTGTTCTCTGACTTATTCAAATCCTAGAATGTCATGACAGTGCAGCCAGGCAATTAACATTCCACATGACAGAACCTAACATGCAGTACAACTTAACCAAAAGCCATTATAGGGTTACAAAACTGATAAGTACAAATATATGAATACAACAACATGTACCTACGTAAAACAAAGGCTACCAGATAACGCCAGGTCATCAGTGGCTCTATGTGGGCTTTCTTTAACAATATAATGCATTCTGGGAGTCATAGTATTGGTCCATTGCAGGTGAACAAATAGGGTAACACACCTGTAAGCAATGATTACTGCTTCAAGGAAGACAGCACAGGTGTGTTCATCAGCAGTATCACAAGAGGGCAAGAGCAGTATTTTAAGGGCCCTTTCTCAAAACTGGGACTTGAAGCTGATTTAGAGGAAAGTGTTGGACGCAAGGACAGACAGAAAGTGGGACTTTCATACGAAGTCTGGGACGTCTGGTCAACTAGAGTAAGGTACGTCCGGCCTAATCTTTCCTGAGCTTCTGAAACAGCTGACCTTGTGGGGACTATGTCTGGATACCTGCCTTGTGGGGACTAACCTTTCTCAATGGTCTTAAAATGTAATATGTACAGAAAATTGTCAAGAATGTTCTTTTATCCTTCTTCAAATGTGGAAACATAGCTTAATTTCAGAACATGCACAGTACCATCTATATGGGGACTTGAACACATGTTAATAACCTTGTGAGGACTTACTGCAAAAATGCAATTTGTGATTGAATACATTAATTACCAAATGGCTAAATGCTATTTTTCAGTGCTTTACCTATATTACCTGATGGTTTAGTTATGTCGGAATAGCCCCTTGTGTCCAAGGAGCATATAGAAAATGTATTTTGATGATAATGCATTTTTATCAGAAAACCATAACATAATGGGTGCATATAATTGGATTCACAGATATGTAGCCTGTTGCTGAGTGCTTTCAAACTTTAAGGGGTAAGGAAAAGACACACAGTAAAATTAATTTAGATGCTAAAGATTGTGAAATGTGGTCCAGTGGTAAAGCGAGGGTGAGATTACTGGGTTCTTTTACATCAACTTCACAACTAGGCATCATCTTTTTCATACGGCTGTGCAATATTAGACCCCAAAGACATGGCTATGATTATAGTAATATTCAAGTTCCCCCAGAGATAGTGTGTGATTACAGTGATGTTCAAGTCTTGCAGAGATAGTGTGTGATTTTATAGGTATGTTCAAGTACCCAAAGAGATGATGTGTGATTATAGTGACGTGCAAGTCCCCACAGAGATAGTGTGTGATTACAGTGATGTTCAAGTCAACACAGAGATAGTGTGTGATTTCAGTGATGTTCAAGTCTTGCAGAGATAGTGTGTGATTATAGGTACGTTCAAGTCCCCACAAAGATAGTGTGCGATTACAGTGATGTTCAAGGCCCTGCAGAGACAGTGAGTGATTACAGTGATGTTCAAGTCCCCACAGAGATAGTGTGTGATTACAGTGATGGTCAAGTACCCACTGCGATAGTGTGTGATTATAGTGATGTTCAAGCCCTCACAGAGATGGTGTGTGATTATAGGGATGTTCTAGTCCCTGCAGAGAGTGTGTGTGATTATAGTGATGTTCATGTCCCCACAGAGACAGTGTGTGATTATAGGGATATTCAAGTTACTGCAGTGATAGTGTTTGATTATAGTAATGTTCAAATCCTTGCAGAGATAGTGTGTGATTGAAGTGATGTTCAAGCCCCCGTAGAGTCAGAGTGTGATTATAGTGATGTTCAATTTCTCGCAGACATAATGTGTGATTATAGTGATGTTCAAGTCCCCACAGAGCTAGTTTGTGATTACAGTTATGTTCAAGTCCCCACAGAGATAGTGTGTGATTACAGTGATGGTCAAGTACCCACTGCGATAGTGTGTGATTATAGTGATGTTCAATTTCTCGCAGACATAATGTGTGATTATAGTGATGTTCAAGTCCCCACAGAGATAGTGTGTGATTATAGTGATGTACAAGTCCCCACAAAGAGGGTGCCCACAAATGTTAAGAGATTTGGATATTATACCCAGGAAAAATAATTGACAGAATAGATACAATGGGGTAGCTGAGAAAGCCAGAGTTAGATTTTCAGGTTCTATTTTCATCAAATTCACCAGTGGGCATTGTCTGCCTAATGTGAACTTGTAATGTTATTCATCTTAGAGATGACATGTGACTGTATTAATGTTCAAGAACTGGCAGACATAGTATGAGAGGGTACTCATGTTTGAGCCCCCAAAGATACAGTGTGTGATGATAGTCATGTTCAAGTACCCGTAGAGATAGGTGTGATTATAGTGTTTTTAACCCCCCCCCCAAAGTGATAGTGTGCAATGATGCTCATGTTCAACCCACAGTGATAGTAGGTGAATATAGCGATGCATTGGCCGGCACAGACATACTGTGTGATTATAGTAATTTCAAGTACTCTAAGAGATGGTGTGTGATTGCAGAAATGCCCAGGACTCCTCAGAGATAATGTTTGAGTACAGTCATATTCAAGTATCTATAGAGGTACTGTGTGACAGTACACAGGATAAAGTACCACCTGACGTACTTTATAAGGATACTGCACATCACCAAGGACTACTGTGATCACATAGAAGAATGAGGTTGAATGCAAAGTTCCTTTATAGGGTCATGGACCTGTAACATGCATTGCCATATCCTTAGAATGTATGCCAGGGGTACTTCATTTCTTATAATTCATGGTCTTACCATCCCCCTACCCACAAACCACTCAACTCCTTGGTGTGGTGCTCTTTCATATGAACAAGATAGGATGTTAGTTAACATAAACAATACAACTGAAATCTCTAGTGCAAAATTAACACACTAAACAGTTAGATAATTGTTGCAAAAAAGGTATGTGATCATCTTAATACAAGTCAGATTTAAATTAATGCTGTAGCTTAGAATTTGTAGAACCATTCTATATTTCCCATAATTACCTGAAGTGTGGAACAAATCGACATGTAGTCAAAAATATCTCCTTTCTGCTTATCAATTTTCATCTATAAAAAACAGAACAGAGGAAGAAAGTGCCAGGGTTCGTTTTTATTTTAGAGGGTAGCTTTAATTATGCTCTGTGATCTGCGTTTCTTCTCAGCTGCTGAATCTGACAGTAAGCATTGTGCTTACGTTGACTGTAATAAGTTATTACAGTTGAGCACCTACATTTATTACAAGCGAATAGGAATGTTACAAGTCACCTGTAATAAGGAAATTAGAGATGGGCTTTTAAAAAGGGATTGCAGGCTGTCATGCATTATAATCATAATACCCATGTTCACGACCACGTAGAGATAGTGTGTGATGAGAGTTATGATGAGGATCCTGCAGAGATGGTGTGCGATGATAGACATGATCAAGCCCCACAGAAAATTTGTGTGATAATTGTGATGCCCATGTTCTGACAAAGATAGTGTGTGATGATAGTTATGTTCAGGTCCCCTCCGAGATTGTGTGTGATTATCGTAATATCCAGGTCCCCACAATGATAGTGTGTGATGATAGTAATGTTCAAGTCCTCGCAAAGGTTTTGTGTGATTATAGTTATGCCCAGGTGTAGGAGAGTAGGGTCTGCTTTCTATGTTCACCCCCACTTTTTGCTTTTGCTTTACTGGTTTTCGACTTAGATGTGGCTGTGGGCCTGCTAATCAGACCCACAGCCCTGCTGTTCTCTCTCTAAATTAATACTATGCACTTTAGGTGCATAACCCATTTGGATAGGATCACCTTATTGGCCCCTGTACAGTGTACCTTAGGTACCCAGGGCATAGGTGTACCCTAGGCCTACCAGGGGCTGCAGCATGTATTATGCCACCCCCGGCCTGGCCTTCCATTGTGACACAACTGGCTGATCACTCAGCTGGGGCAAGGCCGTGTAATCGCCCCTTGCTTAGGTGTAGTATTCCTATACCTATCTTATATATAGACACATGTGTACCTATCAGCCACTCCTATGGCAGGCCTTAACAATCCTGGGGGCAGAGTGCTTGGTAACATGTGAGATGGTGCTCTAGCATGAGTTGAGCCTGTCTGCAGCTTTAGGAACCATGTCCTTATAGCTGTTCTATGATATAGCCTACCATATACTTCTAAAGTGCCTTATAATCTTAAACGGTTATGGTAACTATGGTTTGGCTTTATCAAAACATGTCGTGTAAGGTGTCTAACACTTTGGAATAATACCCCCATCCCATTTCTGGGGATGAGGATATTAACCCTCCCTTCTAGTGGGAGAAGACATGTTGAAACCTACTTACCCGGTTAAAGTTAACCAGAGCCCCAGCATAACAAAATGGATGCTGCTGCCACGACACAAGTCTGACCTCCTGCTGCTGGGAGTGATCCCGGCACGGGAGGCTTGGACAATAGGTTTCCTGCCTTGGGAGGTGCGAGCACCACCCCAGACAGGCCTTAGTGTATTGGGGCAGGGAGGGATGACAGAAACGAGACACTGCATGGGGCACACAAGATGTCCCATGCATAGTCCAGTTCAAACCGGTGCTGGGGCACACCAGCCCGAGTCCTGGCGCGAAACTGGACAAAGGGAAGGGGATGTAACCACCCCCCTACCAGGTCCCACCCATAAGGCGTGACCTAGCAGGCAACCCAGCCCCCCAGATTAGTATAAGAGTGGTAGCTGGGCCCCAAGAGATTAGATTATCCTGAACCTGCAACTTGAACAGAAACTCTGGACCTTCGACATTCGACGAAAGAAGACTGAAGAATCACCCTTGTGGCCAAGGAGTGGCTACCTTGTGCAAACAGGCACCATCAAGAGACTTACCCTTTGCTTAAGTTCTACGACGGACCGACTGCAGAGCCTGACCAGAGCCTTGACTTCCAGACTTCTCCGACCCTGATCCACATCCACAGCCGAGCTGAAATCAGTGGAGGCGACGAGAGACGTGGGACCGGCTACCTGGGAAAAGTGGCGAGTATCTTCCAGCGCAGCTTCTGAGGTACCCTCGAAGTTGTGCACCGGGGATTGAGAAGCCCCAACCCCAAGCACCATCTGCACCGAAGATCAGCCCCCCACACTCCACGAGTCCTGCGTGGGGCCCTTCTGCATTTTCCTACTTGCCGCGTCTGTCCGGTTGCTTGCCCGTTGGCTAGCGGCCTTTGCGACGACACACCTTTGAACTTCCACTGCTGGTTTGGCTCCTCCAGACTGGCACCCGCTCCTCTGCAAAAGAGAAGCACCCCAGACCTTCCTGGTCTGCAACAGAAGCAAGTCCTCCATTCTTCGTGGGTTCCGCTTGCCAAGGCTTGGTGAGTCCTAGTTCGACTTCGACGCCGCCGACAGCAAGTGCCTTCGTGGGACAGCTCGCCTCCTGGTCCTGGTCGTCCTCGACGTCTCCTGGTACCCGTGGCTGCTGCGACAAGCTTCACCTCTTCACCTGCAATCTCCCGACATCGCCTGGTTCCTTCCTGGTTCCACGTGGTCACTGGCTAGTGACCCTGACTCTGTCCCTTCTGCTTGCAGGTCTCCTTCTTTCTTGATCCCGGCCTTGGGATCCACCGGACACTATTCACTGACTGCCTGTCAGCAACTTTCCTTCAGGCATCCATAGAAGTCCACGACGAAACCCGACGCAAGTTCACACCTATGCACCCGCAGCCCGTGGGCTAGGTAACTTGGGTACTTCGGTGCTCACAAGGGTATTGACTATCCTAGGGTCTAGTTACCGCGTCTCGACTTTCTAGCTATACCAGAAGTGTCCTAAAACTGCTTATTTCAGAACTGTACTATTTCTATCGATTATACGCATTACGCGTGAGTGTTTCCACTCTGCACCTGAATCCCGTGGGCCTCCCACTTCCTAACCTTGTGTAGTGTAGTGTAGCCCCAGCGATTCCCTAGGCCTAGGCCTATCCTATTTCCGTGACAGTGGTCCTTATACCACTTCTTTAGTATATGGTTTGCGTGGCCCCTAGGGCCTAACTGTATTACTTACCTGTGTGACTTAATGTATGCTTAAATAAGACTGTGTTGTACTTACCTCGAATCTCATAAAGAGTGCTGAGGGTTTCACTAGAATAAATACACTTTATTTTATATATATATCTGTTGTGGTGTCCTTTCATTTGGTATTCAAGGGATTATATATGGTATAACAGCTGGCTTCACATGCCATTCAGAGTTTAGCCTAAGACTGCTCTTGTCCATGCTACCACTAGGATAGCTGGTCTATAAGGTTGACTTTACAACCAATCACCATAAGGGTTGTTTGGACTGATATAAGGTGTACACTAGAACTAGTGACATCATACATCCGGCCAACTTCTCACATTGGTGAGCAGCGGTTGGGATCTGAGCTTGCTGATGTAATTCACAGATATTGTTTAGGTACATATAACATAGATTATAAATACTTAAGTCCTACTGGACTTAGTTGTTGTAGGTTGACGGGCCTAGCACACCCTGACTACAACTACTAGAGAGGTTTAGTAGATACAACTAGTGTAGGTAGGTGCAATCACCACACCCTCACTAGATCATGTCTCTGGGAGGAGATCTAGTAGATTCTCTCTCAGGAGGGGCAAGTCTTAGAAAGATCCCCTCTAGATACGATACCCTAACTTTTCAGGAGACGAGACAATTGTGTACCTCCAGAAAGTTAAAACAGGGTGCAAACCCTACCCTCCTTCAGCTAGTAGAGATCCTAGAGAAGTATGATGCTCTTAGGGCCTCCCAGGCTGGTACCCTAGGTACAGGGGAGGGTCTACCCGCTACAGATGAGTCAGATGGGACTTCAGATGAGGAGGTAGACAGCCAGGTCAGAGTTAGAAGACTTAGCCAGGCTAACCTAAGCTTACATGGGAGTCTGCATGGGGTCCCCCCATACAGACCCCCAAGTGGGCTTAACCAGAGAAACAGGAGAGACAGATCCCCTTCAAGGGAATCCATCCACTCCCATGTCTCTAGCATCTCTAATGCCTCTTCTCACAGGGGAATGACTTCCCCCCAGAGAAAGGAGCATGAAGCCAGAATGAGGGAAGCTAATCTAAGGATTGAGAGGGAAGAACTTGCCCTTGCCAAGGAGAAGCTTGCTCTGGCTAGAGAGCAAAAGTTAAGTGGGTTAGAACCCACTGGTGGCAGCAATATCCCTAAGGATAGAGACAGGGCCTATGATAATAGAAACCTGAGCAAGATTGTCCCTCCCTACAAGTGTGGGGATGACATCCACAAATGGATAACTGCTTTGGAGAGAGCTTGCAAAGTACAGCAGGTACCCCAAAGTCAGTGGGCAGCTATCTTGTGGCTCTCCTTCTCTGAGAAAGGTAGAGACAAGCTCCTTACAGTTAGTGATGAGGATGCAGACAATTACACTGTCCTGAAGAGTGCTCTAATTGATGGGTTTGGCCTAACCACTGAACAATACAGGTTGTTGTTCAGGGATACCCAGAAGACACAGACTCAGGACTGGACTGACTTTATAGATTGTGCCACTAAGGCTCTGGAAGGCTGGCTAGTGGGAAGTAAGGTTAAGGACTATACAGGATTGTATAATTTGATCATGAGAGAACAAATCCTTAACAACTGTCAAAACCAGCTACTGCATCAACACCTGATTGATTCTGATCTGACATCTCCCCAAGAATTGGGAAAGAAGACCGATAGATGGGTCAGGACTAGAGTTAAGCAGAAAAACCAGAACCAGGGCGGTGATCAGAAAAAGGCAGACCAGAAGGGTAATGATCAGAAACAAAAAGACCAGAAGTCTTCACCAGGCCCCCAAAAGGCTCAGGGGTAGGGTGGTCCCAAAAAGGAGAAGAAGAAAGATGGCCAAAAGAAACCATGGTGCAACTATTGTAAGTCCAACTCACATTGGTTTAGTGAGTACACCAAAAAGGATAAGCCCCCAGCCACCATTGCCCCTAAGGCAACTGTACCCCCTAGTTCAGCTGTAAGTGGTGGTTCCCAGCAAAAGGGTGTAGTAGGGTTAACCCTGGGAACTGAGGAGGATTCTGGCCTAGTCAGAATACCTACTCAGGCTGTTCTGATCTGTGATGGGGACATAGCTTTGTCCTCTACTATAGGCCCCAGTAACCTGGGCAAGTACAGACAGACAGACTCCTTTTATCAACCAAAGAATGGCTCAGGCCTACAGGGACACTGGGGCTAGTGTCACAATGGTGACACCTGCCTTTGTGGGCCCTGGACAGATCATACCAGGTGAGAACTACCTAGTGACCAACGCTAGCAATGCCACTACCTCCCATAGTGTGGCTATTGTTAACTTCTCCTGGGGAGGGGTAACTGGCCTCAAGAAAGTTGTTGTTGGGAGGAGCCAAGATGGCCGACGGGACGGACGCTTGAGCTCCCGGCTCCGTGGACCGTCTGGCTTCCTTTGTTAATCCTGATCAATTCTCCTGACCTGCGCCGCTCTACCGCCGCGGATTACCGGCACTGAAGTGACTGGCGTTCTCCTGACACCTTTGTCGGCGGGTTTGGTAGCAGACTCGGTGTTTGCTTCGACCTCCGGCGCTCCCCCTGGTCCCTGCGTAGATGGCCGCCGCTGGACGCCGAGGGATGGGGACGGGGTGCTGAGCTGGAATACTGCGGGTGGTCGCGGGGGTGACAACGCTGGCTGTGCGACTGGAGTCGGACCCTTACGTCCGGGTCGGACTCCCCCTCGCGCTGGCAGTGGTGTGGACGACGTTGGAGCCCCCTAATACTAGCTCTCCTCCGCCACCCTGAAGAAAAGCGAGCGGACTCCATTTTGAAGTGTCTTCCTGCGGCGAACGGCCGGTCCACGCGGCAACCGTGGGGCGCTCTCGCCCTGTGCAGTTCCCGAGTGGAGCACGAAGTTTTTCCGGTGTCTACATCCTCGGATCTCCGGTATACATAGTCACTTTTGTCCCGCCACTAAGTGCCTGCAGTGGAGATGACAATGGCGCCTGTTCTTCTTGCTGAGACGCTGGCTGACCCTGGAATCGCAGGGTCTGCGCGCCCATGTGCCCCGGAGCTGATTGCCGCATCGGAGGAGCAGCGGGATAGGGCGGACCGATGCTTGGTACAGAGAGACCCGACCTGTGGGGATGTATTGGCCGCCCTCGTGGCGTTAAAAGTGGCAATGCAGAGTACTTGCTGGGCGCTGACCCGGAGAATCGATGAGGCACTGTTTGCAACGGGACGTTCCCGGCTGGAGGATCCCCCGCCGCCCATGTTTTCTCCTGGAGGTGAAACAATGTTGCAGAGCGGAGGGGCGGTGGCGCGGAGTCCTCCTGGCTACAATGTAACGCGTCAACCCATCGACACGGAGACAGTTGCAGGGACACCCTCCACTTTGAACGCTGTGACTCTGCCTACGAACTACCTGTTGAGACCTAGCCTTTCACTTCCCTTGCCAGATGTTACCCTGAAGGCACCTATCGCTGGAGCTTCTGTGGCATGTTACTGCTGCGTTTGGGACCCTGCGGTACGATACGGCTTCATTGTCCCCTTTCCTCGAGAGCGGCCATCTTGTCTCTTTGTCCTGGCTGAAGGTGACTCGCAGCAATGGACGGGCCTGAACCACATCTGCCGGTCCGGACAGGGGTGATGGCATGCTCGTTGTCGCTTTGGTTGGATCGGCAGACGGGGACCTGGACTGATACACGTTTTGCTATATTGGCTGAGTAGTTTTTAATGACCTGTTTTTTGCTACATGTCGCTGTGATTTCGCCCCCTGTTTCCTTCTTCTGCCGGGGGGAAGACTTGTGAAGTACTGAAGTGCTGGGTGGTATTGATTCGGGACCACCGGGTTTACGTGGGTCTTTTGATACTGTGCTGTACATGGCGCAGGAGGTATGGGCGGCGCGGGAGTCCGGGAGTTCGGCAGTGGGGTGGGCTCCTCCCCGCTTTTCCTTTTCCTGGGAGTAATAGGGTAGTGCACTCTTCTTTTTCTATGGTCCTTTTTCCTTTCTTCTTTTCTTAATTCTACATTTCGGGTTCCTATGGGGCGACAGACACGTAGCTAGGGGGGGGGTAGGCCATAGCCTCGGCATGCGTGTAGGGTGGGGGTCTTCTTCGGCACGTTTTTTATTTCTATGGGCCTTCTTTTTCTTTTTTCCGTCCTTTTCTTACGTCTTTTTCTAGGGTCAGTGGGGGGGACTGCTGTTAGGAGGGTAGCGGCTGGGAGGCACACTTCGCTGCGTATCTATATCCTGGTATTATAGTTTCGTGCCGCCATTTTAGATGTGTTCACTGTTGGTTGACTCTCCTGTTGGCTGTTACCCATTTATCATATGATCGTCTGTTCTGTACACTGATCCGTTCTAGCTTCTGTATCTCCTTACATAAAAAATTTTAAAATTAACCTTGCTGTCTCCTGCCACTCGGTGCACGTTGATTTATTGTAACATAGGTCGTATGCTTTTATGTGCTGCCGTGCCACCGAGTGGACGTATACTTTGCTATCAAGCTTCAGAAGTGTCGAGGCCGGCCGGATGGTTGTAGGCCCGTATTTGTCTTGTACACAGTGCTAAATAAAGGTTTATAAAAAAAAAAAAAAAAAAAAAGAAAGTTGTTGTTAGTTCAGACCTTCCTGTAGAGTGTTTACTGGGCAATGATCTTGAAAATTCAGTTTGGTCTGAAGTGGAGTATAGGACCCATGCAGAGATGCTGGGGATAGATGCACATGTCCTTGCTGTGACCAGGTCACAGGCCAAAAAGTGCACCACTGAACAAGTGCTGGATCCTGGAACTATGGACCAGTCACAACCCAAGAGAAAGAGCAGTAGGGTTAAGGCTGTGCCTTCCCCCCTGCCTCAGGTAGTGGATCAGCCCTCACAGGAGGATGATTCTGAGAGCCCTGAAGGAACTCTCCTAGAAGAACTTGAACCTGATCAGGTTGAGTTTCTTGGGACAGGGGGACCTTCAAGGGCAGATCTGAGGCAGGCACAATTAGACTGCCCCTCTCTTGAACCCCTCAGACAACAGGCTGCTGCTGAGGCTGCAGGGAATGCTCAAGGTACCCATAGAGTGTATTGGGATGAAGGGCTGCTGTATTCAGAGGCTAGAGACCCCAAGCCTGGTGCATCCAGGAGGTTGGTCATACCACTGAAGTTCAGAGGCTTCCTTCTTACCATGGCCCATGATATTCCCCTAGCAGGACACTTAGGCCAGAACAAGACTTGGGACAGGCTTGTCCCTCACTTTCACTGGCCCCATATGTCAGAAGATACCAAGGAGTTTTGTCGCTCCTGTGTCACCTGCCAAGCCAGTGGCAAATCAGGTGGCACCACAAAGGCCCCCCTCATACCACTACCTGTGGTGGGGGTTCCCTTTGAACGAGTGGGCATAGATATTGTAGGACCAATGGACCCACAAACAGCATCTGGTCACAGATTCATACTGGTGATAGTGGACCATGCCACCAGGTATCCAGAAGCTATTCCCCTGAGGACCACAACAGCTCCTGTTGTGGCAAGGGCCCTACTTGGAGTATTCTCCACAGTGGGCTTTCCAAAGGAGGTCATTTCTGACAGAGGTGCCAACTTCATGTCAGGATATTTGACTGCAACGTGGAAGGAGTGTGGTGTGAACTACAAGTTCACCACACCCTATCACCCACAGTGCAATGGGCTTGTGGAGAGTTTCAACAAGACCCTAAAGGGAATGATAAAAGGTTAACCAGACAAGCTTAGGCGAAGATGGGACATCCTTTTACCCTGCCTTCTGTTTGCTTACAGAGAGGTCCCACAAAAGGGGGTTGGCTACAGCCCTTTTGAGCTTTTGTTTGGGCATCCTGTAAGAGGACCCCTATGTTTAGTAAGGGAAGGATGGGAGAGACCTCTCCGACAACCCAAACTTGATATAGTGGATTATGTACTTGGTCTCCGCTCCAGGATGGCAGAGTATATGAAGAAGGCTTCTAAAAACCTTGAGGCAAGCCAAGAACTCCAAAAAGCTTCGCATGACCAAAAGGCTGTGCTGACTGTTTACCAGCCAGGGCAGAAAGTGTGGGTGTTGGAGCCAGTGGCCCCAGCAGCACTCCAAGACAAATGGTCTGGACCCCACACTATTGTTGAACAAAAGTGAGAAGTCACCTACTTGGTGGACGTTGGGACTCCCAGAAGCCCCCACAGGGTGCTTCATGTCAACAGATTGAAGGCATATGTTGACAGGGCAGACATGGGCTTACTCATGGCTACAGATGAGGGGCAGGAGGAAGAGAGTGACCCTCTCCCAGACCTGTTGACTCAGAACCCTGATGATGGCTCAGTTGATGGTGTGGTCTTTTCTGACAGCCTCACTGTCCATCAGAAACAGGACTGCAGACAGGTTCTGCAATCCTACAGACATATGTTCTCTCTGACCCCAAGTCAGACAAACTGGTGCACCCATGAGGTGGACACTGGTGACAGTCTGCCTGTGAAGAGTAAAATCTACAGGTAACCTGACCATGTCAGGGACTGCATAAAAGTTGAGGTACAAAAGATGTTGGAGCTGGGAGTCATTGAACCTTCAGAGAGCCCCTGGGCTAGTCCTGTAGTTCTTGTGCCAAAACCTCACACCCAAGATGGTAAGAGAGAGATGAGGTTTTGCGTGGACTACAGAGGTCTCAATGCTGTCACTAGGACAGATGCCCACCCAATACCTAGGGCAGATGAGCTCATTGACAGACTAGCAGCTGCTAAGTTTTTGAGCACATTTGACCTGACAGCAGGCTACTGGCAAATTAGACTAGCTGAGAATGCAAAGGCCCAAACTGCTTTCTCGACCCCAGGAGGACATTATCAATTTGTGGTAATACCCTTTGGTTTGAAGAATGCACCTGCCACTTCCCAAAGGTTGGTGAATCAAGTGCTTACTGGGTTGGATGACTACTGTGCAGCTTATCTTGATGATATTGCTGTCTTTAGCTCCACCTGGGAGGATCACCTGGTCCACCTGAGGAATGTTTTAGAGGCCCTGCAAAAGGCAGGCCTCACTATCAAGGCCACTAAATGCCAGATAGGGCAGAGCAAGGTTGTATACCTGGGCCACCTAGTCGGTGGGGGTCAGGTTCAACCACTGGAGAGCAAGATCCAGACCATAAAGGACTGGACTCCTCCAACTACCCAGACTCAGGTCAGAGCTTTCTTGGGCCTGACTGGGTACTACAGAAAGTTTGTTAAGAACTATGGGTCAATTGTGACACCACTTAATGACTTGACCTCTAAGAAGATGCCCAAGAAAGTTCAGTGGACAGTGAGCTGTCAAAAAGCATTTGATGACCTGAAGCAGGCCATGTGCAGTGAACCTATTCTGAAAAGTCCAGACTACTCCAAAGAGTTTATTGTCCAGACAGATGCTTCTGAGTTGGGTGTGGGAGCTGTTCTTTCACAACTTAATATAGATGGTCAAGACCAGCCCATTGCTTTTATAAGTAGAAGGCTGACCCCTAGAGAGAAACGTTGCTCAGCTATTGAGAGGGAGGCCTTTGCTGTGGTTTGGGCCCTGAAGAAGCTGAGGCCATACTTGTTTGGCACTCACTTCAAGATTCAGACAGACCATAAGCCCCTCTTGTGGCTAAATCAGATGAAGGGTGAAAATCCCAAACTTCTTAGGTGGTCCATTTCCCTACAGGGGATGGACTTCACAGTGGAACATAGACCTGGGACTGACCATGCCAATGCAGATCGACTCTCCAGATATTTCCACTTAGAACATGAAGACTCAAATGGTGTAGGTTAGTTTAATGTCCCTAAGTTTGGGGGGGGGGGGGTTGTGTAGGAGAGTAGGGTCTGCTTTCTATGATCACCCCCACTTATGCTTTTGCTTTACTGGTTTTCGACTTAGATGTGGCTGTGGGCCTGCTAATCAGACCCACAGCCCTGCTGTTCTCTCTCTAAATTAATACTATGCACTTTAGGTGCATAACCCAATTGGATAGGATCACCTTATTGGCCCCTGTACAGTGTACCTTAGGTACCCAGGGCATAGGTGTACCCTAGGCCTACCAGGGGCTGCAGCATGTATTATGCAACCCCCGGCCTGGCCTTCCATAACGACACAACTGGCTGATCACTCAGCTGGGGCAAGGCTGTGTAATCGCCCCTTGCTTAGGTGTAGTATTCCTATACCTATCTTATATATAGACACATGTGTACCTATCAGCCACTCCTATGGCAGGCCTTAACAATTCTGGAGGCAGAGTGCTTGGTAACATGTGAGATGGTGTTCTAGCATGAGCTGAGCCTGTCTGCAGCTTTCGGAACCATGTCCTTATAGCTGTTCTATGATATAGCCTACCATATACTCTTAAAGTGCCTTATAATCTTAAACGGTTATGGTAACTATGGTTTGGCTTGATCAAAACATGTCGTGTAAGGTGTCTAACACTTTGGAATAATACCCCCATCCCATTTCTGGGGATGAGGATATTATCCCTCCCTTCTAGAGGAAGAAGACATGTTGAAACCTACTTACCCGGTTAAAGTTAACCAGAGCCCCAGCATCACAAAATGGATGCTGCTGCCACGACACAAGTCTGACCTCCTGCTGCTGGGAGTGATCCCGGCACGGGAGGCTTGGACAATAGTTTCCTGCCTTGGGAGTTGCGAGCACCACCCCAGACAGGCCTTAGTGTATTGGGGCAGGGTGGGATGAAAGAAACGAGACACTGCCTGGGGCACACCAGCCCCAGTCCTGGCGCGAAACTGGACAAAGGGAAGGGGGTGTAACCACCCCCCTCCCAGGTCCCACCCATAAGGCGTGACCTAGCAGGCAACCCAGCCCCCCAGATTAGTATAAGAGTGGTAGCTGAGCCCCAGGAGATTAGATTATCCTGAACCTGCAACTTGAACAGAAACTCTGGACCTTCGACATTCGACGAAAGAAGAAGACTGAAGAATCTCCCTTGTGGCCAAGGAGTGGCTACCCTGTGCAAACAGGCACCATCAAGAGACTTACCCTTTGCTTTGCTGAAGTTCTACGAGGGACCGACTGCAGAGCCTGACCAGAGCCTTGACTTCCAGACTTCTCCGACCCTGATCCACATCCGAGCTGAGATCCGTGGAGGCGACGAGAGATGTGGGACCGGCTACCTGAGAAAAGTGGCGAGTATCTTCCAGCGCAGCTTCTGAGGCACCCTCGAAGTTGTGCACCGGGGATTGAGAAGCCCCAACCCCAAGCACCATCTGCACCGAAGATCAGCCCCCCACACTCCACGAGTCCTGCGTGGGGCCCTTCTGCATTTTCCTGCTTGCCGCGTCTGTCCGGTTGCTTGCCCGTTGGCTAGCGGCCTTTGCGACGACACACCTTTGAACTTCCACTGCTGGTTTGGCTCCTCCAGACTGGCTCCCGCTCCTCTGCAAAAGAGAAGCACCCCAGACCTTCCTGGTCTGCAACAGAAGCAAGTCCTCCATTCTTTGTGGGTTCCGCTTGCCAAGGCTTGGTGAGTCCTAGTTCGACTTCGACGCCGCCGACAGCAAGTGCCTTCGTGGGACAGCTCGCCTCCTGGTCCTGGTCGTCCTCGACGTCTCCTGGTACCCGTGGCTGCTGCGACAAGCTTCACCTCTTCACCTGCAATCTCCCGACATCGCCTGGTTCCTTCCTGGTTTCACGTGGTCACTGGCTAGTGACCCTGACTCTGTCCCTTCTGCTTGCAGGTCTCCTTCCTTCTTGATCCCGGCCTTGGGATCCACCGGACACTCTTCACTGACTGCCTGTCAGCAACTTTCCTTCAGGCATCCATAGAAGTCCACGACGAAACCCGACGCAAGTTCACACCTATGCACCCGCAGCCCGTGGGCTAGGTAACTTGGGTACTTCGGTGCTCACAAGGGTATTGACTATCCTAGGGTCTAGTTTCCTAGTCTCGACTTTCTAGCTATACCAGAAGTGTCCTAAAACTGCTTATTTCAGAACTGTACTATTTCTATCGATTATACGCATTACGCGTGAGTGTTTCCACTCTGCACCTGAATCCCGTGGGCCTCCCACTTCCTAACCTTGTGTAGTGTAGTGTAGCCCCAGCGATTCCCTAGGCCTAGGCCTATCCTATTTCCGTGACAGTGGTCCTTATACCACTTCTTTAGTATATGGTTTGCGTGGCCCCTAGGGCCTAACTGTATTACTTACCTGTGTGACTTAATGTATGCTTAAATAAGACTGTGTTGTACTTACCTCGAATCTCATAAAGAGTGCTGAGGGTTTGACTAGAATAAATACACTTTATTTTATATATATATATATCTGTTGTGGTGTCCTTTCATTTGGTATTCAAGGGATTATATATGAAATAACAGCTGGCTTCACATGCCATTCAGAGTTTAGCCTAAGACTGCTCTTGTCCATGCTACCACTAGGATAGCTGGTCTATAAGGTTGACTTTACAACCAATCACCATAAGGGTTGTTTGGACTGATATAAGGTGTACACTAATACTAGTGACATCATACATCAGGCCAACTTCTCACACCAGGTTCCCAAAAAGATACTGTGGACCCGATTCACAAATGTAATCTGAGACAAAATACTAAATTTTCCATTTTTGGTATTCACAGAAATCACTTACGACTCCTATCTTTACATCTGCACTCGGGCCGGAATTTCCACATCTGGGGCAGAAGAACAAAAGTTACTTACCTGTAAACTGTGGTTCTCCAGTATTGGTGTCTTTCATAGATTCACATGCTTGAAGATTCCCCGTCGTCGAAGTGGGAGTACCACGGTACATAACATAGCAATGTAGAAATAACATAAGCCAATATAGGCATAAAAGAAAGTAAAACCATAGAGTCTTTATGGGTAGACAACTTGTCACTTCTATAACATATTACTGTCATTATGTTTTAGTCAAAATTCCAGCCAATCAGGCGTCCGCACCCTCTTAGAATGTTCTCCTCGGGGGCTCAGGCCCTCAGATTTTCGTGTTACAACAAACAAATGGTGGACGGAATGCTGACAATGCAGACATTCTTTCCCAGTCAAGAGATCTGGGTTAAATCCATCGTTCTTTTGCCCACTACACCACCCCAGTTTAGACATGACCATATGCAAATCAGTCTTGACCCTGTGCCTCATGGGAACAGTCCAGCCCGAACTGCCAAGCCATGTCTTCCCTGGACCGGAATCAAGCATCCTAGGACCGGTTTCTGGCTATCAGCCGTCATCAGCCAGGATAGCTTGACTCCAGTGGCGTAGTGAGCACGGGTCCCACGTCTGGGAATACCCATCCCACTTAGGGCGAAAAGCGTTACAACAAACAAATGATGGACGGAATGCTGACAATGCAGACATTCTCCCCCAGTCAAGAGATCTGGGTTAAATCCATCGTTCTTTTGCCCACTACACCACCCCAGTTTAGACATGACCATATGCAAATCAGTCTTGACCCTGTGCCTCATGGGAACAGTCCAGCCCGAACTGCCAAGCCAAGTCTTACCTGGACCGGAATCAAGCATCCTAGGACCGGTTTCTGGCTATCAGCCGTCATCAGCCAGGATAGCTTGACTCCAGTGGCGTAGTGAGCACGGGTCCCACGTCTGGGAATACCCATCCCACTTAGGGCGAAAAGCGTTACAACAAACAAATGATGGACGGAATGCTGACAATGCAGACATTCTCCCCCAGTCAAGAGATCTGGGTTAAATCCATCGTTCTTTTGCCCACTACACCACCCCAGTTTAGACATGACCATATGCAGATCAGTCTTCACCCTGTGCCTCATGCTCAGACGCGAGTCCCTTGCTCTCCATGCCACTGGAATCAAGCTATCCTGGCTGATGAGGGCTGAAAGCCCGAAACCGGTCCTAGGATGCTTGTTTCCAGTCCAGGGACGACCTGGCTTGGCAGTTCGGGCTGGACTGTTCCCATGGGGCACAGGGTCAAGACTGATTTGCATATGGCTGGGTTCAAACTGGAATGGCATGGTGAGCAAAAAAACGATGGATTTAGGCCCAGATCTCTGTACTGGGGTGAATGTATGACATTGTTCTGCATTATATCCATCAATTGTTGTTTTTGCATTTGTCACCCCGAGTGGGAAGGGTATGCTCAGACGTGAGTCCCTTGCTCTCCATGCCACTGGAATCAAGCTATCCTGGCTGATGAGGGCTGAAAGCCCGAAACCGGTCCTAGGATGCTTGTTTCCAGTCCAGGGACGACCTGGCTTGGCAGTTCGGGCTGGACTGTTCCCATGGGGCACAGGGTCAAGACTGATTTGCATATGGCTGGGTTCAAACTGGAATGGCATGGTGAGCAAAAAAACGATGGATTTAGGCCCAGATCTCTGTACTGGGGTGAATGTATGACATTGTTCTGCATTCTGTCCATCAATTGTTGTTTTTGCATTCCTCAGATTTTCGTAGCACAAGAGTGAGATAGAATCAAGTAGAAAAAAGAGCCTCTGAGGGGACGAGGGTGGGTCGCATGTGAATCTATGAAAGACACCAATACTGGAGAACCACAGTTTACAGGGTAAGTAACTTTTGTTCTTCTCCAGTATTGGGGTGTCTTTCATAGATTCACATGCTTGAATAAGAGTAGTGAGCAGTGATATCAGAACAATACAAGGCACATAAGAATCAAAGCAATCACAATACCCAGTTCAAAAAGACTATGGGTATATAAATATAAATATATATATATATTCACTGAAAAAACCATAGGTTTCAGGGGTGTTATAGTTAGCTGGACATTTCCCTCGTACAAAACCCTAGAAATTCCCCTGTTATAGTAAGTTCAGCTAACTATAACTCGCGCCCCCGCAATGCACTGCTGATGACGTCACACATTACATCACTCATGACATGGTCAGTGACATCACTGATGACATCACTGAAGACATCTCAAATGACATCACTGATGACATCACTGAGGACGTCATCCATGTGATAAATTAGTGCATCTTCTCACACCCTAATATAACCTTTGATACACCGACTCACAATTTAAAACGGCCATTTTGACAACCATAGATACTCCAATACCAATAACTACACACCAACTCATTGACTTTTAGGTCTACATACATGTCCACTCACTCACCTGTACAGTCACTCATACTTACAGTCACTCTGTGTATTTATACACCTATATAGACACTCACACACGGCCAATCATCCATTGAGGTACTGACACATCTAGTCAGTCATGCAAATAATTAACCACAGTCCAATTTACTCACCTATACAGTTAAACACACTCAAGTTCACTTACTCATAAAAATACTAACAAATTATGTGTCTTCCTGCAGAAAAACAAACAGCACATGACACAGATATACTTGCACTATGGCGCATACAGCCACTCCCAAAATCACACACTCTCACATATAGATAGTTATATACTCTTACACACATATACACTGCGTTTCACATATGTAGTTACTGACACATGTAGAACTGAGATATACATTAAATCACTAACACACCCATACATACACTCACCCAACCATATAGTCCATCACAGATGCACTCTTAAAACCATGCACCCACTGAATCACCCACTCACACATCTAGTCACAGAGTCACACACACCCTACCCACACAAACACTCAGGCACCCATACAGATACTCAGACAACCAATCAATAACCCATAGACACTCATATAGCTATTCACAAAACCACGCAGCCACTTATACACCAACACACAGACACATACAGACATTCACACAGTTTAGTCACAAGTCTGCAGTAAGATACATTTAATGACTCACTTATAGAGTCAGTTACGCACCTAGAAAATCCTCCATTCACACACTTGTACACCCACTTATTTTTCAACAGGCCTTTCCCTATATATATTAAACATATTAAAACTGTTCAGAAACACATACTCAATGGATGATGTCATCAGTGATATCATTTGAGATGTCATGAGTGATGTCATCAGTGATGTCACTGACCATGTAATGAGTGATATAATATGTGACGTCATCAGCAGTGCATTGCGGGGGCGCGAATTATAGTTAGCTGAACTAACTATAACAGGGGAATTTCTAGGGTTTTGTACGAGGGAAATGTCCAGCTAACTATAACACCCCTGAAACCTATGGTTTTTTCAGTGAATTTCTAAGGTTTTTTAAATGCCAATTCCTAACTTTAACGCCCCTGAAACCTTTGGTTTTTTCAGTGAATTTCAAAGGTTTTTTAAATGCCAATTCCTAACTATAACATGCATGAAACCAATGGTTTTTTCAGTGAATTTCAAAGGTTTTTTAAATGCTAATTCCTATCTATAACTTATCTCTAAAGATATCATGAAAAACATTCTTTTTTAAAAGTAGGGTGCACATTAGTTTTGTGGAAAAGCATCTTTGTGATTGGTGAAGAAAAAGCAGTTTCAACGTGGAGTACATATCATAGGATAAAATTTGCTCAGCTCAACCACACCTGCTACTTGCATTTGGAAGGCACTGTTCGAACTTAAAACAATCGTCAACTTTTAACCTGCACGTGTCGTTAAATGTTCAAGAAAATGTTACAAAAAAATATCGTAAAGTTTTAAAAAATTGATGAACTTTTAACCTGCACGTATTGTAGAATGTTCTAGAAAGTGTGTTGATAGAATACGTTGCACTTCTGACTTCTATGTGTTGTTGAATATTAAAAAAAACTGTTCATATGGAAAATTAAAAAGAAACCAATAGAGAAGTTTTGAAACCTAAAAGAATCAAGGAACTATTCTAATTTATTCTTTACATGTATTTATGTGTGCAGCAACAAAATTATAGACACAACAGCACTAGGAAGAGGAAGAAGCAGGGAGTGGGGGGACGGGGGGAGATGGGCAGAATGGCACACATGCAAAATTAAGTACAGCACAAATATAGACAAACAATGGCCAAAATGAAACACACTAACAAGGAGCACAAGTCACACAACCCGCCAACATCACACCACTAAACGAGCACAGAAGTGAAAACCACGCTGTATTCATACAGGATGTGTACAAAGGCCAGTCGTTGGTGTTGTGGGATGTCTGCGACAGTGGTCATCATGGATGAGATGCCCAGCATGTGGCACATGGTCGAGTTCACGGTGTGGTATGCTACCAAACGGCTGCTTCTCCCTCCCACGAGCCCCCACACTTTTGTACAGTGCGCTGTTGTATCTTGTGCACTCGTACGGCACACCATTGTAATGCCTATTTGCGCATGTCCTGCTACATTCCAACTACATCATCACAGTGCCGTTTGGAGGTGGTGCATGCCACTTTACAACATAGACTGCTGCGGCTCTAGAAACAGGCCACACAAGAACACAGAGACACACTTATCGCACTTCCTGTACAAAGACATGTCCGAGACACCCCGTTCCCCTTGCCGGATAGGCACACCCCTCCACTGGCCTGTGAACCCCAGACCAG
Source organism: Triturus cristatus (assembly GCF_964204655.1). NCBI lineage: Eukaryota > Metazoa > Chordata > Amphibia > Caudata > Salamandridae > Triturus > Triturus cristatus. The sequence goes on from NC_140590.1 coordinate 984,725,576, forward strand.
CACACGCCAGTTGTGCATGCAGGAGGATGCGTGCGTAGCTACACATCCAGGCTCACTGCCAACGCTGAAGTGACAGCACACTGTGATGTTGCAGGGCTCGTGCCTATCATGCTAAGACAATGACCACAGGGACACACTTACTAAGATGTGGGTTTGGGGGGCATTGGCGGTCCTGGAGTTGTTGAGATAAGTCTTCTAGCCCTCATGGGTATCCCGTATCATGCTCATTGACTCTATGGCACCTGTGGGTGTTCTGGTGTGCCTCTTGGCTGTGTTCCCTTTCATGATGCAGGTAGTTGTCCTGCTTAACACCAGCAGAAAGCAGGTGTAAAATCCCTGGTGCTAACGTGTCTTATCAGCGGAATTTGTTTCGCATTGCAATTGGTGTGAAAGTTGTGATGTGATTTTTTTCGTGTGCAGAACAATATACGAACTGAGCAGTGTATCTCGTCAAGATCCAGCACCTGACGCACTATTCCCAATCAATATAGATACAATGAGATTTCTTAATAGATTTTGTGTGTACACTGTAAATGCAGCCAATACCTCAGTGCAATACAATACAGGATTTTAGTATTTAGAATAAATCGGAAAGGTGCACCTCGTGTCTTTTTGCACGGGAACGGTTACTCTCCCTTTTAATTATCAGCACTTTAACGGAAGTAAAGTTGAGATAAATCTAACACACTATTCAGAAGTTGGTGCAAACTGCAGATATCACCAGTATTCCAGCGATAAGTGCCCCTAAATTTAACACCATGGTGGACTCCATCAAATAACAGTAATAAGAACAAGAAAGAGTCACACAGCAGTTAAGAAAACAACCAAAAACATTATAAATTTTTTTTTCAAACTTTATTTTTTATAATAATAAATATATAAACGATAAACTATTTTCAAACTTTATTTTTTATTAACATAAATATAAGCAATAAACTAATAAACAACATGTAACAACAATAATACAAAACAACAAGGCGGAACACTCCTGTGGGAACCACGGATGTCGACGACAGACCTGGAAAATCAGAAAGATTGTTAAAAAAAAAAACAACATGGTATTATCAACAAAATACCACAAGAAACAAATCACAGATATATAAAATGCATACAGCTAACAAAATTTTATAAGTTTAACTTACAAAAACTGTAAATGTTGCCGCTTTAAAATATTTACCGAATCTGAGGAAATTTTTTTGCAGAAGGCACCACGCCCACAGCGTTCTTCTTCAGTGCTGAGGAAATGTTTTACTTTTTCCAAGGGGCAAGCAAAGACCAATGCCACCTTCGTCACTCGCAAGATTTGCCAAAGAGTTCTGTTACGAGGGGATCCTAAAAAAAAATACTCGTGCGGCACAGCAAGTATGATAAAACACCTAAGGACCCTTCATCCAAACAATCTTGCACGAGAAGAGTGCAAACAGATGAGAAACACTCCTGTTCTGTATCTGTAAAAAAGAATCACAAATAAATGTATATTATTAACTTTCAAACTTATACTATTCCATTACTGTACAAACACATTTTATATAAAAACTGACTAAGAAACTATAGCCCTGAACCACAAGTGTGACGATCGTTAGAACACTACATGCATAGTGCATACTACTTTGAAGCAGTTCATGCCCTAAAGCCTACCTCACTAAAACCCTACATGCTAACTGACTAAATGATTACAGTAATATAAGGAAACACACTGGGTGAGTGACAGGGTGTTTGCTAGAAGAGTGTGAATACTAACTAGGGAATTGAAGGTGTGAAACACAACTGTGTAGGTGATTAGAGGACTGCATCCATACTGCATAGGCATTTAAAGCAGTCCATGTGCTAAGGCCTGGCTCACTGCATGACTACTTGTGTACTGACCGAATGATTAGAGTACAGCAAGGAGAGTGCCTAGGTAAATTTATAAGTGCTAGGCTTTTCGCACAGGGAATGGATTAGTACTTGGTACTGAATGGGTCACTAGAGGAGTGCAAAGGCAGTGACAAGTGCTGGTCTGTATGGATACTGACTAGGAAATTGAAAGTGTGAAAGACAAGTGTCTAGGTGGTTAGAAGACTGCATGCATAGTGCATAGGGGTTTGAAGCAGTCCATGTGCTAAGGCCTGGCTCAGTGTATGAATACTTAGACACTGACTGAATGATTAGAGTACTGCAAAGATAGTATCTTGGTGAATTTATAAGTGTTTGGGTTTTAGCACAGTGAATGGATTAGTACATGGTGCTGAATGGGTCACTAGAGGACTGCAAAGGGAGTGACAGGGTATTTCGTGGAAGTGTATGGATACTGACTAGGGAATTGAAGGTGAGAAAGACAATTGTGTAGGTGGTTAGAGGACTGCATGCATAGTGGATAAGGGTTTGAAGCAGTCCATATACTAAGGCCTGGGTCACTGGATGAGTACTTGGGTACTGACTGAATGATTAGAGTACTGCAAGGAGAGTGCCTGGGTGAATTTATTAGGGATTGGCACAGTGAATGGATTAGTAAATGATGCTGAATGGGTCACTAGAGGAGTGCAAGGGAAGTGACAGGGTGTTTGCTGGAAGTGAACGGATACTGACTGGGTAATTGAAGGTGTGAAAGACAAGTGTGTAGATGGTTAGAGGACTGCATGCATAGTGGATAGGGGTTTGAAGAAGTCCATGTGCTAAGACCTGGCTCAATGCATGAATACTTAGGCAGTGACTGAATCATTAGAGTACTGGAAAGAGAGTGTCTTGGTGAATTTAGAAGTGTTTGGCTTTTAGCACAGTGAATGGATTAGTAAATGCTGTTGAATGGGTCTCTAGAGAACTGCAAAGGAAGTGACAGGATGTTTCCTGGAAGTGTATGGATACTGACTAGGGAATTGAAGGTGTAAAAGACAAGTGTATAGTATGTTAGAACACTACATGCATACTGCATAGACATTTGAAGCAATCTATTTGGTACTTAGAAACTGACTAAATAATCAGACTACTTCTAGGACAGTGCTTAGGTAAAACCTTTACATTTTCAGTTCTGCCACAGTGAACGGAATAGTACATGGTACAGCACCTTAGTGTCAAACCCTGACTCATTTTATCAATGCATAAGCAAAGACTAGCTTCTAATGCTACTAAAACTTCACAACATGACAGGTTAAAACAGTTATCTGTCAGCAAATACACAAAGTTAACAAATGCTTCTCTCACAGTGGTTCCCAAATGCACACAGACTCACTGTGTGATTCTAGAAAACAACACTATCCCTTGCACTATATCAAAACACATTTCTTCATCTAGAAGTAGTACTACATTTTAGTATAGAAACATAACTCATTTCACAAATTCATAAACAATGACTGGTTTCTAATCCTACCAAAATATAAAAACAGCACAGTTATCTGTCTACAAACACATGAAAAACACAAATGCTTATCACAGATTGGTTTCTACATGCACACACATTGTAGAGAAAAAAGTACTCCGTACACTTTAGCAGGAAAAATACATTAGTCTGATTAAAATCAAAATAGTCTACATACATCCCCTCACAATTAAATAACTCATCTTTCAAGTTCTTTTGTAGATTAAGAAGTATATCAATCACTCACCATATTTTCTTTTACAGAATCTCTGCACTGTGCACCTGTCAGCAAAAGCAAAGAATGGAAACGTTTCCCTTTCATTTTCCACACATATACATGTAAACATCAAATCACAATCCTTCGCACATAAACTCAAAAGCAAACACACATTTCTATTGGTTAAACATTTCAACCCTTTCCAACTGAAATACATTTCAACCCTTCCCCCAATCTGCCTTCTGCCTGTTACCATAGAAACAGGTCATAGAACACTGCACTGAGCTCACAGGTCACTAGTTCAGCACACAATGTTCCTACACAAGACAGGAAGTGTGCTTGACTTTTCAACATATCAGCTTTTCATATATAAAGTTCCTTACAATCGGTTTTTGTTAACCAATAACAATCATACCTTAAAAAAACAGAAATATACATCCTACCTTTCAGTGTAGAAAGTTGTCATATAACCAATGATTTCTTGTCGTTTTTCAAAAAAAGTTGCCGTGGATCCGCGCATCCACCGCGAGAGAATCCGTGCATCCAACGCGATAGGATGCGCGCATTTCCCCGTTTTCTTTTTCCTTCTGGGACCCCCTATGCATCTCTAGAGGGTCAGAGTATTTCCACTCTGCCCCCTTTATATGTTTTATATGTTTTACACACTTATTCCCCTTGCATCTTCAGCCTCGCTTCTACCGAGGCAGAAAATGGCCGCCAACAGTTCCTGGTTTCGAATGTAGAGAGACACTCGACAGCCAATTAGCATTCAGCGCGCGATTGTGAGGGTGCGCGCTCGGTTCGGGGAGGGTGCGCTTACGGTGCGGGTACGATCCGCGGATCCTCCGCGGCCATAGATATCACTAACTTTTTTACCCTATTTTTCTCAGGAACTACTGAACAGATTCACACCATATATGCAAAAGGCATGAGTCCGAACTGAGGACTACCTCTTTGCCAAATTTGGTGTCCGTCCGTTCAGCGGTTCGGGCTGTAGCTGCGACAACAGATCCTATGGGAAATTGCATGGGGAAAACGCGTTTTGGGACCCCCCTTTTTTCTCGCCCCCGCTTGACGGATCACCGCAAAACTTTCAGGGTAGGAGCGGAGCGGAGCTGGCCAAAAGTTTGGAAAATTTAGCGCATAGAATGTTGCTGATTTCCTATGGAAAATAGGTCTAACTACAACTATCTACTGGCGACCGCCAGTAGCTTATAGGAGTGCGTGTCCAAATGCATGGGCATTTTTGTTGGGAATATATATATATATATATATATATATATTCACTTAAAAAACCATAGGTTTCACACATGTTATAGTTAGGTGGATATTTCACTCGTAAAAAACAATGAAATTCCCCTGTTATAGTTAGTTGAGATAACTATAACTCGCGCACCCGCAATCCACTGCTGATGACGTCACATATTACATCACTCATGACATGGTCAGTGGCATCACTCATGACATCACTGATGACATCATCCTTGTGATGGAGTGGCGGCCGCGCGAGTTATAGTTATCTCAACTAACTATAACGGGGGAATATCATTGTTTTTTTACGAGTGAAATATCCACCTAACTATAACATGTGTGAAACCTATGGTTTTTTAATTGAATTTGCAAGGTTTTTTAAGTGCTAATTCCTAACTATAACGTGTGTGAAACCTATGGTTTTTTCAGTGAATTTGTACGTTTTTTTAAATGCTAAGTTATGTATGTATTATTATTTTTTTTATATAATTATTTTACAATAAACTACGTTTTTTCACCGTGCGCGCACAGAGCGCGCACCCCCGCGATTTAAAAAAAAAAAATTTAAAATGTTTTTTTCTGCCTTCGGGGTCCTTCAGGGACCCCCTGACAAAGGCTAGGGGGTCAGGAACTCTCTACCCTGCCCCCTTTTCACGTTCGCCACCTTCCTTTTTCACTCTCGCACTGAAAAACAAAATGGCGGCCAAAACTTCCTGCTTTCGACCGATTAGAACGTTGACCAACATGTAACCACCAATCAGAATTACGCTCGCGCACGTTAGGGTGCTCGCACGGTGCGCGGCTATAGATATGTATGTGCTTTTAACTGCAATTTTCTCAGTAACTACTGAACAGATTGACTCCATATATGCAAAGGGCACATCCCTGAGCTGAGGACTACCTCTCTGCCAAATTTCAAGTAATTCTGTTCAGCCGTTCGGGCTGTACCTTGGACTAAAGGTCCCTATGGAAAATTGCATGGGGAAAACGCGTTTTGGGACCCCCCTTTTTTCTCAGCCCCCGTTTGACGAATCCCCCCCGAGACTTTCAGGGTAGGAGCGGAGCGCCCCACCTATTTTGAAAATTTCGCGAGGATTCGTCAACCGGCGCCAAAGGTATTCCAAATAGAATGTTGCGGATTTCCTATGGAAACACGGTCCTAACTATAACTATCTACTGGCGACCGCCAGTAGATTATATATATATATATATATATATCAAGGCTCGTTGGGGTGACCAAAGGGCAAGCAGCACTCGAACACGACACTCTTTTCCCCAGTAAAAGCATTTATTTGGTATGCTCAGCTTCGCTTCTCAGTCTATTAGCATACGACTGCCACCTGACGCGTTTCGTAGTTCACTTCCTCAGAGGCACCGCAGTCGAAGGAAGCAAGCCGGGCCACATCCTCCTTTTTAATCCAATCGTCCGCGGATATGCAGCTGCTCTGGATGAGACAAAACGCAATGATTAATGGGAGATGTAGTCCGTAATTACTTATCCATAGATGGTTGCTCCTTACTGGGGAAAAAGAGTGTCGTGTTCGAGTGCTGCTTGCCCTTTGGTCACTCCAACGAGCTTTGATGTAACTAGCGGCAGACCAGCCGCTGAGCGAGCACCACCCCATGTGAAGGGGGCAACGAGTTCCGAAGCACGGGGCTCAATGTGGAGCACGGCGCGTGGATTGAGCGCGGCTTCACTCCTTTTTGAAGTATTTTTAGTACCTCTGCTCTAGACGCTTCTGGTATAAGGTCTATAAGAGATGGTATGTCAGACCATATTTGGCAGTCGTAACAGCCCAAAATAGCTAAAGAATTGGCCGCACGAACTGTAGTTGCAGCCATAGTGGAAAACTTCTTGCCAAATACCATCTAGGCGTCTACCCTCTCGGTCTGGCGGTGCAGATAATGGAGACGATGGGTTTCTCGATCGACGCTGTGCTGCCTGAGTAATAATGGAATCAGGCTTTGGTAGCAAAATGAGACAAGCAGGTGAATTTGCAGGGGCTTTGTATTTCTTATCTAGCCGCAGTAGAACAGCTGGAATAGAATTAGGATTTTGCATGAGCTTGAGGCCTTCTTGCCAAATAAAATCGATAATGGGAATAGAACGGACTTGTTTTTTAGGTTGATCTTTAAAATCATACAGGAAACAATCTTCCTCTCTGGTGGTCATAGGAAGGTGGAATCTTTTTGCTGCTCTTTCCATGAGTAAATGAAAACCACCAATGTACCACTGGTGGAGAATCCAGAGGAGCTGGAGCAGCGGGAGATGGTGTTTGGATTTGATAGTTGTCCCATTCAGAAAGAAGGGATCCCTCATCCAGCTCACCCTCTTCCTTGTCACCATCATCATCATTCTCGTCGTCATTCACTCCTCTATGGTTTGAGGAACATCATGATGTTGAATTCTGGTCGCCGACGTAGGTGTGGCAACTGATTCTCTAGTTGGAAGAGGTTGTGGAGGTACTTGCGGCATTGGGGAAGTCTGCACAGAACGTGGAAAATGGCAGTAGTAGTCATCCAACATGTACTGGAGGTTGGAAATAAAACTTAAAGGCATCTGCGCCATAGGAAGTTCCTGCGCAGGTTGTGTGTCACAAGTAGAGAAATCTTCTTCTTGTAGGTCATCATCATCATCAGAGTCCTGACATTTTATAAGAAGTTCAGAGGGACTGCGAGCAGCCCGAAATCTGTCATCCTCAGATTCCTCATCGTCAGAAGAAAATAATGCAGCTGGTGGTTGAGAAGGAGCTTAAATTGGCATTAGGGTATCCAAAGAGGAATGTCGCCGTTGAAGCAAAGAGCTTGAAGTCTTCAATGGTACTAGATGCATGGATGCAGTTGTAGCCGTTATCGTTGACGATAAACGTCGTTGTTGAGACACCGTCAACGACAAAACCACCGTCGACGACTAAGCCACCGTCGACGAATGCTTTTTCCTATGTTTGCTTGCCGTCGTCGACGAAGTCAAATGCATTGTAGACGAAATACGTCTCACCTTAACAGATACCAATGTCGACGGTGAAGATGCCGACGACAGGATCATAGCTGGCTTCATAGACACAGAAGTTGAAGTCGTCGACGTGGATGCGACGACGGCAGCTCTCGTCGACGGAGGAAGCGTTGATGAGCTCGTCGACAAGATAGGCAGTTTTTGAGGTAAAAACTGAACAGATGGAGTCTTTGACGCCTGAGAATCAGATCTCGGGGCGTAAAAGGTGCAGCAAGACTCAGAGGGGGAGAAATCACCCCTTTTGAAGTTGAAGGTTGGATAGTGGGATTATCCACATGATGTTTCTTCACCACTTTAGGTTTTGGAGAAACCTTTTGATAGTCACTTGTCCTCTTCAAGGATGAAGCTGTTTTAATTGATGACACACACTCCACATCTGAGAGAGGATTCTCTGAAGTCTTCAACTTCTGTAGCCCAGAAGGAGACGCCCTTCTCTGTCCTTTAGAGTCTTCTGAGAGAAGGTCCTACATATCTTACAGTCCTTTACCTGATGTTCAGGATATAGGCAATAGATACATTTTTTGTGAGGGTCTTCAGAATGAAGTCTGTTTACCACAGCTTCCACATTGTCTGAAGCGGGATTTCTTGGTAGTAGACATCCTAAAGCTAACTTTCTGAGAAGAAATGAGAAGAAAAACTGAGCAAGCTCAGGGAGACTGCCTTCACACGACGTGCGGTAGAAAATCAGAGGGCCTGAGTCTCTGAGGAGAACATTCTAAGAGGGTGCGGACGCCTGATTGGCTGGAATTTGGACTAAAACATAATGACAGTAATATGTTATAGAAGTGACAAGTTGTCTACCCATAAAAACTCTATGGTTTTCCTTTCTTTTATGCCTATATTGGCTTATGTTATTACTACATTGCTATGTTATGTACCGTGGGACTCCCACTTCGACGACGGGGAATGTTCAAGCATGTGAATCTATGAAAGACACCCCAATACTGGAGAATTTCCGCCTCCGGGCTGGAAATCCAGCACCCGGGCCGGAATTTCCACACCTGGGACGGAATCTCGCTTCCAGGCTGGAAAACCGTCATTCGGGCTGGATGATCATTTTCCTCAATGCTAAACACCTGCATCCACATGCATAAGATGTAGTCAATTACCACCAATGGCAAGACCAGCACCACAAACCACATAAACGCAGCACACATTCAAGGAACAGGTTTGGTCACAGAGAGTTCCTGTTTTCCTTCTCTGTGCATCCCTACTGGAAAATGTAAAACCTGAGGAGGAAGAAAAACTTTACAGATGAGGAGACCACCATGATTGTGGAGTTCATTGTAAGGCACCACAAACGGCTTCATGTCTTCCCCCTTACTGCACCAGTGGCACATAGAAGGCAGCTCTATGGCATCATTTAGCCACTTCAGTCACAGCATTGGGGTAGGATGTGTGCACAGTCCAGGACATCAAGAAGAAGTGGCACGACGAAAAAAGTCGGGTGAAGGAGAAGTACGCCAGGATTGAGTTGGCCAGCATTATCCCTGGCCCACAATCCGGAACCCGCATCCGTCTCACCAAACTTGAGGAGGATGTCCTCACTACAATCTACCCCCACATGCTGCATGGGCTTCCGGTGAGTGATGTCCACCACGTGGCACAAGGTAAATGTGATGACAAGAACAAGTATATAAAATGACTGTCTGTGTTGCACCCCCATTGTGAATTAAGGAAGTTGACCAAAGTCTACATAAAAATACCGCGACACACGCTCCTGGGGATCACGGATGGGCTGGACGGGTCCAGAAATGAGAAGCTGTTTTTCAACACAGCTATGGTTGTAGCGAAGCGTGAGAGAGCAGCCGCCTGGAAATGTACGACTCCACCTAGCTTAGTGAAGTGGTGGAAGGGGGTGGATTGGTGTGCTACCCAAGAAAAACCTATGTATGAAGCACGGGATGTCCGAAGACATACCACAGGGTGTGGGGCAAATGGTTGGGTGTAGTGGCTTAATTCGGATTAGTCTGCTGCTGATCCATTTAAATTGTTCTCTGTGGGGTCTTGCGGGACAAGATCAGCCATCCATCCGATGGGAAATTGCTGCTTTTATTATAAAGTGCTGACTTGCTGGTCTTTGTTCTATTGGCAAAACTTAATAAAATTGTTTATCAAAACAATATAGTCAGTCAGAGGCTCATGTGTTTCCCTCTGGATGTTGCACCACAATCCTTTGTATTAGAGATGGCAAATCCCATTCTCACTATTGAAAACATGGGCCCAGTACTGCTGCCGTATATAGCTAACAATGTTAAGTAGCAATTGACAAAGCGACGCGGCCAGATCAGTCAAGAACGTCAGGTGGGGGGGAGGGGTGCGATACAGAGGAAAATCTACAGACCACGGAATAGAGAAAATTAAAAAAAAAAAAAATACCCCACCTTGTGCTTGCCGCATCACCGAGCACCACCAAGCACAAGGTGGGAGAATCCTAATTTTGAGACATATTTTCCCCCTATTCCGCTGTCTATTTCCCACCACTATATCCCCAACGCCCCACTGCTCCTACCTGCACCAGCCGCAGCAGTACTTCACAATACTGTTAGCATGCAGAAGATATGAAGAAATGTCTGACAAGTTACACATGTACATTTTCGATTTGGTTACTTTTCTCTCTTCTCAACCATTGACACATTCAGCCAGCGTACAGACAACCACAGTAGCAGAGGTCCCTGCATCATCTGGGAGAAAACAACATCATCCAGAGCAAGGCATACCGCCCTCCCTAACTGGTAAGCCAAACTGGTCAGGAGATGGTCAAAATGCATACATTGTCAGCAGACTACAGAGGGACATGTAGGGCCTGAATCTCAAAGGTAATCGGAGAGGAAAAACTAGCTTTACAACTATTGGAATTCTTAAAGGACATTTACCTTTAGCAAATGACATTTGTGAATAGCGAAAGACAAAAAATAATATATCGAGCCTCATCATACCTTTGTGATATGTGAACATTACATGTATTTCATCAACAGTTCCAGAACTGTGAACTCAATCCAGGAATCGAGTGCCACAATAAGTCAAAAGGAGTCCCCACTATATTGTAATTGTTTTTGTACACAAAATCAAGGAATGCAATGTTAACAAATATAACAATGATGAACAAGAAGTGAGATACAATTGTCAGGAGTATAGAGAATGCATCCACTGTCCTACTTATATTGTTTTTTCAATACATGAAATTGTCCAGTTCACCCAGCTGGCTTAATTTGTTAAGATTGGATGGCATGTTTTTGGGCCATAAACAAAACACAATAGTGGATCTTACTTCAGGAATTGTTGTGGTGTCGATGGGATAGATGTTGATTCTAGGCAGTGGGGCCATTATTAGTTGAATGTGGAATCACTCACGATATTTAGTGCTACACACTTCAGCAACAGTAGTGCCCACACTGCTTGTGCTTATCCTTTGTGCCTGAAATTGAGAGCATCACATGTGGCAGCTGAAATGTAAAGTTGCAAACACACTTATCATTGTAGGTCCAATGATGTTGTCCTAGATTCCAGTACCCCCATTGACTTCTGCTACAAGGTTGGCTATGACATCTGGTCAGGGACCACACACTGGACAGGTGCAGGGCCATGGTAAGCAAACCCACAAATAATTTACCTTAATGCTCATGCTCATGAAATGTGCCTTTAATCTCCGCTGTGTGTTGTATGTGTTCTACATCACTGTTGTCCTGCATCACAACATGCCTACATATGGCATTTAACCACATACCAGATCACACCATGGTGGCTAGTGAACAGATGACAAAATGTATGCCATGTGAATGCAGAATGGACATAAAATCGGATATAGTGTCATATGAAGTGTACTAGACACAACTGGATTCGAATTTAATGATATGATATATCAATGGACAAATCCTATTGAAACTGGATTGGCTGAGGGTCGCATTGATGCCAGTTGTGTACTTTTGTGATGGATGTAGGGGCTGATCAGGTGAATCTTGAGGAACTTAAATTTTCAAATCTTTTAGCTGAAAAGCACAACACAAATCCAGTGTAGGCGGCAACCATCAAATCTCCTCAACTTACCCACAATGTGGGATCTTAGTCAAATGTTTCATTCTGCTTGCCTCCTCTTCTACTGTATTCACCTATATAAGTCAGTGTATAATGTATGAGGTTAGGATGTCTGCTGTTGTCAGCTAAGTACTACCATGATGTTCTAAATGGATTATGGGAACAGAGAACACTAAAAGGATGGACATAACAAATGTGTGATCTCTCAGTCCAAAATTAGCTTTGTGACTTCATGTGTAGGGAAGCACAAATGAGCCACAAAAAGTACCCGACTATTGCCCATCTCACATATGAACTCTGCAATGCAATGTTTGGTCAGATGTGCAAATGCAAAATTGGTCAGCCAGGTGATGTACACTCCTTTCGCCTTGTCAACAGACAACATTATACTAATGGTATGATGGTCTTAACGGCGAAGGTAAATTCAATGTAATGCGGAGGCATCCTGATTATTTATCCTCTTCCTTCAAATATCAGTAACCTTCTCATACACGTTTGTCTGTTGATGTGTCATCTCATTGATGTCAGTGCTGTGTGGAGGTAACAGCTGACAACTGCTGCATGTAAACTCCATGAGGTAAACATGCTGCACATTGGCCAGGAATATCATATACATGTTAGCTCATAGCTACCATCTGGTGTACTGAAATATGGATATGTATGTCTCATCACAGCTGCTAACAGGATGACACCAGTGCACCATACAACACCATCCCAGGGATTGCAAGTCATCTTGGCTGCAGCAGTGAAACCCTCTCGCACCTCTCCATCAGGTAAGAGTGGCGTGAAGTTGTTCCCTATCATAGATTCAAAAACCATGACAAAGATCCAAATCCCCTTCTGCATACAATCTGAAGTCGGTGTTCACAAAGTTACATATATACCATTTCCTTTTTATAAGTGTCACATGTACCGGTTTGTAAATTAATAATGTAGATAATCGAGTATGGTGCCACTTCCTTCTCCAGCTGCTGGATTGGGGACTGCTTCATCAACCACACCTATGAGGAGCCAGGTTCAGCAGTTAACATCAGGGGGGGATCGCTAAGGGACACAAAGCTATGGCTGGAGCTGGTGAGTTTGCTTGTGCTATGGTGTGGGCTGTCACGTGTAGGGGTACCCAAACCAGGTCACATGTGCTTCATCTGTTGATGCAATGTACAGTAGATCCAACCCTTGTGTTGCACCACATCTTACACTAGGTCAATTACTTTTCTTGTTGCAACCTCTGTGTTCCAGTTGATGGTGACAATGAGGAGGATAGACCTTCCACCAGTGTAGGGCGACGGACAGTCAAAGGTGAAAATCTACTACTCCTGCAGGCAGTAATGTCGGATGCAAGTACTGTGCAAGGGGAGGATGATGAAGTACCTGAGGAAGCTAAAAAATTTGACAATGATGAAGACTGTCTGTCCATCCTCTCAGGATTCAAATGCCATGGCCAGAAGATTTGCCACATCAGCCAAATTTGGCAAGGCCTCACAACTTCCTCCGCCAAGCAAAGTGCCTCAGCCTCCAAAAAGAAAGATTGCCTGTCTTCAGCATAGAGCTAACCAGCCACAGCTCACACATACCCCAATACATACATCACTCCCTCACATCCAGTACAGACGTGGTGGTTCCCCTACAAACTCCTCCCTATACAGTGTATCCCAGACATTCTCGCCATCATCTGAGGGAAGTACCAACCCTGTTGTGGTACAGGTATCCCCTGGGCACCACTCTCCTGTCCACAGGCTTTCATCTGCCACCCTCCCCCCTGCTGTTGGATCTGGTGGTTTCATCCATGGCCGACCCCTGCAGAGACGGCCTGCACCTGGCCATGGAGGCCCGTGGGAGCAGGACTTCTTCCAAAAGCAGGCAGATGTGAGGCAGCACATTTGTGCCATAGGGCAACCCTGCCAGGCATGTCTGAGGCCCTGCAGGACATGTGCCAAATCCCTCAGGTGGTGGACAGACTAACCCATGTTTTGGACAGGATGGATAGATCTTGGGAAGACATGTCCCATCCAAAGGGAAGAAAGTGCAAGACACCATGCCTTGGACATGAAGAAGTCTCCCTGCACGGTCAACGCAGGGAGGGTAGCCATCACATCTGCCTGCAGCACATCACACCCACACACCTGTAGCACAAACTGCACAGAACCAGACGAAAGGTACACACCCACCACCGCCCCCTATCCAGGACCTCCCCCCACCTGCTCATCCACCACCACAACCCCTGAACAGGGGCTACCACTACCTGCACAACAATCTCCTGTCCATGCACAAACACCAACTGTACAAACACCATCCGCCCCTGCACATGAACCTCACCCTGTACAGGCACATGCACCACCCAACCTGCACCTCGGTGACAACCCAGACATAATCCCTCACAGGGATCCTCACCTCCAAATTTGCGAAGTCACAAGCACGATCCCCATTGATCACATCTCAAATATTTTGTCTAGTGTGAATGCGTAAATAAAAAGAAAATCTCATCACAAGTCAAGAATATGTTGCATATTATATCCCGATAGGCAAATGTTTACCAATTGTGATGGCCTAGAGATGCGAGAATGTATGTGTGTGCGTGACACATGTACAAGTATAACCCCATCATTGGAACAACCTCTCATGTGAAGAGCAGACAACTCCCAAAATATATGTCCATATGTTGTACAAGACATTCACAATGAAATGAAACAAGATAAAGTTAGAGTCAAAATAACATTTTATGGAAAAAAAGTGTGGGAGTAGAAATACAACAACAGTCTGCAAGTGAGAAAGGAAAACAAAAGGATGTTCTTAATACAGAAGGAGAAGGGAACTTGGAGTGGGGTAGGGAAACATAAATATAACACGTCAGGGGAACCAGTCTATATACAAGGGGAAAAGTAAATAATTGTCCAAAAAGAAAATTCTGTCCAACAGGTCACGTGTCCTTCTGGTCACCCTCAATTTGCACAACGTCCAGATCCTCTGAGTCCGAGGTGGGCTTCTGGCTGGCCGGTGCAGGACCAGGCACCCCATGGGGTTGGGACACAGGAGGAGTATGGGGGCAAACAGTGTGGTGCAACCGACAGGGAGAGACATTGACGGTGGTGTGGGAAAGAGGTTGGGATAGGACGGACAATGTAGCTGTACTTAAGGAATTGACACTGGCAGTGAGGGTGGCCATAGCGCGTGCATTTTCCTCTTGCATCCTACGCAGCTCTGTACACATCTGCAGCATGATGCAAGAGGCCATGTCCGGCTGACCCTAACATGCCCACATCAATTTCTGTGGTAAAACCACAGGAGTAACAACACAGGGAGGGGTTTGGGTGGAACATGAGGGGTGTGGCGCCTCGGGTTTGGAGCCGACGTTGGTGTCTACCTGGCAGCCACGATGATGGGGACTGGTTGCAGGTGATGCAGCTGGAGGCCCCTATGGACTGGGGGCCTTTAGAGTTAGGGAGGGGCTTTTGGCAGGCCCAAGTTGTGTAGTGGCCTGCCCCTGGGACACCTCGCCTTAAGAAAGTAGTGAATGGTCCAGGGGAAACTAGATCTCCTTCCCCCCTTGCCAGAGGTGTCCAGTTCTTCACCCCCCCTTCAATGGCCTCAGCCTCCACCCGGTCCATCGCACCAGAGGTGTCTTCATCCTCAGTCCGAGTGGGTGCAAATCCCCTTGCCTCCTGATGTAGAAGGTCCCGCCTCATCCTCTTCTTCCTCACTTGTGGATAGAGGTCCTGCCCGCCGGCGCACCAAAGATGTCTTGCTCCGAACCATGTCCTGCTGTTGGTCCTTTTGGCCAGTTGAGCCTAATGAAGACAAATCATGATATAGTGGTTATACACGTCAGAACAAGACACATACCCAGATGAGCCAAGGGCAGACTTTGTTCTCCTCAGATCTCCCTATACAGTTGTCAGTGATTAGGAGCTTAAATTATGTGTATGTTCACTGTCATCTCCTAATTTGAGTCGACACAGACATCTCACTTGGGATTTGGTGGCTTACACATCTGTAATGGCCAACCCTCAGCTTTGGGATTCTTGTGATCTGTGTGTCCTGTCACTGCTACATAAGCAGCTTCCAAACCCAATCTACAAAGGAGATCAGAGAGAGTCCAGATGGTATTAGAATGGGCCTGTGATATGGAGTCTCTGCACTTTTACTTCCGGTCAAATGTTATCTGCAGTGTCGCAGTGTATGAGGCAACACAAAAGCCGATTGGGGGGTCACACATACATATAGGGTCTGGGCTATTAGGTTTTCTAAATTGTGAGTCTAACCTTTTGATATTCCCTCACAAAAGCTGATGATCCAGTGCCACCTATTGGCTTCAAAGATTGATCAGGTAGTGCTGTACACTGGTGAACAGTAGTGGCTAGTTGTTACAGCTACCTGGACTTGAAAGATGTCATACAAGCCACTGAAGGTAAGACGGGTATCTGTGGACACGTTTGGGGAAATTGGAAACACTTAAGAGTGAGGCAAGGATCTCAAAGTCTGTCTTGACTCCATGGCACATGATGATCTGTCTTAATCAGAACCCAAACTGACTGAATGCAATGCAAGTCACCAATACTCATTGGCCTCTCATATACACGCTGGACCGTGTCTGTAACATTCTTCATCCAATGCACACATCAGTTATGATGCCCTTGGTTTACCGTTAGTGGCGCGGTGTTAGAAATGCACTTATGTGTCTCAATTCCCCAGTTGTCATAATAAAACTACCACTCCCAGAATGCACTCTGACCTGTACAGTATATGTGCTACAGTGAGCCTTTTGCTTCATGACTGCTGCATAGACACAGAATAGGTGAGTGAAGGCATGGAACACATGATGGTACAGCCCTGTCTTTACTCACATCATACTTCCAGACACATATTGCATATTATGCACATACCAGGTCTCTTCTGCTCATGCTCCTCCAGCTGAGTATGGAGGGTCACCCTAGCTGCATGTAGGGCCCTCCAGTACAGTGGCGAGAGGCGGGGACGATGCACATGGTGCTGGGAGGACTCGCCCAGTAGCTCCTCCTGGTGTGTACGCCCACTGCACTGCAGCCCTCCCCAATGTTGGCCCATAGTGTGGCCTGCGCTGCATTACTCAGCTGGTCCTCTGGCCCCCTTATAGCTGAGAATATTTGTTAAGCACTTCCTCAGCTAAAATGTCTAATTCCCTTTCAGTGAAAGGGGGTGCTTTCTCCTCATAACCCTCAGCTATTGTGGGGGTAATTAGGTTGAACTGAGCATCTGATCTAATCTGTGAGAGAGGATGACTCAGAACAAACACAAAATGGCTGTCAACAACTTCCTGTGATGTATTTTCAGTCTACCACTTCCTGTATGTCATTTCCTGTATATAAGAATGTGTTCCGGTTCGTTTTCAGAACTTCTGGCCCGTATAAGTAATCTCTGGAGCGTAGGGTCCACATACGAGGCATATGCTCTGCAGACGGAGAGCACGCATTTGTGCTGGAAGTTGCGAAAATGGACAGGAATCCATTCTTTCATACAGGGAAAAGACATACAGGAAGTGGTAGATAGGAAATACATCACAGGAAGTTGTTGACAGCCTTTTTGTGTTCATTCTGGTTGATCCACCATCACAGATCAAATCCTCTGGCATCCTGTTGTTCTGTAGCAGAGAAACCTGAAATAACAGTGTGAGAGAAAATCATAGACATGAAACAAAAGGTAGAACAGACCTTTAAATGTGATTTGAGCTGGGACAAGGGATGCGGGGGGGTCCGGCACAACATTACACCCCAGGATTGTTTTTCCCTCCTTTGCATTATAGTACATGAAGTCTATATTTAGCGCTCAACACAAGAGTAGTCTGTTGTGTTACTGTAAATTTGGGGGAAGCAGTGCTATGTATCCCAGACACATTGTGCTAGATTCACCCAAAACATCATCACTCACGTTGGGGGCTCATCATTTGTGGGGGAGTCAAATCTGTTGGGGGCAAAAACTCAACAATGCAATAGTTAGGCACTTTTGTGATTCAGACACCCATTCTCAAAAGGTCCGGGAAGGTCTCTCAGAACATATACATCTAACCTCTGAGTCAATAGATTCCTTAGTGACATCCACTACACGGATTGCTGACATCGGCACATGACCTGATACATTGTCAATCTTTTGACTCCTGTCAACAGCTGTCGTTTACAGTTAGTGTGGCTTGCTACGTATTCTCAGGATGGAATTTTTGGACAGAGTCGTAATTATCCAACTTTCATCATTGACAAGACTGCAAATCACTTTCTGTCCATAACACAACAGGTTGCTCGTGTGAATACAGTGGCAACCGGCTGATGACGGACTTGCATACCCTGACCTCTGTTATGTGCAATGTCCCGGTTGCTCAGATTCAAAGCTAGCTGAGTTACAAAAGGTATATGTAAGCCATGACTTAAAGCTATGTTGTGCAAAACACAACAGGCTAATATGATCTTGCACACAACTTCAGGGGAGTACATCAGCACACCCCCTGTACGGTCAAGATATCTGAATCGCGACTTTAACAGACCAAAAGTGCGCTCTATGATGGCTCGAGTTTGTATGTGTGCCCTATTGTACCTACGCTGATTTACAGTGGTTGGATGTCTGTAAGGTGTGAGCAGTTGAGGAGAGTGTGCATACTCAGCATCGCCTGGGGAAGGAAGATAGGGCAATAGGTTATATTTCCCTCTTACATTTAAACACAACATTATCTATACTTTGGTACATGCAGTGTCTGTTGAGACCATGTATGTGGCTTGATGATTCTTATTGCAAAATGGTTGTTAATTTAAGGTGACATTCATACATTCAATTTACACATATCCCTCATTTTTAGTGCTTGGTACTTACCCAGTAGCCACATGTTGCCAAATTCTCTCGCAGCCATCCTCCAGGCAAGAGGTGACATCCGGAATACAAAGCTGTCTTGGGTACTGCCTGGAAACACTGCATGCACATCAATAAATCTCCCACTGACATTACAGACAGCCTGCACATTGATGGAATGCTATCGGCGTCTGTTGCAGAATATGTGTGCAATGTGGCGGGCCGCTGAAGGACCACATGGTTACAATCAATTGCACCCAGCACTCGTGGGAAGCGAGAAATGAGATAGAAATCCCTAGCTGCCCTTTGTCTCCTGTCCAGTGTATGGGTCATTTGAATGTGGAGGTGGGCTCTTGAATTGATGCAGATCAGTAACTGATGCAAGCACCGCGACTGGCTTGCCTGACAGATGCCCAGAAGGTCACTGGAGACCCTTTGGAATGACCCCGTTGCAAAGAAATGGAGAGCAGAAAGTATCTTGAGATATGCTGTAATGGTATGGAAGCAGCAGGTCTCAGAGTCAAGTTCCTGCTCCCACTCGCATACCATCTCCAAGATGACTTCTGGAGAGAAATGGTATATGGCCCCGACACCTTGGCTGGACATCCCAAATAGGTTTATCCTTTGTCTGAATATCCTCTCTACTCTCCTTCTCCTCGTCTTCCTCAAGTCTTCTTGCCGCATGGCAAGGGGTAGAGCAACAAACACATTCAGCAACATGTTGAAAGATTTATGTGTGTCTGCTCTGCTTTCATATGTGCTGCAGAGCTAGGATTGGTTATTGGGCTTCAGTGTTCCAGCTGGAGCATGATGGGGGATGGTAGGCACTTGAACAGGTGTTTAGCATTGGGAAAAATGATCATCCGCCCTGACTGCCTGTATTCCAGCCCGGAAACGGAGATTTCGGACTGGTTGCAGAAATTCCAGCCCAGGTGCGGGATTTCCGGACCGGAGGCGGAAATTCTGCCCCGGATTCAGAAACTCCGGCACGAGTGCAGACGTAAAGATAGGAGTCGTAAGTACCTTCAGTGAATACCAAAAGTTGTAAATTTAGGATTTTGTGTGTGACGATAGTGATGTCCAGGTCCCACAAAGATAGGTTGTGATGATAGTTATGCCCAGGTTGCCATAAATATAGTGTGTGAGGATAGTGATGCCCCAGGCCCCACAAAGATAGTGAGTGATGATAGTGATGCCCCAGGCCCCACAAAGATAGTGTGTGATGATAGTGATGCCCAGGCCCCACAAAGATAGTGCTTGATGATAGTTATGTTCATATTCTCATAGAGATTGTGCGTGATTATTTTGATGATCAGGTCTCCACAAGAATAGTCTGTTATGATAGCTATGTTCAAGTCCCTGCAGGAATAGTGTGCGAGTATAGTGATGCATGATCGTCACAGATACAGGGGGCCTGATTTATGATGTTTTACCAAAGGGCAGCACCGCAGGCCTTCCTGCTGCTCTGCCCTACGGTAAAAGAAAAGGGCAGAAATGCTTCGTAACTATCAGATACAGCGCATTCCTGTCCTTTTCCCCTGCGCCAGCACATAATGGGCTGCTGTGCACTAAGGCAGGCACCTTTGCACCATGATGCAAGATTGCCTGCGTTGCGGGGATGAGCAGCACACATAGAAAAAGGAAAAATTAGGAGAAATGAAGATATTTTGTAGGTTTTTGGCCCTGCCTCAGATTTACGATTTCTCGTAAATCTGGGGCCGTCAAAATGCCATGAATGTTGCTGGTAACACCCCAGCAACACCCATTGCACGCCCCTTAAACGCAGAAAACTGCTTTAAAGGGGACAATATTTACGAGGCAGCATTATGGCAAAAAAAGTGGCTAAGTGCTGCCTCGCAAATATGGAGCAGGCTCCAGTGCCATGGAACGTCAGAAAAAGGGATGTTCCGACGGTGCAAGGGGCTTCATAAATGAGGCCCAGGATGTGATTATAGCCATGTTCAAGTCCCCACAAAGATATCTGTGATGATAGTCATGTTCAAGTCCCCATTGAGATGGTGTGCAGACAAAATATCGAGTATTAAATGTCAACCTACAGAAATATCGAGTCCTAAATATCGTGAGTGAGAAATATCGACAGCAAGAATATCCTGGTCAAGAATATCGATTTAAGGTAAGAAATAGCGAGTTTAAAAATATTGGCCATTAATATAATTTGCAAAAATATAGTTGTTTAAACTCTTCGGTGCTCATGACGGCTCCCGGCCGTCATGAGTCACGGCAGGCGTGTGCTCAAGACGGCCGGGAGCCGTCCAAATGTTGCCGCTCCTCCCACGCGGTGTTAATTCCCCGCCTGTGCGGGATTATTAATTAGTGGTCGTAGTTCGGACGGCTACCGGCCGTCATGAGCACACGCCCACCGTGATTTATGACGGCCGGGAGCCGTCATGAGCACCGCAGCGCCACGCCCACCCCCTAGCCCCCACCCGCACCGCGGCGGAATTCGCACAGCGGCGAAGGGGTTAAAATATCAAAGTTATTAATGTCGTTTGCAAAAATGTAGTTGTTTAAAATATCAATGATTTAATTAGTGTTATGTATTTTAGTATATATTTTAAATGTGTGTGATGTATTTTTTGTATAAGAATTGTTTATGTGTTACATTTTTAGTAGTTATTAATTTTATTTTAATTGAATTTTGTGTTTTTTAGTTACGTAATGGGTTGTGGATTTATAGGGGAATAGGGTAGGAAGTAATTTAATTATAATAAATTAAGGATTATTTTTTACTTATTAATATCTAATTGAGATTGTATAGTGTTAATTGTGTGAAGTAATTTATTACTGCTCAATTAATTGTTTTTTTAATTAATATTAATTGTAATTAATTATGGTAATTGTGTAATTAATTTTAGGTGAGCGTTTTGGGGTTTACAGGGGTAAAGGGTGGGAAGTAAGTTATGTATTAATTAGTTAATTGATATTAATTTATTGAAAATTAATTATGCAAATTGTGTAATCAATTTTAGGTGTTTGTCATGGGGAAACAAGCATCCTGGGACCGGTTTCAGGGTAACACCCCTCATAAGCCAGGCTAGCTTGAATCCAGTGTCAAAGTGAGCAAGGGATCCACGTCTGGGCATACCCTGCCAACTAAGCGCGAACAAAGCAGCGACAATGAGATGGACGGAACGCTGAAAATTTTCAGACACTCACCCCCAGTCACAAATCTGGGTTGAATCCATCCCTTGCTCACTTTCCCACTGGACTCAAGCTAGCCTGGCTGATGAGGAGTGTTACCCCAAAACCGGTCCCAGGATGCTTGTTTCCGGTCGAGGGAAGACCTGGCTTGGCAGTTCGTTCTGGACTGTTCCCATGAGGCACAGGGTCAAAACTGATTTGCATGTGGCTGGGTCTGAACTGGGGTGGCGAAGAGAGCTAAAGAACGATGGGTCGATTCAACCCAGATCTGTGACTGGGGTTGAGTGTCTGAAAAATGTTTCAGCACTCCGTCCATCATCTCCTTGTGTTTGCTTTGTTCACCCCAAGTTGGCAGGGTATGCCCACACGTGGGTCCCTTGCTCACTTTGCCACTGGATTCAAGCTAGCCTATCTGATGAGGGGTGTTACCCCGAAACCGGTCCCAATATGCTTGTTTCCGGTCCAGAGAAGACCTGGCTTAGCAGTTCGGTCTAGACTGTTCCCATGATGCACAGGGTCAAGACTGATTTGCATATGACTGGGTCTGAACTGGGGTGGCGCAGTGAGCTAAATAACGATGATGTATTCAAAGCAGATCTGTGTCTGAAAAGTTTCAGCGCTCCGTCCATCATCTCCTTGTGTTTGTGGGGTTTATAGTGGTAAAGGGTGCGAAGTAATTTGTGTTTAATTAATTATTTGTTAATTAATATTAATTAATTTACATTTATTTTGTGTGTGTGGTTTTTACTTTTAAAGGGGTAAAGGGTTGGGATTAAACACATTTACTAACTTTATAATTAGTTGTTTAATAGTAATAGTTTTGAAAATAAGTTTTAATTGTGTAATTATTTTTTTTACAGTTTTATTTTAGCTGTTGGTTGTGGGGATAATAGGGTTAAAGTGTGGGAAGTTACTGATTTTTTTTATTAATTATGTTTCTTTAATTGGTAGTAAATTATGTTAATTATAGAACTACATTATTTTAATAAATGTAGATGTGGGTAGGGATTTGTGTGGTTATAGGGTAGGAAATAAAATGAATAAATGTATGTAATAATTAATGTTTTTGTTTGTAAATATTTTCTTTCTTTTTTTTAACCCTTTATTGATGACCGCAATGTGTCAAATACAGTACATAGGCAATATGCAGTCTATACAGTCTGTTTTTTCCTTTGCCCTTAGTACATCAATTACAATATATATGCCCCCACAGAAATTCTGTTTCCATTGTCCTATAAAACAATAAAAACAAAAGGAAGCCAAGAGTCGCATTCTGTGGCAATAATGCTACCAAGCAAACAGTGGAAAATGTTCTCTTGTGAGTGTCATTACAAAGTTGTATATGTTAACATTCAACTAATAAAGCTTATTCGAACTCATTGCCCCCCCCCTCCCATCCCTCCCTACCCCACTCCTGGTCGTTCTTACTTCAACTAACACGGTGATCATAATTGGTCTATGTACATTATTCTCCTAGGGGGTGTAATTTTCATAGCAAGAACATAATTGCTCGGGTCTCAGGGCCTGACTCCGAGAGGCCATAAGGCGTCGTTGCGTATTGCTGGGTCAGGTTAGCTTATGTAGGGGATAGATCCAGTGCTTCCAGTTCAATTATCATAGCCTCCCACTCCAGTGAGATAGGATGCTTCCTTAGCCCTCCCTCTTCTTCTCTATGAAGAGCTGCACCCTCCGCCCGTCCCCACTGAATCATGTCAGTTTGCCAAATAGCGACCGCCGGGCATCTGGGGGACTTTCACCTCATAGTAAGTACTCTGATCGCTAAAATGAGTGCTAGGTCCAAGAACCTTAACCGCACCTTCTGCACCCGAGCGCCGATGAAGGCCCACCAGGCAGTTTAGGACCTCATCCAGAACCGAGAGCTACGTTACCCTCGTCAATGAATTGCGGACTCTCCCCCAGTAGCCCCGTATGTAGGGGCACGACCACAGCATATGAATAAAGTCCGCCTCGTCTCCCCTACAACGGGGGCAGCAGTGAGGGGAATCTGGAAACATGCGTTGTATCTTTTTCGGGGTGAGGAAAGACCTATGAAGGATCATTGTCAGAATAAATTTGAGTTTCGCATTACGCGATACTTTTTGGGGGTGTTCCAGCATACTCTTCCATGCTTTATCCGAAATCTCAACTCCAGAGTCCTCCACCCAGCGCGCCCTAAGGGAAGTAAGTGGAATTGCTGCATGTGCCCTGACTCCAGTGTATAGCCAACGTAATGCCCCCCGGGTCCCATATAGTATAATAGATGTACCAAATCGTGCTGTGGGGGTTCATTCCTCTGTGGGGCCCAAGCGGTTCTGATGTAATGTGTTACAGTAGCGTGTAAGAGATATAAGCGTGGGGGTGCCCCCGTGGCCTGTATGAAAGAGTCGTGATCTAGCATGGTGCCGTCCCCAAAGAACGCCCCTACTCCCTCAACCCCATTGTCTGTCCAGTCTCGTAGTCTGGCCTTCGTGAGTCTACCCTGCGGTGTAGGGATACCGAGGATGGGGATGTTCGCGGTGTACGGGAGTACTGTAGATGTATAAGATAGGGCCTTCCTCCAACATAATAGGGCGATCTTCAGTAGGGGAGGGCAATCCGGGGGAATCCGAGCCTTCGGAAGCAACAAGGAATGCAATTCCCCTCGATCTAGCCTCTGCAACGTAAACCCAATCTCCTGCAAATTCCTCCCTGCAGTCCAGTATGAAAGCCACTGGAGCTGGCTTGCGTAGTAGTAGCCTCGGAAGTCAGGGACACCCAGACCGCCATTGTGTGTTGCCAGCTGGAGCTTTCGAAGGCTCTTTCGTCTGCGGCCTGCGCCCCAGATAAGACTCACCAGTATCGTATTTCATGTGTTAAAAATGGATTGTGGGAGGATCATGGGTAGATTCACAACGTAATATAATAGGCGAGGCAGCATCAACATTTTTGTGATAGCAATCCGTCCCATTACCGATAAAGGCAGAGAGGACCAAAACCCTACACTAGCACGGAGCCCCGTTATTGCTCGCTGTATATTGCCCTCAATTTGATCCTCCTGTGTTCTGTAGACCTGGATACCTAGGTACTTAAAGGTGGTAGGATTGACCGGTAGGGTATAGGTGCCGAACTGCAGGCGGGTTAGATGTGGTGTCGCCTGGAAGAAATAGCTTGTCGATTTCTCAGGGTTTATGGCCAGTCCCGACAGTCGCTCAAAGGAGGCAAGTATATTAGGGAGAGGGGCATTATCAGCGGTCAGATCTCGTAAGTATAGGAGTATGTCATCTGCATAGATGGACATCAGGTGGCACACTCCATCAATAGGAATGCCAAGCCGGTCCTCGGAAACCCATAGGGCCAGGGCCAAGGGTTCCAGTGCAAGGACAAAGAGCAGGGGGGATAGAGGGCATCCCTGCCTCGTGCCTCTGTATATATTATATTGATCTGAAATGTAGCGACCCGTGCGGGCCCTGGTCGTAGGGGACGTGTACAATAATCGGACCCATTTAAGGTATGCGTCCGGGAATTCAAACCGTCTTGAGTCGCGAACATGAAGTCTCAGAAAAGGGAGTCGAATGCCTGTTTAAGGTCCAACGCCATACACCCTGCGTGTTGATAA
Organism: Triturus cristatus; assembly: GCF_964204655.1. NCBI lineage: Eukaryota > Metazoa > Chordata > Amphibia > Caudata > Salamandridae > Triturus > Triturus cristatus. The sequence continues at coordinate 984,750,990 of NC_140590.1, forward strand.
GCTCGTGGGGTGGCCTTCATTACATAGTGTAGCCGTCTGGTGTTCAAAGAGGTGCTGCGGTTTGGTAGGAAACCGCACTGGTCCCGGTGGATGAGCGTTGTAAGATAGGGTTGTATGCGATTAGCCAGGGCCTTGCTGAGGATTTTATATTCTGTAGATAACATAGAGAGGGGTCTGTAGTTAGACAGCTCCAGCCCGTCTCGCCCTGGTTTAGGTATGGACGTGACCAATGCCTGCATGGTGGAATCTGGCAGGCGGCCAAGCTCAAAAGCCTTGAACACAGCCTCCAGTGCAGGTACTAAAGATTCAGAGTAGGTCTGGTAAAATTCTACAGTGAGCCCATCCATCCCAGGCGTCTTGTTAGGGTTTAGACCCTTGATCACAGCGCGGATCTCTTGTTGAGTGATAGGGCCATCTATTTCTTTCTGCACATCAGCAGATAGCACTGGGAAGGGGAGGTCTTGAAAAAACTCAGTGATTAAGGAGCTTTCTACCGGAACAGGGGGTGCATAGAGTGCTTCAAGGTGATCCTGAAAGGCCGCGTTGATTTCTTCTTGTGTGTGGACTATATGTCCCGCTAGGGTTCGGATTCTAGTTAGAACGGGTGGGTCCGGTCTATCCCTAACAATGCGGGCAAGTAACGCACCTGATCTATCCGCTTCGGTGTTTTCTCCTTGGAGAAACGCCCTGTAATCTATTGTCTGCAGTGTCTCCAGCGTTTCCGCATGCTCAATGTGTGCGGATTGCAATGCCCCCTGTTTGGCAGGGTCGGATACTACCTCCCTCTCCAGTGCATGTAGCTTATGTTCAATGTCCTTCAGCCTTTGGTGTGTCTCCTGCATAGCCCCCACTAACTGTCCAATCGTCGCCCCTCTCACCACCACCTTCAATGCATCCCACTCGGTCAGATTGGAGGCCGTGTTCCAGTTTTCAGCTAGGTAATTGGTGATAGTGTTAGACAGAGTCGTGCGGAATGGGGCATCTTAAAGTAGGTGTGGATGCAACCTCCATGTGGGGACTAGGGCAGGCACCATGCCCCAACGGAGTGTGAGCTCGAGAGGGCTGTGATCAGAGAAGGTCTTTGCTAGATATGTGGAGTGGTGGGCCTTCGCTATGATGGATCTCGAACAGAGGAACCTATCAATTCTGGTATGGAGACTGTGTACCGGGGAGTAAAAGGAATATTCCTTGTGGGTTGGGTGAAGGCTGCGCCACACGTCAGAAAGTGCCCACCCGCTGGTCCATGTCGTGAATTGCTCTGCGAGTTTGCTAGCGTTCGTGCCATGCAGGGGGAGGTGTGACCTGTCTAGTTCAGTGTCCAGTAACGCATTCCAATCCCCACCTAGTATCCAGGGTATCCCGTCCCAGTCTGCTAAGACTGCACCCATCATACCCAAGAAATGGTCCTGGTCGAAGTTAGGGGCATAAATGCTGCCAAGGACCACCGGGGGGCCATCAAGGGTGCCTTTCACCAGGATGTAGCGACCTTGGTCGTCTACCCTACGCTCCAGTTCAAGAAAGGGTACCCCGTGGCGTATCCAATTAGTCGCTCCCCTAGCGAAGGTGGAGTAATTGGTGGAATAAATATGTCCCCTCCATTTTTTCCGCATCTTTTGTGTTGCAGTTTCGGTTAGGTGGGATTCCTGGAGGAACGCCACCTGTGTCTTTTGTCGAAGGAGGAATGCATGAATACGGTGCCTTTTCTGGATTGCACCTAGTCCCCGTACATTCCATGTGATGAAGTTATATGACTCTGTTGTGTTAGCATTCCCTGCCATGTTGCAAAGTATACTGTGGAACTCCCATTCCCGTGTAGCCAGTATAGCAGACCTGACCAGGAGACCCCTTTCCCATAACCGGAACAAAACTTGGCACAGCGCCTAAACTGCGCTGGGCCCAACATTGGAATACCAATAATATGAAACAAACAACGGTGCGTACGCAAGCAAGGGGGTAGCCACCCCAATACCTAATCATGGTCCTAAAAAGGGTGTCTGCAACCCAGCGGCTCTACGGTACCCCGGGGGGGGGGGGGGGGGGTAGATGTGATGGGGACAATATTATTGGCACACTCCATCACAATGGGGAGTGTCACGAAGCCCCTCCGCAGATAGCGCACAGCCCAGGTGCATGCGAGTGCAGCAGTTGTGTCAATAGGATAGAAGGCTGTAGCCCTACCTACCCCCAGAGAGAGTCCCGGACCTCATCAGCATAGACAAATAGCATTATAAGATAAAGGATACGATAGTCTCTCAGGCGCAGGGCTCACGCCATCGGCAAGGCAAGTCCAAGTCCCACATCCTCCGACTCAAGCTTCGTAGACTCTTCCCCTATATTCAGTTGTCGATCAGATCATCAGCTGCCCTCGGTGTGATCGTGGGGAAGAGAACTGCAGTGTGCTCAGAGTCCGAGTGAGTAGCACTGTCCTCAGAATCAGTGGAGATTTTGTGCGAGTCATCACGGAAGGCCCCGGCAGCCGCAATCGCTCCCTCCTGATCTCGTCGCTGTTGTTCCCGTGATGAGCCGGCGCCTCCTCTACTCCCGTCGGGGTTGAGTTCTGCGAGGGGTCCTTTTCAGGAGTGCGTCTGAATCCTGCGAGGAAATATCCGGGTTGCTAATTTGGCTAGAACCGATGCACATTACTTCCAACCATTCCTCAACGTCTGCTGGGCTTTCAAAAAAGTGGCTTTTCTTATCGTGTATAACCTTCAGCCGGGCGGGATATAAAAGTGCGTATTTGAGGTGTGCTTTCACAGCCTGGTAGGATGATCTTTGTCTCTGCACCAACACAGTGTAGTCTGGATACAGGGAGATGTGGTGGTTTTCATACTGGGTTAGTGCCTTTTCTCTAGCTTTCTGTAAGATGACGTCACGGTCTCGATAATTGAGTATTTTCACGATCAGGGGGCGGGGCGGTACGCCGGGCCTGGGCTGTCCCGTCGGAATTCGATGAGCTCATTCCACAAAGAAGTACGGGGAAAGTCCTTCAGGTGCCACATGAACCATGTCTCCATGAAGTCTGCAACCCTGTTCCCCTCGCAGCGTTCCGGCAGGCCAACGACACTGACATTGTTGCGTCTGTTCCTGCCCTCCGCATCCTCCACCCGATCCAGGAGCGTCGTCACCTGCTTTTGTAGTGTGGATGAGTGTTCCACTACTCTGGGGGCAAGGTCAGTGATCGATTGGCCGTGGTCTTTTACCGTGTCTGCCAGTTTATTATGGTCTGCCTTCAGCAGCGTGAGCCCCGTGGCCAGCGTACCCATTTGTTGTTCCAGTGCTGTTCTAGTGTCTCGGATCTCCTTGAGAATGAGGTCCAGTTTATCCGGTGGCTCTTCTGTATGTCCGGTCGATGTTGCTCCCAACGGGGAGAGCCTATTAGTGTGGCCCGTCACGACGGAAGAGCGGTCAGGGCCCTGTGGTCCCTCCAGCGTCTTAGCCCGATGCCTGCCCATGACGCAACGTTGCCGCCAATCTTCGTACTGAGCGGTCTCTATGATCGGGTCCACAGAAACTCTGTTAGTGTCCCTCGTAGGGTTGTGGCGCAGCCGGAGTACGTTTCAGCGCACCCTGGAGGAGTATCGCCGATGGATCAGGGGGTCAAGGGAGGCAGTATCCCGCCACGTATGTACAGGCAGATCAGGTAGATCCCATGTTCGCGAACAGAGGTTTCCTAAAGTTGTCAGGCAGTATGCCCTCCCAGGGCCCCCCGGATGTTGTTCGCTTTGTGTAGAAGACGCTCGGTCCACCGTAGGAGAATGCGTCTAGCGTCGTCGAACTCCGACCAAAGACGACAGTAGGGGCGCCCAGGGTCCCCCGTCAGCCAGCCCCACGTCGCAGGTTTCGTTGGGAGGAGGCATCTCAGCATCTGTCAAGCAGTCCCCTTCCCCCCCCGGGGTTCCGGCCACTTTCTATGTTCAGGCAGCCCACTGGCAGGGGAAAAAGGGGTCAGGGTTGCACACACCGGGTCACCTCGCTTCCCACGAGGCTCAATGGCAGGCCGGCGGGGGTCTCACGCGGTTCCGTGGCACCACACCCGGCACTGTACTGACCGTTAACAGGGTCTTCCGGCGCTCCCCCGTGCCCCTTCGGTCGCACCTCCTCTGGGGGCCAGTCCGGTCCGTGGGCTGAGTGTCCTTCTGCCGTAAGCCCCTAGCACACCTCCGCTGTGCGGCTGTCCCAGGAAAATACGTGTGGTATGGGCCAGGCCAACTGACTCCTCCAACGCTGCCCCAGGCCCACGTCGCAGTGCCAATGTCCCGTCGCAGGTCTCGGCCTCTCTTCAGGCGCAGCCTTGAGCAGGCCCACGTCCGTCTCTTCTCTGCAGGCTGAACAGCTCCCGGGCTGCAGCAGGCCACAGATCTGGGGCCCGGGCACAGTGCAAGCGCCCCCGGAGCCCCCGCTCACATCGCCAGCCCGCAGCAGGCACTCCTCTGGGCGATAACACTCCCGTCTCAATGCTCTCTAGGCCCTCCGTCCTACAGCCACTGTCCAGTGGGGGGGGGGGGGGGGGGCGAGGGAAGAAAGCCCCCAGGCTCCCCGCTAGGTGCCGTAGGCCGGTGTGGACCTCGCAGGGGGGCCCGCGAACGACCAAAGGAGGATTTGCAAAATTTGCTTTTGCATAATTAGAAGAAATTTCAGGAAGAAATTTCAGGAAAATTATGCGCAATTCAAAAAGCAAATACGAGATTGAGCGCTAAATTTTGACAATACATTTATCCTTGCTTCTGTTTTGAACACAAAAACGGATTTCAGGATAAAAATAACTCACAAAAAATACAGATTCTGCAAGCAACAGCCACCGGTTTTCTGGCCATTTGAATTGTTACTGACTGCTCACAATAAAATGTAAACAGTAATAGATAACAAATGCACTCAAATTTGTAAAAGATATATACTGTTGATCCAGGTCGGTGGTGCTAATGGGTTGATCCTTCTGAGAGCAAGGATAAATATAAAACAGTAGTAGCGCTGTCCTCCGTGGAGGGGAGTCCCCCTTTAGCACTCTAGCTTATTGTATGCATGTTTCATTAACTTACAAACAAATTTTTTGCTCAGTATAAATAAAGTTGTATTTGCTTTGAACTGAAGTTTATATGCTTCCCTTAGTATCTTCAAAACAAATCATGTCGTTTGACTGTGGTTAATACAATCTTGTGTTATCCACACATTATTTTCATCTTGCAGATCTTCTGGATGTGTTACAATTGATCATTAGCCCAATGCATTTCGGGCCGTAGCCCTTCTTCAGGGGAAATATTTCTGAAAATGGACTGGCATGAGCCAAACATTTGATGGGGGTGTTGGGTTAGGGATTTTTCCAACTGGAAAAGTATTTCCTCTATGAACAGAAACAAAATGTCTGAAATCTCTTCCAAATGCAGACATGAAACGACAGGAGTAGAATTACGACTTTTTACAGCCTATGTTTGCCAATCAAAGCTTCTTGATTTAAAGGCACAAAACTTGATCATTTGCTGAGGTTAAATTGTGAAACATATGTTACTGCTCCTTTAAATGCAGGAGCGTTAAGCCTTCTGTATTCAGGTGATGGTGCTGGTCTGCACAGCATCTGACAAGGTATTCAGAGCAGGCTACTAGTGTCTCACACATCACACAAACATCATCCTCAAGCAGAAATCACATCACGTTTAGGGTGAAATCATAGGCATGGAAGGGAAATCACCACCACCCCCGTGAATACATTAGATCTCCCCTTGTCATAGGTCCAAGTACTATGAGACTGGTTTGGTAAAATCAAGCATGAGCTCATCAGAGCACAAACTCAAACTCAAAAGAATCACAGGGCTCCTGCTTGTATCTCGAATATGGTGTGAAAACCTATAACAAGGTCTGCGTCATAATAAGGCATGTTTGGTTTCAAAGGGTGTACTTGTGTTTTCTTACTGTAAGACCGAAGTTATTTAGTGTTACTCATTATGTGAACTTCATTATTGTCAAATAATGCTAAAGTGTATCACACTGAAGATCTCCAAACAGAGTGATATCTGTCTATAATTCATGAATATGGTTTTGAGATGTTTCTCATAGTCCAGCAGTAATTTTTGAAGCAACACTGTTGTTTGGTTACGCTATCACGCTAAGGCTAAGATATCGGTCAGGAACTGGAACCGAACAACAAGTAGGATGCAACGAACCCTGTACGGTCGCAATCCTATACTTAACGATGGAAGAATGCATTCCAAAAGGACTGCATGCTTGCATCCTTAATTGCAGAGGTGCAGTTCATCCCTGCACCCGGTGGCAGGCACCCCAAGGTGCCTGCCACCGGGTGCAGGGATCAACAGGGGGTCACTATTGGTGCCCCCTAAGCCGCCTTCCGGTGGCCTCGCATCCATGGGAGCCCTGCTGGAGGCCCCCGAAGACAGTTTCCCACTGCCTCTGTGTCAGAAAGGCCAACACAGAAAGGCAGTGGGAAACTGCTATCATACTCCCTAGGCCAGAAAGAGCCGGCCGGGGGAGTACTGAAGGGTTTCCGGATGGCAGTCGAGCTCTCCAAGCCCATCGTAAGCCATCCAGAAAACCGAATCGGATTCCTTTCTGACCGAGCCCATCGGAATCGGAATGGCTCGGTCGGAAAGGAATCTGAACGGGCAGGTCCTATGCAGTTAGGATGGCTCCGACCGAGGGTCCAAGCCATTCCTAACTGCATTGGAATCGGGCCCTTAGATGTTGCAAATAATCTTTGAATTTAGGTGGTGGTGCTTTCCACCTTGGTTCTGCAGAGGATGCTTTGGAGAATATTTGTGTTTCAAAAGGATATTTGAACTTTAATAAGATCAAGTTATGCTCCCTATGGTGTTTTTATCTAAAATTGTCCCTGGAGTTTTGGTTACCTTTGAATGTTGCACTAGAGGTATTTCAATATGTGAAGTTCTTGGTCGTTCAAGAAGTATAAAACTATGTCTACTTTTGGACTATGCATGTGGCTCACATATGGATAAATAAGAAGATTCTTTTATTGAAGTTCGGTTGATTTATGAGACAGTTAAGTTGCTACTAAACAAGGTTGTTCTGGCAGTAGAAGAAAACTCTTAAGATGCACCAGGATCTCTATAAAAGGCAAGGTGGTGTTAGCTTTAGGTTGAGCACTTAGAGTAATGAGGAGGTCATTCCAAAGTTTAGGATTGAGCTGTGAAGAATCTCATCCTGGCGTGGGTGCGATAAAATGTAAGAATGTACAATAAAGATCTAGAAGCAGAATGTAATATTTTTTACAACATACAGAGTAATGTGGAAGGCCGAAAAGAACAGCTGCTCCGAATAAAACTTTAAAACAGATCTTAAAATGAATGTGTGCACTGTGACCATTAAAGTGGGAAGTAAGGCGTGTTTAGCCTGTCAAAGTAGATGGTATTGCCACAGCACACAAGAGAGGCTAGAACTGCTTGAATAACTTTTCTATGATGCTGGGTTGAGAGAATCAGAATGATTTTGCTAAGGTTTTTCAACAAATGGTTGCAATTCAGGTGGGAACTAAGAGTTGCCACCAAATAGGTGACTAGATAGGAATGCTACTCTCTATTATCGGAACATCTCTTCCATCAAAGTTGAGCTTCAATGTCTACTCCAGATTAAGGTGGAAGGGCATATAGTTATGGAACCTTATATTTGTACTAGATAAGTTGTTATCTATCAGGATGTCAGGGTGCCATCTGCTCAGTTGTAAAAATCAAACTGAAAAGACCTGGTCAATATAGTGAAGTAGGTTATGTAGATATTGAAGTCAAAATGGCCAGGGTAGGATCCTGTCGCACCCTACACTTGATAAAATGCAGATTTCAGCAACAGCAGGTCTTGCACCCATCTGAGACCAGTCTTTTAGAAAATAATGAAACTACTCCAGTGAAGGCACTCTTTCTCTGATCCCAGAGGCACAGTGCTTACAAACATGGATAGAATGGTTGACTGTGTCAAAGATGGTCTATAAGCCCAAAACGATATGGGCCACCTTCCCATCACCATCTAGAATATGTTTCATATCATCTAAGGTTGCAACAACATGTATGCCTCAGGTCAAAGTCTAGTCTAGGCATTCACCCCATGTCTTCTTGACAAACCCATGCGTCATGTTACTTTGACATACCAACCTTTAGCCAGGTTAATTCCCCAAGCATTGAGTGGAAATGTCTCACATCTCACTGTCACCTTTGTTCCTCTGCATCATCCCCCTTTATTGGCAGATGTATTATCATCAGAACCAGTGGCACACATTCTGAAAACATTCAAGTTGATTGCTCTGCTTCTAATGAGGTTTCTAGCTATGTTCACTAGTTTACCTGGTTTATTCCCTGTTGTGTTCCTCCTTTCTCCGCCAATTTGTTTGGTTACTGTTCTGTATTGAGTACTGATGATCACTGGTGGTCTTGTATCAATACTCATCCTCTTCTCTATCACAGATACAGGTGCAGCATTGTTTCTGTGATATATGGGCCATATCTACAACAAGTTCTGCATCTCTCCGAACCCGGTTGTACTACGAGCTACAACACGAGCAGCCAACACCACAGTTCGGAAACATGGAGAGCCATATTCAAAATTAGAAACAACTTCACAAAAAGTGGTCTAACATATGAAATGTAATTTGAGTGTCTGCATTGAAGGAGGTACAGGATATGCATGCAGACTGATGCCTAGAAACATAAAACACTGTCCTTGTGCAAACAGAGGTGCACAGATCAATTCTTGCACAGTCAACACATGGTAGTGACCCAGGTTTACGCACATACAATTAATCGGAAGAATTTAGTTCAAGTTTCTAATTAAATTAAATAATAATGCTTTGTGAGTACTTGTCTTTGGAGAGCCACTTTGCTATTTTATTGTACTGGGGCATTTCAACAGCTCCTTCTTACCTCTTGCCAAGGCCTCAATTCCCATGTCATCAGTGAAAGGAATCAGACACTGGGAAAAGCTCATAGAATTCTAACATGTTTAATGCGCAAATAGCCAATAAGCATCACAAATATTCCACATGCAAATTGGCATTACCAGGCCAGCGATCCACTGTCTTATCAGCTGAAGTTTATAATGCTAATTCTACCCATTTTGGCGCTACATTTATGTAATTTTTCTTAATGCAGTATGTGGAGGAAATAATATATGTTGAAACAGAAAGTGAAGATAGAGCAGGTGCACAGGCTCTTCTCAAGGGAAGAATGCAGGAAGACCCTGAAGAAAGGCAAAGCCTGCCGTGTCTGGCAAACTGCACACTGACTTCTACGGAATGTATTGGAATTTTGCGAACCGACCCATGTACTAATAGGTCAGTGTAGGTCAGTGTAGGAAGGTGGAATCTGACTACATGGTTGCCCCCACTTTTTTCCTGGTGTTTTGATGGTTTTTGAGTCACTTTGGCTGGGAACCTGCTATTCAGGTCCCCAGCCTATCTGCTTTCTCTTATAAATTTATTCCATTTACTTTAGGTACACTCCAGATTGGATTCTCCCTTGCGAGTCCCTAGTATATGGTACACTATGTACCCAAGGCATAGGTACCCCAGAGGCCTACCAGGAGCTGAAGCATGTATTATGCCACCCCTGGAAAACCCTCCAAAATTACACCACAGGTCGGCTACTGCAGCCTGGGTAAGGTGGTGCATGCACCCCTTACTGAGTTATAGGTTCACTATACCTCACCTATCACTGCACATAGAAACTTATCAGTCACCCCTATGGCAGGCCTTATTAATCCTGAAGGCAGGGTGCTTGGTTATATGTGAGAGGGTGCCCAGGCATGAGCTGAGCTCCTCTGCAGGCTTCGGAATCTCTTCTCCAGGGTTGTCATAGGTGCAGCCTGACCATATACTCTTATGTGCATTATAACCAAACAGTAAATGCTAACTTTGGACTGGCTGCACGAAAATATGTTGTGTTTGGTGTCAAACACCTTGAAATCATATTCCCACACCAGTAACTGGTGTGGGAGTATGATCCCACCCTTCTAGAGGGAGAGACATGACAGCACCGGTATACCCGGTACCAACTTAAAAGAGCGCTGGCATCACAAAATAGATGCTGCAGCCACAGACAAGGGTCTGGTCTCCTGCTGCTGACCAAAAATCCGGCAGGGGAGGCCTGGGCAATAGGTTTCCTGTCACAGGGAGGTGTAACCACCTCCCAGACAGGCTGATGTGTATTGGGGCTGGATGGGAGCACTCTCAGAGTGCTTTGAATTCCTGCACTGGGGGCACATTTGGTGTTCTTGTGCATAGTCCAGCTCAAACCGGTTCAGGGGCTTCCAGCCCCTTCTCTTGCGCGAAACTGGACAGAGGAAATGGGTGTAGCCACCCCATTCCAAACCCTCCCATAGGTGGGTCCACAGAGCTAGCCCTTCCTTAGGTATAAGTAAGGAACCCCTGGCAACAGGACTTTAGATATCCCTGGACGAAACTCTGTAGCTGAATCCTGGAACTTCAACGCTCTCCTCAAGACTAAAGGACTGAAGAAATCTCACTTGGGGTCAAGGAGTGACTCCCCTGCTTGGCAGGCACCAACAAAGCATTTTGCCGGTCTGCATTTCTGAAGCTCCTGCCAGACTCCGAAGTATTTGCAGCCCAGGAAGAGGATTTCCAGACTTCTCACAGGCCGACCCGAGTCCCCAGCAAAGCTGAGACCCGCAGCCCTCGTGAGTAATGTGGAACCGGAACTCCTTGTCACAGTGAACATTTGCAAGTGAATTGACTTCGACGTCTCTTGAAGTCGTGCTTGGGGTTACTTGTAGCCCTCACATCCAGCACCATCTGCACCAAAGATTGTGGGCCTACACTCCACGAGTGTTCCGTGAGCCCGCTTCTTGCATTTCAGCTCGAGGCTCCTTCGCGATCCCGGGTCCGTCGACTGGCGGGTCCCTGAGAAGGCAACTCTGATTTTCCTTGGGCTTCCCTAGTTGCTCCAGACGTGCCCCGACTCCCCACCGCGTGGTGAGTCCCTCAGACCTTGCTGGTCTGCACCGAAGCATCTTTCTCCTTTCTGCGTGGGTTGCTGTTGCCAAAGCTTGTTGTGTCCAATCTGGGCACAAACGCTGCAGCACTCGATATCCTTCGTGGGACAGCTCGAATCCAGCTCCTGGTCTTCCTCGACGCCTCCTGGTCCTCGTGGCTAAAAAGTCAAGTTTCACCTTCTTCACCTGAAATCACCAGACTTCAGTGGGCATTTGCCTATCGTGCTCTTGGTCACTGGCTAGTGACCCAGACTCTGTCCCCTCGGTTTTCAGGTTCTTCTCGACTTCGATCCAGGCTTGGATCTCTTCGGACACTTCGCATCCTCCCGGCAGCAGCACTTCTTCGCCAGCTCCCATTGAAAACGACGATGCGACCCAACGCCATTTGACACCTATGCACCCGGCTTCCGTGGGTGAGGTAGCAAGAGTACTCCAGTGCTCCCGTGGGTGTTGACCCTAGAACTTCCTAAGTCCCAAATGGTTTGGCCCTAACTCATTTCTAAGTGTCCCTAATCTTTAAAAATCTAACCGCAACTTTCCCCATAGAAGCTAACGGGAGCTCGCGGCTGTGTTCTCACACTGCACATGGCCTTCGTGGGTCCCCTGGGTGGTTCCTTGGGGTCCCAGCGATTCTACAGGCTCTAGGTCTTGTGTCTAGCTAAGTCATGGTTCTTATACCACTATTTTAGTATATGGTTTGGTTCGCCCCAAGGGCCTAACGTGTATTTGTGCTACTTACCTGTAATATTTGAAGTGTAACTTATGTGTTTTGACCTCTAGCCTCATAAAGAGACTAGGAGGATGTGTTTAGAAATAAATACATATTCACTGAAAAAAACATAGGTTTTACAGACCTTTTAGTTAGGAATTAGCATTTAAAAAACCTTGGAAATTCACTGAAAAAAACCATAGGTTTCATGGACATTATAGTTAGTTGGACATTTGACTCATATAAAACCAGAGAAATGTGCCTGTTATAGTTAGTTGAGCTAACTATAACTTGCGCGCCTGCAATGCACTGCTGATGACGTCACATATTACATCACTCATGACATGGTCAGTGACATCACTCATGAAATCACTGATGACATCTCAACTGACATCACTGATGACATCACTGATGACATCACTGATGACATCACTGATGACATCACTCATGACATCACTCATGACATCACTCATGACATCACTCATGACATCACTCATGACATCACTCATGACATCACTCATGACATCACTCATGACATCATCCAGTGAATGTGGGTTTCTGTAAAGTTTACATATTTTTCATATATATCTATGCCAAGGTCTATTCAAGAATAAGTCGATGTAAAATTGCCTGAATGCATTATTTAGTAGATGCATGACTGACTCTATAAGTCACTGACTGAATGCATGTTACTGAATGCATGGATTAGTGACTAGACTGTGTGAATGTCTCTCTTAGTCTCTCACTTTGTGTGTAAGCAGGTGCATGGCTTGGTGAGTAGCTACATCAGTGTCTATATGTGTTTTTCATTGATTGTATGAGTATCTGCATGGGGGTCTGACTGTCTATGTGGGTGTGTGGGTGGTGTCTGACTGTGCATACATGTCTGAATGGCCAATTCACTGGTTCTATAGATTCAAAAGTGCATCTCAGAAGGGCTGTATAGATAGCTGACTGTGTGAACAGGTGTGTTGATTAGTGAATTGATGTCTCAGTTGTATATATATATATGTGAGTAACTATATATTTTTTTTACACACTATATGTGAGTGTGGGGGTGTATAATCGACTACATTAAAGACAGTGATTGCAAAAGTGTCTACATACACGAATGTGTACATATAGTAGTGATTGGATAAGAGAGTAAGTATGTGATAGTATCTATATAAATAAGGAAAGTGATGTGTGTATAAATAAGGCAGGTGTTGTGTATATATCTGCATAGGTGAGTACATGGGTGTATGATTGATTTTTGGCATGACTGAATAGATGTGTGAGTAACTATGGATCAGTAGCACTGTGTAAATGTATATATACACGTGTATGAGTGGATATTATACTGATGTAATGATGAGTGACACCATGTATGAGTGACTATCAGTGTATATCTGGCTCACAATATATAGATAGGAATCAGTGGATGGATATCTAGTATCTGGTATTGGTGTGTCTATGCTTTTCAAAACGGTAGTCTGTATTTTAGAGTGCGTCTATCAAAGATTATATTACAGTGTGAAGAGGTGTGTCAGACTATCACGTGGATGATGTCATCAGTGATGTCATCCGTGATGTCACTGAACAGGTCATGAGTGATGTAATATGTGACGTCATCAGCAGGTCATTCCAGTTGTGCGAGTTATAGTTAGCTCAACTAATTATAACAGGCGAATCTCTCTGGTTTTATATGAGTCAAATGTCCAACTAACTATAACGTCCCTGAAACCTATGGTTTTTTCAGTGAATTTCTAAGGCTTTTTAAATGCTAATTCCTAACTATAACATCTGTAAAACCTATGGTTTTTTCAGTGAATTTTGAAGGTTTGTTAAATGTTAATTTCATATTTTAATATTGATAAAACCTATATTTTTTCAAATTGTTTTTTAATATTTTGCAAATCTATCATCCTTTTTTTAAACTCTACAAATTATGTAATCTTTTATATCTTCCCCACAAAATATGCATATCTTTTTTTTTTTTTTTTTTTTTAACTACAGTCCCGTACCGGTAGTCTACCAAACTAGATCAACATGCGAATCCTATCCACCACATTTAAATGATGCGCATTTCGTATCCGACAGGTTTGTGGCACCGCGTCCCGCGTAACAACATGTACATATGAGGTCACTCCAGCTGCTACTTTGGTATGCTACGGGTACGCACTACCAAGCCGCACGTCACGTCATGTACGTATAGGGTCGCGCCCGCTGCGTGTTGCGTATGCGACAAGTGCACGCTGGCACGCCCTGTGTTACGTCATAGACGTACGATGTCGCGCCGCATACGCCATTCCCTCATTTTTTTTGTCTCAAAACTAGATCTAAAAAACTTTAAAGTGTATATGAGAGCAAGCGATAATTAAAAATATTTTACACAGTTATATATTTCTAACTCTAATAAACTTATATTATAATAAATATATTTTCTCAAAATCACATCGGGTGCGGTCTCATTGTGCACTGGCTGCGCGATTGCCATGTAACCATAAAAAAAGCATTTCATTAGTTCATAACATTTCCCATTGTAACAGTTCGAAAACGCCACCCATTTTGGTCAATATCTGTACTGCATTTCATGAGACACACCTCTTCTGCTTAGAGAGCTTTGTTCAAAACGTTTTGCAATATACACACATCTTACACTACACACAACATGCAACCATCATTTTCATCAATATCCATGCTCTGTAAAGTAGCCTTCCACCTATGATACCCATATACCTAAAATTTACATTACCGAAATTTTCTCCAATACCACAGGTAACATGGTTGCGTACGCTGTCCACAACACAACGTAATAGAGTACGGCCCAGAGACAGTATCATGCATAGATAATGAACACACGGACACGGATAGATAGTGGAAGTGGATACGGGAACGTACGCTCGACTCCTTTTTATTACCATGGTGACATATCCAGTGACGTCTGTGCTGGATGTGTGTGTGGTAAGTCTAAACCAGCCTTCAGACAATAGTTGCTGCTAGCATCAACTACAACAGGTAATCATTGGATCACACACAGAGATTCAATATTAAAAGAATCAATAATTTATGCTGCAGTAAGGTAGGGACAGTAGATGTGAAATAATACAGAAATAATTCCATCGTAAAAGAACAACAAATTGCAGTATACTGACACACAATCAATAGATCTGAAATAATACACAAAAAGATTATATCATAAACGCTCCATCAGTTCTAGTGCACTCACATAACCACATCAAAAGCATTCAGCATGTGCACAGCCACCGATAATGCATGCTGTAGACAGGCCGTACTAGGAGCAATATCTGTTGCCATCAACACTGCATCATCTGCAATACCGACTCAATCTGAATTATGAACACTGCTGTCTGCAGTGTAGGCCATAGAGAGTGGTCACAAAGGACCCACAGATACGTAAAGTGACTTCACCTACCCAGTTTGTCGTCAGCGAAGCAACAAAAAAAAGAGTCTGCAAAGCCTGCAATGATACATAGGCATGGTGCAGACAGTACACACTGGAGCAATGTCGTTTCCTACAGGACTACCTCATCTACAATAGCGACTCAATCTCAATTGTGAACACTGCTGTCTGCAGTGTAGGCCAGAGTGAGCGGTCATAAGGGCCCACAGCCACATGGCATTCACTTGAGCTCTACAGTTTACAATACACAAACTAAAAAAAAAACTCGTGCAGATCCTGCAATGATGCATATGAGTAGTGCAGACAGAGCGCACTGGAGCAATGTCTTTTCCTACAGGACTGCATCATCTACAATAACGACTCAATGTCAAATGTGAACACTGAAGTCTGCAGTATAGGCCAGAGAGAGCGTTCAGCAAGGGCCCACAGTCACGTAGCATTGACTTGAGCTCTACAGTTTGCAATACACGAACCAAAGAAAACGTGTGCGGAGCCTGCAATGATGCGTATGAGTGGTGCAGACAGAGCACACTACAGCAATCTCTTCTCTTACAGGACTGCATCATCTACAATAGCAACTCGATCTGAATTGTGAACACTACTGTCTGCATTCTTAATTAAAAGCAGTACTCACACACACACACAACCATCAATACTTTTTCTCACTCCCTCTTTACAAAATAAAACAACATAAATTACAGAGAACCCTACAATGAATAAATCAAAACAATTCGAATTGGGATTTCATCTCTTCACAGTCTACACTATTCACTGTTCCTTTGGACTTCCAAGATAAATTTGGTCATTTCACTAAACATATAACTGATATAAAAAAACTTCTTAAAACAAGTATACTAAAACAATATTGTGTATGTTTCAATAGACGTTCTAATTACTTAACTACTGGATTCTGTAATTAAACAATCACCACGCAATCTAAATTGTGAACCCTGCGAACTCCAGTCTACACCAAATCCAGTGGTCATTCACAACTCACATGCAAAAAGAACTATTGATGGACAGAATGCAGAACAATGTCATACATTCACCCCAGTACAGAGATCTGGGTCTAAATCCATCGTTTTTTTGCTCACCATGCCATTCCAGTGTGGACCCAGCCATCTTCAAATCAGTCTTGACCCTGTGCCCAATGGGAACAGTCCAGCCCGAACTGCCAGGCCAGGTCCTCCCTGGACTGGAAACAAGCATCCTAGGAAACCCCGAAACCGGTCCTAGGATGCTTGTTTTCGGTCCAGGGAGGACCTGGCTTGGCAGTTCGGGCTGGACTGTTCCAATGAGGCACAGGGTCAAGACTGATTTGCATATGGCCAGGTCTAAACTGGGGTGGCATGGTGAGCAAAAGAATGATGGATTTAACCCAGATCTCTTGACTGGGGGGTAATGTTTTGATTTGTTCTGCATTCCATCCATCAATTTTGTGTCTTTTGCTTTCTCGCCCTAAGTGCGCAGGGTATGCCCAGACGTGGGTCCCGGGCTCACTGTGCCACTGGAATCAAGCTATCCTGGCTGAAGAGGGGTGAACCCCCGAAAACGGTCCTAGGATGCTTGTTTCCGGTCCAGGGAGGACCTGGCTTGGCAGTTCGGGCTGGACTGTTCCCATGAGGCACAGGGTCAATCAAGACTGATTTGCATATGGCCAGGTCTAAACTGGGGTGGCATGGTGAGCAAAAGAATGATGGATTTAACCCAGATCTCTTGACTGGGGGGGTGAATGTTTTGATTTGTTCTGCATTCCGTCCATCAATTTTGTGTCTTTTGCATTCACAACTCACAGCCACATAGCGTTGGATTCGCAAGCACGGAGTTGGTTGCACCTGATCAGAGGGGGTACACAAAAATCATCACAGACTTTAACTTATGACATCCTCAGTCATAGAATCAAGACCCCATTTCACTGTTTGCACCTGCTGTACCACAGTATACTCCACCGACTACTGTCAACCAAGCCCAATAATCATGTGTAGCAGTTAGCTATGGAATCACAGAATGTGATGCACCTCAAGACACGAACTTCTGAAAAAAGCAAGCAACAGGTAATATCGGACATCATCCATTGTGGGATCAAGACACCGTTCCACAGTTGGGACCTAAAATTGGATGAACCTGATCGAAGAGAGTACCTTCATCGCCACTCTCAAATGCAGTTCTAATATCGTCCATTGTGGGGTCACCACACCGTTCTACTTTTGGAACCTAGAGTTGTTTGCAGCTGGTAGAAGGGAATACCTCCACCTCCACTCTCAGATACAGTTCTAACATCATCCATTGTGGGATCAACACACCATTCCACTGTTGGGACCTAGAGATGCTTGCACCTCATTGGAGGCGATACACAGAAATCATCACAAACTGTAACTTCTAACATCCTCAATCATATAATTAAGACCCCATTTCACTGTTTGGACCTGCTGTACCACCGTGTATTCCAGCAATACCAGTCAACTAAGCCCGATAACCATGTGCAGCACTTAACTACAGAAGCACAGAATCTGATGCACCTCAACAGACGGAGTTCGGTGAAAAACCAGCAACGGGGAATATCGGACATCGTCCATTGTGTGATCAAGACACCATTCCACTGTTGGTACCTAGAGTTGGTTGCGCCTCATCAGAAGCTATACACAAAAATCATCACACACTTTAACTTCTGACATCCTCAATCATAGAATTAAGACCTCGTTTCACTGTTCGAACATGCTGTAATGCTGTGTACTCCAGCAACTGCAATAAACCATGCCTAATAATCATGTGCAGCAGTTAACTACAGAAGAACATAGTCTAATCCACCTCAACGGAAGGAGTTCTGTAAAAATGAACCAGAATGTAATATCGGACATCTTCCATTGTGGAATCACCTAAAGTTGGTTCCACCTGGTCAAAGGGAGTACCTTCATCTCCACTCTCAGATGCAGTTCTAACATCATCCATTATGGCATCAAGACACCGCTCCACTGTTGGGATCTAGAGTTGGTTACAGCTGGTCGAAAGGAGTACCTTCATCTCCACTCTCAGATGCAGTTCTAACATCATCGATTGTGGGATCAAGACACCGTTCCACTTTTTCGGACCTAGAGTTGGTTGCACCTGATCGGAGGGGGTACACCGAAATCATCACAGACTTTAACTTCTGACATCCTCAATCATAGAATCAAGACCCCGTTTCGTTGTTCGGACCTGCTGTACCGCGCTATAGTCCAGCAACAAAGCCCAATAATCCTGTACAGCAGTTAGCTACGGAAGCACAGAGTGTGATGCACCTCAACGGAGGGAGTTCTGTGAAAAGCATGCAGCAGGTATTATAGGACATCATCCATAATGGGATCAAGACACCGTTTCACTGTTGGGACCCAGAGTTGGTTGCAGCTGATCAAAGGGAGTACCTTCATCTCCACTCTCAGATAGTGCTAACATCGTCCACTATGGTATCTAAACACCGTTCCACTGTCGGTACCAGTCAGACTACTGTGTTACTATTATATAGAGCACTCCACGCTCCTGGGCCTCAGGCTGGGCTCTGTGTGCCTGTGTAGCGGTAGCCAGCGTTAATCTCAGGAGCCTTCCGAGCTCGCAGACCTCGGCCCAGGACCTTCCGCCGGCACGTGGTCGGCCCTCTTTCACATACAGCGGTGTCGAAAGGTGAACTGTGGGACATATATGCGTCACAGCAGCCATGACGGCTTCTGAGTACCAGCAGGTTGAGAGCATCATTCACGCACCCACCTTCGCTCACAGAGTCAGCCTCGTGGCGGTGTAAGCTGTGCAGACCTGGCAGACGCGTTCGCCAATCCGGAAGAGAACCACACCCAAAGAAACGTGCCTTTTATTCATACCCCTACGCTAACCTTGCATACGGTGAGCTAGCCCACTTCCATAAACATTTGAGGGGTGGGGGGGGGGGGGGGAGGCACATACGCGCTACCATTCCATAATCTTCCCTAATGACTGTACTATCACGATTGCGTCCACTGTCCACTTCACTCAATAGACCATCAGTGTATGTTGACATGTACATGTCTGTGCTCTGCATACTCAAGTCTGTCCGGCACATCCCCTCAAGACTTTGCATTATATACTTTTATAATCGATAATTACTTACCACCTTCGCACATACTTTTCTCTCATCTCTCCCCGCATTCTGCATCGTGAGGCAGAGGTGCCATGCCATGTTTAGTTTGTATACATGGCTAGCCACGGTTCCCACAGTATGCAGTGTCATTGAGTCTGCTACGTACACATGTCGTTTGTCATGTTGAATGTCATTATATAAGGTAGCGTGTTTATTCACGAGCAGTGGCTTATTCCATTTACAAATCGCTGTCTTAAAGAGCATACAAAAGTTTTTCTCACAGGTGAATAGTGCGACCACAATGGCAGTCATTCATTACTATCCAAGAATGTCCAACTACACGACGCTTCCAAGCTTACAGACACCAATCTTGCGTCCTTTCTTAAAAGGACGCCAACTCCCACAATCACACCAACATTCACACAGCTTTCTAACGACAGTTATCTGCTTCTCAATAACATATACTCCTATGGAATATGAAATGGCATACCGCAAGTCCTTACTGTTTCAAACACAGTAACTTCCTGTGGCAATATCTATTCCCACCCACACAAACTAACTCCCAAACTTCAACTTGGCCTTCAATTCCTAGTTTGAAAACACATTTCAAGAAACAAACCAGACTAAAAGCACCTTTGTTCAGAACAGAAGTCTCCCTCACTTCTGCAAAAGAAATTTATCGACTGCAGATACCACGAGCTTCAAATAAAATACTCACTTTTAAATACGAACCGCCAATTACACTTTGTGAATTGTTACACAATTTTCAACACGTCATACTCAAGGTCTGGCACACTTTAACACGGTCTCCAACAGCCTTCTAACACGCTTTCAAACTGTTCTTCTTTTAATGCCAGACTACAGTCAGACATTCTTTCGATCATCTCTGGAATAAAAGGAACAGTGCCCATAATTCTCACACTCTTGCGGCCATCCTACTACTAATTCTACTTCTAGAAATGGCTACGCTCTCTATGGTAACTATATCCGACAGAATACGCCTCTACAGCCAAGCTACATCAATACTGAAAATAACAGAAAAACTTTTTGGCTGCCTGCCTCTATCTATTATCGGAGCTAGCTACAACATAACATTTATCTACACTTATGCAATATGCGTACAACCATCGTTTGATTGTAAAACTTGCCCATTCGACTGGCGAATGGATGTATGCCTTGCCAACATCTCAACAATCGCTCCAGATATCCAGCAGGTAATCGAGTATCTTGAAAACCATGAACGTGATTGTGCTGGCAGCGAAGCAATGACGAATGCAATGCAAAAAGGAATCGCAGCGCAATGGGATTTCTGCGCAGCCGCGAAAGATCTCCTGCAACGTGCGACCTTTCACAACATCGCAGATTGCCTGCCCATTCAAATTACCGCTCCAACATTCGAGGAACATTACTGTCCCTTCGAGGATATGAATTGGATCGCTTCGCTTTTCTCACACGATGGCAACAATAGCCTCTTGGAACATTACGCATCTCAAGCAGCTGAAGAACTTCTCGACTGGAATCTACAAGACTTGTAAGAAACTCACATTATTCTTGAATAGATTTTTTTCCATTTTTTTTACTTTTTCCGTTAAATTTTTTATAATACACTTCAATCCTACTACTTTGATATAATAACTTTCCAAGTATACTCAGACATTTGAACTCTATCCTCATTATTCCCCCTTACATCGCCAGTCTAACCAGGAATCGGTGATGTATGGCCTATGCAAATACGCTATTTACTTCCAAAATTAACCTAAACCTGACACCCATTTAGAAACCACGTCTATTCTTTGTGCACACACCTCTCTGCCTGCCTGTTATTCACAAAGCCCTTTCAAACAATTTTACTCAAAGTCAGCCTCTGCTCTGAACCGCACGATAAAAATGTAAAACGACGACTTTGTTTAGGAACTGGTTGGCACAGTGTGGTAATCGTAAACTACCTTTATTTTCATTATACAATGTATTTATTCATGTCGAATAGCTATTCTGTAGGTCACATAGAACTGTAACATATAATGTGCAATTCACTGATGCAGGAGCTTTGATTGGACTACAGCAGAAGCAATTGGAGTTTGTCTAAGCTCGATGCCGTTGCTCTCTACACAAGAATGTTTTTTTGAAACAGCTGAAGACAATAATGTACGGTTTGACTACAAAGGTACCGAATGTGCTTCTCTGAAGCGAAATGTTAGTATTCATCCTCAAAGTTCCAAAGTGGGGTAGAACTAGTACCAATTCTGACACGCACCACATTGAATCTACTGTACAACAGATTGCTAACTATTCTACATTTGTTAATTTTCTGTTACAAAAAAGCACTGCCAAGGTACATAAAAAGCTTGATGACTACATTTTGCAATTTCTTTTTTATTTCTTTTCTTAAACGATGCATGTGGTAATCGTATCCTACCTTTATTTTCTTTATAGAATGTAGAGTCATTCAAGTGTAATAGCTATTGTTTATTTCACATGCAACTGTAACATGTAATATACAATTCACCAATGCCGGAGCTTACGTTTGAATACAGCAGATATGGTTCAACTTTGCATCAGCTGGATACCCTAGCTCTTGCACCAGTGGGGCCAATTATGGCACTTAAATAAAGACACTCTCTATATAATTTTCAAACTCCTTCCCTTTATTACACACAGCCACTTTCTTAGACACAACTCAATTTACCATTTTCCTTCTCTGGCATTGCAACATTCTGCATTATATTCTTCACGATTATTCCTTTATTCCTGCTTCCTAAAACACTACATTCGACTCTTCAGACCAATAGGGATGAGTAGTTTGTTTCAAACTCCCTGTATAGAATAAACGCACACTAACACTACTTACACAGGTATGCTACAGCGGCCAGTATCCTACAGTGTCCACAGCACATCACTTCACAGCAATAAACTCACAACTTAAACTCACAGTTTCATTCTAGAGTCTTCATACCGATACCACTAAGTACTTTGCTTCCCACTCCCGCTATACTCGAAACGCATACTAACACCACCTGCACAGATATGCTACAGCGCCTACTATGCTACAGGACCCAGAGCACATCACTTTACAGCACTCCGCTCACAGTTAACACGCACGGTTTCATCCGAGAGTGTACCGCCACCTCACCTCAGCACCATCTCACAGTGGGCAAAACAGCACTTTCACACCAGTAGGGATAAATAATTTGCTTCACACTCCCTCTATAGCACACCCTACCCACCCTACAAACCTCACAGTGCTCCTACCCTCCTCTTTCCCACTTTTTTCTCCCTTTTTTCCCCTTACTCGCTTCCAACGGAATCACAAAATGGCGGTCAACACTTCCTAGTTGCAACCGCTCGCAGCCAATCACCAGTAAGCTCGTGCTCGTAACGCCTCAGCCAATCAGATGGCAGAATTCCCAAATATCGATATCTGTAAATTTCGATACTTCTCAAAAACTACTGACCGGATTTACACAAAATAAACAAAAGCGTGCTTTCTAGATCAAGACCCTTCTCCCTGCCAAATGTGGGGCAATTCCGTTCACCAGTTCGACCTGTAGCCTTGTCTAAAGTTTTCTATGGAAATTAACATTGAAAAAACACGTTTTGGGTCCCCCCTTTTTTCTCAGCCCCCCCTTCACGAATCACCCCGAAACGTTCAACATAGGAGCTGATCTCAACAAAGAATTAGTTTTGAAAGTTTCGCTAAGATTCGTCAATCGGCGCCAAAGTTATTGGGAATAGAATGTTGCCATTTTCCTATGGTAACTAGGTCCTAACTATAACCACCTACTGGCGACCGCCAGTAGGTAATATTTTATATATATACCTGGTGTGGTTGTCTTTCATTTAGCCATTCAAGAGATTATAGACTAGTAAAACAAGCTGCTTTACATTCCTTCAAGACTTAGCCTGAAGGCTGCTCTCCATAGCTACCACTAGGATAGCTTTCAATAAAGGTTGTCTTTAACCTTTCATCAATAAGGGGTTGTTTGGACTGGTACAGGGTGCCCACTATAATTAGTGGACAGCATATACCAGGCCAACTTCTCACATTGGTGGCAGCTGTGGGATTCCAGCTTGCTATTGTTTTACCAGATAATCTCAATTGAGTGACTAACTGAAAACCACTAAAGGTACCCTAGGTTCATATAATACAAGCTTTAGAATACAGTAATTTCTACTGAACTTAGTGTTGTGTGTTAAGGGCTTAGCACACCCTTTCTACAACTCAAGAGAGTTTAGTAGGCCACACTAGAGTAGGTAGTGCAATACACCACACCTCACTAGTGATGTCTTCAAGGCCAGGAACCAGTGGGTCCCTGCCAGAAGCCAATGGGCTTCTTCCCTCTAAGTATGATAACCTCCCATTCATGGAATTGAGAGCATTATGCACTACTAGGAAACTGAAGACAGGCAAAAGCCCAACCACCCAGCATCTCATAGAGGTACTCAGGCTGGATGATATCAGAAGACCTATAGGGTCTGAAGGGGTAGGCAGAGTGGGTGGGGCAGCACATGAGGAAGGGCCTAGGGGTGAAATTCCCCATGAACTGACCTCTAATGTGGACCAGGAAGACGACAATGATCTTGACCTTGAAAATCCAGCTCCCCTGGAAGATGAGGGGGAGGGCCACAATGGTCCCCTCTTTGTACCTTCAAGAAGAGTTGGTGGTGGGCCTAGAAGGTCTAGATCTCCCGCAGTGGAGTCTAACCACTCTGGTTCATCTATAGGGACCTCTATTTCTTCTCATAGGAGGGAAACCTCCCAGGAGAGGGGGGAGAGACTGCTGAAGTATGAGGAAGCACAGCTCAAAATCAGAAAGCAGCAGGTAGCCCTAGATAAGGAGGCCCTAGAGGTCTACAGAGCTAGAAAATAGATGGGACTAGAGTCCCATGGTGGCAGCAACTTCCCTAGAGCTAAGGAGAGGTCTCATGACCATAGTAACCTGAATATGATTGTCCCTCCCTACCCGAGTGGAGATGACATTCACAAATGGATAACTGCACTGGAAAGGGTCTGTAAAGTTCAGAGGGTCCCCCAGGAGCAGTGGGCAGCAATCGTATGGCTCCCCTTTGCAGACAAAGGCAGAGATAAGCTCCTCACTGTCAGAGAAGAGGATGCAGACAATTACAAGGTCTTGAAGAGTGCTCTGATTGATGGGTTTGGCCTAACCACTGAACAGTATAGGTTGAAGTTAAGAGACACCCAGAAGGCTCAGACTAAAGACTGGGTTGACTTTGTAGATTGAGCTACTAAGGCTCTGGAAGGTTGGATACATGGCAGCAAAGTGCATGACTTTATAGGATTGTACAATTTGATTATGAGGGAGAAGATCCTTAATAATTGTCAAAACCAGCTTTTACACCAGTACCTGGTGGACTCTGATCTGACCTCTCCCCAAGAATTGGGAAAGAAGTCAGACAAATGGGTCAGAACCAGGGTAAGGCCTAAGAATCAGGGTGGTGACCAGAAGAAAGATTCTACCAAGTCCCAAGAGAAAGGTGGGGATAAATATAAAGACAAGTCCCCTACAGGGCCCCAAAAATCCTCCCCTGGGGGTGGGTCCCAAACTCATTCCTCTCCTGAAAAGAAACCATATTGCCATGTTTGTAAAAAGCCTGGCCACTGAAAAACTGATCCCAGTTTCCCCAGGTTTGGCAATAAAGAAAATGTTCCTCCAACTAATACTACCACTCCTCCTGGTACTACTAGTAGTAATCCCCAGGCGGTAGTATTGCACCCAAAAAGTTAGGTGCATTCTAATGGGGAACAGAGGTGGGCCCTAGTTTAGACAGGTCCCCCTCACAAGCCTCCTTAGTCTGTGATGGTGGCATGGGATTTGTCACTTTAACCATGGGTCCCAACCCTTGGGACAAATACAGACAGGAGCCATTGATCAATGGTCAAAAAGCTTTGGCATTCAGGGACACAGGGGCTAGTGTCACCATGGTGACAGGGAAACTAGTCCCCCCTCAACAGCTTTTACCCGAGTTTAAATACCAGGTGACCAAAATAGATGGTATCAGGACAGATCAACCCATGGCCATAGTCAATCTAAGCTGGGGAGGGTTCACTGGCCCAAAGAGATTGGCAGTGTCCCCAAACTTGCCTGGAGATTGCCTGTTGGGCAATGATCTGTAAATTTCAGCCTGGGCTGAAGTTGAGATACAGGCCCATTTAAGAATGTTAGGTCTCCCTGAGAAAGTTGGTGGGGCTGTGATGGCCACAGCCCAACCCGAGGGAAGTTTTGGAGTGATGGAGCCTGAAAGAATGGCCCACTCTCCTCGACAAGAGAGCACAAGGGTTGAAGAAATGTCTTAATCCCACCAGACTTTAGGTAAGGGTCAGCCTCCTCAGGGAACTGATCCTACCCCTAGTGAAGGAACTGCCCCAGAGGTAGTCAGGCCTGTCCTGGCAACACCTCTGATGGCAGGGGACCCTTCCAAGGTGGCACCCAGTCTGGAGCAGGTAACCTGCCCCTCTCTACCCTGCCGCAGTCCGCCCAGGGCTGCAGAGGTCAGGGAAGTCAGTGGACCCCACAGGGCCCACTGTCCAGAGGAACCCCCGCCCCCCATCAGCAGATTAGGGGCACCCAGTCTAGTAGCCCTCGCCAGATGAAAATTCCTCAACACTCTGAGGGATCTCTCATACTTTTGTGTAAGGATCTCCCCCAGAAGGACTCTGTTGGGCAAGGGCAAACCTGGGACCAAAAGGTTCCAAACCTGCCATGTCCCTCCAGTGTTCCGCCCAAAGGGACCCAACCCCCAGCTGTAGGCAGCCAAAGGTTGACCCTTAGAGCAAAGTGCAACTCAGTCATGGAAAGAGAGGCATACATGGTGACCAGTGATCTGAGGAAGCGGAGACCAACTTTATTAGGGCCTCACTTCCCTACTCAGACGCCTCATCAGCCTTTTCCTTTACCAAAACACACCACAGGTAGTAAGTCCCCATGGTGGAGACCCTCTCATACCCTTAGGGTGAGGGATAGCCTAGTGGACCATAAGACAGGGGGTAACCATGCTAGTGTAGGTACTTCCTTATATAGCCAGTTAGTCAATTAAGGCTCAACTGGGCAAGGTTAGCCTTATCTCCTTTCGTTTGGGGGGGGGGGTATGTAAGAAGGTGAATCTGACTACATGGTTGCCCCCACTTTCATCCTGGTGTTTTGATGGTTTTTGACTTAGTTTGGCTGGGAACCTGCTATTCAGGTCCTCAGCCTATCTGATTTCTCTTATAAATTGATTCTATGTTCTTTAGGTACACTCCAGATTGGATTCTGGGGTACCTTTGTGAGCCTCTAGTATATGGTATACTATGTACCCAGGGCATAGGTACCCCAGAGGCCTACCAGGGGCTGAAGCATGTATCATGCCACCCCTGGAAAGCCCTCCAAAATGACATCACAGGTCTGCTACTGCAGCCTGGGTAAGGTGGTTCACTATACATCACCTATTACTGCACATAGAAACCTATAAGTTACCCCTATGGCAGGCCTTATCAATCCGGAAGGCAGGGTGCTTAGTTATATGTGAGAGGGTGCCAAGGCATGAGCTGAGCTCCTCTGCAGCCTTCGGAATCTCTTCTCCGGGGTTGTCAGTGGTGCAGCCTCTAAAGTGCATTATAACCAAACGGTAAATGCTAACTTTGGACTGGCTGCACTGAAACATGCTGTGTTTGGTGTCAAACACCTTGGAATCATACCCCCACACTGGTGTGGGAGTATGATCCCACCCTTCTAGAGGGAGAGACATGACAGCATTGGTATACCCGGTACCAACTTAAAAGAGCCCTGGCATCACAAAATGGATGTTGCAGCCACAGACATGGGTCTGGCCTCCTGCTGCTGACCGAATCTCCGGCAGAAGAGGCCTGGACAATACCTTTCCTGTCACAGGAAGGTGTAACCACCTCCAAGACAGGCTGATGTGTATTGGGGCTGGGTGGGAGCACTCTCAGAGAGCTTTGAAGTCCAGCACTGGGGGCACATTTTGTGTCCCTGTGCATAGTCCAGCTCAAACAGGTTCCGGGGCTTCCAGCCACTGCTCTGGCGCAAAACTGGACAAAGGAAATGGGTGAAGCCCCCCCTCTTTCCAAAACCTCCCATAGGTGGATCCCCAGAGCTAGTCCAACCCCTTCCTTAGGTATAAGTAAGGAACCCCTGGCAACAAGACTTTAGATATCCCTGGACAAAACTCTGCAACTGAATCCTGGAAGTTCGACGCTCTACTCAAGACTAGAGGACTGAAGAAATCTCCCTGGGGGTCAAGGAGTGACTCCCCTGCTTGGCAGGCACCAACAAAGCATTTTGCCGGTCTGCATCTCCGAAGTTCCCGCCGGACTCTGAAGAATTTGCAGCCCAGGAAGAGGATTTCCAGAATTCTCAGAGGCCGACCAGAGTCCCCAGCAAAGCTGAAATCCGCAGCCCTCGTGAGTAACATGGAACCGGAACTCCTGGTCACCGTGCACATTGGAAGTGCATTGACTTCTCAACGTCTCTTGAAGTGGTGCTTGGGGTTACTTGTAGCCCCCACCTCGAGCACCATCTGCACCAAAGATTGTGGGCCTACACTCCACAAGTGTTCCGTGAGCCTGATTCTTGCATTTCAGCTCGAGGCTCCTTCGCAATCCCTGGTCCGTCAACTGGTGGGTCCCTGAGAAGGCAACTCTGATTTTCCTTGGGCTTCCCTGGTTGCTCCAGATGTGCCCTGACTCCCCACTGCGTGGTGAGTCCCTCAGACCTTGCTGGTCTGCACTGAAGCATCTTTCTCCTTTCTGCGTGGGTTGCTGTTGCCAAGGCTTGTAGTGTCCAATCCGGGCACCAACGCTGCAGCACTCGACATCCTTCGTGGGACAGCTCGAATTCAGCTCCTGGTCGTCCTCGACGCCTCCTGGTCCTCGTGGCTGAAGAGTCAAGCTTCACCTTCTTCACCTGAAATCACCCGACTTCGGTAGGCATTAGCCTATCGTGCTCCTGGTCTCTGGCTAGTGACCCAGACTCTGTCCCCTCTACTTTCAGGTTCTTCTCGACTTCGATCCAGGCTTGGATCTCTTCGAACACTTCGCATCCTCCCGGCAGCAGCACTTCTTCGCCAGCTCCCATTGAAAACGACGACGTGACACGACACCATTGGACACCTATGCACCCGGCTTCCCTGGGTGAGGTAACACAAGTACTCCCGTGCGTGTTGACCCTAGAACATTTCTAAGTCCCAAAGGGTTTGGTCCCGACTCATTTCTAAGTGTCCCTAATCTTTAAAAATCTAACCGCGACTTTCCCCATAGAAGCTAACGGGAGCTCGCGGCTGTGTTCTCACACTGCACACGTCCCCCTTGGGTCCCCTGTGTCACTACCTTGGGTGGTTCCTTGGGGTCCCAGCGATTCTTCAGGCTCTAGGCCTTGTGTCTAGTTAAGTTGTGGTTTTTATACCACTATTTTAGTATATGGTTTGGCTCGTGTTTTGACCTCTAGACTCAAAGAGAATAGGAGGGTGTGTTTAGAAATAAATACACACACACACACACACATACATA
The DNA here is from genome assembly GCF_964204655.1 of Triturus cristatus. NCBI lineage: Eukaryota > Metazoa > Chordata > Amphibia > Caudata > Salamandridae > Triturus > Triturus cristatus. The sequence continues at coordinate 984,779,671 of NC_140590.1, forward strand.
CATATACATATATATATATATATATATTCACTGAAAAAACCATAGGTTTCACACACGTTATAGTTAGGAATTAGCATTTAAAAAACCTTGCAAATTCACTGAAAAAACCATAGGTTTCACATGTTATAGTTAGCTGGACATTTCACTCGTAAAAAAACATTGAAATTCCCCCGTTACAGTTAGTTCAGCTAACTATAACTCGCGCGACCGCAATCCACTGCTGATGACGTCACATATTACATCACTCATGACATGGTCAGTGACATCACTGATGACATCATCCAGTGAATATGTGTCTTTCTGAAAAATAAATATTTTTTTATATATGTATATCTAAAGGTTAATGGAAGAATAAATGGGTAAATAAGTGTCTACATGGATGTCTTTTTTTTGTAAAATTAATTGTATAACTGACTTATTAACAGTATCTTAGTGAATACAGTGATGTAATATGTGACGTCATCAGCAGTGGATTGCGGTCGCGCGAGTTATAGTTAGCTGAACTAACTAACGGGGGAATTTCAATGGTTTTTTACGAGTGAAATGTCCAGCTAACTATAACATGTGTGAAACCTATGTTTTTTTCAGTGAATTTGCAAGGTTTTTTAAATGCTAATTCCTAACTATAACGTGTGTGAAACCTATGGTTTTTTTAAGTGAATTTGCAAGGTTTTTTAAATGCTAATTCCTAACTATAACGTGTGTGAAACCTATGTTTTTTTTAGTGAATTTGTAAGGTTTTTTAAATGCTAATTTATGTATGTATTATATTTTTTATATATTTATTTTACAATAAACTACCTATGTATATAGTTATAGATTGACTGTATCCTGTAATATGGAATGGCTCAGCTGTTTTTTTTAGGTCTCGCCTGAGACAGCGCTTTAGCGCTGCTCTGGCGAGACTTATAGTAAGCACTTTTGGAAGTGCAAACGAGTGCTTTCAGGCCGCCAACTACTGTGCATGTGTGCCGGGCGCGCGCACCATTTGGCAGCCTGAAAGCACTCGTCTTTCACTTTCGCCTGTCACACAGCCGATCACTTACATTTCGAGGGCGCTTTGATGTTTTCAGTGAGCCGCGCGGCCACTGAGGACATCAAAACGCCCGTGAACACCATTTGCCACCCCCACCTCTTCAGCCAACTTACTCGCCATGTCTGCTCTGGATTCTTGTGCCTCTTTTTGTAACTCAGGAGCAGTAACATTGTCGTGGTGTCACTAGGGCTTCAAGTGGATGCTTTTTCAATATTATATACAAGCCACAGTTACTGCTAATTTATCTTATGCAACTAACAACGATTGACAAAGCCAATAGTCCTAACTTGTTGTAGGTATCATGTTACTTGTTGTGTGTAGCTGTAAACACGTAGCTACAGCCGCCCACCTAGTGCTTAATTTGTAACAAATAAGTGCTGGTGTTTTAATGAGGCAGAAGCTTTACACTTTATACTTTTTTTTTATTTTGCGTAACACAGAGGACATCAACTGAAATTTAATAGTGGCTTGGCTACAGCCACTTTCCCAGTGCTTAATTTGTAACAGAAGAGGTGCCGGGGCTCTGATTAGGTGGCAACTTTACACAGCATGTTGTTTTGTTTAGCCTGCCTAACACAGAGCACACAAACCGGAAAAATGGGGAGGGGATGTTCTTTAAAGGCCACTACTGCTAACTTACGAGTTTTGAAACCAGGTTTTAATGTCTGAATATGCTTAATAGCCTGTGATTGTGGACAAATTAGTTGATATTTCTATAGACACAAACATAAATATGACCTAAAGTGGAGCTACGTTATTATTTTATTTGTGTGTAGCTGCAAACACGTAGCTACAGCCACCCTCCTAGTGCTTAATTTGTAACAAAGGAAGTGCCGGTGTTTTGATGAGGCAGCAGCTTTACACTGTATATGTCTTTATTTAGTTTGCGTAACACAGAGCATATAAACTAAAATTCAATAGTGTCTTGGCTACAGCCACTTTCCTAGTGCTTAATTTGTAACCAAAGAGGTGCCAGGGCTTTTATCATGTTGAAGCTTTACAGAGCATGTTTGAATGGTTAGCCTGCCTAACACAGAGCACAGAAACCCTACAAATGGGGAGGACATGTTGTTTAAAGGCCAAAACTGCTACATGCCACACACTGATGCACGCCACACACTGCTGCACGCCACACACTGTTGCATGCCGCTGCACACCACACACTGCTGCACGCCACACACTGCTGCACGACACACACTGCTACACGCCACACACTGCTGCACGCCACACACTACTGCATGCCACACACTACTGCACGCCACACACTGCTGCACGCCACACACTGCTGCACGCCACACACTGCTGCACGCCACACACTGCTGCATGCCGCCACACACTGCTGCACGCCACACACTGCTGCACACCGCACACTGCTGCAACCGTGACACTGCTACATGCCACACACTGCTGCACGCCACACACTGCTGCACAAATGGGGAGGACATGTTGTTTAAAGGCCAAAACTGCTACATGCCACACACTGATGCACGCCACACACTGCTGCACGCCACACACTGTTGCATGCCGCTGCACACCACACACTGCTGCACGCCACACACTGCTGCACGCGTAACACTGCTACACGCCACACACTGCTGCACGACACACACTGCTGCACGCCACACACTACTGCATGCCACACACTGCTGCACGCCACACGCTGCTGCACGCCACACGCTGCTGCATGCCACACACTGCTGCACGCCACACACTGCTGCATGCCGCCACACACTGCTGCACACCGCACACTGCTGCAACCGTGACACTGCTACATGCCACACACTGCTGCACGCCACACACTGCTGCACGCCACACACTGCTGCACGCCACACACTGCTGCACGCCACACACTACTGCACGCCACACACTACTGCACGCCACACACTACTGCACGCCACACACTGCTGCACGCCACACACTGCTGCACGCCACACACTGCTGCACGCCACACACTGCTGCATGCCGCCACACACTGCTGCACGCCACACACTGCTGCACGCCACACACTGCTGCACGCCACACACTGCTGCACACCGCACACTGCTGCAACCGTGACACTGCTACATGCCACACACTGATGCACGCCACACACTGCTGCACGCCATACTTTTTTTTTATTGTGCGTAACACAGAGGACATAAACTGTAATTTAATAGTGGCTTGGCTACAGCCACTTTCCCAGTGCTTAATTTGTAACAGAGGAGGTGCCGGGGCTCTGATTAGGTGGCAACTTTACACAGCATGTTGTTTTGTTTAGCCTGCCTTACACAGAGCACACAAACCGGAAAAATGGGGAGGGGATGTTCTTTAAAGTCCACTACTGCTAACCTACGAGTTTTGAAACCAGGTTTTAATGTCTGAATATGCTTAATAGCCTGTGATTGTGGACAAATTAGTTGATATTTCTATAGACACAAACATAAATATGACCTAAAGTGGAGCTACGTTATTATTTTTATTTGTGTGTAGCTGCAAACACGTAGCTACAGCCACCCTCCTAGTGGTTAATTTGTAACAAAGGAAGTGCCGGTGTTTTGATGAGGCAGCAGCTTTACACTGTATATGTCTTTATTTAGTTTGCGTAACACAGAGCATATAAACTAAAATTCAATAGTGTCTTGGCTACAGCCACTTTCCTAGTGCTTAATTTGTAACCAAAGAGGTGCCGGGGCTTTTATCATGTTGAAGCTTTACAGAGCAGGTTTGAATGGTTAGCCTGCCTAACACAGAGCACAGAAACCCTACAAATGGGGAGGACATGTTGTTTAAAGGCCAAAACTGCTACATGCCACACACTGATGCACGCCACACACTGCTGCATGCCGCTGCACACCACACACTGCTGCACGCCACACACTGATGCACGCGTAACACTGCTACACGCCACACACTGCTGCACGCCACACACTGCTGCACGCCACACACTGCTGCACGCCACACACTGCTGCATGCCACACACTGCTGCATGCCGCCACACACTGCTGCATGCCACACACTGCTGCATGCCACCACACACTGCTGCATGCCGCCACACACTGCTGCATGCCGCCACACACTGCTGCATGCCGCCACACACTGCTGCATGCCGCCACACACTGCTGCATGCCGCCACACACTGCTGCACGCCACACACTGCTGCACGCCACACACTGCTGCATGCCACATACTGCTGCACGCCGCACACTGCTGCAACCGTGACACTGCTACATGCCACACACTGATGCACGCCACACACTGCTGCATGCCACACACTGCTGCACGCCACACACTGCTGCATGCCGCTGCACGCCACACACTGCTGCACGCCACACACTGCTGCACGCCACACACTGATGCACGCCACACACTGATGCACGCCACACACTGATGCACGCCACACACTGATGCATGCCGCTGCACGCCACACACTGCTGCACGCCACACACTGCTGCACGCCGCACACTGCTGCATGCCGCACAATGCTGCACACCGCACACTGCTACACGAAACACTGCTGCAGGCCACACACTGCAGCACGCCACACACTGCTGCACGCCACACACTGCTGCATGCCGCTGCACGTCTCACACTGCTGCACGTCTCACACTGCTGCACGTCTCACACTGCTGCACGCCGCACACTGCTGCACGCCGCACACTGCTGCACGCCGCACACTACTGCACGCCGCACACTGCAGCACGCCACACACTGCAGCACGCCACACACTGCTGCAAGCCACACACTGCTGCATGACGCTGCACGCCACACACTGCTGCCCGCCGCACACTGCTGCCCGCCGCACACTGCTGCACGCCGCACACTGCTGCACGCCGCACACTGCCCACATCTGCTGCACGCCGCACAATGCTGCATGCCGCACACTGCTGCACTCCCCACACTGCTTTTATGCGAGTTTATGCTACTGACATTGTAAATGACAATGCCTTTTGTTTGTTTTAAGACCAAAACATAAATAAAAGGAATTGTAATTTTACAATGCCAATAGCTCAAACTCTTATAATTGCGAGACCTATTGCATTGCAAATGCTTGTTTAATTTGGATAAAGTTGAACAGCATAGTTAATATCCTCTATAAACAGTTTAAAATGTTATCTTTTTTTTTTTAAGGGTTTTTCACGGTGCGCGCACCGTGCACGCACCCCGCGATGTTTTGGAAACAAAATAAATGGTTTTTTTCACCCTTCGGGGTCCTTCAGGGACCCCCTGACAAAGGCTAGGGGGTTAGGAACTCTCTACCCTGCCCCCTTTTCACGTTCTCCACCTTTCTTTTTCACTCTCACACACAAAATGGCGTCCGACACTTCCTGATTTCGACCGATTGGAATGTTGACTGACATCTAACCACCAATCAGAATTACGCTCGCGGACATTTGGTGCGAGCACCGTGCGCGCATATAGATATTTATGTACTTTTAACTGCAATTTTCTCAGGAACTACGGAACAGATTGACACCATATATGCAAAAGGCACATGCCTGACCTGAGGACTACCTCTTTGCCAAATTTCAAGTAATTCTGTTCAGCCGTTCGGGCTGTACCTTCGACTAAAGGTCCTATGGGAAAATGCATAGGGTAAACGTGTTTTGGGACCCCCCTTTTTTCTCAGCCCCCGCTTGACGAATCACCCCGAGACTTTCAGGATAGGAGCTGAGCACGCCGCCCCATTAGTTTTGAAAATTTCACGAAGATAAGTCAACCGGCGCCAAAGTTATTCAAAATAGAATTTTCAGATTTCCTATGGGAACTCGGTCCCAACTATAACTATCTACTGGCGACCGCCAGTAGATAATATATATACCTGGTGTGGTTCTCTTTCATTTAGCCATTCAAGAGATTATAGACTGGTAAAACAAGCTACTTTACATTCCTTCAAGACTTAGCCTGAAGTCTGCTCTCCATAGCTACCACTAGGATAGCTTTCAATAAAGGTTGTCTTTAACCTATCATCTAGAAGGGGTTGTTTGGACTGCTACAGGGTGCCCACTATAATTGGTGGACAGCATATACCAGGCCAACTTCTCACAGTCATTTCTCAAAATACTGAAACTTAGTGGGTCACAATTTGACCTACCTCATTAATATGCAAGAGGTAGGATGCTAATTGCGACCCTTACGACTAGCCACATTCACATGGATTATGGTCTGCTGGGGTCAGCCAACAACCATGTATGCAATTACTTTAACACACACCAAATTATTTGTTTTTCAATGCAGCTCATTTTTCTTGAAGGTAAACCGGATGCATTTTTAAAAAATGGGGAGTTACACAAACCTTTTTAAGGTGCAGGCATCGTTCCGACTCATGCATACTCTTGAAAAAATTTTGGCAACATTCACAAAGGGGAAGCAGTCTCCATTTGTGAATGGCTTGCCACCTTCTTTAATGCTTTGTGACCAGATTTTGGTTGCTCAATTAAGACATACCTTGAGGAATTAGTATATGGAAGGGATACCATAAACGCGTCTAATCCGAATACCAAAAACTGATAGTTTTCTGAACCAATTTAACGTTTCAGGATTTTTTTTTTATTCATTAATTGGGTTTGGGTAATTTAAAAATGTATTTTAACATTCTTTAATCCTCTAAGGTTTGTGGCTCTTTTCTAAATGAGCCCCAGAGTTTAAGGGAAGGGGTGACAAGATTATGGCATTTGAAATTGTACTCCGGCCTGGGAGCATCAGTGTTTCACACTGACCTAGTTGAGTGAAGTGGTATTGAGGCCTGGGTAGTCCATTACAGTAGTTCCCACATGAGACCACTGCACAAATGAGTGCAGTCTTCTGTGATCAGTGTAGCAGAGGTAAGATTCTCTTCAATTGACGAAGGCAGAACAAAGCATTTTTGCTTACCACATTTATCAGCATGGAGAAAGCGAGATCACTATCGAATATTACATGCATGGTTCACCAGTTTAGTGGGGAGAGAACAAATCACCAGGTCAGCAAAAGGGGTGACCTTACTACAGAGCAATAATTCAGCCTTGTTCTCATTAAGACATAGCCAAATATTTCCATCCACCACGGATTGTCAGAAAGACCTTTTTTAAAGTTGAGGGAGTTATCAGGATCATCTTCAAGTTTCAGAAAAGGCTCGTATCATCTGCATCAAATGATAACAAACATTTTGGATTCCTTCAAGATTAGGTAAGGGAGTCATCTAAATGTTAAATAGAGTGGGAGATAGAATAGAGCTTTGGAGAACACTACAGTGACTGTCAAATTTTCTTGTAAGCGAAGGGCCTAGTTTTAGCTTCCGTGTGTGGTTTTGTAGGAAGGAGAAGAATCATACAAGAGCTGCATTGATATGTCAACTGAAGTTGCTGGTCTATCTAGAAGTACCATGTGGTCAATGGTGTTAAAGGCAGAAAATAGGACAAGTAATATCATCACACAGTGGAGGCCTGAGATAGAAATATGTGACTTTCAAAGGTGGACAGACCCACTGTGGATTTCTTTAACACAGGGGTTATAATGGCATGCTTGAAGGGTTGGGGGATATCCCCACTGGCTAACAAACACACCTAATGCAGTCATGTGGACTGTAATACATGCATTAAATGCCATCTGGTAATGAAGGTTTCCAGCATATAACAACCAGCTACATATTGAAACCTTTAAAACATTTGCCCGAAGCATAAGAACAAATGTTACTTACCTGTAAACTGTGGTTCTCCAGTATTGGTGTCTTTCATAGATTCACATGCTTGAATATTCCCCGTCGTCGAAGTGGGAGTCCCACGGTATATATAAAAAGCAATAAGTATCATGTATATATACATATACACATACCTAACCACATAAGAGTATATACATACCCAAATAAACATATATATATAGTTCAAATAACATATCAAGTTAAAAATACCATAGGATAGCATTGAGACATAGGAAAGCATTGAGAAAAAGAATCACTTTGCTAACATATCACTGTCACTTTATAGTCCAAACTGCAGCCAATCAGGCGCTAGCACCCTCTAGAACCTTCTCCTCAGAGGCTCAGGCCCTCAGATTTTCGAGCACGAGAGTGACCATAGAGCCGAAAGAGGAGAAGAGAGCCTCTGAGGGGAGGAGGGTGGGTCGCATGTGAATCTATGAAAGACACCAATACTGGAGAACCACAGTTTACAGGTAAGTAACATTTGTTCTTCTCCAGTATTTGGGGTGTCTTTCATAGATTCACATGCTTGAATAGAATAGTAAGCAGTAAACAGTATTCGGCTGACCAAGCCGTATTGATATTGCATATAATACAAACAATGTATTTAAAGCGCAATAATAATAATAATAATAATACCCCAGGAGGAGGGAAGTAGCAGAGGCTCACCTTATTTAAACAGATTTCGTAGAACTGCCTGTCCCACAGCCGTGTCTGCTTCGTTAATGGATTCCAGACAGTAGTGCTTCGTAAACGTGTGCCTGCTGGACCACGTAGCTGCCCGGCATATTTGATGGATGGGCACACCAGCGAACAGGGCAGTGGAAGATGACATAGCCCTCGTTGAATGGGCTCTCACTCCAGAAGACAGAGGCTTACCAGCCTTTTGATGGCAAAAAGAGATTGCTGATGAAACCCAACGGGCAATAGTAGGTTTGGTGACAGATTGTCCTTTGCAAGCATGCCCGTAGGCCACAAACAGCTGGTCAGATTTGCGAAAGGACTGAGTCCTGCTAATGTAGAATTTTAGACATCTCTTCAAGTCCAGAGAGTGTAAGCTTTGCTCCGCCGGGGTTTGTGGATGCGGGAAAAAAGTCTTTAAGAGCACTGGTTCGTTAAGATGGAAATCGGATGGCACTTTAGGAATAAAAACCGGATTAGTGCGGAGGATGACACAATCCGATCTGAATTGAAGGAACGGTGGCTTTATAGTAAAGGCGTGAATGTCACTGACTCTGCGGGAAGAGGTCAGAGCAAGGAGGAGGGCCACCTTCCAAGTAAGAAATTTGACATCCGCAGAGTGGATGGGTTCGAAGGGCGCCTTCATGAGTTGAGCCAGCACGATGTTCAGGCGCCACGTGGGTGGAGGACGCCGAATGGGCGGGAACATGCGGAAGAGACCCTTGAAAAATTGTTGCATGACTCTGGATGAATAGAGAGAGGACGATCCGTCTTGTCGGAAGCGAGATATTGCCGCTAGAAAAACCTTTAAGGTAGAGTGCGATAATCCAGACTGCGCTAGTTGTAGGAAGAACGGCAGAATGTGTTCTGGGGGAGCGTGCACAGGATGAATGTGGGCGGAAGCACACCAAAGACAAAATCGCTTCCATTTGAGTTTATACGTTTTCACTGTGGATGGAGCTCTTGCCTTCGCTAACACCTCCCTGCAGGCTGGAGGAATGTTCAAATGAGCAAATTCAAGGTGCTCAGGTTCCAAGCCGACAAGCTGAGAGATCTGGGATTCGGATGGCATATCCGACCATCGTTCATTGTCAAGAGATCCGGCTTCAGGTGGAGAAGGATGGGCTCGCGTTGGGATAGGAGAAGCAACTCCGAAAACCATGCTTGCCGAGGCCAGCGTGGAGCTATTAGAAGAACATGGCACGGTTGTTGTCTCATCTTCCGCAGCACTCGCGGGATCAACGGAATCGGCGGAAAAGCGTACGCAAATATCCCGTACCAATTGATCGAAAGGGCATTTCCGCACGACCCTTGGTGGGGAAACCAGCTTGCGTAGGTCTGGCATTTTGCATTCTGCGGGGTTGCGAAGAGGTCGATTGTCGGGTGACCCCAAAGGTTGAAGACAAATTCCAGCGTCGGTTGATGTAACTCCCACTCGTGGGTTGATGATGCTGACCGACTGAGTGCATCCGCCAGAGTATTGGAAATGCCGGGCAGATGAATTGCCTGTAACGTCATCTGATGGAGTATGGCCCAACTCCAAATCCTCTGCGCCAGACGGGAGAGCAGGGGAGATCTTGTCCCGCCCTGTTTGTTCAGGTAGTGCATGCACGTGGTGTTGTCCGTCTGAATGAGGACTGACCTCCCTTGGAATTGTAGGCGGAAGGATTTCAACGCCAAGAAAATGGCCATCAGTTCCAGTCTGTTGATGTGCCAGCAACGTTGAGCCGCTGTCCATAGGCCCTTGACGGATAGATCTTGAAAGTGTGCGCCCCAACCCTCCATGGATGCGTCCGTGGTAAGGACGAGATCTGGGGTTGACGACAGAAAGGATGTTCCTGCTGCGATGTTGGCAGGACGAGTCCACCAATGCAGCGCTTGAGCCATGCGGGGCGACACCACGACCTGATCGTTGAAGGAGCCTGAAACCTGGCGCCACTGGTTGTCTAACTCCTCTTGGATGATGCGACTTTTTAGTCTGCAGAGAGGGATCAAAGCGATGCATGAGGACGCCATTCCCAGAAAGGATTTTAATATGCGGACTGAAACTGACTGCTTTGCTGCGATGGAGCTCGCAAGCTGTAGAATCCGTTCTTGACGCTCTGCTGAAGCGAAGGCCATGGCTGTGCTCGTATTGATACAAGCGCCGAGAAAAGTCTTGCACGTAGTCGGTGCGAGTTGAGATTTCTGTACATTGACCGACAACCCCAGGGACTGGAACAGATCGAGACAGCGCTGGGTATCGAGGGCCGCCTGGTGGGAGGATTGAGCTTTGATGAGGCAATCGTCCAGGTAGGGGTATATCTGAATACCCTCTTGTCGTAAGTGAGCCACCACCGGGGCCAGGAATTTTGTAAAGACCCGCGGGGCTGAGCAGAGTCCGAAGGGTAGGACTTTGAATTGGTAGTCCCTGTGGCCCACTCGAAACCGCAGGTATTTCCTGTGACGTGGCAGAATGGGCACATGGAAATATGCGTCCTGCAGATCGATCGTTGTCATGTAGTCCTGTTGAGCAAAGAATTGGAGGATGTCCTTCAATGTGAGCATCCGAAAGGACTGAGTCTTGAGAAATTTGTTGAGCAATCTGAGATCGAGGATGGGACGCCATTCCCCCGATTTCTTTAGTATGAGGAAAAAACGGGAATAGAATCCCAACCCCCTCTGATATTTCGGAACCACTTCGATGGCACCCTTGTTCAACATTATTTGGATTTGTTTGAAAAGCTCTCTTAGATGGGCGGGTGGTGGCCCGGATGGAGGTGTGCGTGGAGGAACCTTCACAAACTCTAGGGCGTGGCCCCTTGAAATAATATCCAGGACCCAGCGGTCCGAAGTGATTAATGACCAGGTTGAAAAGAACTGGGAGATTTTTCCTCCAACAAGAACTTGAGGACAACTGGGAAAAGGAAGTTCTTTCCGTACAGAGTCACTGCTTCTTGGTTGAATTTCCTCTATAATTCGACTTTCCTCTGTATGACTTGTTAGTTTGCTGTCTGTAGGACTGCTGCGGTTGTGAATAGTACCGCTGTTGCCCTTGATTGTACGAGCGGTATTGGGACGAGGAGCCACGAAAGGATGATGATGAAGAGGTGCCGCGGCCGCGCGCACCTCGAAAGGGCTGCTTCTTAAACTGTAGAGTGCCGAGGGAACGAGCCGTATCCGTATCCTTTTTAATGGTCTGCAAGGCATCTTCTACATGCTGGCCGAATAATGACTCCCCGTCATATGGCATGTCCAAAATCTTAGCCTGGACCTCTTGCCGAAAAGAGGTTGATCGAAGCCAGCCCTGTCTTCTTAGGACGGCTGCTCCCGCCAATTGGCGAAAACCGGTGGATGCGATGTCAACAGAGCAGTCAATGATCTCGGATGACGCCCTCTCTCCCTCTTGTAGGATCTTCTGAGCTTCCGCTCTTGAATCCTCCGGTATAAGCTTGACCAATGCAGCCATGTCCGACCACATCTGTCTATCATAACGGCCGAGGATAGCCAAGGAATTTGCAGCTCGTACCGTTGTTGACGCCATGGTTGAAAACTTCTTGCCTATGGCATCCAGGCGGCGGCCGTCGCGGTCCGGAGGCGCCGACATTGGAGATGATGGGTTCTTGGAGCGGCGCTGTGCCGCTTGTGTGATCACTGAGTCCGGCTTAGGTTGAGACACCAAGCAGGCTGGGGAAGAATCCGGAGCTTTATATTTTTTCTCCAGGCGTGGGAGCACCGCCGGGATAGAATTAGGTGTCTTCATTAATTTTAAGCCTTCATTCCATATGAAGTCTATGATTGGCACCGCTCGTACTTGTTTCTGAGGCTGGGATTTGAAGTCATATAAGAAACAGTCCTCTTCCCTAACCACCATGGGAAGGTGAAAGCGTTGTGCTGCTCTCTCCATCAGCTGATGGAACCCTGTTATGTCGACAGGTGGCGAGTTGACTGGTGACCTTGGCGGTGATGCGGGCGAATTGATTTGGTAATCATCCCAGTCCGCCATAGAATCGTCCTCTGGGAGTTCGCCCTCTTCCGTATCCGGATTGTCCATATTATCATCTTCTGCATTGGAAGGCAGTGCAGGTGTTGTGGGCATGGGTATTGTTGGCAAGATAGGATGAGGTGGAACCTCAGATGGCGCTTCACGTGGAGTATTTTGAGGGGACGCTGGAAAACGACGATTATAGTCTTCCAACATATATTGAAGGTTGGAAACAAGCTGCACAGGAAGCTGCATCATAGGAACCGGAGCAGAGGGATCTTGTTCTTCTTCCTGTTCATAATAATCATCCTCCTCAGACTCTTGGCACTTTATATGGAGCTCCGAAGGACTATGAGCATCCCGAAAAAGAGACTGATCGCCCTCATCCGAATCGTCCTCATCCCCTGAGGGAAATAGTTGACGAGGTGGCCGTGGTCCAGGTGGTAACATAACTGGGTCTATCATGGCCTTACGACGTACCATCAAGCAGCTGTCCTCAGACCCCGTTGCTGGGGTTGACATTGGCACCAATGGCATTGTCACAAAATTTGACTCTACCGTCGTCGAGGCGACCGTCGACGAAGCAATCGTCGACGGAACTACCGTCGACGGGACTGTCGTCGCCGGGGTGACTGCCGTCGACGGGGTGACTTTCGTCGACGGTGTGGCTGTCGTCGAGGATTTCGTCGACGAGGATTTCGTCGACGAGGCTGTCGTCGACGGGGCTGTCGTCGACGGGGCTGTCGTCGACGGGGCTGTCGTCGACGGGGCTGTCGTCGACGAGGAAGATTTCCTCTTCTTCTTCTTCTTATCCGTCGTCGACGGAGTTGTAGACGTCGACGGAAGCGCCAGCTTCCCAGTCGTCGACGAAGAAGTGAGTGGTATCGTCGACGAGACGGTTCTAAGAGACACACATACCACCGTCGACGGAGAAGACGTCGACGAAGTCATTGTCGTCGACGAAGGATATCTGCTCGATACCGTCGTCGACGAGGCTGATGAAGTAGCCGATCTCGTCGACGGAGGGGCCGTCGACGGGCCCGTCGACGGTTTTGAAAGTTTCTGACTGGAAACATGTGCTGACGGAGTCAAAGACGCCTGAGAGCTACGTCTCGGGGGCGCAGACGTGGAGACAGAGACTTTGCCTGTAGACACTTCCTCAAGGTGAAGTCTCTTCTTTTTCAGAAAAGGGGATGGCAAGTCCTGGACACTTCCACGCTTTGAGGAGACTCCTGTTTTGACAGAGGCTACACTTTCCACCTCAGAAAGGGGGTTGTCTGTGTCCTTTAGTTTTTGAAGCCATATCAAAAGGCGACCTTCTCTATCTTTCAATGTTTTTTGAGAGAAAGTTCTGCAGATCTTACAGTTGGCCACCTTATGATCAGGATACAGACAATAAATACATTTCTCATGGGGATCCTCAGAGAAAAGTCTTGACTTTCCGCAAGATGAACAAGGACGGAAAAGAGATTTCTTACTTGCAGACATGATGAGAGATAAAAAACCTCAAACCAGATGAAGAACTGAGCAGAGCTCAGGGAGACTCCCTTCACACGACGTGCGGTAGAAAATCTGAGGGCCTGAGCCTCTGAGGAGAAGGTTCTAGAGGGTGCTAGCGCCTGATTGGCTGCAGTTTGGACTATAAAGTGACAGTGATATGTTAGCAAAGTGATTCTTTTTCTCAATGCTTTCCTATGTCTCAATGCTATCCTATGGTATTTTTAACTTGATATGTTATTTGAACTATATATATATGTTTATTTGGGTATGTATATACTCTTATGTGGTTAGGTATGTGTATATGTATATATACATGATACTTATTGCTTTTTATATATACCGTGGGACTCCCACTTCGACGACGGGGAATATTCAAGCATGTGAATCTATGAAAGACACCCCAAATACTGGAGAATTGCACTTATCACTATCAGTGGAGGGAACATAACTTAATAGGGGCACTACTTTATAGCACAGGATATCATTAACAGCCTCACTGCAACATGGCAATGTCAATAGCTCTCATAGGTGAAACCAACTGGCTTTGCCAATGGTTATTCCAACTGAGAGAGCATCATGAGCACATCATACAGTGTGTCTGAACAGCAGCAGGCTGATGTAACAAGGGGTAATGTGCTAGGGATTGCTAGGGACCGCATCCAACTAAGGTGGCTGCGGTTTAATATGACTCAGCAGCCTATGCAAGCTTCCACCTGGAAACCTTTTCCCATTGTAAACATCACAGAAGAAACAACAGCCACATGGAGAGCAACTGGGCAGACTGACTTAAAGACACCACAGCTGAGGCCATTCATGGGCCCATTTGTAGCATCTCCATGTCTTGGTTGGGTCCCTCCCTTGGCCTCCCAAGGAGCGAGTTTTAAGTCCCTGAAGCCGATGCATCATAAAGTTAGGTAAATGTGGTACTCCTTCTCAGATAATACAGACTGATTTTGAAATAAGGGACTAGTGTTATCCCATGGGATAGATACAAGTTGCCTTTTGGCGAAGTTTAAGTCTCTTGGTTTGGTCTTAATCTTGACAGCTAAAAGTCTGTCCTTAACAGTGTAATGTAGCGATGGGCATAACTTGTGCATTTTGGTGTAGCGTAATCATGTAAAATTACAGCAAAACTGCATTACATTATGCGGAATGAAGCAAGGAGTGTAAGCCTCAAGAGCTGGTGGCAACTTGCCAGCCTGCACGGCCGCTCCGATCGTCCAACCAGTCCCTCTGCAGGGTGCCTAGATTTAATCTAGCATGCACAGGGTGGCAGGTCTTGCTCTTATCTTGGCCCAAAGTTATGGAATAACCTGCCTGAAATGCAGCGAAGCTGCTCTTCCCAACTGAGTTTCGCATGGTCTTGAAGTTTTGACTGTTTTAGCACGCGGTCTGCTTTTTTTGTTGTTTCATCTTACCTGGATCTAGCGATGGGAAACCCCCTGTAGTAGCCGTGTGATTTGTAAGATGTAATAATAATAATAGTAATAAAATGTGGGTTAGCCATGTTTGATACCCCCCCAGTTTGGATGAAGCCTATAGGGTTGTAGAGGGTTCCATAGGGTTTACTAGTCAGTTCTGCTTGTCTCCCTGCACAGCTTTCTTTCCTCCCAGTCTGTAGAAACATTTAAGGCCAAGTCCATGGGTCTAGGTTTTAATTTACATCCACACTAGGAAGCAGGGTGGTTCCTTTTTCCTTACCTGACCTGGAGCAAACCAGCACTAGCAGTCCATTCTGGGAATGAGAGAGGCAACGTTTAAAGAGTGTGAGCAGGATCATGGCTAAAGACTGCACATCTACAAAAACAGATGAGCTATCTGATGGTCACCTGCGTCTTTTGGCCTGTGCTGCTGGAAGGTCAAGGGACAAAGCAATGGCATCTACCTAGGCAGACATCATCTCAGCCATCAGCAAACCCAGAGCGACAGTTGTTCTCCTGCCATGCTACCATTGAGGTGAAGAAGGATTCAAGGAAATGTATTTTGACTAGGTTGACTGCCTTTTGAAAGACAACTTTGAATTTGAGTGGCCAGTTTGCTGTAGGATAGTTTCTAGTGTATTCAATATAATTGGGAAACAAATGTGAATGCAATTTAGATGAAAAGAGAAAACTGAGAGAGCAGTGGTATATTTCATATCTTAATACGGTCAGAAATGAGTTAAACATTATGGCCCTCATTAGGATGGCGGGCGGACTTCAGTCCGCCCGCCACCCTAGCGGTGCTGGGACCGGCCGCCAGTGGTGCAGCAGTCCCGTACTGCCAATTAGGATTTCGCATCCCGAATATTCAACATTGTGGCGGGCGGTGCTGTAAGCAGCATCCTCCACAATGTTGAAAATGCATGTTGTGCATTGGCATGCACAACGTGACAGGCACCGCACGGTGCCTGCCACCTTGTGAATGCCAATGTAGGAGGGTACCATGGGTACCCCCCAAGTGCAGCCCCCCACTCCCCCGGGGGTCCGCTATGGGCCCCCAAAGTAAACACTGCATGCCTTTCCATGGCGGAGTCTCCGCCATGGTAAGGCATTCCACCGCTATCATCATCAAATGGATGGCGATGCCTGCAAGGCACAGCCACCATATTATGGGCCTTTTCTGCCCGGCAGACAATTGTGACGATTGCCTACCTGCGTAAAAGTGTCGGACGGTCTTTCCGTCCGCCGCGGTACCCCCCGCCATGCTAATGTGGCTGGGGGTAAATGGCAGTCTGGCTGGGTGTTTTGGTGGGCGGATCGCCACCGCATGATCCGCCCGCCATTCTAATAGGCCCCTAGGGGAGAATGGAACACATTTCTGTCATTAGCACCCAGTCTTTAGGGCCTTTTTAAGATCCCAAATCGCAGTAGTTTAGTTTCTGTGATTTTCTAAAACATTTTTTTACAATTATATCAGTGTGTCAATAAAAGATACGTGATTATATTCGCAACCTGTTAAAATCAGTGACTGCAGTTGCGAGAAACCAATTCTCCATTTTATTGCAGTGTTTCATTTTTAGATGTGCCATTTGAAAGCTGTGCAAGATGGGAGAAGTCATATATCCTGCAATTTAGACTCTATGATAAATATCTAACATTAAAGATTTATGGCATAAGATTACCTCTTTAAACATATTATTATAAAATTAATAAAGTTTTACTTCTACCCTGTACTACCTCCAAAAGTAAGCCCTGCCTGTTATACCTATAAAAGGCAAAGATCAGAGAAGAGGTAAAGAGAAATTCATTGATCTTGCAGTAGTACCTGGCTCTTGCCGTTCCAAGGACATCTACAATATACAAACAACTGGTATAGAGGGATAAATCTCTTTTATTTTTGCACAAAAGTTTATAAATTACCTTGGCAAAACGCTATTTCTTATAGCAAATTCGATAATTATTTTTCAGGTGCAAATATCCATCAGTGTGCATCTAAATGAACTATACACAAACAAACTAAACAAATTCATTACAAATAAGAAATAATAAATAAATTACAAGACAATCCATATATACATACTACATCAATTATATTTTCCCCTACCTATTTCTTAAAAATGTACACTTCTCCATCTCAGTGATACATTCAAAGGTAGTCCTCTTGGCGTCAGAGGTATCCTCCCTCTATCTTAATTTGTTATGCCACAAAACTAATGTTTCAATTAAAACAATAGGCGGACTCCTCCTTTGTCTGTGTGTCGACGCGGTCGCGTTTCAGCCTCCACTTTCTTATTGGCTTCCTCAGGACGGGGGTACACTCTACAACAATAGTTAAACTTATAAAAATCATATATCACTCATGTATTCTATCGTACTTCACTCTATCTCTTGTCTGCACATACAGTGCTTGGGAAGGAGGAGACAACTCGAGAAAAAGGTGACTAACTCAAACAAAAAAATATTTTACAAAAAGATTTTTTAACAAAAAATAGTTTATATCACTAAAGTAATCACTCTAAAGTGACAAAATCAAATAGAACCACACCACACCCGGGTGTAGCTCCAAAAAGTGAAATAATCAGACGTGGATGTGGAAAGATACACTGTCAACACCACATGCACATACGCACCGGTAAAGTGACTGTGTACCAGACTAACTACATTTCATCGTGCCATATCTCAATTATAACCAAAAAATATACCTGTGTGTAGTCCAAATTAATCAACCTTCAACTCAAAAAGGCATCTGCTTGAGCCCCATACGTCAATCTCATAATCCTACAATGAGAGGCAATTACTTAAAATCAACTCTAGTCAGTCTCAATCTCATACCACGGAAAATATCATTAGTCATGTGGCACTTAAATCCAAACCTCTAAACACTCGCTTTATCTAGAGGGGTCCTTGCATTCTTCATGTCATTCGTTGTAACCCCAGGTCACTACGAGGAAAGAAACAAATGCACTGTCTGTAGATAGCAAATCCATGTCTTTATCTACACACCACCTCATATCTCCCAATTGGAAAACCCTTCCCTGTGGGTCAAAAGGTCCAGACTTACATTGAATTAAACCCAAGTCGCTGCGTAATCGTCCAGCGTTTTCTCCTTTCGCTGCAATCTACAAGCGCTGCTCTGACTTCCGGGACGTATTTCAATACGTATGCGCGTGACCGCGTCATACGTTCCGAGCTCTAGACATAAACAAAGGGCTAATCCCTATGTTATGCTCGGGTTGACAAACTTCAAAATAGTATCGACCCTCAACAAGCTATTTAATGCCCCAAATTCAGTTAGTCTCCAAAAATAATTAAATAAGGAATAAATCAAGTAAAAACCTCTGTTAGACTCCACGTCAGAAACATCGCGCAAACAAATATTTTATCTAAAAAACTAAAAATTAACGAATTCTATCTCCTATCCTTTCCAATATCACTAGGGCTCTCAGCTCCTCACCCTACACCTCAACATGTGTGTGTCTCTCTATGTAGCATAACCTTCGTATTAAAACCCATATAGGCGTCGCCATACTGAATAATGTCTAACTTATTTCAGACTATTATAAATTCGTTAGGTAATACTGATCATTCCCACTCTTAAAATCCATCTTTCACAATGTAATATATCTAGGAGAATTCTCAAAAAGGAAAATCTCCACATAATTATTCAAGACCAAGAAGTAGATCGTACATCTCAGGAAAGTTAAAAGTTATGACAGTGGAATCTCCAAGTTGTTTATCCGCACTTAATGGTAAATCACAAGACTCCTGTAGACGCAAAAAATTGTGTTATCTGACATCTATACACAGAAAAATCTCATAAATTCCAATGCACTGTTTGTTCAAACACATGGGCTTACATTCTTACATGGAAGCCAAATCCCACCTCCTAACATATAGTCTCTTATTTGCCCAGTTATATTTACAGACAAGGCGGGGGAAAAAAATCAAATTCGTCTGTATGCTTAAGAAGCATCCCTGGTTAGATGTTTTATACCTGATATCTGACGAATAAGAATGCCTCTTTCTATTTTAAATCAAGGCCCATAATTCATCTCTCTCATTCAGACCCTCTATCGCTGTATGGTATCTTTCAATGAGTCGTGCTTCTATACGATTTAACCTCATTTCCAATTCTCCTTTGTTGCTTGCCTTAATTACAGCTAAAACTGTCCACTCCATGTCATTCTCACTATGGCCAAACTCAGTATAATGTCGTACAAGTGGGGCTCCCTGGGTTTTACATCTAATGCGGGATTTATGTTGTAAAATCCACATCTTAACCATTTGTGTTGTCTGCCCTATGTACATCTTCCCACAGGGACAGGTCACAGCATACACCACATTTTTGGTGTTACAATTGGAGAATGCTTGCATCACATGTTCCTGGTTCTTAATCATCAGTGTTTTCGAGTCGCTTGTATTAGCGCAAGCGACACAATTATTACAACGGTAGTGCCCTATAACTGCGGGCAAGACCAACAAGGATCTTGTATCTTTTTTTATCATTGGTTCCCTCATAGCTTTAACCAAATGTTGTTTCAAATTTTTACCTTTTCTAAAGGCAAATAACGGTTTCGGTATATTGAATTTGTCAATCAACCTCCAGTTTTTTAGAATAATCTTTTTAACCTGGTTTGCTTTTGGACTGTATGTCAGTACACATGTCATAAGTTCTGTCTTTTCTTTTATTTTTGGAGTTAGTAAACTCTCTCTAGGCGTATACCATGCTCTTTTCAGAGCCTTTCGTACTAATTTCTTTGGATATCCTCTGGCACACAATTTAGCCTGTTTCCTCGCATTATCAAAATAGGCATCTTTGTTGGAGCAGTTGCGCCGTATTCTTAGGAACTGCCCATAGGGCAAGTTCTCTTTTAAACTTCTTGGGTGCCCTGATGAAAACTCTAAAAGAGTATTCCGATCAGTGGGTTTCGAATACAGATTCACCTTCATTTTCCCTTTGTTGTCTAAAATCCACACAGAGGAAATTGATGCGTTTATTACTGACGCATTTTGTAAACTTCAAATCTGGTGTACATCCGTTCAACCAGATATGAAATCTCCCTAATTCCTCCATTTTTCCATTCCAGATAAGAAAAATGTTGTCAATGAAGCGCACCCACCAAAGGGTGTGATGGTAAAATGGTGCTGCTTCATTGTAGACATATTGCCTCTCGAATTGATCCATTACTAGGTTCGCTATTACCGGCGCAAAGCAACAACCCATGGCTACGCCCTTTATTTGTAAAAACAATTCATTCTTGAAAGAGAAGAAATTGTTTTTCAAACAGATTCTCGCCAACTCAAGTAGGAATTCGGTTGGAACCTGATGAGGCCTAGTTCTTTGGTCCAAAATCAATTCCATTACCAAAAGGGCTTCATCTTGAGGGATGTTGGTATACAGGCTCTCAATATCGAAGGAGACCAACAATTGCTGATCTCCATCGAAAGGCTGATCTTCAATTTTAGAAATGAGGTCCATAGTATCTCTAACATAAGCCCGTGTTGTACTCACAAAAGGTTTAAGGAATGTATCTAGATACTTAGCGAGTGGTTCGAGTATCGATCCACAAGAAGAGATAAACGTCCGTCCCGGTGGATTGGTCGCATTTTTATGCACTTTAGGGAGTACATAGATCAGAGGTACTTTTTGCTTCGTAAAATGTAGATATTCATATTCTTTTTTGCATAAATACCCAGATTCTAAAGCCTTAGTTGTCAAATACAAAATTTTTGCTTTTAATATAGGTGTTGGGTTATCGCAAACCTTACGATAGTGTGTGGGGTTATTCAATTGTTTAACCACCTCTCTGTCATAATCGTTGATATCCCAAACTACAATTCCCCCTCCCTTGTCCGCCGGTTTTATTACCGTTAGGGGATTGTGCATTAGACTTCTCAGGGCCAGATGTTCTTCTTTATTGAAGTTAGACTTAAATGTTAGATGTTTACTATTCAAATTGACTATTTCCTTCAATACTTGATTTTCAAACAATAAAATCTCTTCTGGAATCATCTCACTCTCTGGGCAAACAGAAGATTTATTCTTTAGTCCACTCACATTATATTCATATGTTTCATTTTGGTGGGCAAAGAATACTTTCAATCTAATCTTGCGTAGAAATTGTAGTACTTCGGTCTTGGTATCCACTGGGTCTTGTAAGACTAGGGGCACAAAGGATAAACCCTTCTGTAGAACTCTCGTCTCCCACGGTGGGAAGGTATGTTCAGATAAATTATAAATAGCCATCAAAGTGATTACAAGAACGATTAATATTATCTATATCTAGATCTAACGCCTGTATACTCGTTGGCACGTTCGAAAGAAATTCTGTTCTTTTTGGTGGTTGGTGGATCGGTGCCCTCCATCCCCCTCTGAATCCTCACCCCCTGCGGGTCCCTCTGTCTAAAAAAGGCGGGGGTGCGTGTGGATATTGGTAGAAGGGGTGGTATGGTTGATAATATGGACCTGCTCCTTGGTCAGAGTCTGAGGAAGAATCGGAGAAGGTCAAAAACCTGGTACGTGATCTTCCTTTGTATGGCAAATTTAAAGAGATGGGGTTATTATTTACAAAAAGAAGTCTTCTTTTAAGTATGGATATACTTGCTCGTGCTTGAAATTTTTAATATCCCTGCTCAATTTGGATGTTTTTAAATTCACTGTATGTGTTTTAAACTCAGCAAGCGTTTTATTAATACTTTCCAATAGGGCCTTAGTATCTACAATCGTTAAATCACTCAATTTCTTCCTCTAACCTTTTTATCTCTTTTAATTCCTCTTCACTTATTCGTAATGCGGTGTTAATAGACAACACAATCCAATCTCGTGAACACTTTGTCCCCACTCCACTAAAGTCAACTAGATACGGTTTGTCATTTATAAAGATCACGGGGACATTTCTCACCTGCAACCCTACTGGTATGGTGTTAGTCTTCAGGTATTCAAGGAGCACTTGTGCATGTAATTGTGTCCTTGTGTTTTTCTTCCTTAATTGAATTAGTCTTTCTCCTTTATCTGAATTAACAATTCTATCTCCTGTAGTATCTCCCCCTAGTAAGGAAGGGAACTGTTTAAGTTTATTAATTTCCTCTTCAGAATAGCTAACCATATGGGGTTCCGTCATAGTAATAAGGGGTATAACTTTCCTTCCAACACTATCAGTACGGCAGAACACAATAACAATAAACAAAAAACACAATCAAATTATCTATAATGTATAATCCTCTTGATAAACACCCTAGGATATCTACGCCTGAGTAATTCAATATCTCTATCTAAAATACCTAATTAACTAAGGACTCAGATAATTTTTTGTCACCCTCACACTTAACAAAGTGCAATGAAAATCCAGAAGAACACTACGGGGACTGCCCAAATGACCCTCCCATACCTGGGCATAGAAACATCTACAATATACAAACAACTGGTATAGAGGGATAAATCTCTTTTATTTTTGCACAAAAGTTTATAAATTACCTTGGCAAAACGCTATTTCTTATAGCAAATTCGATAATTATTTTTCAGGTGCAAATATCCATCAGTGTGCATCTAAATGAACTATACACAAACAAACTAAACAAATTCATTACAAATAAGAAATAATAAATAAATTACAAGACAATCCATATATACATACAACAACTACATCAATTATATTTTCACCCATCTATTTCTTAAAAATGTACACTTCTCCATCTCAGTGATACATTCAAAGGTAGTCCTCTTGGCGTCAGAGGTATCCTCCCTCTATCTTAATTTGTTATGCCAAAAAACTAATGTTTCAATTAAAACAATAGGCGGACTCCTCCTTTGTCTGTGTGTCGATGCGATCGTGTTTCAGCCTCCACTTTCTTATTGGCTTCCTCAGGACGGGGGTACACTCTACAACAATAGTTAAACTTATAAAAATCATATATCACTCATGTCCAAGGACAATCAGTGGCGGCTGGCACCTATGGGGAGGGGTAGGGCAAGCGCACGGGCAAATAAAATAAAAAAGAAACACCTACCTTACATGTCCTGCTCCCGTCTTCTTCTTCCTCGAGTGCAGAACTGCGGGCACGGCAAATTCCCTTGCCCAATCCAGGCACTGCTCACATGCAGCATGTGATCAGTGCCCTGATTGGAAGGAGCAGCCTCACTCAGCGCTACACAGCGCTCTGAAGGCCTGTACTGACTCTCAGCCCAGATGTCTTAAGACAGCTGGGTTAAGAGGTTTAAAGTGCACATGTGTGGCTGGCCGTCGCAAGAAAGTCGGCTAAAAAGACATGCGCACCTGCCCATCCTCCACTCTCCTGCTGTCAGTCAGCAGGGGCCCCGCTCCCGTCATGGCACTCGGTTCAGGCGGGACAGTGAAAAATAAAATGGTAATGAATTACTATTTTATTTTTCATCTCAAGGGGGATTTTGGGGGCATTTAAGTGGGGCGATGCTCCTCCGCTGCAACGGAGGAGCCGCCTCTAAGGACAACATTGATTCTTGTTATGTTATAAGGGTTGAGAATTTGCCCTTGTGCTCGACAGTACCTGGAAAACTGAACCTCCAGCATGTACAATTTCACATTGAATATTGTAATTCACAAACGTTTGTACATCAGGTAATCTGACTTAACCTGGAAAACATTTGTGATTCCTTCAAATTAGTTAACCCGTTAACCGCGGCGTAAATTCCACCGCGGTGTGGGTGATTTATTGCGTGGGTGGGGCCGCGTCGACCAACGGACGTGCGCAGCACTACCTAGGTAGTGCTCGCGACGGCCGTTGGCCCGACGGGCACACGCGAGAGGTTAATGTACACCCATCCAAGAAGGTAAACATTCCCGTTTAGCTATACTTGTGTTTTGTGAATGCGACCCTCTCGATTTCCCTAATGAGCCACATTCACAGAAAAGTATGTGTCATTGTCTAACCCTCCTGTGGGACTCTGATGCTCACTTACAAACTAGCCATGAAATGAAGAAGGTATGATTTAGCACACATTCGCAATACATGAATTAATGAGTCATAACGTAGCTTTTGGTGTATTTAGTAACAGTGCTGTAGGGCAAATCTGAACACACGTTTAAAACAAGAACTTGCAATGAAATAGGTCTTACATTTACGGGAGTTTAACCTATTGGCATTATAAATTGCAATTATTTTTATTTATCGGTTTTGATAATTAACACATAAATAAAAGGCATTGCCATTTACAATGCCAAAAGCTCAAACTCTTGTAAATGCGAGACACATTTCATTTGAAAGAAGCGGACACCATTGTCCCGGGCTGCTTGGAAAGTAAAAGCGTTCATGGCACGCTGAATGTTGCAAAAAAGCATGTCTGGCGTGCAACAGGAGAAACTCATTAAAGAAAATAGTGCTTACAGACTAAATAACAAATACCATGTAACAACTGAAGTAAAAAGGGCAGTCCTCATGGGAGGTTACAAATGAAAACAAGGCGGTACTAAGGAGGGACTAACAAGCCTATGAACAAAGAAGAGGCCAGCATTTACTAAGGACAATGACAAGTCAATGACAAACATGGGCGGAGATTCAAGTCCATACTGTAATACAGCATGCCTCACAGAGCTGCGCATGCGCTGCCCAGGCTCGACCTAATAAATGGGGAAAGGTCAAAAGGTGCACTCTAAGACATCCCTGGAACCTCAGCATCCAAACAGCTTCTTGGTATCCTTCTCTAGAGGATGGGGCACACTGAAAAGCTCCAAATTGTCAGCAAACGCAATATAAAAGCAATATAGTATTACAAATAAAAATGGGATTTTAAAGAACAAAAGTGACAAATTACTTTAAAAGAAAACTCACAACCAGGAAAAAAAAAGGCAATTACTTTGCACTAGAGTTAATTTGAAAAAAAGAATGATTTCCATGGAGCATTTCAAGGACTCAGAGACCATTACTTACTAGAAACAAAATACTTAAATTTGTATAAAGGGACATTACACAACTTTAAATTACACGTACAATGATTAAAGACCTGGAAAAAGTACAGTTTACAATTGTTGGCAAAGGTAAGCCGACGGTAGGAAGATAAGGCCGATTATTATGCTAGAAATCAAGTGAAGATTAGCTCCGCCCGGGAACAAATAAGATATAATGGCACCTCTTATCCCACTGAAACAATGCTTATGTCAGTCGTACGAAAACCCGCATTCCTCTCTGCCAATTATGAATAATTCCGTCTATTACCCTGTCAGGCCTTTGGTCAGTGTCTGAACAGTCACCTCTTTTCAAAGTCTTGTGTCACGTAATTCTCAAATCTTTGTAGTATCACAGTGGGGTTTATCTCACAATGCAAGCTTTTCAATGTTACAACAGATGTGCAGGTTAAAGATACTGTACTTTCATTCCCATTTTTCCATTGAAATATAGACCATTCCATCTTTGCCGCAAAAGCGGAAATCATTGCCTTTTCATCCACAGTCACTTGCAGTTTTGTTCTCTGGGTCTCCCCCCCTCCCTGCCAGGAGGATCAAAGTGATTGGTGAACGAAGCAAACAGTGACAGAATTAAAATGGAGCAGCCCTTAAACCTCTTTTTACTTGTTAAATGAGTATATACACTACAAGATTTTGTATTTCTGCGAGAAATCATACTATTTTAGCTCTCTATACTCCGGGGATTAACAGTTCCTCTAAGACATAGGACCGGGCGTCTTCGGCCCAATGGCTGACCAGTGTTAAAAACAAATCACTAAAGGTTCAGCTTTCGCCCAGACTTCAAGGTGGTTCCCCAGCTTTAAGGCTGACACCTGTGACCGTGGCCGTTACCACACTGTAATCCCACACACTAATATTAAACAATAAATAATTATTCTAACAGTGCATCGCTACTGTGGGCTTGCACAACTTAACGTTATGTTTTTATTTATAGTGTATTAGTATTATAAACTTAAATTAGGTTTATGCTGCTGTTGTTTTTATATATTTTTACACGCTGTATTATAGTGTAAAAAAGAAATGTACCCATAAATAAACAAATGCATCCGTGGAATGAGGGATTGTTTATATTAATTTAGCCGGCTGCAGAAAAAAGGAGGCATGCTGCATTAGTATTGTTGCCGCGTGGAGTGGCAGATCACCGGGGGGGGGGGGGGGGGGGGGGGACGGGTGATAAAAAGCTAGTGAAGGTTTGAAACTGTCAAGACAGCTATTATCGCGAAGATTAGAGGTGCGGGGGCACACTACGGGAAATTCGAGAGATGTGGAAAAGTGCAGTAAAAATCAGTTGGAATTGAGTGATGCCCTTTCATTTAAAAACAGATGAACATATGTCACGGTAAGCGCGCTGACATGACCGCTGTGCGAGTGATTGAATAATGGTTTTATGGGTGGTCATGGGGTGACGAGTACTTCAGGGTGATGAGCTTGTTGGATTTTGAGATATAGCATGGCTTGGAGGGTAGGGGCGTCTAAAACGGGTTTTGGTTTATGTGAACGATAGTTTTTTAACTGTTGAAATCTTGTAATGTTTCTCGATCTTAGCAATTGAGTGGTTAAAAGATGTTTCAAGTTTAATCATTGTTACTGAAGCAGTATAACCGAGCTGATGGTTGTCTATGAATTTATTTGTACTTTAGATACCCCTGAGGAAGGGTTTATCCCGAAATGCATTGGGGGATTTTAATAAAAACGTGACATATGCAAACATTTAATTCTCCTGTGTTTTTGATGAACAGTGATGAATAATCATAAGAATGAGTAAAATGAATTGATGAACATCCAAAAAGTGAAAAGAGAAAAGTTACGGACAAATTGTGAATATAAAAGAAGAGTTAAATAGAAATTAGATTAATTGGATTCATTTTTGGCAGTGCACCTTGACAGGGACCAGAAGCGGTTTCCTTCGTGTTCATTCAACAATGCAGTGCAATTGGGCGGAGCACGAAGCAGGCGAGCACGGCAATAAAGGTTTGAAAGGATTGAATAGAGTGAATTTGGAGCACAGTAAAATATGGAATACAAGGTGGCATCCGCCACTACTGATGTACATTAATGTGATGGATATACCTAATTTACTTAATATTGTAGCCACATAAAAGCACTGATACAGGGAGCGCACAGCGTGCGTGTCCCAGCTCGTCACCGAGTCAATACTCCATGGGAGTTAACTTCTATGGAAAGGTGGGGCACAAAACACTAAATAGTCGTTAGCACACTCCCATTTTTAAAGGACAGACAGTAAAGCCAATTGTAAGCAAAGGAAGAGTCAGACTACAAAAACTAAATACAACAGATCGCCTACAGCGCAAGCGCTGTTTAGGCTCGACCTAAAAAAACAGTTTGTAAAACACAAAAGCCATTTTTGTGAAAAGAACCAATTAAGCTATGAATTTGACTTGGAGGAGACCAGATGCCTTGAATGTATAGTGATTAAGTGAACAGCACAGCCACTTTGGACAGAGTAAACACGCATCAGCTCAATGTTCTTCAGTAAAGGGGGAGGGGGGGATCTAGTTGGAGATTTGCACGACTGACATGACAGTGATGTTTTGAAATTGTAAATAATTTCTGCTACGATTGCCAACAATCCTCCAAAGGATTTCCTTGGGCAAGGGTCAAAGGTTCGACAAATAGGAAGCTCTGAAATAGGTGGCGGAGGGACTCCGACACGAACGGGAAAGCAGCGACCAGGGAGAGGATGGCCAATATAACGTAAACATGACTCTGTGCAGGCCAGTCGTGTTGATTATAATAATATACCTTGGAAAATGCAAGAGCGGTGTCCATGAAGCAGGCGCCGTGCTGATACACAAGCCTTAGTCAGCACAACAATAAAATAGTGCAGAAAGGAATGTAAAGTAAAAAAAAATGTAAGCCCACATGAAGCAGGGGCAGTCTGCTGGGAGGGTCTGAAACATGAAAAGGCGGGACTAATTAAGCATGCTAGGCAATCAAAAACAGGCATGTATGAAGGGCATGAACAAGAAAAAATATAAAAGGTGGGAGGTGCTACAATCCACAGTCTACATTACAGCATGCCTCGCAAAGCAGTGCATGCGCTGCCCAGGTCGACCTAAAAATTGCTATATGCGGATGATAACAGAGGATAATTTGCTAGATGCGGACCCAGAGATGGCTGTCCCGCCAACTCTCTCAGTATTCTAATCCTTCAAATAAATATTTTGGATATAGTATAAACTGGGGGAAATTGATCCTGCTTTCCCTGGGCCCATTGGATATACCGGGTAACTGCGGCCTCCGTGTGAAGAAGGTGGAGTCCAGATACCTTGGGATCGAGGTAACCGTGGACAAGATGCAATTCCTAATGAAAAATCTAGACAGGGTCATTTCGGATTACCAGGCGGACGCCGAATGATGGAGACGGCCAACGCTATCCCTGATGGGCAGAGCTGCAATATTTAAAATAATTACACTACCTAACAGTGGCGTAGCAAAGGAAAGAGGGGTATGCCCCAGGCGGCACGAGTTTTGGGGGTGCGGCGGCTCTTACCTGTAGCCACTGCAGGGTGGCAAATGCAGAGACCGTCGCCGCCATACCCCTCACCTACTCTCAGCTGCAGCGGGCGGCAAATGCAGACTGCCACGGCGGCAAAAGGTATAGTTACGCCACTGCTGCCTACCCTGCTGTATAGCATACAAAACACACCATTTAGCATCTGCCGAGTCCTACTTCTATAGAATAGGCAGAACTACTCTAGGACCGGGGCACACCCCAAATAGCTCTCCATTCGTTACACTGGTCAGTCAAAAACAGTTGTATTGCACTACCGGATATAAGAGCATTCTAGTGAGCAACGCATCTACAGAATAATAATGAATGGGGGTTGCCCCGAGACTTGACCCGGCAATGGGACTGGAGAGACTAGTGTTGGAAAAAGCACACTTACATACAATATGTATATAGCACAACTCGGGAGGAGGTGGACCGGGGACAAGCCAACTACAAACCTAGGAAGGTGGGGGAGCGGGGTAAGGGTGACCAAGCAGATGCTGTTCTGGGAGAGAGATGTGTTACGGCAAGTTGGAAAGTTGTTTGGATTTCGCCAATGGGATATCATAGGCATCTCCATGATAGTGGCATAGTGGATGCGAGGGGATTGAAGTCGCTTGAGGCCCTACAAAGAGAATACCACGTGAGCCACAAGCAAAAATATATGTTTCTGCGACTGAATCATGCTCTGCAGGCTGTGAACCTAGGGCCTGATTACGGGTTTGCCACAGCGGCACCAGCTCAACGCCGCCTCCGCAGCGCCAAACCTGCGCATGGACTGACAGCACTATTATGAGTTGTAAAAGCACAACTCGTAATACGGTCGTCAGTCCTTTGGCCTTTCCTATGGTGGTCCCTTGAAAACATGCACTACCATGGGTATGGCCAAAAAGTTCCAGCCCTGCATGGACCGTGCACCACCAGCCTTTTAGTAGCGGGGCTCCACCATGAAAAGGCTGGCAGTCCAGGCACTCAATATATGCTGAGCGGGACAGCGCCAGTCACTGTTCAGCCTAATGAGTGGTGGTGCTCCTGCACCACCGTGAGGGAATGGCTGTTCCCTGGCGCAGCAGGCATGCCACCACTGTTACGACTTACAAAGTCATAATTAGCAAAACGGTGGACCGCCACACCAGCGCCACCGTGAGTCTGGCGGTCACAAGAATGCCAGACTCATAATCAAGTCCTTAGATTGGAAGTCAGTCCCAGATAGTAGCCCCATGGAAGCTATGATACTGGGAGAAGAAATGAACAGTGCAGTGGTATCCCAAACACACAGCGTTATCATTAATAACAAATCTGACACACTCATCCGACTCCGAGAAAGTGACTTAGGACCTATGGAGACTGTAGACTGGGAAGCGGCCCAAATACAGCCTAAATAAGTAGCTATTAAATCTAAATTACAGCTCATCCAGTTGAAAATGCTCGACAGGATTTATCATAGGAGCCAGCTATACCAGATGCGGAAGGCCCCTTAGCCCTCAATGCATGTTCTGCAGGGTGGGTGGGCGCACATTTATGCATATTCTTTGGGACTGTTCTCTTATTTCCAGGTATTGGAGCACCATTGTTGGGGAACAGGAAGCCACTCTGAATGTGGCAGCCCCTGCAACACCGTAGTTTATCTTCCTGCGTTGTGGATCTCCTACGAGATCAACTTTTATTTTTCCACTTAGGACTCATGCTTGCTAAAAGGGGCATCACCCAACTCTGGGGTGAGTCTAGCGTACCAACTAAAATGCAGCGACTCACAGGCATGGATATGCGTATGGAGGCAGATAGGATGGTTTACACTAGCAGGGGCTGCCCCAAAATATTTGACGGGACAAATGGATCACAAACTTGGGTAAAGGGGAGAAACCAGCAATATCTTAAAGTTCACTTCTGTGTTATGGTCAAAAGAGCTCCTACACATGCATATGGACAGGGATATTAGTTGGAACTGCATAAAAAGGTGGATTAGGGTGGGAGGGGCAGGTGGGTGGGACTATTGTATATTCGAAGCTATGTATCGATTTACTTGTACTGTGACCGGGTCACATGTTACTTTGAAGTGGATGTTGATTGTTCTTCATTGTAAAATTTACATAAAAATATTTAATAAATAAACCATACAATTTCTGAAAGGAAAAGTAGCAAACGTGTCCAGCTCTTTTAGTAGGAAATAGTTTAGTTCACCAACGACCTAAATATACACTCAGAGGTTGCCTTCTTTCAAAGACACAATGTGAACCATAAAGCTAATTAATTTCTGAATAAATTAACTTTTTTCAGAGTTAACAGGATAGATTATTTTGAAGAAGTCTGTCAAGATTGATAAGTCACAATTAACTGGTGAACTTTGGTGGAAGCTATAGCTCACTAACATATTAAAGAACACTATGAAATTGAACTTTGCTTCCTTCATGCCCAGGCATAGGATACAAATACAAATATGTACTCAAACTATTTCCTGTTCACGTCCAGTGCTGCAGGGTTAATTTGCACTGTTTCCATTCATGAGGTGGATTTAGTTTTGGTGTATGCACTTATTGGTCTTTGGCTAGCTCTAGGACCTTGCCACATCTGGTGAACAGAACCCGATTTTATAGTGAAAGCAATATTTTGATTGCTCTTTCTTATTTGTTGGATATTGATACCAATTAGCATATTAATAAACGAACAGTCATGGACATCTATCAGCAAAACCAACAGAAGCAACACTCTTGTTTTAACGTACTTGGAAGGAGAAAGTAAAATGTTCTAGTTATCATGAAGGAAAGGTTCAATATTTTTAAGGAGACGGAGGAGAGGATTATGCTTTTTACTTTCAGCAGCCTTGGAAACAACATAAAACTGATGCCGGGCTACAAGACCCATTAGGCCCAGGAAAAGAACAAATCATCATTATCAACAACCAATCAGATGAACACTAGTCAAGACATGAGACTAACAGGAGAATAACACTTCCTCTTTCTTCCTGCCAATTAAACGGAAGCAATTGCATCCAGACTTTACTTGTGCTTTTGATCCAATCCTAAATTAACCAAACACTGTGAATAATTAACCTTTCTCATTAAATGAGTGAGCAATATCAGTAGCTGTTACAACATAATATTCTGCAAAGCACTGACTTTCCGTTACATGCATGTTGAAAAACTATACTGATAATCATATAATGGCATTCAATCATTTTAAAGTATAATGGAAATAAACTATACATTTATCTAACCACTGTTTCAGTCTCCCTTCCTTAATAGAATTAAGATGTTACTTCACAATACCTAGGACAGTTCACAATGTATGTCAAGACCAGATTATGCATGGTGAAACCTTACTGATCACCAATGATACCAGCACCGTATTAGGATTTCTTGAAGATCAAATCAGTCAACCAGTCTGTGGCATTTATGATGTCCTCTTGGCTGCATCCTAATGCAAATGCTTTCATAGCCATAGCCTCTCTAAAAAAGTGAGCCCAAAAATAAATAAATTAATCCTGATGCCCATCTTGCTGTAGTTCGTGATGGCACAGCTGCAAATGGCTTCTTGATAGAAATGAGTAACTGTTGTTCTCCTGGTTGTCTAAACTCCACCGTCTGATTCTTGCACACCTTTAAACATCAGACCATTAAGAGCTTTGGTGTGCTGGGGAAAGTCAGGTAAATGATAGACCCTGTATTGGACTTGGTCTTTCTAGCCACCATAAAAGTGACCCCACCCCTCCAGAATAAACACGATTACCGTTACATCCAGTGCTCGCACACATGAAAATCATAAACGGGACATCAAGCACAAGAGCATAACCAGTTATTCAGTGTTCTTTTCTAGAAAGTAATTCCTTGTCAGGCCATGAGTGCATGAAATCCAGGACCAATTTGTAGTACTAAGAGTGCAAGCATTTCAGTTCAGGCGGAATCAACATTGTAACACCCACAAGGAAGCGAGACACCAATGTATGTTCCCAAATCGAGACACCATTGACTGGGACAGGACCCACTGAAAAGGCTGTGGCAGGCATTGATTGTTCATTAAGCCAATCCTTTTTCTGCCATCTCCGAACAGAAATTTAGGATGTGAACAATGTATGCCCCACGGGATCCAAACTCTATCCCAAACACTAATGGACCCATCTTTTTATTTTTTAGTTTATTGCTTCATCGCAGACTCTGCCTACGCTCATTGGATATATCCTGAAGCATGGAATAAAAGTTTTAGGACTTATCAAGGTATCCAGACATCCTCATTGTCACAAGACATGTAGACCTCGCTAGAACCAGCTAGTGAAAGCTCTGTGTTAATCACTCAGAAAGTCTGGAAAATATCAAGAAAAGTCAGAAGAACCAAAACCACAATGACGCTCTCCAAAGTGTATTATCAGGTGTAGAAGACTGAGTTTTTGTTGCAGTATCCCTCCCACATTTTGCCTGATATCTGGGGCAACTTTGACTAAAACTTGTGCTGGACTGCTAACTAGGTCCCCAACACCAATGTTCTTTCCCTAAACTGTACGATTGTTCCACAATTGCAAACCCTTTGAGATCGCTTGTACGTCCCTAGTAAGTGGTACCCCTGGTACCTAGGGCACTGAACCTAAAGAGGGTCCCTCAGGCCTGCAGCACGACTTGTGCCACCCTAAGGGACCCCCTTGCCAAGCTCATGCAAACTGTCATGGCAGCCTGCGTGTCTTGGTGCAGAGAAAACCAAAGAGTTGACACGGCACACATCCCTGTGTTCCATGCCTGCCAGCACTACATGTGGGATAGGTAACACACCCCTACGGCAGGCCTTACAGCCTTAAGGCAGGGTGCACTATACCTATGTGAGGGCGTATCTGCAAGAGTGGATATGTCCCGTTGAAATCTTAGTTCACCCCTATTTATTAACAGTGCACAGGGAATTACATGGGCTGGACACTCGCCATTACGAGTTCCCCAGCTACATGATGGTTTTACTGTACCCCAAGGTATTTGGTACCAAACACCTCATCTTAATTAAACCACACTGATGCTAGCACTGGATTTATTAATAGATGCACTCAGAGAGCACCTTAGAGGTGCCCCATGAAAACCTATCAAATACTAGTGTGTTGACTGACTGGTCTCGACCAGCCAGCTACCCTAGATAGGTTTCTGCCCTCCTGATGTGAGAGCCTTCGCTCTCATAGGACAGGAACAAAGCCTACTCTGGGCAGAGTTGTTAACACCTCGTCCAAGAAGGATGGGCATTCCAGGGCTAGAAGCTTCAAAGGACCTGCCGCATTTTATATGCGACCCCGGGCCTCTCGATATAGTTAAGGTGCCCACCACCCTGCCCTGACCCAACTTTTTGGAGGCAAGACAGGCAAGAAAATTTGTTAGATTAGGAGGTGTGCGCACATTCAGCCAGCACCACCCCTAGGGTGAACCAGCTGATGTGGACCCCACTTTACAGAATTCTACATCTTGTTTTGGAGAAAATTAGCCTATTAGGGCCAGAGACGGTGTAGTCCCCCTACAGGTCGGCAGCCCAATGGATACTACCCAGTACTCCTCTTAACGCCCATAAATTGAATATTTAGGTGGCACCCCTTGACCCTGAACTTCAGATCTGAAGGATCAACAGAAGAAGGATGAAGAAGGGTCACTGGCTGGCAAGAACTGCAGCAGACCTTAGGTGAAAGCCCCACCGTCCTCAGCGCTCTCTCGTCAACCGTAACAGAGTGAATCGTCCTGCGAGCTGGGGAACTGCCAAAGCTTTGGATAGCCCGTCAGCACTTCACCCAACACCGAAAGTTTTCCTTGGGAATAGAGGAGCTACTCTCCTGTAGTCCGCAGGTAACAACAAGCAGCGTCCGGTCCACCACCCTGCAGCTCCCCGGCCCCACCAACGCAGCACACAACCAGGAGAAGGTACTTGGGCTCTGAAATGTCAGATCTATCTCCTACCGAGCATGAAGACACCAGGACCGACCAAAGCCATCCCATACCAACTGCCAGAGTACCGGATGCCCTACACCAAACACTGACCAGGAGTGTCAAGTCCAGACTCTCACTGCACCAGGACCTAGCAGCTGTCGAAGGACATCAGCATCACTGAGACCCACTTCGAGAGTGGTTCAGCTGCCTTGATTGCTCCTCTTGCATCTGTTTGTCTCTGACCGTGAGGGGAATCTTTGCGCACCTGTCTAGACGACCAAACCACTCTGCTCCGAAGCCCTCCACCCTGGGTCCTGTCAAACCGGCTGTGCACCCAAGGCCCTTAAAACCTGAGCCCCCATTTGGGAGCCTTCTGAGATGCCCACAGGTCCTCCTGTACAGCATTTTCAGGTGGCCCCCTTCTCCTTAGCGCCAGTTACCAGACTCACTAGCACCCTCCTGCCGGTAGAACCCAGGCGGTTCCCGAAGAACTGATGGTAGTACTTTGAATCTTGGGCCACTACTATTCCAATTCCAGGAGGTGAACCCCTGAAACCGACTGTATCTACTTTATATGCATCTTTGACTTTTCCTCCCATAGGATTGCATTGTGCATAAAAGCGCACAGGTCTGAAACATTTATTTACCTGTGCATAATTTTATTGAAAACTGTACTTACCTTGAAACGAAGTTCTTGAGTTTGAAATATAAAATTAAAAAGAAGTGTTATTTTTCTAACTTGGTCTCAGATTTATTTTTGAGTGTATGTCTCATTTATTGTCTCCGAGTACAACAAATGCTTAGCACTTCCCTATGATAAGCCTAATTGCTTGCCCACAATACCACAGAAGAGAGCCTTAGTATAATCTACTTTAGCCTCTGTAACAAATGTGTGACCCACTGGACTCTGCACAGTGTGCTTCATTTTAGCACAGTATATAGAGAGCCAGCTTCCTACATCAAGACAACATCTGTTGACTGCCTCCACACCTGTGCCATTAGTCTGGCGATCTTACCAAATGGAGGGATAATGTGTTACTGCACCCATATCCCCCAGTTCTGCTTGTAGGTGTCAACCCTCAGCTTCTGGGTAGAGTTTGCAATTGTAATACCCAAGAAGCTAGCAGTTCAACTCGAGGCAAAGATCTACCTTGCAGGGCCCTCATTTGTCCTCCAGGGAACAGAAAAGGTCTGGGTGCAGTTGCAAGGCACAGGAGGGACTGAGAAACCTAGAATTCGAAGGCATGGGTGCTATTGTCCTGATGTGATTGGGAAGCACTTTAAGATATTTCTTAACATCTTCAGGGTGTGGAAGCACAATGCTGTAACGGTGTTGACTCAATTCCTCATTTCCAGTTTTTTGCCCCCAATGATCGCAAAGTCCCTGGCATGTGTGTTGGGTGAGGGTGTTGATCCCAGTTTAGACAGCCACCACTTGGAGTTGAAAGGTGAGGTGCTATTGCTGAAGATTACTTCCTCTGTCTTGTCATGGTTGAGCCTTTACTTTATCCATATGGTGGTAAACTTGTTTCTTGGGGCAGGTGACCTGTCAGAGAGGGAAAATATTAGCTGGGCATGATCGGCTTAATTGAGCATGTTGATGTTGTTCGAGTGGATGGCATTGGCCAGCGGGATCATGCATGCGTTAAGTGTGGGGCTGAGTGAAGAACCTTGCTCCACGGACAAGTTGTGGGCTACTCAGGAGTACTTTGCCAGGCTGACAGCTTGTTTTCTTTCAATTAGAACGAAGCAGGTCCAAAAGAAGGCAGATCTTTGGTTATTGATTTCATGGAGTGAGGTGTGAGACAGTACTGAAATCTACCAGGGGATACAGGAGGATGAAGGCAGCCGATTCTCCTCTGTCTAGCATCATGAGGATTTCGTCTGTGGCGGTCGATGAATGCAGTTTCCATGCTGTGGTTGAGCATGAAACTGGATGGAGTGGTATTGAGGAGTGGATGGTTGTTGAGGTTGATCGTTACAGATCAACCGTAGTACGGTACCCAGGTTGCTGTCGTCAAATTATAAATCTGATTGCAAGTACTTGGATAATGAATAATAAGCTTTTTTTTAATTTGCACTAATGTTAATGTTACTAGGTATTTGTTGAGTGCACGGCTACTCCCAGGAGTGTCCCGGCGCTGGCCACAGGACCCGTAACACAAGCCAAAACAGCTGAAAAGATAGCCCTAGATGATATTAAAACAGCATTGTCTTTAGTTTACGGCGAAAACACAAAAGGTCCTTTTCCTGGCGCAGATCAACAGGGAGTTTATTCCATAATGACGATACTAGGCACCTTTGGTGGAGTAACCATACCCTTGTTGAGTCTCACAGTAGTCTTTACCAACAAATAAAGAGTAAGGTATTCAGCAGCAAAGACTAAGGGAACAAAACAAAGGGAATTCTCATTAGTAGCTTAATAATGGTAATTTTTGTAATTACAAAAGGGAAAAGTGAGCCTCGATCTGGAGGTGCAGGTACATAAAACGCACACTGCAATAAGGAAACTATTACCTAAACAATTCTCAACTGAGTGCTCCTCTTAATGAGCATCAGTTCCCTTTAGCGGTTCAATTCTGCTCTAAAAAGAGGCAGGATGCAACCCAACAACAGAATCTTCTGTGATGTCACACACTCACCTGTAATTAGTGCTGGAATTGGAATACATTTACTCCAAGAACCGATAATTTGGAGAGCAATGTGTGGCAGAGGAAAGGTGGTGGAGTCACAAGGAGCCTGAAAAGCAGAGTCCAACAGTCAACTTACAGTAATTGTTTTATTAAATATGTTGCAAACTAGTGGCCAAAAGAGGACATATGTGAAAGTAAATCTGCTGCAGTTTACTTAACTGGTAACAAACAGGCTGCATTTTAAAACATCTGACAGGGTTACAATACCTGCTGCAGAATAGATCTTTTGGTGCCCAGAAATTTTGAGAAATATAACAGCACAAAGGTAACTCTATTAGTTAACTCTGTTCTGGGAGAGTTCAGTCACAGTTTTGACTCATAAAGTAGCACAGAGGATTAACGTGCCTGCAGCAAAGTACATTGTGTAACACACAGATCACAGCAGGCCTTCTAATATAGCACAGTGATCTACAAACTCTAAGCTGTGCGTTTAGATCTTTAATGTTTTCTCAATCGGTTTTCTCTCAATCTGTTGGAATTCTAAGAATAGATTCCTTTGAAAAGTAATAAAATATTGTCAGCACAGATAACAACAATCCTTATGTTACGTTTTATATCCTGAGTTTGTGTTTCTTCTGATCATCCACTCTCAACATATACTGTCTACAAGAATGGATGATATGTAGTTCCTTCACCTTATAACCTTCACCTTATGACCTTCATTGTCTTGTGTAACATTTGCTGTACATTTATTTACACACTTGTATGATTTATTGTACCTGTGTGTGTAATGTAAAGCACTCCAACATCCTACACTGGGATGAGTAACCCTATAAAAAGGATTACATTTTAAAAAGTAGGCGCCATTAAAACAATATTTGTGTAATTTCTGACATAGACAGATAAACCTTGCATTCTTAGAGTGCAAGCACATCTCTTACATAGGGAGTTGAACAAAGTTAAAAATGTGCCTCCAATAAGTTATCTTAATTACCTGTGAAATGGTAACAAGCTACATACCCTTGTTTTCTTCCATTGCATTGACATCCAGGTGTTGGGCTCCAGATGGCTTCCAGCCAGAATGATACTTGAACTACAGGAGTGGTGGTGGGCCTTTAAATCGGGCCTTTGATTTGCTCCCAGCAAATGTTAAAATAAGAAACCCCCCTCACTGCCTGCAGGTTTCCTGTACCAAACTGAATGCAGACAACGTGCCGGCACAGCTGAATTATGCCCTGGTGTCTGAATACAACACCAGGACGAATTCGGCATATTTCTCTGGGGATATAGCTGC
Organism: Triturus cristatus; assembly: GCF_964204655.1. Lineage (NCBI taxonomy): Eukaryota > Metazoa > Chordata > Amphibia > Caudata > Salamandridae > Triturus > Triturus cristatus. The sequence continues at coordinate 984,818,186 of NC_140590.1, forward strand.
CAGACCAGAATCCAGCAGCTTCTCTGTATTTTCCAGCACTGCCTGTAAGCACTGCATTTTCTTTAACCTTTGCCTTGCCAATATTAAGAACTGTGTACCTTTCACACATTTGCAGAGAATCAGAAATTCAACTGGAATACGGGACCATTGCTCTAAATGCTTTTCGGAGAAGCCAAGGATTGGATGACCATGAACTTTGAACACCATTGTGACCTGTTTCAATACCCATATTTAGGCCAAGCCTAGGTAGCGCATGCACTGTCTCTTCGAGACATACTGTGTTCACTCTATGGGCTTACAGCTCGCCCGTAGGCTTGCTATTTGCTGGCTCCATTGTCACTCTCCTATTCTTTATTTCTATTTGTGTATGGAATGCATTCATCAGGTCTCTTTTAGTGTTTATCCCTCCCCGAGAGCAGGGACAAAGTAAAATATCACTCCACTAGTTTACCATGATGGCATGTGTTTTGTCAAACTACTTTTTTTATTGGAACAGGAATTAATACGCTCAGTCCCGATTTCCTTTGAGGCTGCGTTATTTTTCTTTTGACGTCACGTTAGTGCCTTTTAGAAATTTATTTTTGATCTGAGCGATCTCTATTTGTTAACAATCGTCATGTATTTAAATTGTTTTTTTGGTTTTTTTAGGCACAGGGAGAACTGACGCGGAGACTAGAACCAAGGTCCCTAGTTCTAAAGTCGGCAGCTCTAAAAGTTACAGCACATCCTCTCTCCAAATATTGCTAGGTATAGGCATAAGTACGTTTGGCTGGGAGTGGGTGAGGTCCGAAATTCATCTATGAAGCGAGCTGCCAGTGGCAAAGCCTGCTTCCCTGGGTCTGTCTTCCTCGTCTCCATTTTAACGCTCTCGCCCTCCCTCCCAACTCTCTGTAGGTTTCGGTGACGATTCTCTAGTTCGTCCTTTCCTTCCACCCAGCTAGACTCTAACCCCCTTCTTTTATTTAGATTTGCCTCTTTTAAGAGACCACGGTGATATGCAGGCACCTCATCAACTCTGTATAAATAAACCAATCATCTTTGGTCTTGCCAATATTTAAGATCACGCGTCTTCCGGTGCAGACCGGGAACCATCATGGCTTGACTGGGGCATGGAAGACTGAATCGTAGTTATGTGATTACTGACTGATTGCTTTATTTCCCTCCAACACTCACTGCCTATGGGGAAATCAAGAGATCTCCTCACGAAGCCGATGCTGGCTACAGAGCAGGAAGTGCTGTCCACGAGCAAGTTGTATGTTCACTATGCAGGTTACAACTTAACACGTCTGAATCTCCAGCAGAACAAACTAAACCAGTCTGTCAGACCACAGGTAACATATGGCTGCCTTTACTTGCTCACCCCCGTTAGGAGGGGGGCACCTTGCTAGAAGCTTTTGCCTTTAGATCGAACCGTTCCGCGCTTTTATTCCTGGCTTTTCAGGCATAAAGTCTCTAGTTGTGAAACTGCGCATGCGTGCACCTCTTTATCAAGCACTTTAGTTTGGGGAGTAGAGGGAGGTATAGGAGAGGTGATCACCGAAGAATTGCTGCAGAGGCAGTGAATGTTAAAATGTACGTTCTTAAAAATCACACATACCGTGGATTTTTTTCCCTGTACTTTTTTTACTCGTAATAATACTTCTTTATTAGGCAGCAAACTCAATTAGGAATTTGAGAAATCTGGAAACAGAAACCTATTTCTAGCAGCGGTTCTCCCCCTCTTGAGAAACAAAAAATTACTGTGAGCCATAACAAATTCAAAACAAACAACCACTGTGTGCTTTTAATAAGAATTTAGCACAGAAAATCATGTTCCAGCTAAAAAGCACACCGGTGTGCTTCTGCTTTCTTGTGCCCACTGCTGGGGATCGTCAGCACAGTTGGACATGCTCAGATTTAGGCCAGCTGGTACTTCTATTCTCCCCCTAAAGCAGCAGTTCACTACCATGGAGATGGCCTTGTTGGTGTGGGAGACATTATACCAAGATGAAAGCGAATGTTATTGAGGAATGGCCTATACGTGAGGTCAGCTTCACCAATCAGCGCTATAAGGATGTGTTCTATTGGTAAAATAAAGATGTATCTACTTTGTGTGCCATGTTTAGATTTTGGTTTTATTTTTTGCTTGCTTGTCTCATAAAACCTAATGAAAAAAATCTGAATTTTAAAAATGAATGGACTTCACAAGAAATGAGTTTCTAACCAAATATAAGTTTGATTTCTTAGAAAAGATCTGGAGCCTAAATTGTTGACAGTGGAGCCCATAGACTTGGGTTTTATTCCCAACTCTATCACTTTGACTACATTGTGTATTCTTGGACAAATCCAGTAATCTTCATTAATGTGAATCCTATCTGAATAGTCTGAAGAGGCATAATAAAGAGAATACGCCTTGGACCCATGTGGCATACCTGAATGTTTATTGTGACACACAATTCCACAGCACACAATTTACCGCCACACAAATCAACACCACCCAGCATAATTACACTCCACATTATACCACTCAACGCAACATGATTCAACTCCACATAATTCCAATCTACTCAATACCACATAAATACACCTCACATAAAACCAGGCTATACCACATAGCAACAATCCACATAAATACATCCCACACTGCCTCATAATTCCAATCTGCATAATTTTACTCAACGCCGCTCAATTCAACTCCACACATTTGCATTCCACACAATTCGACAACAAACCACATAATTCAACTCAACAACACAATTACATAACACATCACAGTCATCTAATCCACACCACAGAATTCTACATCATGCCAAAAAATTCAAAGGCACACCTTAAAATTAAACACCACTACATACCACACCACAAAACACTATTCCACTCGATGACACACAATCCAACCCCACATAATTCCAGTACACTCAATACCACATAAAAGCTGTCCACATAATTCCACTACACAAATCTACTCCCCACCACACAATTCCACAACTAACAATTCCAATCCAACCCACATAATTCCACTTCACACAACATACGTCCACTCCACAACACATGGGTAAAAGACATTATCATTTACAACGCTAATAGCTCGAACTCTCATAAACACTTTGCCAATGCTTGTTAATTACTATTTGGTCTGAGACCGAGGGGCCCAGCCCACTTAAAGTCATCCTCATAGTACAGCATGACGCATCTCTTACCAGTAAAGCCAAGACCTCTCTTGAACCGCCAGTTACAGCACAGAAGTGACAAGTCCAAAATTGCCCTTGGATGTCCGTTATTTCGCCCTCGTGCTAACAGCGAGTAGGCCCAAACACGAACGACCCCGAAGTCCTTTCTGCAAATCAAGTAGGTGGAAACGTTCTTCAATTGGTAGGGCCTGCATAAGCAGTGGATTGGCTAGCGTGTCTCTTATAGGATTGGTGGATGGGGTGTTTTATCAATTGTTGATTGGCTCTTAGTTTGAGCAGACTTTAATATGAAGTTATGATTGGCTGGCGTTTATCGGTGCAGTACTGGTTGTGGCTCACGCCCATACTATACCACAAGTATGTTTGTTCGTGTGCTAAAGGATGAATTCCATTTGACCTCGGTTCTTTGAGGAGCTGCTGACTGCCTGTATCTGCCTCTTTGGTCCCTCGCACCTTTTGCGCCACTATGCACCTCAGTACCGCTGAGAGCCGCCCGGTTCGCTTCCACCGAAACGTAACACCTTCAACGCACTCCTTAACTTTCTCTCTGTTGCCGTCGGGACCTCAACGTGACATTCGCTAGTGTGCAGTGATAAACTTAAGACAATCTGCTTCTTGCTTTTCGCACATTCTACGTGATGCGCCTCTCAACACTTTGAAAAGCGGCAGTTATTTTAAGAGGTGTTCCCGGCTGTAGAAGCCAAAGAGTCTACCAACGGACCGAGAGCGAGGCAGCAGATCGTTCGGCGTGTCTAAATTTGGCTTATTTAACATTCTCCATGCAGGCCGCGTTTAAAACAGCGTAAGGTAGTAGACCCAGGCCTGATGTAACGTAGACCGTGGGCGAGCTACCGAAAGCTCGAACTTGAAGCCTGGTTCTGTTGGAAGCTCGAGTTCATAAAAAGCCGGGCGTTCTTGTCGCTTCTGCCTGCCTCCTCCACGTACCTGATCTGGCTTTAGGGCTAGAGCTGCCGACTGTTCATTTGGGTAACCGAGTTCAAGTCTCGGAGTCTGCTCCGCATTCTGTGGCTCAAAATGTTTAGACAATCGTAAGGAGTTTAGTATATTGCCTTTTCCATCAAAACCGGCTTTGGAAAAAATCTGCGAAAGGGATATCAATGAAGCGAAGACGTGTTCCAGTATTACTATAGATTACTGTTGGACATGGCCCTTTTCTACAAGGTCAACCCAGATTTTTGCCTTCCTCTGCTGAACTTACTTGTAACTCATCAGTATTTGGTACTACATGTACCCAGGGCCCGTAAATTAACTGATGCAAGTGGGCAGCAGCACTCATTGTGCCACCCGCTAAAGTAGACTTGTCACGTCTGAAAGAAGGGTCTGACACTTCTGCAAGGACACAGTAGATTATTTCCAAATATGGAGAGCAGCCCAGTTACACTTCCATCAGGGCTGCTGGCCCATAGGGGTGCTGGGGCAGCACGCCACAAAAGAAACTGCTCACTGCAGTTCGGGCAACAGGAATGTAAGCAGACTAATTGACAGCTTTCACAATTCGTCTGTTTACATTTCTGGGCCGGCCTGTGCTTCACGGGTGAGTGCGCATGTCAAGGCACAGCGCACGCAGGTGAGAGCAGGAGTCCAGAAGATGATCTGACTGCGCATGTGAGAGGAGGGTTGCTCCTCTCTCACATTCACGATCCATTAGGTATGCTGCGCATGCCTAGTGTAGTGCAGGCGTCTGAAGATAGGCTCCTGCTCGGGCGGTGACGTGTTTTTCGCACAGTCGCCCCATGCCCTATCAAATGCCAGGACACAGAGTAAACAAGGGTCAGCCGTCCGGCCCCCGTAGCATCCAGTCTCCTGATTTGGCAGTTAGTATTTCCTGTAGAGCGGCAAAAGAAAAGAGCAGGGAGATGTTAAGTTGCAGAGGAGACGTGATGTGACGTGGGACCGGAGGAGATACCTGGTAAATTTTAATCATTAAATTAACCCCCCTCCCTCCCCCTGCGTACCCTCCGAGTCATGCCAGCCGCGACTGAATGATATGATATTTTAGGGGTAAAAAAGAGCGAGGTTGTGAGGCCCACTGAGTTATCACCAATAACCCCCAGGGCACTGAAGGAAGAAAAAGGCACCAGACTGCTTGTAATTATCACAGCGTGGGTTAATCCCTAGGCCAGACGGCTGCGTGTTTATAATCTTCATTGTATTGTTCACACGAGGACCATCAGAACGAGCTATGCCTCTCTCTCTGGAAGCACAGGCATCGTTAAGTCTAGAGCTTCCTACTTTGGAACTTGGGAACCAGGCTCGAGTCCCGGCGTTGCCTCAACAGCCTGTGATTTTGAGCAAATCACTTCACCGCCCCCTGCCTGAAAGTAATAATAACAAGCATTAAAAATGCAATAGGTCTCGCCTTTTATTAAGTTAAAGCCATTTGCTTTGCTGTACAATACTATTAGCAAAGCAAATGGCTTTAACTTAATCAAAGGCGAGACCTATTGCATTTTCTTTTTTTTTTTTTTTTAAATATCTTTATTAATATTTTAATCCCCCATTAACCATGAGAGATCAGTGCAGGTACATAATATCATACAGCAAACAAATATCCACAAAATATTATGTCTGATAAGGCAGATCGCAGATCCTAAGAAAAAGAAGAAAAAAAAAAGTGTACAAATAACAAAAAGAGAAAGAGAAGGAGCGGGAAGCAAAAGAAAATAATAAAATAAAAATAAAACATTCCTATAAAGCATTTAAAAGGAAACCTGTTTCACCCTTCTTATCAACCATCATTATCTTGCTAAAAAAAATTATATTAATTCCTTCCATTTTATTAAAGGTGCCCAAATGTTTTTACCCAGTAGTTTCGCTTTTTTCCCCTTCCTTTCATAAATTGCACTTTCTATTGTATATATGGAGAGTAAACGAGCTAGCCATTGTTGAAATGTAGGGGGAAGGGGATCTAGCCAGGCAGAGGCAATGTTTATCCTTAAAACAGCCATAGCAACAAAAATAAATTGATAAGCAGTCTTATCTTGATTTGAAGAACTTAATCCTAACAAAATATTTTCATGGGTTAATATTGTTTTTACGCCAAGTATATGATCTAAGTATTCCATAATTGAATCCAACAGTGCCTGCAGCCGCGGACAGGAAGCAAACATATGCACCAAATCTGCTTCCAATCCCCCACACCGTGGGCATACAATCCCTGTAGAGCCGCCCCATTGTGCTATTTTGGCCGGGGTATAATATAAAGAGAAAACAGTTTTAAAATGTTGTGCCTGAAGCCCAGCCAAGAATAGAGCTGACTGACCCAGCTTTAAAGATTTCACAACTGTTCCGGGGGCAGCCCCAACACGCTCAGCCCACTTACCCTCATGTTTAAGTAAATCATCTTGTTTCAGATTTATCAATTCTGCATAAATTAGCTTGATCATCCCCTTAGCGCCACTTTTCATAATATCAATTATGCTATTACTAGCGAACCCCCATGCCCCACCAATTTTCTTACAGAGAAAACTACGAAGTTGTAAGTACTTAAAGAAATTACAACTTTCCAACCCAAAGTCCTTCTGTATATCTTTGAATTGTCGAAAACCTTGCTTTCCTATTATATCCCCGGCCTGACGGATACCCTTGCTAGCCCAACCAGCCATAACTTCATCCGAAAGTACCTCGGGAAGCATTGGATTTTTAAACAAAACTGTGTAAAAATTAAGCCTCCCTAATCCAATCTTTTTCTTTAGCCCCCCCCCAAATCTTAAAAGCAGCCATCAGCGTCTTAAATTTTGTACGTTTGTAATAACTGGGTTCTGTAAATTTGAAAAAACAATATTCAGCATTTTGACCCAGTAATAGTCTGTAAACATCCGGGAGATCATTTTCCCTTTCCATTTTCCTGGAGCACGGCCCAACCAATATCCTCATATATTGCAGAGCTGCTGCCCAATAATAGCTACGAAAATCCGGCACCGAGAATCCTCCTTTCTCCCGTGATAAACACATGAACCGAAGAGCCCGCCTAGTTTTCCCATGTGCCCAAATAAACCTATTAACTAAACCTTCTAAAATAACAAACCAGGATTTTTGAAATTCTAAAGGAATTGACCTAAATAGATACAATACTTTAGGTAAAAACAGCATCTTAATGAGATTACACCGACCCACAAGAGAGAGATGGAGATTATTTAATCTAACAAAATCCACCCTCGCTTTGCTGATTACTGGCTCCATATTAACGGCCACCAGTTTCCCAAGACCTGAAGTAACACGTATCCCCAAATAAACTGCTGAATCAACAACCCGAGCATCTTCAAAATTAATGAAGCGATTCTTAATAACTTGAGTCTTAGTTTTATTTAACGCGTATCCTGTAAACATACCAAACTCACTAGAAATTGACTCAACCCTTTCCAAAGCCAATTGCGGATCCGCTGTAACAATAGCCACGTCATCAGCGTATACAAGCACTTTATTTCTATCCCCTGACATACAACTGATCGGATTCCACTATTGGCCTCAAATAATCGTAACAGGGGATCAATATAGATGGCAAACAACAGTGGAGACGAGGGACAGCCCTGCCTAGTCCCCCTCTGTATCTAAAATGGAGATGTATAGTTGCCATTAATCTTCAAACGAGCTGTTGGGGCCAAATATAATACTTGAACAGATTTGATAAACACTTCTCCCAATCCAAACCAGCTCATAGCCTCCCAAAGAAAATCCCAGGAGACCCTAACAAATGCCTTTTCAGCATCTAGTAATAACACAGACATAGGGTCCCCTGAGATCTCCGTCACATCAAAAAGAGTGATCAATCGCCTTATATGTTGCGTGGTTTCCCGGCCCATAATGAACCCATGTTGACACGGATGGATAGTTTTTCCCAAGATACCATTTAATCTCATGGCCAAGATTTTTGAAAATATTTTAACATCACTGTTCATTAGGGTGATGGGGCGATAGGAGCCAGGATCCTTATCTGGTTTATCCTTTTTCAAAAATATGACGACATCTGCCCCCGCCCAGGACTCGGGGGGTAGAGTCCCCCTTTTGTGCCGATAGCATAACCTCAACCAGATCCTGTCCTAATGAATCAATAAAAATTTTATAAAATTCCAACGGAATCTGATCTGGACCGACAGCCTTACCGGACGGTAATTCTTGTAGAGCACCCCTTATTTCTTCCTCGGAGAAAACCCTCTTGAGTTCCTCCCTATCTATAGGGTCAACCTTCTGGTTGGGTAGATTATCTAAATATTCACGAATGCCACCAGGTATAGCGGGCGGTCCACCGGAGTATAATTGCTGATAGAATAACCTAAAAACTTCCCGAATACCTACTGCATCAGTAATAACCTTTCTACTGGTATCATAGATTTCAGAAATCGTCCCGGCCAAGGTTTTCTGCCTAGCTCTAGCTGCCAACGTGTGGCCTATTCTCTCATTAAATTCATGGCAATGCTGTTTTTTAGCCAGAAACATTTCTGCTGCCTTTTTAGCCAAATGTTCACCTATCTCGGCCTTTTTAATAGCCAGCTGTGAGAGTATCCTATCTATTCCTACACCGGTGCTGATGACTGTAGCTAAAATTCCCTCAAGGTGATTTAATTCCTCCCTTATCTCTCTCTCTATTAATCTTTCCATCTTTTGTCGCCGTAAGCTGAAACTTAAAGTTTCCCCTCTAACCCCTGCCTTAAAGGCATCCCAAACAACTCCAACCCGTGTGCTTCCTCGATTAAACTCCCAAAATTCTTTAACCCACCCCTTCATTTTGACAATATAGTCTGGATCATATAATAACCTCCTTTCAAAGGTCCAGCCAATATTCTTTTTTTCCAACAGACTAATATTAATTGTCAAAACTAAGGGATTGTGATCTGATAAGATGCGTGGGTGCTTCTCGATACCCAAATTAATAAGAGGTTGATTGGATACAAAAAAATAGTCCAAACTGGAAATAACTTTGTGTGGAGATGAAAAAAAGGTGCCACCTAAATCAGTAGGTTTTAAATGAGCCCAAGCATCTATCAAACCATTATTGTGAACTAGATTATATAGGGCAGTACTAGATTTCTTTTTCTTTCCTAGATAGTTATTCCCTTGACTATCCCATTGTACCCCTAAGCCATTGATGTTAAAATCTCCAAATAAAACAACTGGGACAGACCATAATGCCAATCTTCCGTCTAAATACTCTAACAATTCCGGATCGTCACCGGTTGAGCCATACAGTGAGCAAAGTGTAAATTTGAAGTTATTAACCAAACATTCAATTATTACCCAACGACCCCATTGATCAGCTGATTTACGAAGAACTCTTATATCACTTCTTCGAGTGAGGATTGCCACCCCACGAGTTCGAGCACCTTGTGTGGTATATGCAATCAATCTAAAACCAAGGTGCTCCATCAAATAAGCTCTATTACCCTCTATATGCAATAGGTCTCGCCTTTTATTAAGTTAAAGCCATTTGCTTTGCTGTACAATACTATTAGCAAAGCAAATGGCTTTAACTTAATCAAAGGCGAGACCTATTGCATTTTCAATGCTTGGTTACACAGCCGGGGCTGCACATAAGGAGAGCACAAGGCAGAGTGCGGCTGTTCGCAGTGAAGAAACAACAAAAGTTGACACAGCAGTGATGGGGACGCTTTCTTTCAGGTTTAGATTAGAGAGGGAGAAAGTTGCAAAGATGTAGCACAGGCTCTGAATTAGAAAATAGCATTAGCCAGTGAAACCCCGTGATGCACTGTGTGATCTTGGCCCAAGCCTTTTACACCTCAGTGATGTTTCTCGTCCTCCTCACTAAACCAGAGCCATTCCTCCTACATCCGTCCTTGGGAGGACTGTGGTCTGCCCCCAGAGGTTGTGCTGTGTATGTGAACACCTTACGTTCAGGAAGACTACATTTGATTGATGAGCAGCACCCGATATAGCGCTTAAAGTACCAGAAGATGGAGCTTTAATCACTGGAAGAAACACTTTACACTATTGGCAGCTGAATCCGTTATTAGCCAGTACACGATTAATCCTCTGTGATTGGATTTATAGTCCGTGGCTTTACTCTTCGCGGCTAAACACTGTTTGCTAGACCACCAGGAGAATCAATGACTGCAGGCAGGGGAGTGCTGGACACTAGGGGGCGGGCTGACAAGGTGTGCACCCCCAAACCTGCGGCAGTTCACGTTCTTTACCCTCTCCTCATCCATGCAGACCTGTTACTTCTGCTAGACTGTAGTGCTTTGAAGCCAAATACACTGCCAATATCCGTGTGGAATTTCCAGTTCATGGACATAGCGGACTCCGCCTTTCAGCCAATGCTATAGTCTTGTAAAACAACTCCGTGGTTTATAGTTCCTGTTTCCGAGATCTTTCTGTAACTCATGCCCACTTTCTTTCATTTAATGTCCTGCCTTTCTTACCCGTTCCGGTCTGAGCCACGAAGCCGCAAAGGGTCGGCAGAAGCGCTGCGCATACCAGGAAGCAGTATAACAAGGCATAATGCTCCGTCCTTTCCTTCCTTTCTTTAGGGTCCCCTCCTTTCAACTCTTGTCCCTCTAGATGCTCTGGAGCAGTTTAGGGTTAAACGCCAGCCAAACAAGCAGTGTGACGTAGCATCATGTTCCCTACTCCAATTCTCTAGACTAGAGTATTCCCTCTCTTCCATGCCCTGACATTCCCTCTTCAATTGCATTGCAGCGCTTTAAAGATGTCTTAAACGGAATAAGCACTATACAAGCAAATACATTACATAAAGTGACATCCTCCCCTCGTCACTTCTGTGTACGTCTTCCCGTCACTTGCAGCGCTCTGACCCCACCTACATGTGGCATAAGCACTATCTATGCAAACTGCTGGCATATTACATCGGGTTCTCCTGTTCCCTCTCTCCAATTCCTTCTCTCCTTCCCCTTACCTCACTGCCTCCTTTGAGTACTAAGGTGCACTATAAATTTAGGGCAACTTTAGTGCCAACGTGACATTACTCCCAGGTTCCTTTCTTTTCTCTCCGACTCCCTCCTGTGTCCACTCCTTCCCTTGCTTGCTCCCGCTCTGCGCATGTGCCAGTTGTTTACAAACGTATATTAACACAAGGAAACATATTTCCAAGTCCATGAAAAGTCACTTTGGGTGACTTCACATGGCCTTGTAAATATGGGAAAGCTCATTGCGCTGCTGGTGCATCAATGAAAGTGATGCAAAGGCGGCGCAATGGGCTTGTAAATGTACATAACTTTTGTTGAAGCAGGGCGGCCCCTGATAGGGTGTGACCCACTACTTCTCATGTGGGGGCCCTGACCACAGCACCCTCACATGGGTGAAAGGAAAGTTACAAGCCCAGCCTTCCATGAAGGATTCAGTGATGAGGAAGCACAGCGCGCGCACATAAAGAAGGCGAGAGGGCACGCACGGTCATGTAAAAAGCCTCACGCCATAGGAGCAAGAAATACCCACGATACTAATAGGGGCAAAGGCCCTCAGGATTAGGCAGCACAGTCAACAAGCACTGGCAAAGCCAATATGCCAGGTAGGCTGGTGCAAAGGTTACTTGAAAGGATTACTTTTTAAATTACTTTTTATTAGAAGCATATGTCACAAAAATAAAAAATACCAAAGCATGCGCATTAAACGTGGAGCCATATGCTTGCAATGCAGTTTTTAAATTTAAAAAACGACTCACAGATAATTTTTATTATAACAGCTACTTTCTAGCGAGCGGATGTACATATAACAGGAACCCATCTTAGTTTTAAGGTGCATAATTGGGAAGTGATTCATATTAGTGCACAGCAAAGGCACTACTAGCCTTGAATTATTGTTTCCTGAAGCTATGGTTTAAAACATACAAGGATAACTAAAAAGAATAAAGAGTGGAAAGAAAAAACATTGCCGAAGTATTGTCCATAATGGTCTGCCACTGAAGAGCACTTCTTTTAAGGCAGATGAGCACACAGGAAACATGCCCTCACTAACAGTGAAAGAGAGTCGGTGGGGAAGTGGGCTGACCAACCGCCACACTGTCCCATGCCGTAGGCTGTGGTGTGAGCTTAAACGGCAGAACTGTGAAAGGCAGTGAGGCTGTAGCCTGACGGCGAGAGTGGGAAACCCCGAAGCAGCGGAAGCGGGTTGGATTCTCGGCTGCAACGCTCAACATTGTGTGATTCTGGGCAAATCTCTTAATCTCCCGGTGCTTAAGAAAATGAATGTGTCTGTCTGTAATGCAAAATGTGCTCATGTAAAGTGCTCTGATACCTTCAGGTCAAGTTCGCTTTATATAAAAGTCTGAGAGAAAAAAATGACAGCTGAACAGGGTTTACCAAAAGTCTCTTGTTAGAAGGTGGTTCTGACACTATGGGCCGCCCGGATTTTTCGCTTTTTGAGCACCTGATTGTTGAGCTTTTGCTGTGGGGGAGCCTCATAAGGTGGGACTCACTCACAGTGAACTCAGGATGTAAGAGACTGCATGGGGATTTTACTGGTGTCCCCCTGGCTTGACCAGGCCGCTGCGCAGCAGCTGGAGTATGGGGCACCGGACTGGTTACATGCAGACACATGTGTACATGCGTGTGCACACGTGTACAGGCTGCGCAGGTGAGATTCCTAGCGTGCGCAGTCCAGGAGCAGCTACAAAGTGAATGGTGTGGCAGGACTTATGCAGAATTGGGTGGTGAGATGGAATAGGCTTTATACACTGGAAAGAAACATGCCAGGGAAAGTCAGGGTGTCTTACTGTTTTTTTACTTCATTATTCCCCTATGGGAATGTGGAGCCTATGGGCTAGACTAACTTCCATTAGGCCTACAGATTCCAGACACGTGCGTAAGTCCATTGCGGATGTGAAAATAAGTATTCTGCAGAGTCCAAAGTCATATTTGTATTGCTTTTGGGTCATCCTGAACTGTCATATTTCTCTCAGCCAGCCATGACCAGACCCAGGCTGAGGGCTGACCTCAGCTGGATGGATTGATATCCTTTCTTCCACAAGCGAGGGCCTCCTCTCCATGAAGAGATGATCGGAGGGGCTACAGGCTCATCCATCACTAGGTGCCAGGCACCAGGCTGCACCAAGGAGGGAAGGAGTTGGGTTTCAGAGGCCATGTGGCCAGACACACTGGACGATGCCATTTTGAACAAACCCAGAGGCTGGATAAGGAGGGAGCAGGGGCAGGGAAGTGATGTGTCGTTGTTTGATAGGACCAACAGAGACTTCCTGCCAGCCCCCTACAGGAAGAGAAGCTCTCTCTGGGGTGTGGTCGGCTGCAGCTGAAGGTGCTGGAGCCTGGCGCAATGGGCAGTTGGAAGGAGAGACCCCCTGACTGCCCCCAGGACCCTATCAGCACCAGAAGAAGAGCCCAGGACCGGTGTGCAGAAGCAGTGGCCTCTGCGCAGGGAAAAGAGAGGCCAAGGAGGAGAACCAGGCGAAAGGCTGGCGCAGGGAGCCAGTGAAGACAGCTCCCTGCTGAATCCACCCTCCTGGAGACCCGGAGGGCGAAGGCGAGTGCTCCCAGTGGCTGGGGGATGCCACCAGGAGCAAGAAGATGTGAAAATGGGGCAGATCGTACCCCGAGGGGCTGAGATATGGCCCCGGAAGGTAGGCGACCTTTGACCCCTAAGAAGACCGACGATGAAGCGCGTGGGGCTCCGCCGCCGGTCTCAGAGATTCCCCCGGGGTGGGTCAGGTCCCGGGGGCTGCCCCCAAGAAGAAGTAAAGCCGGGGAGCGCCGTCGCGCTCCCCGTGAAGGTGCCCGGCATGGGGGCCAGGAGCCCACCCTGGCCCCCACCGAAGATGGAGGTGGGGGTGCGCCGTCGCGCTCCCCGTGAATGTACCCCTGCGGGGTGCCAGGAGCCCAACCAGGCTCCCGCCGAAAAGTGAAGACGGGGAGCGCCGTCACGCTCCCCGTGAAGGTTTGCAGGGGGGGCCCGGGACCTCATCCCCGGGCACCGAAGCTGGAGGGAGGCGGCGGGAGTGCCGTTGCACTCCTCCGAGGTCCGCCGGCACCAGAGGGAACCTCTGTGTCTGCCCGCCGGAGCGGGCAGACCAGAATGAAGATGCCGGTTCTCGCGGCTGCACACGGAGCCGGCCGCAGTAGCCGGGGGTGGGCTCCCTGAGCTGCCATGAATCCCCTGGGGTCTGGGTGGGACCGGGCCCCCCAATGAGAACAGGACACGCGGCGAAGCCACAGTGAGATCGCGGCTCCCTCCGAAGCAGCAGGGGAACCGCTACTATAATATGCGGCAACACCCATAATGCCTTGCAGGCCTGGACCGGCCTGCAAGGAAAAAACTGCTTTTTCTTGGCTCGTGGTGGCCCCAGGAGGACGGGGTCACCACCATGTGAGTGCAAAGGTGCTGGGGGAACTGCTGGAGGAGCACAGTCTCCCCCAGCAAGAAGAAAAGTCCCACCCTAAGTTTCCTGGGGGATTTGAAAGGAAGGGCCCCTCAAGGGCTCAGTCTGCATTAAACATCTTCTGGGCTGTAACCTAAGTTCTACAGCTGAAGGTGACTTAAAAAGTGCATCCAGGAGTGAAAGGCTGAGTTGGGGATGTCTTGAGAAGGGCATCCTCTAGAGGTCAAGAGATGTAATTGCACCAGAAACGCATTTACTAATGGTTATTTCTTTTAGAGGGACTGAAGTTCACGTGTTCAATGTGAAGTATTGGTGTAAGGTGATGTCATAAGCAAAGTGGGGTTATGTGGCCAGACTTTCCTGCTAGGGTGTCTGGCTGTATTTGTAATCCTGTGATTTCATCTGTGATGCCTTTAGGGCTGCAATTGCAATACATTCTAAAGATCCACAAATGTGCTGAGTACTGTCACTCTAAAGTGTGCGTAAACATGTATTCTTGCTGCTGCGCTTAGGCGAAGACCCCAGACTGCTAGCCCTTAAGATATAGAGGTGCATACTTTATGGTCAGTAGGAGATGCTCAGTCAGGGTCATGTGTCACCAAGGCAGGTGTACCCCTTTTTAATGCTTGTTGAGGTAGTGGGGTGGGTCGCCTCTGGGAAGGTGCCAGTGCGCAGGGACCTCGCTCCAGGTTATGTTCAACTAACTGCATTGGGGGCAAGATGATGTGCATACATGGGAGTGGGGGTACTGGACTCCACCCCCCCCCCCGGGGGAGGGGTGGAGAGGTTATGCAATGTCACAAAGTAATTCCAACAGCTTATGTATATTTGTAAATTGGTGCATAGTATTGCGTAGTGTGTGTGTATTTAATAAATGTACTCTTACTTTTATAAAGCAAAGTACAGACTGGACAATCAATTATTGAGTGTTATTTCTGCGCACCTGCAAATGGTGATTACTAGCCCACACCACCTCCCTTGAGTAAGCCTCAGACTGCTCTGCAACGCTACCCTCTGAGAGTCAGGCGCTACACTTGGGTGTTTGGTTCCCAGTGAAGGACAAATGTAGTCATGTTATTTGTGCAGGCCTCACAGATACTGCCTCGTTTCCCAACATCTATTGAGGCCCACTAGTATTTTTTTTATATATATTTTTTTATAATCACATGAGGTTAACAGGCGTAAAGCGGTCATTAGGCCAGTGGTAACAATTAAAAGAAACATTCACGCAGACACTGGTCGAGGTTTTAATTCTTCTTAGGAGCACCATAAATTTTGGGCTCACCCACCGCCAAGGTTTTAATTCATTTAATTGTACCGCAGATAGTAACATAGTATATGAGAAGTTAAAATACGAAGCCCGGCTGGAGGTACATTTCAAAGAGTGCGCCTGACGAGGTCCGCGTTTTCACTGAAGCATCATGTGATCTTCTGCAAATCAAACTTCCGCCCGCCCTCTAAATGCTTAAAGGGACGCTTCGCGCCGATGACGAGCGCCCGCTGTAATCTTTGATCAATGCGTTCTTCTATGTACGTTTCCTTTACTTGTGCCAATGCTCTTATAGTCGCATGGCTCCTAATTTTCACATTTCCTTCTATCAAATTATCTTCGCTGTGCTCCTAAACATACCTAAAACAAGCGCTCGCCATTGCCTTGTCCTCCCCGTGACCCCGTGCGCTTCAATTTGTAAGCACTGTAAATAACAGCTCTACTACCCTTAGTGCAACCCTTACCCTCATACAAAGCCCGGTCTGTCGTCATTGGAAGTGGAAAGTTGTCATCACCACAGCCTTCGGATGTGCCTACGTGCCGCAGATGGCACGTTAAACAGGGCCTAGGAACCCCGCGAGTGCACACCGGGGTGTTCTGCGCGCTCTATGCTGCGATAGTAATGCAAACATATAGCGCTTCATCCCGTGCTTCTGTTTCTAAGCACTGTAAATAACAGCCCGACTTGATGTGGAAGTGAGGCGCAGGGCAAAGCGCTTCTATCAGAACCCGTTCCCCAAGCGCCTCATGCTCCTGGCCCCGGATGTGAAAGTGAGGCGCAGGGCAAAGCGCTTCTAGCAGAACTCGTTCCCCAAGCGCCTCATGCTAAAGGCCCCGGATGTGAAAGTGAGGCGCAGGGCAAAGCGCTTCTAGCAGAACCCGTTCCCTAAGCGCCTCATGCTCCACGTCCCGGATGTGAAAGTGAGGCGCAGGACAAAGCTCTTCTATGAGAACCCATTCCCAAAGCGCCTCATGCTCCAGGCCCCGGATGTGTAATGCCTTCACCCGTCTGAGTGAGCGGGGTCTTAAAGAGGTCATTAACTTCTCCAATTGAACCCTCCATCGCCAGACAACGTCAGTCGAGTGAGACTCATATTCCTTCCTCATCAAGTCTGCCGGCATCCTTAAAACCATGGACTGAATGTCTATCTCTCTCACATCTTCATTTGCCACACTTTTAAGCGCTGCATCCGTATCACGATAGTTGCACCACATGGTCACACTTCCCACACAGGAGTAAACCAACCAAAAGCAACTCTAGGGAAATGTTCACAGGAACCTGAGACTTTTTTTTTTTCTTTCTTTCTTCCCTCGCCCTTCTCACATCTGGTGTGCTTGCACCCTAAGCCCCAGGCAGCTTGACTGTTGACGAACCAGCGGCACCACTAGGCCCTCAAAAACCGGTCTCTAATACCTCCTCTGCCCGGTGCCACTGCACCTGGTGCACTATATATAGCCACCCCTCTGCCACAAAGCCACATTTCTGAGGCACAGAGCGCAATATAAATTATTGTAGCAGTGTGTTGTATCCATGCATTAATGCGATCAGCATATTTTAATCTGGCGTATTTTAATCCGCGGTCCTCAGCAAAAGCTGTAAAGACATTACTACCTGTTCGAAATCTCGCCCGCCCGTCGTAGAGCGCCTAGAGACGACTTCGAAGTCAGTGCGATATAAAGAGGTGCCCGTAAATAGAACTTCCTGAGAGAGCCCCATGATTGATTGTAAGGGAGGGGGAGGGACAGCAGAGATAAGCCCCAGGCAGCTTGACTGTTTTTGACGAACCAGCGGCACCACTAGGCCCTCAAAAACCGGTCTCTAATACCTCCAGCCCCTTTGCCCGATGCCACTGCGGAGCTTTTCCTTATGGGGTCATGTGTTCAAACACATGGCCCCATAAAGATAAGAAAGCTTTCACGATGCATGTAAATCAGACGAGCCCGTCCAAGTGGGCCGTCTGAAAAAGCCGAACAAAAACGTCACGAAAAGCTCTTTTCCAATGGCTGGCCACCGTTTAGCATAAACGGTGACGCCAGCCAATGGAATAGAGGTACGGGGTTTAAAGCCCTTTACAGAAAATACCTACAAACGTTGAATCTCGCCAGCGAGACTGCGCATGTGCGCAGCCCATGCTAGCCGAGACCTAAAAATGAATCTGTCCTTGTTTAATGTGACTGGAGCTCATGTAAAATGCTCCAGTGCTCACATGTCGAGTTTGCGCTATATGAAACTGTAAGCAAAAATAGGCAGATGCCTCTGTAAACATGTGCCTGTTGTATAGATTTCAGCAACAGGTGCTTCTCTTATTTGCAGCAACATTCAATGCAACCTATATATACACAAAATAGATTGCCATGCTTTCGTAAAAAAAAAAAAAAAGAAACATATATTATTTTTTTCAACATGTTTTGTTGTATGACGCATCACCTGCAGTGTTGAAACTCGCATGAGCGTCCTTTGCAGGGTCTGACCCACATTTTACTCTATTACGTTGCCCCAATATGATCAGTTTGCCTTTGCGAGCTTCCAAGACATTCCTGCAGTCGCAGTGCGTTTCGATTAAAAGAAGTTCAAGTTGGGCAACTCGGCATTTCTTTCAAGTGACCCTGCTTTGAGGGGGGCTAGTCTAAAAAAAAAATGACCGGTTGTCCTGGTGTGACCCTATACACTCAGGCCAAACACTTCAGTGGAAAGATTCATTTAAACGAGCTTTCAGCACCCTCATGCCAGGCCAAGTTGTCACGTGGTGCTCATTTCAGTCGTAAAACGTCCCGCCACCTGCCTTAATCTTTAAAAATCTTTAAAAACATCTACCACGATTCGGCACATTTCTTTCGGCTGCACATTCATATTGGAGCAGTGTTTTTAAGTCTGCTGCACCCGATCGCAAAATACATGTAAGTCCCATGGGTAACGTCCTGTTATCATTTCATAACACATTTTAAACAAATAAAAGTTAATTTCATGGCTTGTGCCCCAAACTATTCATCGATCCTGTGCATGCCAAAGGGATCGTCAAGCTGGAGGACCGGAGTGTGCTGGGTCCTTGATCTACCATTCAGAACTTGACAGGCTGAGCGGCATGCGTGACAGGTCGCTAGCAATATGCTGCTGGATACCAATAAGATGGTTAACAAATTGGTGTAATAAACGTCACCAATTGTAGTTTTATTACCAAGTTCCAAAATATGGTTAATCCGTTTTTTGCGTGGTCTTGCAACTCCCTCCAGTCAGTGACTCTCAAGTGAGTGCCCTTGGCCACCTATGAAACTGCACTGGGTGCAAGCACAGGTACTGCGCACGTGCAGTTTCCAGTCTGTACCCACACCAGGGGGGCACATCACCTCTCGTGGTGCATGGCATGCAGGTGCTAAAGCCAAACAAAGTGCCTGTCAGTGGGTTGGCCTCTCTGCAGAGCACACAGAACAATATTTGTGTATTCCATTTGCAACTGAAATTCTGTGGAAATGTGTGTGAAGGGGGTACACTGATGTCAAAATATTTGCAAGGCAAAAGTAAGAGAAATGAAAGTGCTTATATTTGAGGGAGTGCAGTGCATGTTGGGGGCGGTGAAGTGACAAAGATGTGAGGCAGGGCATTGGGGGAAGAGTGAAAAGAGGATGCTTAAGAGGAAAGACAGGGAGTTGAAGATGTGCAGATGGACAAGATATGCAGAGAAAAAGAGGATACATATCTAACATAAAGCACACATAATTGAAGGCCAAAACACCTTCCACAGGCCTCAATGCTATTTAATTCACAGACTCACTATTTCGGAATGTAAACATTTTCAGTGTTAATTATTTATAAGAAATCATTGTTGTTACTCATTTATCTTAAACAGCTAACACCCAGTGACAAAGCCAATCATACTGAAAGGCTTTAGGCGTATGTCAGTTGCTGTGCCATTTATCTGAATAAAATTACATCTCAGAGAGAAACCAAAATACCGGTCTGATGGCACACTATGGGAATCACAGAAATGTATTTGGCATGTTCCTTTATAGGGAGCACCCACTTTCTTTTGTCATCTCACTTAAAGACCTGTCTGCACATATTTCTATATGACTGGTTACTGCCAGCAGCTGTGGGTGCTTCCCGAAGTCTGGTTAGAGCATAGTTTTGTTATGTTATGTTATGTTATGCTGCCCCAGCAAAGGGGCGTCCCGGCGCTGTAATGGACAAAAGAAACCGGACAACAAGCAGTATCAGGGAACACGGCCATAATAGCACTTACAAGTCCAAAGGAAAGAGGAAGGTTTTGATGGCCTTCCTGAAGACTATCAGTTCATCAATGGCACGGATATGAACAGGAAGAGAGTTCCATAGCCTAGCAGCAAGTACTCTAAAAGAGCGGCCACCGGCCCTGGCCCTCTTAAAACGCGGAACTGTGACCAGGTGAAGTCCTGAAGATCTTAGAGGCCGTGGAGGTACATACGGTAAAATAAAATGATCCAATATCTGGTGAGAAGAATGCTTCAAGATTTTAAACGAAAGACAAAGGGATTTGAACTGAATCCTCTGAACAACGGGGAGCCAATGAAGTTTATGGATAGTTTTTTGGGCCGAACAAAATCTCGGCAAACCAACCAGAGCCCTGGCGGCAGCGTTTTGAACACGTTGGAGCCTGGAAAGTTCGGCCACATTGGCTCCCAGCAAAAGAGAACTCGCATAATCCAACCTAGACAAGATTGTGGCTTGTACAATAAGCTGTCTGGTTGGAGCATCAAAAAATTTGAAAATGGGTCTAAGTCTACGAAGAGTCCCAAAACACATAGCAGCAGTTTTCTTCGTGTGGGAGACAAAACTAAATTTTGAATCCAGCCAAACCCCTAGATTTTTTACCTCGGTGACAGGAAGAGGAGTTGGACCAAGCTCAGACGGCCACCAATGATCGCCCCAGAGATGACTCTGCCTGCCAACAATGAGAACCTCAGTTTTTTTGGCATTCAATTGTAGGCAGTTATCAGTCATCCAACGGGCCACTGAGCTAATTCCCTCACGAAACTTAGCAGCCTCAAGGTCGGATGCCCCACTTATTGCAACCGCCAGCTGCGTGTCGTCAGCGTAGGACACCATAGTCAGGTTCCAACGCTTGGCGACAGCAGACAGCGGCTGCACATAGAGATTGAAAAGTGTGGGGCTGAGAGCCGACCCCTGTGGAACGCCCTGTGCAATAGGATAGGGTTTAGATTGGAAAGGAGGAGTAACAACCCTAAAAGTACGACCAGATATAAACGATCGAAACCATTCAAGAGTCATGTTGTCGACACCAGCCTCAACCAGATGATTTAATAAAATGGCATGGGAGACGGTGTCGAACGCGGCGCTGAGATCCAAAAGCACCAAAGCCGCCGTTTGACCGGAGTCGACCAGAGTGCGTAGATGATCGACCATTGAAAGCAGCAGTCTCAGTACTATGGCCAGATCGAAAGCCGTTCTGTGAAGGATCTAAAATATTAGCAGAGTGGAGATGAGTGGAAAGGATAGTATTGACATGGGCCTCGATCAACTTTGCCACCCACGGAAAAAGAGATATGGGACGGTAGTTCTCTAGCTTTAATAGATCCAGGGCAGGTTTTTTTAAGATAGGCATCACCTGGACATAACATTTCAAGACTATACGTTCCCACTGCTTAATAAGCCTTGCTTTATCGCTGCATTTATTTGCTTTAAAATGCACCATTTGCCAATATTTTTTTAAAATTTCTTTCTCAGGAGAGGGACTCTCCCTAGACCCCAGGTTTGTCCAATGAACTTGTTCACATCACTAACTAGTGTTTTCTATTGAAAAGGGTAGAGCCAAATCAGTCTTGCTTAGTACCCTAGCCCTCTTCAGAAGTCAGACTTGCTTGGCAACCCAGAAATTCTCTGAAATAATGTATGAGTTTTCTTTTATGAAAGCCTAGAAGAACTGAATTTTTAGTCCATTTGTCACAGAAATTGTGATGAAAGGCGCACCAAAAAATGCCAATTTAAAAAAAAATTCTTCATGGGGGGAGAACAAACCCGAACCTCCCTTATTGCCGTCGGACTTGCTCGCTCGCATACGATGATTCGTTCTGCATACGCCCTACCAGTTTCAAATTCCACCAGCCGCTACTGACTTCCATGTTCCGTTCTGTCACCAACCGATCTACCTGCTTGCATTCCATTACATCAGAATGGAATGTGAGCTACGTAAGAAACAACACAAGACATCCCCCTTTCAATATCCAAAATAGAACAGAACAAGCATAAGGTAATCAAAGATAACTTGACAGTAGCCACCGACAAGATTAACAATAAATAACAAGCATTTGCAATGCAATAGGTCTCGCATTAACGCAGGTTTGAGCTATTGGTATTGTAAATGACAATGCCTTTTATTTATGTTTTGGTTTTTAAAACCTAAATAAAAGCCATTGTCATTTACAATGCCAATAGGTCAAACTCGCGTAAATGCAAGACCTATTGCATTGCAAATGCTTGTTGTTACCGAAAAGCCCTTTCCACAGCGCATACTGGCTCCTTTACTGTTACTCCCAAAAACAAAAAAAGGAACGTTAATCTTCCTGCACAGCTTGAGTTTGAGCCGGGGAAGCACGTAGCTGAATCTTAAAAGTGGGAGAAGGGGGAAGCGCTTAGGAGGGCTGGTGTTGAAAGAAACTCGGACCCCAGGTGGGAGAAAAATTACAGAATTGAGCTGTTGCTGGTTTAGGGACTGATAGGAGGAAGAATTTATCGTAGTGCTCGGTGGGGGTTGTGAGCGTGGGAATTGTTTTTTTCTCCGCGAATTGCCTTTGAAAAGTGGTTAAATAAAGTGCAAAAGCAATTTCTCTATCAAGAGGCCGCGGTTTTCCTGGACCTTAAGATTAATTACTAACTACCACATTCCGGGTTGAAAATGATGTCACTTTCAACCATTTCTTGCCCGACTTGCACATTGATGTGTGGGACCCATGTGCGTGAGTTATAAAAGTTAAAATTGTCTTCAAAGACTCTTTTTCTTGCATTTCTGTATGACTGCGCACATTTCTTATTTTCCCAAAATACGAATGTTGCCAGTTGGCCTCTGCAGATGACAAACCACATGCACCATGTCACATGCTTTAATGCATCACAAATAACCGCTTTTAACTTTACATGTGTGTTTGAATGTCAAGTCAGAAGGAGGCAAGGGCTTGCTGCAGTCTTGAGTTGGTAGTAAGTACATACATGCCCACAGAACAGGTTCTGGCGGGGCTCCCATTTTTTAAAGCAGAGAATTACTTTATTTCAGCTGTTTCCTGCCTGAAATTGCATCTGCTTCAATATAGGTCAGCGAGGAACTATAGTACGCCGATGTTTTTTTTTTTTTAAATCGCTCTTTTTCCACTATCAAATTGTTGATATGTATGGTAGCATGAGGCAGAAAGTGTTAGTTGTTAATATAAATACATGCAAAAATAGAAATTATTTTATCGCTCCAACAATGCTGAAACGTAAAATATGCAGAATTGCGTGCACTCGTGCTGTAGAGGAAGCAGATTTCTTGGCCCACAAGTTTATAAGGTACCTTCATAGTGTAGTATGTTTTAATTAATTGTGTATTAGGTAATGGCGGTAATTATCCCTAATACAAAGTGGCACGAAAATGTACTGTTTTACACAATGTTCCAGAATTGTGTATGAGTTTTGTCATGCTTTCACATCTCGACTACCTCCCCCACACCCCATGCGGCGCTTTAAAAGAGGTGGGCTCTACAACCTCATGCGGAATTAACCTTCCGAGAGGAGAGCCGTGCCCGGAAAGCATAACACATCACTCAAAGTCCCTCTCAGAATGAGGAATTAACATAGACGACTTGAACGGACTGAATATTCGGCAACAGCGCCATCTACTAGCAAAGTTTCACCAGCCGCAAGTTACCTATAAGGCCATCATTAGGAGCTGTGTTAATTTCACCGAAGTAATAGTGTAAATCTTAATTATAACTGTTTCGGGGTGCGGGATTGAACTGATAATTCTGGCTACAAGGAATCAGTGCTGCAAGGAGCATTGCACATTAAGGGTGTGAGACTCGTAAGGGCCGGACTGGAGTAAAAACATTTGGCGTGTGGCGGCCCGTTTCCCGGCTGCTGTTCCATCATCACCTCATGTGGGCAAGGGCCGAGACATCGATGCCTTATAGCCTTGCAGCGTCGGGCCCGGGTAGAGAGCGGTGGAGCAAGGTGTCGGGTGAGGGCAGGAAACTGGCAGATGTTCCAGCGGCGGCAGTGTGCAAACTTCGGGAGCAGCAAAGAAAACAAGTAGTCCCTAAATGAATAGATAACAGCCAGCAGCGAAACTAAACTGTAGTTGGTCGGTGCTGCTTCCTGCAAAACGGAAGTGACATATTGGATCAAAAGAAAACCATAAGCCAGATAAGAAGACCAATGCCAGAATCCACCAATGGCAAGCGACAGGAGAAATTACCCTCCATATTTGTGTTTACTATCCGTCTTGTGACAGCGAATGCGCTGTTTAGGCGAGACCTAAAAACAAAGGTGTCATAATACACCAAAGAAATGATCAATATAACAATACAAAATTTTCAAATAGATATATCATCACTTGTATAGTTCTTCATCCATTCAGGGGACTTTCGCTCCCTTTTAGACAAACGCCTACACACCTTAAGGAATCCTCCAGCAAAGATCCCACCTGTAAAGGAGAAACCTCAGCACACAAAGGAGTGGACTTATTTTGTTTGGAAATCTTGCGACGAGACAGCTTTGTAGAAACATCCCCTGAAGTGGTATTTCCCTCCACACCGTCCTTGAAAAGAACATCATTCTCCTCAAGCAGATCATCAGGAAGATAGTCCTCAACCAGATTTCTTTCCCTTTATGTGAGCATCCCTTTTCAAACTGCTACTTTGAGCTATACTTTTAAGATTCCACACCCTGCCATCACTCAAGTGAACAGCCTTACCCAGCATTTCAGTTACCACCATAGTTTCTGAAAATTGACCTCCTTGGGAATTTTCCCTGGTTTCTTTACTCTGACCAACACTCAACTCCACAATGTTGGTATTATGCTTAAGATTATAACATATTTTATGCTTCAGCTGGTTATATCTCAACCTTTCTTTAACCTCCGCGATGTTTCAATGCTCCACACAAGACTTCAACAACCACCCTGGATTGTCCTTGATTTTGGGATTCCTACCTCTTATCATTACAAAAGGACTCGATCCTTTAGCTTCATTCTCAGATACCCTGTAAGCCCAAACAGTTCACTCTAATTAGACCTCCCAAGATAAACCACCCGTCACTGCCAATTGAATTACATTCTTTATAACCCTGTTTGAATGCTCAACCATACAATTTCTACTAGGAATATACAACGTGGTTTTATGCTTAACACCAATCCTTGTCAAATATTCCTTAGCCTTATAAGAAAGAAACTAACAAGTATCGCTTAAAACAGATGTACAAATGCCTTCAGAAGTAAATACACCATCCAAAAAGTTCAGAATAGAATCTGTGTCCATATTATTTAGCACTTCCACATCTGGCCACCCTGAGAACAAATCAATTAAACTATGATATACTTCTGAGAATCACCTACAGGACCCATAATAATAATCACAACACATTCCCAGGGAAATTTAGGAGTAATCCCAGCTAACATGGGAGGTCTAAAAGTTCTGTGAGACTTATCAGTCATAGCACAAAGTGAACATTACCTCACAAACCTCTCTATATAAATTGTCCATACAGGTCACAATACAGGGTTTTTGTACAACTTGCTTGGTTCTAACTATCGCAAAATGACATTAATGACACAAATCAACGATATCTTGACACAAAGAACTCGGAGGCACAACTCTCACCACACAAGATTACATTGTCCAAAACGGATAACTCGGAACTTACTTGCCAAAATTGTGTCAAACTTACATCTAGGGAATTTCTATGTAGGCCAACGTTTTTATATGTAACCTAACACCAACCTCAAAATATCTTCTTTATCATACTCTATAACCTACTTTTCCTTATTGATAGCACGGGATCCGAATCATGAACTTGTGCCACCTGAAATTAATTCCACAATTCATCTTTTGCACTCTTCCAAATATTTGGGCATCCTTGATAAAAAATCAGCCACAGCGCTAATCTTCCCAGGAACATAAAAAGTGTTGTTGTAATCTTGCATTTTAACAGATAGTCTTGCCAACCTGGGGATGCCCTGCCGTAGTCCGTATCCTCACTAAAGGTTTATGATTGCAACTAATTGAATAAGGATGTCACCCTGAAAGAATCTGACCCATCGGTTTTACCAAAGAATTGAAACATTAATCTCTGGAAAACTGCAGTGGCCGAGGCCAGGCTGATAGGCATACATTTAAATTGGAAGCAACCAATAAGAGTAATAAAAGCTGTCAGCCCCTTTTAATCAACTGTCAATGGTATTTGATGATACGCTGATGATAGATCAACAGTGGAAAATCACCCTGCCCCATTCAATAGCGTTAATATTTTATTTAATTAATCCTTGGTAGTGGGAATTGGTCAATAACTATGTTGTTGTTAAGGTGATGTAAGTCTACAGTCTCAATTTTCCATTACTGCGGTGTGCTACAACCAAAGGAGAAATCCACACAGGTGATTCCACAGGTTCAATAATGTCTGTTTCCATTAGCTTGTCTAATTCTCTTGTGACTTCTTCGCTCAAACCAAATGGGATGTTTCTAACTTAATGTATTTTCGGGCAAGCTCAGTCCTTTAAGATAATCTAGTGTTCAAATCCTTGTAAACAACCAATAGTCCGATTGAATACTTTTAGACCTGACAGCCTTAGGATGTCTTTCCCCAACCTTTTGCCTGCCTCCCTCCATTTGTCTAGCCTCGTTTTTACTGGTTTTAGGACTCTGTGTACTTTACCACTTCTGACTGGTGCTAATGTGCTTGTGCTCTCTCCCCTAAACATGGTAACATTGGCTTATCCCCAGTTGGCATATTTATTTTACTTATAAGTCCCTAGTAAAGTGCACTACATTTGTCTGGGATCTTTAAAATAAATGCTACTAGTGGGCCGGCAGCATTGATTGTGCCACCCACATAAGTAGCCCCTTAACCATGTCCCAGGCTTGCCACTGTAGAGCCTGTGTGTGCAGTTTCACACGACCATCTCGATCTGGCAAGTAAACCCTCTTGCCAGCCCTAAACCTTTGCTTTTCATACATATAAGTCACCGTTGAGGTAGGCCCTATATAACCCACAGGACAGGGTGCAGAGTATTTAAGAGGCAGGATATATACTTTTAAACTTTACATGTATTGGTAGTGAAAAACTCCCAATTTCGGTTTTTCACTACTGCAAAGCCTATCTCTCCCATAGGATAACATTGGAATTACCTTATTACATCTTTTAAGTTCAATTCTCAATTGTGAAGAGATGCAATTTTC
This sequence comes from Triturus cristatus, assembly GCF_964204655.1. Classification (NCBI taxonomy): domain Eukaryota; kingdom Metazoa; phylum Chordata; class Amphibia; order Caudata; family Salamandridae; genus Triturus; species Triturus cristatus. Next base: position 984,845,364 of record NC_140590.1, read on the forward strand.
AAGTGTAGTGTCACTAAACTCACAATTTGAAATTACAACTTATGGTGATGTTGGATTTTAGATTCCAGTTTAGCAAATGACCCTTTTAGAAAGTAGGCATTTACTTACTTTAGCCATTTGGTGCCTTCTTCCTTTCTCTAGAATACACATCTGGGGTGGGTGACAGCTGGCTTCCTGCATTCCCTCTAGATAGTCACACACAAAAGAAGGGTAGGTGTGTCTAAGTGGTCATCTGCATGCGGATGGGCCATCCTGAGCTGGATGGGAGGGAGGAGCTTACACACCTGAAAGGACTGTGTTCTTCCCCACACAAATGAAGAATTACCCCCTGTAGTGTGTCTGGAGCCAGGGTAAGAAGGGAGGACATCTGAGCACTTCAAAGCTTTATTTGAAGTCCCTCCCACTTCAAAGGCACCCCTGAATAAGTACTGGACCTCCGGCACTGCCAAATCAGTACACTTCTGGACCTCTGACCACTGTACCCGGAAGAAGGGGATCTGCTGTGCTGCTCAAACGTTGCCACTCTTCTGCAACTGCTGTTTGCTGAACTCTTGCATTTTTGTGTTGCCCTGCTACTGTCTTCCTGCCTGGGTGAGAAGGACTGGACCTGTATCACTTGAAGCCAGAGTGACTCCAAGCACTTGCTGGCTTGCCTCCTGTTTCCTATGTCTCAGGGAGACAAAAGACTTAGAACCCTCCTGTTCCACACCTTGGGCTCATCTGCTAGTGAGTCCATCCTTCCAAGTGGTGACACCCAAGTCCTGGACCCTTGGAAGAGGACCTAGGGGTTTGCTCCATTAGAACAACCTCATCTTCTGCTGTGAAAGAAGAATCAATGTATCGCGGCTGTTGCGGGAACCGGACTGGCGTATTGCACTCGGAACCACTGCTTCAGAACCGACGCATCGCAGCCACTGCATGGAAAAGATCAAAGTATCGTCTCTACAGCGTGGAGAAACCCAGTGTATCGCATTCGGAACCGCTGCACTTTGGAAATTGATGCTTTGCTTATGGACCCGACGCATCGCCGCAGTTATGTGGAGAAAATTCGGCGCAACACCTCAACTGCATGGGAATCAACGATGCATCTAGCTGTTGCGACCAGGATAAAGGTACTTTTGCTCCAGGGGCTGCATGGGTCCTGAATCCAGCCTGCATTCCATCGCGGTCAGCCTGAACTCTTGACTTTGTTTCAATCCAGCGCAAGCTATTAACTCTTTAGGTGCTACTTGCTTCTAAGCACTATAATTTGCATTTTATATTTAAAAATGTATATCTCGACTTCTACTGGATGGATATTTATCATTTTGTCTTGTTTTATTTATAAAATCATAATCTATGTTTTTAACCTGGAATGGAGTCTTTTTGTGGTGCTTTCACTGTGTTGTTGTATTAAGTGTCACACAAATACTTTACACATTGCCTCTTAAGTTAACCCCTTCCATGCTTATGACTGAATAGTTCCATCATGAGCCAAAGTGCTTGTGTGCTCATGATGGAACCATTCCGCCATGTGCACAGCGCAAAATCCCTCTACTGTAAACAGCAGAGAAATGTCCTTTTTTTAATTTTGTTTGCCTCGGGAGGTGGAAAAGAGCTCTCTCAACCTCCCGAGGCAAGTTCTTTTCAATGTAATGGCTATTGCACGTATGGCGCATTGACGTCATTACATTGAAACTGAAATGAGCTGATCGGCTCGTTAGTTTCAGTGCTTCGGTGCTCGTGGGCCTATCTCAGGCCCCCAAGCACCGAAACACACAGGAGATGTATCATTGGAAATGGGGGACTCTCCCCTTTCCATTGGTACACCTCCCTAGTGAATCCCTGCTTGGGGATCGCCGTTGGCCGGCGATCCCAAAGCAGAGATCCACCACTAGACACCAGGAAGGGGGAGCGGCCCCATGGGCAAGGGTCTTTGCTCCCTCCATATATAAATGGGCATATTCATTCTTTCTGCCCTCCCTAGGGGGGCAGATGGTGGCAGTATCCTCAATCTGCCGGGGGGGGGGCAAGTAAGCACACTAGACACCAGGGATTATTTTTTCATCGTTCAGGGCTGGGTGCTTCCCAGAATGGGCATGCCAAGGCAACACCCCAACCCCCAAAATTTCAGTATTTGTGCCCCCCTCCATGGAGGCAGATGAAGGCACTAGCCCCTCATATGCTCCCCCGGGGGGCCAGTAAGCCCACTAGGCAACTGGGATTTTTTGTTTTTTTTAATACGTAGGGGTGGGGGCTGCCCAAAATGGGCATCCCAATGCCCTGCCCCCAAAACAAAATGCCACAGTCCTTCAGCCCCCGGGAGGCAGATGGTGGCAATAGCCCCTGATTTGCCCCCCGGGAGGCAGAAAGCCCACTATGCACCAGGGAATTGGGTTTCTTTTATACGTAGGGGTGGGAGCTGCCCATAATGGGGCTAGGGCATTGGCATACCCAAACACAAATGGAACAGTCTTTCTACCACACAGTTTCCAGAAATTTCCATCATAGAAATGTGAGGAACATGTGTATTTACTTTTTTTACAAAGATTGAGGTTTGCAAGGGATTCTGGGTAACAGAACCTGGTAAGAGGCACACAAGTTACCCCATCCTGGATTCCCCTGGGTGTCTAGTTTTAAAAAATGTACAGGTTTTCTAGGTTTCCCTAGGTGTCGGCTTACCTAGGGTCCCAAATCCAGAGGTAGGCACATTGCAAGAAAAGGTTCGATTGTCACTAGAAAGATGTGATGTGTCCACGTTGCGTTTTGGGCAGTTTCCTGTTGCAGGCACTAGGCCTACCCACACAAGTGAGGTACCATTTGTATTGGGAGACTTAGGGGAACACAGAATAGTAGAACAAGTGTTATTGCCAATTGACTTTCTTTGCATTTCTGCCTTCCAAATATAAGACAATATGTAAAAAAAGTAATTTTGAAAAATTTCCTCTAATTCACATGCTTGTATGGGTGCCCACAATTTTGGAGATGTGCAAATAGACACTGTTTCTAAACTCTATGTTTTGCTCCCGTTTCGGAAATATATAGGTTTCCTTGATACCTATTTTTCACTCTTTATATTTTACGAAATGAATTCAAATTTTCCTGGTACACAATGAAAAACCATTGCAAGATGCAGCTCAGTTATTGTATCTGGGTTCCTCGGGTACTTGGTGAACCTCCAAGACCTATATATTCCCACAACCAGAAGGGTCCACTGGACGTAACGGTATATTGCTTTAAAGAATCTGCCATACGTAAAAGAAGTTACAGGTGAAAACGTTAGCACAAATGGCTGTTTTTTTCAACTCAATATCATTATTTTTTTATTTTAACTGTTAGTTTCCATAAAACAAACCTTGAAGGATATATACAAATGACCCCTTGCTGAATTAATAATTTTGTCTACCTTTCAGAAATGTGTAGTTTTCCTGGATCCATTATTGCTTTAACACCCATTGCTACCACTAACTGGAAGGAGGTTGAAAGCACAAAAAATAGGAAAAATAGGCTATGTCCCAGTAAAATGCCAAAACTGTGTTAAAAATGTTGGTTTTCTGATGAAAGTCTGCCTGTTCCTGAAAGCTGAGCAGATGGTGATTTTAGCACCACAAACCCTTTGTTGATACCTTTTGCAGGGAAAAACCTGTTGCTTTTTTCTGCATAACTTTTTTCCCAATTTTTCTGAAAAAAGCACTAATTAGCTGTATTTTGGCCAAATTCTCTTACCCCTCCTGGGTACCTTTAGAATCCTCAAAATATTGAAAGAAAAGGATGCAAATTTGGCATGGATATCTTATGTGGACAAAAAGTTAGAGGGGCCTAAGCACGAACGACCCCCAAATAGCGAGGAAAAAAAAAGGCTTAGCACAGTGGAAGGAGGCCTACCAGCGAAGGGGTTAAGCCTGACTACTGTGTGCCAAGGTACTAGAGGGTGAGCACAGGATAATTTAAGTTGTGTTGTCACTTACCGTAACTAGGATTGGTGTTCCTGCTAACCAGAAACACAATTTCTAACTTATACCTTTGGAAAGTTATTTAAAATCTTCTCACCAGTTTCACACCTTCATCCAGGACTCTTTCTTTGCTATTGGGGTCAGATCTGTGACTGGGGGTGAGTGTCTGAAAAGTTTCAGCACCTCGTCCATCATCTCCTTGTGTTGGCAGTTCGGGCTGGACTGTTAAGGAACAGGGTCAAGACTGATTTGTTATGGCTAGGTCTGAAGTGGGATGTCGAAGTGAGCTAACGAACTATGATGGATTCAACCCAGATCTGTGACTAGGGGTGAGTGTCTGAAAAGTTTCAGTGCTCTGTCCATGATCTCCTTGTGTTTGCTTTGTTCACCCTAAGTTGGCAGGGTATGCCCACACGTGGGTCCCTTGCTCACTTTGCCACTGGATTCAAGCTAGCCTGTCTGATGAGGGGTGTTACCCCGAAACCGGTCCCAATATGCTTGTTTCCGGTCCAGAGAAGACCTGGCTTAGCAGTTCGGTCTAGACTGTTCCCATGATGCACAGGGTCAAGACTGATTTGCATATGACTGGGCAGTGTATGCCCAGACGTGAGTCTCTTGCTCACTTTTCCATTGGATTAAGCTAGCCTGGCTGATGAAGGGTGTTACCCCGAAACCTGTCCCAGGATGCTTGTTTCTGGTCCAGGGAAGACTTGGCTTGGCAGTTTGGGCTTGACTGTTCCCATAAAGAAAGGGGTCAAGACTGATTTGCATATGGCTGGGTCTCAACTGGGGTAGCGAAGTGAGCTAAAGAACGATGATGGATTCAACCCAGATCTGTGGCTGGGTGTGAGTGTCTGAAAATTTTCAGCACTCCGTCATATCCTTGTATTTGCTCTGTTTGCTCTAATTTGGCAGAGAATGCCCAGGCGTGGGTCCTTAGTTCACTTTGCCACTGGATTCAAGCTAGGGTGGCTAAGGAGGGGTTATACCTCGAAACCGGTCCCAGGATGCTTGTTTCAGGTCCTGGGAAGACCTGGCTTGGCAGGTCGGGCTGAACTGTTCCCATAAGGAACAGGGTCAAGACTGATTTGCATGTGGCTGGGTCTGAAGTGGGATGGCGAAGTGACCTAAAGAATGATCATGGATTCAACCCAGATCTGTGACGGGGGTGAAGGTCTGAAAAGTTTCAGAGGTCCGTCCATCATCTCCTTGTGTTTGCTTTGTTCGCCCTAAGTTGGCAGGGTATGCCCAGACGTGGGTCCCCTGCTCACTTTGCCACTGGATTCAAGCTAGTCTGGTTGCCACTGAATTCAAGCTAGCCTGGCTGATGGGGGCTGTTAGCCCGAAACTGGTCCCAGGATGCTTGTTTCCGGTCCAGGGAAGACATGGCTTGGCAATTTGGGAAGGACTGTTCCCTTGAGGCACAGGGTCAAGACTGATTTGCATATTGCTGTGTTTGAATTGGGGTGGCAAAGTGAGCTAAAGAACGATGATGTGACTGGGGGTGAGTGTCTGAAAAGTTTCAGCGCTCTGTCCCTCATCTCCTTGTGTTTGCTTTGCCTTTCAGGGGAGTCAGTGTGGTCTGTGTGATGCTGTTGGGAGGGGCTTGCCTTTATCTAGTTAGGAGAGGACATGGGCTTGAACATTCGTTTCATGGAAGAAAGGTTTTCACTTTTTTCGGTAGGCAGAGTTGGAACTAGGCTGTTTTACTGTTTTACTTTTCTTGGTAGTGTTTTTCTTTGAGTGAGCACCAGAGGTTAAAGATGATAATGAATCTGAGGAATATTGCCTTTTCTGTCAGTTGGGTTGTGAAGCCTGTTAGGTTTAATTTGGAGAGCTATGACTGAACCTGAGAATGTTTAAGCTCGTTGGCAAACAGCAGGAATTCAGTTTTCATAGATTTAGCATCAAGTAGTTTGTTGACATCCAAGTTTGGATGTGTTTGAGGCAAATTTTGAGACTCTTTTAATGTTTGAGAAGACTGAGTATGAGTTGGGTATTGTCAAAATAATGTTGGACCTTCATTTGGCAATCTGGAAGGATTGCTCTGAAGGGTTGCATATAAAGGTTGAAAATGATAGGTGACAGGATGGGCCCCTGTAAACTCCACGGATGACTGGGAGAGTCCAGCATCTGGTAGTTCCTATCTGAACCAGTTTCTGACAGTTGGTGAGGTAGGATGTGAACTATTGTAGGATTGTGCCAATGAAGCTTCTGCAAGCATTCATAGTCTGAATCAATGGTGGATGGCCAATGTTTGAAATGCAGAAATGTGGAGCAGGACGATGAGGCAAGGGTAGTTTTTGTCATTGAATTAGAGGGCACTATCAACTACATGGAGTGTAGCTGTCTTGCTGATGTGCCCCTATTGCTGGATGGCAACTGCCTTCTAGGTGATTTTTCCAAGAAATAGGAAGTGGATTATTTGACGGGGGTTGGTATTGTCAGTTGAATCTAGTGTAGGCTTCTTCAACAGATGAAGGTTCTGTCCAGTCTTCATGCTGTCAGGGAAGGTGCCTTGGGTTAACTAATAATGTGGCGAAGGGGTGTGAGAGCTTCTCTCTGCAGCAACTTGATGACGAAGGAGGAAAACACATCATCTTTATAGGAGATGACTCAGTGCAAGATGTTTCCAAATGCTGTGCGTGAAATAATGTTTAAGGATGACCAGTTTGTGGGGTACAGCTGGGTATAGTGCCAGTGCATGTAGTGGTGACAAATGGGTGATGTTACATCTGATTTTGTTAAGTTTCTCCATGACTGATAGGTTGATAGGGTTTGCACACTGTTTGACAGCCTTAAAGAAGGATTTGATTCTGTTGATTGCTCCTTTGATTGTGGTCTTTTAGAAGGTTTCTTTAGCTCTGGTGATGATGGAATAACTGTTGGAGCACAGTGCTTTCAGAAGGGCAAGGCCCTCTTGGCATTTTATCTTCTCCGTTTCTTCTCCTGTCTTCATATGGAATGCTTGCTTTCTGTAAGTTATTTGGTGTACCAGGGTGCTGACAGCTTGGAGGTGTGAGTTTACAGAGGAGCATATTGTACTATGTAATTCTTTAGATTGGTGTTGTAGATGTTGATAAGGGTGTTGACATCTGTTGAGAGCTGGAAGTGACCTAGTAGGTTAATTGGTTCTTCTTGAAGTTCTTATTGATGGATTTTCTTGGAGGTGCAAAAATCGTTAACTTTCTCCTTTTTCTACTGTCCTTCATGTGGGGTAGTGGCATGTGTGATGGTAAAGGGACACCAAGTTGATCAGCCCAGTCCAAGAGTATGATTGGCAGTGAACGTTAGGTGATGCAGATAGTAGGAGGTCTAGTATGTTGCCTATGGAGTGAGTTGGGTCGGTGATGTGGTGTATTATCTCTATGATGTTGTGTAGAGAGTTGAGAACTTTCTTCATGATTTTGGTCTGGAGTCACAAGGCAGATTGAAAACTCTTGAGGAAAGTAGACTGGGAGTCTTGGATGGAGTAAGAGCCAATGAGGTCTGGTATTTCTGCTATGAAGCACTTGTGGGTTCTGGGTGGCCTATAGATAAGAAGAAAAGAGGCTACTTTGCAGGCTGAGTAAGGAAACTGGTAGTAGAAGATCTCAAAAGATTTGGTTGTGGTCATTGTGACGATGGCTTGGGCCACATTGACTTGTGTATGGCTGTAAGCCCCCCTTCACTTTGGTATGCGTGGTGTATTAGTTGGATGCTGTATCCAGAGGGGAAGAGGGTGTCAAGAAGAAGTATGGAGGAGTGTGTGAACTAGGTTTCTGTGATGAAAAGAGGATCGGTGTAGTGAAGCGGGATGATGTTGAAGCAGGTTCTGATTATCAAAAAGGAGAACATTGGCAATGTGATCCCTGAATAATTGATGAATATGTGTTGATGATCATGAGTTGTACCTGGTGTGATGTGGGTGGTGTATGCAGTCTAATGAGAGGTATGTGGATGAGTTCAGCCCTTTAAATCAATTAAAGTCCCCCGCTTTTGGAGAAAACACATTTGTCAGATAATCATAAAAACCTAGGACTTGCAAACTGCCAAAGACTAAAAACTTTACAAAGCAGACAAAAATGGATGGACAACCATTACATAAACTTCCACATATTTTCTGTAGCTGTAGAACAATTTACATCACACAAAATATATTGACAGCAGTACAGACTGCTGCGATAAAGGAACAGGGCACTGCGCAAGGGAAACGACTGTACCTGTACCATAGTAAATTCTGTATCCTCATTGGAAGTTGCGCCCAAGGGAAGCATATCAAATGCTATTGCCCTACATGTAGGATTGGCTCAGTGTACAGTTTAGGTCAGATTATGAACTTAGGGCTCAGGAGTTCCTACAGGACCAGCTGGTGATTCCTGACACACAAGATAATCTTGTCCAAAGGGTAGAGAGAGGAAAAACAGATTGAAATGTGGATGCTTCACTGATTCCTTTGTCTAAGGGATAGCTGGTATCATTAGAAACACAGTAATGGTATGACCTTGATGGGGATTTCCAGTTTCATCCAGTTCATAAGTTTTTTGATACGAAGGAAAAAGCTTCAGTGGGACCTCACCATAAAGAAATGTTGCATCATGGAGCCCTAACAGGATATAGCATTCAGCCTTGGTCCACTGGAGGTTTTTGAAACCCCCAAAATGACTTAAGTCCAAAGGTTAAAGTTGGAACTGGGACAAAGCAGCAAAAGTACCCTACCTGTGGAGTGACCACTGTGGTTACTGAATTCAGTTTAGTCCCAACTCTGTGCTTTTTCCACCAAAACTAAAGACTTGGAACTTGACATACCCAAATTTCAGGAATCCTCATCAGCTGCAGCATACTGCCTTCTCACACTGGAAAACTTTGAGTCAAAGAAAAGAGACTCTGAGCCTCATTAAGAGTTTGGATGGAACTGAAAACTCCCCAATGTTTGTACATACAGATCGGGATCGAATGGCTGAATTTCTTAAACATTGTTTTCCTGATGGTGGGAAAAATCCATCCAGGAGATTCTACTCCAAGTTTTCAATTTTATCTAGAAATTGGAGAACTTTCCACCAAGCTCAACATGAGGTACAACTTTGACCCGTGTGTCCCACTAAGCTTACCGGACGCCCACTCAAAGGCCATCAGAATTCATGTCTAGGTCCCAGTCAACTATTGCCAATGACTTGTATTGTGGCTTTTTCATTTAAAACATCGAAAATTCTTATCTCTGGTTAGCATAATATGATTTTGACCACTTTCTTTAGTAACATTTTCTCTTAGTTACTAAATTGGTTTGGGAATTGTATGTTTTTTTCTGACTTGAATACTGCTGCGGTTGATCTCAAATACTTAAAATACATTTCAGTGGGGAAAACCCTTTTGGTTTTGGCTCAGGGTAAAGCTGGGGTTTTCTACTTGAAACTGTATTTTGACCTAGCAAGATATTATTATTAGCTTGTTCGGCTACCTCCTTCCAAATAATCCAAAATCTCATATTGGTGGTCAGTATCTGGGGTTTATTGGACCTTTATCTGAGGAGTCAACTTGCAATTTTATGAGTCCAAAATTAGTAACTTCTTAGTGGAGTTTTAGATATGTTTTTGATTTTAAAGTGCCAATTTATTTTTTTACTTGATTATTTGTAGGTTTTGATTCAAGTCTATTTTATCACTTTTCTTTATTTATGAGGCATAGAGGTGGATTTGTGTAGTTTGGCAACCCTGACAGTCATGGAGGTGAAGGCAATGCACCAGTAAAGGGGTTTAAGATAAAAAAAATGCAGCCTTTGAGAAAGACCTCAGAGACTTAGAAGAGACAATGCTAGCATGCATCTCATAAAACGAGAAGGAAGGACCAAAGCCAAGAGAGGTAGGGGAAGACTTCGCAAAGGAAGCTACTTAAGCTACACCACCCTAGGCAGTGAGCAGTGTGTCAGCTCTTAGCCTGATCCTGTCAGAGCTGGAAGCTCACTGTTTGGAATACGAGACCATGAAGGCTGAAAGGAAGCTGGTGTTGGAACTAGCAACCCTGGTTATGATGTAGAAGTTTGCTGATGGGATAAAGGTAGTTGCAAATATTGCCATGAAGGAGAAAAAGGCCATACTGATTCATCTCAAAAGCTAGAGGAAGGGGAGGAGGAGCCTAGCGCGCAACCAAGATGGCCGCGTAGGTGCGAGGCTCCCGAGGACCTCCGCAACCTCCTACGTTTATCCTGTCTTCATCCTGAATCGGTTGAGGGGACTGTGTCGGTGAACCTGAGCCGAGGTGGTACCCGTTTTCCGTTTTTGAATCGGACCCCGGGTGCCGTGATGAGCATCGATTGAAGTTTGCGGCCTGCTCCTCTCCTGACCCCGGACTTGAGTTTGGGGGTGATCCAGTGGAGAAGTGAATAACAACGGCGGGACGAGCCTGGCGAGCCGCGTACCCCACACTTTCACTTTCGCTTTTGAGTCCCCTTGCCGTCATCGCGAGTGGGATCACGGCGCTTCTTTGTGTGGTGGTTGCCTCGCTGGGGGATCCTGCCTGCCTGCGGGGACCTGCTCCGCCTTCCTGAGGTGACCTCTGGGGTCCTCGGCCTCGATTGCTCGTTCTCCGCTGCATGACTCGTGGGGGTGCGAGATACAAGACGATGGCCACGAAGCAGGATGGAGATCGGCTGAAGGCCAAATCGACCCGGCGTGGCGCCGCACTTCAAGTCAACATTATGGATCGCTACACCCTACCAAAAGGTTCTCCCGGCGGGTCGCATAAGTCTTCCGAGTGCCCTCCGGATGCCCCGGATTTGCCGACGGATCTGACTTTGCAGGACGTCATGGGCGCCATAGCTGAGATGAAGACCTCGGTGGGTCACCAATTCGACACCCTGGCGCACAAACTCGACGCGGTCCTCATCGATGTCAACCTTGTTAGAGTAGATCTATCCAAGACAAATGACCGGGTTGACTCCTTGGCCCATACCGCGTCAGGCCTCACGACTGAGGTGACGGCCCTCCAGACGGAGGTGCGCCGGCTCCGGCAGGCCAGAGCGCTCACGGATCGGCGACTGGAGGACTCCGAGAGCAGGGCCCGGAGGAATAACGTTCGCATTATCGGAGTGCCTGAGGGACTGGAGGATTCGGCGGCGGATCTCTTTGTGGAGGATCTGATTTCTACTCATCTCCAGCCTCGAGGACTGAGTAAATTCTTTGCAGTGGAAAGGGCCCATAGAGTTCCTGGCGGCAAGCTGAAGGTCGGAGCTCCCCCGCGGCCTCTTATTGCCCGTATCTTCAACTTTCGGAACAGGGATGCGATTTTACAAGCTTCCAGACTGCGGGGGCCGCTTAAGCTGGAGAACATGGAGGTGAACTTTTATCCTGATTTCACGCAGGCGGTCCAGAAGCAGAGACTGAGTTTCATGGGCGTCAAGCGGCGGCTTCGAGATATGAACTTAAAATACGCAATGCTTTTCTCGGCCAGGCTGCGTGTGGAGTCTGATGGTCGCACTCACTTTTTTGACCGTCCTGAGAGGGCCGGGGACTGGTTGGACACTTTGTCTGGGGGACATGGTCGGGATGGGATGGGGGCAGCGGGAGGAGAGTGCCCACCGGACCGGGTATGAGGTATTGACACTGGGGCTCATTCCTGATGATGCCACTTTTCGGCCAAGCTCAGGGTTTCTTGACTGTTGTATCTCGTTCCCCCTCCATTGGAGGTTGTGCTGTGTCTCGAGGGGGTTCTCTTTCCTCCTCTAGGGGGTCTTTGTAGTTTAGTTCACACAGGGGCGACAGGCACACTGCAAGTTGGGGGGGCTGTCTGGGCTCATGCAGGGGTGCAGGGAGGGGGGAGTTTTGTTTGGGATGTTGGGTTGGGGTTGGGTATTGTTTATTTGTACCACAAGGCAGAAGTATTGTTGTGCTATATCTAAAGTGCTCTCTGGGGGGAGACTGATCGGTTTTGGCTGTGATGGGGGGTAGGGGACTGAGACTTCTGTCCTGGAATGTTAATGGACTGGGGGACAGGATAAAACGGGGGGTGGTCCTGCAGTTCTTAAAACGGATTTCACCTGATATTGTATTTCTGCAGGAAACACACCTTATTGGCAATTCCTTTCGTGCCATGAACAGGCGGGGCTATCGCCTTGTAGCCCATTCGGGATTCACCTCTGGTTCGAGGGGTGTGGGCATTATGGTTAAAACCTCGCTCCCGTTGGAGGTTGATGAGGTGCTCCATGATGATAGGGGACGGTACACGGCTCTAGTGGGTAGATTGGAGGGTAAAGTGATTGTTTTGGTTTCTGTTTATGTCCCGCCGGGGTTGCAGACGACTACTTTCGCTGATTTGGGGCGCCTTCTTCTTGGACTGCCGGAGGGGACTCTAGTGGTTGGGGGGGATTTTAACGCTGTAATTTCCGGAACTGCGGATCGTCACCCACCCAGGGATCTCCCCCGCGCCCAAGCTTGGTTGTCTGGCCTCTTGGATACCCTGGGACTGGTGGATTGTTGGCGGCTGAAACACCCTACGCAGGTACAATACACCTTTCATTCCGGGGCTCATGGCAGTCTTTCGAGGCTTGACTATGTTCTGATGCCAGCGGCACAGGCGGGGAGGGTTGGGGAGGTGCGGCATCTAGCTCGGGGTATTTCCGACCACTCCCCGCTCTTGTTGCACTTCGATATTGTCCCGAGGGGGGAGGGGAGGGTGGTCCCGATCAACCCCTGGTACCTGCGTAACCCCACAATTCGCGCAGATTTGGTTAAATCCCTTGAGCAATATTTTGGAGATAATGTGGGATCTGTGTCGTCTGCTGTTTCTCTGTGGGAGGCGTTCAAGACGGTAATCCAGGGGGAGGCCCTATCCCTCATTTCCCATTCCAGGAGGCGCGAGCGGGAGGAGGTGACCCGTATCGAATCTGAGATAACTGAGTTGGAGGGTGATCTGGATTGTGGTGTCACAGACGACAAACTGCATGCTCTCAGACTCAAACAAGCGGACTACAAGGCCCTAGTCACAGAGGCGGCCAGGGGCCTGAGTAGAGAGCAACAGGGGCGACTGTATGATGTGGGTGATAAGGCTGGTAAACTGATTGCGTGGCTGGATAAAAAGGAGAGAGCGAGTCGAGTTGTCCCGTCGGTTGAGAGACTGGATGGTGTGTGTGTCACTGAGCCGGAGGAAATTGTTGATTGCTTCGCTGAGTATTTTCGCGGGGTGTATTCCCCGGTATCTTCCCGCTCGGAAGAGGATTCCCACGACCTGCTTAAAGATATTGCGCTGCCTTCCCTTTCGGAGGAGGATAAATTGTTGATGGACGCGGCTCCGACATCTGAGGAGATTGCCCTCGCCATACGTTCGGTCGCCTCTGGCAAGGCCATGGGTCCTAATGGCCTTCCCATGGAATTGTACAAATTGCGGCCGGATACACTGGCTCCGCATCTCCGTGATATGTTCCTCGCGGCCCGTTCGGCGGGTTCCCTCCCGCTGGACCAGCGTCTTGCCACTATTGTGGTTATTCACAAAGGAGGGGAGGCCGCGGGATCGGGTCACGTCTTACAGGCCCATTTCGTTGTTGAATGCAGAGCCGAAAATTCTGGCCAAGGTGCTGGCTAATCGGCTGGTCAGCGTGGTGTGCGATCTGATCCATCAGGACCAGTCCGGCTTTATCCCTCATCGCAACACCGCGCTTAACCTGCGGCGTCTGCATGGGGTGCTCGTGAGGGTCCCGTTCATACGTGAGCCAGCCATTTTGGCGTCCTTGGACGCCACTATGGCGTTCGACACGCTCGAGTGGCCGTATATCTGGGCGACGCTGGCGAAGTTTGGGTTTGGCCCGGGATTCATTGGCTGGGTGAAATTGTTGTATTCCGGACCGCTGGCGCAGGTGGTGGTGAATGGCAGAGTATCGGCTCCTTTTGAATTGGGCAGGGGCACGCGGCAGGGCTGCCCGCTGTCTCCGCTCCTCTTTGCGCTCGCCTTGGAGCCCCTGGCGGAGTGGCTGCGGTGGCACTCTTCGATTCGTGGTCTCCGATGGACTCCTGAGTATGAGGATCGCGTCTCCCTTTACGCGGACGATCTTCTTTTGTACCTTGCTTCCCCGCGTGAATCGTTGATTGTGTTAGTGGATGTATTGTGTTCATTTGGCCGCAACTCCGGCCTAGTCATCAACTGGGCTAAATCCTGTGTATATGTCCTCTCAGGGGAGGCTCCTATCCTTCCGCGGGGTTGTCCTATCCAGGTTGCTCCGCAGGGATTTAAGTATCTGGGTATCTTTATTACCCTGGACTCTGCGGCCCAATATAAACAGAACCTACTCCCCCCCCTCCAACGCCTGAAGGAGGCTGTGGCGCGTTGGAGGCGCTTGCCGCTCTCGCCACTCGGCCGTGCGGCGCTGTTTAAGATGATGTCGTTGCCACGTTTCTTATACGCTCTACAAAACACGATGGACGTCGTCCCGGCTCGCTACTTTCGGGAGGTGGAGGGTCTGCAGCGCCAACTGTTTTGGGATGGGAGGCCGCGTATCGCCCTCGCGAAGCTGACGCTCCCGTGGTATGACGGGGGGGTCGCCCTCCCAGACATCAAACGGTATTACTGGGCCTCCCAGCTGGCTGCGATAAACCACGGGCTTTATGGGCCCGCCCTTAACCCGGCTTTTGAAATGGACAAATTGTTGTTGCCGGGTGGCGACTACAATCGTGCGCTCTACTCTAGATCGCTCGACGCACGTTTCACAGGTCCTACACGGGTCGCGGTACGGGTGTGGCACGCGGCAAACTTGGCGATGGGGTGGAAGGATCGGTTGACCCGGGCGACGCCATTGTATGCATCTGAGCGATTGGGCTGCTTGTGGACCACGAAAGGCTTTGATAAGTGGGACACGATTGGCATCAGCAGGGTGGGCGATCTCTGGACGAGGGGGGGATTTAAAACGTTTGATGTGCTGCAGACCGAATTCCAGTTGCAGGACAGGGAGTACTTCCGGTATATACAGGTTCGTCACGCGCTGTGTTCTGTATTCCCGGATGTGGCGTCCATCCCGGAGTGCTCCCCTCTGGAAGATAGAGTGCTAGACGGGCATGTACCGGATGGCACTATCTCATTGATTTATAAAAAGCTCGTCAACGATCGCTAGGGACTGCTGACTGGCCTTCGTGAGGCATGGGTTGCCGATGGATTGGAGCTGCATGACGAGGACTGGGTATCTGCGGTGGCCTCCCCGAAAGAGGTGGCCATACCGGCCCGCCTTCGTTTAGTCCAGCTCAAAATACTCCACAGGGTATACGTTACGGGGCCGGGTCTGATGCGTATGGGATATGCCGTGGATGGGATGTGTAAGCGTGGGTGTGGTTTGTTAGGGACCTTCTTCCATACTTTGTGGGAATGCCCGGAGGTGGCGCGATTCTGGCGTGGTGTACATGCAGTGTTGCAAGCGGTCACGCATGTGACGCTGTTTCCCGAGGCTAGGAGATGTCTGTTGAATGTGTGGGAACCGACTGATTACACGGTACCGCAAACGTGGTGGGTGACACTGGGATATATGGTGGCCAAGCGTGACATAGCACAATTGTGGGGTTCCCAGAGGTCACCAACGGTTTCGGTATGGAAGGACAACATGGATTGGTGTATGTTTCGGGAGAAGGTAGTGTATGTGGCAAGAGGTAAGCCTGGGAAATGGGTGAAAGTGTGGGGCCCCTGGAACTCCTATCGTGGCGGGATTTGTACCCCGCCACTGACGCCTGACTTGGCAGCGGCCCAGTCTCCCTAGTCTGCTTGTTACCTTGATTCTGTGTCATCATGCCCACTTTGTTTCTGTCCCGGCCCGTCCCCCCCTATTCCTGTGGATCGGTAGGGTCCTCCCGAGGGGAGCACATAATGCTGCTTAGACTTTTGCTGCCTTGTGGGTTTGTTTGTAGTTTTTCATTAAAAAATGGAACCGCCATTTGGGGGGTCTGGACGGTGTGGCCGCAAACGCTTCCTTCGACTTCGGGGACCTTTACCACTTGCCGCTTGTGTTTTATAACTGTGTTTTATGATCCCACTGTTTGCTAGCGGCCGGCCTGAAGGTTGTAGGCCCATACTTGTATATCTATTGCATTCTGTAATAAAGGTTTCAAAAAAAAAAAAAAAAAGCTAGAGGAAGATGGACCTGGTGAGTAGGTGAGCTACAGATTCTAGAGGATGGTGGCAGCCAAAGGGTGGTGAAAGTGGCACCATTGGTGGGGAGTCTAAACCTAGCTTGCCATACGATATTGTATGTGTCATTGTGGTTGGTGATGGCATAGAAAAGTTATTTTTTTTGTTAGTATGGAAACACTGGGATACCATCTTATTGGGATAGTTTCCTCTGCATTGGAGGGGGCAGTTCTTCCCCTATATCAGCCAGAGTGAAAACAAGAGTAGTGAGAAGTATCTCAGGAAGTTCAGGGCCACCTGCAGTCATAGGAGGATTTTATGGATGCCACATTGAAATCATTGCAAGACTGATTGAAGGGCAGCAAAGTGACAACTTATGTTTGGCTGTATCATTTAATTATGAAGGGGCTTCCCTTACTTTCTGAGGAGAGTACACTTGCTGCTGTTATGGTCCTTTTTGAGTCTTGGCTTGACTATTGCAATAGCATAATCTTATAGTTAATTATTCATTAATCAACCACCTTCAGACTATTTAAAATCAAGTTGCACATATGGTCGTGGATGCTCCTTGGTTTAGCCAGAATACTCCTATTTTTTTTATAGCTCTCCATTGGCTCACCTTCAGGCTGAAATCACCTTTAACGTGCTTTGTATTGTACATAAGTTATTCTGTGGGAAGGTTCCAAGGTTTATATCCTACTGCTTTACTACACACAGTCCTGCAAGATCACTTTATGGGGGCCATCACTATCTTTTACACACTCCAAGATTACATTGAACTCACCTTGGTGGTCCACCTTTTTTGTAATGGCCCCTACCTTGTGTAATGCACTGCTAGTACTGCTAGTTGTGTTACTTAACAATTAGCATAGTTTCAGCCTATATTCTGCTCTATGATCATGTTTCAGGGCCAAGAGACCCTTCGGTGATAGTGTGTATAATCACTTATTGAGTAATTGCATTACAAAGTTGTTTCAGAATCGAATGGACCCTAGGTTTACTAACCAGGGACATTAGAAGAGAAACAGACATCTGGTTAAGCAGCAGTGGCTTAAAAAGGCAGCAGCTGGGACTCCAAGAAAGGTGGGTCGTGTCTCCCATGTGGAAAACAAAACGAGGAGAAGCAATGTTTAAGGGGGCAGTCTCAATCCACTTCTGGTGTGGTTATAAGGGAAATAACTCTGACAATCCCTCCCCTTTATCTTTGGTGTGGAGCGGGGATTTTAACTGTGTTTTGGATCCAATGCTAGACCGCATTAAGGGACCAATGAGAACTCCATAGGCTGCAGCCAGAACGATTGTGAAAGTCTCTGTACAATTGCAAATGGTGGATGTGTGGAGAGCTCGCTCACAAACTAGAGGAGGGTTCACACACTATTTGGCGCCCCTTGACATACACACACGCATAGATTACTGGTTCATCTTGCAAGCATTGATGCCCACGGGTCAGGATTGTGAAGTGTTAGCACAAACGTTCTCTGACCACTCACCTATTTTGTTGACTCTTTCCATTCCTCTGCGTCGGCCCCCTCCCTTCTTATGGCGGTTCCCTCCCTATTTGTTACTAGACACAGTTTTTAAAGCAAAACTAAATGAGGCAATCTGAGTTTTTTACGATTAATGTTGGCACAGTAGACTCTTTTGCGACCGTATGGGAATCATTTAAGGCCTATATTAGGGGCATAGCCATCAGTAAACATGCGGGAGAACTTCGTTCAATCCGAGATAGGCTGGCACTTTTAGAAACCCGGATAGCTGCATTGGAGATCGATCTGACACGGGAGTCCTCTCCACAACTACTTGAACTCCTGAAATCCATGTTAGCCGAGTTTAACACCGAGGCAGATAGCGAGGTAAAACACATGGGCAAACATGCTACAGCTAGAATATATGGAGAGGCGGATCGACCGGGTTCGGTATTGGCAGCCATGGCAAAGCGCAGGCTAGAATCCAGTGGCATCCCTATTTTATGAGATACTGATGGCTTGACTTGGTCAGATCCGAAAGATATCACTAATCAGTACCGGAATTACTATCAAAAGCTCTATAGCTCAAAGGTCTCCCCTAGTGATGAGGATATACTCCCTGTTAGACCTGTCAGCCCTTTGGGTGGTCCCTCCTCATCATTATTTATTTTGTCCCACTTTTGCCTCAAACCCTGTTTGAAGTTTTCCTTTTTGGGAACCACCAGACTTTTTCGTGTTGCTACAGATTCAGGGAACCATTTTAGCTACCCCTGAAACTTCTGTCTGAGGGCCTGGAGCACAAAATGGTGGCCACCTGTGACATCACCAGCATCCACTGGAACCTACCAGCACCTTCCAGAACATTCCAGGAGCTTCCAGAACCCTGTGACCGTTGGAGGCGGTTTAGAATGTTGGGAGGATAAGAGAGGCAGTTGGCAGTTGGAGCTGGCAGTTGGCACCTGACTGGTGAAGAGAGAGGAGCACAACAGCGAAGGAGGAAGGAGTGAAGCAGCAGGGGTGGAAACTTGTGCCTGGAGTGGGGTCCATAAACCCACCCTTGATACTTGTCCCTACTGATGGATCCCAGCCTATAGCCCTGTGTGGGAAAAAGACAGAAGAAAACCATCCTAAGGACCTGGACAGCAGGAACAGGCCTTAGAACCAAGAAAACAGCAAGATTCTGACCTGAGAACTGGTTTCCCTGGAGTCCGGCGTCGAGTAGCCTGAAGACCTGGAGCCCGAGGTGGAGAAGCGGCGCTGACTGAAGTAGCAGACGTCGTACCCGGAGCCGCCTGAGGTCGTGAGAGGGCGCCGACGGGGGTCGAGAGGAATACCAGAGGTCGAGGAGGAAGTGAACCGAGGTCGAGCGAGCGGCGTCATCGGAGGAGTGAAGTCCGCCCTCCGGAGTCGTCGGAGACCGAGGTAGAGGTGAACCGGAGGTCGGGAGTGAGGATCGCACTCCGGAGTCGCCCGGAACCTGAGAGGAGGAACACCGGAGGTCGGGGGTGAGGATCGCACCCCGGAGTCGCCGGAAGTCGACATCGAGGCCAGGCCGGCCGACGTCATCGGAGTCGAGAGCGCCATCGGACCGGAGCCGCCCGAAGTCGACATCGTGAAGAGACTGCCCGACGTCGTCGAATCGGAGGCCGAGATCGAACCGAGGCCGCCGACATCGGACCGGAACCGCCTACCGGCGTCGTCAAAGAACTGACATTGTGCCGAGGCCGCCGAGACCGAACCGGAACCGCCTCACGGCGTCGACACGACTCCAGCGGCGTCGGAACATCAGAAAAAGGGCAGTAAGTGGAGTAGAGGGCGCCTCAGGCCCTGTGGAGACCTGAGAGACTGCTCTAAGGGGCTAGGGAGGTGCTGAAACCCACCTGACTGTGCCTGGGGTGAACTGGGACTAACCTAGAGAGGTTGTGTGGAGAGAGAAAGCCAGGGCACTGGTATTCCCCCCTTTGATCTACCTCAGTTTAGGCCTCAGCCTTGTCCCAGCCAGGGAGTAGCCCCCCTCAAGCCTTCCACAACCCTACAAGCTGTGCCTGGGCCAAATCAGCCCTTAAGAAGTGAAGTGTCATCTGATTATATGAGGGGTGCTGTATACTTTTAATTATTTATTGGGGATACTGTATTTATTGAGTTTTTACCTATTTATTGCTGCACTATATTTATAGGTCCACAGGACTTGTTGGTGTACAATATTTATTGATACAGTATTTATTGCCTCAAAGTATTTAATTGTCTGTATATATTGCACTTGTATTTATGCCCTGTTATTTATGATCACCCCTATTTATTTCATCAAACAGCCAATATTTATTTGACCTGCACTAATTGAAACTTGTATATTGTGATTGACCTATTTATTTTTCCAATCAGCAACTAAGAGAAAAAGATAAAGAAAGAATATTTTCATAATTTTTACGGTGTAGAGTCGTTTTTGGAACGGATGCACGCATGGTTATTGTATGGGTATATTGTATGCTTAGCACTGTGCCTGTTTCCTGACCACTCGAGCCAAGCTACCCCATTGTGTTGGGAAGGTCCGCCACCACCCTGCGGAGTGGGAGTGGGGCTGTTTCCAACATAAATTGGTGTTCAGTGGTGGGATAGAGCTGTGCCTACATATACTCAACAATAACTGTGGGTAGTCCATAGGCCTACACCGGGAGTTTTCTCACAGCGGCCTTCCTAATTGTGGGTTTTTGTTTTTTCCAAATTTACTCTGGTGGTGGGAGGAGGTATTACTAAAGGTACCCCCCTGCATTGTTACTGCACAAAACCTGTCCTCTAACCTGAGTGGGCAAGATGGAGTTTGTACTGGAAGATTTAGAAACGTACACTGTGGCCCAACTCAGGGAGTTTTGCCAGCGGGAGGGGGTGTACTTTCCCCCAGGAGCAAAGAAGGGTGCACTCCAAACCAGCTTAAGGGCTTGGGGGGAGGCACGCCGAGAAAGCAAGGCTGAGGAGGAAGACAGGGATGGAGAGCCTAACCCCGAGGGGGCTGAGATGTACCAACCTGAGGTGGGGAACCTGTCAGCAGGGCCCAGGACACTTTCTAGGAAGGGCAGCACTGTCTCTAGCGGGGGCTTATCCAGCGTGGAATTAGCAGATCGGAGAGAGAAAAGACAGCTCACATGGGATTTAGCAAAGCTGGAGAAGGAGAAGGAGGAACAGAGGTTGGCTCATGAGACGGAGAAAGAGAGGATGGCTCATGAGATAAGACTGAAAGAGATAGAGCTTCAGATCTTAAGAATTGGGGCACCAACTGTTCCTAATGGTGGCAGCAAAGACCAGGGAATCCAAACCTTACCTGCCAAAGGACATAGTAGCTAGCTATGGGGCGGGTGACGACATCGCCAAGTGGCTAGCAGCCTATGAGGTCTCGTTGAGGGCCCATGGGGTTCCAGTGAAGTATTGGGGAGGAGGATTGTATAGGTACATGTCTCCAGCTGGTAGGGATGCTTTATTGGCCCTCGAAGAGGATGAGCAGACCCACTACCCCACCATGAAACTGGCGCTCATCAGAAAGTTTGGACTAACACCTGAAAAGTACAGACAGAAGTTCAGGGGTAGTCACAAGCTGGGCACACAGAATTGGGTGGACTTCCTGGACTATGCAAAGAAGGCACTGGAAGGTTGGATTCAGGGCAGTGAAGTAAGGAACTACGAGGAGCTGTTTGACCTAGTACTGAAGGAACACCTACTCGAGAAATGTTTCCCTGAACTGCGGCAACACCTGGTGGATAGCAAGCTGACCAGCCCCCGGAAGCTTGCTGAGGAGGCGGACATTTGGGCTAGTACCCGGGTGTCCACAAGGGGGACTGGAGGGGATACTCAAAAGGCCGGACAGGGCGCCCCCCAGAAGAAAGAAGGAGGGGAAAAGAAAAAGGAGTTCTCCAAAGGCCCCCAAAATAACTTCCAAGGGAATGGAACAGGATTCACCTCTAAGGCTAACCCACCCAGAAACCCTAATCCTGGCCAGAGTCAGCAGCCAAGGGTTGTCCATTGCTATGAGTGCGGTGGCGTTGGACACTATAAAGGAGATCCGAAGTGTCAGAAACGATCACCCCCTCCCACTGGAGGAAAGCCCCCCGGAGTAGCTAGTGTAGTGCTCGGGGAGGAGATGCCCTTAACTAAGGGAAGGGAGTGGGCGGGTGTCACTTTAGTGTCCCTGGGAGAACGGGAGATGGTTCCTAAGATCCAGGTGCCCGCAAATACCGCAAAGTATGGGCAGTGGATCACCATCAACGGCCAAAGAAGGGAGGCTCTGAGAGACACAGGAGCCAGTATGACTATGGTGCGTAGCCAACTGGTGTCTCCAGAGCAGGTAATTCCCGATGTACTCCACCCAGCCGCGATGGCTGACGGCAGAACAGGTCACTATCCAGTGGCCGAGGTTCCCTTTGAATGGGGGGGGGTTGCAGGTTCACTTCGAGTTGCCGTAAGCCCTGCCGTGCCAGTCGATTGTCTGCTGGGCAATGACATGGAGCACAACGCTTGGAAGGAGGTGGAATACCGGACTCACACCGAGATGCTGGGTACACCTGACTGGGCCTGTGTTAGCACAAGGTCCGAGACTACCCGAAGAGGGAGCTCATTCCGGCTGGAGCCTGGAACAAAGGCCCAGCCAGCTGCCAGTCAAGGGAAGAACCGAGGACAGGAGGAGCCTGCCTCGGCGTCTCCACCCCGTAGGACGGATAGGCCACCGGAGGTGGTGGACCAGGAGTCTGCGGAGGGGGACGTTACCAACCTGGAGGACCTACCCATCCCGGCCGAGTGGCACGTGGAGGGAGGCCCGTCCAGGGAGGAATTCTGCCAGGGCCAGAGGGAGTGCCCTACCCTTGAGGGGCTGAGGCGACAGGCCGAAGCCCAGGCAGCAGGGAACGTTGAAGGGAACTACAGTGTTTACTGGGAGGATGGCCTCCTCTACAGTGAACCCAAGGCACCCCTACATGGATCGTCACGAGCCTTGGTAGTTCCTCAACGTTATCGAGCCTTCCTTTTAGAGTTGGCTCACGAGATCCCCTTGGCAGGACACCTGGGGCAAGACAAGACCTTCGCCCGTCTTGTCCCACACTTTTATTGGCCTCAGATGAAAGTGTCGTCCGATACCTACTGCCGGACATGTGTGTCTTGCCAAGCCAGTGGGAAAACAGGGGTGAAGCTGAAAGCTCCCCTGGAACCACTTCCTGTCGTTAGCACCCCCTTTGAAAGGGTGGGCATCGACATTGTGGGTCCATTAGATCCACCGACTACAGCTGGTCACAGGTTTATCCTGGTTCTGGTGGATCATGCCACACGGTACCCAGAGGCAATACCTCTGAGGACCATAACAGCACCTGTTGTGGCTAGGGCCCTGATGGGAATCTTTACCCGAGTGGGTTTTCCCAAGGAAGTTGTGTCCGACAGGGGGACCAACTTCATGTCAGCATATATGCGGGCAATGTGGAAGGAGTGTGGAGTGACATACCGGTTCACCACTCCTTACCACCCCCAGACCAATGGTCTGGTGGAGAGGTTTAACAAAACCTTGAAAGGCATGATCAGAAGTCTGCCTGAAAGCCTGCGGAGGAAATGGGACGTCCTCCTACCCTGTTTACTTTTTTCTTACAGGGAAGTGCCACAGAAGGGAGTGGGCTTCAGCCCCTTCGAGCTTCTGTATGGGCACCCTGTACGTGGACCTCTTAACCTGGTGAGAGACGGATGGGAAAGAACTCCCAGAAAGCTCCCCCAGGATGTGGTGAGCTACATGCTGGCCTTCCGGAGCCAAATGGCTAAGTTGTGGAAGCAAGCTTCTGACAACTTGGAAGCCAGCCAAGCAGTGATGAAGGCGTGGTATGACCACAACGCTCACCCGGTGGAGTTGGAGCCTGGCCAGAAGGTGTGGGTGATCGAACCCGGAGAGCTTAGTGCCCTCCAGGATCGCTGGTCAGGACCCTTTGAGGTGTTGGAGAAGAAGGGTAAGGCTACCTACTTGGTGGACCTGAAGACCCCTCGTCAGCCCCTGCGGGTGCTGCATGCCAACCGCCTCAAACCCCACCACGAGAGGCCCGAAGTCATCTTGATGATGGTGACTGACGGAGGAGAGGACGTGGAAAGCGAGCCTCTCCCTGATCTGTTTGCGTCTCAAGAAAAGGATGGGTCGGTGGAGGGAGTGATTCTCTCCCCATCTCTAACTCCTGAACAGCAGGAGGACTGTCGCCAGGTCCTGGGGCAGTACTCCTCGTTGTTCTCCCTTGTCCCGGGTAGGACTCACCTGTGCGTCCATGACGTGGACACAGGGGACAGCCCACCTGTGAAGTCCAAGATCTACCGGATGTCAGACAAGGTGAAGGCCAGCATTCATAGTGAAGTCACTAAGATGCTGGAGCTAGGAGTGATTGAACCTTCTAGCAGCCCCTGGTCTAGTCCGGTGGTGTTAGTACCGAAAGCTGCACCACCGGGTGCCCAACCAGAACTGAGGTTCTGTGTGGACTACCGGGGACTGAATTCAGTGACAAAGACTGATGCACATCCGATCCCTAGGGCGGATGAATTGATTGACCGGCTGGGAGCTGCCCAATATCTAAGTACCTTTGACCTTACTTCAGGGTACTGGCAGATCTCGTTGACTGATGGAGCAAGGGAAAGGTCAGCCTTCTCCACGCCCAATGGCCACTACCAGTTCTGTGTGATGCCCTTTGGGCTCAAGAACGCACCTGCCACGTTTCAGCGCCTGGTAAACCAGATCCTCACCGGAATGGAGAGTTTCTCTGCTGCTTATCTGGATGACATAGCCGTCTTCAGTAACAGCTGGGAGGATCACTTGCGTCACCTGCAAGCTGTTCTCCAGGCCCTGAGACAAGCTGGATTGACGATCAAGGCCAGCAAGTGCCAGATCGGGCAGGGGTCGGTAGTGTACCTTGGACACTTGGTGGGTAGGGGAACGGTGCAACCCCTCCAGGCGAAGATCGAGGCCATCATGGCCTGGGAACCCCCCAAGACACAGACTGAGGTCCGAGCATTTTTGGGCCTCACGGGATACTATCGCCGCTTCGTGAAGGGGTACGGTACCATCGTAGCCCCTCTCACGGAGCTCACGTCCAAGAAACAACCTCGACGGGTAGTCTGGACGGAGGCTTGTCAGCAAGCCTTTGAGAAATTGAAGAAAGCCATGTGCGAGGCCCCGGTCTTAAGGGCCCCAGACTTTTCCAAGAAGTTCATTGTCCAGACAGATGCATCAGAACATGGCATTGGGGCAGTGTTATCGCAACTCAACGAAGAGGGTCTGGATCAACCCGTGGTCTTCCTATCCCGGAGACTACTTCCCAGGGAACAGAAGTGGAGTGCAATAGAGCGTGAAGCCTTTGCAGTGGTATGGGCTCTGAAGAAGTTGCGGCCATACCTGTTTGGATCGCACTTCCTAGTTCAGACCGACCACAGACCCCTTCGTTGGCTGATGCAAATGAAGGGGGAGAATCCCAAGTTGTTGAGGTGGTCTATTTCCCTACAGGGGATGGACTTTCAGGTGGAACATCGGCCTGGAGTGGACCACGCCAATGCAGACGGTCTCTCAAGGTATTTCCGCCTTAGTGATGAGAACTCCCAAGGGGTTGGGTAGCTCTCCCCACTTTCAGCTGGGGGGGACGCGTGTTAGACCTGTCAGCCCTTTGGGTGGTCCCTCCTCATCATTATTTATTTTGTCCCACTTTTGCCTCAAACCCTGTTTGAAGTTTTCCTTTTTGGGAACCACCAGACTTTTTCGTGTTGCTACAGATTCAGGGAACCATTTTAGCTACCCCTGAAACTTCTGTCTGAGGGCCTGGAGCACAAAATGGTGGCCACCTGTGACATCACCAGCATCCACTGGAACCTACCAGCACCTTCCAGAACATTCCAGGAGCTTCCAGAACCCTGTGACCGTTGGAGGCGGTTTAGAATGTTGGGAGGATAAGAGAGGCAGTTGGCAGTTGGAGCTGGCAGTTGGCACCTGACTGGTGAAGAGAGAGGAGCACAACAGCGAAGGAGGAAGGAGTGAAGCAGCAGGGGTGGAAACTTGTGCCTGGAGTGGGGTCCATAAACCCACCCTTGATACTTGTCCCTACTGATGGATCCCAGCCTATAGCCCTGTGTGGGAAAAAGACAGAAGAAAACCATCCTAAGGACCTGGACAGCAGGAACAGGCCTTAGAACCAAGAAAACAGCAAGATTCTGACCTGAGAACTGGTTTCCCTGGAGTCCGGCGTCGAGTAGCCTGAAGACCTGGAGCCCGAGGTGGAGAAGCGGCGCTGACTGAAGTAGCAGACGTCGTACCCGGAGCCGCCTGAGGTCGTGAGAGGGCGCCGACGGGGGTCGAGAGGAATACCAGAGGTCGAGGAGGAAGTGAACCGAGGTCGAGCGAGCGGCGTCATCGGAGGAGTGAAGTCCGCCCTCCGGAGTCGTCGGAGACCGAGGTAGAGGTGAACCGGAGGTCGGGAGTGAGGATCGCACTCCGGAGTCGCCCGGAACCTGAGAGGAGGAACACCGGAGGTCGGGGGTGAGGATCGCACCCCGGAGTCGCCGGAAGTCGACATCGAGGCCAGGCCGGCCGACGTCATCGGAGTCGAGAGCGCCATCGGACCGGAGCCGCCCGAAGTCGACATCGTGAAGAGACTGCCCGACGTCGTCGAATCGGAGGCCGAGATCGAACCGAGGCCGCCGACATCGGACCGGAACCGCCTACCGGCGTCGTCAAAGAACTGACATTGTGCCGAGGCCGCCGAGACCGAACCGGAACCGCCTCACGGCGTCGACACGACTCCAGCGGCGTCGGAACATCAGAAAAAGGGCAGTAAGTGGAGTAGAGGGCGCCTCAGGCCCTGTGGAGACCTGAGAGACTGCTCTAAGGGGCTAGGGAGGTGCTGAAACCCACCTGACTGTGCCTGGGGTGAACTGGGACTAACCTAGAGAGGTTGTGTGGAGAGAGAAAGCCAGGGCACTGGTATTCCCCCCTTTGATCTACCTCAGTTTAGGCCTCAGCCTTGTCCCAGCCAGGGAGTAGCCCCCCTCAAGCCTTCCACAACCCTACAAGCTGTGCCTGGGCCAAATCAGCCCTTAAGAAGTGAAGTGTCATCTGATTATATGAGGGGTGCTGTATACTTTTAATTATTTATTGGGGATACTGTATTTATTGAGTTTTTACCTATTTATTGCTGCACTATATTTATAGGTCCACAGGACTTGTTGGTGTACAATATTTATTGATACAGTATTTATTGCCTCAAAGTATTTAATTGTCTGTATATATTGCACTTGTATTTATGCCCTGTTATTTATGATCACCCCTATTTATTTCATCAAACAGCCAATATTTATTTGACCTGCACTAATTGAAACTTGTATATTGTGATTGACCTATTTATTTTTCCAATCAGCAACTAAGAGAAAAAGATAAAGAAAGAATATTTTCATAATTTTTACGGTGTAGAGTCGTTTTTGGAACGGATGCACGCATGGTTATTGTATGGGTATATTGTATGCTTAGCACTGTGCCTGTTTCCTGACCACTCGAGCCAAGCTACCCCATTGTGTTGGGAAGGTCCGCCACCACCCTGCGGAGTGGGAGTGGGGCTGTTTCCAACACTCCCTTACCTAGAATATATCGAACTGCCTTGGTTACAAAACTGGCATAGGGAGTTTTTAATGTGCCCCATTGAACACCTGGAGATAAGATTAGCTTTGAACTCTATGAGAGAGGGTAGTTCTCCTGGTCAGAATAGTCTCACGATGGCATTTTACAAAGCCTTTAGTGATCTGTTGATTCCCCATTTGGCCACCTTGTTCCGAGAGATTGGGGCTGACGGGATTATGCCACAGACCATGAGGGAGGTCCTGATTGTTACTTTATTGAAGCCAGATAAGGACCCCCAAAAGTGTTCCTCCTATTGCCCGCTATCTTTGTTGAATGTGGACACTAAGATTTTCGCCAAGATTCTAGCTAACCGTCTCTCCCCGTTATTGCCTCAGTTAAATGGTCCTGAGTAGGCAGGATTTATTCAGGGTCGTACACTCTCGCATAACCTCCGGACGGTGTTTGGAGTCCTTCAGCATACCCGCCCGGATGTGCCTGCTGCGGCGGTCTTCTTAGATGCTGAAAAGGCGTTTGATTCTATTGAGTGGCTGTTTCTTTATGCTGTACTGCGACGTGTGGGGGTCGGTGATGCTTTTTTGCAGCTGGTTGGGGTGCTCTATAATTTGCCGGTAGTTCGAGTCGGTGTTGAAGACATGGTTTTGACCCCATTTTTATTTCAAGGGGCACCAGGCGGGATGCCCCTTATCCCCGCTATTATATGCTCTAGCGGCTGAACCCTTATTGAGAGCACTGAGGAAATATCATGGCCATAGGGGCCTCCAATTCCCTAACTATAATTTAATAGTGTCAGCCTATGTGGACGACACGCTCTTGTATATTTGAAACCCGGAAGTGCATCTCTCCCCTGTTATTCGTGAGGTGCTGAGATATGGAGGGCTATCAGGGTTGAAAATTAATTGGGATAAGTCTTTGATTTTCCCGTTGACCCCTTGGACGACACCCACGCAGTTAGATTACCCTTTGCAGTGGACCTTTGATCTGGTCCGTTACCTGGGGATTCAAATCCATTTGGATGCTGAACTCGTGCTCCAAGCAAATTACGGTAGAGCGATTGCAAAGTTGAGCGAGGATCTTGATCGTTGGATCCGTCTCCCGCTTTCACTGGTGGGGAGAGTCTTATTGATGAAGATGGTGGTCTTGCCCCGCTTTCTCTTTCTGTTCGTTAATATCCCCAAAGTAGTTCCACGACACCTGTTTAAGGAATTGCAAGTGTTGATGACCAGATTAGTTTAGGCAGGTAAAGCGTCGCGAGTTTCTATGGACACCCTAATGTTGCCATGCTCTGCTGGTGGTCTGGGAGCTCCAGATTTCGATCTCTATTATCAGGTCGCACAGGCGTCACATGCGCATGCCTGGGTTCATGGTCCCCAAAACCTTCCACATCTTCATATAGAGAGAGTAGCTGCTGCTCCCGAGCCATTACCTTGGCTCTTATCCAAAGCCCCGGTCAGGCGTTGTGGGGTCCTGGACTCTGTGAATTCCGTGGAATATATGCATGGCACGTCCTCCTTGGTTTGTTCGTCAGAGCTCAATCGTACTCGCCTCGAATAAGAATTGAGTGGTGTCACTGGTACGTTTTTAGCTCAGAAAAAGGCATGCTTCGCTCATTGCAAAGTCTTGGTATGTCTGAAATGGGTGATCTCTTTAAAAACAGCAGGATGGTTACTTGGGATGACACAATTGCTAATAAGGAGCAGCCCGCTGACTCAGTTTTAGTTCTTCAGAACGGAGCATGCTGTTCGGGCGGTGTTGGGAGATGAGTTGACAGAACCTACGGAAACCCCTCCTCTATCCATCCTACTCCGCTCCCAGTCTCCTAAGTTGATATCTAAACTATATGCATCGGTCTTACAGACCAAGATATCTCTATACTATAGGGCCCGACTAGCCTGGCAGGCTGATATTGGGAAGCAACTCCCGGATGACATATGGTTTTTTATTGTTGCGAGTACACTCGTAAGGTCTCTCTAAATGGCAGGCATAGACTGGCGCATTTCAAGTTTTTGAATAGGGTTCACTATACACCAGAACACCTACACAGATATGGGTGCGTGAATCAGACTGCTGTGAACGCTGTGACATGCCGGAAGCTGTTTTTTACCATCTGGCATGGCAGTGCCCCCCTGTTGCTGATTTTTTAAGTCAAATCTTTGCAACTCTGACTGACATTGTGGGCATTCCTATCACACCTGATCCATTATTAGTGCTGCTAGGTTACACGAATCCTCTGTGCAAAAAAAGTGTGTAAATTGACAGCCATGGGCTTACTCTTAGCTAAGCGTAGGCTCGCTATGAGATGGATGCGCGGGCCTCTACCAACAGTGGCTGAATGGAAAAGCGATATGGTGTATTGCAACACTCAGTCGGACGTTTATAATGAGCTGCTTCCACCAACCTCCCGTCCATTGAGTTTTTGGGGCCTCTTTGCTCAATATCAGGAGTCAAGCCATTATGAGACTGAAATACAGGATGACTAAAACTTGTGTTGCTTTATTGTTTAGTACCTATCTGCTGCACCGTTATTGTGACATGGTTGACATTCCACGATCCACGAATATGAGACCCATTTGCTTGCCCAACTAGTTTATCTCTTCCTGGGAAGTGATACTTAAGCACTGTTGTAGCTTATACCACATTGTGCCCGTGGCCCTCCTCATCCTTTTACAGCCTGATGCTGAAAAGCGTATAATGAATGTGACCTGTGCTTTTATTTCTGTATGTGATTGAAATTTGTATTTCTGTTAATTTTGTATTTTTTGCAAAATGTATAAATAAAAAAAAATAAACTCTGACAATCTCTCTCTGAAAGGGGTGCTGCTTTGATTACAAACAGGCACAGTACCTGAGTAGGAAGACGTTTGCTCTAGGAGACAAACCTGGGATCACTGAGTTGCAAGCTGCTGGTGGACAAAGGCAGGCTGACATGTACAAGGTTCAGAAAGAGTGCCCCACTCTTCCTAGAACGTGTCAGCTCCAGGCTGAGGCACAAGAAAAACAGAAGGCCGGTGGATTATTTAGAATTTAATTAGAGGATGGGGTCCTCCAAAGTAAGCCAAAACACCCAGAACCTGAGGCTGATACATTGGTTATGCCACAGAGCTACAGGTCATTCCTACAGGAGTTGACGTTTAACATACAATTAGCTAGGCATCTTGGTGTCGCCCACTTTAATGAAGGCTGATGAGCTATTTCTACAGTTCTTAGATGGGAGCCAGAGTGAATGGGTTTTGACGATCCTGTGTCACCTCTGAAGCCATTGGATTATTTGGAGGACAGTAAAAGCTTGCACCCCTTAATCCACTGCCAATGGTGGTGGTGGCATTGAAAGTGTACGGGTGGATATTGTTGGGCCCCTGAACCGTATACAGCCTCAGGGAACACATTCTTTCTAGTGGTTGCGGACCATGTCACCAGACGTCTTGAAGCCATACCTCTGAGGATGGTAACTTGGCCCTGCTGGGTATCTTTTCTTAAGTAGCGTTCCCCAAGAAGGTTGTTTCAGAAGGGGCAAAAAGCATATATGAATGTGTGTTGGATGAATCTGGGTCACTGACAAGTTTTCCCTGCTTTATTTCTCCCAGTCCAATAGGTTTGTTGCGAGATTCAGCATGACCTAAGCAGTATAAATAATTATAGGGTTAAAAGAACTCCCTAGGTTGAAATGGGACATACTTTTACTGTGATTTTAGAGTAATCTGGTTTGCCATACAGCATTTACTGTGCACTCTCATGCATCTAGAAAAAAACATTCTTATGTAATTTTCATATGGCTTACTTGTTATACAATAAGACAATTTTGGACGTTCCAAAGATTTGCATTTACATGCTTTTTCTATAGTACAAAATGAAAGTAGAATACCAGGTTCACAGATATAAAAACTCTACGACCCTTGAGGAAGTGCTTCAAGTACTGGTTAGAGTCTTTGATACTCTCAGCGTAAAACTTGAAGCATGTGTTGGATTTTCAGGCAGTCCCATGGTTTCACTCGAAACATGGGTTGGAGTTTCTGGCTCTACCGTGTTTACATTCAAAACACGGGTTGGAGCTTCTGGCACTCTCAAGGTTACATTGGAAAACATGAGTTGCAGTTACTGGCACTCCCAAGGTATACTAGGAACACAGATTGAAGTATTACACTCCCAAGGTAAAACTAGGCACACAGGTTGGGGTATGACACTCCCAAGGTATACTAGGAACACAGGTTGGAGTATGACACTCCCAAGGTATACAGGGGACATTGATATTGGTACAAGGATCACACATGAATCAAACACTCAAAGGAGAATTCTCTAGGCACTACTGTTTATCAGAGAAATGCAGAGCGAAGTCTCTAGTCCTTGTATAAACACAGTTCAAAGGCCAAGGTTGCAGGACGTGTTCGGAACAAGAACAATCAAGGTGAACTGGAGGGAAGTCACTGAGAGGAAACTGAAAACAAGTCTATAGTCTTGAGGACGCTGATACTCCAGCCTGCTTAGTACTATATAAGAAGAGTGCTCACTAACCTGATATCAAGTACTTAGCCTAGTACTTCAACTTGTCCTAAGTTTGAAGAATGTTCAAGGTCTTTACTCAGGAAGTCGCCAAGGAACTGCAGTAGATGAGCAGGAGGTGGAGACAAAGGATGTGTCAGGGAAGCTGGAGCCAAGGGAATCTCTGGAAGAACTTGAACTGCAGCCGGAAAGAGCTCTGTCCTGGTCCGGTCGATTCTTCAGATGAGTGGGTAGGCAGGAAGCTTGTTCCACTGGAAGGGTAGGCCAAGCAAGGAACTCAGTGTTTGGATGTGGTTTATATAAAGGCTCAGCATCCATGGATACAGCGAGATCACATGTGGCATGTGGCGCACGTGGCAATCTGTAAGGTTCTCCAAAACGTCTGAAGGAAAACGTGTTAGTACAGTGGCTTAACCATACAGGAAGAGCATGTGCAAACTAACGGGTGGAATCATTTAACAGGAAACAAATGTTTGGTTTTATCTAAACATGCTCATTGGAAAACACTCCACTACCCTAGCAACCGCGGGAATAAAGCAAGCCATTGGTTCGGGTGTTCAGGGAATGCTTGCGAGCTCAGGCGTAGTGAAATTGGGGTGCGAGAGGAAACTCGGGCATGGAATCATAGCGTGCCATAAGGCACCACTAGGATAATACTACACAGAGTCAAGGACTAAGGACACTCGAGGTTTGGGGAATAACACTAGACTAAATCAAGGTTAATGAAATCAGTGGTCTAGAGGAGACTCAGGCAAGTTATCATAGCGCGCCATAAGGCGCCACAGGGGTAATGCAATACGAGCCCTGCGCA
This sequence comes from Triturus cristatus, assembly GCF_964204655.1. NCBI lineage: Eukaryota > Metazoa > Chordata > Amphibia > Caudata > Salamandridae > Triturus > Triturus cristatus. The sequence goes on from NC_140590.1 coordinate 984,877,755, forward strand.
CTAGGCCAACTACACAGAGGGTGCATGAGGGGGGTTGTGACAGTTACAGGTCAAGACAAAAGAATACCATAAGTTGGAGCCGTCAACCCTCGGAAACAAATCTGACACATTCAACTCCCAGAAATATATTATGGGTTGATATTTGATTGCTTGCCAAGTATTTGCATACGTTGTACCAATATCTTCCTGTGGCTGACCCTTGTTCTGGCAACGGTGTGCCTTTAGGAAATGTGAGGTTCTTAATTCTATAACATGCAGTCCACATTTATGTGAGGACTCAACCATCACAAAAAACAAAAATACTGTGTGGAAGTGATCTGTCGGTTGTTAGCTGACTCTGAAAGCATCATGTAGGGATTCGAGACACAGCTTCCAATATGTTGTCTGTGTGCTATAGAAATTATTAAGAATATTTTGAATAAGTGTTAAAGAATATTAGAAGGTATTCAAGAATATTTTCTTTTAAAAGGTGCCCGTGTTTGTCTTGTTAGTGCCCCACATGGATTTGGACAGCATATTATATGTATATAGTAATTGAGAAGCTCTCATTTCCTAAGGTGACCCCTGTGGCAAAACAAGAGCCAAGATTACTCTCCAAACATAACTTTGAGGGCTTTTTGTCAGAGCACTAGACCACTGCACCCTTAAACACAAGAAACAGTAAATAAATAAAAACAAGCATTAAAAGGAAAGGTTGGTACACACATAAGGACATCAATCAATGACCTTTTATGATGCTTGTTGTTCATCTACAGGGAAGTTCTGCAGAATGAAGTAGGCCTCATCCCCTTAGAATTTCTGTTTGGACACCTTGTTGGAGTTCTCTTTGGTCTTATGAGAGAAGAGAGGGGAAACCGTTCAAGAGGAAATCCACACAATACATTGTGGACTGTGTGCTCGGGCTAATATTCAGGGTGCCTGGGCATTCCAAGATGAGTAGCCTGAACCCTACACTTTGCTGGAAATAAGAATTTTGCCACCCCAAAAGATACCCTGAGGATTTTGCATATTAACTATCTCAAACACCATGTTGATGGTTAAAGATGGAGGAGAGTGAGCTATTCCATGAGCATCTATCCTTCAATGAAAAAGATGTCTTAGTGGAGGTAGTGGTACTCTGTGCCATCGTGACAGAAGAGCTGATGCAGGACTGTCACCAGTTACTGGATCAGTTCTCTGGGCTGTTCTCATTGACACCTCAGTTCATTAACTGGTGCAGCCATGATACTGACAGAGGTTATCAGCATGTCTATTAAAAATTAAATATATAGACTGTCAGATGAAGTAAGGGCTAGCTTCATGGATGAAGTCTCTAATAGCGTATGCATTAGGGTGACTGTTGTTTGTTCCAGCGCAAAGGCTCCTTCTTACGGGGACAACAGAAATGAAGTTCTGTTAAGTCTACAATAGACTGATGACTACCAACACTAAGAGCAGGTGATCTGATCAACAGATTAGGGGCTGTCAAGTTCTCAAGTACTTTTTTTAACATTAAGATGCTTGTCCTAACAAACGGTGCAAGGGCAAATTCTATGTCAGGACCGGAGGCTTCGGATTATGCTATCTCTCTTCGCTTTATTACTAATAACAAACACACAGCAGCCAGAGAGATTCGCAAATATCAGTGTAAAAAAACCATAAAAACTACAACTCCCTACAACCAGGGATATACAGAGTAAATCAGTCCATCAACGATTTCCACGACATCATGTAAAGTCCTCTGTCAGCTCTCTCTCCTCCTCTTTCTTCGCTGCTGCGCAGCCAGTTAAGTGCTCGTGGTTTTTTATTGCTTTGGAGTGTTGTAAATGCTACATTGGATACTTTAAATATTGCTTTGCTTTTCTATTGCGGATATTGGTGATTATTTGCTCTTGAACTTTCTTACAGAGCCCCTACCGGCCGCGGGAACGTTTTCGCTCCTTACGCGGCCGGCTCCCATGCTGTTGCGGCTTCTTCGCATGCCGCTAGGGGCGCTCGACCGCCTTGTGACTCTCGCGTCGCGTCTCCTCAAAAGAGGAGCGCGCCGCGAGTCAAACGGTCGGAAGAGCCTGCCCCTGCTGCCTCTCCACTAACGTCCGCATCGCGGACCGTATTTTCCCCTGCAAAATTGAAACGCCCCGGTGGGGTCTGTATTGCGGTTCGATCCGCGGTGAACGCGCTGGTATACATAACAGCGTTGTAAGCACCCTTCAAAACACCACGCATCTCGTGGGCGGTGTCGAAATAACTTTGGGCATATCAATCCAATTTTTTTTTTTTATTTTTTTTTTAAGAAGAAACCTTTATTACACATTAAAGAGATACAAACAAGGGCCTACAACCACAGGGGCCGGCCGCTAGAAAGCTCGGGAGCCAGCAAGGCAATTCCATACATTCAAATAAGTCAGAAGCAAGAGCTCCCGAAAGTTCGAAAGCACATATAACAGGCCGCGGCCATAGTCCAAAGGCAATCGAAAGGAACGGTTTCACATTTTCTAAAAAAAGGAAAAAAAAACCCACAATAACACACAAACAAGGCAATGAGAGTCCGAAATAGCATCGTGCGCTCCCCAGGACGGGGGAAGATCCACATTATCTAGAATAACTCTTGACAGGAGGTGGTAGCGGGGGGCGGCGGAAAAGGGGACAAAGCATGCACAATTACGTAGAATGTGCGGCTAGGGGGACAAAGCGACGTCGACCTCTCGCAGCAGAGGCGGAGCGCAGATATTCCCACGATAGGAATTCCATGGACCCCACACCTTAGTCCACCTCCCAGGCTTGCCTCTCGCCACATATACCGTCTTCTCCCTGAACATACACCAATCCATATTCTCCTTCCATACCGAAATCGTAGGTGGCCTCGGGGAACCCCACAACTGTGCGATATTGCGCTTAGCCACCATGTACCCCAGAGTCACCCACTGTGTCTGCGCCGCGTTATAGTCATTTGGTTCCCAGACATTCAGCAAACACATCCTGGCCTCTGGTAACAAAGCGACATGCGTGACTTCCTCCATTACCGTATGTACCCCGTTCCAAAATCGTACAACCTTCGAACATTCCCATAGGATATGAAGAAAGGTACCCAACAAGCCACAGCCACGCTTACACAGTCCATCCCTCGAATAACCCATACGTATCAAACCAGGCCCTGTCACATACACTCTATGGAGTATCTTCAGCTGCACAAATCTAAGGCGGGCCGGGATCGCCACCTCTTTCGGGGAGGCCACCGCCGATACCCAATCCTCATCGTCCAGTTCCAGTCCGTCGGCCGTCCATGCCTCCCGCAGATGGGTCAGCAAGTCCGTACGATCATTAATACGTTTTTTATAAATCAGGGAGATAGTGCTGTCGGGCACATAGCCGTCTAACACCCTATCTTCCAACGGGGAATATTCTGGGATAGCAGCGACATCCGGAAAAACCGAACACAGCGCATGGTGGACCTGTGCATATCGAAAGTACTCCCTATCATTTAATTTGTATTCAGTTTTGAGCATTTCAAACGTTTTAAAGGACCCTTTCGCCCAGAGGTCACCCACCGTACTTATACCAATCATGTCCCATTTCTCAAAGCCTTTCGTTTTCCACAGACAACCCAAACGCTGGGAGGCATACAATGGCGTCGCTCGAGTCAAGCGATCCCTCCACCCCATCGCAGCATTCGCCGCATGCCACACGCGTACCGCAACTTGCGTTGGTCCTGTCAACCGTGCATCCGGAGTCGCCGAATACAGTGCCCTGTTGTAATCCCCGCCCGGAAGTAATAACTTATCCATCTTGAAGGCCGGATTCAAAGCAGGACCGTATGTACCGTGGTTCACCGCCGCCAATTGAGACGCCAATAGTATCTTCTAATGTCGGGGAGGGCAACACCCCCATCGTACCAAGGGAGTGTCAACTTGGCGAGAGCGATCCTCGGTCGCCCGTCCCAAAACAGTTGGCGCTGAAGACCCTCCACCTCACGGAAGTAACGGGCCGGCACGACATCCAGCGTATTTTGTAAAGCGTACAAAAAACGAGGCAGCGACATCATTTTAAACAATGCCGCCCGTCCGAGCGGCGAGAGCGGAAGCCGTCGCCACCTCGCGACGTCGGCCTTCAATCGCTGGAGTGGAGGGAGAAGGTTCCGCTCGTAGCAGACCGCAGGGTCCAGTGATATGAAGATCCCCAAATATTTGAACCGCAATGTAGCAATCTGAATAGGGCACCCCCGCGGCAAGAGGGGGGCCCGCCCGAGAGGACGTAAACACATGACTTGGCCCAGTTGATAACCAGGCCAGAATTATGACCGAAGGAATTCAATACGTCCACCAATACAATTAGCGACTGTCGAGGAGAGGTGAGATACAGAAGGATGTCATCGGCATAAAGGGAGACACGGTCCTCAAATTCCGGCGTCCATCTAATGCCCCGCAGCGACGGCTCCCAACGCAACCAGGCAGCGAGAGGCTCTAAAGAAAGTGCGAAGAGGAGGGGCAACAACGGACAGCCCTGCCGCGTACCTCTTCCCAGCGCGAAGGGAGCCGACGCTCTACCATTCACCACAACCTGCGCCAATGGGTCAGCGAATAGCAATTTGACCCACCCAATAAATTCAGGGCCAAACCCGAATTTCGCTAACGCAGCCCAAATATACGGCCACTCTAAAGTGTCGAACGCCATGGTAGCGTCCAAAGACGCCAAGATGGCCGGCTCACGCATAAACTCCGCTCTAGCAAGCACGCCATGCAACCGCCTCAGGTTCAGGGCGGTATTATGATGAGGTATAAAACCGGACTGGTCCTGATGAATCAAGTCGCCCACGACCCGAACCAGACGATTGGCCAATACCTTAGCCAGAATTTTGGGTTCCGCGTTCAACAACGAGATAGGCCTGTAGGAGGCACAGCAGTCTCGCGGCTTCCCCTCTTTATGTATCACAACTATGGTGGCGAGACGTTGGTCAAGGGGGAGGGAGCCCGCCGCCCGTGCAGCGAGGAACATGTCACGGAGATATGGTGCTATCTTATCTGGACGCAACTTATATAGTTCAATGGGGAGACCATTGGGACCCATGGCCTTACCAGAAGCGATCGAGCGAATGGCCAGAGCAATCTCATCCGGCGACAACTTCGCCTCCATCAATATGCTATCGGCCTCCGAGAGGGACGGCAATGCAATATCTCTAAGTAACAGATGAGAGTCCTCCTCCGAGCACCCAGAGACCGGAGAGTATACCCCACGGAAGTAATCCGCGAAGCAGTCAACAATTTTCACCGGGTCAGTCACACACACGCCATCCACTCTCTCCACAACCGGCACCACTCTACTCGCTCTCTCCTTCCTGTCCAACCAAGCAATCAACTTTCCGGCCTTATCTCCCACATCATACAGTCGTCCTTGTTGCTCTCTACTCATCCTTTTAGCAGCATCCGTGACCAGCGCTCTATAATCTGTCTGTTTAAGGTTGCGAACGTGCAATTTCTCATCCGTGACACCCCGCTCCAAATCCCCCTCCGTCTCAGCTATGTCAGTTTCCAGGCGGACCACTTCTTCCCTCCCGCACCTCCTAGCATGGGAAATAAGAGACAAGGCATGCCCCCGGATCACCGTTTTATAACCTTCCCATAGGGAGATAGCAGACGACACTGACCCCACATTATCTTTGAAGTAGTGATCAATGGACTTAACCAGTTCAGCGCGAACATTAGGGTTACGTAAATACCAGGGGTTAATTGGCGCTACTCTTCCCTCCGCCCCAGGAACAACCTCCACCTGCAACAATAGAGGGGAATGGTCAGAAATACCTCGGGCCAAATGACGCACCTCCCCGATCATGCCAGCCTGGAACGCTGGCATGAGTATATAATCAAGTCTCGAGAGACTCCCGTGGGCCCCCGAGTGGAAGGTGTATTGTGCCTGTCCCGGGTGCATCAGTCTCCAGCAATCTATAAGTCCTAAAGTATCTAGAAAGCCACCCAGCCAGACTTGGGCTCTAGGGAGATCCCTGGGGGGGTGACGGTCCTCCATACCGGATACAACAGCGTTAAAATCACCCCCTAACACCAGAACCCCCCCAGGGAGTACCAGGACCAAACACCCCAAATCCGCAAATGTAGCCGCCTGCAATCCCGGCGGCACATAAACAGCAACAAGCGAAACAGTTCTACCCTCCCATCTCCCCACCAATGCTGCATATCGCCCTCTATCATCGTGGAGCACCTCGTCCACCTCCAACGGGAGAGAGGCCCTGACCAAGATACCCACTCCCCTAGAGCCAGAAGTGAAACCAGAGTGAACAGCTAGGCGATAGCCCCGCCTATTCAGGGCATGGAAGGAGTTCCCAATCAGATGTGTCTCCTGCAGGAAAACATTGTCGGGCGAGATCCATTTCAAAAACTGCAACACCACGCGCTTGATCCTATCCCCCAGTCCGTTCACATTCCACGAAAGTATTCTCAATCCCTTACCCCCCATCCCGCTCCCGTGCATAATGCCCACATCCCGGAGAACACAACCAGAACAAATCAGAAGCTAACCTCACATTGCCTTGTGAAACAAACAAACATTCCCCAACTCCCCCCCTCCCCACCAACTTTCCCGTTACAACTCCCCCCACCCTGCACCCTTGCGTGAGCCCATGTAGCCCCCCCAACTTGCAGTGTTCAATCCAATTTATTGGCATAATAATAATTGTTTTCAACGCGTTTGGAACGCAGCTGCCCTGTCAGGTGAATCCTGAGGGCGTATGCGCGTTGAGGGCCTGTTGCAGCCCTATTGTAACCCTCTGGGTTACCCTAATTGCGGCCTCAGGCCTGATCATAATTATATCACCTGCTGATTGTGTGACACCTCTGTCCTCCTTGTCCTTCCCTAGAAGTACTTACATTTGCCAGAGATATGGCCAGTCAGTCTGAATACTATGAGGAGGAAGTTCAGGAATACTTACCTTTTAGCGATGATTTCTTCGAAGCAGTTGATGACTCAATATATCGAGTAGTTAATGAGGTAGTGGGCCCGATGGAGCAACGTCTCTCGGATAGAATAGTGCAGGAATGCAACCGTTTGGCGGCGGCTCGTGGCAGCGCGGCGCCTGCCCCAGGGGATCTTACTGAAGGGGTTCCTCCCCCCCTAAAAAGCAACGTCCCGACGGTGTGGATGCAGACGCCTTTGCGCGCCTTAAGACAGCGTTTTTAGCGAAGACTGCCCCATGTGCTCCCCTCCCAGCGGGTGATCAACCTCAAGATATGCCAGATCCCCCATCCCCGGCGACTGATAATGATACCCAAGGGGATACTGATGATGAAGCGGGTTCTTCCCGTCCTTGGTGCCCGACCCCGGTGACCTCTTCGGCGGCGCTGAATCCGGATGATATAATGCACCCCCGGTCTTCAGCTTGGGTCCCAGTGGCTAAGGTCGTTAGATTCCTTGCCAACCGTCTGCGTAAGCCTCTGGAGAAGGAAGCGCGGAGATGTTTGAGGGCGGAATGCCCGCGTCCCTCCTTGCTGGACAAAATCGCGCTTACACCGGAACTGGACTCCAAAATGGCCACCTTCTTGGCGAAATTTGTAAAAGATCCCCGTAAAGGCATTGATAGGTCTTGGCGGTCCTGTCAAGATAAACTCCTCGACGCCGTCGGTCCAATGGCAAAAATCTTAGACATGGCGGAGGAGGCTAAGGTGACTGGTTCAACGACTCTCCTGAGGTGTTATCTAATTGGGCCCAACGGGCCATCATTTTTATTGGAAACGCAAATTGCGCTCTTTCAACGGAGCATCGCCGCTCCTTGTTGATTAAATTGGATCCCAAGCTTGGAGATTTAGCTTCTTCTGAGGCCGGGGCAGTTGCTCAGGGGGGCCTCTTTGGCGAGCCCTTTGTGAAGGAATTGGGTAAGTTTGTGTCTACCTTTACCTCCTTGGACCAGGCCCAGTCCGGTATTAAGAGAGTGTTTTCCCAGCGGGTTTTCCGCGGGGCCGGTCGAGGCAGGGGCCGCTCGTCCGGCCGTGGGTTCCAGCAAAACCCTCCAAGGGTACAAGGCTCTGGTTGTGGTCAATACAATTCCACCGCAAACTACACCAATTTCTATCCAACGCGAGGACAGCGTTTCAGAGGCCGTGGAGGCTACAAGTCCAATTCTGGAGGCGGGAGTTCTGGCGGTAAGTGTCCTTCCCGCATGTCACATAAGGTTAGGGGGGCGACTGGCATGCTTCAGAGAGGCTTGGGCGGCGTTAACGTCCGATGCATGGGTCCTTCAGACAATTCAGGGCTTTCATGTAGAATTTCTGGACAACCCTCGCCAGGTAACGCGGCCAAGTCCACTACAATTCAGCCTTCAGGATGCACGGTTGATCGACGAAGAGGTTGCCGACTTGCTTCGCAAAGGCGCCATTTGTCGCACAACTTTGCATCCTCACGGTTTCCTCAGCAATATTTTCCTCGTGGACAAGACCGACGGAGGTCGTCGTCCGGTAATCCATCTCAAAGAATTCAACACGTGGTTAGTGTATCGCCATTTCAAAATGGAGGGAATTCATCTCTTGCGCGATCTCCTGCGCCCTTCCGATTGGATGGCGCGTTTGGATTTAAAAGACGCCTACCTCGTGATTCCTGTGCATCCGCCCCACAGACGATTCCTACAGTTTCGTTGGGGGGGTCTGGTATACGAATTCACGGCCCTTCCGTTCGGGCTTTCCTCGGCACCGTGGTGTTTCACCAAAGTGCTTCATCCCGCGGTAGAGTTTCTCCGGGCGCGGGGTATACGCATGATCTGGACGACCTTCTTCTGATGGCTCAGTCTCCTCAACTCTTGTTGGTGCAACTCCAGCAAACCGTTTCTCTTCTGCAGAGCCTAGGGTTCATTATCAACACGGCGAAATCAATACTTCAACCTTCGCAGTCAGTCACCTTCCTGGGCTTTATGGTAGACTCCGTTCAGGTGACGCTGAGTCTTCCCTCTCGGAAGATAGCAAAAATTCAGCACGAATTGCGCCAGACGGTGTCCAAGCCCTCCATTTCCCTCCGTCAACTGGCCAGGATTGTAGGCCTCCTGTCGTCCTCGATCCAGGCAATTTTTCCGGGCCCGTTACACTATCGAGCATTGCAGCGCCTAAAGGCCTACCACCTCAGACGGGGTCGGTCGTACGATTACGTGGTGCCACTTTCGGCAGAAGCCAAAGAGGAAGTTCTTTGGTGGCTCACTCATATGGAGGCATGGAACGGTCGGGCGATATTTGGATCCGTTCCAGACTTGGTCATCGAGTCCGACGCCAGCAAACTGGGTTGGGGTGCTTGATGCGGGGATTTTTCCACCGGAGGTGTTTGGTCAGCAGACGTGCGAGTTTTTCACATCAATTGCTTGGAACTGCTAGCCGGTTCTTTCGCAGTGCGCTGTCGGACCAAGGACAGGATGCAGTCTTGTGTCCTTCTAAAGATGGACAACATCTCCGCGGTCCGTTACGTCAATCGGTTGGGAGGGCCCCGTTCTCGGGCGTTGGCCAACCTAGTGAAGGACTTTTGGGGCTACTGCCTAGACCATCATATATCGGTGACGGCGGAGTATCTCCCGGGCCAGCACAATCAGGTAGCGGACTGGCATTCTCGTCATCTCTACGACTCCAGTTTATGGAAGCTGGACCTTCCGGTCTTCCAATGGTTGAACAATCTCTGGGGACCTTTTTCAGTGGACCTTTTTGCCTCCCGTTTGGACAATCAAGTGCCCAGATTCTTCAGTTGGAGGCCGGATCTGATGGCTCTGGCCACGGATGCCTTTCTCCAAGACTGGAGGGCGGAAAACGGATATGCGTTCCCGCCGTTCTCCATGATAATGAGGACAACAGCCCAGATCCGACGACAATACGCAGAGTTGACCCTGATAACCCCCCTATGGAGGTCTCAAGTTTGGTTTCCAGTTCTTCTGGAACTTTCCTGGGATTCTCCAATCCTACTCCCCCTGTATCCTCAACTTCTTCGGAACCCAGAAGGGAACCTTCATCCCCTGATCACTCAGGAGACGCTCAGACTCATGGCGTGGCGTCTTTCAGGAGACGATGGTCGCTGCCGGGACTTTCGGGACAGGCTGAGGCCCTCCTGTCAAAGGCATGGGCAGACAGCACCACGAAACGTTATAGATCCGCGTGGTCACGATGGGTTCGTTGGTGTCTTCGACGGGATCTGGATCCCGTGGTCGCTGGAATCGTTCCCCTCTTGAACTTTTTCGCCGATTTGGCGTTGGACGGTTTGGCATATCGCTCCATTAATGTGATCAGGTCGGCGATCTCTGCCGGTCATGAGCCTCTAGACGGAGCGCCTATTGGGGAACACCCGATGGTCTGCAGACTTTTACAGGGCGTGCGCTTATCGTTACCCCCAGAACCTCGTTATTCCGTTCTTTGGGACGTCAACAGAGTCTTGAATCAGTTTTTTTCCTGGCAGTCTAATCGATACCTTTCTCTGAAAGAATTGTCTTCCAAGCTTGCTATGCTTCTATGCTTGATCTCCTGCCGACGAGTTTCCGATGTTCGCGCATTAGACGTCTCGGCGCGTGTTTTCTCCCCGGAAGGGGTTGTTTTTATGATTGGACGCAGGACCAAGTCGCATTCACGAACAATAACGTACCCGGCTTTCCGGGACTCCCCCAAACTATGTGTGGTAGATTGTTTAAAGACATATGAGGATTTAATGCAGGAACTCCGCCCGCCGGGCGAACGGCAACTCTTGATAGCGCTCAAGAAACCGCACAAAGCAGTCTCTTCTCCCACCATTGCCAGGTGGGTGCGATGGGTTATGCAAGAGGCTGGCATTGACACAAAACTATTTGGTGCCCATTCTGCCAGAGGTGCTATGGCCTCAAAGGCTTTCACGCTGGGTTCGCGTTTGGAGGATTTAATGCGAGCAGCGGACTGGTCGTCCGACTCCACCTTCAAGAGGTTTTATTTTAAGCCGGTTCTTAATGTGGCACAGTTAGTGGTAAGTAAGCTTTGAACTAGCATAATCCGAAGCCTCCGGTCCTGACATAGAATCGGAATTTGCCTAGTAACATGACGGTAAGTTCCAATTCTATTAAGGACACAGAGGCGAGGATTATCCCGCCCGGGGCACCTTTGGTGCGAACCCCCCGTATGGCAGTAAGTACTTATTTTTTTCGACCTTGGTTGGCGGGACATGCTTGCTTCGTTTGATGTTGTTTCTACTGTGGCCATTGCATAATATGCTCGGTATGGTTCACACGGTTCTCACCTCCCTGCTTGGTTTCTTTTAGGTAATGATGGATCCAAGCAAGACCAATAAGGAAATGGCGTGACTTGCGCGAAGAAAGAGGAGGAGAGAGAGCTGACAGAGGACTTTACATGATGTTGTGGAAATCGTTGATGGACTGATTTACTCTGTATATCCCTGGTTGTAGGGAGTTGTAGTTTTTATGTTTTTTTTACACTGATATTTGCAAATCTCTCTGGCTGCTGTGTGTTTGTTATTAGTAATAAAGCGAAGAGAGATAGCATAATCCTCGCCTCCATGTCCTTAATAGAATTGGAACTTACCGTCATGTTACTAGGCAAATTCTGATTCAGCAGTTTTTTATGCCAGAGGGCTACTTTCAATTTAAAGTCATGCCGTTTGGCTTGAAAAATGGCCTTGCCCATTTTCAGATTCTGGTCGAACAGATCCTCTCTCTGCTAGAAAACACTGGTGTTGTCTACGTGGATTATTTTATGGTTTGTAGCTCCTCTTGAGAAAACTACTTGACCTATCTCAGGGAGGTGCTTCAGACCGTGCAGCACACTGGCCTGATTATCAAGGTGAATAAGTGCCATCATGCCCCGGGAGGCTCCCAAGCCCCATACCCTTTAAGCCCTGACTGGTTGCTACTGCAGATTTGCAAAGGGTTTTAGGAGCATAGTTGCTCCCTTGACTGATATGACAGAGGGGTGTCAGAAGGGATTTGAAACCCTGGAAGAGGCATTGTGTACTGCACGAGGGCTCAAAGCACCTGATGTAAGCAACGAATTTCTTGTACAGATGCCTGTAAACATGGCATGGGGCAATGCTTTCCCCTCAGTTAAATTATGAAGTGTATGACCAGTGTTCGTCAACATATAGCTTCTAAGTTCTACCCAGAGAACAGCAGTTGAGTGTATTTAGAGGGAGGCCTTTGCTGTGTATGGTCTAAAGAACTGCAAGCCTATCGCATGGGTCTCATTGCAGGGTTCAAACTGACCGGACTGCTGTGGTGGCTGATGGGATGTGGGTGAGAGAATACCAAACTCTTTATTTCTTCCCTCTTCCTAGAAGGAATAGGCTTTAAGGTTGAATATCGACCTGGGGCTGACAAATACAAAGATGCCAGATTGTCTGTCGTTGGCAATGCAATCTCTCAGGGGAATGGTTAGCTTCTCCTCAGCCTTTATCTGGAGTGAACCCCTGTAAGTGTATTTTTTGAAGGTCTGCTCCCCAACACCAATTTTGGTGTAGCTTTTGATGTCATTGTGTCTCTGGACACTGTGATACTGCCAGTAAATGTGTTCTCACACCTAAACATGGTTTAAAATTCCCTTACCCCAGCTAATTTGTTCAACTTTTAAGTAAAGCCACAGTAATGTTGCCTAGCAAAAACGTCACAACAGGGCTGCAGTGTACTTTTCGATCAACCACCTGTTAGACTGAAAAAACATTGTTTCAGACCTCAGTTGTAGCCTGTCAGACTCCTTACCCAACCCATGTTCTAGCACAGTTGGCTGGAAATTAGTACTTCGGTCTCGGTTAACCACAGTAATGACTTGTATAGCCATTGATTGTTTTCTATTTTTATAAATTGTATTAGCATTGAAATAAACAGGACAGCTAGATAATGAAAGTATTCATCAGGCAGATCAACATCAAGGTCAATGAAAAGATACACATTTAGGGCCTGATTTAGATCTCGGTGGACCGGTTACTCCATCACAACGGTGACGGATATCCCGTCCGCTGAAATATAAATCCCATTGGATATAATGGAACTTAGATTTCAGCAGACAGTATATCCATCACCGTTGTGATGGAGTAAGCCAACCGCCGAGATCTTTAATCAGTCGCATTGTCAGGTAGTATGAATATTGCAATCAAGTACAATAGATTCATCTTCCTCCTGATGGCTTATTGGGCCAGCTGACAAGATGCCAACTTCACATACCTTATTCCAAGTCAAATAGATTTTACCACAATTCCTAGCCCTTGCTGTGCTCCTGTGAACATTCCCCTGGCTTATGAATACGTTTCTGAAGGAACAAGCACTTATACTTGCCTTCCAACCATCCACATAGACTTGGGGTGTCCGAAGCCTTTTAATAATGGCTGATAATTTGTTGCTCCAGAAACAAGCGTAAATCGAGAAGAGTCTTCATGTAACGGTTTGCATCAAGGTTATCGGAAGTATGTAGCAGAACCAGTTTTGGGACATGCAGAACAGGCCAGCACAGTACTTTATTTATGTATTTATTTATTGCATTTTCATACACACAACAGTGTAAACAAACAGGGTCCAACATGTTAAAGACAATGTAAAAAGACCAATCACAGCAATAGCAGTTGTTCATCTTGTGGTTACATCAGTAGATGTGAATAAGAATTACTAAAACATCCATAGTATGTTCCTCCCGCCCATCAGCCACTAATCCCACATTTATGCATAGTGAATGAGTAAAACATCAGTTATCAGTGTTTGATGGTTAATTTTTATTTTACCCAAGGGTCCTCACCCTACAGTGTTGTCAATTATTCTACAATGTTGTGTCAAGGGCACTCTTGCTTGTTTTGCTGAATGTTACAGGAAATATTTTACACCCGAGGAGAAATGAATCTATGGTGGCCCACTACCAGGTCCCTGATCTTGATTGTATACTCCTTATGGTGTCACTATGCTGACCTCTATTGTACGGAGTTTATTCATGCTTGCGCCGTATGTACAGTGCTCTGATACCCACAATGGTCATGTTCGCGCTTTATAAAACTTTCTAATAAATAAATCAGTACAGCCACAGCAGAAGCCAATGCCCATTTCCCACAGATAAGCAGGGCGCATAGTATATTATGGAGATTGCGAACATGGGCCTTTAGTAGGTTCTATTGGATGTTCTATGAGGTACAATTTGAGAAGGTCCCATATGTCCCGAGACCGGGACGAGAGTGGGAGGAGTTCGGCGTAAGTATATGCTTGTTCTTGCCAAAGTATCATGTCTCCAATCCACTCCTTGAATTTTGGCGCTCGGCCCCTGCCCCACCTACAGGCCACCCGCCGTCTGGCAAGTAGTATACTAAATGTGACAAGTTTGCGCTGCGCCACTGGTATCCCCTCTGCATACCCCAGAAGCGCCAGTAGTCGGGATTGTGAGATTTCCAAGAGTGTCATCAGTTTCAGCACAGCAAACACCTGCTGCCGGTATGCATACACTGTGCCACATTCCAATGCAAAGTGGGGAAAATCAGCATTCTCTGCCTTGCACCTGTCACATCGGGTCGTGTTGCGGACTGGTGTAGCCTGACCGGGGTATAATAGAGGCGATGTAGGAACTTATAGTGAGTGATGCGCAAATTCCTGCTAGAGGAGACCAGCTCGGTCAGTTTACAGCAATATTGCCTCTGCTGATCAGTAATGTCGTGCCCAAGCTCGGCGCTCCATTTGGCGCGTGCAGCGCATGGGGGGGTATATTATTTCAGTGTAGAGGCTATGGTACAGCATAGATACCAAATGGGAAGCATTGATGGTTCGTAACATATTGTGTAGTGGGGCAACTGTTTGGGGCTCCAAAGGGTACGAGGGAGTGTGTTCTTTGATGCCCTGTCTCAGACGAACATACAGGAAAACATCAAAACATCCATAGGGTAAGGCGGGGCTCCTCAAAAAAAATTGCGGCATGGTGCAAAACTGCTCATTTAAATAGAGGTCTCCCCAGCAAGTTATGTTGAACTTAGTTTTAGTCCTAGCAAAAACTCCTTCCTGGAAAACCAGCATCTTTGGGTGATATGCAAGTGGAAGCAGCGGGGAATAGAGCATGGGAGCTTGGAGAAGGTGAGCAAGATGTTGCCATGCTCTGACTGCAATCTACTGAGGTCGGACACGTTATGCGTGGCGCAGGAGTAGTCAGTATGGCCCCGTCTAATGGGATAGAGTCCGCCAGCCAATGCTCCGTTGCGACATGTGGCGTATATCTGGGAGGGTGGAACCAATAATGTGCAAAGTGTGCCTAAACACACAGATAGTACATCTCGAAATTGGGGACATCAAAGCCTCCCTGAGAGTAGGGTCGTATGAGTTTTTCCTATTGCAACCGAGGTTGCTTACCGCCTCAAACTAGTCTGATTAACTCCGATCGGAGCATAGAAAAGAAGTGTCCGCCTGGGTAAAACGAGATGTTCAAGAACAAATATAAGAGCTTGGGGAGGACAATCATTTTAATAAGGGAAATGCGCCCCGCAATGGTGAGGGGGAGGGCAATCCATCGTGTGATACTACTCGTTATATGTTCTAATGTGCGCCCATAATTAAGTCGCAGTAGTTCTTCGCGATCAGTAGTAACACGCACCCAAAGTATTTCACTTCATCCATACACCACTTTATGGGAAAGTCCGTGGGGAACGGCGTTACTGCCTGGGTTAGTGGGAAAAGTTGAGACTTAGCCCAGTTGATGTGTATGCCCGAGAGCCCGCCGAATCTGATGAATTCCCGAAGGAGCGGGCTGAGATTCTGGAGCGGGTCCTTAACATACAAGGTGACGTCGTCCGCATATAGAGAGATTAGTATGGGATGAAGGAAGCAACGAAGGGCCTTTTCCTGATGGTGCTGTCTGAGTTTCGCCACTAGGGGTTCAATCGCAAGGGCAAATAGTTGGGGGGAGAGAGGGCAACCTTGGCGGGTGCCCCTAGTGAGTGGAATAGTAGAGGATGTGTGCCCATTAATCATCACCCTCGCTGTCGGGGAGGCTTAAAGGAGGTGTATCCATGATAAAAACACAATAGGGAGCCCCATGCATTGAAGAATAGTAAAGAGATAATCCCATTCCACAGAATCAAAGGCTTTCATGGCGTCCAAAAAGACTGCCACATGCGCCAATTGTGGGTCAATGTTTTGTAAAATGGAAAATAGTGTGCGAAGGTTGTGGGAAGTCGCCCGCACTGGGACAAAACCTGCCTGATCTGGCAATACTAATTTCTCCATTAAAAGGCTAAGATGGTTCGCCAACAGTTTTGCTAGGACTTTTGCATCAGTATTATTGAGGGAGAGGGGCCGATACGAATCACAATGATCCGCAGGTTTGCCAGGCTTCAGGAGGGAGATAATGAGTGCCTCTCTCATAGTTCCTGGGAGGATCTGTGACTCCTGAGCCTCCAGATACACCTCCTTCAGCACCGGGATCAGCTGGTCGATATAGGACTTGTAGAAGTCGATGGAAAGCCCATCGGAGCCCGGGGCTTTCCCTGATTTCATTTGCATAATTGCCTCTCGGAACTCGTCATCTTCGAAAGGCGCAGCCAGGAATTCCCGTTGGTGGTCCACTAACCCTCCTAGGGCTATATCTTCAAGAAAAGGAGTGAAGTCAGGGGGCTCAGTTCTACAGATGCTATAGAGATCCCTGTAAAAGGCAGTAAATGTGTGCAAGATAGCCCGACTATCTCTGTGGCGTTCTCCCGAGGTATCTAGTATGTCCATAATGTGGTTAGAGAAGCGTGGCTGGCAAATATCCATCGCTATCGTTCTACCAGGTCATTCCCCCTCCCCATATCGACGAGCAGTGTAACATTTACCACGAAAGCGAACTTCCCGTTCAGCCATAGTGGTGTATTCAGTGAGTTTATCTCGAAGTGCAGCCCTCTGAGATCCTGACGACTCCCGCCGCATATCTGCTTACAGTTGTTTCAGTTCTCCTTCAAGACGACACAGGCTACGCCGGATGTCCCTAAGGACTCAGAAACTTTTTGCCATACAGAATCCCTGCACAGTAACTTTAAAAGCCTCCCAAAGCGTGCTCATATGCGCAACCGAGCACCTGTTTTGACTAAAGAAGCTTGTAATCTCCTCCCCCAGCTCTGTCTGAAAGACGGTATCCAATAGTGCCTCAGGCATGAGCCGCTAGCATCGCGGAGTAGCGATTGAGTTGGTGGGTGCTATTGTCATGCATATGGGGGCATGGTCTGAGAGGGTTCTGGCCATGTGTTCTACTGATACTATCCACGGTACGACCCCACGGGAGACGATCCAGTAATCAAGGCGGGACCAGGAAGCGTGGGCTGTGGTGTAGCAGGTACCCTCTCTCCCTACGGGATGTACATGGCGCCATGCATTGATGAGCCCGTGTTCAGTGAGCAGGTGTGAAAGTGTCTCATGAGGTTTGGTGTAGTGATAAGGTTGAGGATGCGAGCTATCAATTGACGGGCACAATGCAATATTGAAGTCCCCCCCCCCCCCCCCCGATGACATGGGTAGATCCCATTTTAAGGATTTGCCCCCATAGTGCAGTGAAGTAGTCCGGTTCATCAGTGTTAGGCCCATAACAGCAAACAAGTATGACCGATTGCGTGCCCCAGAGCATGCAGTGTCTGCTGGACGGGTCACTGAGGGAACCACACAGAATTATGGGCATGCCTTTCTTAACCATAATCAAGGTACCCCGTGAATATGTTGAGTACCAGGAGAAGACTCGGTCAGACGCCCATCTGCCCTCAAAGCAGGGCAATCAGCGTGAGTCTGTGTGCGTCTCTTGAAGCATAGCTATGAGGATCTGATGTCTATCAAGGTAGGCGAGGATTTGGTGACATTTGCAAAGCATGTCAGGGGATGAGGACATTACCCCAGAGGTGGCATGTACCTAGAGATGTTGTTATAGAAGTGTCTGTGCATAGGTATCGCAAAGTGTGCTGGTATGTCTAGCTGCCAGTGAAGTACATTTGAACCAGTAAAAACAACAACAGTCCCAGTCCCACCCCTGCCCACAACACCACCCCAAACGTGCTGGGAATGTTCCACCTATCTAACCATGACAATGCAGTCCAGTTCAAAGTAGTCCCATAGTGCATTTCAAAGAACCAACCAATGATCAGGGGGGATCGCCCATATGGGGGGATCGCCAGTGTGGCACGAAAGCCTGGGTTTCCCTCAGTACTGCCCAGGCAGTGTTGCAGGGCCCCGGAGGGGATTGAGGTGAGAAGGGAGGGTGCTTGGCATAGTCCAGTATCAAACCACCTGCCCCATGTTGTTGTACCCACCCAAAAACACAGAGTCTGTATGCCAGGTGAAACAGTTATCTGTCTATGATGAGTAGATGGTGGTGCGGCACATCGGAGAGGAGCGGAGCTTTTCCCACAGAAAGTGTAGTCTCTAAGTTCTCAGCCACCGTACAGCTCAGCAGGACATCAGGAAAGCGGGAGTTCGCCACGTACAAGGAAGGCACACATCGATGCAGTAGTCATCCGAGCCAATGAGTCAGTGTGAGGGGAAGGTGATCTGGATGCGTGGTCCTCAGAGGTGCCCCTCGGGGAGCGGCACCTGGTGTGGGTTGGTGAAGATGGAATGCCGGCCTTGGTAGGAAACTCGCAGATGCGCTGGGTACAGGAGTGCATATTTGATCTGCGCTTTACAGAGTTTTTGCTTGACCCCAAGGAATTTTCAGCGTGCTTCCTGCACCGCGACAGTGAAATCTGAGAAGATGGTGAATTCTACGCCTTCGTATCGTAACATCTTATGGTCACTGGCCAGTTTCAGCGCAGCGTCCCGGTTTCGATAGTTAAGGAGACGACCCACAGTGGGTTGGGAGTCCCGCCAGGAGGTGGACGGGGTCCCAGGGAGTGATGCGCCCGCTCCACAATAAGCTGCGATGAGAAGGGGTCGTCCTCACAGGCACCTCTCAACAAACGCTCAGCAAATTCCTCCATGCGACCCGTGTTGGTGGTTTCCTGGATACCTATTATTTTGATTTTGTTCCGGCGGCTGCGAGCCTCGAGGTCCTCATTCTTGGCTGCGATTACCTCAAATTGCAGCTGCGAAGTGGTATCCTCGTTGCCTGATACTCGCCGCTCCGCCTCTTTGATCTGTCCATCATGTTTGTCTACCTTCTGGATTAGGAAGTCCAAGCGGCTATTCATGGTGTCCATCTTACCCGAGAGTTCAGTCAAGCTATGCTGCATGGTGTTTTGACCTCATCCTCTGGGGGTGAAGACTGCGCCTGTGACGTCTGACTGGCCAACTGAGTCGAGTCTTCCAAGGCCGAACGCTTGGCATCAAACACCAGCTTAGGCTTGCGGCCATCCGGCTTCCCCATTGCAGCCGAAATGAAGCAGGGCGTAGGGGGTGCACCTCCAGTAGCCACAGAATACTCCCAGGGGGGCACCCAGTACTGCAGAGCTGAACAAGAGTTATTGGCAGCAGTGGATGGGGGGGTCCACAGCGAAGAAGAGACGGTGACGCTGTTACCTGCCAGCAGTGCCAGAGATGATGCTTACTTTGACGACCTTTTAGGTGACCACCAAGGTCTCCAGTGACCCCCCCCCCCCTCAATGACAGAGAAGGAACATAGCCACAGTGGGGGTGAGGGGCTTACGTCGCTCAATCCAGGCAGTTCCCCCAGCTGGAGTACAAAGAGAAGCACCAAAGCGGCGGTCAAATGCGCAGCAATGTGCGACTAGACGAACGGGATGGGGGGTCTCCGTAGGTCTTTAGCGGCTGGCTGCTCGAAGTTTGTGTTCGACCCCCCGCAGTGGGCTTAGCTCGGGGCACTCTCACAGTAGCTGGAGGGGCAATACACTCGTCAGTATAGGCCTTGCATCAGTGGGCCAGCAGCACACAGTGTTCCATGGAACGGGTATGGCAGGATGGCGTTGCTCCCTCGGGCGCAGCAGGGTGGGCCACGAGCCAGTATGCAGGGGGGCCCCCCAGAGGCAGGGCCGCGGTCCGATCGTCAACCTCAGCAGCGTCCCTGCCACCTCCAAATGCGGCCAGAACCCAACTCGGACCCCCCGCAGCAGCCAGATCTTGAGCGGCGGCCAGATGCAGCAAGTCACAGGCACAGTAATAGGGGATCTAAACCCGCACAGCGGCCGCCCACCCGCAAGGCCACTAGCGGGTGCGTCTTGAGCTCGCCCCACTCACCGCAGTCCAGGTGCTCACTCCCTACGGGGTCGCAACCCCACCGAAGATGGTCCTAAGGGCTCGGGAGTCCCGGCAGGGTAGCAGCCGTTCTCCCTACTCCGGGCGCGCCAGCTGCCGGGGCCCGTCACCACGTGGGCGTTGCGGAGTTTGAGTGCCACCTGCAGCCGGGCAGGGCTCCGGGCTCCGATACACGTCCACCCTGCTCCGATCCCCTGTCGACGCAGGAGACAGCAGCATGAGGCACCAGCTCCTGAAAAGCACACCGGAGGTAGAGGGTGGGTTGAGGATCAGCTTACGGGCCCAGAAAGCAGGATTAGCAGGTATTGAAAGAGGGTTGATGGAGGATCATGCTGCCAAGCAGCCAGAGCCTTACAGGTGTGCGGCCATCTTGGTTGTGCGCCACCTAGTGCCCCCCAGGCTAGCACAGTACTTGCGATAAGGTATCAAAAACCTCTCCCTAAAAATCCTGGACAGCTAGGAAATCCCAAGTGGTTGGCAAGAATGTGCCAGTCCATGAATAACAGACCTTATGAAGGTACTTCAAATGGAGAAGACAGTACCAGGCAGAAATAGCTACTTCACATGGGGACATAAGTGTTATAGCGCACCGTAGAGCACTGACAGTCCGAGGGCGGCAAGCCCGTAGGAGACGGGCATAAGGAACTACATATCCCAGCGCGCCTTGCGAGATGACGCTCCGACGTCATCACGCACGGCGCGAAGACGATGAAAAGGAACTTCCGGCATCAAGCGGGTGCCGGTTATTTTGGATTACCAGGTTCGAGTGCGGACGAGATCGAGTGCGGACGATAAGGGGCGTTCTGGTAGGGGTGCTACGCACCAACCTTGACTTCCAGCTGCCTGTTTTGCGCACTACTGTGTGTGGGTCCGTGCAAAATTCCGAGAGTGAAATAGAACCGCTGCGGTTCCGTTGGACGCCTTTCTAAGGTATTGCGGGATCGCCCGAGCGGTGAGACATTGCACTGTGTTGTTGGTAATTGTAAGCCAGCCGCTCCAAGGATTGGAGCCTTTCCGATTTTCCTCCTGAAAGAGGATCTTGAGTTCACGCTATCCCTGGAGTATGGGAGTAGCGCTCTGAGATTGTACAGATACCGGTGACGGAGCTGCTTGCATCAGGGCTTAAGCTTCGCTGCACCTCAATTGTTTATTTGTGTTCCAACAGGGGCGGATAGGACTGCTGACATACGTCCTTCCCCACCCCCTGTTCTACCCGAGGTTCAGGAATTGTGGTATGTCCGTTTTGTTCAGGGGATAAAGGAGAAAGAGGGGAAAGGCAAGTAGGGGTATCTTGTGGCTAAACAATGTCCTTTCTATAGGTCACGAACTGCTGTTCCTCGTCTCTCCAGGTCTCCCAGTCAGGAGTGCTTTCTTTCCTTTACAGGTACAGCAGGGGACAGTAGGGGAAACATTAAGTACGGGCGTCTAGGGGTTGTCCTAACCATATTGCCTTGTGCTTTTTCTTCCAGATCTCCCTCCCCGCAGTCCCCTTCCTTTCCTTCCCTCGCCTGATCACCCTTTTGTGTCTGTCATATACATACCAGACCAAGGGGCTATCGGGAGGTGGACCCCTTACAGCATCGTGCGACCCTGAGGACGTTGGACTGCGACAAAATAACCGGCCCACGAATAGCAGTCCTCCCAGTCGCACGGTGGGATGGCCACCTTAGAGGACGTGTTGGCTGCTTTGGCCCTGTTACAGGCCGAGGTAGTCACCTCTAGAACAGAAACTGCCACACTACAGGCGCAGGTAGACCGCTTAGAGCGTAACCCCTTTGACGCTGGCTCCCCCCGCGCTGCCCAAGCTGCTCCTGTGGTGGTAGAAATCCCCACGCCTGTTCCGTTAGCCACTCCAGAAAGATATAACGGGGATGGCGTGAAATTACAGGTCTTTCTCACACAGGTAATGCTACATTTCACCTGTAAGGCCAGGGCATTTAACACCAACCATTCGAAAGTCGCCTTCTTGCTCTCCTATTTATCCGGGGACGCGGCACAATGGGCCGTTCCATTGGTGAGAAGAGATGATCATATCTTGTATGATTGGAACGCCTTTTTGATAGAATTTGAGAAGACGTTTAATCGACGAGCGGCCACGCTCTCAGCCGACAGAGATCTCCTGGAGTTGCGTCAGGGCAATCGGGACGTCATCTCCTATCTCAATGATTTTAGGAGATTGATAACGGAAACTGAGTGGCCGGAAGAGAAACATGTGGCTATCTTCCACCAGGGTCTGAGTGACGACATGAAGGATGTGTTGGCTCAGATCGACCCACAACCCTCCACCTGTGAAGCTCTCATTAGTTTGGTCCTAAGGCTGGACCATCGCATGAGCGAACGTAAAGGGGAGCACCGGAAAAGGGAGAAACCAGTGCCAAGCGTGGAATACTCTCGCTCTACGACCCCCGGGGTACAGAACAAAACGGAGCCCATGGAAATAGGCGCTGTCCGTTCCCCGCTATCGGCGGAAGAAAGAGACTACCGGAGGAAGCGAGGGCTGTGCCTGTACTGTGGTCGAAAGGGGCATTTTATACGAGAATGCAGCCTAAGATCGAAGGTCCCCCGTCCAGAACAAAAGGCAGCGGTAACTCGCACAAACAGTGCCACGGCGGGAAACGACTCTGCTTAAAGGAGGAGGAAGGGAGTCCTTTGAGCGCACTATACATCCCTTCTTTGGAGGATTTACACCAACGCAACGAAAACCACTTCTATGCAGAAGTACACATCCTGGTGAACGAGGAATGGATTCCGGTTAGTGCATTGGTGGATTCGGGGGCCACGGGGTGTTTTATGGATCAAGCCCAGGTGGTAAGGCTAGGGATCACCTTGCAAGAGAAGACCAAGCCGGAAATGGTGTTCGCCGTAGATGGGAAGATGTTGGAGTCCGGTCCGGTGAGATATCATACCGAGCCCTTAACGATGAGACAGGGGACCGAGCATCAGGAACTTCTTTCCTTCAATGTCATACCGGCTCCCCATTATGGATTAATCCTGGGGTTGCCGTGGCTACGTCTCCACAACCCTCTCATCAATTGGCAGGAGAAGACCATATCGTATACCTCAGGCTACTGCTTGTCTAATTGCCATGGCTCAC
The DNA here is from genome assembly GCF_964204655.1 of Triturus cristatus. Lineage (NCBI taxonomy): Eukaryota > Metazoa > Chordata > Amphibia > Caudata > Salamandridae > Triturus > Triturus cristatus. The sequence continues at coordinate 984,900,947 of NC_140590.1, forward strand.
CCAAGAACCCAGCCTCATCGCTGGCTATCAGCTATCAAGTAGCGACTGCAGTAGAACACGCCGTCACCTTACCAGACGCATACAAAGAGTTCGAGGACGTCTTTAATGAAGACATGGCAGAAGTCTTACCCCCGCATCGGTCGTATGATTGTCAAATCGACCTGGTCCCCGGAGCAGTCATCCCAGCTGGACGCGTATATGCCCTAACGGAGCCAGAAAATAAACATCTCAGGGAGTATTTGGATAAATACTTAAGCTTGGGCTTTATACGAGTGTCGAAATCACCCGCTGCATCGCCTCTCTTTTTTATCCCTAAGGCAAACGGCGAGCTGCGAGCGTGCGTGGATTTCAGGGCCTTGAACGCCGTTACGGTGAAGAATCGGTACCCCCTTCCCTTAATCAATGTCTTGCTGGAGCAGGTCAAAGAGGCAGTGATATACACACGTCTGGACCTAAAGGGGGCATACCATCTGGTCCGTATGAGGAGAGGAGACGAGTGGAAGACCGCGTTTAAAACGCGCTTCGGTCTCTACGAATATTTGGTTATGCCGTTTGGGCTGTGTAACGCCCCAGCGGCGTTTCAATTCTTCCTGAACGATGTCCTGCGCGAACATCTTGACCGATTCGTCATCGTATATATAGACGACATCCTGATCTACTCCACAAACACCAAGGATCATCCACAACATGTCAAGACCATTCTGCAAACCCTGCGACGACATCACCTATTCTGCAAGATCAGTAAATGCGAGTTTGGGGTAACATCGGTAGAATTCCTAGGAGTGAACCTCACCCCTTGGGGTCAGGAAATGTCGGAAAGAAAGGTACTGGCCGTGAAAGAATGGCCAACCCCACGTAACCTTAGGGATGTGCAGTGTTTCCTGGGGTTTGCAAATTTTTATCGTCGTTTCATCGACCGCTTTTCGGACGTGGCCAGCCCTCTCACGCAATTGCTGCGTAAACAATCAACGTTTCAATGGACTGACAAAGCCCAAAAAGGATTCGAAGAGCTAAAGGAAGCCTTTTCAACAGCCCCGGTGTTGGCCCATGCTCACCCGGAATACCCCTTCATTGTGGAAGCGGACGCTTCCGACACCGCGGTGGGAGCTGTATTGTCACAAAGACATTGCGAGACAGGACGGTTACATCCGGTAGCCTACATGTCCAGAAAACTGAACTCCGCTGAATGCAATTACAATATTGCAGAAAAGGAGCTGCTAGCCATCAAGAATGCCTTCAGTGAATGGAGGCATCATTTGATGGGCGCCAGACATGTAGTTACGGTCTACACGGACCACAGAAATTTACAGTTTATGACTGCAGCCAGACACCTCACACCCCGACAAATGAGGTGGACTCTCTTTTTCGCAGGGTACAACTTTCTTGTCACCTACAGACCCGGAAAGGATAACAAGAAAGCAGACGCGTTATCCCGGCAAGCATCCCAAAACAGCGCCTCTGCTGATACTACAGGAGCCATAATCTGCCCCGAACACGTAATTGGGGCGACTTGCACTGATCCATTCCTAAGGAGTGTATCACAGAACATGCGGACACCAAAGTGGAAGAACTGGCTAAAAGACAATCCTGATTGGAAACTAATCCAGGGGCTACCGATCAGAGGAAAACAACTGCTCTTGCCCATCAGATCATTAAGGCTACAAGCGTTCAAATGGTGCCATCAACTACCCTGTGCAGGTCACAACGGCAGGGAAAAAACGCTTGACAGAGTCCGGAGACAGTTCTGGTGGCCGTCGGTTCAAAAGGATGTGACCACATGGGTCCAGGACTGCGGGGTTTGCAATCAAATGAAGGCTTCCCATACCAAACAAACAGGTTTATTGCAACCTCTTCCCACACCCGACCTCCCTTGGGAGAACATCTCAGTAGACTTTATTGTGGGTATGCCGCGTGATAAGGGATGCACAGTGATCACGGTGGTGGTGGATTATGTAACGAAGATGGCGCATTTCGTCGCCTGTAAAGCTCTTCCCTCGTCAAGCCAGTTGGCGCATTTACTCTTGGAGAACGTAGTACGCTTACACGGATTGCCTAGAAAGATTGTTTCCGATAGAGGCGGCCAGTTCACTGGCCATTTCTGGAAGGCCTGGTGTACAGCCCTGGGAATCGAATCCAACATATCCACCAGCTTCCACCCCCAGACGGATGGGCAGACTGAACGGGTTAACCAAACCCTCAAGCAATACCTACGGTGTTTCTCCAACGCTTCTGATAACGAGTGGGTGGATTTCCTATGGTTGGCGGAGGTAGCATATAACAGCGCTACGCACGCGTCCACAAAACTTACACCTTTTTATTGCTCTTATGGGTTCCATCCTTGGTTTTCCCCTTTCCTAAATCCAGCGCAGGTTACCAAGATCCCCGAAGCGCAGAGTAGGATAGAACGCATACAGGCAAACTTGCGCACAGCAAAAAACAATCTAAGGGCGGCGAAAAGCAACTACAAGGCATCCGCGGATAAGCACAGAAGGTCAGGGCCTGTCTATAAAGTAGGTGACTACGTGTGGTTGTCCACAAGACACATACGTTTTAAACGCTTCAGCGTTTTTAATCCCAAATTCATTGGTCCTTATCGGGTGGTTAAATTGGTAAACCCTGTGGTAGTGAAGCTCTCCCTACCTTCAACGTTACGCATCCATCCTGCTTTTCATGTGTCCCTAGTGAAGCCAGCAAGGGTAGGGCCCAATCGAAGGCCTACACCAGTGGTGGTACAGAGCGAGGCAGAGTACGAGGTGAGGGGTGTGTTGGACTCCAAGATTTACCGCAGCAGGTTGTGGTACCTCCTTGCTTGGGAGGGGTACGGGGAGGAGGAAAACTCTTGGGAACCTGCCTCCCAGGTCCACGCTCCGAAACTCGTTGCCCTGTTCCACAAGAAACATCCCACGAAAGCGTGCTTGTGTCAGTGCTCTTCGGGGGAGGGATGTACTGTTATAGCGCACCGTAGAGCACTGACAGTCCGAGGGCGGCAAGCCCGTAGGAGACGGGCATAAGGAACTACATATCCCAGCGCGCCTTGCGAGATGACGCTCCGACGTCATCACGCACGGCGCGAAGACGATGAAAAGGAACTTCCGGCATCAAGCGGGTGCCGGTTATTTTGGATTACCAGGTTCGAGTGCGGACGAGATCGAGTGCGGACGATAAGGGGCGTTCTGGTAGGGGTGCTACGCACCAACCTTGACTTCCAGCTGCCTGTTTTGCGCACTAGTGTGTGTGGGTCCGTGCAAAATTCCGAGAGTGAAATAGAACCGCTGCGGTTCCGTTGGACGCCTTTCTAAGGTATTGCGGGATCGCCCGAGCGGTGAGACATTGCACTGTGTTGTTGGTAATTGTAAGCCAGCCGCTCCAAGGATTGGAGCCTTTCCGATTTTCCTCCTGAAAGAGGATCTTGAGTTCACGCTATCCCTGGAGTATGGGAGTAGCGCTCTGAGATTGTACAGATACCGGTGACGGAGCTGCTTGCATCAGGGCTTAAGCTTCGCTGCACCTCAATTGTTTATTTGTGTTCCAACAGGGGCGGATAGGACTGCTGACATACGTCCTTCCCCACCCCCTGTTCTACCCGAGGTTCAGGAATTGTGGTATGTCCGTTTTGTTCAGGGGATAAAGGAGAAAGAGGGGAAAGGCAAGTAGGGGTATCTTGTGGCTAAACAATGTCCTTTCTATAGGTCACGAACTGCTGTTCCTCGTCTCTCCAGGTCTCCCAGTCAGGAGTGCTTTCTTTCCTTTACAGGTACAGCAGGGGACAGTAGGGGAAACATTAAGTACGGGCGTCTAGGGGTTGTCCTAACCATATTGCCTTGTGCTTTTTCTTCCAGATCTCCCTCCCCGCAGTCCCCTTCCTTTCCTTCCCTCGCCTGATCACCCTTTTGTGTCTGTCATATACATACCAGACCAAGGGGCTATCGGGAGGTGGACCCCTTACAGCATCGTGCGACCCTGAGGACGTTGGACTGCGACAATAAGAGCATCTCGCATGCCACCCTTGGAAAAGTCTCCTATGTCTTCCTGCCGACATGATCCCATTCAGAAAATCCTTAGAGGGAGGAAACCAGACCTAACGGCATCCTCAACTAAACTGGGGTCTCTACAGTCAATGTGTCTTCCCATCAGATTGCTTGAAGCACATCTCACCGGAGACTGAAGACTAGTTATGTAACTGGATGGAGGTTAGAAGTCAGTTGGCACCCATTCAAGTAATGCAGCAGTGAGCAATCCCCTAATACTTATCTCTCTGACATGTTGAGACAACCAGCAAATGTGAGGCACAATAGCAATAAAGAATTTTCATCATGTCGTGGCCCCTCCGACAGGGGTTTGTAACATTTCTCCAGAGACACATGTGGGGCCCGACCCATCCTGTAGAAAGCTGGCAAAATAAGCACTGAGTTGATAAAAGAAGGGTGGGTAGCTACAGGGTCCTCATTGCAGCTTTTGTGATTAATACAATTATAGAGATAGCAACTCGTCCCCTTAGAGCTTGTGGAAGAGGGGAACAGTGATTCAAGTCCCTCTGAAGAGAATCTAGAAGAAGGTCAGTGTTACCAGTCTCACATTGAAAAGCTGAAGACATACACTCAGATATTTGATGGCAGACACTTCTGTCTTAAACTCGAGATCCCACAGGACTTCCTCAGTGGACCACTTGATCAAGAATATCAATTTGGACCACATTACTCAGGTTTGAATCCATCCAAAGCACATGAGAAGCTGTGTCTCCTGTGGGTCCAAGGCGACCGGTTGGCTAAGGTAAACAAGGAAGACTGGCTCGTCATTGAATACTGTCAAGCAAAAATATGAAGAATCACATCAACTCTCAGCATAAATGTCAAATGGTGAGAGCAAATGAAACGTGAGAGAGGGCAACCCTGTCAGCTTCCCCTTTTAATAGGAAAGAGGATGGACAAGAATCCGTTGACCTGAACCCTGGATGTCATTTGCATATATAGTAACTGAACAAAGGGCAACAACCAGGGTCTGATACCCATGGCAGCCAGAACTGTCAAAGGGTAGTCCCAGCCAAAATCGAATCAAAGGCCTTTGCAAAACCAACCAATAAGAGCTCTGAGGGCCTTGTAAACGAGAAGAGAGCTCAGTTGCATTGTAGAGGCATGTGATGTTGTAGCAGGTGGATCTACCTAACACAAAGCCACTCTGGTCTTCATGAACTAGGAAGTGAAAGCATGCCAGTAACAAGCATTTACAATGCAACAGTCTCGGCATTGTTAAAGTTAGAGCTATTGGCATTGCTCATGACATTATTTTTGTTTATGTTTTTGTTTTTAAAACATTTAAAGAAACGATAGTTTAAACATAATAGTATTAAAACGTGTCACCAAGCGCTATGCTAGCAGCAACACCAAAAACCATAAAAAGACAATTCACATTTTACAGAGACACGCACACACCAGTTCATAATCCACCCTCCTGCGGGTGTGGTAGTCAGTGAACAGGACCAGTGTTTGCAAGCCTGTGACGCTTAGAACGGAAACTAAATGCCTACAGATGATAGGGTTGTGGGTAAAGGGATCCAGGTGTAATAGAAATGTTGTGCCCTGGTGGCATGCGACTTCCCTGAATGAGGGGGTGTTACAGTAAGACAAGAGTCCGAGAAAGGTGATCGGGAGCAGACGCGGATGCTCAGATACACAAGCAGAGAATGTCCTCATACTGGAAGATCAACCACGGTCCCAAGTACCGAAGGAAGATAATTGAAGCCTACCACTGCGTGCTGAACAGACAGCAGGATAGGACTAGTCTGCCGCAGGGGCGTCACACAGGGCCCCGCAGCCCCCGCGGTGCGGGGGTGCCCCAGGCTCCAAGGGGCCCCCTCTGCACTGCACTCTGGCCGGAGAGCTCCTGATTGAGCCCGGAGGGGGCCCCTCTACGTACCGTGCAGGGAGGCCCCCTCACTTTTCGTTACGCCAGTGGTCTGCCGGCTCGTGTACAGAAGATCGAACAAGTACCAGGATTGTTAATTATACTGGTGCAGTCACCAGTGCACAGGCCAAGAAATGCCTTGTAGTACAAACTCACCGAACACGGAAAGGTTCCGTGTACAAGGAAGAGATTAAGAAGGGAAAACAAAAGCACGCCAAGAACCGAGGGCGTCATTTCGAAACCACAACTATGCATTCCCTGACGAAAAAGTACCGTCAAAAATCACCCCTCCTGCTCCGTCATGAGAAGATTGTTAGTAGCCGTCCGGTCAAAAACACGAACCACAACAACTTTTTATTTTTCTGAGCAACAGAACTGGTTGCGTCAGCAAAACGAAATTAGGCATTTCCCTTCTGACTTAATTACCTTTTCATATCCACAAGAAGGGAGGCACCACACTAACAAAAGAGGGCACTGACATGGAACAGACAACTATTGTGCTGCCCGCATCCTCGCTGCAAGCGGGGGCTAAGAACGGAGCCTAGTTTTCTCACTAGCATAAGAAGGGTTCTTGGTGTCTGTTGCCTTACCTGGCGAGAGCCATGAACACCGCCGCCTTTCTCCGAGGTCAAGCAGAAATGCCTCGGAGAAACGCAGCGGCATTTTCAGATTCGGGGGCATGTTTTTCTTTCTCTCCTCTTGCCATTGGCTGGAATGTTTACATTCCAGAGGAGAGAAAGAAAGTAAGAAACACGCCCCCGAATCCGAAAAAGACGGGGCTTGTTTGGAGAGACAAAGCTCTTCTCCAATGGCTGACCAGCATTTAAGAGGCCAGCCAATGGAGAAGAGGGAAGAAGAGGGGCGGGTTGAAGCCCCACTTCTGAAAATCATTAAATCTCGTGAGCGCAGCCTTCGCTAGCCGAGACCTAAAAAGCATAAACAGTAACTACACCAGAAATGTAGCTTTAGGTTGTTAACCACAGATGTAGTGTCAGGACCTTAAAGACGGCATTATGACTTTATGCCTGATGGCTGCCTGTGGGAAAGTGTAAGCTCAATACAGCATGTTTGATTTTGTTATGATGACAAGCCAATAATAACAGCTATAGACCTGATTGGTTCAGTAGGTTAAGGTATTTCAGAAGCCACAGGTACGATATGTTTATTATGAAAGGTTACAAAAAAGGTAGTAGGTTTGATTTATTTACTATGTAATACGTATGTTAAAGCCAATATGTCTTCAAGGGTGCATTGTTTTCACACAATGTTAAAGCCTGCTGTCAAGTATTTTGTTACATGGTGTGGGGGGCACTAGAGAGCCCGGCTGTAAGAAGGCCTTCATGTGGCGAGGCTCTGCCAGCTAGGAACCATTATCCGGAAATTATCCTACTTTCCAAGGGACATCGACACTCCATGGATAAATGCCAGTGTCCCTGATGGTGTACAGACTGGATTGAGTCCTGTTCTCTGAAAGGGTGAGGTGGGGAGACCCGAATTACGCCCTGACCTGGGAGCGTCCTACTTGATTTGCCATGCGACCTCATGCCTGGCTCATTCGCCAACCACTTACGCCTGTCATTTGGCGGCAGGCAAGCCTGTGAGGTCCGGCACTGACACCTGAGGAGAGGTGCCTTCCCCCTGTGCGGGCTGCCTGCGGGAGTGCTACGGGCAGCTTGGTCTGGCCCCAGTGTGGCCTGGCAGGTGAGGCAGGGGCCGTGGAGAGGGCCACAGCCCGTGGTTTGGATTGGATGGGTCTGTTGCCTCCTGTGGCTTCCATGCTGGAAGACTGCTGTGTAGGGGCTGAACTTGCCCTGGCTGGGAGCCCCAGGCCTGTTCGTGCCTCCCAGATAGGGGCCTCTGGGGTGTGGCGGGACCTGGCGGGAGGATTGGAGCCGAGCGATGTACTGACTGTTGCATTTGGGCCCCCCCCCCCTGCAAGTGAAACACTGGAAGAAGTCCCTGCTGGGCCTATGCCCTGGTTCATCCTGGAACATTCTAGCGACACATTGCAGTGGGGTCTCTTGTGCCCCCCTTACTGAGGACGCCTGGGGAATGGCAGGACCCGGTATACTGTGTGATCTACCCTTGCTGGCGATGACCCTTTTGGGAAGCTTATGTGATTGGAAACATCGACTACACCATCTACCTGCAAGATGGGTAATAATGACAACAAGCAAACAATGCTCCCATTTGAGACCCGCTGACTGACACGCAATACTGAGCTGAATCCTGAGGACCATGCTGGTCTGCTCAACCACTAAGGCTGTACCAAGCACTCAATCATTCTTTCCCGCTCAGTCATCATTACTATAACAGGTCTGAACTGTAATCCTCATCTGCTTGTATCATAGGGCATAGTTGAGACATACCCTGATTCACAAAAGGGTTATTTGTATTGGAGACCTGATTCAGATTAAATCTGGAAGCATTAGCATTCAGTTGTGGCATTGGGGATTGTGCAACATGTATTACCCGAGCTTGTGGAACCTGAACGTTTTGCGCCCTTTGCCTCTGTACATGCTGTGTCTGAATGGGGTTATTATTTTGGGGTTGCATAATTCCATTATTGTGAACCTGATTCCCAACATTAAGAGGACATTACCGTTTCCAATGCCTCAACTTGCCGCAAACGTGACAAGGATTCCATTTCTTCAAAGTTGCCACATCAATCCCTGTACTGGACTAAATTTTATACCACGACATCTACCCTAGTGTTGAAACCACTTACCACTTTGCATTGTCGGAACTCCCTGTTGATACACTCTCTGCGTAGAACCAACATTCTCAACAAACCCCTGAATTCTGACTTCGTTGTGCGGCTTTCATCCGTGCCATCATCAACTTCTCTTTTAGTTTCTTCTGCTGCATCTACAATTCATCACTACAATATTTTGACTACCTCAAGATTTCATCAATTGACTTACTCTGCCATCAAATTAAATGTTGCTGAATCATCATGCTGATTTCAGATCTCAATCCATGAACAAACCTGGGCACAAAAAGTCCCATACATTTGGTCTCAATAATCTCCGTCTTGCAGCAGTCTCTCATAATAGGAGTGTATTGAATGTTTGGATTCTTGGGTCGTTCTATCAATCTTGATCCAATCAATGTCTTTAGAGATACCTTCGATTTCAAAATCTAATGATATTTTCTCATCACCACTGGTGACGGACTGTTAGAGGTGGCGTGGTCTCCTCTAACTATTTTGGCTGCCGAGCTCATGTTTTAACCTTGTTTTGCTGGCTTAGGACTTTAAGCGCGTTTGATAGTGTTGTACAGTGTCAAAGCGATGTGCTAGTCAAATACATACTGGTGGTTGGTGTATATATGATTGGCTCATTCGACTTAGCTCTAAGTTCCTTGTCAAGGGGTAAGACTGATACCCGGGGCATGTATCCCGAGGGAACCTCTGTGGGCCTGCCGCGTTGGCTGTGCCATCCACAAATGTAGCTCATCAATTGTGCCACAGGTTTGCCCTGATGGTGCCTGTGTGCACGGGTTGCTGTTACTCGACTTGATGTTAAAATAGTTGCATGCCAAGGTTCTTCATGACACTTGCTATATCGGAGTTCTCCCTGGTGACGGTGTGGTGCTGGGAAGAGGTTGGGCATGTAAGTGTATGTGTTACCTACAAGGGTTGTGAATGGCATCGGCTGGTGTGTTCGGTACAATGGGGCCTGCTTCTTGCAATGGATTAGCATGACAGGGTGTAGGGAAAGGCTATTGAGCAGTATTTCCTACGAGCAGAATAATAGTAGTATAGTAATTGGAATCGATGAGTTCGTAATGGCAAATCCTCCCTATCCTCCAACAGGCAAATTCGATGGCGACCCTTCATAATGCCTATGGGGGAAAAAAAGAAGAGTCGTCCCAGAGATAAGACTGTACCCTTGTCCAACTCCCGTTTACCACATCTGGAAGGCCATTGGTTACTGGGGAGGACCGGACCAACAGTCCTCTGGCATAATCATAGGACCCATTTTACCTCTCTCTCCAGGCCACCAACGCCGCCCATGTCTTGCAAATACTGGACTCATCACAAGCCATGTCTGATTGGCTAATAAAAATTATTTGTTTTAAGCAATCTGCAAAAGAGGGGGGGGGGGGTTCTGATTTCCAAGCTCTACACATTTCCCTTCTTGCAATAATTATTACATAAAACACAAATCTCACTGCTAGAGCGTTAATATGATAGTTAGACATGAGACCAAAAAAGATTAGACTCGGGCTAACCTCAATCTGCTGAAGCAACACATCCTCAAGAAAACCACGTACCTCCTTCCAAAAGAGCTCAATTCCGGGGCAGTCCAGAAAAATGTGCAGGTCATCAGAAGCCGGGTACTTACATCTGGGACAATGATAAATCCTTCCGGTTACCTTTGACAGTTTCCCAGGAGTCCAATAGACCCTATAAGCTGTGTAGAGATGATTCCTCCTCAGTGAAGCTGGTTTCACCACTGCCTGCAACACAGTAAAAGAATCGCACCAGAGCTTCCATGTTTGCTCAACATCCCCTACGAGGTTGCTGCCCCAGAGTTTCCCAACCTCAAGGTTCCCCCGATCCCCAGCATCTATAAGGGCCGAGTACCAAAAAGATACTTCCCGTTTCCATATTCCTGTTCTGGAAACTGCATCAAGTAACAGATTATCTTCACCATTCCCCCACGACTGCGTTGCCCACCAGGCAGACAGCTGGAAAAACTTGAATCTGGACAGTGTCCCGCAAGTTAGCCTTGAGATCGACTCCCACCTGATCAATTGTGAGTCCTGCCATAGATCTCCCCAGAGTCTGATACCAGCTAGTCTGAGCGGTTGGCAAAGTTGGTCCTGAAGGCATTCTGGGGTGCCGGGAGAGCCCCAAATTGGAGCATGTAGAGAGTAATACAGGATTTTTAGAGCTCTTCTGAAAAGCATCCAGTTATTTTTTTTTTTGATAAACAAGTTTTTATTGTTTTGCATGACACAACATGAAACAACATTGAGCCTGTCGAACCACCCGTGTACAACAGCGCAGCTTAGGACCACGCCACCTCCCCGCCCCCCGACACCCTCCCCCCGCCCCCCCCGAACCGCACGCTCATAATACATTGCCCAACCATTTCCCCCAGACCCTACGGTATTTCTTATGACAACCCCTTGCCTGGTAGAGAGTTCGTTCCTGTGCCGCACACCAGTCCACGCCAGTGCTCCATTTGGCCAAGCTAGGCGGCTGTGGTTGCTTCCATGCCGCTGCAATATCTCATTTTGCCACCATTAACGCTGTCATAAGGAATAACTTCTCTGCGCGTGTGCCATCGAGACCGTCAGTGATGCCCAGTAGGGTATGTCTAGGGTCATGTGGCACCTCCCACCCCAGGACCTCCGTGAGATCGGTTTCTATGCCCCTCCAGTACCCCCCTAGTTCCGGACAAGACCACACCATGTGGATGAAGTCGGCCGGGTCAAAGCCGCAACGGGGGCAAGCTGCGTCAGCGGAGAGGCCCGCACGGTGCAGGCGAGCCGGTGTGAGGTAGGCAGTATGGAGGTAATAAATTTGAATAAGCCTCAGTTTGGCGGAGGCCGTCACCGCCAGTCGACCTCGTCCAGGGGACCCACCCACTCCTCCCACCGCTCCTTCAGTCCCTCCCGGGGCATGGGGGTATTGTTAATAAGAGAACGATATATCCTGGATATACCACCCCTCCCTAGATTGCCCAGCATGACCTGAGCCTCCGGGGGGCTGTGGTCCGGCAGCCGAATGTCCAGTGGGGTGTAGGTGCGTATGGCGTGTCGCAGTTGAAGATATCTATAAAATTGGGACGAGTGGAGGGAGAAGCGTGCCTGCAGTTCAGGGTATGAGCACATACGTCCCCCCCCGCCGGACATCTCCCAACAAGGAAATGCCGAGTAGGTCCCATGATTTAAAACCCTCCAGTTCCGCAACGTCCCGCAACCATGTCCCGTGCCAGAGGGGAGTGGCGCGAGTCAGCTTCCCGGTCCACCAGCCAGGAAGATCGCTTTGGTGATGTCTGGGCAGGAGGCGGGGATGGGGGCGCCGTACAGGCGGTCCTGAATACAGTAGAAACCCAGGTCCTCTAATTCCACCCTGTAGGCCGGATCAGACCAGCCCCCCCCAAACCAGTCATGGATGACTAGGAGGCGGGTGGCCAGGTAGTAGAGGTAAAGATTGGTCATGCCTAGCCCGCCATCAAAGGTAGGTAGGCGACATACCGACAGGGCCAACCGCGGTCTCCCACCATCCCAGAGAAATCTGGTCGCCATCCCGTCTAGCTCGTGAAACCAAGGCCTTGGAAAGGACACAGGAGTGTTTTGCAGTACATAAAGGAACCGGGGGAGAATCATCATTTTGTATAGTGCCACCCTCCCCAGCGGATTGAGCGGGAGGGATTGCCATCTTGCCAGATCTACCTTGGCTTTCTTGACCAGGGGGGTCACATTAGGTGCCCAGCTCAATTCCGGGAGAAGGGAGACCCAGATGCCCAGGTATTTGAAGGACAACCGGCGGAGGGGAATAGTGTCCTGCCAGTCAAAACATTCCCGGGAGGGGTGCAAAGGCACAAGGACCGATTTTCGCGGGTTTAAGTAGAGGCCAGATGCGCGGCCAAAGCGGCCCAAGATATGGAGTGCGCGCGGGCCCGAGCGCGCCGGATCGCCAAGGTACAACAGGACGTCGTCTGCGTAGAGGGCGATTTTGTCTGCCTCGAGGCCTGGCCATTCCCAGCCCCGAAGGAGAGGGTCTGTTCTGATCAGGGCAGCAAGGGGCTCCATTGCAAGCGCAAAGAGGAGGGGGGATAGGGGGCATCCCTGCTGCGTTCCCCGGCCGATCCGAAACGGCCTCGACAGCGCCCCATTAACCAACACTCTGGCGCGGGGGCGCGCGTAAAGGACCCGCACCATCCAAACAAACTTGGGGCCAAAACCCATGTGGGTCAGGACATCAAACAAGTAGGGCCACCCAACCGAGTCGAAAGCTTTCTAGAAATCGGCAAGCAGGAGGGTAAGATATGGAGATATGCGATGGCGGTGAGCCAAGGCCACGTGAAGGCGACGGAGGCAGCGGCGAGTGCCCCGATCCGGCATGAAGCCGCACTGGTCCGGGTGTACCAAGCACGACAAAAAGGGCCGGAGCCTCTCGGCCAGGACTGCCGCGTAAAGCTTGATATCTGTGTTAATAAGAGAGATCGGCCGGTAGGCCGACCTATCACTAGGTGGCGGCGTAGACTTGGGCAGAACTACAATCGTGGCTATGTCGGCTTCCGGAGGGTAGGAGCCTTTTTGGACCGCTTCAGCATAAAGGTCGCCCAACCGTGGGACCAGGTGATCCTTATAGGTGGCATAAAACTCCTGGGGGAAGCCGTCCGGTCCCGGGGTCTTCCCCGCGGACGTGCGCCCTATCGCATCCCCGATCTCCTTTGGAAAAATGGGCACCTCCAGACTCTCCCAGTCGCTTGACCGAAGTTGGGGGAGGCGTAAGTTACTAGCGGCGAGCAGAGAGGCCAGAGAAAGGTCTGACGCCCGGGCCCGATATAGCTGCGAATAGTACTGAGCGAAGGCTTCCGCTATCGCCACGGAGGAAGATTAGAGCGCGCCATCAGAGTCGGCCACCGCCAGGATGATGCGCGATGCCCTGGGGTAAGTGGCCAGCCGATGCAGCAGCGCACCATTCTTATCGCCCCACCCGTATACCCTCGCCAGCGAGGATTGCCAGAGGAGTTTAGCCTCGTCAAGCGACCGTTGACGAATCTCCTCACGCAGAAGTCGCAGTTGCCGAGTCCCGGCCGGATCATCGGACTCGGAGAGCGATTGCTCCAGGTGCAGCACACGGGCCTCACAGTCAGTGAGCTGCTGGAGTTGCGTCTGGCGATGCCGTACCACATGGGCTTTGGCAGCCCCCCTAATGGTGGCCTTACAGGCCTCCCAAAGGGTGCCCGCCGAGGAGACCGACCCGTCGTTATCACCAAAATAGTGCATCAATGTGGACCCCACCTCCCTGCGGAGCGTCTTATCTTGGAGGAACCATGCGTTAAAGTGCCACAGCTGGCGGGCCACACGGGGCGGGGGGCCCAGACCCAGGAGGACCGGAGAGTGATCAGATATCCCCCTGGGGAGGATGCGGATGTCCTGGATGCCTACACAATCGGCGGGGGGAACAAAGATCGCGACAATGCGTGCATGGGTATGATGGGCGGCCGAAGTGTGAGTGTATTGCCGTGCGTGCGAGTGCCAGATCCGCCACGCGTCCCACAAGCCCTGAGCCTCCGCCCAACCCGCCAGCTGCTTCGCCCGCGCGGCGCGGGAGGTTGAAACCGGACCCGAGGAGTCGAGCTGGGGGCCGAGACGGCATTAAAGTCCTCCCCCAAGAACAATAGTGCCCGGCGGGAGAGTGGCCAGCAAAGATGCGACCTGAGATAAAGCCTGAGACAGCCCGGGGGGCGGCGCGTAGAGTGACAGGAGACTGAACGGCCGACCCTCAAGCGTGCCGCAAACGGCAATCCCCATCCCGTGGGGATCGTGGATCACCCGGGTAAACACAAAAGGGAGGGAGCGGCGCAGCAAAACGGCGACCCCCCGCGATCCGCGCGAGAACCCGGAGTGCCACACCCGGTCATACCCGTAGCGCGCCAGAAAGGGACATTTCTCGCCAAGCAGGTGGGTTTCCTGAAGCAGGAGTACATCTGCTTCCGCGCGCTGGGCATATTTAAGGACGGCGGTGCGCTTGAGCCTATCCAGTAAGCCGTTCACATTCCAGGACAGGATGCGCACCTGGGCCTTGGAAGCTAGGTCATCCATGACAGCGGTGGGAAGGGAGCACGCCGGGAGTGGAGCCGCCAGGGGACGCCGGGCAGACACCCCATGACATGAGTGCGCGAGGAGGGGAGGAAGGAGCGAGCAGGCCCCAGAGGGACTATGGGTCTCATGCCAGGGGAAGCTAGTGGACGGTGTCGGAAAGTGAGCGGTGGCGGAGCCCGTGTGAGTGTCTTCATGGAGTAGCGCGGCGCCACGTGTGGCGCGGTGCTGCATGAGAGGCTCAGTGGAAAACAAACCCAAACCAAACAAAACAATCCCCTAAGGAGGAACAACCAACGAATATCCAACCCCAACCCCCCACCCTACACTTCAAGAACGGAAGCATCTGTCGCCCTAACCGAACCAACAGTTACAAGACCCCAAGCTTGGGCGCTCGGGTGTAAAGAGCGTGGTGGACCCCTCCTGAAGTACGGATTCTAATGTCTTGTCCTAGGCTGCTACGGGAAAGCGTGAGACTGCAGAGCCCCCCACCCCCGTTACCGGGCAAGGTCGCCTCCTCCCCCTATGGATACGGGAGACTAACATAAAGTCATATAGCAGGGCTGCGTGAGAGGTCGGACAAGTCAATGGACGCGCTGAGGGTGGTCGGAGACCCAGCCGGCCGAGGCGATAGGCGGCGCCGGGACCCCCCAGCCACATGAGATGATGTTCCAGACGAGGCAGAGGAGTCTCTCACTTTTCTTCCAGAGGTGCTCGCGGACCGGGTCCTGGCCACCGCTGCGCCTCGGCGTTGCCGGGAGTGCGTGCGCTTCTTGCGCCGTGGTCGCTGGGGCCCAGCTGCGTCGTGGTCACGGGGCACAGTAGTGGGCGACACCCCTCCGGGCTGGCGCAGAGGTTTTTCCTCGGTGAGCCAGGTCCAAGCTGCCCTGGGAGTGTCAAAGAACAGTGTCTTGCCCTGGAAAACGACGCGGAGGCGGGCCGGGAACTGGAGCTGGTACTGGAGGCCCAGGGAGCGCAGCTTCTGCTTTACCTCCGTGTAGGAACGGTGTTGTTCCTGGACCTCCCGGGTGTAGTCCGGGAAGATCATAATGGTGTGGTTGTTGAAAGTCAAAGGGCCTCTCACCCGCGCCTCCCGCAGGATAGCGTCCCTGTGAGAAGTTGGCCTGATATGTAGTGCTCACTATTCTAGTGATCACTGTGTATCATTCCAAACGACCCTTATTGATGATTGGTTGTAAGTCAACCTTTTAGACCAGCTATCCTAGTAGCGTGGATACGAGCAGTCTTAGGCTAAACTCTAGAGGGCGTGTTAAGCCAGCTGTTTACCATCACATATACCCCTTGAACACCAAGTGAAAGGACACCACACAAGTTGTTATGAAAATAAAAGGATATTTATTTATAACAAGACTACCCTGGCTCTTTATGAGTCAGGGAGCTAAGCACACTACAAAACTCTTAGGAAAATACTTCAGTTGCACAATTTACACAAATGCCCGAGGGGCACGAGAAACCATCTACACTAACAGTGAAATGCGAATGGTTAGAGTCTGGAGGTACTGATTCCGGAGTGTTCCGATCAGTGGGACTAAACGAAAAAGGAACTGGACACTTGTAGAGCGAACCTGCGATGGAGCACCGAGATGCTCGATTTACCTAGCCCGGAGGCTGCGGCTGCGTGAAGTTCGGCAAGATGTCGGGAGTCCTCGTGTAGTCTCAGGAGCCTGAAAGAAGAAGTTGCTGGCAGGCGACCAGTGACGATGTTCAGGGCGATCCAAGCCTGGATCGGTGGTGAAGGAAAACCTGAAAGCAGAGGGGACTCAGTTCTCAACCGCTAACCAGCGATCGGGTGGGTACCAGGAGGGTACCGGCTGAAGTCACCTCGACCAGGTGAGTGGGTGGCGTCGGACTCGGCTGTTCCTCGGACCAGGAGGCGCGGCGGCGACCAGGATGGAGGGCGAGCTGTCCCACGAAGGTGTCTGCTGTCGATGATGCTGGGCCCAGGAAGGGGCAGCGGATCTTGGCAGTGGCAACCCAAGCGGGGGAGTCAAGATGACGTCGGGAGTGGACCAGGAGGGTCCGGGGTACTCCTCTGTTGAAGGGGAGCAAGAGCCAGTCTGGAGCAACCAGACCGGGGATGCAAAATAATCTTGGAGCGTCGTGAAGAGGGCCACAATCCGGTCGGCAAGTGGTCGGACAACGCGGTGAACAGCAAGGAGCGGAAGGGCCCCCCACGCAGATCTCGTGGATGCTGGGGAGACAGACTTCGAAGCTGGAGCTGCTCAGGGTTTAGGGCTTCTCAAACCCTAGGTGCACTCACTCGAGGGTCCCTCGGTGGGCGTGCTAGATAAGCGTCGTGCAGGTTCTGAAGATAGCCGGTCCCGCAGGTCTCGTCACACCTACGACTCTCAGCTGGGCTGATGAGGCAGGTAAAAGGTCAGAGATGGCAGGGTACTCGGGTCTCGTCGTGCTGGGCAGTCTTGATCCGTAGGAGAGACTTACAGCAAACCGCAAGCGCTTAGTTGGTGCCTGCTGGTGCAGGGTGGCTACTCCTTAGCCACAAGGGAGAGTCTTCAGAAATAGTCAAGAGTTCCTTTCGTGGAAAGTGGTTCGTGATTCGGAGGTATCCGATTATCTGATTATCCAATTTGGGAAGGGGACTCGCTCCTACCTTTATTCTAAGAAAAAGGGGTTGGCCCGTGACTAGGTTCTACCTATGGGTGGAGCCAGGAGGGGGTAGTTACACCCCTATCCTTTGTCCGGCTTCGCGCCAGCTCAGGGGCTGGTGTGCCCCCGAAACTGGTTTGAGCCGGGCTATGCACAGTGAGCACCGGGGTGCCACTGGCAATCACCTTCCTTTCAGCCCTGCCTACCTGGAATACACAAACCCTGTCTGGGATGGTGCTAACACCGCCCTCGACAGGAAACCCTTTGTCCAAACTCCCTTCGCTGGAAGGTCCCCCAGCAGCAGGAGGTCAGACTTGTGTCTGGTGGCAGCATCCATTTTGTGATGCTGAGGCTTGAGTCAACTTTAACCGGGGTTCAGGGTTACTTCCATGTTGTGCCCCTCTAGAAGGGGGGAATGCTAACCCCGTCGCCAGAACTAGCGAGGGGTTCGTATTCCAATTCGTATGACACCTTACTCGACATGTGTAGGTGATGCGATGCCAAAGTTAGCAAATAGCTGGCCCGCGTCACCATGGAACGGCTATTAGGACTTGGTTCCGCAAGCCGTCGACTGGCTCGGCTCGCGCCAGAGCACCATCCCACATGACTCCCCGCACTCTGCCTTCAGGATTGATAAGGCCTGCCATAGGAGTGACTGATAGGAATCCATGTGTCCATTTTAGGGTTAGGTGTAGGAATACTACACCTACAGCAACGGGTGATTACACCACGTGGCCCCAGCTGTCGTGCAGCCAGTTGTGTCAGATTTGGGCGGCCATTCCAGGGGTGGCATAATACATGCTGCAGCCCCTGGTAGGCCCTGGGTACACCGATGCCCTGGATACCCGTGGTATGCTGAGACAGGGACTGACAAGGCGGCCCAGTTCCAATTAGTGGATGCACCTAATGTACATGTGTGTTAATTTCGAGAGAGAACAGCTAGGCTGTGGGTCTGATCGGCAGGCCCACAGCCGGGGAAAGTCGTAAACCAATGAAGCAAAAGCAAAAAAATCGGGGTGATCATAGGATTGCAGACCCTACTCTCCTACATGACCCCCCCCCAAACTTTGGGACAATAAGCTAACCTTGACCAGGTGAGTCTTCTTGCTCTAAGTGGAAATACCTGGAGAGCCCATCTGCATTGCCATGATCAGTGCCAGGTCTATGCTCCACTGTGAAGTCCATCCCCTGTAGGGAAATGGACCACCTAAGTAGTTTGGGGTTTTCACCCTTCATTTGATTTAGCCACAAGAGGGGCTTATGGTCGGTCTGAATCTTGAAGTGAGTGCCAAACAAGTATGGCCTCAACTTCTTCAGGGCCCAAACCACAGCAAAGGCCTCCCTCTCAATAGCTGACCAATTCTTCTCTCTGGGGGTCAGCCTCCTGCTAATAAAAGCTATGGGCTGGTCATGACCATCAAAATTCAGTTGCGATAGAACAGCTCCCACACCCAGCTCCGAAGCGTCTGTTTGGACAATGAATGGTCGGGAGTAGTCTGGACTCTTTAGGATAGGTGCTGTGCACATGGCCTGCTTTAGGTCATCGAATGCCTTCTGACAGCTTGCTGTCCACTGAACTGTTTTTGGCATCTTTTTACTTGTCAGGTCGTTTAGCGGGGTCACAATGGATCCATAATTTCTGACAAATTTCCGGTAATAACCAGTCAGGCCCAAGAAAGCTCGAACCTGAGTCTGGGTGGTTGGAGGAGCCCAGTCCTGTATGGCCTGTATTTTGCTCTCCAACGGTTGAACCTGACCCCCTCCTACAAGGTGGCCTAGGTATACAACCTGTGTCTGCCCTATCTGGCACTTGGTGGCCTTGATAGTGAGGCCTGCCTTCTGCAGGGCCTCTAACACTTTCCTCAGGTGGACCAGGTGATCCTCCCAGGTGGAGCTAAAGACAGCGATATCGTCCAGATACGCCGCACAGAAGTCGTCCAACCCAGTGAGAACTCGATTCACCAGCCTTTGGAAGGTGGCAGGTGCATTTTTCAAACCAAAGGGCATTACCACGAACTGATAATGCCCACCCGGGGTAGAAAATGCTGTTTTGGGCTTGGCCTCCTCAGCTAACCTGATTTGCCAATACCCAGCTGTCAGGTCAAACGTACTTAAGTAGTTGGCCGAGGCCAACCGGTCGATAAGTTCGTCTGCTCTTGGTATCGGGTGGGCGTCAGTCTTAGTGACTGCATTGAGACCTCTGTAGTCCACGCAAAACCTCATCTCTTTCTTACCGCCCTGGGTGTGAGGTTTCGGCACGAGCACTACGGGACTAGCCCAGGGGCTGTCCGAGGGTTCAATGACTCCCAGCTCCAACATTTTCTGCACCTCGGTCTTGATGCAGTCTCTGACGTGATCAGGTTGCCGATAGATTTTACTCTTTACGGGTAGACTGTCCCCAGTGTCGACCTCATGGGTACACCAATTGGTCTGACTGGGTGTCAGAGAGAACATATGTCGAAAGGATTGAAGAACCTGTTTACAATCCTTTTGTTGATGTCCAGAGAGGCTGCCACAAAAGACAACACCATCTACTGATCCATCGTCAGGGTTCTGAGAGAGCAGGTCCGGGAGAGGGTCACTCTCCTCCTCCTGTCCCTCATCTGTGGCCATGAGCAAGCCCATGCCCTCCCTGTCGACATATGCCTTGAGCCTGTTTACATGGAGCACCCTGTGGGGGCTCCGGGGAGTTCCCAGGTCTACCAGGTAGGTGACCTCTCCCTTTTGCTCAATGATCGTGTGGGGCCCAGACCATTTGTCTTTGAGTGCTGCTGGGGCCACTGGCTCCAGCACCCACACCTTCTGTCCAGGCTGGTACACAGTCAGGACAGCCTTTTGGTCGTGCCAAGCTTTCTGTAATTCTTGGCTCGCCTCAAGGTTTTTAGACGCCTTTTCCATGTACTCCGCCATCCGCGAGCGGAGACCGAGCACATAGTCCACAATGTTTGATGCCGGCTTTCTGAGAGGTCTCTCCCATCCTTCCTTTACCAAACAAAGGGGTCCCCTTACAGGATGTCCGAACAGAAGCTCAAAAGGGCTGTAGCCAACCCCCTTCTGCGGGACCTCTCTGTAGGCGAACAAGAGGCAGGGTATCAGGACATCCCATCTCCGCCGAAGCTTTTCAGGTAGTCCGTGAATCATCCCTTTTAGGGTCCTGTTGAATCTCTCAACAAGCCCATTGCATTGTGGGTGATAGGGTGTGGTGAATTTGTAATTGACACCACATTCCTTCCACATAGCAGTCAGATATCCCGACATGAAGTTTGCACCTCTGTCTGAGACGACCTCCTTAGGGAAGCCCACTCTGGAGAACACTCCAAGTAGGGCCCGTGCCACCACAGGGGCTGTAGTGGTCCTAAGGGGAATAGCTTCAGGATACCTGGTGGCGTGGTCCACCACCACCAGTATAAACTTGTGCCCTGATGCTGTCTGGGGTTCCATTGGTCCGACAATGTCGATCCCCACTCACTCAAAGGGTACCCCCACCACTGGTAGTGGTATGAGGGGGGCCTTTGTCGTGCCACCTGACTTACCACTGGCTTGGCAAGTGACACAGGAGCGGCAAAACTCCTTCGTATCTTCGGACATGTGGGGCCAGTGAAAGTGTGGAACAATTCGGTCCCAAGTCTTATTCTGGCCTAAGTGACCTGCAAGGGGAATCTCGTGGGCCAAGGTGAGAAGGAAACCTCTCAGAGACAAGGGGATGACCAGCCTCCTGGTCGCACCAGGTTTGGGGTCTCTTGCCTCAGAGTACAGGAGTCCATCGTCCCAGTACACTTTGTGGGTACCTGTGGCGTTCCCTGCAGCCTCAGCAGCGGCCTGCTGTCTGAGGGGTTCAAGTGAGGGGCAGTCTAACTGTGCCTTCCCCAGGTCTTCCCTGGAGGGTCCCCCTGAGCCCAGAAACTCAACCTGACCAGGTTCAAGCTCTTGCGGCTCAGTTTCCCTCAGTTCCTTAAGGTCAGCCTCCTCGGAGACTTGATCCACGACCTGGGGCAAGGGGGAAGGCGAAGCCTTACCCTTACTGCTCCTTTTCTTGGAAGGTGTCTGGTCCGTTCTTCCAGGATCCAGCACCTGTTCAGTGGGGCATCTTTTGGCCTGTGACCTGGTCACAGCAAGGACATGTGCTGGCAAGCCTAACATCTCCATGTGAGTCCTCTGCTCCACTTCTGACCATTGTGACGTTTCCAAATCATTGCCCAACAGACATTCTACGGGGAGGTCTGAACTAACCACAACCTTTTTCGGGCCACTTACCCCTCCCCAGGAGAAATCAACAACTGCCATACTGTGATTGGTAGTGACGTTGCTGGCATTGGTCACTAGGTAACTGGTACCTAGCATGATCTGTCCAGGGTCCACGAAGTTAGGCGTCACCATGGTGACACTGGCACACGTGTCCCTGTAGGCTTGAGCCACTTTTCCATTGATCAAAGGTGTCTGTCTGTATTTGCCCAAAGTATTGGGACTGGCATCAGGGGACATATCCATATCCCCTGTACAGACAAGGACGGCCTGAGTGAGCGTGCCGACTAAGTCGTCACTCCCCTCGGTTCCCAAGGTTAACCCAACTAATGCCTTGGGAGGCGCACTACCACTGCTGACTGTACTAGGGGGCGCAGGTGCCTTAGGGGCTGCAGTGGTAGGAGTTTGCCCTCCTTTCTTGGTGCACTCACTAAACCAGTGAGTCTTACTTTTACAGTATTGGCACCACCTTTTTGACTGGCCTTCTTGAGTCTTCTTCTTCTGTGAAGCCTGACCCCCACCCTCTTTGGTTTGTTGGGGACCTGTCGAAGACTTCTGGTCATTTTGTTCGTTTTTGTTACCCTTTTGGTCTGCTTTCTTCTGACCACCCTGGTTCTGGTTCTGCTTGACCCTTGTTCTGACCCATCTGTCTGCCTTCTTTCCCAATTCTTGGGGAGAGGTCAGATCCGAGTCGACAAGGTGCTGATGCAACAATTGGTTCTGACAGTTGTTTAAAATCTGTTCTCGCATGATAAGATTGTACAATCCTGTGTAATCAGTAACCTTGCTACCCAGCAACCAGCCTTCCAAAGCCTTAGTGGCACAATCAACAAAGTCAGTCCAATCCTGAGACTGAATTTTCTGGGTGTCCCGGAACAGCACCCGGTACTGTTCCGTGGTTAAGCCGAACCCATCAATCAGTGTGTTCTTCAGGACTTGGTAGTTGTTAGCATCCTCAGCTCTAGTAGTGAGGAGCTTGTCCCTTCCTTTACCTTCAAAGGAAAGCCACAGTATAGCTGCCCACTGACTTGGGGGGACGCACTGGACAGTGCAGGCCCTCTCCAAGGCAGTTATCCACTTGTGGATGTCGTCCCCTTGTTTAAAGGGGGGCACTATTTTACTCAGGTGTCTAGTGTCTATACCCCTGTCTTTCTCTCTATTGAGACTGCTGCCACCAGTGGGATCTAACCCACTCAATTTCTGTTCTCGGGCCAAGGCAAGTCTTTCTTTGGCGAGGGCAAGTTCTTCCCGCTCGATCCTCAGATTGACTTCCCTCATCTTCGCTTCATGCTCCCTTCTCTGAGGGGACGTCATTCCTCTCTGAGAAGATGCCTGAGAGACATGTGTATGAACCGATCTGCCGGAGCCTCTGGAGAGAGACCTAGCTCGTCCGTTCCCAAGGTTAAGCCTGCTTGAGCGTGGGCCCGGGGCTCCCCCAGTTCCATTCTCATGCCTGCTTAAGTTGGTCCTAGTAAGCCTGCTGACTACCACTGGACCTTTGTCTGCCTCGTCTCCCGATAACTCGTCCTCGTCCTCCTCCTCGGTGTGGAGGTCGAGGTCGGGGTCACCGAGGGTTCCCTCTAAGGGAGGCATGTTCCCATCTGCACTGGGGGGACCTGTGTTAGAGGACCTCCTAGCATCGTACGCCTCTAAGAGACCTATCAGAATTGCGATGGTAGGGTTAGAACCCTGGTTTAGCTTCCTGGAGGCACACAGTTGTCGCATCTCCTTGAAGCTAAGAGTTGCATATCGCGACACGACCTGTGGAGGGTCACTGACCACTAAGGGAGTCTGCGAAGACTCTCCGTGGATCGACATGCTTTTCTAGTGAGGTGTAAGTGTTGCACCTACCTACACTATGGGTTTACCTACTGATCCCTTGCTAGGAGTTGTAGTCAGGGTGTGCTAAGCCCTGTTACACTACAACAGCCGGTTCAGTAGAACTCGGAGTATTCTAAGTTAAGTTATATGTACCTGGGTACTTATGTGATCTTTCACTGCGATATTCTTAGGATACGTGTGTGGTAAAACAACAGCAAGCTCAAATCCCAACCGCTGCTCACCAATGTGAGAAGTTGGCCTGATATGTAGTGCTCACTATTCTAGTGATCACTGTGTATCATTCCAAACGACCCTTATTGATGATTGGTTGTAAGTCAACCTTTTAGACCAGCTATCCTAGTAGCGTGGATACGAGCAGTCTTAGGCTAAACTCTAGAGGGCGTGTTAAGCCAGCTGTTTACCATCACATATACCCCTTGAACACCAAGTGAAAGGACACCACACAAGTTGTTATGAAAATAAAAGGATATTTATTTATAACAAGACTACCCTGGCTCTTTATGAGTCAGGGAGCTAAGCACACTACAAAACTCTTAGGAAAATACTTCAGTTGCACAATTTACACAAATGCCCGAGGGGCACGAGAAACCATCTACACTAACAGTGAAATGCGAATGGTTAGAGTCTGGAGGTACTGATTCCGGAGTGTTCCGATCAGTGGGACTAAACGAAAAAGGAACTGGACACTTGTAGAGCGAACCTGCGATGGAGCACCGAGATGCTCGATTTACCTAGCCCGGAGGCTGCGGCTGCGTGAAGTTCGGCAAGATGTCGGGAGTCCTCGTGTAGTCTCAGGAGCCTGAAAGAAGAAGTTGCTGGCAGGCGACCAGTGACGATGTTCAGGGCGATCCAAGCCTGGATCGGTGGTGAAGGAAAACCTGAAAGCAGAGGGGACTCAGTTCTCAACCGCTAACCAGCGATCGGGTGGGTACCAGGAGGGTACCGGCTGAAGTCACCTCGACCAGGTGAGTGGGTGGCGTCGGACTCGGCTGTTCCTCGGACCAGGAGGCGCGGCGGCGACCAGGATGGAGGGCGAGCTGTCCCACGAAGGTGTCTGCTGTCGATGATGCTGGGCCCAGGAAGGGGCAGCGGATCTTGGCAGTGGCAACCCAAGCGGGGGAGTCAAGATGACGTCGGGAGTGGACCAGGAGGGTCCGGGGTACTCCTCTGTTGAAGGGGAGCAAGAGCCAGTCTGGAGCAACCAGACCGGGGATGCAAAATAATCTTGGAGCGTCGTGAAGAGGGCCACAAGCCGGTCGGCAAGTGGTCGGACAACGCGGTGAACAGCAAGGAGCGGAAGGGCCCCCCACGCAGATCTCGTGGATGCTGGGGAGACAGACTTCGAAGCTGGAGCTGCTCAGGGTTTAGGGCTTCTCAAACCCTAGGTGCACTCACTCGAGGGTCCCTCGGTGGGCGTGCTAGATAAGCGTCGTGCAGGTTCTGAAGATAGCCGGTCCCGCAGGTCTCGTCACACCTACGACTCTCAGCTGGGCTGATGAGGCAGGTAAAAGGTCAGAGATGGCAGGGTACTCGGGTCTCGTCGAGCTGGGCAGTCTTGATCCGTAGGAGAGACTTACAGCAAACCGCAAGCGCTTAGTTGGTGCCTGCTGGTGCAGGGTGGCTACTCCTTAGCCACAAGGGAGAGTCTTCAGAAATAGTCAAGAGTTCCTTTCGTGGAAAGTGGTTCGTGATTCGGAGGTATCCGATTATCTGATTATCCAATTTGGGAAGGGGACTCGCTCCTACCTTTATTCTAAGAAAAAGGGGTTGGCCCGTGACTAGGTTCTACCTATGGGTGGAGCCAGGAGGGGGTAGTTACACCCCTATCCTTTGTCCGGCTTCGCGCCAGCTCAGGGGCTGGTGTGCCCCCGAAACTGGTTTGAGCCGGGCTATGCACAGTGAGCACCGGGGTGCCACTGGCAATCACCTTCCTTTCAGCCCTGCCTACCTGGAATACACAAACCCTGTCTGGGATGGTGCTAACACCGCCCTCGACAGGAAACCCTTTGTCCAAACTCCCTTCGCTGGAAGGTCCCCCAGCAGCAGGAGGTCAGACTTGTGTCTGGTGGCAGCATCCATTTTGTGATGCTGAGGCTTGAGTCAACTTTAACCGGGGTTCAGGGTTACTTCCATGTCGTGCCCCTCTAGAAGGGGGGAATGCTAACCCCGTCGCCAGAACTAGCGAGGGGTTCGTATTCCAATTCGTATGACACCTTACTCGACATGTGTAGGTGATGCGATGCCAAAGTTAGCAAATAGCTGGCCCGCGTCACCATGGAACGGCTATTAGGACTTGGTTCCGCAAGCCGTCGACTGGCTCGGCTCGCGCCAGAGCACCATCCCACATGACTCCCCGCACTCTGCCTTCAGGATTGATAAGGCCTGCCATAGGAGTGACTGATAGGAATCCATGTGTCCATTTTAGGGTTAGGTGTAGGAATACTACACCTACAGCAACGGGTGATTACACCACGTGGCCCCAGCTGTCGTGCAGCCAGTTGTGTCAGATTTGGGCGGCCATTCCAGGGGTGGCATAATACATGCTGCAGCCCCTGGTAGGCCCTGGGTACACCGATGCCCTGGATACCCGTGGTATGCTGAGACAGGGACTGACAAGGCGGCCCAGTTTCAATTAGTGGATGCACCTAATGTACATGTGTGTTAATTTCGAGAGAGAACAGCTAGGCTGTGGGTCTGATCGGCAGGCCCACAGCCGGGGAAAGTCGTAAACCAATGAAGCAAAAGCAAAAAAATCGGGGTGATCATAGGATTGCAGACCCTACTCTCCTACAGTCCCTGTCCCTAAAGTTGAGGATCTTAAGAATAAAGAGGCGCGGGGGGCTCCCACTGGAGGTTTGGCCGCCAACGACCGGTGTGCCCTCTCCACCACGAACCAAGTTGACAGACTGGCCGCCGGCATCCAAGATTTAAACCATGCGTCCAGGAAGTCGTCAGCCCGGCCAGACTCGACCCCCTCCGGAAAGCCCACCAGGCAGAGGTTGTTGCGACGGGCGCGGTTTTCGGCATCCTCTGCCCGTCTATGTAGTTCCTTGGAGTGGGTCGTGAGCTCCCGGACCTGATCCTGTAGCTGGCGAATGTCGTCCTCCGCTGTGGAGATCCGGGATTCCGTTTCCGTAATGCGGGCCGTGGCGTTGCGGAGGTCTTGCCGCAGGAGTGTAACGTCCACCTTCACTTCCCCAACCATCCCCTCCAAGGATGTGCGGGAGGCATCAATGGCCTGGAGGATGATGGCCAAGTCCTTGTTCGGGGCCAGCGCCTCCCCTCCGCCCGCGCCCTGCGGGTCCGAACTCGCAAACTGGTCAATCTTCGTCTGGTGGGACGTCGCCGGCGGCCTGGGGCCTTTTTCTTTGCCCATGGTGGGCCCAGGGAGCGCGCGCCGGGCACAAGGGCAGGCGCAGTGGGCCGGCAGGCGGCTCCCACCCACCAAGCAAGGCAGCCCCCTGCGCCGGGCCAGGGACGGAGAAATGGAGGAGAGGGGGGGGAGTAAAGGTGCGTCCTGTCCCCGGTGAGGGAGGGCCCGGAGTCCGCCCGGCACGCACCTCCCCAGCTGGATCCGGGCTAAGCCGCCGTCAGCTCGCCGTGGGCCCTTCGCTGTAATCCGCACCCGTGACGATCACCAGTCAAGGCACAGCGTACGGGCTGAGGAAGCGCCGTCCCTCGCCTCAGTTCATAGGCCCGACCAATCAGCAGGGAAAATCCGCGTCCACCCTCGGCCCGGGACCAACAGCCGGACCCCCCCCCGGGCGCCAGGGTCAGGGGGTGCCCCCGCCAGTCCAAGCACTGCGCCGGGGGCCACCCCACCGGGCACGATGGGCAAGATGCGAGGGGGGGGGCCTTCCCCGCCGGCAATGTCTCCTGGGCAATGGTGCAGGGCAAGAGTGGTCCGGTACAGCTGCTCACACAAGCCGGCGCCGTGGGGGGCAAGGAAACGTCTCAGCTCCGTGCGTGATGGCGGACTCCAGGGTCCGGCGGGACTGCACCGCCTCAGGGATCGCCCTACCAAGAGTTCCCCCACCTGGCACCCAGGAGAGGATGATGGGGGGCCAGGGGGAGCCGTCTCCCGCAGTCGGTGATGATCGGGGCTGGTAGCATAGGGAGAGAGTGGGCGCCAGCGACGGCGAAGCCGGATCCGGCCCCTCAGTCGGGCCCGCACAGCTCGGGCCGATCCGCCCGTCGGACAGGGCTTCCCCGCTAATGGTCGAGGGCTTCCACCCCGTGACAGCTCCGGGGGGCGCGCACCATCCGCCGCCCCCCCAACTCACTTGATGTCCAATGCAAGCGCGGGTTCCACTCCGGAGGCTCCTCCAGCCACCGGCCAGCCGCTGTCAGTTTCGCGGCCTGCACCCCTCGTGGCACGCGGCGGGCACGCGTAGATTGCACTGCCGGTCGAGGAACCGGCCGGTTGCGTCCCGAGTACCGGTGCAGCTCACGGGCCGCCTATCTCAGCTCCGGCGGCTCAGAAGTGGCTGGAAATCTCTCCGAGGGCAGGGCAGTAGCTCCTCAACAAGCGATGGTCGCTAGGTCACCCCTAGGACAGCCAGGGCGGATGCAGGGCGGATGCGAGGGGTCACCTCAGTGCGGCCATCTTGGGTAGCGCCACCTAGCGCTCAGTAATCAGTAAGCATCCAGTTATTTAAGCATCTTGCAAGGTCTTAAGTCTAACCTTCTTGTAGAACTTGGAATCCCCAATTTTATAAAGAAAAAACTCCTGCCCCAACGGGATATCATGTAACAAGGCCTGAAATAATAAACCAAGAGAAGAGGAATCCGTTTTATTAGCCAGGATTCTAAAATTCCTAAAATGGAAAGCATGGCATTAAGACAGCAGGTCAGGTAGAGCTAGTATCCCCAGCTTTAACCCTCTCCTAAGCTTTTTCCAGGCGATTCTCAGGGTTTTTGTGGTCCAAATAAAGGACCCAATTTTGCCCTGAAGTATAGCAATATCCTTGGTATTAAAGGATAGAGGGATTGAATTGAACAGGAAAGTTAGCTTGGGCAATATTATCATTTTAATAAGGTTGACCCGCCCGTAGATGTTCAAGGAAAGATTAGCCCAGCATGCCAACAAACATCCCACCTCCTTAGATACTTTCTTCCAACTAATTTTAGATGTATCTGCTAACTTCTGGGCCAGATATATACCGAGATATCTCATATGACTTTGGGCCCCCTGTATTTCAGTTGGACAGTTCCACCCCATTATCTCGGTTTTTTTCTTTATTGATTTTGTAGCCCGAGACTTTGCCAAATTCATCGGCCAGTTCAAACAGCCTAGATATGGCAACTGTGGGATTAGAAGTATACATAAGGAGGTCGTCCACATACAATGCAAACTTGAGCTCCAACTCCCCTATTTTAAATGACCTAATAAGGCGATCAGCTCTAAGGGCACAGATGAAGGGTTCAATATAAAGATCGAACAAGAGCGGTGACAAAGGGCACCCCTGCCTAGTACCCCTTGAAATACTAAACCAATCTGTCAGGGTACCATTAACTAGAACTTGTGCTTGGGGTTCAAAATAAAGGGATTTAACAGCCCCGATAAAATTTAAAGGCAAACCGAATTTTTACAACATCTCCCATAGGTAGAGCCAGGTCACCTGATCGAACGCTTTGGCGGCATCTATTGCAACCAAAGCGAGCGGCAACCTTTTATCAATTGCAACATCTATTGGCCCTATAGCTTGAAAGGTGAGCTCGTTGAGCTGTCTCCCCGGTATAAACCCTCTCTGATCCGGATGGATGATGCTCTCAATAACTTTTGCCAGCCTTGCCGCCAATACCCCAGCAAATATCTTATGGTCTGAATTTAACAGAGAGATTGGTCTATAGGCATCAATATTCTGAGGGTCTTTATTCTGTTTAAGAATCAAAGACACGGTAGCTTCGGACCATGACTGGGGGGAGCCTTCACCCTTCAGATATATTTTATTGAACAGGGACCTTAAGACTGGCAACACCTGATCTACTATCCCGAGGTATACTTCTATTGGAAGTCCATCCGGACCCGCAGCCTTACCCCTGCTAATTTTTTTAAGTTGTTCCCTAATTTCGCCCTCCGTGATACTAGAACGCAGGAACTGCCTATCTGTTTCTGACAACTGTGGGAGACCCCTAGAATCTAACCATCTCCCAACCTCCTCCGGCCTAGAATCATTATCTTCTTTATATAAACTGAGCAAGAATGATCTTGCCTCTTTCCTAATCCTATCATCGTCGTGTATCAGGGTACCTGACCCTCTTTGTAGCAGGCTCTTTATGTAGTTTCTGCCCCTGTCTACCCTTGCCTTCCATGCCAAAAGGGAGCTGCATTTTTCACCATAGGCGAAGTGTTGTAATTTGCTCGCGTCCCATCTATCTTTAATAATCTTATCAATATTGGACTGAAAATCGGCTTGAAGAAACGCCAATTCCCTTTCAAGTGATGGCATAAGGTTCCGGGCGGCCAAGGCTGCCTGTTGTAACTCTGCCTCCTTCGCCTTGATTTTATTAAATCTATCTGCCTCAGCCTCTTTCTCAACTTTTCTTGATCATGGCTGAGCTTAGTAGCCCCCACAGATAGGCTTTAAAGGTTTCCCATACTATCTGGTCGATAGCAGTGCCCATATTGAGCCTGAGAAATTCCTCTATTTTTGCAACAAGCTCGGACCACACCCCATCCCCCAATAGGAGTGTCCTATCGAGAGTCCATCTCCTCTGTTGCTCTTTGTGCTTAATATTAAATATCAGCTCGACAGCTGAATGATCGGATAGAATCACTGGGATATACGCCAGAGATTCACACTCCGCAAACAGACTTTGATCAACCAGAAAGTAATCTATTCTTGAATAGTGTTTATATTTTTTGCTATAAAAGGAAAATTCCCTTACATTAGCATTTATTACCCTCCACATATCGATCAAATTCAACTCCTTGGTAATATTTTTGAGCACAGACAGAGTTCTAGAAGGAGTATTGTATTTAGCTTTTGAGGTACGGTCTAACTGTGCATCAAATACCAGATTAAAGTCGCCTCCAATTATAATTGGAGAAGACGAATTCAACAAACTAGCCTCCAGTTTTAGGAGGAACCCTGGGTTATCTTCATTGGGCCCGTAATAGGCGGCGCAGACTATTGGGGAGCCGCAGAGTGTTATAGTAGCCGTCAGCCATCTCCCTGACAGGTCTGTATCCCATTTTTCAACTTTTATCCCGGCATTGCATCTTATAATTAGTGCTGCGCCTCGAGTACAGCCCCTCTGTTTAGAACATAGGACATCCTGAACCCAGCTAAGCTTGCTAAACCCCTGTTGGCATTCATAGGCCTCCAAATGGGTTTCCTGTAACAGAAGAATGTGGGCCTCACTATTCTTTAAAAATTCACACACCCGAGCCATCTTCCTACTGTTCCTTAAGCCATTAACATTCCAAGTTAGGAATTTGATTTTATTTAACCTACTCATGTTCAAACCAACGTACTACCCACCTGAGGCTGACGTAGTCTACTTTAGCTAGTATGAGGACACATTTTTCCAATTTTCTGCCCCTTCCACCCCACCCTCCCCCTCCTTGTGCACACCACCCTCGCCCGCCCTTGAGGAACACCCCTCTCATCCCTTGGCGGTAAGAAAAACTGCCTTTGGAATCCCCCATGGAGCAGCCAGGGCATCACCCTCTATAAAAATACCAACAGATGTGACCCCCATTCAAAAAAAAAAAAAAGAGGCAAAGGAGTCCTCTTACATTTTCCCTTCTCCGTCCCCCCCTTTCTTTTTTTTTTTTTTCTTCTTCCCCTTCTTCTCTTCTTTCTTCCTTTTCTTCCTTATCTCTTCTTAACCCTTCCATTCTCGGGCATATTTTTTTTTTCTCCCCCTTTCCCTCCTCTCTTTTTTTTTCCCCCCTTTCCTCTTCCTTCTTCCTCCTTTCCATTTCTCTCTTCTCTTCCCTCTTTTCTTCTTTCCTTCCCTCTTCCTTCTTCCCCTCTTTCCTTATCCATAGACCGGACACCTACCCCTTCATCTGAGTCAGAAAAGCATCTACCTCTTCGGGAAAACTAAAGTTATACATTCTATTTTTCCACATTACTTTCAACAATGCGGGATATTTCATCTGAACCTTCATCCCCATGCTTCTAAGTTCTGCCATTCTAGAACCGAGCTCCCACTGTCTTTGCGCTGCTCTCTTTCCCAAATCAGAACAAATTTGATACACCCAAGACTCATAGTGAAGTGCCGCCCCAGTCAATGCCCTCCCCAGGACCAAATCCTTGACCGTATAGGTCTGAAAGAAAACAAACATTTTCCTGGGGGCTTTCCTATCCGGGTGAAGCTTAAAGGGGTCCCTATGCACTCTCTGAATCTCAGACTCTAAGTCGATATAAACCCTATCTTTCAACAGACCCTCCCTCAGTAGTTTACACACAAATGCTTTTATGTTCCCCTTCTCAGCCCCTTCAGGGATTTTGAGGATCCTTAGATTGTTCCTTCGTGCATGCATTTTCCATCCTCTCCATGTCCACCTGTAGAGATCTGTTTAAAGTTTTCAGGGCCTCTATGTCCTTTGTGTTCCCCTTCACAGAATCAGAGAGGGATTTGACCTCCAGCTCAAGAGTCCCAGTTCGCTCACAAATGTCGTCCAATTTCAACTCTAAGGCATTACACTTATCGTGGATCCTGATTTGCCTCCGATATTTCAAACTTAGCCATCAGATCGCCTTTCAGGGAATGGAGTAAAACCTCAAGCTGTGACTGACCAAAGTCAGGCCCCCCATCAATTGCGACCTGCGTTGTCGAATCTTCATTCACCTCCTCACTAACTGCCGAAACACATTCGAGACCTAGCATACATAGAGATGCTGGTGAAACTGGCAAAGCTACGGATACAGGTGAGGGGGGAGTAGGGAGAGTAGTAGGAGATGTAACAAGACCCATATCAGTAATGACAGGAGCAGTAAAAGAGGCAGAGGACTGGTTTGGCACAGGGAGAATACCACAGGGGGGAGACTCCAAATGGGATTCCATTAGCGCATCACCAGTATCTTCCCCCGCTTCGGAGATTTCAATGAGGGGCAAAAAGCGGTTTTCGAGAGAGATAGGAGGAGTGCCCAACAGTGGGACTGAAACTGGCCCCTTAGGCTTCACGGCCTGCTCCATAATCCTAAAATAGGATCTAAGCGAGGGAGTGGGTTTTAGAGAAGAGCGGGAGACTTGAGGCTCCCTTAGCTTCTTTGTATCAGGCTTAATGGGCTTCTTTTTTCGCTGAGTCTTGGGGATCACCCCACCCGCCGTGGGCTCTGTAACATCCAGGTCCCTCTTAATCTTGGACACGACCTGGGAGCGCAACTGGTACCTGTTCTTTACCGGATTCATGGAAGGAATCTGTGCATTTCTGATAGAAGGCCATAAACTAGGGGCTCAAGGAAAACTGCAGACCTCTGACTAGCCATTCTGGGGCAGATACTTGGAGATGGAATCGACACCTGCATTCCAAGAGGCAGGGTTCTGGCCCCACTAAAGATTGTGATCAAACCTCCCGGGGTAGGGTGGCAGACAAGACAACATTTTGAGAGGCCCTGTGCATTTCAAAGGTGGCCTTTTGAAATTATCCTTTCTTTAAGGGCCATTGTGGGTATAACTACTGGGGCTTTAGCCTCCAAAAGTAGAGACGCTTCTAGATTTGGAGCCATATTTCGCTGGTTCGATGCTAGGACATCGACATGAAGAATCATTAGGGCAGGAGGGACTGCAATCATTAGGGCACGAGGGACTGCAACTGGACTACCTGCAGACTTGTGGTGGCCTGGAGCTTGTTGCGTCCCAGGAAGACGACTATCACGTGGTGGATTTGGCTTTGACGTTGCTGGCCTGCAGCTATGTCCCAACTGTCATGGCCTGGGTCCTGAAGTACTCTCCGAACACCGCTTAGCTGGCCTCCTGTCTACGAGATCCCAGGGACACAGAGGATCTAACTGCCTCAATGAGACTGTAAAGACCACATGGGTGCGGCAGAGGCAGGTAGAAGTGATCGTGGCTGAGACAAGGACCGTCCTGATGTACACCCTCATCACGTTGTGCAGAGGCGTGTGCGCGTACAGATCAGCAGCCACCTGAAGTGCCAAGACGTGAGGAGTTCGAGAAGTATGGGGGAAGCTTGAAGAGTGTGAGGGACTCCTACTTGCAACCAGGGTACCCGTGCTAGTTTGCGCTCCTGAGCGTGTGTTGTCTGAGGGGTGTTAGAGGAACGTGAGCAGTTAGCTGAGACTATCTTTGGACTTCAGATCAGGAGGACGGTAGTGCCTGAAATCGCGGCTTCTGTCCAAGGTCACTGGCTCCCTCTATCTGGACCCACATCACAAGATGCTTTGCTGTGGAGAACACTGTGATGGGGCCCGAGGGGTTTCCTGTGCCTTGTGGGCCCCAACAGCTGACTGTCGGGGCTTTGGCAAGTCACACCTCTGCTTGAGGTGAAAACATTTCTCCAGACTTGGAAGCGCTCCAGCTTCCTGAGTCACAACCTTTTGTCTACAAGGGGTGCCGCCGGATGCCTGGAGGTCTAATCCAGATAGATAAAACAAAGTAACTGTTTTTTTCCGTGTAAGGTGGTTCTGACTTTCTAGTCAACGGTGCGCCAGCACAGAAAACGTGTGTAGTTGGCTGGTGGAGTTTAAGGACTGAGGGGCAGGGTCACAAGGAGTAGTCAAAGAGCTGTGACTGTTTGACCTTTTTGATAATAGTAAAGTCCGACAATTGCATATAACTGTAAAGTATATATACAATGTGTGTTTCATTTTGATTTCAATAGATAGGTTTGACAATTGCGTATAACTTAGAGTGTATATACAATGTGTATCTCATTTTGATTTCAGTGTGTGTGTAGTACAAAGACAAGTGTTTTATACATATGGTGTGGAGTCTTTTTGTGGCATACGTAGTGTGCTGCAAAGGTGATGTTGTGCCAATACTTCACACTCGAGCTCTGAGCATAAGACTGACTGCTCTTTGCTTAGCTACCGGAGGGTGAGCACAGGTTATCGGACAAGTGTATCATACTCATCCTGGAACGTGGATTCTGACGAAACCGCTGGGTATAACATCTGGTGATCAGCGGTGTGTATAAGCCTTGGGTTGGCACAAACCCTAGCAACCCATGGCTTGCTATGACTCCGGTGTACAATATCGTTTTCTTACCTTGTTTTTTTTCTGTGTGGCCATTCTAGTTTGGAAACATTTCTGTGTTCACAACAGTCATGTGTAAGTCTGGAGAGCCTGCTGAGGTGCCTGCAGTAGTGGAGCCCTGCTCAAAATGTTCTGCAGAGACCTGAAATGCTATTGTAAAGGCTTCAGTAGAAAGGAGGAGCTGCAAATGGCATTGAGGGCCTGGCTGGAGACCAGAGGTACTGTTGGGGAGGGGGAGGTAGTAGATACTGAGGAGCAGGAACTGCAGGAGGGGAGCACAGTACCCTCCAGGTCTGGCAGTAGTGGCTCCTCTAGGAGTCTGTCACGAGAAGTGCTGGAGGACAGGTGGTAGGAAAGGAAGCTCAAGTTGGAGCTGAGCAAACTTAGATGGGAAAGTGAGAAGGCCAAGGTGGCGATAAAGGAAAAGAAAGTCATGTTGGCTCAACAGTGGAGCATGAGAGAGCTGGACGTAAGAGCCAGGAAGGCTTAGTCCAGCCCAGGTGGTGGCAGCATTTCATCTGTGTCTCTGTATAAAATGATTCCCAAACCTAAGGGGCTGGTGCCTTACTATGGAGTGGGGCACAACATAGACCGGTGGTTTGAGGCCTATGAAATAGCTTAAAAATACACAGGATCCCTGAGGGGGATTGGGGGCAAGTTGAAGGACGCGTACTCCTCTGGCGGGAAAGGGCACCTTGTTGGCCCTTGCAGAGGGTGACCAGGTGAAGTGTTCCGCTCTGAAGGAGGCCTTGTTTAGGAAATGAGCCCTGGTCCCTGAGAAGTACAGGCAGACTTTTAGCGATAGTGTGAAACTGACTCCCCAGACACGGGTAGATTGTGTGGATACGTTTTACAAGGCGTTGGATGGTTGGGTGTTAGGACAGTAAGGTGGTGGACTACAAGGGGCTGTACAATTGATTGCACAAGAGCACTTGCTTAGCCTTTGTTCTACCGAGTTGGGCCAGATTGATAAAAAGCTTTCTGATCCTAGAGGCTAGCTGAGGATGCAGACCGCTGGCTTAACACCTGGGTCCCCAAAAAGGTGTCAGGGGGATCTCGCCAAAGGTGGGATGGGTCCCCTGCAGAAAAAGGAGGGGGGCAGGAATAAAAGTAAGGAGGTCTCTCCAGGCCCCCAGACAAAGTCCCTGGGTAAGGATTCCCAACCCCCTGGTGATAAGAAGAATCGGTTCTCTACAGATAAGCCTGCAGGTAAGGGACCCCCAGTGCTAAGCCTTTCAGCAAGAAGCTGCCTTGCTGCCTCGGTGGACGGAAGCCCCGCTAGCGATCTGGAGCGGACCCGGGCGTCGGTGGTTGGAAGTGAGGCCGGTGCACACGGCGCTGGGCTGATGTGGCTGGTCTGCGGGGAGCGCCAAGAACACGAGAGGTACTGGGACCGGCTCGCCGGGGGAGGCGGCAGCTGTGGGTGCCCGAGTGCGGCGCGACCTCGAAGTGAATAAACTCCCGGCGACTTCCACTGGGCAGCCGGCGAGGCTGCGGGAGGCCGCCTGATCGGGGATCCTGGAGGCGGCCCGGCTGAGTGATTGGGACGCTGGGAGAGGCGCTGGGTTGTCGCATCTCCTCCAAGCAGACCCCTTAGAGTGGTGAGACGGTGCTGCTGGGACACCGGGTGCCGCTGGGCCGTCCACGAAGCACTGAGGGGCGCTGGTGATTCTTGCCGCCTGGCCCAGTCATAGTTGCGGTGGATGCCTGGCCTGACGGGGTCCAACGCTGCTGAGTAGAGGTGGAGCGAGACTTGTCCACGTCTTGGAGGCCCTGAGCGTCCCAACGGGGGGTGCTGCCGCTGGGGGGCCCCCCGGGAATCCTGGTGAAGAAACCTACCATTTGGAGGGGGACACAGCGCCCCGCGGTCCGTTTGGGGCCTAGCTGGAGGGCTAGAGTTGGATCTGCTGGGCCGCTGGGGCTGCCTGTGACCTGCTGCCGCTTGCCCCTGGCCGGCCCTACCCGGGGCTACCCGCATTGTGGTCCCTACCTACGGAGCGCGGCCTGGAGTGACTTGCTTGTGGCAGGGAACTGGTGTGGCGACTCAGTCTTCAGGAATAGGAGGCGGTGTGGGCCCGAGAGGAGATCAGTGGCCACGCACTGCTGGGATCCGCTGTTGCAGGTGCGTGGAGCGCGCAGGGGGGAGCAGAGGGCGAGACCCCCCTCCCGATTAGAGGGTTCCCGGCCCATGTGTGGGGGCCGCCTTGGTGGGGGACCGGCTGGTTGGATCGGCGCCATGGGTAAGCCTAGGCCCAAAACTGCTGATTCGGGTCGTGGGCCGGCGGGGGTCCCCCCCAGTTTACCACCGGGAGCTGCCGGGGACTCTGTGCAGCGGCAGCTTCAGGAAATCTTAGCAGCCATTACGGACACAAAGGCTACCCTCCACCAAGATATTGCTACAGTGTCGGTTGGGCTCGGTCTGCTGCGCGATGAGCACAGGAAGCTGGCGGGACGGGTCAAGGACGCTGAAATGCATCTAGCGGAGCTGATGCCGGCTAAGGCAGATGTGGCCCAGCAGCTGCACACGCTCACGGTGAGGGTGAACACTGTGGAACGGCGAGCGGACGATGCGGAAGGGAGGAATCAGAGAAATAACGTCCGGGTGGTGGGCTTGCCAGAGGGCGTGGAGGGGAACGACATGGTGGGGTATCTCGAGTCCTGGCTCAAGACGGAGGTGGCCCCGGAGGGTTTGTCTGGCTTCTACACTCTGGAGCGGGCCCATAGGGTCCCGGCTCGCCCCCTGGCACCGGGAAGACTGCCAAGGCCGGTGATTGCCCGACTACTTCACTACCGTGATCGGGACCTGCTGCTACAAAGGGCAAGAACTGTGGGGCCTTTCGTGGTAGGGAACTGCAAGGTGACGCTGTTCCCGGATTATACACTGGAAGTCCAACGCCGGAGGGCCTCGTACCAGGAGATCAAGAAAGCTTTGAGAAAGGAAAACTTGCAATATTCCCTCTTGTTTCCAGCGCGCCTCCGGGTGGCCCTTGACGGAACATCCCATTTCTTTGACTCTCCTGCGGAGGCCTCTGAGCGGTTGGAAAAGTACACAGGTGGGCTGTCGGTTGCGGACCGCCGAGGGGGGTCGGCACCTCGGGGAGGACTTCCTGGAGGATCTGGTATGCGGCGGAGGAGGCGGAGCCCCCGACCGGGACCCTCGACGGTACAGGCGGGACTGGAAAGGGCGGCGGCCTTGAGGGCGGTGGAGTCGGTGTCGGGCTCGCCTGGTCCGCCGGAGAAGGGCGAAGAGGGGACTTCCGCGGATGAGTCGACGGAGAGCGGAACGGATGACTCCACGACCAGCAGTACGAGGCTTCCGGTGGTCACTCTGCAGAGTGTGGATGATATAGTCTGACTTAGTGCTGGGTCGAGACTGGAATGCGTTGGGTGCCTTACGATTCTGCCCTTGTTTCCATGCGGGATGGGAGGCTTTTGGGAGGGTGGCTCCTTTCTAGGCGGTTGATGCTGGCTGGCTGGTCGGTGAGCCAGCCCTGGGCCACTCATGTTCACCCCTACCTCTGAAGTAGTCAGAGGAATGATTGTTAAGTTACATGATGTTTCGATTGGGTGCTAGTTTTGAGGTAACTGTCCTTGGGAGGGGGGGCGAGGGAGTTGCGGGATGTTTTTCGGGGTCTCCGGCATGACTATAGTGGGTTGACTTTGAGGCACTGGTTATATTACAGATCATGGGTACGCTAAGCGACCTAAAGTGCATAACATGGAATGTAAGGGGCTTGCATACCATGAGCAGACGTCATAGGATACATGCATACCTGGTACGGAGGGGGGTGCACGTGGTGTTCTTGCAGGAGACACATATTGCGGGTGGCGAGTGCCTGGCACTCCGCCGTCGATGGAGGGGGCAAGTGTATCATACCTTATTTTCTGCTTTTGCGCGAGGCGTATTGGTGTGGATTAGGGCTGGGGTCCCCTTCCAGATGGTGCAACAGGCTGTGGATCCAGAGGGGCGCTATGTACTGGTGCAGGGTAGGATAGATGGGAGGGACATCACACTGGGTAGTATCTACGCCCCGAACACTGGGCAACAGGCCTTTTTTGCTTCATTGTCCCGTAAGCTTTCATCGTTCTTTTCTGGCCCAACTATGCTGGGAGGTGATTTCAACTCAGTCACAGATGTTGCTCTTGACAGGTCCCATCCGCCGCTTTTAACGGCACCCTCTACTGGGGCTGCCAGGGCCCGAAGCGCATGGCAGGCCAACTGGGGGTTGTTGGATACTTGGAGGGAGCACCACCCGAACGAGAGGGATTACTCCTTTTTCTCCCCGATTCACGACTTGCATGTGCGGTTAGATGCAGTGCTGTGTTCCCCTGATATACATATGGCAGTCCAGCACAGTGAATATTTGACCAGAACATTGTCAGACCATAATTCCCTGTTATTGCGGCTGTGTTGGACCCTGCGGCGCCCGCTGATACCTGCGTGGCGACTTAACCCGGAGCTGTTGGAAGATCCGGTCTTCCGCGACGCGGTTGGTGAGGGGGTGACCCAGTACTTCCGGGAAAATGAGGGCACTGCCTCCACGCTAACAGTGGAATGGGATGCCTTCAAGGTGGTGGCGCGGGGGCTCTGTATTGCGCAGAAGATAGGGGTGCGGAGGGACCTCCTTAAGGACATAGACGCTGTGGATCAGTGCCTACGCACCCTAGAGCGTACTCGCCCGGGACATCCGGAGGGGCAGGGGGACCTATTGGAGGCCCACGAGGCAGTGGCTGTGGGGGTCGAGAGGCTGCGGTGCTACGATCATAGGCGCTACCTGACTAGAGTGCATGCGGAGCGAGATAAATCTGGAGCGTTGCTGGCTTAGCTTGCGAATCCCTTGAAGCAGTCGAGCCCCATATTGGCGCTGGCGGACCCGGCGGGGGATTTGTGTTATACCCAGCAGGGTATAAACTCTATATTTGCTGGTTACTACGAGACACTGTACGCCAGTAGAGTAACACTAGACGACGACCGGTTGGCGAGCTTCCTCGTTGGTGGGGACCTGCCGGCACTCGATAGGGGGTTGGCGGATCTGCTGGGTCAAGATGTTACGATCGGGGAGGTCCGCGGTGCCATCAAGCACATGGCACGGAAGAAGGCCCCTGGAGTGGATGCACTCCCTATCGAATTTTACGCAACTTATGTTGATGTCTTGGCGCCTAGGTTGGTTTCCCACTATAATCAGTCAAGGGCGGCGGGCAGGCTCCCTACTGCAATGCGGGAAGCGCTGATTGTGCCCTTGCTGAAGCCCGGGAAGTCCCCCTCTGATGTAACTGCATACCGCCCACTGGCGATGCTCACCACCGATTATAAAATCTTAAGTCGCATATTGGCCACTCGGCTCCTACCTTACATGACTCGGCTAGTTCATGGAGACCAGGCGGGGTTCATCCCTCTGCGTAATACGGCCGGTAATGTCAGGCGGCTCCTCCGGGTGCTGGAGGCTGAGTCGCAGCATTCGCAAACTGCCGCTATTTTCTCGGTGGACATAGAAAAGGCCTTCGACAGCTTGGAATGGCCGTATTTGTTTCGGGTCCTGCGTGCCTTTGGTCTGGGAGATCGTTTTGTGTCTTGGACGGAGCTGTTGTATAGGGATTCCATGGCCCGCACTAGAACGGGGGGGCTGGTGTCCTCCCCCTGCGCAGTGGGCAGAGGGACACGTCAGGTGTGCCCCTTATCACCCCTGCTGTTCGCACTAGCCATAGAGCCGCTGGCGGCTCAGGCTCGAAAGGGGAGCTGGTTTGGGGGTCTCCGGGTGAATGGTGATGCTCACTATATCGCACTCTACGCGGATGACCTCCTCCTGTTTCTGAGCAATACGCGGGGAGATCTGGAGGGAGCCAAGAGGTTGCTTGGGTGTCTCGAGGACTTAGCAGGCCTGAGGGTGAATTGGGCCAAGTCGTGTCTCTTCCCCGCCTCCAAGAGGGCGGGAGGTCCCGGCTTTACAGAGGAGGTCCGATGGGAGTATACCTGCATAACATACTTGGGGACGCGCATTTACCATGACCGCTCGGACCTGGTGGAGGGTAATATCGGCAGGGCGGTGCGAGGCCTACGAGGTAATATGGACTTCTGGCAGACGTTGCCACTCTCCCTGATGGGCCGGGTGGCTCTTCTCAAGATGGTGGCACTCCCCAGGCTGTTGTATTACTTCCGGACACTGCCGGTATGGGTCCCGGCGTCGACGTTTAAAAGACTCCAGCAGATGATCACGGGGTTTCTATGGAATTCTGGCCGCCGTCGGGTAGCTTTGCACAAACTGATGAGGCCGCGGGGGGACGGTGGTTTGGCGGTCCCTGATCTAGAGACTTATTACTTGGCTGCGCAATTGCAGTGGTAGACCCAGGCGGTGGCCCGAGAGTTCAGGGGAATTGGCGAGGGTACGGGAGGGCGGGTATCTGCCTCTCTCCTGGCAAAAATAATTCTCCAGCAGCCGTGCCGCGGAGGGGAGTTGCCTGCTGAGGCAGTGTTGGACAAGGAGTCAGCAGAGGGCACGGATCGCCCGTCCATTTGCGCCAGAGATACCCATATTGATGGGCCAGCAGCTACCACATGGGGGCAACTAGTCAGCGCTATCGGGATGGAGCGAGGCGGGATTGATGGCGGTGGGGGACCTGTATGAGGATGGCGTACTCTTGCCATATGAATCTATTCATGAGCGTTATGACCTACCGGGCGGGGACTACCTGCTTCACTCGTCCCTGGACTCGGCTATTCAGCGTCGGTGGCGGAGTGGGTTGTCGGAGCCGCAAACATCGATGGTTTGTCAGTATGTAGTTTTGGCGACGGGCACTATCAAAGCGGTCACAAGCTTATACCGGCGGATGACGAATGAAAGGCTGGCCCCACTTGACAGGTTAAAACAGTGTTGGGAGGAGGATATTGAAAGGGATATACCTGATAGAGCGTGGGCTGAATTGCTCGAGCGCCCTTGGAAATGTTCTCGGAATGCTCGTTTCCAGCAGATCCAATTCTTTATTCTACACCGGGCTTATCTTACCCCAGCCAAGATTCAGAGCTAATTTCATACTCTCACGGCGCCCTGCCCTCGCTGTCGGGCGGAGGGAGCTGACCTCTGTCACATGTTATGGGGTTGCCCTCAGATCAGGGGATACTAGAGGGGGGTGTGGACGTTATTATGTGCTATCACAGACAGGGAGATTGAACTTGGTATGGGCCCGTGCTTGTTGCACTGGTTCCCCCACACCTCCAAGTATAAAATAACCAGCAAATTTATTGACCTTGGGCTGGTATTAGCTAAGCGGGAAATTACTGCTAACTGGAAATTGCACCTCGGGCCACGCTTACAGAAGTGGAGAGCAGAATTTTCTCGGTGGGCGGATTGCGAAGCGGCCCTTCGCATGCAGTCGGCTACCTGTGCTCATAGTGATAGGGCGTTGGAGTCGGCCCGAGCTTGGGGAGTGCTGGCGGAACTGTTGAAAGCAGCTGACGCTGATGGAGAGGGAGCCTCTGACACGGAGGGGGGGCAGGTCCCGTCCTCCCCTACATCTGCCTAGAGAAGCGCTGAGGGGTCGGACAATAGCACACTTGGGCGGCTGGTGGTACTGTGATGGGCAAGTCGGAGGCGTAGAGTTACAGACTTGAGTGCCTTGCCATGTATTCTGTCATTAAGTCATGCCGGAGGGGGGTGGGGGTTGAGGATGGTGGGTGGGGGAGGGATGTAGCATGGGGTAGCTGTTTTTACGTTAGCTTAGTTGTTCCAATTGCACGGCGGAATCTCCTGAGTGGAGACTCTGCGACCTACGGGTATACGAGCTACCTAAATATGGGCACTGGATGGTGGACTTCCAAGGGTTACCCCACAAGGTCTGCTGGGGAGGCACTGAATTGTTCTGTCTATTGTGGAGTCATAATAAGGATGTTGGTGCAAAGGGAATTGTATATTGGTATGTTCCGGGCAAGTGTTGGGTGTTGATTGCACTGTATTTGAGTGATTTTCATGCAAATAAACATATTTTCAAAAAAAAAACAAAAAAAAACAAGGAACTGTTTTACAAGGTTATTTCGATAACGGAAGATTTTTAAGTACTGTATTGTGGAATTTTATTGTTTTGGTCTTATTTCAAGTATATAAAAATATTGGCTATTTTACTAAACTGGTGTGGTGTCCTTTTGTAGTGCTTACACTGTATTACTGTTGGTTATGTGCAAATGCTTTACACACTGCCTCTAAGATAAGCCTGACTGCTCGTGACAAGCTACCAAGGGGGTGAGCAGGGGTTATCTTAGGAGTGTAACTCCCTTATCCTGACTAGGAGGAAGGGTCCCTATTTGGACAAAGGTGCAAGCCCTTGCCAACTAGAGACCCCCATTTCTAACAGTATGTAATACAAAGACAAGTGCATTATACATACAGTGTAGAGTCTTTCTGTGGCATACACAGTGTGCTGCGAGGAAGGTCTTGTGGCAATACTTTACACTCGAGCTCTGGGGATAAGCCTGACTCCTCGGTGCCAAGCTACCAGTAGATAAGCACGGGTTATCAGACAAGTGTATCGTACTCATCCTATTTGGAACAGTGGATTCTGACTGGCTTCCATGCATCCCAGCTAGCCCGAAATCGCTGGGTCTAACACGGAAGTTTCGATATCGGATGTCTCATAAGTTCCTTCTCAGGCCAGTCCAAAGCTATTTTGCATTGAACCTACAAATCGCTTCGAACCACAGTCTCAACGAGGCATTCAAATCTTACCACAGGACCTTTGATATTTTCACAAACCGGTCAACTTTTCTGTACCATTTGCAGGAATCTGGCTCTGTATATACTATACCAAAGAAAGGTATAGGGTGCAGAGAGTCCAGGGAGACCCCAGAGGTATAGCAGAGGCTAAAATAGGTAAGTACTAACAACTCTCTTTGTGGTAGTGTGGGCGAGCAGTTAAGCTTATCCAGAGGGTGTGTTAAGCATTTATTGTAGTCACTCACTCAAGACTGATAGCACACACTAAGAGACTAGATCCTGACCAATAAGGCAAGTATAAAAAAAGGTATACTTATGTGTTATTTTTAGAACCAAGCAGGACTTGGTGCAGGTAAGTAGAATATACTCTCAAATGCTAGACTTTTCAAGGGAGTGCAGTTGTGGTAGAATTTGCAATTGTTACAGGTTTGTATTGTTTTCAAAACAGTTTAAATTACACAGTAATTACTTTTGGAATACTTTAAGATTACTTTTGGATTACAGTGACTACTCGAGGTGGTATGCCTGGATACCACACCGGGGATCTCACAATACAAAGTAAGTAAGACTTTTTAGGGTTTGCAGTTTAGTTACTTTTTCTTTCATACAACGTTCAGCTCAACATAGAGCATTTTCAGGTACAAAACATCACAACATTGGTTCCTATGCGGAAAAAGTGTTAGCGGTTTCTTAGGTAAGTACACAACTTATGAGTTGTAGTTTTGGTGGTTAGGACCAATGTTCCACAAGGTCTAGATAGGCACTGGGAGGGCCGGGTGCAGAGTGCAGGGGGCCAACTTTAGCCAGTGGGGCTAAGGGTGCC
This sequence comes from Triturus cristatus, assembly GCF_964204655.1. Lineage (NCBI taxonomy): Eukaryota > Metazoa > Chordata > Amphibia > Caudata > Salamandridae > Triturus > Triturus cristatus. The sequence goes on from NC_140590.1 coordinate 984,945,050, forward strand.
TTTGATCAGGGGCTGCTTACGAGCAGGCGAATCCGATGTGGGTGCCAAGCTCCTGGGATTAAGGTCAGCACTGCAGAGCCCAACAATCAGTACTTGAGCTGAGCCACCAGCAGCAGAGGGGCGGCCGGGATGCAGTGTGCCAAGAGGATGTTAAGGACCCTGTGGATTCCAATGGAGAACTCGGCTCGGCAAAGAGGCTGCAGGCTCGGGCATGAAAACTTCCTGAAGGCGAACATCTGCTGTAGAGGTAAGTTGGATTCTTGGGGATGCCTGGACACCATTAGTTGGGCCACTCAAGGTTGTGGCGTGTCGGGTGCAGGGGTGTCCTTTGGCGTAGGGTCTTCTTACCAGCTCCGGTTGCTGTCGGGGTGACCCTTCAGGTTGCGGCTGCAGGCGTTCTCTTGAAGCTTGAGGGAGGTCGGGATCACAAGATCCCAGGTCACTATCACTGCTGAGACCTCCTCATGGTGTTGGGCCACTCAAACTTGGGCCATGGGCGTCGGGTGCAGAGTGGTGCTGAACCGCAGAGCCGCATGGGTCACGGTTCTGATCTTGGAGTCTTCGCTGAGCAAATCCCCTGCTTGTGGAAGACGGAATTTGTAAGATGAGTGCAGGGCAGGTCCTCCGGTCTCTGGGGAGCTGCTGGACATGCAGGTTTCCTCACTGTAGGCAGGTCTAAGTTGGAACAGGCTGGTAGGGCTGGGGCCAAAGCAGTAGGTGTCCTCTTCTTTCTGGGTCAGCACAGCTCTTCAGTCCTTCTTCTTTCTTCCTGGAATCTGAGGAGGCAAGTTTCTGGGTTGCCCCTAATTACTACATTTAGGAGCATTACAGTGGTGTGTAGGTCAGGACCAATGGGCCCCTTTCTTCAGGTGAGTACACCCCCTATTAGGCCAGCCTCCAGTGGGAGGGGGACATGAGCCTCTTCCTAATAGGTTGGGTCCCCTCATCTCCAAGATGGAGTGTAGTGGAGGCGGAGTTTTAGATTCACACATTGCTATGTTAGCATAAGCGTCTTAGATGTTAGAAACGCCATCTTGCCACTTTTGCTGCTTTTGCACACGACACTGCAGATAGATGTTATTATTTGAAAACTGCTTGCCTGCCTTTTCTTCACACGAGAACGGTCTGTTGTTCACATCCCTAGACGTGCACCACGACCTTGGTCTGAACATTGTGTGCAGAAACAGTCTGGGCCAACAAACAATGTATGCTTTTGAGTTCAGGTTGATCGGCCCACGCTCTAGCCATAACACGCACAGAGCTGCAAATATCTGAAAGTCGAGCGCCTTTAATATTGCAGTTTGCATGCATTAGACACACATTCTGGAGAAGAACTTTTCCAGGCGTAGAGCAAAGCTGATCCTGTGAAGTGATTCCCCTAAGCTGATCTTTACGGTATGGGGTTCCCCATTCAAACCTAGAGACCTTCTATTAGTCTAATAATACTAGCTTACTAGCGAAGGGAGGGTGGTTGTATTCCACTATCATTTGTAATATGATTTCTCCCTTCATTTTCTATGGTATTGTAACAATGCTGATGGTTTTAATTTTAATCATTTTTCTGCTTATGTTAGCCAAAGTACTGCATCTTAGGACACGTAGTTTATAAAATAAACATTTTAAACTTTACTGTGTCTCTGATTACTCTGGTTGTAGACTGATATGAGAATAATAACGAACAGGTATTTCTGATTCCCACCATTCCGGAGAGTACACTAAAGTCGCATGTTCTGGGTTGTCTAATCATTGGTAGCTTCTATATGGTATGAAGAGCGAATGAGACACTGATGCTGGTCGGATAGGGGTTCTGGTTACTGAGGTGAGTTTTTGGTACACCGCAATTCACTGAGGTCCTGGTTGCCTGCACATAGTTCTGTGCATGAGCAGAATCCCTGCAACATGGCACACCTAACGTTTGGTCTTCTGATTTGAGATGCCTTAGTAGTGCTTATATTAGTCCACGACGCCCTCACTCTTGTTTCCGGATAGCGGGAGTGAAGGTTTTAACCTACCTATTGGCTCAATAGGTTCAATCAAGCTTGTCAATCAAAAAGGTTTTTATTATTTTGAACCATTGTGCTACTATAATATAGATTGTTTTTCTTCTCTATGTCCTTATGGCGGTTGATATTGCAGCGCATAGCCGAATACCTCTGCGGCGTCATTTGATGCTGTTTGGGGTACCGGACGATGGGATGGCTGTTATTTTTGTGGTGAGTGCCGATGCATCATATCCCTATGAGTTGTTTTACTCTTGGGTGACTATGCCGGCGGTGAATGCTGACGATAATACGTTTCACTCCTATACTTCCACACGGATCCCAGCAAATTATACGCCATTTAGGACGCAGGAGATTCTTATTTTTTTTTATTTTTATTTTTTTGAAAAGTTTTATTGAAATTAGACAAAACAAATAAGACAAAGGTAGCGGCTGTGTGAACAACAGAAATCAAATAAGGAGCCACATTGTGACACTTCCGGCTCTTAGCTAAACAATACCATATCATCAATGCAATCGACAACAAGACCCCATCTATCAATCCATCATCAACATATGTCCGACCAGAACCAGGGGGATCTCTGTCCAGTGGTCTGTCCCTAGGGTACCAAAGCCACCCCCCTCCCCTTCACCTAGCTCGTCATGGATAGAACGCCATGTAGTACACATCACCTGACCCCAGGAGCTAAATATCCCAGCGTCCACACCCGCACATGACCACTACATCTGCGTAACCTTGGTATGGCATGACCTACCCCACCCCAGTGGGAGCCATTCCGGGATTTGAGGATGGCGGGGTCGAGCCAGGTAAGCCTGCAATGTATGTTTTATATGGGCCCCAGATGTCCCTAGGACGCGCTATCGTGGGGAGGAGACTAGAGTAGATCTCGCTGTTCGTGCTACAGAAAGCCATGGCTGTAAGCCATGTCTTGGATGTCGGAGCTGTTTTCCTCCCCCAGTGCCTTGCAACCTCCCTCTTGGCCAGCAGCAGCCCCAGAGAGGCCAGCCTACGGACATTCTTAGGGAAATTGACGGTATAACCCAGCAGTGCGACCTCAGGAGTGGGAACCAGTGTAAGTCCGAGCATCTTTTCTAGGATCTTGTGAACCTGTGTCCAGAATGTCTGCAGTCTCGGACACGTCCAGGACATGTGTGCAAAATCGGCATGTGGTGTAGCGCATTTCCAGCATGTGTGCGGCCTCGCGGGATCAATGGAATGGAGTCTATCAGGGGTCATATACCAACGGCGCAGGAATTTATAGTGTATAAGTTTGTGACGACTGTTCAGTGATACCGTGTCGGTGACCTTGCAACACGCCGTCCATTGCTCGTCCGTGATAGGTCTACCCAGGTCCGCCCCCCATTCCTCCCGCGCCCGATCGTCCGCACAGGGGACCTGAGCTGCGCACGCCTTGTACAGCTTGGAAACAATATGTGCCCCTGTATCGTTGTCAATCAGGGTGGTGAGGGGTTCAAAGGAAGCCGGCTCGAGGGGAAATCCCTTGATCTCCCCTCGCGCGGCGCAATATAGCCGGCGAAGAACGAACCGGTCCATGAATGTAGCCTCACTGAATCGCGCGTCCTCCGACGCCGAGAAAAAGTGCCCACCCGGGTATAAGTCCCCGATCTTGGTGAGGTCGAATTTCCTTAACGTTCGTTGCACCAGTGCCTCATCCGTGCCCGGCAGGAACCCAGGGTTGGGTATCGGGAGGGACGAGGAGTACAGCAAAGGATGAGCCAAGTAGCGTGAGAGCCTGCTCCAAGCCCAGCTGGTGGTAGATACCGTTTGAATGTCCATCGGGTCTCTGGGGACACCTTTGGGCAACACCGCCGACAAGCGACCCGGGAGGACAAAGTCCGCCTCTGGGCGAAGAAATGGGATCCGAGCGTCAGGGTGATACCAGGCATAGGCATGTGCACACTGAGCGACTAGGTAGTATAGATATAAATCAGGCACTCCAAGGCCTCCTCGATCCTGTGGGAGTATGAGAGTCGCCCAGCGGATCCGGGGGCGCCTCCCACCCCAGACCAGTCTAATCAGGAGGGACCGCAGGGTGGAGAAAAAGGCCCGGGTAAGTGGAACAGGGATGTTGTTGAAAAGATACAAAAATTTAGGGAGCACTATCATTTTAAGAATGGCTATCCTAGCGGACATAGAGAGCGGGAGCCGCAGCCACCCATCTACCTGAGTCTCCAGTCGCGTAATCGCGCGGCCATAGTTTAGGCGGATAATTTCGTCCGTGTTCAAATGTATTTGTATGCCCAAGTACCACACCGAGTCCGAGCACCATTCCAGAGGGAACTCACACTGCCATGGAGAGGTGCCACTAGTCCGAAACTGGAGACCCCTGTGGAGGTGCCGCTCCTGGAAATGCCGAATCAGGGGGTCCATTGCTAAAATGAACAAGAGTGGTGAGAGTGGGCAACCCTGCCGCGTACCGCGCGTGAGCGAGAATGGGCGAGATAGCGTGCCGTTGATACGCAAACGGGCCGTAGGGCGACTATAGAGGAGTCTAACAGTAGCTAGGAAGTTCGCAGGCATGCCCATGCGCTCCATGACGGAAAGAAAGAAAGGTCATTCTAAGGAATCGAACGCTTTTTCGGTATCTAGGAGGATCGCTGCGGCCGGCGTGGTCGGGTTGATTCTGTGCAAAACTGTGAAGAGCGTACGCAAATTCAGCGAGGTCGAGCGGCGGGGGACAAAGCCAGACTGTGCGGGCGATATAATGAATTCCATCAGTTGGGAAAGCCTGTTGGCCACTATTTTGGCCAAGATCTTATAGTCAGTGTTTAAGAGGGAGAGGGGCCTGTACGACCCACACAACGTCGGGTCCTTATTTGGCTTTGGGAGCAGCACAATGACTGCCTCACTCAGAGTAGGCGGGAGGGAGCCACGCTCCAACGCCTCCGCATACACCTCTATTAGCTTGGGCACCAGCAGATCAGAAAAGGCCTTGTAAAAGTCAGCGGAGAAGCCATCAAGGCCCGGGGCAGAAGAGCCCCGAAGCACTTTGATCGCCCCTCGCACTTCCGCTACCGTTATAGGTTCCGCCATGAACTCCTGCATGCCCCTATCCAGGAACACCAGAGCGATTTCCGCTAGATAGGCCGCACGAGCGGCCGTGGAGTCACCCAGCTTGGTGGTATATAGATCAGTGTAATAGGCCAAGAATTCGTCCCGGATCTCAGCGGGCGTCGTGCGGAGCGCATCATCCGTGCCCCGCACTTCGGCGATCAGGGACTTGCTGTATGGTGGTCGCAAGGCCTGCGCTAGTGTGCGCCCCGGCCTGTCCCCCTCTCCGTACCTACGCGCAACCTGGTATTTCCCCAGATAAAGGATCTCTCAGTCCGCGGCTTCCCGGAAGTCGGACAACAGGCGTAAGCGCCTGGTAAATACCTCGTCCGAAGGTGTTCGTTGTGCCTCAGTGTCTAGCGCATCTAGCTGTGTCTCCAGTTGTGTTATTGTTGCGCGCAATACTTTCAGGACCCCCGCATGCTTGGCTATGCAAACCCCTCTGATGTATGCTTTGAACCCATCCCAGAGTACTGCCCACGAGTCCACCGAGCCTGTATTTATGCTGAAGTAGTCCTCTATGGCCTCGGAAACCTCGTGTACAAAAAGGTCATCTAAAAACGCCCTCCCAGGGAAACGCCACTGCCGCTCAAAACCCTCAGGCCGAGGAACGTCTAAGCCAAGTAGGACCGGGGAATGGTCCGAGTACGTTCTCGGGAACGTCCTCAAGGCGCGGAACCAGGGGGACAGGCCCGGGGAGAGTAGCCAGTAGTCAATTCTGGTCCAAGTATTGTGTTGTCCTGAAAAGTGTGTGTAGTCAGTAGTGTTCGGATTTCGCCTGCGCCATATATCCGTCAGCGAGAACCTACGGCAGAGGTCCAAGAACGCGCGCCGTGCCCTAGGCTTAGAATCTGTGGCCCCAGAGGTGCTATCCAGCCCCACATCCAGCAACATGTTGAGGTCGCCACCCAGCAGGACGCCGGCCGGCGCTAGGGTTACCAATTGGGCCGCAAGCGCATGGAAAAATTCCGGGGAATCGGTGTTGGGAGCATACACACAAACAAGAGTGACCGCATGGCCCATCAAAATCCCCTTTACAATACAGTAGCGCCCCTCCCTGTCCCCCAGAAACGTCTGGCACTGAAACGGGACTCTCTTATGGATCAGCACCGCAGTGCCTCTAGCGTAATTACTGAAAGTGGCAAAATATCGATGAGCGCCCCAGGAAGCTGCAAAGCGGGCGGTCATTGGATCGTGCAGATGAGTCTCTTGAAGAAAAGCAATGTCCACATGGTGCCGATTTAAGTAGTGCAGTATTTGTTTGCATTTACTCCGGTTGTTTAGGCCCCGGACATTCCAAGTCATTAACGATAGATTGAGAGGAGCTTCATTCAGACCTATATGGGCCATTGATGCCAGTCAGCAGGTGATGTGAGCAACAAAACCGGGATGTCACTGTGTATCAATAAAGTTCGTTCACACATAGCCATATCAGAAAAATCAAAATTGCTTACCCCTACCCCCCTCCCCCCACCCAGCCAAACCACGCAAACGTGAGGCAATCCCAATCCTGGAAAAAAAGAACATAGCTCTAGACAGTAATACCAAGTAGAACCAAGCAGTAAAAGACAGAGCATCGCAACCAAAAACGATCCCAACGGTTTCAACCAAAGGGGGGTGACAACGATCCGCAATCAACCCAGCGCTGCAGCACAAATAAACTCCTAATGTTAATACATCCCCAAATAGCCAAAGTCCAACAGTACAAAGTTAGGTGACGGGCGCCGCCTCAGCCGACACCGGAGGTCAAGAACAGGTCCTGGCTGCCCGCAGATCCACTACCAGGGGGAGACCGTCCACCCTCATCCCCCCCCGGCGGGCCTCCGCGCGGCTTGTAGTTACGGCAGAAATCCTGCACCGCAGCGGGACTGTCAAATAGCCGAGCTCGGCCGTCCACCTCGACCCGAAGCCGGGCCGGATAGAGCATGCCATATTTGAGGCCCAAGTTCCGGAGCGCCGCCTTCACCCCCGCATACTTACGCCTGGCCTCCTGGACCACGGCAGTAAAGTCTGGGTAGAGGGAGAGTCTTGAGCCCTGCCAGGTAATCTCGCCCTTCTCTCTGGCAAGCCGCAAGGCAGTGTCGCGGTCCCGGAAGTTCATAATGCGAGCAATCAGCGGGCGAGGCGGGAGCCCCGGGTTAGGCCTCGGACCCAGGGAGCGGTGCGCACGCTCCACTACGAAGCCAGGAGTGAAGGATTCTCTCCCAAAGATGTCGGCCAACAGTTGTTCCACAAAAACATCAAACCTGCCCGTGGCTGTGGATTCCGGAACCCCAATAATTCGCACATTATTGCGCCGACTGCACGATTCCAAATCTTCGTTTTTGCTGGCCACTTCCTTCAATATGCGCTCCAGTCTGTCCACCCTTTTGATCTCCTGCACCGATTTATCCTCCACTGCAGAGATCCGGGCCTCGGCCTCTCCCAGACGCTTGTCGTGGGCCTGGATTTTGGCCCCCATAGTTTCCAAAGTCTTATCTAGGGCATCAAAGCGACCATCCAGGGCCCTGAAGCCGGCACGCATCTCCTGCAGCCAGTCCGGGGACGGGGCACGGGCCGTCGGGCCGCCGGTCGCTCCACCAGCCGGGTCCGGCATGTCAGGGCGGGTTTCCGCGGGCTGCTCAGATAGTTTCTCGAACTGCAGCGTTTTCTGTTTCGGGTCCTTGCGACCCATGCCCGCAACCGCCAGACGGCTACCAGCCAGCCGTGTGAAGAGCAGGGGAGGCTCCGGTACGACGGAGCGTCAGTCCAATGGCGCAGGCCCAAACCTTAGCCAAGCTGCCCTGGACCCCGGGCGTTGTTGTGCCCACCGGGCACCGGACAGCACTCGACCTCACTGTGCAGTAGGCAAGGGCCACAACTCTATGGAGCCAGCAGGGTCCCAATGGAACATCCAGCGCACCAGCGCGATGTAGTCAGCAGCCGCGACTCGACGCCGCCGGAAGGGGCAAGGGAGGATCGCACAAACCAACCGCGGAGCACATGGTCAACCCAGGGAGGGCCCAAGGATCGAGGCAGAGACAACCCGGGTGCCAGGCCCAGCGCCGAGCCCCACCGCCCCCCCCACCGCTAGCAGGCCGTCACGCCACCCCTCCCAGGCTCCCCGACCAAATTAGCCCGGGCCCCCGGGAGGAGACAACGAGCGAGGCCGCTCCCGGAGCGCAGGGCAAGAGCCGAGCGCCCGGTCGGCCTCCGGACCGCAACGGCACCGGGAGAGAAGCAGGCCCCCGCCAGACAGCACCGCGGTGCTCAATGCCCCCCCCTCTGAGCCCCCCGGGTACCTGTCTCTCAGCCGGCCGCCGTCCACGCACTCGCGACCCCAATCCCCGGATCAGCCCGCCATCTTAGGCCTCAGGATGGTGTGGTCGGCGCCGGGCGTCCCCGTGGCCCTGGAGGTCCGTTCAGCATCCCAGCGCACTCCTGGGCCGCGGTAGGGTCAGCGGCGGTGTCTGGCGTCTCGCGCCCGCATCAGGAGGGCGAGGAAAGCAGGGTTTGCGCCGGGTCGATGGCGGAGCTTCAACGCCGCGCGGCCATCTTAGCCCGCGGCTTGGCCACGCCCCCAGGAGATTCTTATTTCAGCTTGGCAACATCGCATTTGGTGTGATGGCGCCCTTCCCCATACGGTTACACCGGTTCGAATAAGCCCTTGGTCAATTCCAGGGGCCACTTGGCCGGTACTGGCCGGATTTACACCTCATCCTCGTTATTTAACGACTACGGTGGATGAGTTACGTGTCCTCCATACAGCCCTGATTACAGTATATAGGGCTTTAGTGCAATACGTTTCACGCAACCTGCAGGTGGGGGCACCTGTTGTTGCGGGACAGCCAGCTGGCCCGGCCGGGATTGTCATTAGTCCCGTCATGGTTAATTCGGTAATGGGCAAGCGCCCCCAGAATAAGAACGATTTACCTTACTGGCTTGCTGAGAAATTTGACCAGCTGGAGGCAATATTTCCGCACTCTACTCCTGTGGAGAAACACAGGATACTCACCATTAGTTTGCAGAAAGACTTAGTCCCAGAGGTGTCTGATTGTGACAACTGGGGTAAAGTTTTTGCAGCAGTCTAATCGAAGTGCTTTGGCACCCCTTCTATGGCCGTGCTTCCCTCCGTCATCAAGCGGGTTCAAGATCAACACGGTCCGGAGGCGGCGGTCGAGTTGGGAATGAGGCTTGTCGGTGTGTTCGACGTAGTGGTCTCTCTCATCCTTGGTAACCTCAAGGGAGATGCGGTACACTTTCAAGTGGCGAATGGTTTAGCCCTCGTCGACGAACTCGATAAACCCCGAGAGTTACCTAAAATTATTGCGGAGGCTTATAGAACTATTGGCCGCAGTAGTTTAGGGATTAAGCCTACTATTGTCATTCCAGACATACAAGAGCAAACTAAGGTGAGTTTGTCTGTCAAAGACGATCGTCCAACTTTTCCTACACAGAACTGGAGAACAAAGAAATAGGGAAAGCAGCAACAGAACCAGGAGTCTCGTCCTGCGTCACTGGTACAGGCGACTGGTGAACGCACATATGATTTGCGCGATCGCACTAGTATTAGGTCACCTGATAGATTTCAGGTTTACTGAACAACGTTCTCCTCGTTCTTCACAGGAAACATCGGCCTCACAGTCCGGTGGCGGAGAACGTGGCAAAGGTCGGGGTGCCCAACAAGGACGTGAGCAACCCCGTCAGCCTGACGGTAAAGGCAAGCAGGACGAGTTTGCACGTCAACGTCCCCTGTTTCAGAAGAAGAAAGTTGCTGCGCTAACAGCGAGGTATGCCACAGATAGTGAGAACGCAGCTTCGGAACCTGACACCGCAGCGGAGGTTACAGTAGTGCGGCAAGCACTGCGTCCATATCTGGAGGCGACAGCAACTGATACGTTCATAACTGTAGAAACTGCTGATACTAGAGTGGCTCCCTCTGATAGACTATATGACATAGTCCTCTTAATTGAGGGTGACATACAACGTACAATACAAGGGATTTTTTGGGATAATCTGACCTCTTCCTATGATATTCTTTTAGCTGAGGCAGACTGGCCCCGGGCTTTCATTTTGGATGCTCCTAGAGGGGAGGAGGTGATCCTCCCTTCCTTTGCACACACAGTGCCGAAGGAGCACGCTCAGAGGTTTGCCGAAGAGTGGGCTCAGGTGCTTGCTCCGGCTTTGTACCGTATTCAGGTTGGGTGGGATAAATTGTCGCCAAGCCATGAGATTCCTTACGGTCTATGTCCCAGCCGCAGCCCCTATATCCCATGCGCCGCGAAGCCAGGTCTCACGTCACGGAAATCCTTGAGCAATTGGAATATCAGGGTGTTATTGAAACATGTGTGTTACCAATGAATAATCCTTTATTCACTGTAACTAAACCTGATGGGTCGTACCACCTAGTTTTGGATTACCAGCATTTGAACTCTCATTGTTGGACTTGTGCTGTACAGAATACCCACAGTTCTGCCCTCGTTGATAGTCTTGTGAGAAAAAGGTTTAAGACCACACTTGACATATCCAATGGCTTTTACAGCCATAACCTGTCCTCTATTAGTAGTCAGTGGACGGCGTTTACTTCTGGTGGCAAACAAAAACAGTTTAAGAGATTAGCCATGGACTATAAAAACAGCCCTGGTGTCTTTGCTGCACGTGTTGTCTCTCTGTTAGAGAGCATTGACCCTGATGCGTACTCGTATGTTGATTAAATCTATCTCACAGACTACGAATTGTGGCCGCATCTGTGTCGCGTTGATCACATCATTGTTATGTTTGCGGACTTCGGTTACAAATTCAACTTCGCGAAGTCCCACATTGCAGAGTATACAGTGTTGTTTTTGGGCTACGAGCTCAACAATGAAGGTCGAGGTTTAGCCCCTCACTTCTTGGAAAAGTGCGCATGTCTGCATGCTCCGACAACACTGAAAAAATTACAGTCTTTGCTGGGTTTTCTGAATTTCGACCGTACTTACATTCCCGATTATGCCCAGCGTATCAAGCCGCTATATGCCTTGATACAACCTACTTTTTCCAAATCATGCTGGCTGCAGGAGCATTCAGCTATCTTGCAATCTTTGCAGGCTGATCTTCTTGCTTCGAAATACTTACTGACACGTGATAACCACACTAACCTGTTGATAAGAATTGTGCCTGGCGCAGTTGGTTTCACGTACTTAATGTTCAATTAGGGCGACACAGTCCCCATTGCCTGCAAGTCACACCTGTACACTTCGGCTGAACTGCAATTTTCCACAGTTGAAAAAGTTTAGACTGCGGTGCAGATGGCGATTCTTAAAGAACGAGCGCTGTCGCAAGGGAAACGCATGTTGGTGGTTACACCATATCCTGCTCTAGAAGCAGTGACGAAAGCCAGTGTACCTAATTCTAAAGCTTTGTATCCACGTTGGATACAATGGGCCACTTCGTTGACATCTCTGGATGTCGCCGACGTCTTTGATGCCTCATTACAGACTCAGGAGTTCTTGCAGTATGAATTTGTCCATCCAGCTCCTCTGTCTTTATGCCCGCTTGAGGATTATCATTGTGTCATTTATACTGACGGTTCGGCGCAACCGGCGACGGAATCGAAGCATGCCTATTCAGCGGCCTGCGCAATTGTGGCGGGTACTTTCGTGAATGGAGAATTCAAGTCTGATGTCGTGCATACGCAGTCATTGGGTGATTGTACCACACAGTTGGCAGAGCTCCGTGCTCTGGTGCTTGCACTGGAGTTTGCTGATCCTCGGGTTACTACTCTTATAGTGAGTGACTCGTTTTATTGTGTTCAGTCTTTTAACGATAATTTATTCTTTTGGTCTCAGAATGAATATCGCGATTCCAAAGGTAGCACAATAAAGCATAAAATGCTTTGGGTTCGGGTGGTAGAACTTAAACAGAACCTGCCTCTCGTGAATGTAATTACCACTCTTGGGCACCAACGAGTTGGCGTCCACGCTGTCGGCAACAGCTTAGGTGACGAAGCAGCGAAACAGCAGTGGCAACATATCTAGTAGCAGCAGTTACAAGATTCAAAAGTAAGATTGATGATGACATCTTGGCAGCTATTGCTGCAACAGAGAAGGGAAATAATTACCCTAGAGGTTTCCCTTCACGGTACTCTTATCATTTAAGTCCTGATAAAGTTCCCTATGTGAGAATTAATGACGTTGGTGATAGATTGATTCCCAACGCGGACTGCAGACCTTCCTTGATAACAGCGACTCACGAAGGTATGGCCTCTGCCCATGCCGGCGTTTTAGCTACTGTTACTCTCTTACAACAGCGTTACTGGTGGCGCGGGTTGTATAAACAGACTCGCACTTATGTTCTTGATTGTGACATTTGCCATCAGATTAAACCTTTGACTGCTGCGCGCCCACCACAAACTCAGTTGTACATATCTGATAAACCACTTGGGTGTGTTTATCTAGATCACTGCGGTTCTTTCTCCTCTGATACTGCGTACAAGTACATCTTGGTTGCAGTGGATTCGTGCACACGTTTTCTTTGGGTATGGCCACAAAGGAGTGCTGATGCTCGAACTGTCATCAGGGATTTGCGTGTCTTTGTGGGAATTTGTGCATGTGGTACCCTTCATTCTGATCAGGGCCCTGCGTTCGCCTCTAAGGCGTACAAAGAAGCCATGAGATCTTTGGGGTCCAAATCAAATTTTCGTCTCCATACCGGTCTGAGGGCAATAGTGTTGTGGAGCGAATGAACCGTGACTTAAAGCAATCCCTGACAGCTAGGGTTTTAGGCACTGGCAGGAATTGGTTAGCCTATCTGTATAACGTACAACGTGCACTTAATAATCTCCCTAGAAGGTCTCTGGGTGGGCGGACCCCATACAAGATGCTCTTTGGCATAAAAATGTTTGTCCCGGACCTTGAAGGTCTAGACATGGCCACAGCCGCACCCTTTGACGTAGATGATCACTGTGCTGTATTACAGAATCTACAAGAGACCAGAGACAGTCTTGCAAAGGAACACTTGCCCTCCACATCTGATGCTGCACTTCAGATTCTGGTAGTCGGCTGGCTACCTCGAGTTGGTGATCTGGTCCGTGAGAAGGTGGAGCACAAGAAGGAGTTCGGCCCCTCTTATCGTGCACCGGTTCCAGTGCTTGGCGTGCAGGGTACAAGAACAGTCATTTTACCTCCACTACCTGGTCGCAAGGATAACAGGTACATCTCCATTACCAATGTCAAACTACAGCGAGTGGCCGATTCTTCTTAGTATGACTCCAGCGGTCTCTTGCCCTGCGATGCTGAGAAATTCTGTTTTGGCTCCGGCTTCTACCACCATGCCTGATATTGCCATCGAGATGCATACAGTTCCTAATCCTTTGTTGCTATTACCGGCTGGTGGTCCACCTGAAAATACTGAGTATGCTTATCCCACAGATGTATCATTGCCTGTTTTACAATCAACTGCAGTTGACGAGTCACGTTTCTCATTTGACACTAACTCTATGACTTCCAGTGCTCCTTCGAAAATTTCTATTTTTGCCGTTTGGTTTGAAAGACATTTTTTAATTCCCCCTTTGACTTACATTTGGCTGATGCTCATATGTATTTTTTTGTTTATGTCCATTGGATTTGTGGTGGTATTTTTTCATCTTGTAAATGAACACTATCTCAACGAAAGATCTACAATTAGATTAATTGATGGAACTTTGGCCCCCCACTCCTCATCACACATTATGAAGAGGGACCAAACTTTTTATGAATATTACTGCCTGGCCTGTGTTAGATGGAATTGTGTGGGATGCTGTTAAATTTCAAATTCATGGACCCACAGAAGTTATTAATGTTCCCAATGTTCTTCGTGTTTCTATGGGTTATGTTGTGAAACAAAACATCCACTCTGATGATTGGGACATTCAGGCCATAGAGGCACTGTTTTCTGATTTGAAATATTATGCTGCCTTTGATGCTGAGGATTTGTATTTAGACACTGCTAATTATGGGGAACTGTATTGCTATCAACATTATGGCAATCATTTCCTACATAATGCCAAAAAGTTTCGAAATTTTGTAAATTATACGCAATGGGAACATTGTCCAGCGCCAATGCAAGGCAGCTCTGAAACGCTGGTGAATAAATTTGCATATTTTACTGATTTCAGTGTTTCAAAACCTGCCGCATTTTATTTTAAAGTGGCAGCAGAGTCTACTTCGAAGGTTAGGCTGACACACACTAAATTATTGTATTCCAAGTCCTTTATGGAGGAATTGGCAATCGGGGTTATGAGCTGTGGAAAGCTACTATTGATCTTAAATCTGTTTGGGGTTCTAGGACATGGCAGGTACGAGGAACAGAAGCTCTGCACCGTGTCTGCCTCATCCCAAACCATATGTTTTTTTATAATTCTACCATTTTTCAAACCACCTGCTTTGGATTGGCTACTTCTAAAAAGATGAATTCCCCCTCTATTCCTGATCTGGGTGCTTATCCTAATTGGGATAATCATACAGATCTGTCCCTTGATGCGTTGCAGTCGTACATTACTAATACATCCTTCAATATTTCCAAATTAGATCAAGAAGGATGGTTGCGGAAGGAGGAGCCAAGATGGCGACCGGAGTAGACGCTTGAGCGCCCGGCTCCGTCGGCCCTTGGCCTCGAACTATCATCCTGATTCCTATCCTCGCCGATTTTCGAGGTGCACCGTGTGCGACGACGCGCTGACCGCGCCGCCGCTTTCCCGGAGTCTTAGCCCGCCCGGATGCCGGAGTTCTTGGTGCCTTTGTTCTTCGCACTGGACCCCTGCTCTATTGTGGCCTTGGCCGGCCCCCTGGAAGCTCCGCAGTCACCGGACCCGCTGGCGCAAACCTGAGCCCCGCGGTCCCGATCCCGCCTCACACCACGGACTGTCGCCAGATGAGCCGGGGGAGAGACGCCCGGACACCTCCTGCACCCTGCACCTGACGGGCTGGAGCTATAGGGTAAGCCCCGGTGTGGCGGGTCTTCTGGCCCGCTCTGTGGACCGCGCTGTGGGAGGCTGCAGACCCCCTTCTTCTATCGCCTAGTCGGCGGCAAAGAGAGCCCGAGGGAGGGGAAGCGACTGTTGGCTTTCACCTGTTGCGGCGCAGACCTGATGGGAATTGCCTCCTTGTAACGACCCCCCCCTGGCCACTGCACCGTTCAGCGGTAAAACATGGCGTTGATTGCCTGCCTGCTGCTGGGGGGTGATGCTCCGGTCTCGCCCGCTACCCGCCTCGCCCTCCCTCTACCAGACTCTAGCTCCACAGTGCCGTCCCGGATTGCTGCCGATGTGGGGGCGCAGCTTCCGCTGACATGCGGCTCCGTTCTGGCTGCCCTGCGGGACTTTCGTCTGCAATTGTGTGCTGGCTTGCAAACACTGAGTGAGCGGTTCGACTCCATACTGTCGGCTGCGGGTCGTGAGCGCCCCGTTTGTTATCAACAAGACATGGGTCTGCCGGTGCTTCTGTCCTCTTGCGGGGCCGCAATGACTGTGTATAACCGTGCTACGCTGGTGTCTGCAACTGGCTTTCCCGGCATCCAGGATCAATCGCTCTCCTGCTCAATTGCGGATACTTTGTTTCCCCGTTCATCGCTGCCTGCCTTGTTGTTGCCTGCCCCACCGCGCCCGCAAGAGTATCCAGCTGAGCGACACCTGACGTCCACGAGGAATCGTTCACGGTGGCCTACGGCTTCTTTTATGTGGAACTCGTGTACTTTACAGGCCAGGTCTGGATTTTATATGGTGCACAAGGGGACCTCAATAGCCGATCGGCGGCCATTTTGTGACTCTACTTCTCCATCTTCTCCCCAGCGGCCATATTGTCTTTGTCTGCACGGGATGCGGGGCCTTCATGTGGGGGCTGGTCTAATCTTAAGCCCGCGATCGGGCCAGGGCTAGGTTGAGTTATATCACCATGGTTTCACGGCTGGACTGGACTCGGACTGGAACTGTTTGCATATGTTGTGCGCACTCGTCGCGAATTGTCTGCCTTCATTTAAATTGCTGTGACACGTTATCTTCACACGATCGCTTTTGGGTATAGTGGGTTTTCAGTGTGTGGAGGCGTGGCTGGCCGGTGGTCCCGGACGCTCCGAGGTTACGTGGGGCTCCTCCCCGCTTTCTTTCTTCTTTGTTTTTCTTATTTTCTTCATTCTATTCCTACTTTCTCTCTTGTCTATATTTCGGGTTCATTGGGCGACAGGCACTATGCTGGGGGGGGGCAGGCCGTAGCCTCCGCATTGGTGTAGGGTGGGGGGGTAATTCACTGTTTTTTTAGTTCTATGGGCCTTTTTCTTCTATGTCTCTGCGCTATACTTGTTTCGATTCGGGGTCCGGGCGTGGGGTGGATTGAGTGGGGGCGGCTTTGGAGGGGTGCGTATTTACTCATGTGACTATCCTGTTATCTAACTGCACCGCCTCACTGTCTGAGATTTTCTATGGTCGTTTTAATGATGCTGCTGCTCTCCTGTGTGGTGAAGCCATCTTGCGGACTCGAATCTCCTTGGTTCTATCCTTTACTGACTTTTTTCTCGAAAAAATTATTTTAAAAACCTTAAAATTAACCTTCACTTCTCCTTCCCCTGGTGTCAAGGATCTCTCCAGTGTATACCTCTTGAATCGTAGCTAAGCTTGATCATCAATGCACAAGGGATGTAATGTTTGACTCAGTGCTTAACCGTATTGTGGCAGGCCGGATGGTTGTAGGCCCGTATTTGTTCTTTTACTATGCACAAATAAAGGTTTTTAAAAAAAAAAAAAAAAAAAAAAAAAAAGAAGGATGGTTGCTATGGCAGATGAGCTCAGATTCCTGTCAACATCATTTTCTAGGTCTACAACCTGGATATACGCGGGTGCGAGTGGACCCCCGCATTGAATCTTCCCATTCAGTTACTACCTACTCTGTAGGGAAGTTATGTCAGAACTGGTTGCAACGTTCCACCTTGGCGTCTGTTAAACTTCATTTATCTAAATTACAATGCAAAATAGATTTGAATGATTTTGTTAAGGGTCCTGTGGGTGGCAGGTCCAAAAGGTGGGTGTATGCTATTTATAACGAAGTTTGGAAGTTATCGCAAATTGAAGCTGCTTTCAGATTGAGAGCCATTGATCAGGCCAATTTGGAAAAAGTACTGGCTGTTATCGATAATAGCATTAACACCCTTTCTTCCAGAATTTACACATTGGATGATATTGTTTCATCTGTTGTGGATATTGTACAGGATGATCTGTCTGTGCTGTATCATGGTCAAAATCAATTGCGTTCTATAATGCAGTTTGCATGGACTTTGAAAACATTGAAAGCAGGGAAAGTTCCCTGGGACTACATGAATACATCATCTTTATTTCTTCCTTTTAATCTGACTGCGAAACAACAGTTCATGTCCATGAAAGATGCAACATACTCATTACTGCATATTGAAAAGTTAGAACCTTTGCCTTACTCTGTGGCCGAATTAAACTCCGCTGTGTGGCTTATCCACGGGTTAATCACGTTACCATTTCCTTTGTTTAAGTTTAGTTTGTGCATGAAACATTATGCCCTAGGCAGATATGAACCGTTGGGTACGGCTTTCCTGCATGAAGTTTGGTCACTCCCATTTACATACAGGTGCATGAGAGAAGGTAAAGAAGTTAATTTGAAGGGTGAGGAATGCACTTCCACACCTGATCACTCAGTAGTCTGTAGGCACATCCAATTGCATGGCGCGTGCAATGTTCAAGCACCAAATTTAGCATGCGTCCTGAAAGGAATTCCAGTGCCAGCTATTACACCCTCTTTCACGTTGTTAGCTAACAGTAGTTATTTGCTTATAAATTACAAGGCTTGCTGCGGGATGCTAGTGGGAATTCCCTACATTGTGACTGTATCACAAAGAGTAGTCTGCTGTAAAAATTTCCTTTTCCCGCCCCCGCATGGGCGACTGGATGTATCCATCTGGCCTTCCATTCCAACCTTGAAAGCAGAGTTCAACAAGATGAGCAGAATAAGGTCTCTATTGTCTCAAAAAGAAGTCGCTCTGACTTCCTCCCGTGAAACATTTGTCCTTCACGTAGCAAACACCCGCACCGAGGTGCATGCGCTTTTGAATACTGATCTCCCCCTTCATTCCGGTGCTCTGATTCAAACTATATTTAATGCCTCGTCAACAACAGGCTTGGCGCATTTTTTCAAAATTGTGGGCTCCGGCCTCGTGACCTCTTTCCAAACTATTTTTGGTGTGATACCGGCATTTTTTCATTCTATTTTTTCCAGCGTCTTTGGCGGGCTCCCGTTGATTCTCACCCTCACGGCTGGTGTGCAGTTGTTGGTCTGCTTACTGCGCAATGGCTGCACAATTTGTGTCACACGACAGCCTGTCCCGGCTGCTCCATCTTCGTAACCAGATGCTTGAATATTATGGAACATTACCACTGGCCACCTTAAGCATAGCCTATGGATTGTCCTTCCGGTTTTCCTACTTTACTTGCGTACAACCTGTTTTTCATTGCCTAGATTGTCCTTTCGAATGGGCTTTGGATTTGTGCCTGTCGAACTCGGAGTCTCCTGCCCCGGATTATGATCGACTGATGAGTCCCTTAGTGGCTCATGAGTTGGACTATTCTGGTATCAGGATTATGGCCTGTGGAGCGGCACATGGAGTCCTAGGGAATTGGGACATCGGTACGGCAGCGTATGACTTCTTGGCGAGAAGTTATCTTGAAGAACACGCCAGTTGTCCTCTGATTGTGCTAGAGGCTCCAGTTATCGAGGAACATGTATGTTCGTTTACCTTGTTAGACTGGATAGCGGAAACTTTTGGGGAACATTCCAATGACTTCCTCTTGGAGGCTGTCGCAACTTATTGTGCTTACACGTTGATGGATTAACTTGGATGTCGTCCAGCTTTCCTTGTACGAACTACACATTTTTTTTTGATTCAACATTTAGGCTCGCTGAGCCCTTGCAAGATGTTTCGTAGTTTTCCGTTTTCTTTTTTTCCCTTCATTTTTTACGCGTTTTTTCGAACTTTCACTCCCCTTTCTATGGATTTACAATACATGCACTTGGTTCCGTTCTGTCGAACTTGAACTCTGCGTTCCTCAATTGTATCCCTAATTGTTCGTGATCCAATCAAGGGAGGGTGTAGTGGAGGCGGAGTTTTAGATGCACACATTGCTATGTTAGCATAAGCGTCTTAGATGTTAGATACGCCATCTTGCCACTTTTGCTGCTTTTGCACACGACACTGCAGATAGATGTTATTATTTGAAAACTGCTTGCCTGCCTTTTCTTCACACGAGAATGGTCTGTTGTTCACATCCCTAGACGTGCACCGCGACCTTGGTCTGAACATTGTGTGCAGAAACAGTCTGGGCCAACAAACAATGTATGCTTTTGTGTTCAGGTTGATCGGCCCACGCTCTAGCCATAACACGCACAGAGCTGCAAATATCTGAAAGTCGAGCGCCTTTAATATTGTAGTTTGCATGCATTAGACACACATTCTGGAGAAGAACTTTTCCAGGCGCAGAGCAAAGATGATCCTGTGATGTGATTCACCTAAGCTGATCTTTATGGTATGGGGTTCCCCATTCAAACCTAGAGACCTTCTATTAGTCTAATAATACTAGCTTACTAGCGAAGGGAGGGTGGTTGTATTCCACTATCATTTGTAATATGATTTCTCCCTTCATTTTCTATGGTATTGTAACAATGCTGATGGTTTTAATTTTAATCATTTGTCTGCTTATGTTGGCCAAAGTACTGCATCTTAGGACATGTAGTTTATAAAATAAACATTTTACACTTTACTGTGTCTCTGATTACTCTGGTTGTGGACTGATATGAGAATAATAACGAACAGGTATTTCTGATTCCCACCATTCCTGAGAGTACTCTAAAGTCGCATGTTCTGGGTTGTCTAATCATTGGTAGCTTCTATATGGTATGAAGAGCGAATGAGACACTGATGCTGGTCGGATAGGGGTTCTGGGTACTGAGGTGAGTTTTTGGTACACCGCAATTCACTGAGGTCCTGGTTTCCTGCGCATAGTTCTGTGCATGAGCAGAATCCCTGCAACAGGAGGGGACTGAGATGTGTGCTTCACATGTCTCCCTCACCTTAGGGTTGGGGTTGGCAAAGTTGGGCACACCTCTCCTCCTAGCTCTTTTTCCCACCGATTCGTCTGCCCAAAGTGGGGGTCAGAACTGGTGGGAGCCAGTTGCTGGGGGCAGCAAAAGGCAGGGACAGCTTACAAAGGCGGAAGGCTGTTGAAGCTTCCCTTTTCGTGGACTTAGCCCATCCCGGGGGAGGAGGCATGACACCTCTGCCCATGATGGGCTTTGTTTCGGGACACAGAGAGGGGAGGCTCTGACGGTGGCAAATGGCAGGCAGCCATTCAAGAACCACACCAGGGTAGGTCGTCTTTCAGGGGGCATCTCTAAGATGCACTCTGGGTGCATTTAACATTAAATTCCCACACTGGCATCTGTGTGGGTTTAATTTGCTGAGAAGTTTGCTACCAAACTTTCCAGGTTTTAGTAAAGCCATTATGGAGCTGTGGAGTTCGTAATGACCAACTCTCAGACCATATACTCTTTATGCTTTACTACACTTTCAATGTCTAAGAATGGACCTAGGCACTGTAGGGGCACATGGCTCATGCCACTGTACCCTCACCGGGGGCTAGTACACCCTGCTAGAGGGATGACTTACCTAGGCCCCAGGTAGTGGGTTGCAAGCATGTGTGCCATGTCGACTCTACACTTTTCTTTGCACCAAAACACGCGGCCTGCAATGGCAGGGTGTGCATGTTAAGGTGTAGGGCCTCTATGGGTGGCACAATAGGTGCTGCAGCCCTTAGAGGCCTTCCCTGGTCACAGTGCGCTTGGTACCCATGGTACCTTTTACAAGGGGCTTACCTGTGGCCAGAGATGTGCCAATTGTGGGTACAGGTGTACAGCTTTGGGAAAGAACACAGGCCCTGGGAACCCGATTGGCAGGGACCCAGGGCACACCAAGTCAAAAAGTGCATCATGTGTGAGGCAAAAAGTGGGGGGTAACCATGCAAAAAGGGACACTTTCCAACACTATTCAACTGGGATTCCCTCAATTTCGGAAAATCATTTCTGAATGACACAAGATCACTTCTATTCCAGGGCATGTGGACATACCTTCCACCGGGCACTTCTCCCATCTGAAGGATTTGTATATCTTACTCTTCTTTCTCTGATCCATACAGAGGCAATTCTAGTCTTACTTTCTTTGGTTCTTTCTTCTTTGCCCACCTACCTTCCCCTCTATCCAGCTCACTCCACTTTCAGATATAGCCACATAATTCCCTGATCTGGAATTTTATTCCTGATGATCTTATGTTAGTGAGATCACAGTCATTAAAACTTAAACAGTAACTTCTCTATAAGGCTTTGTATCAATTTCATATTTGTGAGCTAATTCGGCCAAACTTTGACGAGCCTGGCTAGTACATCTGGTAATATATTTACACATGAACAAGAACTCATTGTCATGTCTGGCATCTAATTGGGACATGTCAAGATTTCCAAGTATTATTTAATTTAATTCTAGTTTTAACTTAGCCACATCTACTGTCTTTTCCCTCATCGGGGCTTGATTAGTCTTTCCACTTTTTTCTGAACCTTCAACTTCACTTGGGATGTTGATACCTTTAAACAAATTATCTAATTCTTGGGCACTAAGACCAGGTTGCTCTGCCAGGAGATTAATTATTATCTCTCTTCCATTGGTATTAGGATTTACATTGGCTGGTGAATTCCAAATAGACAAGTCAGAATTTGACGACTCCAAAAGTATTGCTGTCCTAAGGATACTGCAATTAGCCCTTGGAGGTAGTTTGTGTAGGGCATGATAAAGGGTGATGATCCTTGGGAAACCCTTCCGTTTGGGGAAAAGCCTGTCTGATTTAATGTTGGATCTGCACTTGCAGAACATGGAATATTTACTTGTGTCGAGACCAAAGAGATTTTTCCCACTGTTGAGCCCACAGAGTTGTTACCTGAGGTACCCATCTCAGTGGAACAGCCAAAGTATGGATAGTATTGTCTGCCAATCCAGGTTTATGCAAAGGAACTACAGGACCAATTGTGGCAGGAACAGTCAGTATGTCTGGGGTATTTAAGACAGACACATTTGGAGGAACTGTCATTCTTGAACACTCTTCTATTGAATTAAAATGTACATCTACTGGTACCATAGGCACTTCAGAATTCCCACTGGTCTCTGCATTACTCAATCCTCCAGCTTGGATCACATTTTATGGGGGTGGCTTTTTAACCATAGTTCATTTATGAAATCACCATCCTGGATCCCTATCACTGCCCTCCCCTCCATTCTCTTTGTCATCTATCTTTTCTTTCTTTTGCTTTTCTTTTCATTTACCTTTCCCATCTTCCTCACTCATCAGTGCAGGGTACAGTCTAGCTCCCTCGATCATATCAGTTCTCCATGTCTTCTGTTCCGCATCCCACCTAGCATCCACACAAGTGCTTATTTCCTTCTTGGCCATTTCTTCATATCTTTCCTTGTGAACTATGTGTTCCCAAGCATTAAGTGCTTTGTACTGTGCAGGTCTAGGAGGTGGTTTCATGTCAAACAGCCTCCTTCTTGACTGTTCAATAATTCTCAAATTAAGTGTGCCATAGCCGACAAATGTCAGTGCACCCGTTTTACCAGTGATCCTATACCACTGGTCAAGCCAACTACATGTGTGAAGACCCATGTTTATTGACATGGAATGGCATTTGGGCGGTGCTTCTTCTCCCTTTCTAACAGGTATAGTCTCATCACCCTTTGTTAGACTTTGTAGAGCTTTAAAGAATGTCATTTTCAGGCGAGATACACAAAATTCACAAATAACTTTTTGTTCAAACTAGGAAATGATTCTTCACCCACAGTTCTCTGTCTGGCGTCCACAACCAATACCAGAGCGGCTCTCTATGACGTAGCCAACCAACACCAGCGTGGCTCTACAACAAACCGACCACCTTGTGATATCAATCTCACTCCTCGCAGTGGCTTGCCCTCCTTTACAATTTTTCACGAACGATTCTGTCAGCAATTTATGCGTGAAAACAAATGCAAAGCAACTTCAACAACAAACTTTATCTGCTCTTCTCAAGAAATTAAGTATTCATATACACAAGAAAGGGTCCACAGTAACACATTCTAACCTACCTAGATGCACACTTGAATGAAACCTCGACCAGCGAGGTCTCACTCAGATTGATACAATTCCTCCCTGTGCACTGAGATTCACTATGCTAACCACACCTCACAATCACGCAAAGATAAAGTGCCTCTTTCAATTGTGCTGTTGAGGACGTCCCACGAAGAGCACCACAACACAGCATACAACTACAACATAGTGTATTCTACACTTTTTAATATCATCCCGGGATCTCAGGCCACGTTGGAACAGATAAGCATTTCAACTTCTCTGCATTTTCGCCACATTTACACAACAACTTAAACATCTCTGCAGAACAACATACAATCACTGCAAAACACCATGAGCTAAGCATGAGCAATTGCAAAGGGCAACCCTACTATTGCTCATACCTCCACAGTTACAACTCACTCCTGAATCGCTGGAACGCCATCAATCCTCCGAACGAACCATGGGCTTTAGGGGTTTGGACTGGGTTTGGACAATTTCTGAATGGGACACCCTAACTCCCTCAATTCAATGACATACCATCCGACAAGCTACCAGTTGATCCAGCGCTGGGCCAACCTCTTACCATTGATTATCCGTTGGGTCATTTCTTTGTTGACTGAGAGGTGAAGGGAGTTAGCATTAGTCACACTCAGCTAATTAACAGTGTAACCCATTTGGCTACACAATAAGGACCAGGAATCTGTAAATAAAGTCAATACGTTTTATTACAAGTTAGCAGTTAAGTTAATGGAAATGAAACTCAAAACCATGCTGTAAACATACAGAATAACAACTGGATAGCCAAACCTTCTCAAGAAGTTCAGTCGCATCAGCATGAGGAAAACAAGTTCAGTCACAGCAATATAAAGAATTAACAATAGAATCTATTGCTGAGAGAAGAGTCTCGGATCCTCTCTTTAAACTTGAGCAATGTCTAAAATCATTTACTTTAGAGTCTAAACTAGTAAGGGTGCTCAAGCCTAAAAAGAGCTCAAAAAGTGGGGAAATTGCAGAAAAAAAGTGAAAAATGTTAATAGTGTGGGAATGTGTCAGCATTTCAGAAGCTCAGTCAAGGGGGATAGAAAAATAGGTGTTAGCCTTAGGCACACTCCTCAATGAACCAAAAGATGAAATTTAGAGGTCTGTACCTCTCAAAGTCCAACGGAAAAGTGCCCCAAATCAACCTGTGAGAACACAGTTAATACCACAGAAATCTCTTGGGTAACACCCCTTGATCACACCATCAGGGGCTTCATTGTCCTTTCCATTATCACATTCTGAACTGCAAAATTAGCAGATTCTCCCAGACCAGTTCTGTGAAAGATATCGACCTTGGGTACCTGCAACTCCTCTATACACTACTGAATAGGGACTGTCAATTAACATTCTGGCTTTTCATGTTCTTTGACAAGGTCCTCTTCTCAGACTCTCTATCACTAGTACAGTGTTACATTTATTCTCAAATTAACAAATCATGTGAACGTACCTGCAAGTAAAAAGACATGCAAGCAAAAATGGAAAAGCAGTATTATATACAGAAAGAAGCACAGAGCTGCTTAAGTCAACCCTGTATGATTCAATGGTGCACATTTAATAGGTGCTCATATGTTCTTGTACAACTACAAATGGGAAACATCCATTAGTACACGGACATTTGTTTGCGTACCATTACTACGCAAGCGTTAGTA
The DNA here is from genome assembly GCF_964204655.1 of Triturus cristatus. Classification (NCBI taxonomy): domain Eukaryota; kingdom Metazoa; phylum Chordata; class Amphibia; order Caudata; family Salamandridae; genus Triturus; species Triturus cristatus. The sequence goes on from NC_140590.1 coordinate 984,969,959, forward strand.
CGCATGCGATGTAACAACGCGTCGCCTTTAGTACGCGTACTGTTACTTCGCATGCGTTGTACAATGCAGGCGTAGGCGGCGGGCGCCGCTTTTGGAGATCGTCACGGTGGCCATTTGCTCTGAGGGTCTGCTGCTGGTGCTTTTCCGGGTCTGCTGCTGCTTTTCCGGGTGCAGGCGAGGACGTAGGAAGCCCACGACGGAGGAAGCAGGAAGGGAGAGAAGATTGGAACCACACATGGTAAGAGGTAAGTGGGGCTGTGTAGGGTCGTGTAGGGGCTGTGTAGGGTCGTGCAGGGTTGTGTACTTGTGTAGGGTTGTGTACTTGTGTTTGTGTAGCGTAGAGTAGTGTCAGGGGTCGTGCAGGGTAGTGTACCTGTGTTTGTCTGGTGTAGAGTAGGGACAGGACTGGAGCTAGGGGCAGGGTCGTGCTGGGGGTAGTGTTTTAGGGTTTAGGGTAGTGTTGTGGGGTTAGTGTAGTGTAGGGTAATGTTTTAGGGTTTAGGGGAGTGTTGGGGTTGTGCAGAGTAGGGTATTTGGGTGTAGGGTAGTGTCAGGGGTTGTGCAGGGTAGTGTTTGGGAGTAGGGACAGGACTGGGGCTAGGGGCAGGGTCGTGCTGGGGGTAGTGTTTTAGTGTTTAGGGTAGTGTTAGTGTACTGTAGTTTACTGTTTTAGTGCTTAGTATAGTGTCGGGGGGTTGTGATGGGTAGTGAATGAGTGTAGGGAGCGGAGTAGGGGAATGTGTATGTTACTGCAGGGGGTAGTGGTTTAGGGTAGTGTAGTGGTGTTTCAGTAGTGTAGGGTAGTGTAGTGTTTTGGTAGTGTTTTAGATGTGTAGGGTAGTGTATTTTCTATAGTGTTGTGTTTTAAATATTTTTTTTTTAAATATGACGTGTTATTCCGCATACCATTTTTATTACTATGCAAGTTTTTACTTCGCATTCATTAACACTTTCAATGTAATGGTATGCGAAGTAAAAACTTGCGTAGTAACGGTTATTGCTAAGTAATAACCACGTAGTAATAGCATGCGAAGTAATGGCATGCGAAATAACGTCTCATATTCCTACAAATAGATGACACATCAGTACATAAATTCAGCATTAGATTCAGGTTACACTTTAAGTAAATGCAATATAACTTGAAATACATTCAATCAATCAATCAGGGAATTATAAGTGCACTACTCACCCTTGAGGGTCTCAAGGCGCTGGGTGGGGGGGAAACAGCAGTTCTGTTCAGTCGAAGAGCCAGGTCTTGAGTGCCTTCCTGAAGGTGTTCAGGGAAAGGGTGTGTCTGATGACGATAGGGAGCTCGTTCCAGGTCTTGGCCGCGATGTAGGAGAAGGTTTTTCCCCTGTTCTGGCTCTGCGAATGTGCAGGGTTTCGGCTTGGGCGAGGTTGGTGAAGCAGAGGTTTTGCTTCGGTACGTGGAAGGCGATTCTCTCGAAGAATCGAGGTCCTGTGTTGTGGAGACATTTGTGGGCATGGGTGGGTATCTTGAAAGTGACACTCTTTTCGAAGGGGAGCCAGTGGGGGTTCCGTAGGTGTTGGCTGATGTGCTCGTGCCGAGGGATGCCGAGGACGAGTCTGGCTGCGGTGTTCTGTATTGTCTGGAGTTGCATAATAGAGACTTGTTGATGCCGGCGTAGAGGGTGTTTCTGTAGTCCAGTCTGCTGGATATGAGTGCGTGGGTGACTGTCTTTCTTGACTCTGGGGGGGATCCATTTGAAGGTCTTTCGGAGGATGCGAAGGGTGTTGAAACAGCTGGACGTAACAGCGTTGAACTGCTTGTTCATGGAGAGGGAGGGGTCGAGAACCATGCCGAGGCTTCCGGCGTGGTCCGTGGAGGTCGGAGGGCTGCCGAGTGTGGTGGGCCACCAGGTGATGTTCCATGCTGATAGGGTAGTTCCGAGTATGAGGACTTCTGTCTTCTCTGAGTTGAGCTTCAGGCAGTTGTTGCTCATCCAGGATGCAACATCCTGCATTCCTTCCTGGAAGTTGAATCTGGTGGGGTCCTTGGTGAGTGAGAGGATGAGCTGCGTGTCGTCGGCATAGGCTACTATGCTGAGGCCGTGCTGTCTGACGATGGCGGCGAGGGGGGCCATGTAGATGTTGAAGAAGGTTGGGCTGAGTGATGATCCCCGGGGTACTCCGCAGTTAATTTCTGTGGGTTCGGAGAGGAAGGGTGGCAGTCTGATTCATTGGATTCTGCCAGTGAGGAACGAGCGGATCCAGTCGAGGGCGATTCCTTGTATGCCGGCGTCATGTAGTCTGGAGGCGAGTGTGTGTTGGAAGACAGTGTCGAAAGCTGCTGACAGGTCGAGTGGGATCAGGGCTGCGTGTGGCCTTGGTCGAGGAGGGTGCGGATGTAGTCTGAATCCAGATTGGGAGGGGTCGAGGATGGAGTTGTCTTCGATTAACTTAGTTAGCTGTGTGTTGACGGTCTTCTACGCGACGTTTGCCGTGAAGAAGAGGAGAGAGATAGGCCGGTAGTTTGGGATTAGCTGAGGTTTCCTTTCATCGGGGAAGGTGCCGGTCATGAAGGTGGCATTGATGGTGTGTTGTAATTCTGGTGCGATGGAGGTGGCAGCTCTGTGGTAGATGTGCGGTGAGCAGGGGTCCGTGGGGGCCCCCGAGTGGATGCCTTTCATGGTGGAGGCAGTCTCTTCGGTCTTGACCGATGTCCAGGAGGCGATGGTGGGCTGGCTGGTGTTGCTGGAAGGCGCAGTGGTTGCAGCGTCAGGTGTTTGGTCATTGAAGTTGTCATAGATGTTCTCGATTTTCAGGTGGAAGTACGATCCGAGCTTGTCGCAGAGGTCCTTGGAGGGGGAGATGTCTGTGGTTTTGCTGGGGGGTTTGGTGACTTCCTGGATGACACTGAAAAGCTCCTTGGAGTTGCTGGCCTTGGCGAGGATTTTGTTGTGTATGAAGGTTTGTTTGGTGGTTCTGATGTGTTGACGGTATTCTGTCATGGCGTCTTTGTAGGTGGTGTGGTTTTCGGGTGTCTTGTTGTTTGGCCAGTTCTTCTTGAGGCGTCTGTAGGTGCGTCTGGCTTCTTGGAGGTTGGCGGTGAAGCAGGTGGCTTTCCTGTGGTGCTGTCTGTCCAAGTTGTGTAGCGGGCAAGCTTGTCTGCACAGCTGGAGATCCAAGTGTGGAGTCCTCTGGCTGTGAGGTTGGCATTGGTTGTGACTGTGGGGGTGTCAATGTTGAGGGTGGTGTTGAGGTGCTCCTCTGTGACTCTGCTCCAGTTCCTTTGTGGAGGGCACGGAGCAGGCTTGGGTTTGTTGACGGAAAAATATATGCAGTGGTAGTCACTCCATGGGGGTTGTGTGGTGTGGCTGAAGTTAGTTCTGTTTCCCCATGCAAAGATGGGGTCGAGGGTGTGTCCTGCCTTGTGGGTGGGCGTGGTGATGAGTTGTTTTAGTCCGATGTTGGTGAGGTTGTCGAGGAGGGTGGTGGAGTTGTGGTCGCTGGGGTTGTCGAGATGAAAGTTCAGGTCTCCAATGAGTATGTAGTCCATTGAGGTGATGGCGTGTGGTGCGATGAGGTCGGTGATGGTGGAGGCAAAGGGGGCGCGAGATCCGGGGAGGTCTGTAGGCGAGGGTGCCGCAGAGTGTGGAATTGGGGCTGGTCTGGACCTGGAAGTGTAGGTATTCAGCGACAGAGAAGGCGTCGCACGAGGTGGCGGGTGTTTTTGTGCGTGATGGCGAGTCCTCTTCCCGGGTTGTTGGGGCAGTCCTACATTAATATATGTGTAAGTGCATTATGAACATTATGAATGCAAATATGAAAACAGAAGTGCATGTTTAAATAAATCTTTATCATTTCTGAAGTAAATACATTTCAATAGTGTGAGGGTGGTTTTATCCAATCTCTAAAGACTGAATTTCTTTTAATAAGGCTAAGGTACACAGTGTATATGAATTTCTAGTTCTATAGTGAATGCACTTCAGTACTGAATTTAAGTGCAACACTTTACATTAATAACTAAGGACACAGAACAAGGTAGTGCTAAGTGCATGTATATATTGGTATTTATAATTAGTAAGGACGGAGCCAAAATGACTCTGCTCCAAACTCATACAAACAATTCAACTCTAGAACAGTATTGCACACACCACAAGCAGTATGTTGAAGATAAGTAAACACTACAAGGATATGTAATAATTGCGGAGTAGTGAAATTTAAGAAGCTTGGGGGCCATATGCATGAACACATTTTCCCATAGACACATAATGGGCAAAACCCTTTGATGCATCTGCCCCTTGGTTTATGTCTTACGGATATTTGTATTGTATTTCATTTTTACCTTCATTATGGGAATTTGTAACGCATGTTACTGATATCGCGAACGAACCAATTATTTTCTGATACCGCATATGAAGCAATTACTTAATTCAAAGAAATCAGTTTCGCTTACGTTATGTCACATTACTTCTGTGAAATTGGGGAGGTCAGCGGTAGTGCTATGTCACATCCTGTCAATGATCGTTGCAGTTTAATTTCCTTCCAACGATGTTGACCTTATGATAGAAATAGTTGCTGTCAAACTCAATCGAATACCGATTGAGCCTATAACTATATAAACAAAAAAGCATAGCCTTAAAAGGTTTAAATAAAAGCAATATTCGAAACCTGTCGAAGGGGACCGCTAGGCAAGTGTCGGCCGGAAATACACGTATTTAACAATTTTCTCAGTTAATTTGAATTAGACTGTTTGATATGTTAATAAATAATTATAAACGTTCTGGCTGATGATTTAATCTCCCGAAAGTGCTCTCGTTACAAATGGCCGCTTTGATTATGGAAGCGTTAGACGGCGGCAAACGGCGTTCTTCGTTTATGTAACAGTCCCTTTTTTATCTCGTTCAGTGAGAACACTTGTCCCTTCAATCCTATTTCATGCGGTCGCTTTAATCTTACGAATGTTGTGCTTTGGAATGTACCATCATTGAACTAGTGGGGGGAGTTTTATTTATTTTACAGTGTGGGCACAAGTGCGGGAACATACCGCTAGAGTTTCTACGTGCTTATTTTTTAATAAATACATTCAGTGGTGCTAGTGAGTTTGCAATCTTGTGGAAGTGCGAGCCAGTTTTTCATCTGATGGCAGGATAAACGTTGTAGTTCCACCCGCGATTTGGTTTCATCCTGCCGAATGTTCTGCTTCCCTTGGGTTGGGTGCCGCTGCGCGTCATCCCAGGGTTGTTTGTACTCTGGGTTCTTAAAGGAGGCGTACTGGTCTTTTCTGCATTAGGGAAAGTTTGAAGAGTTATTTTATTTTCTTTCATTATACAGCAATGTCTACGCCGGCACGGAGAAGGCTAATGAGGGACTTCAAACGGTATGTCTTGTAGCAAGGGGACAGGCTCAACGTATGCTCTCAGCCCGGGATCTGAGTCTAGTGGGAAACCAAGGTGGGCTGGTTTGGAGCGTAATAATACGGACCTTAGCAGGGGCTTTGTCAGTAGAAAGGTCAAACTGTACCAAAAGAAAACCGCACGACGTGTGTTCTGGTAGTGACAGGAGATGGACAAGTGGAGATGAGTTGGCAGAAGGGTGGGACTGGGGCCACAAAGTGAAAGTGTTGAAACCATATACCTGTTTGACATGGAGGGAGACCATCACGGTATAGGTATACGGCGTACAATGTAAAGGTTAAGTAGTACAAGGGAGTAAGGTTCGTGGGGACCGGCTTAAGGTTATTGGGAGCGACTGAAGTGAATCATTGGCCAAAGACCAAGGGTGAAGTGGAAGGAGTTTGGTAGAAGTATACATTTTGTGTTTCCCCGGTGGTGGGTGCTCATCGGGAATAGGGGGCGCGTGTATAGTTGGAGACTGGGGTAGCTCACTTTGAAAAACAGGACTAAGGAAACATGTTTGAAAAGACAGAAGTGGAAGGCGGCCTTTTGGGGGCAGCAGTAGCACAGGACGGAAAACCGATCTTGCCACTTGCTGCTGGGACTCGTTAGGCTATCGTCAGAAGATGGTTTTTGCACGAGCCTTACATTATTCTCTTCGGTGTGATATATTCATCAAATTTGTTGTCCAGACTAGTATTGAAGAAAAGACGCTCCAAGCCAGTAGTTTACCACGTAGATTTATTGAGGTGGTAAAGTTAAATAAAGAGAGATAAAGTCAGATTCTAAGTAGGAGCCCCACTAGGAGCAGCTTCCCTGCTGCTCAGCCCTTCATCCAAATGATTCACGCACACATTCCAAACACTAACATTCCAACAGGCAGTCATTCTGGCTGAGCAGCAGGATACCACACAAACGTATACAACATAGTATGTATGTGACGATAAACGCGTGTCAAGTGGTATACTTGATTTTAAAGGCATACAGTTGGCCTCTGCTTGAGGAGGCATTTATTACTGAACCACTTATAATGCAGAATATGTGTAATAAGGCATTTAGTCAATGCGGGGTGTGTGAAAATGGTTGTAAAAATAAAAGTATGATTAAATATACCTGATTCGTGTTTTGGAAGTACTACATTTCTTATTTGAAACAAGGGTATTAGCATATTCCATTCTTTCTACGTATGCACGTGATATTTGTATACTGTGAGCTTAGCACTAAAGTCATAGGAGCACTGTTATGGGGTCAAAGGCAGTATACAGTCAATCAGTCAAGGATTTATAAAGCGTAGCTTTTCATCTGTGAGGGTCTCAAAACGCTGGAATTGCTAACTGCTTCGTGATGATCTGTTCATTCGAACAACAAGGTCTTGAGTCCTGGAGCAATGGGGCAGACCTGAGGTGGAGGGGAAGGTTGTTCCAAGCTGTGGCTGCCAGGTGTGAGAAGGAGCGTCCTCTGTTTTTACCTCGGCGGATCTGGGCAGTGTCTGCGAGGAAGAGGGAGGCGGATCGTAGGTATCTGGTCGGTTGGTGGAAGGTCATGCGTTTTTTGATGTATGCTGGTCCTTCATTATTCAGGGCTTTGTACGCATGGGTCAGCATCTTGAACTAGTATCTCTTCTGGATCAAGAGCCAGTGTAGCTTCTTGAGATGGCGTGTGATGTGGGTTTGTCTGGGGAGGTCGAAGATGAGTTTTGCCGCTGGGTTTTGCATTTTCTGTAGTCTCTTTAGGAGGCGTGCGGTGACTCTGAAGTAGAGTGTGTTCCATAGTCCAGCCTGCATGACTGTCCTTCTGGTGTTGACTGGAAGCCACCAGAAGATCTTGTGGAGCTTGCATAGAGTGTGGAAGCAGGCGGATGAGACTTTGTTTACCTGTTTCTTCATAGGTAGCTTGCTGTCCAAGATAATGCTGTGGTCTGTTGGGACGGGGGGGGGGGATGGGCAGAGTTCAGCAGGCTACCATGCACCGTTCCATTGCGAGGTGTTGCTTCCTAAGATGAGGACTTCTGTCTTGTCCATGTTGAGCTTGAAAGAGTTGTCCATCCAGTCAGTGACATTCATCATACATCTGTGGAAGTTGGCTCTGGTGGTGGAGGGGTCTTCTAACAGCGAGATGATGAGCTGGGTGTTGTCGGCCTAGGAGATGATGTTGAGTCCATGCGATCTGACGGTGCTTGAGGGGGGGGGGGTCATATGTGTCGAAGAGGGTGGGGCTGAAGGATGATCTTTGCAGGATGCCCAGATGATCTTCTTGAGTTTTGAGGTGAGCGGCAGCACTCCTCCTCATCCTCCTCGGTGAGATTGGTACTGGTTATGATTGTAAATGATGCAGCTGCTTTTGAAGATGATACAGGCTTGAAAGGGGAGCGAATAGAATTCTCCATGAGTGTATGAGAGCACTAACAGGACTAAAATCCAGAAGGTGTCTTAGCAAGTAAACCTTTACTCTGCAGTCTTAATATATTTTGCTTGTGTGATCCATGTGGATCCTATGCATTTCGTGATTGCTGTCACAATCTACTCATTACAAACACTTTTCTTTGCGTGTCATTGAACAAAGTTCCAAGCAAGTATCTTCTGCTACCCAGCTATCACATACACAAAAATAGGATGCTATAGTGTTAGCTTGCTATTCTGATGTAGGTGAGGTTTTGTATCTTGCTATGAGTTTTGAATTCCTATTTAAAAGTTACTCCTCATAAAGGAAGATCCCCACTCTGAACTCCTTCCACGAGTTTCAAATACTTAAGGAGATGGATCAAATTTAAAATAAGCTCTCTTTCAAGTTCAGGCTTTCTTTTGTAGTAGAGCTCATGCTATCCTTCCGACATCTATGCTATTTCTATGTCTTGAATTCTTCTTTTGCAATTTCTGTGATAGGTGTGTGGCCCTCCGGGAGAAGTTTCATGCGAAGTACATTTTCTGTCTCAGATGGCAGCTGAGTGAGTGCAGCAGACCACCCTTATCCCAGTGCCATAAAAGTCTTTGTGTGCCAAAGTTTGTTCTTTAATGCAGTTCATGGAATGCCGGAGCTAAAACAAAAACAGCTCTTGAGGTCCCCTCTTAAGCCATACCCCAGCAAAAATATCACTGTTGTGCTTTTACAGACAATCTGGGAGCAGTGGGGAGCAACAAAGTGAGGGATTTAAAAAAAAAAAAAAAAAAAAAAATTTGGGGAGGGATGAAGCAGAACGAGCATGAGAACAAGAAAACATGGCGGTTCTCATGGATTTCTAAGTGATGAAGAAAAATGTGGACAGTGTAAGGATACAATTCAGCCAAGGATTGTAAAGAGGCTATGCTCCAGGGGAGAGACAAACGCAAGAAGAAGAAGACAAGCGATTTAATAAGAAGCAAGCAAATGAAACTGAAATTAAAGACAATCAGTGGTAAGCAATGTTGGGGCTGTAAAAGTTCACAACTGGTCTTTAGTAACCATCAGCTTGCGATATCTGGCAGGTTTGACCTAAAAGCTTTCTTCCGGGTACAATCATTAATCTGATTGCTTCTAACATATATAGCCTTTTAGCCAGTGTTTTAAGGAAATAGTTTAGAATACCCATTATATTGGCAAGCATTTCATGGGGGAGCAGGGAGGGAGCTAATGAACCTACAGGATGCTTGTGGCGGGAGAGGCTTCTCTGGCACACAGTGAAAGTTTTGGAATATTTCGCAATAGCCCCTGGTCCCCTCATTGTGAGTAATGGCCTTTAGTTTGTGAACAGTGTGCACATCTACTGAAAATAATCCCTTCAGTGTAAGAGCTGGTGGCAGCCCATATGAAATTTATCATCATCGTAAGCAGTTGGTGGGTTAACTGCTTTGCAGCCTCCACAAAAAGAGCATCATTTATGGTGCTTGGGCTGCAGCAAAAACATGGCAACACCTATTTTGTGTTATAACCCCCAACATCCAATATGGCCTCTACAATCTTGTCGTGTTTCTTAACGAAATTACCCTGTCTTAGAGTTCACCTAATAATACTTGAGCAAATTAGAAACATTCTACCTGCATGGCCTGCAAATTGGAACATCGTTCCTTTCCTTTTTCTACATGATCAGTTAGTCTTTTTGTTAATGGGTATGCCCCAAATTACAGAACTCCCTTTTTTTTATCATCTACCACTTATGCTACAGCGTTCATACTATAATTTCAGTACAAAACAATCTCTTTCACATTACTATGATGAATAAAGATGAAATACTCAAAATGAATGTATTTCTTTTCTCCCATCCTGGCACTTAAGAAATTCTCCTAATCCATTCTATTGCGTACACTGTTGTCATTCATCCTTGATAGAGAATAGTAAGATCTTTTCAAGAGGGTCACTGTGTTTAAATGCTGCATGAATAAGTACTGCGAAACTTCAGCAAAGCAGTCTTCCTATATACGCAGGTTGTAAGCGGAGAGCCTGGACACCTACGCTTCTGTGCTCAGCCATGCACCTCAGTATTCAGTCAATCTATAGTTCAACGTTTGTGTGTTTATTCAGTTAATGAGCAATCATGTGACAATGTTGAGGTGGTGTAGTTTTAAGTTATAGCTTCATTTGAACGTTCTCAAAGGCTTCTCAACTGGGAAACTAAGATGACTTCGCCACCCATAAGGTCTCTGAATGTATTCATTGTGAATTTCTCAATTTTTGTGTATTTATGTGTTTCTTCGTACCCGTTGCTCATAAGTGGCTTATTAGTTAAACAGGACAGTCTTCAGTGCTAGTTTCACTATCATCTGAACAGGATCTGAAATGCTGAATCATGCTCCTTCACTTTAGAGCAACAGAAGACGTGATGTGTAAAAGTACTCAAAACCCAATCAGGAAAGCTTCATGAGTTAGCAAAATCCGTGCTGTTTAAAATATTTTAATACAAAAGCGATGCTAGATTTCCAGAGGAAGGTCATGATTCCAGGCGCGCTGTAGATTGACTTGTATGGTACCAAATCAACAGAAATATGTCTGAGCTACCATTAAGCCTATCTCCTAGCTGTTCCACTACCAGTGCAGAGCGTATAAAGCAGAAGAATGAAAACAGACTTTCAGCCCTTCCGTAATGAAACCTAATTTTCTGCAGCAAAGGGAACTCAGTGACGAGACTTCTCTGATCCTTTTTATTTTTTTTTTAATCAAAAATCAGATGGCCCGGCCTCCTGAGTATCATGATGATATATTGTAAACACTGACACACTATCACCCATGTATAATAAAATCCATGTAGAATAAGCCATCAAGGATGTTTTTGTGGGTCAAATATGACAACAGAAACATCACAACTCTTTGTTGGATGTTTGAACTTTTCTGAATTTGAGTGCTCAGGACAACTGATTGGACCTACTAGTTGCTATAAGGTCGGTTCCATAAATACCGAATTGTGGTGGGTTGTAATTTGATCTACCTTATGAATATTAATGAGGCAGATCGCAAATTGCGATCAACTACGATTCACTGCCATCACAGGGATGACGGCCTGCTGAGGTCAGCAGGTGCCCATGATTAAGAATGCAATGTTTTTTTCCTTCTTAAATGCAGCTCACTTTTCGTAATCGACACTACACAATAGTCAGTTACAATTATTAGATTTGTTGATCTTTCTCAGGGCTCAGGCTGGTAATTCAAGTTCTTTGGCAATCTGACTGGTTTTACCTGCCTTACCCCTCCCACATTTTGTGAAACCCTTTGGTGAATGCATACAGTTACCCCCACCAGTCTATTTGGGTAATTCTGTACCAGAATATCCCCTACGGATTTGGTTTTGTGGTGTGTAATAGTAGAGTGTGCCATAAGTGCCTATCACATGGTCTGTCTGTAGTATATTCCAGTGTTTAGCTAGTATTTAACCTCCTCTGGTTATCTTTGACGGGTTTTGACCTTTAAGATGGCCAATGTTCTGAAAGCGCCATTTCTGCATATGCGTAAGCATTGGTGGCCATCTTTTAATGATTTCAGCATTTTAAATCATTGCTTTGCCATTCAAAAACGACAAACACTTTGCTTGTAAAAACATTGACCATTAATCTTTTCTAGTGCAATGATAAAATATGGCAGAAAAATGTAAAGATGGTGTAAAATGCAGGAGTGAAGCTGAGCTTTCTTCTTTAAACGATTTTGTCATACTGTATCATTGCTTTACTGTCTAAGCTTTCATCATTGTAGGCATCATGAAATGGTAGAGAAGTAATAAAATATGGATAAAACAATTCTGAGGTGGCACCCGGCACATCTCAAGACTTGGCGAAGCCAATGCCTCTGTGGGTCTTTACAGACCAGACTTCTTGTATTTGTCTGTGCTTATTTTTGGAGCAGGTGTGACTGCTTCAGAGTGAACTAAGGTATTTCTCAAAGATATGCAGTATCGTTTTTCCTTTTAGATGGTTATGAAGTGGCAGTTCTTAGTCTAAATATAACAGTTTTTTATTGGTGTAGCTTACCTAGTGCTTGTTGCAGTGAAGCTAGTTGACACGACATCCGTCTAATTCTATACCTGTTGACCTAGGGGAATCTTTCTCTCCAAACATCCATTATAAGGCACTTTTTGAAAAGCCTTTCGAGACGACAACAGTTCACTCGCAATTTATCTTGGCAGCACAATTTTCATCCTCCTGTTGAACAATATGATTCTTACCAGCATTTCTTTAGTAGGTCTGCCACCAAAATTAGGTACATTGACATGTACAATGACAAATCTCCTTATGTACCGTAAACTTGTAGTCTTCGGGTTTTTCCCTCTTAGAATAGTAATGTAAATAAGCACTAAAAAAGCTAGTAGATCTGGACTTTACAGCGCAAGCAACAGCCTTTTTGCATTCCTGTTTTTGAATGCGTTGATGACACATTAAAGCCAGATTTGTTGTGTTTTGCCAATATTTGTTAGGTACTGCTTGAACTCATGTAAGGTACTTCTTGTAGAAGATTTTCCAAATAAAACCATTTTATGTGGAGAAGTGTGGCTCACTGGTTAGAGTAGGCAGACCTGGAAGCAGAGATCAACCCGGGACCAGGGTTCAATTCCCGGCTTGGCTGGGTCTTGAGTCCATAAATTGGCCATGGACTCGACAATTCTCGCTCCAGTGCATACTCGATTCATGGGTTCACACTCTGCGACTCTGGGCAATAGCTTGCTTAATCTCCACAATGGCCCCTCGCGGCGAGATGCCTGGCTTTCACCTTGTGGATCCCCTGCTGGGTTATCTCACAGGGGAATACCAGGACGGGTTCCCTAAGCAAGCGCTTAGAGACCGGTTGGTGATTTGCGCTATATAAATATCTGCACATTTACATTTACATGTTAACACATTATTGGTTTGTAGCAAGAAAGCATAGGATAGGGTTTAAAAATGCATGTGTGTGTGTATGTATATATATATATATATATATATATATATATATATATATATATATATTTTGTGTGTATAATTTTAAATGAGGTCGATTTAGAGTATGGAGATTTTTTTAAATATTATTGTTCATAAGACATCACTTGCCTCCAAACGAAGGGATTAAACTATCCCACTTCAAAACTGTCTCTGGAGCCTTGTCTGAAGGACAACCGAGTCCAACTTTTTTTTTTTTATTTTATTTTTTTTAATTTGTTTTTTTTTTAGTGACACAACGTCCTGTAATTTATTATGTGGACAGATGTATTACATTTTATTTAAATTTATGCATGGTTGATATAGAGATCTTTTGGTTTAATTCAGACAATGGAGGTAGGAGCTCTGACAATTTATTCCTAATTTTAAGGGCTTCACTTTTCTGTACCTATCTAGAATGAAGATTCTTGTTGACTGCTCCCCAGAATTTGGTTTCTATATACAGAAAGCTGGAAAACTGCCAACAAAATTTGCATAGGGCAAAATAAAGTAAAACGTGGAGATGAATAAAAGTTTTCCCGGATAGCTTAAGTGTTCTTCTCAGAGGATCCCCAACTGGAGTGCAGAGGTGCTCATGCACATGGAAGATGATTTGGGATGATGCCAGAGGGTTGAAAGGAGGGGCATGTGGTGTTGCAAAGGGTGATAGAAAGAAATAGAAGAAAGGAAAATCTACATGCAGCCAAAGGAAGGAAAGTAGAAAAGATCCTAAACATATATTCAGTAATACAAATGTCAAGATTCTTCACAGTAACGTTATGGAGTGTAAAAGGGCTGCTTCATAAAAAGAACAAATGACTGACAGTATTGCAAATTATGGGAACAAATGGATAGAGCTCTTTATAGAGTCCAGGGTTTTTTGACCCATTTATGAAAGCATAGAATGAAAACGCAGGCTATGATTTTAACTTTGCACATTACAGATGCTTATCACATATTGACTTTTTTTTCCCTGTTATCTACTTCCTTGGCAGTCAAGTTGGATGATATTCTAATGTCACTCTCAACAGATGTTTGATCTTGTGATGATCATTTTAGTTCTACATAATCTATTGGATGTTATCGAACTCCTCGCTGGACCGTTTACAGGTCTTTGATGCGGGTATGAAGTTTTTGACAGATTAAGACAAAAAGTTAAGAACATTTTTAATTAAATGGTGCTTCAGTGCATATTGTCCAGACATACGGCTAATACAAAGCCTTCTTAAGAGGGATAATAACTGAATATGCAGTTATAAACTAGATCAAAAAAGAAACGAAATGAGTAGATTTATTGAAGAATTAAGGAAATTACAAACTCTACAGTCATTGACTCCGATTCAACCACTCGTAATGGTATTGCCAAAAGGCTGAGCGAAGTCCAAAAAGGGTGTTGATTGGGAGACCTTCGTGGAAGAAAAAAGTTTCATTCATCAAGGGTAAGTCCATGAACTAAGTGAAAATTGTTGGAAAATGCTACTAGGCAGACCATGCAGAGACAATTATACAGTCTTACTACACTGATTAAAGATTGGAAAAAGAAATGAATAGCTGAGAGGCAACACAAGTAGTTTTCATATTGTTTAACTGGACCCTATATAGGACACAGTGGCTCACCAACTGCGCCGACGACCTCGCACCCCTGAAAACCCATTCCAGCAGGCCCGGAAGCAAGAAAGCCCCGTGGTTCAACGGCGACCTCAAGAACTCCAAGAAGAACTGCCGCACCCTCGAGAAAGCCTGGCGAAAGAACCCGACCACAGACAACATGATCGCCCTCAAGCACGCCACCCGCAAACACCACCAGCTGATCCACACCACCAAGAAGACAGCATTCAAGGAACGTCTAGACAACAACGCACACAACAGCAAGGAGCTCTTCAGTATCGTCAAAGAGCTCTCCAACCCCAGCGCCGGAAACAACGACCTCACTCCCTCACAAGACCTCTGCGACTCACTCGCCACGTTCTTCCACAGCAAGATCGCAGACATACACAACAGCTTCGGCGAACAGATCACACACCCCACCACTGAACCAATGCCCCCCACCACCACCCTCCGCGACTGGACCCCAGTCAACACTGAAGACACCATCCGCACGATGAACACCATCCACTCCGGATCGCCAACCGACCCATGCCCTCACCACGTCTTCAACAAGGCCGACTCCGTCATCGCGCCCCATCGCCGGGACATCATCAACTGCTCCTTCAACACCGCCACCTTCCCGGAGAGCTGGAAACACGCCGAACTCAACGCCCTCCTGAAGAAACCATCAGCAGACCCCACCGACCTCAAGAACTACCGCCCCATCTCGCTCCTCCCGTTTCCTGCCAAAGTCATCGAGAAGACCGTCGGCAGACAGCTGGCCGCCTTCCTCGAGACGAACGGATCACTCGACCACTCACAGTCCGGCTTCCAAGCCAATCACAGCACCGAGACCGCCCTCATCGCAGCCACCGACGACATCCGAACCCTGCTCGACAACGGGGAAACAGCGGCCCTCATCCTCCTGGACCTCTCTGCAGCGTTCGACACGGTCTGCCACCGCACCCTAGTCCAACGCCTCAGCAACGTCGGAATCCAAGAGAAGGCACTGGATTGGATCATCTCGTTCCTCGCCGGAAGAACCCAGAGTCCGCCTCCCCCCATTCAGATCTGAGGCCACCGAAGTCATCTGCGGCGTACCACAAGGATAATCACTCAGCCCCACCCTCTTCAACGTGTACATGAGCCCCCTCGCAGCCATCGCACGCCAACACAGCCTCAACATCATCTCCTACGCCGACGACCCCCAGCTGATCCTCTCCCTCACCAACGACCCCGCCACCGCCAGAACCAACCTACATGAAGGGATGAGAGAAGTAGCCGAGTGGATTAAGAACAGCCGCCTGAAACTGAACTCAGACAAGACGGAAGTCCTCATCCTTGGATCACCATCATCTGCCTGGGACGACTCCTGGTGGCCCCCGGCCCTAGGCAGCGCACCCAAACCAACGGACCACGCACGCAACCTGGGCTTCATCCTGGACTCCTCCCTGTCAATGACCAGACAAGTCAACGCCGTCTCGTCTTCATGTTTCAACATCCTTCGCATGCTCCGAAAGATCTTCCGATGGATCCCCACCGAAACCAGGAAGACGGTCACCCAGGCACTTGTCACCAGCCGACTGGACTACGGAAACACCCTCTACACCGGAACCACAGCCAAACTGCAGAAAAGACTCCAATGCATCCAGAACGCCTCCGCACGACTCATCCTGGACATCCCCCGCCACAGCCACATCTCCGGACACCTGAAAGACCTGCACTGGCTCCCCGTCCACAAAAAAATCGCGTTCCGCCTCCTCACCCACGCACACAAAGCCCTCCACGACCTGGGCCCCAGGTACCTCAACAACCGCCTGACCTTCTACACTCCCGCCCGCCAACTACGATCGACCAGCCACGCCCTCGCCGCCGTCCCACGCATCCGAAGAGCCACCATGGGAGGAAGATCCTTCTCCTACCTGGCAGCCAAGACCTGGAATTCCCTCCCCATCCACCTCCGGATCACCCGGGACCACCTCGCCTTCAGGAAGCAACTCAAAACCTGGCTGTTCGAGCAGTAGCGGACCCCCCCCAAGCGCCTTGAGACCCCCGGGTGAGTAGCGCGCTATACAAATTTCTTGATTGATTGATGGCAGTTTTGTTTGATATGTATGAACGTCTCTTACTTTCACAGAAGTTTATGGAGAAATTAGATGTACCCGCAATAACTAAAGTGGAACAGAAAATGCTAGTGCAGCCAATTTTAATCGAAGAGAGTAAGACTGGTCTGGAAGGCATGTGAACTAAATAGTTTGCCTGCAGAGGGAGATCTAATAGATCGTAAAATAATTCTGTTTGTGTCTGGCAAGAGGTTTTTCAAAAATTAATTTATTAATCCTCATTTCGGGTGCTGAGGCTATTGATACAATTCTTGATCCTAACCTTTTCTCTAATAAGAGCTACTTATGATCAATAAAATTCATCCAGAGCTACTAATACCATTAGTGTTGTAACGGTGACCACATCAGACAAGATTACATTAGTGTCCACCCTATGTAAAATTACCCACAGTGATCACATCCAAGCATCATGCAGGATTGCCAGCAGCAGTGTTAAAATGGTTAAAAAAAAAAAAGGCTTTGTCAATTTGGAAAGTCTTTATGTGGGTAATACAAATCAGCCATATCTTATATGCCCCTGGCACCAAGGTAATATTATTAGTAATAAACCTTCCAGATGCCACATGATTTATCACTTAAATATCAGCTTTACTTGGATTTTGGAAATTCAAACATCAACTTGTTAGTTGTGAAAATACACACATTTTCTTCTCCAATACACAATTTTCAATTTTGGTATACATCTATCCAATCAAGCAAAAGCTGTTAATTTATTAGAGTAGGCTGGACACATGAGAGCTACTTAAAGGTAACTGGATAGCTACCAGTTGAAATTGGGCACGTTCACATTTCTCTGAAGCCAGCAAAAATTAGATATCATGAAGTTGCGGTGTCCTAGAAATATTTCTTAAAATTGGGGAATGTTTATTCGGTTTGTCTTTCAAGCCCAGCCGTCACTCTGTGTGTATTTTGAAGCTTTCAAATTGTAATTCAGTTTGCTTGATAAATTTATCGCTTGTGTATTTACAGTTGTAATAGAAGCAGCATTGTTTTGTAGAATTAACATTTTGATGAAATGTAGTCGTTAAAATATGGAAAGGAGCAGATAGTGGTTGCGTTACAAACCAAGCCTAACTGCTAACATAGAAAATTGAGTTGCTTCAATTGCTTTGGATATGCTGACCCCTAAATATTTGATTCAGCACTTGTATCTAGACTGATATATTTATACACTACATGAATGGTTGCATGCCAGTCTTTCCATTTGATTTCTTAATACTGGCTTTGTAGACAGAAAAAATACCGATTCAGTCTAAGTATCCCTAACTATTTTGACTGCAGATGGTTCTTGTTGTTAACTTGTACATAAACAATGTATTAGTTTTATCTCTATGGGCTGACTCTCCTAGCATATAATGTGGTACCAAGATATTCTTTCTAAGGAAGGCTGGCAGAGGCTTGATTAGCAGGGTAAAAGACAGAGGCGATAATGGGCAGATGTGCCCTGTAGCTTGGTATATAAACATGTCTCTACTTAGTCCCCCATTGGCCACAACAGAGGCTGTCTGAGTGCTATAACAATCCTTTATCTAGTTTTATAAATCTTCAGGGTAAGCCCACATTATACACCATACATATTTCCAATTGAATGCTTTATCAGCGTCTATAGTTAACTGTTTTAACATTTCAACTTCTGTTTTTGCCTTTTCAATAACTGCAATTCATCAATATTCTTCATATTTCAGAGTTTATAAATCCAAAGTCCTTGTTGAGCTGAGTGAACTACCTGTGAAATAATAGTTTGTAGTCACTCTGGTTATTGTTTTTTTATCTTTTTCTTTCATATTGCCACAGTTTAGTAACAAAGTAGAGCAGTACAAAGAGTAACTGGATGAATCCTTATTTGCTTGCAAAATATTTTAATTATTGCCTTTTGTCATGTATCCTGGATTACGTCCTCACGATACAGCACAGAATGGTTCTTTATTTTGGTCCCTTAATTTTTTTCTTAACTTGACGGGCAACCCATCAGAGCCAGCCGCATTGCTATTTGTAAAATTTTAACATTTTTTGCAATTCCATTTATTCGGTTCGATATACTTCTGATCATTTATTGTCCGCTTTGAAAGAGTAATTGTTTCATAAAGGAAGTTTGTGTCTTTTTAAAATATACTTTTATAAACGTATTTTGTTTCTAAGCTCATAATTTTTGTTAGTTTAGTTTTGTGCTTTGTATTTTTTGTCTCCCTGAATATAATAGATACAGTGTTTCTGAGGAGCAGCTTCCACCCATATTCAGAGTATAGAAAGTTTGGGGTTTATGCGTAGGGTGATTTGTGCTACTGTTGCAATATTATCACTAGCTTTTGTTCAGAATTGCTCTAATTTAATTGTAGCCCAAATCGTGTGGTAAAAGGATCCTACTGCTCTGCAGCCTCTCAGACTCTTTCGAATCTCACCACTCGAACTCGTGTAAAATATACTCTTGGCTAATTTTTTTGTTTCCCCCCCCCCCAGTGAATACCCAACTTCATCGCGACTCTGGGGGTTTGGATTGCCTCTTACCACTCCCAGTCCTCCATATCCCCCAGGTCCTCCTTTCACTGCTATTCAGCTTATATCAGTGTTTCCCAAACTGTGGGTCTTGAGACAATTTTTGGTGGGTTCCAAAAGTCAAAGCAATAAATAAAGATGCCTGTAAGTTCTATTTTTATCTTGTCAAATTTGCTTCGCTTCAATCACAGAGGTCTAATGTCAGACTATGTCTTCTGACAAATTGCGACTTATGTTTTCTAACCAGTGAATTGGTGTTTGCAAATTCCTCTCGCTTTGCAGTCAGAGGAAAAAAAGCTAATTCCGTGACGGTCTTGCTGATGCACAACTGTGAAAGGGGAGGTTGCAGGAATTATTTGTTTGTAACACAACCAAATGTAAATACCTGTAAATGAACTATACATATTCAGCTGTTGGGAAAGCGAAAATGAAGCAATTCTTTTTGTAATTCTGAAGTGTGATGGAGACAAAGATTTCATAGTAGGATCAAAATAATTCAAGCCACTTTACTTGGTCATGCAAAAATTATAAATATTCAATGAAACCTGATTTTCACACATATTCATTTGTGTGCAGTACAGTTTTATCAGTAAAATTGTTTGTGCAAATTTAGTGGCCATTTCAGAGGAAAATGTGGTGTCTGTAAATGACATTGTGCTATCCCACTATGCTTCAGTTACAATAAAGAACAAGCGTTTGCAATGCAATAGGTCTCGCATTTGCGAGAGTTTGTTATTGGCATTGCAAATGACAATGGCTTTTATTTATGTTTTGATAATTAACACCTATATTAATGTCATTCTCATGTACAATGCCAGTAGCTCAAACTCTTGTAAATGCGAGACTTATGCAAAGCATCGGCCACCGTTGTCCCTGGCTGAAAGTGAAAGCACGCATGGTGCGCTGAATGTTGCAGGAAAGCATGTCGTGTCTGCAGTAGGAGAAACTACTTAAAGAAAATAGTGCTTACAAACTAAACAAGCATTTGCAATGCAATAGGTCTCGCAGTTAGAGTTTGAGCCATTGGCATTGTAAATGGCAATGCCTTTCATTTATGTGTTGGTTTTTAAAACGTAAATAAAAGGCATTGTCCTTTACAATGCCAATAGGTTAAACTATTGCAAATGCGAGACCTATTGCATTGCAAATGCTTGTTGTTTTTTGCAGTACATCCGGTTGTTGTGCAGTGCACCATGAGCTAGGCTTTTGTTTAATGGCCAGTACTCACAAAGTATCACCATTGCTGGAGGCACCCGTCAGGGCTGTCCCCTATCCCCACTTATTTTTGCCTTGCAGATAGAGCCATTTGCATGTTTACTTCAGAACTTTCATTCAAAACATGGGATACTATAAGGGGATGGCCGCTAATAGTCTGCCTATATGTAGTTGACCTGGAACTGTATATTTAGAGGCCCAGGGAAAACCTCACCCTGGTCAACCGAGAGGGTCTTCAGTTCAACGGTCACTAAGGGCTCCATATAAACGGAAAAAAGTCAGATATTTTTCCCTAGATGGTTCGAACGACTCCTGCGTCCTTGAATGCCCCTTGGCATGGAGTACTAATGGGGTGAGATACTGGGTGTGTGCATTACCTGTGACCTCAAGTAACTACTTGGCTGAAAATTTGGTTTAGTACTAGAAGTACTCAAAACACGGGATGAACGTTGAATATGACTGCCATTGCCCCTACAAGGCCGTATTTCGATTTTTAAGATGGTTGTGCTCCTGAAGGCTTTCTTTCTCTTTACAAATATCCTGCCAGAATTCCGGCGGCCTTTGGGGAGCAAAACAGCCGTGTCCCCAATAGGGTGTGTTGACTCAGCCTATGAAAGCCGTCAGTCTGGCAGTACCGGGCTTGCAGGCCTATTATGTTGTGGTATAGGCGCACTATATTAAATATTGACTCCAGAGTACTGAAGTGACGATGCATGCTCAAATCGAGCCTACCATCATGCGTCCCAAACCTCCATGGAGTGCACTGTGCAAGAAACTCTATGTACAAATGAATTATGTTTACACGGTTGGAATGACATGTGTGGCCTGGTGAGAACCAACTAATTTCATATTCTCCACTTCTTTCGGCTGGGTACAATCCCTTGCTTCCTCCCCCCTTTAGAAAGACTAACACTACGCACTTTAATGCAGGCAGATATTGACACTCCGGGTGACTTTTTCCGTAGGGGGGAATTCAGTAGTCTGGCCAGTTTTCTAGGCCATGCAGGACCATGTCCCATGCTTACTTTATCTACTATCGACTACGCTCCACAGCGAGTTGCTTACCCAGTCCATCACCTGAATTTCAAGCACTTATGCATTAGATGCAAAGAAGGGACATGAGCCGATTTATTTTGTTTCTGTTACCAAAAATCATTTTCCAAACCCTGGGACAGTCCCATTGAAGCTGGTTGGACTGGAAGAGAGATCTGGGGACACTGACCCCTGACAAATGCTGAACCCACTACTGTGCACAGGTACAAAACGACCCTCTCACATATCGTCATAAACATAGACATTTTAAATGTCTGTCCTGTCTCAATTTCACTACCGTACATTTGGCCAAATTTGCAGATGCCTCTCCAGTTCCTTGTAAGAAATGTTGTTCTATTAATGTGGGCTTCTTGCAGGTCGCGTGGTACTGCCCTAGGATGACTGAGTACTAGTCCAGGATGTTTGGTCTACTGAGTGACATGGTGGGATCTAGCCTATCCCTCACCCTCCCTTTGTTGCCTTGTTGGTTGCTCGCGTAGATGCTCCCAAGGGGATCCATTGATTTGCAGCTATGCCCTTAAAACTTGTTAAAAGTAGAGTGGCTATTCATAGGATGCAAAAAACCAGCTCCAAACATGACCACAGGTTGCATGATATGATATATTGTAATGGACAGGTTGAAATATATGCTCAGGAGTTGCATCCCGTATCCTGCCCTAAAGACTTCTGGGACCCACATGGAACATATCTGCTGCTGCAGGCTCACTCTGATACCTCCTCAATGAACAGTGCTGCGGCCTCCACATCCCGCTAGTACAACAGAGTCACCTGTCAATTTAGTACACTACACCTCCCTGCAGCGACATCCTATATTGTCTACAGTTTCCTACCATGGACTCACCCAAATGATTATATAGTTTACAACTGGTTTAACCCATGTGATAATTTTTCCTGCCATCAGTGTATTTACTGTACCTAACATTTTCTTTTGATACCTATTATTTTGTTCCATATCTCAATTCGTTTTTTTTTTTTTTTTTAAAGGAATTTGACGTAGGTTGCAGTAGTGGCAGATTCACTCACTCAAGCATCTATACACGCACATCAGTGGATTAAGCACCTGCCCCAGAAAGCTATGTGCAACCAACATGCCACTCATACCTTAGTGGCAGAGGTTTGCATTATTACTCCTGCTGTTCTGCAGGGAGGGGACCTTAGACTGTGGACACTTTTTTTGTGAGAGAAAGCTTCTTCTGCTGCCGCCATGCTTTAAATGTTCCCTGAGGAATTAAATATTCCACCGCTGTTGGCCCAGCTGTAACTGGCCAGTCCAAAAGCAAAAATGTTTGGCATTGTCAGTGCTTGTTTAAATTGTTGATGTTAATGATAGAGCGAACTCTTACAAAATACCTTTTGGTTTTGTGTGTGAAGCGAGCAGATCTTTTTGCCATAAACTAAAACACATTGTACAATGTTGAATTATAGCTACCAAGAGTCTCCATGTCAAATGTGACACCTGTTTAGCAAACGTCACTTTCCATGTAGGAGATTTTGAGCCCATAAGAATATTAAAAGCAAAACTACAAGCCCCTGAATACAACATGCTGTTGACTGGGAAAAAACTGAAAAGTTTGATAGTGTCACCTAATGAAACAACGTGGCACCCTGTGAAAAGTGAAATAAAATTAGTTTGTGATTTGCTGCATATGTGTATGGAAGGAAATCAGGGTTTAAAGAAGCCAGTTGGGGAAAGGATAGAGACCGTGTTTCAGGTGCGGAAGTGAGCGCTTACTGGTAATGGGCTACATTCCACTAAAAATAAAGGGTGTGATTAAAATACCTCTTCATCAGAACAATCAGGGCCCTTGCGGTGTTCCAGTCCACGACGTAGGACCAGCCTCCTCCTCCTCCATGAGGTTAAATAACTAAAACAGCACCTAGATTGTCAGAAGCGACAGGATTAATAAAGCAACATGCTGGCTTTCCTAGGGCGCAGTGTCGCACTTACTACACCTCTGTCAAAGTCTGTTCCTTTGTACCGGGGCAGCACGTGCTCCTGTTGCTGCCCCCCACCCGAGGACCGCCGGAGCTGCAGCCTTTATCTTTACATCACCTCGGTGCACTCGTCAAGGTAACTCTAGTCACACAGACTGTCGCCGCAGGGCCGCGCGCCCCGAACTGCGGAAAGGTTGTGTCCATGTTTCTGAGGAACGCCAGATTCCGAGAGGCCCCCACGGCGAAAAACGTCCGACAGCTGACACCTGTTTCTGGAAGTTAACTTAGTTTATTTTATGATGATGGACTGCCCGTTCTCCAGCCAAGGAAGGGACAGACGGGGCTCGGTGATTTGTCATGAATAGATCTCAGATCATCTCTCCAGTGAAAGAGAATTTTCTTGCTACCAAGGGGAGATGTGAAATCCAGCGTTTCTTAATCTAGCAACAACAGAATTGCAATTAAAACGAGTGGTGCGTGAGTGCCACACCAAGACATCTGTTTCCTATTATCGCACACGCCTCTGTGCACGATAATTGCAAACAGATGTCGGGCCTGCGGGTAACCGACACCAATAGGCCATGGGCGGAGCAATGCGCCTGTCTTTGGCCAATTGCGTGCTGTCTTTGATAAAAAGACGCACGCAAAGGCCAATAGGCTGTCAGCTAAAAAAAAAAACACACACACAAGCGTGTGAAAAGTTGTGGTCAGCTCCAAGAGGTCGTTTTCCTAAGGCAGCGCATGCGCTGCTATAGGCTCGACCTAAAAAGACTCCCTGTATAACAACCAAAGTAAAAGGGCCATTCCTCATGGGAGCTTACGAATGAAGACGCGGTACTAAGGAGGGACTAACAAGCCTATAACGAATCAGAAGCCAGCATTTACGAAGGACAGTGTCACAAGCCAATGACCAATATGGGCCGAGCTTCTATTCCATACTAAATACAGCAACAATTTTTTGAGACAAATTGTTTATAGCCTCTTTTGTTGTGGGTATCTCTTCATAGTCCTATTTAACTGATCCATTGCAATGCTCCAGTTGCTACCAAAGTAGTTAGTGTTTGTGCTTTCTGCAATTTCAACTTCTGTGTCTAAACTTTTCCAAGGGGAAATGTTATTTTCCATCTCCATGGAGATACCCCACCTCCACTAGGCCCATTAAAAGTGGTTTCCCATAACAAAGCCCAAAAAGCTCAGAAAATAGCAGACAAAGTGAATGTTTTGTTCGGACCAACTATTTCCTTTCCAAGTTGACATCTGCAAGCTAGATCTATATTCATATATTTTAATATTGCAGCAACAAGAGGGAACTCTGCCAGATCAGAAAAAGTATACAGAAGGGAAGGAAGTGGTCTGTATCTCTGTAAATATTTGCTGAGATTATGTTTAGCTTTGTATTGCACCAGCCTTTCCCCCAAAATGGACATGCAATGGTTTGTGCCCAACTCCATTTTGAGACCCTCCTAACCTGCCCCTATTTGTCTCTTGTGACCACTTTGCTCAAAACTTTCAAGGTTTTTTGGGGGGAGAGTTTGGTGTAGATGTGTCCGAGGGCAGCATAGTTGTGAAATGTTTCATACAAACTAACCAGCCTAACTGTAATTAGGGTTGCCTCTGCTGCCCATCTCTATTCCCTAAAATGCCATAATCTAGTCCTAAAAGGCTGTTCTATATTCTTTTTATTGAAAACCTGGGTAATCACACCTACTACAATATCAGGTGAACGCTTATTTTTCTTTTGCTCAAAGGCATTTTTCAGATGAATTACTGATTTAATTTACAGAGTATATAAATGCAACTGTTACATATCTGTGGCTGTCCTACAAATGCCTCTCTTAACCAAGCTAGACGTCCCTGCCCAACTCTGAGCACAGTAACATTTGGCTAGGCTTTTGCAAGTTGAAGTTAAATCCAGATTCCTCGAGGGGAAATGTATGTTGAGAGTAAGTGTGTTGCATTAAGAACGTCCCCATAGGTAAGCCATAATTAGAACATTGGAATGTTAAGCGCTCCATTGAAAACAATGGAGTGCTCCGGTCTTCTAATGGCTGGTAGAAGCTTGGAGCATCAAAATTCCAATGTTTGTTCACAGCTGTTGTTGTGAACAAAGGTCTTTCCCGAGGGAATTTCAACCCACTCAGGTTCTGTGTGGTCTTTGTTTTACTAATTTGAACATTCTGCCCTCTAGGGGCAGAATGTTCTAATAGCCTCAGAGCCATCAGTTGTGAGTTCTACCTGCCATTAAAGGCCTGCTCCCTTGTTAATGGCCCTTGCCTTCGGCTCAGGCCTTTAGCGCTTGAGCGGGTTTTTAATGTCCGGTAGAGCCTGCTACATCGGGCTCTAAGGCTATATTAAAAGTTCAAAAGTTACTTACAGTTCCACTGCTGAATTCCTTTGCAGTGGTAAGCATACATAATGATTTAATTATGTGATGTTCCAGGGCATCATAAGACGATTGAACAGTCTGTGAGGAGACCTTACCGTGTGTACCGTAACAATCTAAACAGAGTGCGTAATTTGGCACCTATCCCAGGTCTGGGACATCTTTATGCCCACACCCTACGAAGGAACGGGAATTTGATATTGAGAAAGTGTTTAAGGTCTCTTGAATTTCTCTTAATGGAAACATGAATAAAGACTGTATCCAGATAGAGGAAATAGTGTCCTGATGTCCATTTAGACCCGGAGTCGATGAAATTAAGGTATTAAACCATTGTGAAGAATTTTCCTGACTACACATAAGAAATAAATAAATAGAACTTTTGGCAGGATCCATATGGACACAGCCAGTCAAAGAATAAATATCATTTTGTTCTAGTGTAACTGATATTGGGACTCTATTTTACATTTCCTGAAGAAGGTGTTGGCTGTGAACTAGTGCCCACCGAAACGCGTCGATGCTCGTAAAAGAGGAAACCACCTAAAATCTATGATTACTGGTTTTTGTGACATATACATTCGAAAGTGATATCATTCAGGGTCGCAATTGATTAATCTTTGATTTGGTGATTTCCTTATGTCAATAGGATTATTTTTTCCTTTTTTACTTTGTTCCCAAGTTTACGTTTTGTGGTGTTTATTATTGTGTGTTTTTTAAAAAATATTGACAGTCTTCAAGTAATATTTTATGATCATTTGTGCATTGATATGTTGACATTGTTTTTGCTTCATAAATAGCTACATGACAATGTGCATTGCTTAATATGTATTCTCTTTTATGAATTTTTGAATAAATATTTGATTTATTTCTTCTCTTATCTGTTTTGATTACGCTCATGCTGTCCATCCTCATCCCCTCAGTGTGAAAGGTGTGTTGATCGAAGTGTCTTGGTGGCAAGGAGGCTTTATTTTCTTGACTAAGGTCATATTTGCTGCCCCTCTCCTTTGTCATAGGGGTCCCTCTCTTCTCTTTGGAAATAAGAGTAGACCCAGATTTGCGTACAAAGTTTGATACAGGTCCTGAATGTTTACGCTTCAGGATGTAATCACACAATCCATACTTAGCATATAGCTATGTTAACCGCAAAACAAGCCTCCTGGTTGTATGGGTACTGAACGGCAGTATGCCAGTAGATGTGGAGATTTTATACATCAGGCATCTACATATGTGGTGCCATAGGGAGCAAGAGTAAAGTGACTGAAAAGAGTACAGTTTAACGTTTTGAGTGTAGAGCAGACTTACCGGTAGCAATACACTGAGAGTCTCATCTTGTATCAACAAAGCAGATGTACATTATTCACATTCAGTACAAGTTTATGAATACCAGTCAAGGAGTTTGTTTCCTTCGGAGGCCAATAGGTAGAAGGTAAACAACTTTTAAATTGTGTGTATTGTAGATTGACATTAGAGGAGTTCATGAAAAATGACAAAGTAAAATTCTACGCCGAAACTGCGTTGAGTAACTTCAAGAGACAATTTTACATGGCATGAAAGAAATAGGTGCAGTTATGTTCTTTGAATAGTAAAATGGAATCTGGAGTTCAGGATATCCAATACTTATATATTTGTGTGTGTGTGGAGATATATGTATATGTGCGTGTGTGTGTCTAGATATATAATATTCACTTATTGAAACAAACAAGGGTCAAGATGGCATTTATAGTTGTGTTGAAATGAGATCAGAACTATTAACTGAAAAACCACTGAAATTTGACCGCTATAATTTATTGAACTAGCTATAAATTGTGCCCCCATGATACACTGCTTGGGACCTCGCATATTACATCTGTCATGACATTGTTACATCATTGAAGACCTCCTCCATGATACTGTTATTCATGTTACTCCATAAACACTTAAATATGTTTTAAAAAATAATGTTGGTAATAAAGGTTTGATGGTCCTATTCAGCATAGTATTACTGCATGTACATGTGTGGATCTATATAGTGGAACTAGCTTAAGAACTGGAGGCAACTGTGGCTGTGCACAGCTTAACAGCCAGTATGTTTTTATTTAGCTGCAGCCCTCCATGTTAAAACAAGGCAAAAGCTGAGTGCACCTGATGTGGATTGCAAAAGCATATTTTAGAATAGGTTGTGGTTTAAAGCCAAAGCTTGTTGCAAACAAACTGAGAGAAGTCGACGGTTCTGTTCACAGTATTTTATTCAAAAGTTGATGCCATGTGCTCATAGTTGTTAGACTGTGTTAAAGACCAATTCTTTGTATAGAGAACATGTATGAGATGTGGAGGATTATTTGCATAACTTTGGTGTAGATTGTGAGACAGTGCAGATTGTTACATATTGTAGGATGTAAGGGTGACCCACTTAAAGATGGTTTAAATTTCATACTGGTTGTAAACATGGCTCAAAGGTTGTATGCCATCGTGCTTGTCTCAGAAAGCTGTGTAGTGTAACTTACCAAACTACAGAGTGTTCACCATATTGCCCACTTGAAGGTGTTTTATCTGTGGCTAATGCATACCTGTCAGCCTCTAAACTTAAACTGCAGTTCATTAATCATTTTTTTTTTTTAATTATTATTGGTTTTCAACAAGTTGTACGAGTAATTTTCTTGTGTCAATCTTATGCGTAACATTACAATGACAATTGCTTCAGCAGCTTAGGCGGGATTTTTTTATTTCATTATACAACAACGAAACTGTTAACTATATATAAAGATAAAAGTTCAATCTCGTCTGCTGGATCTGAGTTTGGTTTCAGTCATTGGTGAGACGGGGCCACGTGTGGGGCCGGATGAGTGTGGATACCCACCAGGTACTGCCTCGTGTGTTAGAGATGTGTTGTGCTTACATGTATGTGAGGGCATGGTCTGTTAGAAATATTCAGCGGGGCTGCAACCTATGTCGGGCACCAATGTGTTGCGGATAATTTAGTCTCTATGAACCACAAGTATTCTTGCCATTGAATGGGATTGACCCGTGCAGGCGCGTGTGATGCATTAGACAGCTGCACTGTGTGTTCTGAGATTATTGCCCTACGAAGGTCAAACAGCCATGATTGTGTGTTGGGACCTAGTTGCGATTTCCAAGACATCGCTATTGTACGTTTTGCGAGGCCCAGTGCCAGATCCAAGAATTTGTTGAGGCCTTTGCGAGAGGCCTTTTGCTACATGATTCCCAACAGGAAATGAGTGGCCTGGGTTATCACTGGGGTGTTCGCCGCCTCTATAAGTGTGCCGGAATTTCGTTCCAATATAACTGAATGCGAAGACATGTCCATACCATATGCATAAATGTCGCCTCCGTGGCTAGGCACCTGAGACATGCGTCTGTGGAGGCCGAGTATATCTGTGCTACTCTGTGGTGTTAAATATGTGTGGTGTAAATAATTAAATTGACTGTACTTCAAACTGGCGTTCGTGGATATGATTTTGGGGAAGCTGATGCATTGTGTCCACTGTTTATCGATGATGGTGGTTGACAATTACGTGACCCAGTAGGCACGCAATGATGTCAAAAAAGGCGTGTGATCAGGACCACGCAGGTAAATCAATGCGTCGTCTGCATATAAAGACACTGTGCCAAAGCTGATCTGCACATATGCTCCAGCGAAGTACACGTTGGCGCAGCTTACACGCCAAAGACTCCATTGCTAATGAAAAAAGAATGGGCGCCGGTCTTGTGCCACGTGCTATCGCAAACGGTATGGAGAAGGTGAGGCCTGTCTTTATTGTAGACTGTGGCTTCGTATATAGTATATGTACCCACCTCAAGAAGTTAGGGCCTATGCCGAAGCCAGACAACACTGCCAGTAGATGATGTCAGCTTATGGTATCGAATGCCTTTTCAGTGTCTAGAGATGCTATCCATGGTATTTCAGATTCTGTGCGTGACCATTCTAATAACTTAAATAGGCGGCGTAGATTCAGCACGATGTTCCCCTCCGGGATGAAACCATTCTGGTCTTCGTGTAGCAGTATGGGTATTGCTTCGATCAATCTATTGGCTAGTAATGTACCTAGGATATTATAGTCTACGTTCAGCATTGATAAAGGGCGGTATGAGGCCATTTGTAGCGGATCCCTGCCCAATTTGGGCAACACAACTAGCGTTGCCTCTCGCAGGGTAGGCGGAAGTTCGCCCTTTTCAAACGCTTCTTCATACGTATTAGCCAATCGGGGGATAAGTTGTTCAGAGTAAGCAGTGTAAAATTCTGACGGCCAACCGTCTGTCCCGGGGTTTTACCTGTTGCTATTTGCTTAATGGCTTCAGAGACCTCGTCTGCAGTGGTAGGGTCTTCGAGTGAGTCATAGTGTGGTTGCGTTACCTGTGAAAGTTGAACATGCGTCAAGAACCGCTGAATAAGGGCGGGGTCACCGGTACCAGGGCTGTATATAAGGAGGTATAATATTCATAAAAGGAATTATTGATTGCTTCCTGGGTGTTCGCTATATTCCCTGTGGTCGTGGCTATCGCTGTAATGGGAGGTTGTGAAGTGTCAGTTTTTAGTAGCCATGCCAGCATCTTACCAGCTTTGTCCCCTTCGGAGTGCCGACGGGCAAGATATGATTTATAGTCCAGCGCGCAAAGATTATCTGGTGTTTCTTTATATGCGAGACTGGCCTGGGCTAGCAAGGGACCAATATGGGGGTCTGTGGGGGAGAGCGTCTTGCATCTCTGTAGCTCCAGTTCATGGTTCTGGAGCGCATTTGTGAGTGACTTACGGGAGCCATTGGTAGTTTTGATGGCATGTCCTCTCAGGACAGCCTTGAATGCATCCATTCCATCCCCGCGTGCTCGAAGCTGTGCCTGTATTGGCCTGAAAGTATGAGTCGATGGAGCGTGATATGGTAGTACGGAACAACGCGTCATTGACTGCCGCAAAGGGGAAGTGCCAAGTCGACACTCTGCAGCTGCGTCTCATGTGGGGAGCGCTGAGGCCCAATGGGCTGTGATCCAAGATTGTGCGCGCCAAGTATTCCGCATGCGATAAGCTATGTAGGGCATTGTCTGAGCAATATATGGTGTCTATACTCGTGTGGAGGTTGTGGATTGCAGACTAATGTGAGTATGTTCGCAGCGCGGGGTGTCTGCTACGCCATGCATCGTATATTTGCGTATTAACAGTCCAGTCCCTCATGTGTTGTGCTAGTTTAACGGATTGTGCCCGCGAGAGTGGAGGGCATGAGCGGTCCAGGGTAAGATTATGCACACCATTATAGTCTCCGCCCCAGTATGTTGGTGCCGTAGGGTCTGTAAGTAGAAATGGTGTGATTGACTTAAAGAATGAGACCTGACATGAGTTCGGGCATAGAGGGATATCGGTGCCAGTGGGAATCCGTTTGAGACCTAAGATTGCGTAGCTGCCTTGTGTGTCAAATCGGGAGTGTAATACCTTTAAAGGAATGCCTGGTGCCACCCATATAAGGGAGCCCCTTGAATAGCCTGAGTATGTGATGCCAAAGACCGTGCTCCTCAAGCGCTTACGAAGAGACGCTAGAGTTTGCAAGGTCAGGTGTGTTTCTTGTAGCAATGCAAACGAGATCTTGTGGCTACGTAAATACTGATATACCTTGTGGCGTTTGGAGCATCCCGCCAGGCCACGCACGTTCCAAGTCAGTAAAGTATAGTCACCGTTAGCCATCTAATTGACCAGAAGTAAGAAGGTAAATACAGGATTGTGGGTAAAGCATCGCCCCTCTCGACAGCCAGTCACCCACCGCCCCATCCCCAGCAACAACAAAAATGCCAGTCAGCCCGCACTCCCTGTGCGACGTGAAGAAATAGACAGATCGAAACAAATGACAAAACTACCCAACGTCCCACCCCAGGCCGGCTTGCCAACGAGCAATTGGCCATCTGCACTGAAATGCTATTGATCAAAACAAGATTTAACATTAGGAGAAAGATGCAAACGAGCGTCCCAAAGTTCCTTTTTTTCCAGAAGTAGAATATAAATGAGTGGAGGGACAAAGCGAGAAGAGATGGAAATAACAAAAGAGAGGAGGAGGAGGAGGAGGGAAAAGAACAGGAGGTTATAAAAGTGCTGTATCAGCTATTTATCGCTCTCCGGGGGGCGCAGCAGTTCCGTATGCCGCCTTATATAGTTCAAGCCGGTAGTGTTCTCATTTGAGATACGTGGCCGGTTCATTGAAAGCTGCTCCGGTCCGATCCTCGCCTCCGTGGTGGGCGAAAAATGGTCCATTTTAGGTTCACAGATAGACCCCTAGGAGATCAACCAAGTTCCTCCGCAGTCTCCGAGGGGGGGTGGCCGGGCTGCCCCCGACAGCGCTGTGTGCTGCGAAGCAGTTAGGAGTAGTGTTTGGTCCATTGCTGTGTCTGAGTCTGATTCTGATCTTTGGGGGGATGTGGGGTGCCCCTCTACTCTGCGCCCCGCTCTATGCCACTCCATACTATGCCACTCTACGCCTCTGAACTCTACACCACTTTCCTCAAAACAAATACATTCTACACCACTACACTCTCCGTCTACTCTGCACTGTACGCCACTATACTCTACGCTGTTGCTTTACTGTTCTCCACTCTGAGCAACTGCGATCCACAACTATGTGCTCTACACCACTCTACAATACTCACTCTGCAGCACTGCACTCTCTGACACTGAACTCTATGCCACTCTACTCTGCGCCACTTTTCTCTATGCACTGCGCTCTACTCTGCACTACTCTATGCCACTATACTTCACTCTAAGCCAATGCACTCTCCACCACTTCACTCTGTGCTTCTCTATTCTACTCTGCACCACTCTACTCTATGCCAGTGCACTGTGCCTCCCTCTACTAAGCAGCACTGCACTCTTCACAACTGCAGCCTTCTCCGGTTTAGGCCACTCTGCGCCACTGCACTCTGTCACTACTCTGTACCACTCCACTCCCTTCTACCCTGCACTATTCTACTCTACACCACTGCTCTCTACTCTGAAACAATACACTCTAAGCCACTGCACTCTATGCCACTCCACGCCGGGCCACTATGCTCCGCGCCACTCCACAACTCTATACCACTTCACTCTTCCTTGCAAAACTTCACAGTACACAACTTCACTCTACTCTGAAACAATATACTCTATGTCCCTGCACTCTGTGCCTCTCCACTCTGTGCCACTGTAATCAACGCTGCACTACTCTACGTCACTTCATTCTGTACTGCACAACTGTATTCTACCCTGCACCACTCCACTCGTAGCGGCAAAGTGTGTTCTTGGAGCCCACTGTCTCTCCTGTCATATCTTTCAGTCTGAGTGTTCCTGATTTAAACTACTGCTGTTTGTGTGTAAAGTCTTCATTTCACTTTCTACTGTTTTAATGCAGTTAATAGATATATATTAATATATTTTAATTTTCAGGTTGCAAGAGGATCCACCTGTCGGTGTTAGTGGTGCCCCATCAGAAAACAATATAATGTTATGGAATGCAGTTATTTTTGGGTAAGTAGGTTGCAAATCTTCTCTTGAGAAGTAATGTTTTCGTTTTTTGAAGAATCGTCCTATTTTCCTTTTTTGGATATTGGGTAGATAAAGGACGTATACCTGTTTAATAACTAGCAGTCTACTGTTTGACAATCCTAAATTAGAAAGGTTTGCTTCTCCTTCCAGTTGTATGAGGTTTGGTACTGAGAAGTGTGCATACTTAACAAAAAGAAAATCATTAACCTAAGAACTTTAAACAAACTCTTCGAACATCATAATCAGTCTCCAAACCTTGCATATGATTCTAGGGTTTATGACAAACATCTCACTCCCTCTCTGTTGGGACAGGAATTTCCCTTGCTTGGTATACAGTTGTGCTCTTCTGCACTGAGGTCTTGGCTGCATGTGACACCTATCATGACTTTTGTTTTTTGCCACCAACATCACACTATCTAGAGCGTGTGCAGAGGCCGCAGCCTTTCCTTTAACATGAGTGAGGTTCTGGACCTGTCCTGTCCTGTGATGTGGAGGGGCACACAAAGCACCATTGCACAGGCATTGGACGACGGTCACTGTCGTGGGTTGTTACATAGAGCGGTGTTGCCAGTGAACTGTTTTGTGAATCTATAGTTATGACCAGACTTTATCTATGTCACTGGAGTGAAAGCCTGCTTATCCACTTGTGTAAAGCTCTACTTCTATATGCTAACCCAGATCCTAAAGCAAACCTACCAAAGGTATGTTGTGGCTTTTTATGTATGTGGCTTGTGTGGTATATGGATTAGGTGTATGAGTGAGCCAGAGTAGTGGAATCCAGTGGGATCCATTTTGGTATGCCCCTGGCTTAGCATACAATGGAGGAGAGGTTATTTTCCCAAACAATGGAATTGTATTGCTGACATTCTTGAACATGCAGGAAGGATACCAAAGTGAGAACAGACCAGACAATGCCCCTTTACAAATTCTAATACACCTTTTGCAGAGAGGAGCTCTTGATTATTTTTCCTGTAGCTCTGCCATTTGGTACATGGTGCGGGTGGAGGGTAGGGCTACAGCCTCTGTTGTTCAAGGGGACTCCGACTCCTGGACTGAGGACATTCTTTTATGTTTCCCCTGATCACTCTTCAGTGTGGCTGATTGCAGTTGTGTGCAGGAAGTTTGCTTCTCTTTGTGCCTCTACGGTGGGTGCCCCAGGCTGAAGGCTACGTTACTATGAGGAGCATCACTCTACACAAAGGCTGTGTTTGCAGAGTGGCTTGGAAAGGCACATGACAAGAGAGCCACCTCAAACTGGTTGTGACAGTAGAGACCGGGGATCCACCTGTCTGCTTTGATCCAATGACCAACTTGTTCCATTTGCATGATATCTATGACCAAGGTAGGGAATGCTACGCCGAAAACTCAGAATTCCATTGCAACCACAACTGGTGTCTGTCTTGACAGCCAGCTTCCCACAAGTGAGGGGACATCACCTAAGTCTCTCCTTTGCTGGCAGAGTTTGTTCATCTGACCTGAAGTGCCTATAAGTTAACCAGTCTGCTGAGCGAGCAAGGGATCCTACCAACCCTGCAAGAGTAGTGACTTTCCAGGAAGAGCCAGGTGCAGCGAGGCTCACCTGCTGGTGAAGTTTGCCAGAGGAGCAGGCCGGCAAACAGTATGTGGGCAGCAGACTCTCCGATTCGCGATTCCAAGCAGGAAACATGGCTTGATCTTGACCAGAACTTAATTGTGACTGATCGGTGCCCCTGTGACAATAAAAACAATTGTAAGTGTTGAGTTCAACCATCCCCATACTCCCTCCCAGAAAAGTGAATGACTGCACGTCATCTCTACCACCGAGAGTCAAGTGCAAAAGGGGTTGTACTTGGTCCAATTTGAAGGGAGATAGTAGGACGGCCCCCAAAACATGTGAAGCAAATGACGTCAGTCCCTACAATTAAGGCCCACGTAGCTCCTAGTTACCCCTTGGCAGGGTCTGACACTCCGTCGGAATTTTTTTTTTGTTTACATTTTTTTTATTACATTTTAACACTTTAGATACAGTGAAGCATAGATGTTTTCATTCTTGAGTTGCATGCATAGGTAGAGAAAATGTAGGTACTCGAGTGTACATTGATGATTGCTGTCTTCCTTAGCTACCACAATATGTCATCATAGTCCCGGTATTACTCAGATGTTGAGGCTATCTATGGTATTCGTATGTGTCCGGGGATATGCCCATAGGTCAATAGTGTGGTTGTGGAGCCACGTCTACCCATGGTGCTTGAGGGAGTCATGGTATTCTGCCCGAGTGAGTGAGTAACGGTCCCTGTCCCCTACTGGTGTTATCAAAGCTGCTGGTTTGTATCCTTAACTTAGAACCTGGGTGTTGAACTGGCTGACACTCTGTCTAGATAAGATGAAATAGGACGGTGACAAAAGAAAAATAGAATTGCGGAATGTATTCTTTATGGGAAAAACTTTTGTGCACTTAGCCTTATTAGTAAAACGCATCATGCTAAGTTTGATTATTGTCTGGTTGCTTATAAAACCATTTTGCGTAATTGTCCAAAATACAAGTGAACGCTGCACCTGCACTAGTTCAATACCATTATACAGTTCAAACAAAGAGAACATAAAATCCAATCTAAATTGCATACTGTCCGTGACCATAATGGTTGTGACTGGCTAAGATATGAGGCTCGTTTTTTCACCTAAAACTGCTTAGGAAGCTTATTTCACATTGTTGATCTTAAATTCTGCTTCAGGCTTGACTCATCCGAAGTTGAGTGTTTTTATGCACAGAATCTGCTTTACATTTGATGACAAACGAATGACCATGTGGTCTTCCCCAGAGGCCTTCCCCACCACTTTGCCCACCCTTAAGAATGCAGTATAGGTAAAGTAGTTTTATTATGTTATTCAATTCCTGCCTGCTAATGTAAATATCAGACTTTTTTTAATGTGTCTCTGTGATCTACCTGCCAATCTGTTTACATAGACCTGTGGTCCAGTACCCCCCTGAGCCATTGAGATATGGAATTTATAAGTTCCAGGTTTGTGCTCCTACAAAGTTCTAATAATTGTAAAATAATCCATTCCATAAGGTTCACAGGAATCACATTGCTTTGATGGGCTATCTAATAACAAGAATTTCTTCTCTTGTTAATGTATTATTCGTATTACAGCCTTGGCTTTAGTGTCAAAAAAATCAATTGTCATTATTTGTTATACCATACTTAAATGCCTTTATATCTATTACGAACCTTCATACAAGGGCTTCATAGAGTTAGGTATTTCTCTCTTCCATTGTGGATTATACTATCCAAGCCTTTATTGCAGCACTAATACACTTTTTCTTTAGTCGAAGGTAGGGAAAAATGCAAAAATTGGAAATGTATATTCCAATTTATAATTACATATTAGGATTTGAGCGCTAATTGAAATAAAAAATCCCTAATGAGAAAAGTACAGGGTTATATTTTAAATATATTTCTACTGCCCCTGCTAAACCATAACCACTTGAGAATAGGATTTACTCTTCAATGGAGAGTTTAGGAAAAGTCCTTAAACTGTAGAATGTATAGGGATGGAGATGGTCCTTGTGAATTCAAACACCCCAATCTGGAAAGTTTAGGAGCTCTAGCTGTTAAATATTATTTCAATGTTAGAAATTACCTGGGAGGGAAGACCTCTTGGGGTTGATGTACTTGTGTTGAGGGTGGTTTCCATGCACATTGACTCAGCATCTGATCTTTGTCCTGGATGGCACCTTCCCAGCCTCTCAGGGGCGCACAAATGTACACCTGCTGGCCAGCCAGGCTTGCCTACTGGCTCACAGCACATTCACTGACTCGCACCTTGACGTGGGATTAACCTTGCTAGAGTGAAAACCAGATCCTGATCGTGAAATCTGCTGCCTCGGGACATACCGAGCGTCCCTGTTCTGGACGATCTTCTGCTGAAGTTGGCACTGCTATTGTCGGTTCTGTGTGGAAGGGAGCATTGCACTGCAAATGCCTACATCATCTTAAACAGATATAACCCTCCACTACCTCTGGGGCCCTGCACCACTCTCCCACCCCTGTAGGGCCCTGTGTCCCGTCCCAGCACTGCTCTAACCCCTGACCAGTAACGCTGCATAGCACGCTTGACATTGTGCTGCTCTCCTTTGCCCATGCACTTATCTCGCAACCCCATTTGAAACTGCATGCCAGTCAGTAATGGTTGGGAATTAAACTGCTGAAGACCATCCTTTGCCTGTCTGAGAGGGAGGGAACATTGCACTACTGAGCCCCATGCTGTGCCTGTTAAAGACGAGGGAAGCTTGCACTCTGGATGCCCATGTAATACGGCACCTGAGTCATACGGAGTCTTGAGGCCATCTTTTGACCATATACAAGCCAAAACGAATGGCATTGGTGGTCCTTGCTTGCATTGTGCAGCTCGCTTGTTCCAATCGTCGCCTCTCGAATCCCCTTCTCCTCTCGATTTTTAACCACTCTTCTATGCACTGCTATTCACTTCTCTATACAGCCATAGACAAGAACCCTAATAAATCAACAAGTACATTCAGTAATTAAAAAATAAATGAACGTCTGGCTTATTGGCTTTGCCAGTGCTTGTAAAGTATGATGGGCATTTTCAGTTTCATTTCCGATATGAGCGATTTACTGAGAGGGCCTTCTGACCACTAAAATATGAGAACTGCAGTCCAACCGCTGCTCTAGGTGGACCCAGGGACGAAATTGAATAAAATGGAGTGTACGATGGTGCGTTGTACTGCGCAGTGAAGGCTGTTCAAATCCTTGGCACATTTGTGAGTCTGTATAATGTCATATTGAAACATTCTGTGTTTTGTCTTTAGGCGGACCTGTGATTTGTGTAAATCATAAAAAAATAAGTTGGGAGGGAGATGCCGTGATCTAGTCTCTTGCCATCTGTTTA
Source organism: Triturus cristatus (assembly GCF_964204655.1). Taxonomy (NCBI): domain Eukaryota; kingdom Metazoa; phylum Chordata; class Amphibia; order Caudata; family Salamandridae; genus Triturus; species Triturus cristatus. The sequence goes on from NC_140590.1 coordinate 985,007,833, forward strand.
AGGTTCACTTATGTTAGGACTGAATAACAGAGAAGTTAGTATTTTGTCGACTCGTGAAATTGACTGCCAGTCTTGATGTGAATGACTAAAATTTTCCCACATTATTTCATGTGCCAGTTAGCTCAGTAAGGGGAAAGATCCAAATTGAAATGGCTTCCTAACGTTTTGCCTTTAAAAGTTTGTTTCTCATTTTAGTGAATGATTTGTTTTCTAATGTAAATTTGTACGTCTCTCTAGGCCAGAAGGAACACCGTTTGAAGATGGTAAGTCATTTTTCATTGTATTGTACGTGGGTGCAGGAGAATGTGCTGTCGAATAATACATCGGAACAATCCATCGCAATATTACGAAGCCGTACTCTTGGCTCATGTAATCTTATTTTGTTGGTTCTGAATAATGCTTGTGGAATTATTGTGTAGAAAACATCAAGGACGGCCTCTGCAGTGTTTGGTCGCGCCATGCAATGGCCGTATTTAGGGTGTTTATATTTAGCCTGCTTTCTAACTGGGAAGCGATGTGGCCTAAAGCCTGCAGTGATCCATGTGTCTGCTTACTAAGGCAAGGGCTGTGTTTGTCAAACAACACTGTGTTGCTTATGAACCTTAAAGGGAGGTTTCATTGTGACTTTAAAGTTCACAAACTGATCCTGCTAAAAGTGCCAGCTGCAATGACTAGTCTTACAGGACTGAGTAGATAATGGACCGGCTATGCCATGATTTTATTTGAATAACTAGGACCTTTGTTTTCGTCACCGCTTCTTTTACTGAATTTTACTCATTTGGGTGGAACCTAATGGCACGTTGTTTTTGGCCTGAGGGTTTACCTACGTGGCACATCTGTTAAAGTCTCGCGTTACTGTCATAGATCTCGATCCCAGCTACTCGTTCATTCTGTTGAATAGCGAGCGATCTCATTCAATTCACACAGCTTTGGTTTTAACAAATAAATACCAACAGAATGAATACCGTTAATGGCAGAAGCTGGATATACCTACACTTCTTAGTAACGTTCCCAGGAAAGTTCTTGTTTTATTTTATTTATGTTTTGGTCATTGCCTATCCTTGCAATATGTAACCTTGTTCATTTGAAAGTGAGCCACGGAGTATGCTGTGATGAAAAGATGTAATGGGGTGTTGGAAAATGTTAAATGAGAGGTAAACTTTGAGCTCCCTGTAGAAAAGGCTGACCGCTCCAGCAGGAATAAATGAGAGCTTGAACAGTGTGAGATGGCAAAATAACACATTGATAGCTGCTGTTCAGTGTTAAATTTCATTTGCTACATTTAACTTTAGTGCACGTTTAAAACATCAAGCACTTTCTTCGAGATACCTGCTAGTTAGTGCTGCTGAAGCGGATATCCTATAATCTCGCAGTAGCGTTTCTTCTAAGGTGTCAATTTACCCTACTAAACCAGTTTTGTTTTCTTCGTTTTAAGTTTACTTGAATGTAATTTAAAATGTATAGTTTGTTTACCATTGAAGAACCGGAACCGCATTCATCAGTATCTATTGACTCACCTTTACCTTCCCCTGCAACAGTCTTGCCCGAACTTCCAGGCCAGGTCTCCTCTGAAGCGGAAAACAAGCAACTCTAGATGGGTTTCGGCCTGTTTACTTGCTGGCGATGCCCAAGTAAGCCGAAACTGGTCTGGGATTGTTTGTGTTCCTTTCTGAATGGGTCCTGGCCTAGCAGTTTAGACTGGACTGTTCCTACTGGAGGAGGACTGTAAGCATCTGACCTATGTTCCCTCAGCTCAAGGAATGACCTTCTTCACAAAACAGTCACCGCATGTTCAGTAGAACCTGATCTATAGAATTAGGGACAATGGGTCACCCGTGCTTCTTGTTATGACAACTTTGGTGGACGGTAAGGTGACCTCGGTTGGTAGAGGACGGAGGTGTCTACAGGGTTCGCCAAATAACTGGGGAAGGCTGTGGATTGAACATTCTACTCTTGTCCTCACACAGACTTGCTTATTGGGTGGAAAACGCTATTGGAAACTAGATTCAAAAGTGGGGCCGGATAAATTGTAGGCAAATTCAGTGAGGCCAGAAAAGATGAGGTCTAGTATAAGAAAATAGCTTAATTGCAGAGAAGGTTAAATGTGGACTAGGCCTTTGTAGAGGGCACAGCCAGGCTTTTGTAAGGTGTGAACCAAGGTCACCATTACTTATCCCAGAGAGACAGAGCAGGGGACAAGCTGTTCAACCACCTACCAGAGCTCACTTCAAGATAGGTGGGGAGAAGTCTATATTCTCAATATAAGACTTTGTTTCTCAGTCTCCAGGTGGTTACGCTTCCTCCCTCTTCTTCCAGGATCAAGGGACGTACCCATCCTCAAGGGAGTGACCAGGATGTCTTTGTGTAAATAAAAAGGGCAGGTGGGGATGGGGAGGGGGGCAGCGTGCATTACCCTGTGAACCAAGAGCCTGTGGAAACAAATTTGTGAGGAAAATGGTTTATGGAATGGTGTGTTTGTGCGACCTCACAATGTAATTGACACAATCCTGTATCCGGTCCAGTCAGGTTTGTTTGTAAAACCGTAGCTCAGTCCTGGGTATCTGTGGCTCAGAGCACTCAAGCTTTATCAAAGGAACAAATATTCAGCATTAAAAAGTATCAAAACAGTTGGACAAGAAGAAACACAATAATGGGATGGAGAGAGAACTAGTAGAATCCCGGTAGAGAGAGGGGTCCGCCAGGGATGTGTTCTAGCCCCCACCCTTTTTTCTTTATATGTGAACGGTGTGGTTGAGCATCTGCTGAACGATCCTTCAGATGAACCATCCCTGGCAGGGGAACGTATCCCTACCCTCCTCTTCGCGGACGACACTCTTTTACTCTCCAAATCCCCTATGGGCCTCCAAAAACTATTAAATAACTTCCAACTCTTTTGCGCTAAACGGGGCCTGGTAATCAACACTGACAAAACGAAATATCTTGTGATGAACCCCCCCAAAAAACTTGTGCGCCCTTTGAAATTAAATGCCGTACCTTTGGGGAGGGTGGATGTGTTTGATTACCTAGGGATTCGCTTATCTCATAATATGCAATGGGCCCCCCACTTATGCAAGATGTTGCTAGCCCACAAGAGAGTAACAGGGGCCCTACTGAAGGAACAGCGCTCCTGTGCTATTAGACCTATAGCCCCTGTTATGGAAATTTATGCAGCAAGGGCAGTCAGCTCTGCTCTTTACGGGGCTGAGCTGTGGGGTTCATGCAATACTAGTGAGTTGTCAAGAGCTGAGAGAAAGTTTTGTAGGGCCATCATGTCACTCCCTCAAGGTACTCCAACGACCCCACTGATGCTCGACCTAGGTTGTCGTCCTATTGATGACCTGGCGAAACTTCGCCCTCTACTGCTATGGGCCCGACTATGGCGTGTCCCGGAACTAGCTAAATATGCCAAAGGCCTTTCAGAAGTTATGTCACTCCCGGGATGGCACAAGATAAAGTGGCTGAGCGACATGAAAATCCTCTTGTGCAATCTCGGGCTAAGCGCAGCATGGGAAAACAGGTCTTCCCCCCCGAAAGCTACGCTTAAGTCTCTATATTGGAATTGGATTGCGACCCAAAGAAAAACGAACTGTACATTGGGTAGACTTACGGAGGACTTTCTGGAATTCAAGGAACAGCCGATCCGGGAACTGTACCTCGACATTATTGAGAGACCTCATGATAGATCTCTTTACTTCAAATTTAGGACCGGGACTCTCCCACTTTATGTTTTTACTTCCCGGTGGAATCCCCCTGCCCAGACCACTGAATTTTGTCCTTTTTGTATATCCAGACAAGAGTCTGTGGCCCACTTTTTATTTGAATGCCCACAGTATGTTTACCCAAGAAGAAGATGGCTCAAGCAATTGTGCCGTTCCTTAGGCACTAGGCACTACATTGAGGCGTTACGTATTTTAATGTCTGACTCCCGCCCTCTGTATGCTTGCGCCCTATCAAAATTTCTATCTTGGGCATGGCGCATTAGAAGCAAAAGGCTTAAAGAAATTGTTTAATCCGTTCTTAACATCTATTTATGATATGTCTTATTCTTATTGTAATATTTGGATTTTAACCTAAATGAATTTAAACTCTTTTTTAATTGTAAAGCTTTTATGATATGTTTTTATCGAAATAAAGCCTTTGACTGACTGACTGACAATAAAAACCCAACACTATTTTATAAATATAGGTTGTATTTTCTATCTTTAAGTAGACACCTAATGGCAAAAATCCAACGTAGGATTCCAGAGTTATGAATTTTTAAAGGAACAATAAATCACGGCTTTTCACGTAGCGCAATAAATCATTGTAATCTACCGCTTCTCGCGGTTTAGGGTTGGTCAATGCAAGTTACTTGAAAACGGCTATAAGGGCCCTCTTGTGAGGGCCAACTAGGACAGGAAGCCAGCCACCGAGACCAATAAGGTCTAATTGAAGTTACCTCACAGTTAAAGCAGTCTCCAATCCAGTTCCAGGATTTATGGGTGAATTGCCATAAGAATCAATGGAATGGTCTTGATTCAAGAAATACATGATGTTCTTCCTTTTTGCCACCCCAACGTCCACAAACATGGAGTGGTGACTTTGGCCGAGGGGTGGATGTCCCACTAAGCCAGGGTGTAGTCCAGAACAAAACCAGCTGCCAGTGGTCGAGGATTGCTGCAAAACCAGCGGTTCCCTTTAACTTGCAGTAACTTCTGTACTGCGCAAAGTCAAACTGCACTCCTGGGCCCAGCCGACTCTGGCGCAACTTTTGAGGGTCAGGAATCAGTTTCCCAGGCTGCACTTCGGTGTCCAGTGGCAGTCTGGTTCCTTGGAGCTGGGCTTTCAGAGGAGAAGGCTTCTCAACTTTTATGGCCCTATGTCTGTAATAGAGAGTCAGCCATCTGACTCTTGGAGTCACCTTCTGTCTGGGGCTCAGGGACAACTTTTCCTCAAGCAGGACACTATTGGCACATGTCCTTTCTTTGTTAGCCCAAGATGTTGTGACTACTAGTCCAATGTCTACCAGGTATCTTCCTCCTTAGTTTTGACTTCCTGTTAAAGTGTGGCGTCTGGCTAGCCCAGAATGCCACAATTCTGGGCCGGGACACGTGCGTTGCCACACTTGTGGTGGCACAATAAGTGCTACAGTCCACGAGGGACTCTTTAACTTGCAGGCCCTGGCTACCTCTAGTACCATGTACAAGGGACTTATAAGCATGTCAAATTATGCCAGTTGTGGGTGAGCCAAGTAGACCTATATCTTTTAAGGGTCAGAGTACTGGCACCAAGACCTGGTTGGCAGGCCTTGGTGCACTTTCAGAGTTGAAAAAAACAGCAGCATCAGTCCAAACCTTGCAACAGTTGATGCGAAAGAGGGCTTTCTTTACAGAACTGTAAAAGTCTACTACACAGAGATTGTCCACCCTACCCTCCTCTCTCTCCACCATCACCTCACCCTCCTCATATATCTCTCCCTCTCTCTCTCTCTCCAGATTACCCTCTTCTCTTAGACTCACTTCACTGATGCTTCAAATGGGGTACTGTTTTGGTGCATGTAAAGGAAACTTTGCGACCTTATAAGTGTTTAGCCATGCAACAGCTGATGTTGTTGCGCCAAGGATATTGTGCTGGATAACTAAACACTTATAAGGTCCCAAAGGCGAGACCTATTGGCTATGCTAATGCTTGTTAAGTCTAGTCCCCAGTTGCATAGTGGGCAGAGCCTGCTGCTCCAATATTATTACTATTTAAATTATGTGTTACCGGAGTCATGAAAAGGGTTGGTGCTTTTACTCCTGCATAAAAAAGTGTTTAATGGTTCGTTGTAATTGTAGGCAAATTACCTTACGTTTCTGTTGATACAATTTATTGGAAGATTTTGCTGCTTGGTTAGAAGAAAACCACATATTTTCATGGTTTCCGGCAGGTTTCAGTATGGATAGTGCCATTGTGGACAATATATTGCCCCTGTCAATGCTTATTCATCGCGTTTTAAATAACTCAAACACTGCTATATGTATGTGTTATAGAGTTTTAAACCGCTTTTGACAGGATCGAGTGGCAGCGTCTTTGTAAAAAACCTTTAAAATGGGATCTTCCAAAATTACCTCGAAGGACTGTTCGGCTATTGTAATGCACAAGTACAGTGAAAGCCAGGACATAGTGCCTATGCATCTAGTAAAATAAACATCAACTGTGCTGCGTGCTTGCACCTCTTCTTTCCAACCCCTGTCGCAGACATGTAGGAAAGTTTCAATAACACTAGATCATGTCTTCTAAAACTACAATATGCTGACAATGCAGATTTGCTTGATAAATTCTGCAGACCAACTGGAGTTTTATTACAAGAGATTTAGTCCTACTGGAATACAAATTCAGTAACCGTAAACCCATTGCAACTCATCTTGTAGGTAAGTAACTTAAGTCATTTATGATGACTTAAGTTACTTACCTACAAGATGAGGAGAACTTGAGATCCTCTTCCCCCCCCCCCCCCCCCCACCGATTTTGCCATAACTCGTAAGTGACATTGTGTACATGTGGTTGTAGAAGAGAGTCACTAAGATGGCGTCCGTGTGAGAGGCTGCTGCAGAGCCTGCTCCTGAGTCCTGGGCCATGCGAGATGTTTGATACAACTTGATACAAGTACTTTACAGCACATCGCATCGTGGGCTGTCAGCCTTGAACCCCTGAACCTTGGAAAAGTAGAAACCTCGCTTTATCCTTTCTTTATCAGCTCTCACTCAGCGGCTGGCGTTCAGGCACTGACTGCCAGAGAATGGCCTGATGACTTGATGACTACGGCGCAGTATGAGGTGAAGAGCGAGGTGAAGAGTGAGAAGATGTAAGCAGGTACCCTGTTCAGCTGTACCCACTGTACTCTGCCGTATGCGTTTCCACCGAGTTTTCCACCGAGTTTTTGTCAATTGCGCACCTGTGCTTGTTCTGCTGCACTATCTGCGCTCCTGAACTCCTGAGCTTCTGAACTGTAGGAATTGCGTTCAACAGTCCTATCAAAAAACGACGGGGCCTGCTACTTAGAGGGGAAATAGAAAGCGCGACCACATGGGCCAAGTGCAGAGTTCGCCCCCATAATTTACTTACTGTCTATCCATTATCCTTAATAGACTATTCACGACCCCTGGATCCCGTACTCACTACCTTGTTGCACTGTCAGAGTCAGAGTTCGCAGGGAGGGCATGGATCATCTACGGATCATTTACGGAAGGCGTGGTGAGGCGCGAGGAAGCGCGATGCGAGACTGAAATCTTTCGCTACCTGGGCTACGGTTCACCATTGCCGCTCCGCTGCTTTGCTGCCTCGTTTCCTCATTTCCCTTCCCTTCGGTAATTGATTTGCCTTCTGCTCTGAGCTGTGCTCAGCTCCGTGCCCCGTGTACCGCCGACCGCTGATTGCCGATTGCCGGTTGCCGGAACTATTGGCTGCTACTGGCTGCTATTACCCGTCATCAGCAGACACGGCAGCAGAGGATTTATAGGCAGGGGGTGATCACGTGAGGCTGTGACATCGTTAAAGTAAACGATTCGCCTAATCCATTCAGTCCAGTGCAACCGGGTAAAAAAAAAAAAAACGGGTAAAAAAAAAAAGGGGGAGGCCGGGGACAGTAAGGACAGTAAGGAAAAGCATAAAAGCATTAAAGCATTAAAGTGAATAAAAGGAATATAAAAGGAATATAAGGAGCTGATGCATGGGCTTTTACTGACTGGCCTAAACTCTCAGATGGTCTGCTTTGATCTACAGCTGGGGGGAAACTCAGGATCTGCTGCCAAATATCTATGGGTGAAAGGGATATATGCTGGACTCCCAAGACTATTTAAGACAGCACCAAGATTTAAAGGAGGAGGTCCTGGGGCCAGAGGGGCCAGAGGCAACGTCGTGCTGCTTGAAAATATAACGGAAACTGTTATACAAGCTCTGAACACAAAAATGGAGAAAAGTCTGGAAAATGATAAAGAGAAAAACAATGATATAACCAGTGACTTTGTTCCGCAGGGTGAAACTCAAACTCAAAATCAGCCTGGGATAAAGAACGTCACAACCAATGCTATAACTAATGCAATCAATGCAAATAATACAATCGATACAATCGATACAATTGATCCAAACGATGCTACTGCTAATGTTAATGTAAAGGCTCAGACCCAGATACAAGGCGAGGCCAATCAAGAGAAACTGAGAATACAAGGAAATCACCAAAGAGAAGAGAATAAAGAGGATTCAGAGGGCCAGGACAGATGGAATAATAAAGAGGTCTTCAACTCACAAGGATCTCAGAAGATAAAAGGAACACAAAGACGACCCGAAACTAGGGGTTACAAAGCAATGGAAAAAAACGACGAATACAACGATGACGGCAAAATAAAGGACACTAAGTCTGATGGAAAAGAGAGAAGCACCGAGACTGGTCCAACTGAACAGAAACGGAATAAGGAAGTTGAGAAACAAAAAAAGAAAGCTAAGGAAAATCAGAGAATAAAAGAGATCGAAAAGGAAAAAGAATTGACAAGTATGGAGAATCTTGATCTTTTGGAGAAAAAGGCCAAAAGACTACAGACGATCAAAAAGTTAAAAGCTGTGGCCAATATAACTGGGCACTCATCAGGGTCCCAACCCAGAATTTCAAATATATTTAGCCCCGCAAACAAAGAAAGACAACAGACTGGCCCCTATAATGGCCTTCATAATGAAATTGTGTCAATCACAATGGACCAACAAGGACTACAAAGTAGGACCGAGACTGCTGCAGAAGAGGTCTTAGCGCCGGCAGACCGTCTAGAATATCTAGAACAGAGAAATATAAGGAAAAAGAAAGTGGAAGATAGCACCACAGCAGAACTGGTGAGTTTAAACCAACCCACAAAGGAATATACCTCGGCAGCAGTTTCCGATGGCTCTGAATCAGAGATTTATGAGACAGGAATTTCAATATCTAGCGAATACAGTGAATCCAGCAAATCCAGCGAAGAGTCGGATCATGGCAAGAATCCTAGACAGGAGGAGCCGGACAAAAAAATGCTATTACCAACAGAAATCGGAATTAAAAATACTCTACTCTGCGATTACATACTAACAAAAAAATCTGGGAGAAAAAGAAGCAAACTTAAAAGACACCAAAATACAGCTCAGGATGAAACAACTGACCCTGGGAGTAATCCAGAACAAAATATAGCGAGAACCAAACTGTCACGCAAAAGTCCCCATCGCAAAACATATCCAGAATCTGAAAGAAATATGAATATCCCTTCTGACAATCCTGATGAAGATGGGCAGCTGAAGCATAGAGAACCTACTTTGAGTGAAGTTCTTGAATCAATTAAAAATTTTCATCAGGATGTAAAGAAAGATAGTCAAAGAAACCATGTCGCTATTCAGAAATTGGAAGGCGCTATCAATAAAATTGGCAATACTTGTCAGGAAATCTCCAATAGAATGTGTTCGGTAGAAGATCGAGCAGAAAACTTGGAATCAGACGTCGGCAGACTGCAACTGCAAGCCAAAGAGCATGAGGGCATAATTAAAGACTTAATGATAAAGCTTGAAGATCAAGAAAATAGAACAAGAAGGAACAATCTTCGATTTCTTGGGATTCCCGAGGGCTCGGAAGGTAGTGATCCAAGAAACTTTATGATTAAGTTATTGAAATCCTCTTTCCCGGAACTTAACTCCTGGGAAATGGATAAAGAAGTATGCCGAGCACATCGCTTTCCACTGTCAACATCAAAACGGTCAGAGAAATCACCTAAATACCCGAGAGCTCTCCTGGTAAACTTTGGAAACTTTGTGGTGCGTGACACTGTATATGATCTTGCTAGGCCAACCGCTCAAAGAGAATACAGGGGCTTTAAGTTTTTTGCAAGACCAGATTTTGCACACGCAACAGTAGAAAGACGATGGCGAATGAGACAGCTGTTTGCCCCCTTCGAAAAACTTGGAGCAACAGTCTATCTGCAAAATACGGCACGACTAAAAATAATATATAAAGGCACAACAAGGAGTTTTACAAGTGAGATACAGGCGGAGGTCTATCTCAAGGAGGTTGAAGAAAGTATGAAGCAAAAAAAATGACAACTGAACAGAAGGAGCTTTCTAGTGCTGACAAACTTTCAATTACTACTGTTTGAAGTAAGACTGATAATAAGTATGACTACATAGTAGCAGGCCAGGTAGTAGGCTCAGGCGTGTGGATCACACGGCCATCAACAGCTGGGTGAGTCTAAACCCAGGATGCCTCGAAGGGTGGTAGGAGGGGGGGTGGTAAGAGGTGTGGGAAGGGAGGGGGGGATAGGGGGTTGGACGGAGGATCTGGGGGGAGAAAATAATAAAATGAAGAGAGTTCGTACCGTTAAAGGGACTTTGCATGAAGGAGGAAATTTGAAACAAATATTGAGTTTTTATTATGAATTCAGGTACCCGGTCAGGCTGCTGTTATGGAAGCGCATAAAAACTGATAATGTCTAGAATTAGTATTGGATCCCTTAACATAGGAGGATTAAATAATTGGAAAAAGAGGGGGAAGCTTGAGCAGTATCTAAATATGATAAACTTAGACTTAATATGTTTACAAGAGACCCACCTACCGTGGAGCAAAAAACACTGGTTGAATTTCAAAGGCTATGAATTGCTGGCATGTACATCCCAGACTTCTATGATAAGAGGCGTGGCCATAATTGGCAAAGTGGGGTTGGGAGGGGCCAAAAGGTGTAAGGCAGATTCACTAGGTAGATGGGCAATATGCGAAATGAACTTAGGCTTCACTATTTGCACAGTATATGGATCCAACACAGATGAGCCACAAGTTTTTAGCAACATTGAAAATGAATTAATTGATTGGCACACCAATATAGTACTATGTGGAGACTTCAACATTTCCGCGAATTTCATGGATGGTAGCACATACATTGGCAGTAAGCCAAGGGTGTTTAGAGCAATTATGTCTATGATCCAGTCACATGGCTTATATGACGTGTGGGGAAATTTATCAACCGGAGATCCAGGGCACACATATTATTCACATCCTTATAATAAATACTCGAAATTAGATTACTTTATGATATCAAACATCTTACTTAAGAGTGCTCAAATAAAAAAGCTTCCCAAAATCATGTCAGATCACAACCCCCTAGTTCTAAATATAATGATTAATAGATCAGTCAAGGTCCCCAGACCCTGGACATTCGATAAAAAACTGTTAACGGATGTCGACTACATTACTCGCTTGAAAAAATGGACTCATTCCTTTTTCGACGCTAATAGGTATAGTGCCTCACGGGGAGTGGTTTGGGATAGCTTTAAGGCAGGATTAAGAGGAGAGACCATAAGTTACACCACCAACGTATGGAAAAAGGCTAATAGCGAAAGGGAAGCATGGATGGGAAAATTAAGCGAGGCAGAGACACAACATAGACAAGATATAAGCACGGGTGATCAATCTGCCGAGAGCCTACATAAAGTAAATTCCATAAAAGCCGAGATCCAGAAACAATTAGCAAGAAAGGCGGCAGCATACTATCAGGCACAGAGATCGCGTCTTTATGAAACCGGCGAGCAAGCAGGTAGAGCTCTTGCTCTGCGAATCAGGCAGGTCGCAAGTAAAAACATCGTGTCACAAATTGAATATCAGGGCCAAACGTACAACAAACCTGGCGAAATTCTGGAGGGGTTTAGGAAGTTCTATCAAGAATTATATCAGGAGGAAGCGGTAGGAGGGCACACGAATATAAGCTGGTTAGACATGGGTAGTAAGCTAAATTTAGGCCAGATCACTTCTTTGGAACAAGACATCTCAGTGACGGAAATATCCGAAGCTCTGCAAGATCTTGCAAGTGGAAAAGCTGCGGGCCCGGACGCCATACCGTTGGAGGTATATAAAAGCTTAAGGGAGGAAATAACACCACTGCTTTTAGATCTATTCAATGGTGTTATGAATACCGGAATAATACCAAAGTCTTGGCAAGAAACCAATATAGCTATCTTTCACAAAAAAGGGAAATCAAAGACCAACCCAGGCTCTTATAGGCCAATATCCCTGATAAACAGCGATAACAAGCTATATGCCAAAATTATGGCCGCTCGCATCGGGAGGGTTATTGCGTCCCTGGTCTCCCCCTGGCAGCATGGATTCATCCCAGGAAGAGGAACTACAAATCACATTAGGAGAGCTATTACATTGTTTGATATTGGTGCTGCTAGGGGGGAGAGGGTCGCAATGATCCTGCTCGATGCAGAGAAGGCATTTGATCGCGTTAGATGGAGTTTTCTATGGAAGGTTATGGAAGCAAGGGGATTTGGCCCCAGAATCTGTCAAGCTATTCGTGCTATGTATTCATCACCAACGGCTAGAATTCAATTAATGGGGGAAAGATCAGATAGGATCAATATAACAAGGGGTACTAGACAGGGCTGCCCTTGTTCTCCAATTTTGTTCGCGCTTTATATAGATCCTTTAATAACCCAATTAATGAACAGCGTGATTATCAAACCAGTAACATCAAATGGGTTTCAAACTAAAATTCTCGCTTATGCGGATGATTTAGCAGTCATAACAAAAGATCCAGAGCTAGCAATGAGGGAGGTAGTTAACATCACCACTCAGTTTGGGGATGTGTCTGGCTATCGACTAAATGTAGACAAAACTCAGGTACTATGTTCAAAAAAAATAGACAAGGTGGATGGAAGATATGTAGCATCGGTAGTTTACCTGGGAATAACAATAAACGCAGAACCAGGTGAAATAATCAACGACAATTACACCCCTCTTTTGAAATCTATGGAAACAGACTTAAAACGAATGGACTCATTACAGCTGTCATTGATAGGGAGGGCTAACGTTATAAAAATGACAGTGTTTCCTAAAGTGCTCTACAAATTAAGATCAATCCCATTTAAAATTGATGATAAAATTATTAGGAGAATTGAGGCCATCTTCTTAAAATTTCTATGGCAATATGGTAAAATAAGGCGGTCAAATAGATATATGTCACTACCTCGAGATAGAGGTGGGTTGGGTCTGCCAGATATTAAGAGCTACCATCTTGCATGTCTCCTTACAGACATGGCTATTCTATTTCACCCGGGTGGCCCAACCCTCAGACAAATGGAAATACCATCAATTTTTCAACTATTGGTAGGTGGTGAAGCCGTAGGACTTCTATTAAGGCAAACTCAGAGGAGTTATTTCAAGGAAATTGGATATAAGACGTTAGAAGATGTATGGTATATTTGGAAAACTGTTAAAAAAGCTCTAGATATACCTACCCTCCATTATCGCACGCCACTTTGGAATTCAACACACTTTCCAAATTTTAGTAGGGATGGGACGTGGCGTCACTGGGAGAGTCAAGGCATAGTAGAGCTGGGCCAAATAATGATTGGCGACAAGTGCAGAACACTTGAAGAACTTACACAACATTATTCACTACGAGGTTTTCAAGATTTTAAATACATGCAGATTGTAAATAAAATTAAAACAATTAGGCCATGTATCACTTTGCTAGGGAAATTTGAATTAATTGAGTATTTGAAATCCGGGGGTCACAGAATTAGAGATATATATAAAATATTTAATGATGCTATACCAGATGATATCAACAAAATCGAAGCTGCATGGGCTAAAAAATTAGGAGATCCAGAAGTAGATATTGATAAGGCGCTAGCTATGGACAAGAGATTCTTACGCTCTACGAATCTCAGAGCCCAACATTATAAAACCCTATTTAATTTATATTACACGCCCGAAAAACTATTTTCGTGGGGGAAAGCAATAGACAGTAACTGCCCCAGATGTGGTAAAGGCTCGGCAGATCTTATACATATGTTCTATGGCTGTGAAAAATTGAAATTAATCAAAATTGAAATAACACGTTTCTTAGAGAGGCTACTCGATGTTAAAATTACTCTATCCCCGACCCTGTTAATAGTCGGCTGTGATGTGAAACTAAACATAAGTATTGAGGCTGAAGCTTTAGTCTTTATCTCTGTATCAGTTCTTAGGATTCTAATCCGCGCAGCCTGGAAGGATACAGAAGCCCCAACTTTTCAAATGTGGCTGTGCAGAATGCTGGGTATACATAATATTGAGGAGGCACTATATGATTTAAAGGGAGCAAAATTGAGGGATTTGGGCAAGCGACTCTGGGCTCCAGTGGCTACATGGAGGGCAGCAAAATTGACTACAAACGAATGATATATAGGCGGTGTCAACATTTAAGATACCAATCTAATTTGTATTGTATGCCATTGTTTATTACTTTGTCTGTTTTTGTACTGTACGAGGGTATAATAATTATATGTTCTATTATTTGTATTTATGTACCCACCTATTAATATGTATTTGACGGTACGCACTCTCAAATAAAATATTTCAAAAAAAAAAAAAAAGTAACTTAAGTCATTTATTTTTCAATTCGAAAGATCTAAAAAAAAATGACAAAGGTCATGTTTTTACATTGTTTTTTTGTTTGCTTTATTGTTCTGAAAAACCTTGTCGCGCGTGAAGCTAACGCCTTGTCTTTTCTACCTCCAACGTTAGGGCACTCAAAAGGAGATGCATGCTCATATCCACAATATTATGAATTATTGAATTGCTTTGTAATGGCACTGTGCCTTTCTATTCTCTCGGGTGAATGTGCACGCAAAAGCCAGCTGTTGATGTGCAGTTGATACAGTCATCAGTCTCTCATGAAGACACCGCGCCAGTATATTGATCATATTGCTTAATGGTCTTGATTGTTGACCATTTCTTTCTTATTTGTAAGGACTCTGGTGACTGCCTGGAGTTTGTAATCATTGTCTTGGCTTGCAAAGTAGACCTTGCTGATGTTTTTTTTTTAACTGCTCCTATTCTAACCATAAAGTGCGAGATTTTCAATGTGTGTAATTTTCTTAGAATACAGCCTTTCTCCTTTTCTTGCAGGTACATTTAAGCTGGTAATAGAATTTTCAGAAGAATATCCAAATAAACCTCCAACTGTTAGATTTGTATCAAAAATGTTCCATCCGAATGGTAAGCACAACAGTGCCTTTTCAGATGTTGCATGAAATTATGTGCAATGTCGTTTTCGGAATTCGTAGTGTTTAGCTCACCATATTGGAAGGATTCCGTTGTATTGCAGATCTCCATTTTGCTTTTGTATGTATGGGCAAGTTGCTTATATAGCGCAGACTAATATTCATTATTTCAGTGCATTTGTAATTCAGCCTAAAATGAATGACTATGAAGCAAACATAAATGTCCTTTGCACAGAGAGAGTGCTTTTTACTACTTTACTAAAGAATGGCGATAATGAGCCTCTGCTCTCCGAGCATTAGTAAGCAGTATATAAAGACTGGGAATTTTCGTTGTATTTTTCATGTACTTAAACGTAACGCTTTCAAGTAAGTATGGACCTCTGCTGTTTCAAGTTCAGTTGTTTCTAGACCCATTCAGTGTGAAAGGCCCCTGACCGTTGATAACGTTATCCAATGTGAGGGATTTGATGGCCTTTCTAAAAGAACCGAGATGGCTGTCCTTTACGTTTATGCAACATGTAAATAATGCTAAACCCCGGAGTCCATATTTGGTGTGTGCTACATGGCTTGGAACATTGCTATAAATCCCGTGTAGATGCTTTCGCCTCGTCCGATAAAGTGTGCCTACGAACTTGGGTTATGTGATTTACAGAGGAGGGGTGTAAGTCTTGTAAAACAAATGATTAAACACTGGGAGGCCATATAGCGTCAAAAATATGAAATTAGAAGGAAAGACTAACGAGGGAAAGTCGCCTCTCACTGTAGTCAGCCAGTGTAGACAACTTTTTCAGGATCTAAATATCCATACTGAACCACAACCAGTCAGCTATTAGTAACCTGCATGTTGGTCCATATATGCTAGTTTCTGCACCATTCCCAACATTACCCATACTTGTAGCCTCACAAGAGGCGAAACTGATGCATAAAACGGAGAAACTTACAGGTTGTCTTTTAAGACCAGCACCTGGCTGGCTGCAGTCACTAACTCATTGCAGGAACCGGGACTAGTACATGCCTCCTTCCAGAGAAGATTGAAGTCTTGGGCAAAGTGGACAGTTGCCCCCACCATCCAAGGTACCCCTGTTAAAGTGAGTGGGACGGTCGAAATTCCTGTTATAATAAGGTTACTCATTAAAAAAAAATCAACGTGTTTTCTAATTTGACAGCCGAGCATACTTAACAGAAACTTAAGGCTAGATTTACCGTTCATGCAAAGTGGTGGAAAGCAGCGCAAACTCTTGAAAGCACATTTACTTTCCAGCACAAAATGTATTTTGCTCTGGAAAAGTACCCTTTTCTCAGTGCAGATAGTGCCTTGCGCCACTTTGCGTCTAAGGGCGTTATTTAGGTTTAACTTGGCGGGTTAGTCAAGCACCCATGGTAGATTGGACTTTGCCTCAAAAACTAAAGTGGCCAGGCTTTGCGTCAAAAATATAACTCCTCTTTGAAGCAGGTGTTAACATGGATACATGTTTTTATTTCTCTAAAGGTTCCACGCAGTACATGTGCACTGCACTTTACTGCACACATACAGTGTTTAGAATGCTTCAGAATTAGTCCAGACTTAGTATTTTGTCCTGGAAGGATATGCTTCCAGTGCAAATCCTACTAGATGGCGCACACACACATCTCTTCACTAAGGTGCAAAGTTTGTTAGTGGTGCTGGACAGCTTGTTTGTGAACAAGCACAGGGGTAGTGAACAGTGGCAGGCCAATTTTTTGTAATAAATGCGCTACTTTCTCCCCATTGCGCAGCACAGTAACTCTGCCTCTTAGTGTGTAATGTAAGTGTGGCCTGCCCAGGCTTATCCCTCGTACTATCGGGCAGATTGTGGCAATTAAAAAAAATAAGCTTTGTAGAATTTCTCCCTACGTACTTAACCTCACATCTTCAGGCATGACCCTCTCTCCACATCAATGTACCGTCATACTCTCTGTACCATACGTTCACCTTCCTCCTCTCTCTCTCTCGTTATACCCAAAATACCTCACTATTTCTTCTCTCTAATGACCTTAGCCACGCTGTCACTGACTGTGTGCCTGCATTTATATCCGTCACTCTCTGTCCCCTGTATCTCCCTCAACCCTTTCTCTACATTATCTCTCTGACCTCACTGCCCTTTTTCCATCTGAGCTCCCTATATCTCTCTGCCATCTATTTCACTCTGCACCCATCATCTGTCTTTACCTCACCTCTTTCTCTGTCTCTACCACCTTACCTCTGTTCTTTCTCTACCGTACCTCTCGGACTCCTCTTTCTACCTCACATCTCCCTCAGTACCTTACCTCTTTACCCAATTGCTCTCTCTTGCTAAATAAACCCCTCGAACAACTTTTTTCCCAGTTGTCCTCCGAGTAACGCCATCAAACCGCATGCTGTAACTGTGCCACTGAATGATATAATTCTAGATCAGGGAGCCCCAGGCCCCCCTCATTTATATCTTGTTTACGAACTTTAAAATTTCATTTTTTACCTTTTACCTGCCCAAACCAGGGAGACTAAAAAGGAGTCTAGCTCTTTGAATAGCGAGTGAGGAAGGTCGCTTAGGGTATTTTTGCAAGTGATGCAGGCACCGGGGAGGAAGACCGTTTTAGCAAGGGGTATGCGACCTGCCACAGAGATTGGAGGCTTTCTCCAGAACTCAACAGATTTGCACAATCCCTGTACCAATCTGCCCAAATTCAGGTCACATTGCTGTATCGGTGAATGTGCTATTTGTATACCCAAATATGGAAACTGGTCAGCTTTTATAAGAAAATCAGGTAATCTATCCGACTCAGTTCCGACCAGTGAACCCAGCGGGAACACCACTGTTTTGTCCCTGTCTTGTTCACTCATAGCCCCGCCACATCACCAAACTTGACCAATACATGGACACTACATGCACCGCATGCCCCAATTTGATTCCATGCGCTGACAGGGCCTCCCATATGTGTGTCACTAGCGGCTTCATTAAGAGAGCAAACCAAGGTGAAAGGGGATATCCCGGTCTCATTCCCCTCTCCATTGGCCAAGCTGCTGACACCAACCCACCCAGTCATATCCTGGATGT
Source organism: Triturus cristatus (assembly GCF_964204655.1). Taxonomy (NCBI): domain Eukaryota; kingdom Metazoa; phylum Chordata; class Amphibia; order Caudata; family Salamandridae; genus Triturus; species Triturus cristatus. Next base: position 985,025,895 of record NC_140590.1, read on the forward strand.
GGATGCTGTGTACAGCAACCAGACCCATCCTACAAACTGTGGCCCAAAGCCCATCATTCAGAATACTTCAAACAAGTAATACCAATGGACAGTGTCAAAAGCCTTTTCATTGCCCAGGGAGATCAAAGCTCCCATCTTGTCGTTTTGTTGCATGGAAAAAAGTACTTGCGCCAATCTCTGTATATTTAACATTGTACTACGTCCCGGTATGAAACCGCACTGGTCTTCGTGCACCAGCGCACCAATTACCCTTTTTAGCCGGTTGGCCAGAGCCTTGGCAAGCAACCTTAGTATTGTTTTTTACCTTCTACAGTGGCCTATGTGACCCCACCAATGTGGGATACTTTCTGGTTTTGGGTATCGCGTAACAATTGCGACCTCCCTCATAGACCCCGGTTACATGCCCATCCTCTTGGCCTCAAGGGAGACCTCTAGCAATTTGCATACTACCAAATGTATATATGTTTGCTAAAATTCAGGAGGGAAACTGTCAAGTCTTGGTGTTTTGTATTGTGGGTGATGGCCGCCTCTAAGGCCTTATTCTGCTCACTCGTCAATCACAAGAGCCGCAGAGCATTTAGATAATCCCCTATAGTTGTACTAGACACCACAGGCAACCGACGATACACCCAGTGAAGATGGTTCTGGAGTTCACTTAATGTACCCCGTTGAGTGGAGAGCGAGCCTCCCGCCGGTGCATGGAGTGTTAGGATCTGTGACCGGGGCTGTTCCCTCCGAAGTAACCAGCCAAGTAGCCTACCGGACTTGTCATCCTCCCTATGAAGCTTCTGCCTGCATTCTTTAAAGTTAGAGTATCCAGCTGGTCCCATTTCTCCACTAGTGTTTTCTTGACCACCACCAACTGCTCCTTAACTGGTGCTGAATGTCAATCTTTTTACTAACGAATTCTCCTCGGAGCACCACCTTGAAGGCATCCCACTCAATTGCTCTTGAAGGGGTGGACTCCCAGTTCAAGTTAAAATATCCTTCTAGAGCATCCTATATTTCAGCGCGAAATACATTGTTTTGCAATGCCTCTGGCTGCAATCTCCTTAAAGGGAGAGATGTAATTGTGTGCGCTGTGGTATACTCTATTATCAGTGGTGCATGATCTGATAAAAATCTACATTGTTAAGCTGCAACTGTCTTTTTGGCAACCATGTCTCTTGACATCCATATACGATCAAATTAGCTTGATGTATTATGTGTCAACGAGTGATAGGAGTATGCGCGCGTCAAGGGGTGATGCTCCCTCCAGATATAAATGCAATCCAAACTATCCATAATCTCAGTTAAAGCTTGTGTCTTGGCCAATGTAGAATGCAACCACGTAGGGTGCCTATCTAGTGTACCACTCAAGATGCAGTTGAATGCACTTCTCCCATATAAGTGGGAACTGGACATTTGGTAATAAGGGGCTGAATACGATCTTGGCGGGTGGGATACTCCATCACAAATGTAACTGATATCCCGTCCGCCGTATTACAAGTTCCATAGGATATGATGTTATTGTATTACGGCGGACGGGATATCAGTCATGTTGGTGACAGATTATCCCATCCCCCAAGATCGCACTCAAGCCCAAGGTGTCCAGAATTCTAAAGAAAGCACCATGGTCTATGTTCGGGGCGTAGACATTTAGGAAATGTATCTCCTTACCATTTAGTAACCCATAAAGCAGTATATTATCAGCCCACCACATCAGCTTTAGTGTATCGGTGTTGAAAAGGAACCCCTGGGGCCACCCATTTTTCCACATCCCTAGCATAAGACTATTATGTGGACGAGTGCAACTGCCCTCATTTTTTGTGGGTCTTATCTGTCTCAAACTGTCAGGTGTGTTTCTTGCAAGAATAGTATCTGAATGGCCTTCCTCTTTGCATATGAATGGACCTTATACCACCTAATATGGTCATTTTATTTCCCGCACATTCCAGGTTGCAATACTAACTGTCCACGTTATAGTGTGTCCGGTATGATATAGTCAAAACCTCCACTGTCGCCAGGGAACGGGGACCCAAGCAGGACAAGAGGAATGTACTAGACCCAACCCTGCATGACCAGCTGCAGATTCAAATAGCAGCCGCAAATTACTGTCACTGTTCAGTAAAAACACTACCCACACTCTCCCAACTCCCCTCTTCCCCTGGTAAAACGCTAAACAAAACTTGTTTGCATTTTCCATCGATTTTAACCCTAAACTCAGAAAATAGAACAAAAAGAAATATTGATAATTTTGCGAACCCCCTCCCCCCCCCCCCCCCCCCCCAAATAAACCATGCAGTGGTTGTCCACCAACAATAGCACTCTGCTTCACTGCGCTAAAACGAGACCCCTAAAAATCACTTAAGCAGGGGGTCGCCACCCCCACAGTGCACCCACCCGTCTAGGACTAGCCAGTGTCACCCAGTGAGGGGCAATCCCCCATTCACCCTAGCCAAAAGAGGAAAGCCAGATGAAAGTAGGAAGAACAGGTAAAAGAGGAAGAAATAAAAGGAATCAGAAGAGCACAGAAAAACAGACTAACAAAAAGTGGGGGTGTCGCCAACGCAGCTGGATGTACTGCACTATAATGCTCACTGGGATATAAACGATAGATTAGAAGCCGTTCCCTCTACAGCAGGCTAGACATACTATCAAGCAGGAGTTTGTAGCATTTTTAGAGACCCCATCAAAAAACTGTTTTAGACAGTGAAAAATATTGTGTATAATCCGGTAAAATTCTTATGATCTGCTCTCCATATTTTAAATCCCACCCTTGCACGCATGCTGGAGCATTAGACCCCTATCATTGCATTTAAGGATACGAGCAATAATCATGCGTGGGTAAGCACTGGGGGAGGCCTGGGTGCCAGCGCACGATGTGCCTGCTCCATGACCAATACTGGAGACCATACTACCGGTTTCAGTTCAGTTTTGATCCAGGAATTGCCCCACTGATTTTTACCCTCTGCCTTTTTGGGGAACTCCACGAATCTGAGGTTGTTGCGGCAGGACCTGCCCTGTCCTTCCACCAGCCTAGTCTCAGTCGTTGGGAAAGGTCCGAAAGGGAGCTCACCCTGGACCACAGCTCCTCTACAGTTGTTTGTAGTGCCTGCACTGATTGTTCCAGTGTCCTTTTGCTCACGTTCTGGGTCTGTGCGGAGGAGGTTGACCTCTGTGATAGCATCTAGTTTGTGTTCAATGTGTTTGATGGCAGCCAGTATCTGTGGGGTCGATGGGTTGCGTACCCCAATCTCCTGCCACCTGATTGCCCCTCGCCTCTCCAGAAAACTGGGCCATTTTATTCTGCTGAACTTTCTGCGGCTTGCCCATGATCGCCGCCACCTCTCCCCTCAGCAGTGACGGAGGAACAGTGCCCAGATCAATCGTCTGTGAAGATCAGCCGCGTAAGCGAAGTGGGCAAATGAGTCGCGCTACCCTGGAGCACAACTGCGGTCCATCCAGCATTGACCTCAACCCTCACTCAACGTCGGGGGCCGCCTACTTTAGGGCGACTCGCACAAGTTTCTGAGACCAGCCACAAGGCGAGATTCAACAGACCCTGCCCAGCCCCGTAGGTCTATAGCACCAGGGAGGCCCTTTGTCCAAAACCAGCCCCTCACTTGCAAACACAGTGGCGCCTCTCGCGAGAGCAGCCCGACACCTGCGCTCTACAGCTCTTCAATATTCCAGGCCCGTCATGCCAGCCTAAGGACCCGCCTCTCGGTCCACGCGCCCCAACCGATGGGATCTCCTACGCAGGCCATGTCCGCACATCGTTCACCGTGTCCAGGTGGGGCAAGACCCGGGGGGTTCCATTCGGCAGTTCATGCCCTCCTCCACAGCCGGGGGTCCCTGCTCTCGGGGCTTGAATGCTCAAATGTGGGTTCCCACCCTACAGTTCAATGGCAGAGAACAGATATTCAGATTGAGTGAGGTATAAGGCTTTATATGTGATGCACACCACCTTAAACTTTATTCGGGCTTGTAAAGGAAGTGAGTGAAGGTGTTTGCGCACCAACTTACCATGCTCCTATTATTGTGATGGAGGAGAGTACGACCGCCAAGGTAAGGATGCCTGGGCACCAACATGGACCGTTTCCATAATCTGCTTTGCATAGGATCGGTAACCTTACAACGTGTAAGAAGTCTGTCAACTGGAGGAAGAATATGAGCTATTCAACAATAAACAACGTGGAAGCGGCCTAAGTGTGACGTGCCTTCGATGGATGTGAGTCAGTGGAGAAGCAAGAGATTTCCCCTCCTGAGCTAGAATGGGTTGGCACGTAATTGTAGTGTTGTGGGCGCTAGGCCCGCATGCTACTAACACATGTGACACAGACACCGTGGTTATAGCAGTTACCCGGCCACGTGCACCCGGGCCCTTTTATTTGCAGTCTCACATCACCCGTGACGCCTGTGGTGGATGGGTGTGGGGTGCTAGTGTGTTCAGCCTCGAGGGGGTGGCTGGCAGTGCAAGTTTCTGCTGAGACACTAAAACGTGTACATAAGGTTGAATGTCTTTGGCCCAGGGACATTGAGAAACATTCTAAATTTAGGCCTTACCGTTTCACAGTGCTTCAGTTGCTGCAGTGGTGTCAATACTTATTAAACGCTTTGTATGCACGCAATGGAGGGGGAAAATGCAGTAAAACTGCTTTTCGGCCAACATTTGAATACATATATGTGCGTTTCAGAGGCGCATTCACGCTGCTAGATGGGTGACGCCTAATTGACGGAAATACCATTTTGCACTCTTCATAACGTGGCCCCTCATTTGACCAGTGTAAGGGGGTACGGTCGTCTCCCCCGTGCATTAAAACAACTGTTACATATGAACATAGTATATGTGCACACACAAACATAAGTGTGTTTGTGTTTTAAAAATGTGTAAATTGTAGTCGAATAAACTTTGCAGATGGCGCAACGCTGCCACCTACAGGCTAAGAGGAAAGCATCCTTCTAAAAATATATTAGAATTCCCCCTGGCAAAAAAACAAAAATAACTTATTATTAAAAAGGTTCTTTTAATTGTATGTTATTAAGAACACAGTTACAGAAATAGGGTGCCGAAATTAGCTACCACGAGATTAATTTCTCAAATATGAATGCAGAAATAATTAATGGTCGTATGATTACCCTGTTTAGCAAGAAGGACACTTAGAAGACACAAATAAGACTTGAGAACTGATCACGGTAAGGCTGTACAAGAATAGATTAACAATTATTAGCTCTCTCTCAAAGATATTAAAAAAAAAAAATCTCCCAATCCAGAGCCCATATTCTGCTTTTTCTTCAGAAACTGCCTCTAGTGTCCTCCAACCGGTCAATATTCTAATCTTCTTCTACCCAATCTATTCACCTCACCAGTCCTGGACATGAAGTAACCTATTCCTTCGCAAGTGTTTGTGCAAGAGGAGAACTTTGGGACATGCTAGGGAGCAGTACAAAGCGAGTGAACAGCCTGTGGCGAAGAGCCATTTGAAGAGAACAAGGGAAGGAGACCTGTGGGAGAACACCGGAATCACGTGACCGGCCGCGAATGCTTGCAGCAGCACCCTGCGTACCTTTCGGCTTTTTGCATCACACATGGACTCCATGATTCCGTCTTCCCTGAGGCCCCAAAGCTCGAAGGCCAGTTTAAAGATAGCTGGCCTGGTGAAATCGACTTACCTGCTTGCACCATTAACAATCTTTCATCACCCCATGCTGATCCGGAGGCAGCTCTGTCCCATCTACTTCACTGACCCCCCTCCCACCACCACATACAATCAAGTAGAGCAGCAGGCTTGCTGACAGCATGATTAGCAGCTACTTCGAGCACAAGGCGCAAGACGATGCCCACCGCCAAGTGACCATCCATTATAACCTGCAGCAGCAGACCATCCAAGTATGCGATGTCTGTCCACGAAATATCACAGCAACTTCCAAGGAAGGGAACCCCTCGCAAGGGACACGTTCACCCCTTTCACCTTGGTGCCTTAACCAAATACGTCCCTTTCCACCCATAAATCATTCTAGTGACTACATGATATGTTGCATAGAAAGGCCGCAGTTTATTCCACACATCGATTATACATCTCACAACTTATTGGTTGGTCATTCATATCCTCCATATAAATTTACATCATGCATTACTTTCCCCTGCTTGGTGTTTTATTATGACAGCACTAACCTTGTTCGAATTGCCCCCTGTGCAAGGTTTTAGCGTTCATGATTCCAGGCTTCCCTTACTACTGATTTTTGTGGGCGTCCATTAGGACCGGCTCTGACTGCAAGTGCTGTTCTGCTTGCTTTGGACCCTTGCTAGTCACTCGCCTGCTCACCCTGTGTCCCTGCAGTGAGGCATCCCAGGGACACTGTGTGAGCGGCTCTTCTACCTATGGTATTTTCCCCTTTGGATCTTTTTCTGGGTTTCTTACGCCCCACCCTGTCCCCGCAGCTACGACGACCACGACGACCACGACGACCACTTCCTTCTGGTGTGGGTGGGTGGGATTCCGATATGCTGGTGGGGTTCTTGTCACTAAAAAGGGGGAACCCAACACCTTTTGACCTCCCCCCAGCTGCTTGTCCTTTGCCCTGATTGGGCAGCTACTGGCTTGCTTGGGGACCCCAATCGCGTGCTCCCCCCTTTTCCGTGGGCTTGTGGGATTCCCGCCCCCTACAGGCGTTCCGCACAGGCCCCCATCGGGTCCAGCTTTGCCTCCCCAGGCCCGTGTTCCAAAAGTCTGCTGCGTGCTTCAGTGCCCACCCCTGCAGCAAAAGAGCTGGTTTGCTGGTGCCCTCACCCCACTCCACCACCTAGGGACAGCCAGGACCGCCTCTGACCACTGTTGGTTGGGAATAAGTTCCTAGCTTGTTGGGGAGACTACGGGGAGCACCACAAACCCCATGTGGTGCGGAGTATTTGAGGCAAATTAGCCTGAATGTATGCAAAGTTGCTGGGAGAAGGTGGTTGTGATGCGGCTTGCAGTAACTGGTAGCAGAGTCGATGCAAAAAGTGGCTGCTATTAAAACATTTTTTTTTTTCATCCAATGACCTTACTCAGCGAGCGCCCGTGCAACACTGAGTAGTAATCAGATGATTCAGCACAACTTTACAACTCCTCCAGGGCAGTTGGAGGGCATTGCCTGGAGCCCTCAAAAGACCATGATAAATCGAAAAGTATCTAGGAAGGGATGAAAAACAGCTAAACAGTCATGTCGGCTCCCTGTTTGGCATTTCTAGTTTATATAATCTACAAGGCAATGCTCCCCTTACACCCTCCGATATAAACAATGTCACAATAATGTCTTTTGGCACCCATATGCCAGGATTTCCAGCCATGAAGTGATTTGAGCCAGTAGAAATGGTCACGAATCAAATTGAGACAAACAAAAGGTTTTCAAGTGATGCGGTATGCGTTGGCTCCTGCTCCTGTGGACGTATGTATGTGAAAAAAACAGTGAAAGATGGTGCCACAGGCAGGGGGATGATCCCAAACCCCCAAGGTAGACACTAAGTCTAGGAATACTTGATACAGGTTTCCTGTGCACACGTGATAAAGTAGAAGCAGAACAAATACTGCAAATCTAAATCCAAAATTTACAGAAACCCAATAATCACAGTAGTCCAATGTTGCGTTTGTTCTTGGTTTAATGCCGTTCAGATGCCCAGCCAACACGTGTTTCGTCAGGGTAATGGACCCACGACTTCTTCAGGGCTATAAGGGCCGATGGGCTGGGAGGGGAATTATCTCTCCGCTGGTTGTACTTCTGTCCCGGCTGGTTGGGGGTCAGTATCTCCAAGGTAATGAGCATCAGATAGTGAGGTGATCGGTACCATCAAAGAGTACACTGGTAGTGCGTGTGAGGGAGCAGCGAGTACGCCGACAGGATCCTCCGAGCAAACGAGTGAAGACCGGACTGATCTAATTGAGTCAACCACCCAAACTGTACATGGAAAATAAAACATTTTTCAAGTAGATCCAAATAGTGTGGTGTTACATAAGCAGCTCCAGCCGTTCAGCAAGATTACAGAGCTTACGGTCTAATAAATATCAGACGAAGAAGCAAGTGTATTATATTTTTACAAGCTTCAGAGGTTGAACTCGATTTCCCCTGAAGAGGATCAAATTTGAAATGATCCAGTGCATTAGTTGAACTATCATCTGTACTCAACGTAATGACTGCCGTTTTCAGTTCTCTCGAGACAAGCACATATCTTGGAAAAGCAGCTAACTGCTGCACTAAAGTCAGAACACTTTCTGGCCACAGTCCACACTGAACTGCAAAATTTGAACTCTAATAATTTGGGCGAAAGTTCAGTCAGACTGGAGTTTATGTACATGTTCCTGTTCCCAAATACTGAACAAAATGAAGGAAATATGCCTGCAATACTTCAGTTTATAGTGGACTATTTCAAGACCAATCTTCCATACAATGAGTTAAATTGGAACCCAAAAATCAATTATATATCCGTATAACTGATGCATGCCCCCAAAGCAAAATTGACAAAATCAGTGCAAATGAAGAAAGTGGTTGTCTCCGCTGAGATACATTATCATCCTGTGCAAAGCCAAGATCTGAAAGACACTGCTGGGACACGATATGCAACAATGGCGAATAAGGTAGTGGTGCCAAGTTAGAGCTCACCTAACACTATCCCAGACAGAGCAATGTTTTATTGAGATACCTGAGGAGTCACCATCCGGTACAGCCCATATCCTGCCACAAAAAAGGGAAATCATCCAAATTCCTATGAAAAAATCTCGGCCCTTAGGGGAAGTAGCATAACTCACCCCAACAATGGACTTATTGCCTTCGGCAAACAGGTACGCAAACACAATAGTAACAAGCAATCGCAAACGGATTAAAGAAGAGGGGCACATTGCTGCAGTTTAAATTCAAGGGAACCAGTTGTACAGTGATGACCCAAAAAAAGAATTCAAGCCTACATTTTGAAAAAGAATTGTAAAAGACTCAAACGACTTAATAAACACACTATGTATTTCCAATGCCAAATAGAACTGCATTTAACCTCCAGTAAAAAAAAAAACCTCTAACCCCATCTTTTTCAAAGCGAACCTCAAATTGAAAATTGAGCCTAAACCCTCTTCACATATCCATCCCGCTGAAAGATGTGTTGCAATGACCTCAGAAGAGCCGAATATCGAATTACAAAATTTCCCATCCAATTTCCATCAGGATTTTCAGGCGTTTGAAAATTAAATATCCTCTTTAAAAACCTTCCCCGTGAACACAATAAACAAGATCTCAAAAAGAGAGTAAGAGCGAATTCATCAGCAAATACGAGTCCAGGGATCCCTATGCAACCGCCCCCCTCATACGTCAGGATATCTTGCAGTGCTACCTAGAAGTCATAAGATCACCACAGAAAAAGTACCCAAAAAAATTCAGACAAAAAATTTCAGCATGACGGTCTACTCCGTCAGTTTATCAAACAGAGCAAGTTAAATCTGGGGAAGAGTTCTTGCATCACAAGTCTCCCACGTACAAGTCGCCATACTCTTTGAAGGAAGGAGTTTTATAAATAGCCAGCAAGATTACACGGGTTACTCCATCTCTGCTGCGGTCTAAGTGCTAAATACTCCGGCACTAATAAGCCCAGTGGAAGCCAATTGGCTCCCTCTCAGTGACTCTACCACCAATAAAGCAGAGCCTGAGACACTTGTTATTCTGTTGGAACTGCTGTACAGCTCTAGAGGGCCACAAGATTTATTGAACAGAGGCAATATTCTCAAACTGCTGAAGTCTCGTCCGAATGCCCCAAAAATTATTTCCAATCGATCAATAATAAAAATAGCTTTCTTCACTCCAAGGAAAGGATAGAGTAAAGAAGTCATAACGATGGCACTAAAATACAAACAGATTTTTACCGCATCATGACTCGAGTCCTTTTTTGTTAAATGGGGCATTCTTATTTCCCTCCCAAACCAGACCGCTACCCATCAATATTCTTAATGCCCTCAAAAGAAAGTTCAAACCCCTTGAACTGACTGACCTAACAAAACCTTCACAAATACCTCAGCAGTAGCAAGTCTGGAAGAAACCCAGACAAAATCCTAATCCCACGACAGACACCCAACACCACCAAGCAATCGTTCTCTCCCTTTAGCCGAGGAGAACAGTGGAGTATTGGTTAGCATCACAAGTTGAGGCGACAGATTTTGCATACTAAAGACAAGAGCATGCCAATAACTGCTAGGCCTGGATTCCAGAATCCCTTCAAAGTTTTAACTCCATTTCAATCAACAGCAGTTAACACCTTATTTTTTTTTTATCCTAGTCCAGATTTATTGACGCCCCATATATAATACATGGCTCGTTCAATTAATATCATCCAAATTTGTTCTTGGAATATTGTGAGATGGAAAGACTCACATGAGCATGTGTTGTTTTCAACACATTTTGACCTCCTATTCCTTTAGGAGAAATGGCATATAGAACCAATGGAATTAGCCGGATATGGTGCTTTTGAAATCTTTGCAGTGAGACCATTCCAAAAGGGATGGCCCTCAGGAGACCTGGGAATTCTGGTCAGGAGAACTCTAAAAACCAAAAATCATAACACTAGCCTTTGATGGCTTTTGGGAACTAAAATTACCCTCCCCGCAAAGGGATCGGAGAAATTTGTATTACTCAATATATATATAAACCTTAAAGCAAACAAATTAAAGACTAATGTGGATACCCTTCTAGCTTACCTATCAGATCTGCTAATCACAAAGTCTAGCCTTATCCTAACAGGTGATTTTAACTTTAATTTGTTCTTGCCCAGTTCTGAGATTGAGTAAACTAATGAATACTATGAGATATGCCAACCTATAAAATCAGCCCCAAATAATCCATACTCTTGTTATCACCCTTATAGAAGCAATGCATGCCATGAGTCTGTGCACTGAACGGACGCTTGATGTCAGATAAACCTGCAGGATACACACATCACAACAAGGCGGACGTTCTCCATAATACACTAGTGTCGACACAGCTGGTTAAGCGATTCATCAACCCCACCCTGGGACTCCAAAACTTCCTACCAGTTATTAAAGACGGTCCTCACAAAGAGGTTATGGCAAAATCGAGACAAATTGACATATCTGGAGTCCGAACAAAATAGCATGTCAAATTAATAGTGGGCACTTCCATCAACACAGACACGCAAGGCTATCTGAAGCCTCATTGCCATGGACATCAAAAATGAATGTCCTGAGATTACGAGGTGGATTGTTCAATGTGGGGGAAATTTGTCAAAGCTGAAAACACTTGAGATTTAACCAGGCATGCCAGCTTTGTACTTAGCACAGAGATTTTCTAGCCCATGCCATCCGTGTTGTTCCAGCATTTGAAGCAGAAAGAAGATCACGTCTGCTACCGAAGTTTTGTGAAATAAACGTTAGAATGTTTTCTAATGCAATCACGCTTTTGGTAGCAATGACGGTTTGCTCATTAGCAGATTTATAAAGTTTATGAACGTTGTATCTAAACACACTGGAAACTAGCAGAAATTGAGTAAGGAGTGGACCCCCACCTGCAGCCATAAACCACAGACTGAATTGCATTACCCCAAAATAAGGCTATTTCAATGCAATTTTCTTCACAGTTTCTAAATTAATTGAAATCGGTTGAAAATGGGGTAATTGAATAGCGGCTTTACTGGTGACAAAAAATATCGAGACTGAATTACACTTTATCACTGATGGTAAATTTTAATGTATCTTTTAATTATAAAATTGAAGTGGACTAGCTATCTACCTGTTTATATGTACAGCTGTAATTTTATATTGAATGGTTTTAATTAACTGTCAATAAAACACTATTCTTTGATATTTCCTCTCCCACTAATAATGGCACCGAACTCCCTCGAATTCCTATGCCTGGGAGAAATTTGCGTAGTTTCAGGTATTCATGTTGTGTGCAATTCAAAATATTACATTTTGGTTTATGCAATTTTGCATACGTTTTTCCTACAGGAAGCTTGTTCGGACAGAATATCTCGCCAACAGACGGATATTTGGGAACCAGTCTCCTGTCGGTATCCCCGAGACATTGTTTTTCTTTTTTTTTACTTGAACTCCACGCTCATGTCAAAACATATTTTGATTAATGTTATTTCACAAAATTTAGAACCCATACTAATTACATCAGACATATGGGCGCCGTGCATAGGAACGTTTTTTTTTCTATTTAGAGACACACAAGACTAAACCCACCAACCAAAAACCACTAAACGAATCACTAATTGGACGTGTGGGAGTATAGTTCGGCTCAACATAAAACACTTCAACGCCTCATTACAGTTAGTAAACGGTATCTAGATGCAATTATAATCTACTACAAATATCTCCCATAGTTTGATAATGGTACGAGGACTGCAACATATTGCTTAGTTTTAAATACAATGCAAGAGTCGCTAAAGCTGAAAATGTCTGAGGTAGCAATTGGCAATAAGTCTAATGCCTACTAAATTGTATCACTTGACATTAATTTTCTTGTTGTATTATATCATTATACAAAACAAGTGTCAGTGTTACACGAACCTTAAAAAGCAACTTGCTGGAATATTGAGGGGGAGCTACTATTTATCAGACACACATTATTTTCAGGTGCAAAAAATAACTTTTTTATTATTCCAATTTAGCAGAAATCCATACGCAGGCTGTCACTCCTACATAAAAAAAAAAGTGCATTATCTAGCCTGAATCATTTCGACCGGCTCCCTGCCTTTTATCAAAGGGCCACCTAGAAGCCACTTGCTTTTCATACTATACATGCTACTCATATGTACACTTGCGAGACATACCTCAAGCAGGGTTGGATACAAAATTTGAATAGGATTTAAGATTTGTACATGGACATTTTCATGAATGTCCACAGCTGCTCACATATCGATCATAATTCATTATAAAAACTCCTTTGAGTGTTAAAAAAGGAGAAACCAGAGTATCAAACACAATCCACCACTAAAAGGCACTAGGATACAGAGGTACATACCCAAGTCAAGTTCAAAGCATCCATTTATACATTACTATTATGTCCTATTTGAGGATAAATAGTATTTTATTTTGCTAAATTGGTTAGTGTGTGAATACTAAATCTGCGAGCATGATGTGCACCCCCTTAACTTAGTCAGATCTCCAACCTTGGATAGTTCATTGAGCTTTGTATTACTTTACATTGGAATCGATCGCTTGAATTGGAGAATCCATCCATCAGCAAAGAGAAAGTATAAAAACCTGGAATAAGACATTTTCTCACATATCATAGTATTGTGCCAAAGTATGCAGCTGATTCATACGTAATTCTTGTAGCCTCAAATGTTATAGTCCTTTTTTTTTTCTTTACAAACATAACGAGCATTGGCAAAGCCAATAGGTCTAGTCTTTGGAACCTATTGGCTTTGTCAATGGTTTTTAGCAATAGCTATACATCATCCCCGGTGCTGTGGAGCATGTTTTAATACACATAAAAAAAGCCTGTGATGCTGCCACCCATGTGATTTTGTAGGCACAAGCACTAAATGCACTTTTTTTCTTTTTATTTTCCAGCCTGTGTTGAATGGGTAAATGAAAAGAAAAAACGTGTAGCAACATGGAGGGCATGGGGAGGTCAAATAAAGATAAATGGAATTCAGAGAGCAGCGTTGAGCGTAAGTGATTAAAGCAAACGGAGAAGATAAAGAGCAAAGTGAAGCTGGGGAGTGGAAAAGCAGAAGTACGAGAAAGCAACATAGAGGAGAATCACAGGAGCGCATGTCTAAGGGGTGGGGAGAAGCTGACCGGTGAGAGAGCAACATGGAGAACAGAAAAGGGAAGAAGAGCACACTAGGAGACAGTTGGAAAACGCATCCTGTCTTGTGCAGTGCTTAAGACAAAAGAAAAAAGTAATTCCCTAAAAGTGGGCAGTGGAGGGATGCAAGTAAATTGGTGGTGGTGCTCCAGGGGAGGGACAGACACAAGATTAACAAAACAACCATTTAATAAGAAGGACATTAGAGTGACAGTGAAGCCAATCAATGGTAATCAGTGGGTGGCCTGCAAGCCCCTCTATGTTCTTGGTTAGCCCACATTATATCTTTCGCTACCTGACGGCAGAAATGTTTGGTAAACTTCACCTAAAAAGTCTTTGTTGGGGTGGGAAAGGCAGCAGTTTTACAGCGAAAGTATTATCAATTGAATCTTTTTGCCCCAAAGGAATTATGGGAAAATCAAAAAAGCAATTGGTAGGAGAACAAAGGGAACAATGCAAAGTGGCTAAAGATGTAACTAGACCTAAAGTCTGTAGTAAGGTGACAAGTATCTGACACTAAGTGGACATATCCAGCTTAAATCATAGGAACTACATTCCCGAACTATGAATGAACCTCCGAATCCATATAGGACAGGAGCATTTGTACGAGGTTGGGAGTATGTCTATTAAGCTTCTGGTGTGACTTGAGTAGTTGAGAAGAAGGCCATGCATAGGTTGGGACACTGGTGGGGAAAGTAGTGACTTGTACTACAGTGTGATACATGTAAGTCACACCTGGAGATGGGGCGAATCTGTTAAGGAAGGCTTTGTTGAGCAGTTGATATCGCCGTCATGCTCATGGATGTCAGACCTTAGGCTGTGTTGCATATTGGGAGGGTCCCTGATCCCAATGGTCTACCATTAGAATTTTTGCAACAGCCTCTCCAGTAAAATAGTGGATCATCTCTTTGTTTAAGGAAACGCAGCATGTGGGCTGCTCCCAGACAACCTATGGATGGCAACTCTGGTACTCAATCACAGAGGGAAAACCCAGGACTGAATGCGACTCATACAGACCGATAGCTCAAATTTAATAGTGAAACAGATGTTCTTGCTTGGATATTAGCAAACCACTTGGCTTGGGGAAATCAGACAGCCTCTTTGCCATCTTTAGTGATCCTAGACATAAATGGCTTCAGTTGCTCTCTGTTGCTAAGGGTTGCTAGGCAACCCTCGTATTATTAGGCAATTTCGTATGATCAGCATTGAGGCAGCTTCAACAAAGTGGGCACATTGGTCACTCACATGCCTTTTCATATACCAAGCCATGGATGTTTGCTCCTGATTTAATCCTTACTTAACTAAACCTTCGAGGGTTTACATGCTGTCTCTTGGATCCCTCTGGTAAGATGTAGGAGGGGGGAGAACGGTGTAAGTAAGTTCTGTGATTTCTACTAAGGAATGTTCTTGGACAAAATGAACAGTCTCTTGATTTGTTTGCAATCCTCATTTAGGGTGCTGTTTGACCTGGGATCCTTGGTTGGCTGAGGTAGGTACCATAGGCCAAGTAGGGACCCACGTTCCAACGTCAGGGAAAGGAAGGTCACCTTTTTAGATAGCCCCGCTCACCCGCTCGGTAGCTTGACACGAGCATCCAGGCTTATCTTCAAGGCAAATGTGTAAAGTATTCGCAACCACAATCACAATAATCCAATGATGACACCACAAATGGACTCCACACGAGTTTCGTGAAAATTAGTATAAACTTTATGTAAAAAGATACACGATAAGACCACATGATATAAAACCAACATATGAGGTTGTGTAATATTTCTCTTGGCAGGTTCTTGGGCCAGCAAGCCCTTGTAAGTTCTGGCGATATCAGTGAGCACTTCTAAACATTCTCCTGTACTCCTAAAATCATATCATACAGACGTAATGCTAGAATCAGACACTTGTGTAACGTAATAATACTGTCATGCGTAACGTAATAATCAGGCACTTTGCAAGATCAAATAATGCAATGCGTGATACCACCACCAGAAATGCCGTTCTGCAAAAATAAGGCAATGCATATACACTAATCAGGTAATTCGTTATGCAGGAGAAATGCAATGCGCTATACGCCAATCAGGTAGATCGTTATTCAGAAACAATGCAAAGTGTCATATGACAATCAGTAGTTCGTTATGCAGATAAAAATGCCATGCGTCATACACTAATCGGGTAGTTCAGTATGCAGGAATAATGCAATGCGTAATACTCTAATCAGGTTATACAGAACTGATGCAATGTGTAATACGACAGTTAGGTACTCCGTTCTTCAGAAATGGAGTAATGCATAATACACTCAGACCCCGATCACCCGGCCTTAGGCGGTCTCTCCGCCTCTCACAGTTGCCCCTCACACGGTACGATGTAATCCCAAAGTGCAGCTCCGCACTCAGGCCCCCGGTACCACCACTCCTTTGGCGATACGGGCCGCGACACGACCCGAAGCAGAGGCTCGCGCTGCCAACACGAGAGGGAGAGAGGCCAAGAGCGTTTCCCTCTGCGCCCCGCCCCAGGAGTCGACACATGTTACCTGGGGGGCGCAAACGCACTCTCCTCGGTCAGGGGCTGGGCCTTCAATGCAGCTTTGTGAAATGGCTATGGTGGCTCGGGCCGGCAACTCAGCTCCTCCAGGACTGCCGGTCCGGGCCGCTTCACTTACGAAGATCTCCGGCTGCCACAAAGCACAGGCACACAGCGTCGCTGAATCTTCCTTCACTCCGGGTGCACGATCACTGGGCACTCCACACACAAGTCTCCGGCTGCACGAAGATCACACGCAAAGCGTCGCTGAGACTCACTCTACTCCGGTGCACACGATAACACAGCAAATCCTCACAAAGGTCTCACTGTGCACAACGCACCTGCACACAACGGCATTGAGACTCACTTGGATTTCGGTGCACACGTTGACAAGGCCAATCCTCACGAAGGGGTTCAGGCTGCCCAAAGCACACTCACACTGTGTCGTTGATCCTTGCTTGGACTCCAGGTACCCCCAAACACAGACCCATCCTCCTGAAGATCTCAGGCTGCACAAAGCACGCACACACAGTGCCACTGAGACTCATTTGGACGCCAGGCGCCTACGATTACAGGTAGTCCTTACAAGGGTCTCTGACTGCAACAGGTGAACTCACACAGCGCCTCTGAGACTCTCCTGGAAACTTTTATGTTCCTGTGTTTGGGAACAGGGAGCTAGCTCACCTCAGGCCCTTGGGGATAGGTACTTCAGGACACAGCACACAGCAAAGTGCTTCAAACAGGGGGCACAACACACAGCAAAGTCCCTTTGGCCTTTCCTTGGTTGAAAGAGCAAACTGCAGGCCAGCTCCAGATCACACAGTAAGAGCAGTCCTATACATCAGTCTTTTCAGTTGTTTCTTCCTTGGCAAAGGTCCTCTTGACCACGAAGTAGCTCCAGTCTTGTTCACCCTTGATCAAGCCATATTCTCCAACGTTCAGGGGCTTCAGTTCTCTTAGCTATACTCCTCAATGGCTTTGAAGTCTTTGTGCTTCAGGGGGCACTGACCACTGCTCAAACCAGTTCTTGGTGCCTCCCTGGCAGTGACCCCTTCTTCCTTTGATTAGTGGGGGTCTGGATTTCCAATCACTCAGCAGGAGATGGGACAATTGTTTTCTAGCAGCAGCCCAGGCCTCTTCACCTCTAGGAGCTTCTCCTCCCCCTACACTTCAGATACAGGTCAGCCTGTTGCTGTCTCACCTCCTCCCCTGGGTCAAGACATTCTGCAGATCCTATCACTTTCTAATCCAGACAGTCAATCCACAGCCAGGCAGAGACACACAGAAATGTCAGAGCACAAAACGCAGCCAAGAGTGGCTTCTGAACACACAGTGCAAAAAACACCTTCATAAAAAGATTTGTTATTACATTGTGAGTTCAGGCATAGTAAACTTCACCTTTCCATCTTAAGCCTTTAGGAGGACAGGCTGGAAAACATATTACACTGTCCTATGGGCAAGATGGCCTTTCAACAGTGAAAACAAAATGGAGATTATTTCACTGTCAGGACATGACATACACCTTGGTACATGTCCTACCTTTCACGTGCACTACACCCCGTCCAGGGGGGACCCCAGACCTACCATAGGGGTGTCTTAGGTGCACAGAAAGGGAAGGGTAAGGTCTGGCAAGTGAATGTACTTGACAGAACAACATGGCAGTTTCACAAACTGCGCGCAGGCCCTGCAATGGCAGGCTTGAGTTCCCTTTTTGAGGCTACTTGTGTGGGTGGCACAAATAGTGCTGCAGGCCCACTAGTAGCATTTGCATAACCAGTCCTGGCGCACACAGTGCACTTTATTAGGGACTTTACTAATAATGCAAACATACCAATAATGGACAACCAATTACCATTACTTTATACAGGGAACACTTAACACTTTGACACTGGTTAGCAGTGGCAAAGTGTCCAAAGCATCTAAGTCAGCCAAAAAAATAGCGGAGGTAAAGGCAAAAAGTCAGGGGTAGTCACACCAAAAAGTGCCAGTTCTAACCGGTGCCTATTTGTAGTATTTAACTACTAATGTAATTTGGTATGTAATACATGAGTGTGCTTGTTTTGTGTCTTGTCATAGACTACTATTGCATAAAGAGCACCTAAAATGTATGTATGTTAATTAAGTTCTTTATTTACATTCAGTGTATGCAGATGGTAGCATATGTTTAGACATCCTTCAGAATCGCTGGAGTCCAACATACGATGTCTCCTCTATTTTAACTTCCATACAGGTAAGATTTTAAACGAAACTTCAGATAACATTATACAAGTAACTTCATAAATGTTAAACCATATAGTTAATGTTTTCTGCTGTTCAGTTTTTTTACATCTTTGTATATTCAGGTTTTAAATCTCGGATGGTGTTCTTAGCCTCATACCCCAGGAGCATTTGTAAGCAGGCGAAATCACTGAAATTGAACAGTGAAAATCTAGACCATTGTTGGTAGTGTCTTTCATTACAGGATACATTTCTGAGGTCCATTTCGTTTGCATCCCGTTTTATTAGTTTTTTTAGGATAAAATGAAAAGATAAACTGTTTTAATAGCGTATTTTGTTTGAGAGTGTTTGTATGCTTGCTTTTCCTAGTGTGTTATGTCCATCTACATGCTTGGACGGCACTTGTTCATTTTTAGAGCTAATGCACATACATATTATGCAGCATGTTATCTCTTCAGCTGGAATTATTTATTTTTGGTTATTGGTATTCCACCTTGAAAGTGTTTTTGTTAACTGTTGAAATCGTGCATCTTTAGTTGACCTGTTTTATCCTTTTAGTGCCAGACAAACTGTAGTCCTGCTCAGATAAATCAATGGCATAGGCTTTTTGTCCGTAAATAAATTAGCAAGGAAAATCTTTTCCTTGGTTTAGAAAGATAGCCAAGGAAATTCATGATGCATTCAAGTGGGCTCCACATGGTCTTTGGATACCTGCATGATTACATCAAATGAATATGCACATCCATTGGCAACTATGCTCTTCCAAAGCATTTCTGTACCTTATGAGATCGCGCCATCGATGGATGGATGGATGGATGATGATATCTACATGTGACTGGGAATATTTTCATTTTACTCCACACAGTGCATCCACTTTAACAAGAATTTGAACTCTGTGGTTGGCGTGTTCATGGGTTGTTTAAAGCTGAGGCTTAGTTCACAATTTAAATATAAGGAGTTTAACCAGTGTGAAGTTTTGAACCGAAGAGGAGGTACATTGTCTGAGTGAAATGCATGTTCAGTGCAGACGCCTTTCATAGTATCGGAAACCTCTACTGCATTTGACAGGCTGCATGTTTGGCAGTCGGGTGGATCTTCTAGCATAAGCAACAAAGAAGTCTTCCTGAGCAGACCTGAGGAAAAAGTCATTATGCAGTTGGGGTTCGTAGTGGAGATTCGAACCTATGTGGACAGGTTAATTACTGCTTTTTTCTATGAAATTAAATATTGCATGCATCTAGTGGTTATGTAGCTCTCAATCCTTTGAGGTTCCCTTCCATCCATATGTTGCAGTCAATTAGTCATTGTGCAGGTCTGCCAAGCAGTCGAGTCCACACCTGCAGTGCTCTCCAGCTGCTTGTCATGCATTGTGGTGAAAGGCAGTAAGTGGTTTGACGAATTAGTGCTTGTCTCAAGCCTCTAGTGAAGTCTCTTTCCCTTAAACCCAGCTGACTTGATTTGAAGGGTCTTATTCAAGACTACATAATCTACGATTTACAGGTTTCAGGGATGATGGATTAAACAATGGGGGAGCAGTGGAAAAGATGAGATGGGCACAGGCAGGAAGCTTGGACCAATTAAAGTTGTACATTGTTCAGAGGTCACCATTTTCCTCTCATAAGTGGAAGCGCATCTTGTCCCTATGTCCAAGTTAGCACAGTCCTAGTCTCCGGGAGCCACAGGTCAGACAATGCAGAACTGCCAGACTGGTGCAGTCAGAGTGTAGGCGATATGAAACTATCAGCAACACGTGAACAAGGGGGGGGGATATGGTATTTTCACTCTGCGGGGGAAATTAAACTGTGGAATGACCGGGAAGTCCTCTTTATGATTTATATATGTGATGGTTGGATATTATAATGCTGTAAGCAACATTGGTTCCCAAGGATTCATTCACAAAACACAGTAACATTTCCATGACATATGTTAACCTTTACATATGTAACTATTTACTAAGTGATTGTTAACTAGATATCCCAAACTTAAATGATTGGATCCTTTTTTCCTACCTAAATATGAAGTCAAAAGGTGTAGTGACTAGGCAACAAACATTTGTTTCAGCTAACTATATATAATTGAATGTATATACAAGAATTATTATGGAGTAATTGTTATAAGTTCTGGTGTTTAAGTGCATAGTGATATAAAGTGATCAGCTAAAAAAGTGCACAATGTCAACATAAAAGGCTGCAGGTTGAGTATTGTTGCTCGAGTCCAAAGTTAGAAGTCATGAGACTCCTACTCTGTTGTGAAAAAGTGTGTTCAGTCCTGTCCAAACCTGTTTTAGTGTTTTTTTTTTTTTTTAAAACCCGGGTGGCTAATGTCAGTGCTTCTCCTCAGGACATGGATCATAATACCACTGCTTGTCAAGAACGTGGGACATTTGTTATTTGTGTCCGATGTCTTTAATAGATGCTATCACCATGTGACGCTTGTGGGGGGTAAATGTAAACTTTATATATTCATGAAATGAGGAATAAATATATGATTTGCACAGCAACGGGCATTTCCACTTTTTGTCTAGTCACCTTTAAGGATCATTGTCTAATCCTTTGAGCCTATGTATATTTATTAGACTAGATAGAGTTTGGATTTGATACTTTGTTGTAAGCTAAAAAATTATGAATGATTATTGCTGTAATTTGCAACACCAATCATTTACTTGATTGTCTAGGGTATGGGTGCTCTTAGTTAAATTTCCCTGCCCCTCTACATACTTTTCTCTTTGATTTGGATATACGAGGGAAGCCTCCACACACTAGAGCCCTCACAATTTAACATACATGTAATGAGAACTCAAGCAATAATTTTATAGATAGATATATTCACTGAAAAAAACAAAGGTTAAAGTAACTTTATAGGTAGGGGAATTTGTCAGTGACAACATACATGTTTTACACACAAGAAATCACAGAAATTCACCAGTTATAGCTAGCACTGCTAACTAGAACTTGCGTTCCACCATGCACTGCTTATGACCTTACATATGACCTCTCAAATGACATAACTGATGACATCATCCAAGCCACGTTTTCCCTCATAAAGCTGTATAATTTACAATGGCATTAGAGGTCTGACAGTAAGCACAAAATAGCTCGGAATATGATCAGGCGTCATCACTGCCAACACAGAAATAACTCTCTTAGGTGTTGAAAACAAGCATTATGTGCAACATGGAATCTATTGCATACACTTTACAGGCAGCAGATTTCACATTAACAATCACCCACAGATATATGGAAAACCCCCATTGGGTACGGTGATCCATCTGTATAGAACTGTTAACAGAAAGCCAAAATAGTGAATGCCAGTTCCAAAACAAATGCCTTACTATGGACAGCTTTTATCGGCATCAAACCCCTGATACTCATCGAACTACATTGATAAATGAAGTTGATATCAGTAGAGAACTAAGTGCTGTAAACAGTGTTCTCTCTATGGAGAGAGTTCATTATATACCATACTATTTGGAAACACTGAAACTCTATGTGAATTGCACAACAGAGTATTCAAAATAATCTACTAAGAA
This sequence comes from Triturus cristatus, assembly GCF_964204655.1. Lineage (NCBI taxonomy): Eukaryota > Metazoa > Chordata > Amphibia > Caudata > Salamandridae > Triturus > Triturus cristatus. The sequence goes on from NC_140590.1 coordinate 985,047,928, forward strand.
CAGTGTACATTCTACGCAGTAGTTGTCAAAAAAGACACTATTTGCTAAAAACATACTAGATTTGAAGGTGCTATCGATCATACCACCTGCATCCTTCATACTGTGGTTAAAACTTTAAGATAGCCCATCTTTTGAAGCATAAAATGCAGGTGTACATAAATTAGTACCTTGTGCACACACTCTTTTATGTTAAGTATAAATTATCATGCTGACCCGATTCTCTGCTCACAAAACTTAGTATCTACTACATAGAATCTTTCTCCTCTTGGAAACTTTTTCTGCAGAACCAAAAAGTTGTGTGGAGTATAATGAATACAAGTCAGCTGTTACCTGCACACAGTTACTCTTGAATGCCGTTAGGAGGGGTGTCGGGCAGGGTTGCGTGCTGGCCCCATTCCTTTTTAACTTGTATATCAATGGACTGGGCGATGCATTAGTCAGTAGTGCACAAGATTTCCCTCAAGTTGCTGATCGACCCATTCCGGTTCTTCTTTATGTGGATGACGCAGTTTTAATGGCAAGAACCCAAATTGGTCTACGAAGGGTCCTTGACTGTTTATCAGTTTTCATGAAGGATCTTGGTCTTCGTACCAATATATCTAAGACGTTTGTAATGAGATGCGGTCAAGGGACCAAGAGACCAAAAGATATATTTGTGGATGGCCAGAAGCTAGTCTCAACTAAGAGTTTCTCATACCTTGCAGTACAATTTAATCACTATGACTCATGGGCTCAAACCATAACTATGAAAAAATTGTTGTTCATTTGGTCATCCACCACCCTTGCAACTTTTTCAAAGAAATTAGGAAGGAAACCCCCTGAGGAGCTCCTACAAATACACCAAGCAAAATGCATTACGTCTGTTATGTATGGAGCAGGGGTGTGGAACCTAGCTAACACTATGTTGCTGCAACATGTTGAAAACTCATTTTTAAGATTTATTCTATCAGTTCCACCAAGCACCTCCTCTCATGTTTGCCACGAGGAATTGGGTCTCCCTTTTATCTCTGACCTTATTAAAATAGAACCGATACTGTTGTGGCACAGTATCTGGTCAAAGGAACAGACACAGCTAAATAGGGAGATTCTGCAGGACTGTCTCAAATTAGACAGGGCTTTAACGGAGGGTTTATGCTTATTGGAAATTGTCAGGAGAACTCTTAGAGCCTAGTGTTAGTCAACACCAATTACTAATAACTACACTAAGAATGGAGCCATATTTGTCATTTGTGCCAGGTAACTATGATAAAATGTTATTGACTAGGTTTAGGTTCAATACTGTCCACAGACTAGTGACTCTGCCTAAAATAAATGAATGGTCGCGACAGTTACCACTGTGTCCTTGTGACAACCAATCTTCAGTCCACTATACATTTAGTCCTTTTTTGTAAATTTGACTTAATTAAGGAAAGTGTGGTTAATTCCACTTACATGTAGCATGGAGGTAGCCATGTTTTTAAAGAGTGCTTCGATTAAGAAAGTGTTATTAATGATGAATTCCAAACATAAACGAACCACCTCTCTATATTTGTATGGTCTTTTAATTAATGAAATGTGTATGTATTTTAAAATGACCAAATTGTTCTGTTTATTGTGATTGCTTTTGTTTTTTAAATCATGGATTATATTGGTAAATGGATTATTTTAATGCTTTTATGATTGTTAAAAAATAACAGTTAAATAAAGCTTTACTTGACTTGACTACTCTTGAATGCAAACATTCATAACCTATTCAATATCTCTACACCGCTATGGTGCATTACGAGTAGATGAGGTTTGTAAACACTTAACCCTATCAGCTGGACACAGGCTGTACAAAACTAGGTTGAGAAGTACTATGGTAGTTACCCACTACTATGTAAAATATAAAACAAGCATTGAATGATGTCATCAGTAATGTCAGTTGAGAGGTCATGAGTGATGTCATAGAAAATGTCATGAGTGATGTCATATTTGAGGTCATAAGCAGTGCATGGTGGGAGCGCAAGTTATAGTTAGCTAACTATAACTGGTGAATTTCTGAGGGTTTTTTGTGTGTAAAACGTTAATGTTGTCAATGACAAATTCACCTTACTGTAACGTTACTTTAACCTTTTGTTTTTTTCAGTGAGTTTCTAAGGTTTAACCACAATAAAAAAATCAAGATACTTGTAACCCACCTAACTATAACGTTACTTTAACCTGTGATATTTTGTCCAGTGAATTTCTATATTTTTTTTAGGGGTAAAGTAATACCTAATTACTGCATGGAAATGCAACCCTCTGCCGCGCACAGCTGAACGGCCAGGCCCTGCAGCCAACATAGAGCCAGCACCAGGGGATTGGCCACGGAGCCTGGCCCTGGGGACCCCATCCCCCAGGGTGTTATTTTTTATTTGTACTTTTATTGAAGGCGAATTTCAGCTCTGGGGACCCCGTCCCCGCAATATTTGTAGTGTGAGGGGTGACATGCAGGCCCCCTACCCGGGCCGATTTCAGCCCAGGGGACCCCAGGGCCCAGCGCAGTTTTGAAGTGGGTCACACAACCCTCTTCCTTGGCTGATTTTAGGCCCCGGAGGCCTCATCCTTCAGGGCCCAGTGCAGTAAAAGGTGGGTGCCCTAGTGCCCACCTAGGGCACTCACCAGCTGGCTCCTCACATTCAGTGGGAGTCGGCATTACTCTCGCCAACAGGGAGCAATTTCTAAATCTGCTCTCTGCGGGCTGGAGCAATATTTATATCGGTTTTCCTGCCTACTTCATAGCGATCGGGGAAACTAATCTAAAGTCCACCCCCAGCATGCGGGAGCATTTCTGAAACCCCCCACCGGCTGGGAGCGGACTTGGTGTTTGCTCCTTAGCAAACTACAACTTCTGCAGAACTTGGTAGCTCGCCTCTTGTTGGGAATATCTAGACAAAGCTCAGTGGCTAAGGCTCTAGTGGAGCTTCACTGGCTGCCAGTTGATAAGAGGATAGACTTTAAAGTGCTTTGCATCGCCTTTAATCCTTACATGGAGAAGGCCCAGAATATTTTAAAAATAAATCTATCATATACATTACCGCTAGGTCACTTTGATACTCCTCAGCAGCCAACCTTAAAATCCCCAAGTTTAGAAGAACGTGTTTGTGGGTGGGGATCGGGGGGGAGGTAGAAGCTTTGTGTACGGTACAACCAAATGGTGGAATGCCTTACCCCTCCACTTAAAGACAAGTTCTTCCATGTTAGTATTTACAAATAATTTTAAGACCTGTTTTATTAACTCCTAGCTCCATAACTAGCTGTCATAATCATCCATCTGTGGTGCCTCCAGCGCCAAGACGCCCTCTGGCATTCGAGCGCTGTATAAAACCTATTTTCATTTCATTTCCCGCTTGACAGGAGATTTAAAAATGCTCCTGTCATGTGAGGGCAAACACAGGTTTCTGCTGCTGGCAGGGAAACAGTTATGTCCAAGGGGTGGGCACCTTGGCACATAGCTGCTGAGCCGGCCACGGGGATAGGCTCGGGGAGGAGGGCTGCACTGCCCCCTCCCTTAAAGGAATCTGCCCTGGAGTGAGCTCCTGAGGTCCTTTTCAGGCTTGGGGATTGGGGGCCTCTGGAGGCACTGCCTCCAAATAAATAATAAGATCTGCCCCTGGGCTGCATTCGCTGTGGCCTGTAATTGCTTGGTCGGGGGGGGGGGGCCTGTGTACCACCCCTCCCATGATAACGCCAGGAGATGGGACCTCCTCCCTTAAACAAATTCCCAGGGGTAGGCTCCCGGAGGCTTATACTAAATAAACGAGGCCCAGCTGCTGTTTTTTCCTTTTTTTTTTTTTTTTTTTTTTTTTTTTTTCTCCCCTCCTTTGACTCCGCAAGAGTCTCTGCATTGGTGTCCCCTCTGGTAATCACCCTCCATGGGGCCTGGGTGGGGGGTGATGGTATCCCTACCCTGCCCCCATATAACTTTAAAAAAAAATAAAAATTCTTTTAAGAACTTCAGGGCAGATGACTTAGTCCTGTAATGATGCTAGCAACATTCATGGAGATTTTATGTTTTGGAACCCACTTTTTTCTCAACCCCTGCTTGACCGATCACCCCAAAACTTTCCAGGAAGGAGCTGAGGTGGAGGAACATTTTTTGTGGATAGTTTCCTGAAGATTCGTCAAACGGGACAAAAGCTATAAGCAAACCAAAAAAAGCTCTGTCTATGGTAAAGCAGACCTAACTTTAAGTACCTAGTGGTGACCGCCACTAGGATATGTCTAGATCTAGAGATCTACGTAGATTTAGAGATATACCCATCTCCATCAATCCACTGGCCAGGACATATATATTTGGGTTTTAAGGCCAATGCGTTTTTGTGTTTATTTTGTCAAAAGGAGGGCCAGTCCCCAAACCCCTTGGCTGACAGTTTACAGTACCATAATATGGATCTGTGAGAGATGATTGCCTACCACTATAAGATAAGATGTGTATCCATATGTACGTTATATATATTCTTATACTGTGAGTTATGTCGTTTTATTATTTCTTTAACAACTTGTGCAAAGGTGGATGTGCTTCCATCTACAGTGAATAGATAGATATTCTACTTTATTGCCGCAAGAATCATCCTTTGTGATGCAAACTGTTGCAGCAACTCCTGTCTTCAATGGTGCTTTAGTTACATTCCCCATGTTGCTTCTAATAAGATTCTTTAGTGGTGTCTTATGGTATACCTTCACCAATGTCCTCGTTGGCCATTTAATGAAAAAAAAGTTGCATGTACCGCCAAAGCATCCTCTCAACAGCAACATCAAAGATGTAATCACTTTTATGTGATTTCATAGGAAAAAGATTACAGGGAATACCATTACTTAGGAACCATTTCATCTAAACTCTTTGATGGAAATTTTCAGAATCAATGGCACTTACTTTTATGTGGAAACCAATTAATAGAATGTCTTTTTGGGCAAAATTGGCATTTGAATGCTTATTTTTTAAGAGTAAATAGAATGGTTGTAAGTCCTACTTTCAGAAGAGTTTTGTCGGAGATATTTTTTTCAGTGCATTACTTCAGGGGACATTATCTCATTTTTATATCTTTTACCTTGTCAATTACTTTGGATTCTTTTAACTAGCTGACCTCTTGCAACCCTTAAATACTATCAATACCTGCGCCCTAAAACACCTCACTGCTTATCCCGGAAGCCTAAAAGGCCTTCCTACCCCAAAATTCCTCCATCACAGAACCATACAAAATCTCACCACCTCTAACGCCACCCATTTATGAACCCTAAAAAACCCTTCTTACACCTTACCCTGACTCATCCCATACCTTTTAAAAAAACCTCAGCACTTCCAATCGCCACACATTTCTGAGACCTAAAAAAAGTCACCGTCCTTAAACACTGGTCATCCATGACCCATAAGAACACCTTATCACCCTAAACTACTCATCCATGAACCCTTAAAAACGATTTCTATTTTTAAACTCCACCGATACCTAAATCCTTAAAATGCCCTACCACCATAAACTCCACCCCACCCAGAACCCTAAAAATTCTTAACCACACCAATTGCTACCTATAATTGGACATCCCAAACCATCACAAGGCCTAAACTCTGCCCATCCATGAACCCTAAAAGCCCTCAACTCCTTAACACTACATCCATTCCTGAAACGTAAGAACACTTCACACAGCTGAACACCACTCATCTGTGAACCCAAGAAACACCTCACCACCTTAACACTCCACCCATCTCTGAACCCTAAAAACCCTTTTCTATGCCTGAACTCCAGTTATTCCTGCCCCTTAAAAACACCTCATCACCCTAAATATTATTCATCCCTGAACCCAACCTAAAATCACTCCACATGTTTAATGTAATTGGATTTTTCCTCAAAATTATCCTTCCTTTAAAATGTTTATTATAATTTTCGTTTTTTGTTGTGGGTTTTTTGTTGTTGTATTTCCTTAAAATAGTTTTTCCATGATTTGGTTTCTTCCAGTGTGGTTTCTCAGTTTTCGTTTTCCATTAATTCACACGCATCAAATGTAACCTGGCCCTGCCTAACCAGTTGACTCCAGTATCTACGACCAGCAGTACGGGAATGCAGGCTGTCATGTTGGCTCCTGACAAAGTGCAAGGAAACAAAACCCACCATCTTTTACAGTGGTGCATGTTTTACAAAGACTGTAATGTGCACCAACATGCAGCACAGAAATGAGGATGGGCAAAAGATCTCAGTAAATAGGTTGAGCCTGTCTAACCACGTCATTGCTAGTAAAACTACACTCCTCTTCTAGAATTCCAGTCAAATCCTAATCTAGAGTGATTGAGGCAGTCCAACAGTCAGTCTTGGGATGAATCTCATTTCAGCAGAGGATGGCTCTGCTAAAGAAACTTTGTTAAAATTGAGAGCACTTTCAGTGTCTTGTACAAATGTCAGGAACCTGAATGAGAAACGTAGTTGTTAAAATATAGAATAGAGATAGATGAACGAAACCCCTTAATGTTGAGCAATGCCTTCTCCAAGTTTTGCGCCTTACCAAAAGAAAGTACATTGCTGCTCATTCAATTATAAATCTGAACAAATGTGTTAATTGAATGATTTGTGGTAAGAATAGATCATTATTTGCTTCATTTTATCAACAATTATTTGTACTCCATTCAGTCACAAATGTGCCTATTGGGTTTTATTCTATTGTATTTTAAATCCCCGTTGATCCTCCTGAAGTAAATTAAAGAAAGTATCGTAATCCTCCCAATGCTAACTACTGTTCGAATGTTTAGAATGCCCTCTTAGATTACTGATATGTGTACATCTTCTGTTTCCATAGTCTCTACTGGACGAACCGAATCCAAACAGTCCTGCAAATAGCCAAGCGGCACAACTTTATCAGGAAAACAAACGTGAATATGAAAAGAGAGTTTCAGCCATCGTGGAACAAAGTTGGAACGATTCCTAATTCCTGATTACTTTGCACAGTTCTCCTCATCATCCTCTGCTTTGTGTAAACTTTTAACTCAAAGAAAAATGGAAGACTTCCAGAAATTTAAGTGCCACGAGTTTTAAGGAATTGAGTTCAAAGAGGTCTTGAAAACAATGGAAATTATTCGTGCTGGGAAAGTTTCAAAGCTTGTGTATCCCGATTAACATACTTTTTATTGCATGGTATGAACTAAGTTATTACTGCATTTGTAATATACCCTTTGTATTTTTTTTACATGTATAATGGCGTGGAGGAATATACACTTTTTTTTTGTTGTAAATCTGTACTTTTTTTCCTCAAAGACTGAATGCCTTATTTGTGATTTTTTTTTTAGGTTTATAAATTAAAGAAGGCACTTAATGTTAGGTGTGTGTGTATGTATATATATATATATATATATATGTACATACACATACTAAAAGCATAAACTTGGCGCAAGGCTTGTTTTAATTATCACTTATTTCATTAGAAATTTGAGGTTTTATTTCATGCACTTGTAACTGGTTGTACATAAAATAGACTCTTTACATTTAATTGCTCAAATGTGGTTTCTCATTCAAAGAGTCTTTTGGACATATTCTCATTATGGCTTATTTTCCTCTCTGGTTTGATGGTCTCCTTAAATTATTTTTTATCTTTGCGATTCGTTTTTAAAAAAAAATTAATATTTTTATGAACCACCGTTTAAATTGGAATCTTGGATATCTATTTAATTAAACTTCTGGCCCCCCTAAAGTGCACTTTTAAATTAAGATCTATGTTAATGATAGTGTATGGGAGTTTATGAACCATTGTCTTTGAATCAATACATTGAACTTTAGAGTGACCAGTCCCTAATATCCCTTTTAGTTGTTTGTTTGATTTGTTTGCACTTTTGGTTTATGCAATACAAAGTTGTAAATTAATGGTTTTATGTTCCTGGTAGATGCTTACAGAGTTCTGGGGTGTAAGTATGGCCGAGAAAAATGGAGCATTTCAAACCCAAATAGATAATCTGTGTTATATATACTAAAATGAAATCCTACTGAATCAAACCATTTAAAACTAGGAAAGAGGCAAAAAGTAGGAACTAAATGGCAACTTGTTATTTAAGAAGAAAATCAATCGCTTTCAAGTGAGTGGCCATAAGGTGATGGACAACATTGTTATATTTTGAGCACATTTGAAAATCTTGAATGCCTTCCCAGCTGGAAATTTGTAGAGCATTGCACTTTCAGATAAATATTTATTTGTATGACTATATGGGAAAAATTAAAGGAAAGTTAACACTGACCTGTGCATTTCCAAAACAACTGATGTTCTTCTGTAACAATGAAGTGACATGCTTGAAATTTATATTTTGTTCCCCATTTTATTCTTTCATTGGTCTGCAAGAGTTTTGAAACAAAGAAAAAAGTAGTTGTGTCACTTGAATGGCTTACAAATCAAGAGTTATGAATGTGTAAGATAAAAGCCTGATTTCAATCAATATTGTTTTATAGGAAACTCGAGATAAAATATATATATATTTATAATGGCCTTTATATGTAGCCTCTGTAGGCCTAGAAGGCATAGTGTAGGCCATCGTCTTGAATATCTTTGATGCCATAAGTTAACAGCATTTTTTAAATCTGTATGACTTTTCTGTATGACGTGAAAGAGGCATAGCATCTGAATTTCAAACCTGTGCCCCATATGAAAAGTATGAAATGAAAATGCTGTCTGATCCTTGCCACAGGTGCCCCTATCTTATCATACAGGAAAACCTGAATGGAAAAATAGGTTTCTTCTACAAAGGAGATGAAACTTAAAATTGTCTTTAATCCCGCAAACATGTTCAATTAGAGTGAGACTTTTGCAGCTCCAACAAAGCCGTGAAGTTCATTTTTAAAACAGTAGTTTTGGTTATTTTTCAAGAGTTCTGCATGCTTTAAATTTACAAATCATGAAAGAAACCTGGTGGGAAGGATTTCGTGTGTCTGTATTACTACACATTTTATTTGCCCAAACATAAGTTTTCTTTTTGCTTCTTATTTAGTTAGAAATGGCACACCAAAAATTATAATTTGTAAATGGTACATCACTTTATTGCCCAGACAGTACTACAGTTTGTGCACTTTGCACTAAGGTTAAGTCAATGCATTATTTTTACTAAGTAGTATATTAAAAAGAAAAGATTTATAGCATGTGTTGATCCACATGCTTTGCACGCTGCTGCCATTTAGTCTTGGGCTCGGATTTTAAAAGTTGTTTTTATTTGAATCTGCTTTGAGTCGTGGGATGTTGTTACTCCGTTATTGTTCCAAAGCTACTTGAGAACCGACTTGTCCCTAGAATATTAATTATCTGCCATCTGGTTCGGACAGGTTTCTAAAGGCCCCGAGATTGAAAGGCTCATCCAAGTAGGGAGAACAATCTTTCTGGTGCCATGGTAAAATAAAACTTATCAGTTTCTGCAGGAGAACTTTTAGACATCGCCATAATAAATGGCCAAGTCACAGAATCGAGGCCTCTGAGAACTTCTCTCAAATGCAGCTAATAGAAGAATATGGATGAATACAGGATATAAGACCGAACACTATTCTGTTTTTGTTCACAGTGCTATGCCAAATATCCTTAGACTGAACAGCATGGGATCTACAATCTAGGTTTCTTCCCTGAGCACAGTGTGGCCTTGTGTGAGTGCTGTGCAGAATTGTAGTGCAAAAAGACACTTCACTACAGGTGAGAAGCATTGAGCAAATCTTAAAATCGCAGTCGGCTGCCAATATGCCAGAATTTAGTTTTTTAGTGACAAACTCCTGCTCGATGCTAAGCAGAAGAGGCAGGACCCTCTGGGATCTCAGCACACTAGCATACTCCCAGTCCCCAAATGGTGTATTCTTTTCACTGAGGGAAACCCCTTCCAGCTCATCCTTGCAATTTGGAACCTGAGGTCTTAGAGTTTAGAACCTTACAGCTTCTAGAGGAATGTATGGCATATTCTGTGAAGCACACAGGCTCAACACTAAGGCCTGTTATGAAGCCAAATGGAAATGATTTGTCCATTTCTGCATTTCGAAACAATTGGACCCATTTAAGTTTTTTGTTTAGGATATAGTTCCATACCTTCTTCACTTTCATACAGCTGGTTTAGTTTACACCTATGTACGTCTTCACTTAGGACTAGAGCTACACATGTGCTCAACAGGCAACATGTTTCTTCTGCTTTCTTGGAAGTAAAAAAAGAACACCACCTGCTTGGAACCATAATGCGGTACTGATACAACTCAACGGGGTCCCCTTTCGAACCACAAAGATATTTTGGGGTATAAGTGTTGCACCTGAAACCCCAGAACTTTAGATCACATCAAGAGAAACCTTTGCCAAGGAGAAGAGCGGAAGAGCCGTGAGGAGGAGTACTGCCCATTGCTGTGTTCTGTGTGAGGTTGGCCTGCAGTTGCTGTTCCTGCCAAGGAAAGGACAAAGACTAGAACTTTTCTGTGAACCTGCTTCAAAAAATCGCCAACGGCCGGTGTGTGCTGGCCTTCTGTTCTGAAGTCTCAGGGACACAAAGACTTCACCTCTGGTTCCCCTGAACTCTGTTGCTGAGCGTTCTGACCTGCCAGGAGGTGTCTATTCCAGTTGTGGGCCTCTGGAGGTTGTTGCTGCTGGGAGCTGGAAGAAAACAAGAACTGAAGAAATCAACACATTGCTCTTCTTGCGGCTGTTTTTCCCGATGCAGCACTGCCATGCGAGAAGAATCTCCATGCATAGCTGCGCTGCTGCCGAAGATGCAGCACCTGTCGTGACTGCAAAAACCGCTGCATCGTGGGGTCTTGTTTGAAGAAACAGACGCAGCGCCACTTGTTGCCGCCGCATTGATCACCGACGCATTCTGGATTTCCATGCATAGTACCTGTGTGGCAAGTTTTCCCGACCCATCGCCTGCGGACCAGAATTGTCTTGTAGTCGACTCATCACTTCCCCTTACAGGCCGGATTCGATGCATCACTTCTGCGTGCAGTAAATCTGTTGCCTTCCCAGGGTTTCAGGAACTGACACATCTGTTTCTTGACGCTTCCCATCTCTGTGGCTGTTTGGCCTTGTGAGTTTTGAAACATCTACAGGTACTTTGTGTAGAATCACGCATCCATAGTTATCTTTTTCTTTTCACAACAAAATTTTATTGTCAACAAGGCAAAATATCCTAACAGCAGTATATACGTAGTAATCCTGATGATGTCAACATTTTATTGCCAAATGTGCAGAAGAGGATCATATGCTTAACAACATAGAACATTAACAATCAACTGAAATGACATAACCCCATTATGTGATACGATGCATGTCAAGTCATCCCCAGAGTGAATAGTTAAGTCACAGATTTGGTGTTCACCCCGCCTTGTGGTAGCTGTGGCTAATATCAATCTATTGTGCTGTCTGGGATAGGTTCTAGGTAAATCCCCCGGAAGTCCGCCCATCTCTTCCAAATCTTGGGGTGTTTCTCGGGACAGCCCTGTGCAGCAAATATAGGTATCATCAGCTCCATACAGAAATCAAGACCCTTCCAAGCTCCAAGGGAGGGCGGGGAAGCGTCCTTCCAGGCCTACGCAATGTCCCTCTTCGCGAGTGTAAGGCCCAGTAACAGTAGGTGGCGTATAGGCGTAAACGCGTCATGCCAACTATGCTGCATTAAACAAATCTTCTTGGTTCCCCGCTGTGTCCCTCCAGTTTCTTCCGTGTGGAGTAATCTTTTTTGGATATATGGCGCGCTAGCCCCTGGCGTGCTTGGGGGACCCCCTCACACGAGGCCGAAGCTGCATGGGCGAGTGCTTCACAGCTTTCACGTTTCCAAGGGATTGGATTTGCTTCGGCCCCCGCATTCAAAGACTGCAATGTAGCGCCACGGAAACAAGGTCCGTGACTTCACGGAGAGACCAGTTCACTGCATCGTGGTCCCTGGTACCGCTGGACTTGATTCAATGCGGTGAGGCGTATGGGGGCCAGGGAGAAGAGCTTATGCAGCACAGACGTTACGATATTTTAAACTGAACCTGTTTACGTTTTTGTTTGTCACCAGCACTCACTATGGGATAAATGAATTCTACCCAAAGAGCTTACCTAGTCTGCCAAGATGGTGCTCTCTGAGAACTGTAGTCTGTGGACGAAGGCTGCAGTGACACTTTGAGGAATATGACTCAGCTGAGCTGGGCTTCCACCAATGGGAGTATGATTGAACACGTAAAGAGCGACCGGTGCAAGGAACTGGTGAACAGGGCATATGATTCAGGCACACCCCGCCGAAATGCGTCATGCGGACTATGCTGCATTAAACAAATCTTCTTGGTTCCCCGCTGTGTCCCTCCGGTTTCTTCCGTGTGGAGTAATCTTTTTTGGAGATATATATATATATGTTCGAGGCATGTGGGCTGCTGAATTCATATCTGTGCATAGATCGCCGCCTAGTGTTGGGTCCGGATGTTTGCACGTTGTTGTCCTGGAAGAGTCTTCGAAGTATCCTGAGATAGGTGACTCCTCCCCTGGACCATAGTGCGCATGGGCATCCTCTCCATCCTCAGATTGTTTTTTTCCGCCATTGGGTTCGGATGTGCTTATCTTGACTCAAGTTAGGAAAAACTTTTTTCAGGCCAAAAGGCCTTTAGTTCGCGTCGGTACTGTTCTCGCTCGGTATCGACAGTTACTTGTTAGTTTTATTAACTTCTAAAACAACTTTTTCGCATCGACCATCGACGATGGAATCGAGGACACCATTCAAGCGGTGTCCTGTTTGCAATGCGAAATATCCCCATATCGACGTCCACCCGGTGTGCAACAAATGCCTTTCACCGGATCACGACGAATCCACATGTATGGCCTGTGCCCGATTCCGATCCAAGAAGACCCTTCGGAATCGACGAGCGGCGAGACTTGAAGCGCAGCAAGCGGCACCGGCCCCGACCAACATCTTAAGCTCCGAGGACGAAGATGTGGAAGGCGTGGAGAACCTACCCTCCAGCCCCGCTTCCGAACACGATTCCGGATCGGAAGACATCGAAGAACAACTATTTCACAGAGATGAAGACGACACCGAGGTAGGAGACTACGATGAGGCCTTAGGGGCCGAAGAAAGTGGCTCCGGTGACGAGCAAGGCCTACCCGTACAGACGGAGGATATCCCAGTGCGTCAGTCTATGGCTCCGGTCGAGGGATCGCCTTCGGGCCTTACCCAAGACCTATCTCGCAGTTCTTCGGCCCCGCCCTCTGGCCCGGCCTCGGACATTCAGCGACGGCCATTAGGACCCAAACCGGCTGGTTTCCCTTCCTCGAAACCAAAAGTCGTGTCGGTTCCACAGAAACCGAAACTGAAAGTGGTACTGGTCGGATCGAAGCCCACTACACCTTCGATGCCAGCAAAACCCGTCGGCACCGACCGCACCAAACGGGACTTCGGTGCCGAACTCGCAGCAGCAGACGTCGGCGCCGACACACGGAAAAAGGCCATCGGCACCGACAAACCGCCTCGGCACCAGGCACCGAAACAATCGGCTCCGGCCACTAAGGTCAAAATGGCCGCTGCGTCGCACACCACTTCGAAAGCAGCACCTAAGGCCCAATCATCGACGGCTACCGCCTCTCCTCGACTCGATGACCCCGTGGCCCCGAAGAAGCCCACGCCTGCCTCTACTGAACCGCTCGGCGCCAAACAACCGTCGGCGCTCCAGGTGCGACAAGTTGCAGAGTCCTTGCAACGCATCAAAGAAAAGGCAGCCCTCCAGGACACATCGGGCCCCGAGCCGAAAAAAGCTCAAAAAGCTTCTCCAGCAACACCTCAGATCACTTTTGGCCTGCCGCCATCCACGGCGCCAAAAATGTTTGTAATAAGAACTCGTGTCACCCAAACTAGGATCACACCTGCCGAACGATCTCCTACGGAGACGTCACCATCCCACATCATCGATGCCGACACGGTAGAATTCTGCTCCACAAGCGGAGAATATCTTCCGAACACACTTTGGACTCCTACCGGATCCCGCTGAAGAAAAAGCTGCCAGCAGATTCGGAGCCAGTTCTTTACGAACGTCTCCATACCTCCTACCCGGATCCACAGTCCTTCTCCCCGACACACTCCGAAACCGACGTTTTGGAGGACTATATGGGTGACGACGTCCCCTACCCAAGAGAGATGGACCCTGAGGGCCAACAGGACCCTGACCAGGCTTGGGATGACCCTGTAGACACAGGTGCACCTATGGATACACAGGACACGCAGCTCTATGGCGCAAAAACGTCTCCCACAGAGGACACTGCTGCATTCAACGCCCTGATTGAACGTGCTGCGGAAAATCATGGTGTGCAACTCCACTCTGACACAATCGAGGACGATTTTCTAATGGATACTTTCGCATTCTCAGAAAGGAATATCAAAACTCTACCCATGCTGAAAGGTGTCCTCAAACCAGCAAAGGACATTTTCAAAGAACCCACCAGGGCAAGAGTGATAAACCCCAGGATCGACAAAAAATATAGGTCGGCGCCTGGGGACCCTACGTACATTAGAGGCCAGTTGCCTCTAGATTCCATAGTAGTCGCAAATGCTCGCAAACGGGCGCACTCGCAAACAACTGGGGATGCTCCTCCCCGGACAAAGAGTCCAAGGTGCTAGAGACCTCCGGCAAACGAGTTGCAGCCCAGGCAGCTAACATATGGCGTATTGCCAATACACAGGCGCTCCTAGCTCGCTACGATCGCGCACACTATGACACATTAGAAACCCTACTCCAACATCTCCCTGACCAATACAAAGAGGGAGCAGAGATCCTCATCAGGGAGGGACAACTCCTCACAAACGCATCCATTAAGTGTGCACTGGATGCCGCAGATACAGCTGCCAGAGCAATAAACACCAGCGTCATGCTACGACGACACGCCTGGTTACGAATCTCCGGATTCAAACCTGAGGTTCAAAATAACATTCTCAATCAGCCGGTCAACCCCGACTACTTATTCGACCCGGAAGTTGACGCCACCCTAGAGAAAATAAAAAAGGACACAGACACTGCAAAGTCCATGGGGGGCTCTCAAAACACAGACCTTTCGAAGTGGCTCCTTTCGTCGCCCCGGGAATAGAGGAGCAGGCAGAGGACAGGGGTCACAGCAAACCTACAACAAGGGCAACACACAAAGTACCTACGATAAAAACACCCGGGGTGGGTATCGTGGCTCCAGCACAAAGGGCAGAGGACGCGGATACGGCAATACCAGGTCCTCCCCCAAGAACAAACAGTGACGCCCTCTCCCTTCCTCCCGACCACATAACACCTGTCGGGGGAAGGCTACAAAGGTTCCTGTCCACGTGGAACTCCATCACCACGGACAGGTGGGTCAAAGATATTATCAAACACGGTTACTGCCTAGAATTAACCTCCAATCCACCCACAATACCGCCAAAACACCGTCCTATGTCCTCAGAGCACTTAGCGCTCTTACAGCAGGAAGTGCTAAGTATGCTGGAAAAAGGCGCAATAGAGGTCGTACCCGTCCACGAGCAAGGCATGGGGATATACTCCCTTAATACCAAAAAAGGATGGGTCACTCAGACCTATACTAGACCTGAGGCCCCTCAACCGCTACATTCTGTCAGAGCATTTCCACATGCTCACCCTACAACAAGTCCTCCCGCTGCTCAAACAGGGAGACTTCCTGGCCACGCTAGATCTCAAAGACGCATATTTCCACATACCCATTCACCCCTCACACAGAAAATATCTCAGGTTCACTATTCAAGGGCAGTACTACCAATTCAAGGTTCTCCCCTTCAGCGTGACAACAGCACCCAGAGTTTTCACAAAGTGCCTAGCTACTGTGGCTGCACATCTACGGAGGCAACACATTCACGTCTACCCTTACCTGGACGACTGGCTTGTTCAGGCAAAGTCAGCCCAGCAATGTGCCAGCCACATGTCCCACACCATTCACCTTCTTCACAGTTTGGGGTTCTCACTAAATTACCCAAAATCACATCTCCAACCCGCACACGTACAACAGTACCTAGGTGCGACCATAGACACTCTGGCAGCCACAGCTCAGCCAAATTTAGTGAGAATCAACAGCATACAAATGCTGATTTCCAAGTTCAAACCACAACACTCCCTTCCTGCGCGAGTGTTCATGCAGTTGATAGGCATGATGGCCTCCTGCATCTTCATAGTCCCACACGCGAGACTACATATGCGCCCGCTTCAGGAGTGCTTAGCACGTCAATGGAATCAGGCTCACGGGCAACTGAAATACCTAGTGTTGGTGAGCGGTCGGGCATACAACTCTGCATTGGTGGAACCCACAAAACCTTTGCAAGGGCCGACCGTTCCAAGAGCCTGCTCCACAAATCATACTGACAGCGGACGCGTCTCTCCAGGGATGGGGAGCTCATGTACTCAATTACACAGTGCAGGGACTATGGACAATACAACAAAAGAAGATGCACATCAACCTTCTGAAACTGATGGCGATCTTCCTAGCAATGAAAGCATTCAAAGTACACTTGTGCAACAAAGTCGTGTTGATCCGGACGGACAACATGACCGCCATGTACTACATACAAAAGCAGGGAGGAACACACTCTCCACAGTTGTCTCATCTGGCTCAGAGCATGTGGAAGTGGGCCATTCAGAGGAACATGTTCCTCATGGCGGAACACCTCCCCGGCAAGGACAACCAGATGGCGGATCTGCTCAGCAGACACAGCCACCAGATACACGAGTGGGAGTTACACCCCTCAGTACTCCAACCGTACTTCCAGCAGTGGGGTCATCCATACATAGACCTATTCGCCACAAGCGAAAACGCAAAATGCCAAAGCTTTGCCGCCAGGTTCCCACATCCGCAGTCGCAGGGCAATGCGATATGGATGAACTGGTCCGGCAGATTTGCGTACGCTTTTCCCCCAGCACCATTGATACCGCTGGTGGCGCGCAAACTCAGACAACATTCACTGACACTCGTCCTGGTTGCTCCAACGTGGGCACGCCAACCATGGTACACCACCTTTCTCGAACTTTCCGTGGTGCCGCATCAAAGGCTGCGGATCAAACCCGCGCATTTGACGCAGAACCATGGAGAGATTCAGCACCCAGATCCGCAACAGCTGAACCTGGCAATCTGGCTCCTGAAGTCCTAGAGTTTGGCTACCTGAATCTGCCACCTGACTGTATGGACATCATTAAGGAAGCTAGAAGACCCACTACCAGAGCTTGCTATGCAGCCAAATGGAAAAGGTTCGTAATTTATTGCAATAACAATGACATTAACCCGCTAGACGCATCCATCCAAAACATAATTTGTTACCTATTACACCTATACCGATGCAATCTGGCATACACCTCAATACGTGTCCATTTGACAGCAATATCAGCCTATCTCCAGAACAGGCAGCACCTCTCTCTATTCAGAGTGCCTGCCATCAAAGCATTCTTGGAAGGACTCAAACGAGTCATTCCACCAAGCCACCCACCAGCTCCAATGTGGAACCTCAACTTGGTCCTCACACGCCTGATGGGTCCACCCTTCGAACCTCTACACTCATGCGAGATTCAGTTCCTCACCTGGAAAGTAGCTTTCCTAGTAGCGATCACTTCTTTGAGGAGAGTTCGTGAACTCCAGGCACTAACCATTCAAGAGCCATTCATACAGGTTCACGCAAACAGGGTCGTACTACGTACCAACCCAAAATTCATGCCCAAAGTGATCTCGCAGTTCCACATGACTCAAACTATTGAACTGCCTGTTTTCTTTCAAAACCCACAAACTGTCGCAGAAAGAGCACTCCATACACTGGATGTAAAGAGAGCCCTCATGTACTATATAGACAGGACTAAAGTCTTCAGGAAAACAAAACAACTTTTCGTTGCCTTTGCCCCACACCACAAAGGTAACGCCATCTCCAAAGCAGGTATAGCCAGATGGATCGTTAAATGTATTCAAATTTGCTATCAAAAGGCTAAACGCACATTAACGATTCCCCCACGAGCCCACTCAACACGTAAGTTAGGGGCCTCCATGGCTTTCCTGGGAAACATTCCTTTGCATGATATATGTAGAGCAGCCACCTGGTCCACTACACATACATTTACCAAACACTATTGTGTAGATGTGCAATCAAAGCAGCAGGCAGCTGTAGGACAGGCTGTTCTCAAAACTCTTTTTCAGACCGCTGCAGCTGGCACTGGTGGCCGCCGCTAATAGAGGGTACTGCTATGTATTCTATGCACAGATATGAATTCAGCAGCCCACATGCCTCGAACTGAATATGCTACTTACTAGTATGCATCTGTTCTTGGCATGTAGGGCTGCTGACATTCATATCGCCCACCCTCCTCCCCGGCGCCTGTTGCAGCTGCAGCTCTCAGAATTACTGTAAGCATGGTCATCACTTTCTGTATCTACTCAATCACTGCCACAATGGCGAAAAACAATCTGAGGATGGAGAGGATGCCCATGCGCACTATGGTCCAGGGGAGGAGTCACCTATCTCAGGATACTTCGAAGACTCTTCCAGGACAACAACGTGCAAACATCCGGACCCAACACTAGGCGGCGATCTATGCACAGATATGAATGTCAGCAGCCCTACATGCCAAGAACAGATGCATACTGGTAAGTAGCATATTCAATGTATATACACATGTTATAGTTAGGTGGACATTTCACTCGTAAAAAACCAATGAAATTCCCCCGTTATAGTTAGTTCAGATAACTATAACTCGCGCGCCCGCAATCCACTGCTCATGACGTCACATATTACATCACTCATGACATGGTCAGTGGCATCACTCATGACATCACTGATGACATCATCCTTGTGATAGAGTGGCGGTCGCGCGAGTTATAGTTATCTGAACTAACTATAACGGGGGAATTTCATTGGTTTTTTACGAGTGAAATGTCCACCTAACTATAACATGTGTGAAACCTACGGTTTTTTAAGTGAATTTGCAAGGTTTTTTAAATGCTAATTCCTAACTATAACGTGTGTGAAACCTATGGTTTTTTAAAGTGAGATTTGTACGTTTTTTTAAATGCTAAGTTATGTTTGTATTATAATATATATTTTTTTAAGGTTTTTCACCGTGCGCGCACCCCGCGATTTAAAAAGCTGGAAGAAAAGAAGAACGGAAGAAATCGACGCATCGCTCTTCTTGCAGCTGTTTTTCCCGATGCAGCACTGCCGTGTGTGAAGACTCTTGAAGCATCTCTTCTATGCTGCCGAACCAACGCAGTGCCTGTCGCAGCTGCAAGAACAGACTCATCGTGCGGTCGCGGCTGAAGAAACCGATGCAGTGCCACTTGTTGGCGCCACATCGATCACAGACGCATCCCTGATTTCCACTCATTGCACCTGTGTGGCAAGTTTTCCCAATGCATCCCCTGCGGACCAGAATAGTCTTTGAGGCGCCGCCTCACTTCCCCAGTACAGACTGGATTCGAAGCATCACTTCTCCTGTGTGCATTAGAACTGTTGTATCACATCCCCAAGGTTTCAGGAACTGACTCATCTTTTTGTTTCTCAACGTTGCCGTCTCTGCGGCTGTTTGGCCTTGTGAATTTTGATGCATCTACAGGTACTTTGTGTGGAATCGCACATCAATAGTTTTCTATAGACCCAGTTACGTGACACCTTTGAAAAGTAATATTCTTATTGCATTTCTGTTGGGTTTTTGTCATTTTGGTCTTGTTGAGTTTAGTTAATGATACTTTATTTTTCTAACCTGGTGTGGTGTCCATTTGTGTGTTTTCACTGTATTACTGTGTTTTGAGAACAAATACTTTAAACCTTGCCTTTGGGATAAGTCTGTCTGCTCGTGCCAAGCTACCCAGGGGCTGAGCAGGGGTTATCTAAAGTGTGTTTCCCCCTTATCCTGACTAGAAGCAAGGGTCCCTATTTAGAAAAAGGTACCTACCTCTACCAACTAGAGACCTCCATTTCTCACAGTGAGCTACTGGTAGTTCTCCAGCTACCTGTAAGAAGCTCTCCTCTGTGCAGGCCAGCCTACTAAATTAGAAGCTTGTGCTTGGTTAAATTAATATATGTGTACCAAAATGGAAGAGTGTGTATTTTTTCAGAACTCATAAGCTGATGTTTGGAAAAAATGGTGGAATTTCCAAAATATATTTTAAACTGATATTTGAGTAATACGTCATGAGGCATTGGGGAGACTAATTACTCCTAGTGTCAGGGGAATTACATCCATGCCTGATCTGTATAACCCATGGAGAGGCTTTCCACATTGAAAAACTTTTTTTTTTTTTCTTCTTTTTTTTTTTTTTAACATTACTGTTGGAAACTTTGCATGATACACGTAGGTGATAACTCATGATAATCTTTCTTAGGTTGGGTGCTAATGTAATTGCATCTGATATGGTAACTATTACCAATAATATTAGCTTGGGATGATCCTACTGGAATACAAATAGCTCTTGTTGCAGAAAAGGCTGGAGACCCCTGTTTTAGAATGACCAATCAACTTTTTGTAGCCTTGGCTAAACCTTATAAATGACAGTCCATTTCCAAGGCAGGTATTGCTAAGTGGATTTTTAAATGCATTCAGACTGGTTATGCATAGGCAAAATATGTACTTCTTATAATCGGCAAGGGGTCACTCTACATGTAAATAGGAAGCTAATATTGCTTTCTTAGTCAATATTCTTTTAGCAGATATCTGCAAAGCTGCTACACAACACATTCACAAAGCATTATTTGGTTGACATCGTAGCTTGTCAACAAGCTATAGTTGGTCAGGCTGTTTTGAGAGCATTGTTTCAAACAGCTGCTTCATATACTCCTTAACCACCGCAAAGAGGAAACTGCTTTACAGTTGATGCAAACCACGTGTATCTACAACCCCACTTGCTATGAAAATGTCATCCTGTAAGCATCTATTCATAGCTTGTAGTGCTATAGATTCACATGCACTCACCCTCCTTCTCGGAAGTGGGCAGTGAGAGCACATTTCTTACAATAAATACATGTATTTTTTTCAATGCAAAGAGCAAGGTGCATGCCTACTGCTCTCAGCACTCCACTTTCACCTTTTACCAGCTGAGCAAAAAACAATCTACGAGTAGAGTCTGTGCCCATGTGCATTGGCCAAAAACAAGAGGGCCCCTAAGCAGACCACTAACAGCTAGAGAAAGCAGGGGAACAAATGCATAGGCAAAAAAACTGAAACAAGCGCCTGATAAATTCAATTGGCGGAATATCTCGCCATACTACAGGGATGCTTACCAAGTCATCTCAGAGTGATGGTATATATGTATATACATTCATTAGCATCATAATATAACTTTATTTCGATCATGAAGATCTTAAAAAGTACACAGCACAAGACAAGTTAACAACAATATATAAAAAGCATTTTTTTTTAAACACATGGCTGTCGTAAATAGAGCTTAAAAAAAATAGTAAAAAGGGGGTAAAGGGTAATTCATACAATACATCTAGAACGCTTAACCCATAGTGCATGCCATTATTTGGCCAAGCCAAATAATATCCTGCGTGTGCCAGTGAGCAAAATTCTCAAAACCTCGAGGTAATGGGCAGGGCCAACCGATTGACATAATGGAATTATCCATGTTTTCCTCAAGGTTATATAATTTGGACAAAAAATTAGTAAATGCACAATGGATTCTGGACTGGCTTTGCAGGATGGACCGAGATTATCAGAAGCATTACAGCGCCACTTGTTACAAAACAATTTAGTGTGTAGAGTCTTATAACGGAATCGTAAAAAGAAGTTGATGTTCCGAGTGGGAGGGGGGACAATTTCATCCAGGATATCCTCATCAATGATATCCACAAATTTAAAATTTAAGAAAACCTGGGTCAAACTAACCCTCCGATTTTGCCATCTCCTTCTCAGCTATTGTTTCCAGGAACATCACTTTGACCGTTGTCCTTGGTAAATTAAACAGACTTTCCAGATTTAGCCACTGCATTGCGCCCCCTCCCTAATCCGGTTGTTGGCCTTGTACCACCCCCGTGCCTGGACCCAGACAGCCAGGCGGCCTAACCCGACGCAGCTGCCACCCCCTTGGTTTCAGGGGACCCTAATGGGAAAAACTGTTGGATGGTGTTGGCGGAGGGTATGACTACTGCCCTGGTGGATCTAGATGGGAGGTCCCAGGCAAAACCGAGTCAAGAAGGAAACATCCTTACTTTCTTAACAACGAACGGAAAACTGCTTGGAAGCTGGGGGGCAGTATTTACATCCAATCTCCTCCCCAGAGTTAGCAGGGGAGCATTTCTTTTCTGTCACTGATGGGTCTGACTCCTCTGCTGCAGGGAACTTGTCTTCTAGTGATAATGCGCAGTCAGATTCCAACTGTAGTCACGCTACGAACAAGGTTGACACCTTGCAGGGCAGTAGGACAATATCCAATAGGCGCAAGGGGAAACGTCACGAAAGCCACAGCCATCTAAGTGGGACTACTCTGGTACACAGCTTACCTGCCTTAATGGAGAGGAGCCACCTAGGGCAGCTTGGCCTGATAGAAGTAGCACAAGCATGGTTATAGAAGAACCCTCTTTGTCCTCCATCTTACTCTCAATTAAACAATTCCACAAAGAGGTCCGGGTGGACAATAGTCAAGCTGAGGATGTGGCCAAGAAGTTACAGGGTGAGATTAGGAAGCTGAACAATATGTGCTTAGAAACTGATGAACGCGTCACAATGATTAAAAATCGTATTGAGAGCCTGGAAGCAGAAGTAAGATCTCTAAAACCTCAAAGTATCTCCCAAGGCGCTTGCATGACTGATGTCATGCGGAAGTTAGAAGATCAGAAGAATAGGCAGCGCCATAACAAGCTTCGCCTCCTGGGGATTCCAGGCCCAACGGTTTTTGTGAAGCTTCTGAGAGGTGCATTCCCTGACCACCCAAATTGGAAATGGGACACGGAAATACAATGGGCCCGCCGATTCAGCTTCATGATTAAGAAACAGCCCTCTAAGGAAGGAGAGAAACCCAGTAATCTTGGTCTTTTTTGGCAACTTTTTGTTAAGACAATTGGAATATGAACACGCTCGTCCAAATTGAAATAAAATGTTTGAGGGTGTGTCTTTCTTTGCAAAACCAGATTTCATTCATGCCAGAGTCGAACGTAGATGGCGTCTTCGTCTGCTGTTTGCTCCCTTTCAGCAGTTGGGAGCCCAAGTTTACCTAATGAATCGGGCTAGGCTTAAAGTTAATTTAAATGTTGCTTCTCACAGCTTTACGTCAGAAATGAAGACTCCGGAATATCTCACTGAAATTAAGACAAAGCCTGGGCATAGCCAGCACACTTAGCAGAATCTGATTCACATGCTGTGATCCTATGTGACATTACCTGATTACTTTCATGGGGTGGAAGGTAGCGCAGGATTAACTCTGATCAACTCTTATCAATCTGAGTCTGGCCGGGATTGGCATATGGTTGAAATTATTTTTCTGGCTAACACCGTGGGGTCGGTGGCTGGGTCCTATTCTGGCATCCATCATTCAGGCGAGTCCTGAGTGCTCGGCCTGTGGGGAGGGAGGGCCAAGGAGGATCTGGTGGGTAGGGGGGGCACCCACACTAGGAAGTATGTTCATTTATATGCAGAAACGCGGCTTCTTTTGTTGCAGCTATGTTGCTAGTTGCTTGGCTGGATTTTAGTGTATTCTTGTTTGTTTGTTTTTTTCCTTGTTTTTTTTCTTTGGCTCATTTATGCATCACATGGCAATGGAGAACCTGAAAAATTACAATGTCAAAGTTGGCATATTTTAGAATAGTTACCCTTAATGTTTGCGGGTTAAATGACTTGCGGAAAAGGCAGAAGGTCTCCCAGGGATTACGACTGCTGGGGGCAGATCTTGTCTGCCTTGAAGAAACACACATCGAAGGGACACAGATGGGTCTTTTAAACACCCTGGGATTTACTTTGATGGGAGGGACTTCTCTGAGTGTTCATACTTGAGGGGTAGCTATTTTAACCCGACGCAGCAGCCTATTCCAAACTATTCAAACTAAGACGGACCCCCATGGAAGATGGGTTCCAACAGAGTGCAGGCCTTCTTCCCAGCCTTCTTTTACATTGTGCTCAGAATACGGTAGCATTATAGACGACCCTGGGGTAATTAACTGGCTCACCGGGGAGTTGGCACATTGGCCCCTCCCCATAATAATTTGTGGGGACTGGAATATAAATGTACCCAGTGACTGGGCCATGAATGGCCAACAGCCCTATAAAGGTAGAAAACCCAAAGTTCTGCAGGCTCTTAGGAACGTATTCCATGTTCACGGGTTAATTGATGTATGGTCCTATTTGAAACTGCGCAATTTTGGACAGTTTCACTTTCTCAATGTGAGGAGCCCAGTGTAGGTTCGAGGTCAGGCAGATACCCAGATAATCAGAGACATCTACTTGCTCCAGGTGACTACTACCTACATACAGACGACTTTTAGATGGTTTAGCAGTCCCTCTTGTGAAAATCATATATTTGTTTGGGCCTCATTTAGTACCAGGACCTGCTCATCGCAGAACCGAGTAAAGTCATTGTTAGAACTGGGGTTCTCTAGTTGGCAGAGGTAGGTACCTTTGACCAAATAGGGACCGTTGCTTCTTAGTCAGGGAAAGAGGATTACACTATTGGATAACCACTGCTCACCCCCTTGGTAGGTTGGCACAAGCAGACAGGCTTATCTCAGAGACAGCGTATTAAGCATTTGTGAACACACACAGTAATACAGTGAAAACACTACAGATGGACACCACACAGGTTTTATAAAAATAAGTATTCTTTATATAGACTTAACACAAGACCACAAACAACAAAAATCCGCAATACTGTACTCAAAATAGACTTAAAGATGGTAGAAGTCATTTGGTTCAAGTTGATGATAAATGCGGCAAAGTTCTCACAAAAGTACCAGGATGCGTAGCGCATAACAAACAAGGTTCGCAGGGATGGAGATGCGTGGGTTCCTATCTTCGGGGGAGACGATGCGTCGCGCCTCAATGCTTTTGCAGAGTAGGGGATGCGTCTTGGTCCTTACCGAAGGGAGGTAATGCGATGATTCTCATACTGCGTTCCGGTTACGATGCGACAAGTTGGCACCTCGATGCGACAATCCGATGCGATAAGATGGCGCCCTTGATGCGATGATGTGAATATGATGCGTGCACGCCCGGCGGCCGTGCGGCGAACTCTGTAACTTGGGAGCCGCGACAGGCCCTGCGACACGCTTCTCCGGGATGCGATAGCGACCTCTGCGGCGGCGACACGCTTCTCCGTTGATGTGTCGGGTGACAGCTTTGACGAAGGCACGCATCTCTGGTGATGCGGCGGCGACACGCTTCTTCGGCGATGCGACGGCAACAGCTGCGACTTCGACACGCTTCTTCTTCGTTAAGTCTCGCTTCTAGCTCCCAGTTACATGCAGGCTTCTGCAGACAGAATTCCCAGCAAGGAAATTCAGCAGGGAGCTGGTGGTGAAGTCTTTTGTCCCTGAGACTTCAGCAGGAGGCACGCACAAGTTCAACCCCTTGGAGTAATATCCTGCAAGATGATGAAAGTTCTTTGAAAGTTCCTTCTCCTCTCCTTGTCACTGAAGACACCACTGTAGGTCAACACAGCACACTGGCAGGGGGCAGTCCAACTCCTACATCTTCCTTGGTTCTTCTCCTTGGCAGAGGTTTGTCTTGTTGTTCCAGAAGTGATCTAAAGTCTTGGGGTCTAGGTCCCCATATTTATACTACTAAATCCTTTGTCCTCTGAAGGCAGAGGGGCCTGTACCTAGTCCAAACCAGTTCTGTGCAGTCCTGGAGCACTTTGTTTACAGGACTCCTTCTTTCCTTCGACAGTGTGGGCCAGGGACATCAAACGAAACACAGGAAGTGGAGCCTGCATTGTAGAAGGCAGGCACAGACCTATTCAGACCCAGGTGCTACTCCTCCCACCACTCTACATGCAGATAGGTCTATTCAGCCCTGTGCTGCCTCACCCTGTCTCCTAGAATCCCCCAGTCCCTGTCACTCACAAAACCAGACACACGATACACAATCTAGCAGAGGCAGGCTGGATGGTTAGGTAAGAAAATACCTACTTTCTAAAAGTGGTATTTTCAAACATAGAATGTTAAAACCAACTTTACTAAAAGATGTATTTTATCATTCTGAGTTCAGGCATACTAAACTCGAATTTCTACCATGTTGCCTGGGTCACTTACGATTATAAGGTGATATAATCAAACTGCCCATTCTCACCTATGGGGACTGGTAGCCTTGCAATAGTGAAACATGAAAATGGCTGTAATTCACTATTAAGACATGCCACACATACCAGGGCATGTCCTACTTTATACTTACAATGCACCCTGCCTTTGGGCCTTCCTTAGGGGTGTCTGATATGAAGAAAAGGGAAGGTTTGGGGACTGGCAAGTGGGTGCACTTACCAAGTCGGCATGGCAGTACTAGACTGCACACAGGCTCTGCAATGGTAGGCCTAAGACACACTTTACAGGCTGCTTCTGTGGGTGGCACAACCAATGCTGCAAGCCCACCAGCAGCATTTGAATTACAAGCCCTGGGCACACATGGTGCACTGTACTAGGGTCTGACAAGTAAATCAAATAACCCAATCATGGAGGCACAAATCAATATATCAATTTAACATAGGGAGCACTTGCACTGTGGCACTGAATAGCAGTGGCACAGTTCCCAAAGCATCTAAACCAGCAAAACATCAAAAACAGAGGAGGCAATCAGTAAAAATGGAAGGGAGACTCACGCCAATGGTACCAGGTCTAACAGTCATTCAGATGTTGTTGGAGACCTTGCGGGGATTTGGAGATAAGTAGGGTATCATCTGCGAAAGAAGGGCAGGAGCTCTTCTTACGCCTATTTTGGGGGCATCGCACCCATCTCGATCTAAAAAAAATCTACCACCCGAATGATAAACAGTAAAAAGTGTGGGCGCTGGGAAACACATCCCGGTCTCACTCCACGTTGGATTGGGAATTGCCCCATTAATTGATTATTCTTCCCCCACCTAACTTGGGCTGTGTTTCGATGAGTGCAATCGGATTAAAATATTTAAAAGATTACCGGATAGGCCAATCTCTTTTAAAACTTTCCAGAGTCTGGCTCAGGGCACTAGTTCGAACGCAGACGGCAAATCAACAAAAGCCACATATAGCTTCCCACCCTTAAAGCCACTTCCTTCCAGTAAATACAGAGGAGGCTGAAGGCCTGATCCAGAGTCCTAATATTAGCACGAAATCCTGCATGGTAATCACTCAAAATTCAGGACTCTAGGATCCAATCCTGGATCCTTGCTAGTAACTGCTTTCAGAAGGTTTTCGTAGGGAATCAGTAAGGCTTATGGGCCTATAACTAGCCGGGTTAGCTCTATCACCTTTCTTGTAAATAGGGATCATTTCTGCTATTTTCCATGATGGGGGAATATTCGCACCAGAGGTGATGCAGTTAGTGAGCATGTTGAGTTAGGAGCCCCAATGAGTTACGTCCTCTCTATGCAGGCCATTTGGGATTCTATCGGGACCAGGGCCTTGGGCTAGTACCCACAAATGAATCGTGCTTGAGTTTCTTCCAAGGAGAATACCAGAGCTGCACCTACTCTTGTTTGACCCTACCCTCTCCTATCACTAGCTTCCTCTGTCCCTGTGGTGCCTGACTCATAACAGCAACTAAAATGAGACACCCACTCCTCTGGCTAAACTGTGAACTCCAGTACCTGCTTTCTACCCTTGAGCCAGTACGCTGCTTTATTCCAGAAGGTCTTAGGATCTTTGACTGTCCACACACTCTGTAAAGAGGACCATAAGGAGCCTTCCCGACTCTTCTTGGCTGTCTGCAGTGCTTGCCTGTACTTGGCTCTACATGCCACCATAGCTGGGCGTGCATTTGATTTTACTGCACATACCAGAACCCCATTTCCTTTCCTGCTGTCCTGATTTTAACCATGCTACCTGGGGCTCGCGCCTCAATTGTTTGTTGTTTACCTCCATTTTTTGCACCTTGCGCAGTTCACCCAGCAGGTCCCTGATCTCATTGTAAAGTAATTCATGGTGGATACCCAATTTTGTGACTGCTTTATTTTTGGGGTATTTGGTCAGCTCTTCCAACTCCAGGCAAACTTTGCATTTGACTGTTTCCAAAATCCCCAGTTGTTCCTCCACCCAGTCCCATCTAATTGATCTCTGGTTATTTGTGATGGATAAAGCACCCACATCGGGTCTACCCATTATATCAGGTACATAATCACCCTGCTTTATGAGAGAAAATATAAGGGCATTGTGGTCACTGTCAGTTCTTTTGGCCACTGTCATATCATGGACTACATGCCGAAGTTTGCGGGCAACCAAGCAATAGTCCGCTAACCTGGCCAGGACTATCAAAAGTAAAATCCCCATTTGGGTCAGATTTCATTCTCCCGTTAGTGGCTCTCAGGTCTTGTTGCAGTGTAAGGGCCAGCACCTGGCCTCCTTCTCTTTGACCACCTAACTGTGGGAAGATCTAACTGTGGGATTTGCCACTCATAATCCCA
Source organism: Triturus cristatus (assembly GCF_964204655.1). Taxonomy (NCBI): domain Eukaryota; kingdom Metazoa; phylum Chordata; class Amphibia; order Caudata; family Salamandridae; genus Triturus; species Triturus cristatus. Next base: position 985,076,407 of record NC_140590.1, read on the forward strand.
CTCCTCAGTCAAATCTGATGGGGTGAGGGCGTAAGGTTCAGAGGTGCAATTAAAATCACCTGCTACTAACACGGACACATTATCTGGGAATTTGGACAGGGCATAATCTAGGCTACGAATCATGTTGGTCACCTCAAAGGCCCGCACAACTCCATTATATACATTAAAAATACTAATTTTCCAGCCACTATAGAGTTTCAGATCTAGTGCTAATATATCTTGGGATTCGATGTGGACCAACTCGACTTAGGACCCTAGTACAGTTTTTACTCAGATTGCTAAGCCTCCTGATGGTCTGCCCATCTCTTTCCTGGTGGCATTTATACCATATGCGGAAATCCCACTTCTATGGGGAGTGCAAAAGCATCAAGTTTCTTAAAATCACATTGTGTGAGTCCACAAAGGCACACCAGTCTGGGTCAACTAGTAACTTTGATATCCCTGCCACATTCCAGACCAGAACCCTTAAATAATGATCACATACTTTGGGGTTGCTGGGGTCACTACAGGGATCAATGAATTTCCCCCTTTCCTCAATTTCGGGACAGGTAGGAACCCTTTCCCTCCTTGAGCCTGCATCAAGTCGCTCACAATCGGCCTCGAGATTGGTGGCCAACCCTGGGTGGAAAAGGACTTTCGACTCTTGTGTGGTTGTGGATGGCCCAAGGGACCCTAGATTTTTGTCTGATGGTATCAAACCTTTTGCCTGTAGTCATCTTTGCACTCTTGTGTCACCCATGTTGATTGTAGAAGACCTTTCTTGGACAAGCCTGGATAGCACTATATCTGGCCTTTCTGGGGATCTGTATCTAATGGTAATAGAGGAGTTAACAGTGGGAATAGTGCGGGAGTCAATAGACGATAAACCAACAACTGTGTCCATATCAAAAAACTAACTTGGATCACATCCAATGATGTCCCTGGAAGGGGCAATCTTTCAACATGCTTGATATCATCTCTTATGATTGAGTAGCAGTGATGAGTAGTCCTGCACCAGTAAGTAACCTTATTCTTAAGTGAGTCCTGGTGTTCGTACCCATCCTTGGGGAGTTTGGGTACCTGTAAGAGGTATACCACTGCTTTATTACCCTGAACATTGAATCTAGTGTAGACACCATCCATCGCTAACCCCTTTCCCAAAAAAACCATAGTCAGACTTGGGAGAACACCCTTCGTCTAATGTAACCTCACCTCTATCTATCGCCCTACCCCTACCTTGGCCGGCACCTTGTACATCTACTGACATATTAGTATATGGGTCACTGAAACTATGACCTCTTGGGTGGATGGGAAGGGGGGGGGGGGATGTGGGCCTAGCGTGAGTAGCACTATGTGCTGGTTTAACATCATCCATCTTGCAAGGTCGCGGGCACCTAACATCAGTTCCCTTTGTGGCAATGGACAGTGATACTGTGGAGGCCTCTGTTGGAACAGCCTTCTCGCAGTTCACCCTCCTTTTTAAATCAACATCCTCCAGTCTCAGGGATGCAACCTCATCTCTCAGGGACTCAATGATAGTTTTTAAGGCCTGTATCTCACTTGCAAGGATTTAAAAATTATTTTCGTTGCCTTCCAACCCACCCCCTGACACCCCAACCTCCTCATCAGCAAAGACCTCAAATCTGTTGTGACATTCTACGTGTGTAACATACACCTCACCGGGGAGATCCCGTGTCTAACTACAGGGCGGAGGGGTGGCAAGCTAAGCTCAAGATCGAAAGGCCTGCTTTCAAAACCTTTACTCCTTCCTTTAGTATCATTTTTAAACATCTATGGAGAAGTGTGGCTCAATGATTAGAGCGGCAGACCCTGATGCAGAGGTCTAGCCCGGGACCAGGGTTCAATTCACCGCCTCGGCGGGTCTTGGGCTCAAACATTCCACGGACCTGATAATGCTCGCCTCGGTGCCTATTCCAATCATGGAGTCCCACTCTGCAACTCTGGGCAATAGCTTGCTTAATCTCCACAACAGCCCCCACAACGCTAAGGATGCCTGGCCTCCACCTTGGGGGTGCCCAGGAGTGGACGCCTCACAGGGAAAGCCAGGATGGGTTCCACAGCGGTATTCGTACAAGCGCCTTGAGACCCTTGCGGGTGAGTAGTGCGCTATACAAGTATCAAATTTTCAAATTTTAGGGATTTGGTTAACAGATTTTTTTGCTGGTGGTGGTATGGGAGAAATGTCCGTCAGGATTCCACAGTTACTTGAGGGACTATCTGGTTGGGAGGGCAAAAGAGATACCCCGGAGTGGACTATTTCATGGCATTTAGTCAATATCGACTCCATCCTATCCATCGTCTCGTGGCAAACCGCACCGAGGCCTTCTTTTTAGAGTGATTCGTACCCTGGGCTCTGTCCTGACCTTTTGTTTTACCCATTTTTCAATATGCCCTTTGTAAAACCCTTATAAAGGTTTAGCCCTACGAATGGGCTGAACAAGACAAACAAATTGAGGAACAAAAGAGACAGACCTTAGAAGCATACAGCCACCCACTCAGGACCCACACACCGATTATGCATAAGTTAGTGACCCGGAATTGATTGTAGCTGGAAAAGATTAATGGAAATTGGTAAAGACAATGTCAAACAAGCGAGCATCAAAGTGTCTGTTTCAGTACCTTATTCTAACAAGGGGCACTGTGGAGCTCTCTAGAGCAGCTAGCAAGAAGAAAATTTGTCCAGAACCAGCAACAACCAAGGAGAGTGGCCCACCCCACTACACCTCTTCCTGGCGATGACAGTCGCACATGGGCTCGCTCTTGGCCTGGGTGCGTCCGCTGGCGTCCCACGCTCGGGGAGCCTCGAGTTACAGACGAAGCGCCTCCTGGTGTGCTGGTGACAGTGGCGGCGTGGGTCTGCCGCAAGGAAGGCTGGGGATTTGAGCCCTCTGCTCCCTCAGTGGCTGTGAAGGCTCCCGGGCTGCTGGAGCCCCGAGCTACAGATGAAGCGCCTCGTGGCGCGCTGATGATGGATGGCAGCATGCGTCTGCCGCAAGGGAGGCTGGGGGTTTGAGTCCTCTGCTCCCCTGGTGGCTGTGAATACATTCAACAATTATGTTCAAATGGGCACATGAGAGATCATCAATGTAGTCATCCGAAGTTTTATAAAAAATATATATTGTTTATTGTAATCATATACATATATCCATGCATATCACAACAAAATACATTTAAAAAAATCATAGATATAAAAGAGAATTGCATAAGCTCAGGAGTAGACATAGAAATACTCCCTATGATGCTCAACTCATCACCCATGCCACTCATATCACATTCGTTATACGGACAATCCTTACACATACCAAGAACCCACAGACCAACAGGACAGCAATAAAAACAGAACACAATGGTAGATAGCACATATACTACAAAGAAATATTTCAATATGCAGTAATTTTATGTACAAACATGATACATTTATTTCTTAAAAATTATCGCTAAATATACCATGCATTCAATTTCCTAATGATCGCTGTGAGAAGTTGGCCTGATGTATGATGTCACTAGTTCTAGTGTACACCTTATATCAGTCCAAACAACCCTTATGGTGATTGGTTGTAAAGTCAACCTTATAGACCAGCTATCCTAGTGGTAGCATGGACAAGAGCAGTCTTAGGCTAAACTCTGAATGGCATGTGAAGCCAGCTGTGATACCATATATAATCCCTTGAATACCAAATGAAAGGACACCACAACAGATCTATATATAAAATGAAGTGTATTTATTCTAGTCAAACCCTCAGCACTCTTTATGAGATTCGAGGTAAGTACAACACAGTCTTATTTAAGCATACATTAAGTCACACAGGTAAGTAATACAGTTAGGCCCTAGGGGCCACGCAAACCATATACTAAAGAAGTGGTATAAGGACCACTGTCATGGAAATGCTTAGGGAATCGCTGGGGCTACACTACACTACCTACAGTTAGGAAGTGGGAGGCCCACGGGATTCAGGTGCAGAGTGGAAATACTCACGCGTAATGCGTATAATCGATAGAAATAGTACAGTTCTGAAATAAGCAGTTTTAGGACACTTCTGGAGTAGCTAGAAAGTCGAGACTCGGAAACTAGACCCTAGGATAGTCACTACCCTTGTGAGCACCGAAGTACCCAAGTTACCTAGCCCACGGGCTGCGGGTGCATAGGTGTGAACTTGCGTTGGGTTTCGTCGTGGACTTCTATGGATGCCTGAAGGAAATTTGCTGACAGGCAGTCAGTGCAGAGTGTCCGGTGGATCCCAAGGCCGGGATCAAGAAGGAAGGAGACCTGCAAGCAGAAGGGACAGAGTCAAGGTCACTAGCCAGTGACCACGTGGAACCAGGAAGGAACCAGGCGATGTCGTGAAGATTGCAGGTGAAGAGGTGAAGCTTGTCGCAGCAGCCAGGAGACGTCGAGGACGACCAGGACCAGGAGGCGAGCTGTCCCACGAAGGCTCTTGCTGTCGGCGGCGTCGAAGTCGAACTAGGACTCACCAAGCCTTGGCAAGCGGAACCCACGAAGAATGGAGGACTTGCTTCTGGTGCAGACCAGGAAGGTCTGGAGTGCTTCTCTTTTGCAGAGGAGCGGGAGCCAGTCTGGAGGAGCCAAACCAGCAGTGAAGATTTAAAGGTGTGTCGTCGCAAAGGCCGCTAGCCAACGGGCAAGCAACCGGACAGACGCGGCAAGCAGGAAAATGCAGAAGGGCCCCACGCAGGACTCGTAGAGTGTGGGGGGCTGATCTTCGGTGCAGATGGTGCTTGGGGTTGGGGCCTCTCAATCCCCGGTGCACAACTTCGAGGGTACCTCAGAAGCTGCGCTGGAAGATACTCGCCACTTTTCCCAGGTAGCCGGTCCCACGTCTCTCATCGCCTCCACGGATCTCAGCTCGGCTGTGGATGTGGATCAGGGTCGGTGAAGTCTGGAAGTCAAGGCTCTGGTCGGGCTCTGCAGTCGGTCCCTCGTGCAAAGGGTAAGTCTCTTGATGGTGCCTGTTTGCACATGGTAGCCACTCCTTGGCCACAAGTGAGATTCTTCAGTCTTCTTCTTTCGTCGAATGTCGAAGGTCCAGAGTTTCTGTTCAAGTTGCAGGTTCAGGATAATCCCATCTCCTGGGGCCCAGCTACCACTCTTATACTAATCTGGGGGGCTGCGTTGCCTGCTAGGTCACGCCTTATGGGTGGGACCTGGGAGGGGGGTGGTTACACCCCCTTCCCTTTGTCCAGTTTCGCGCCAGGACTGGGGCTGGAGTGCCCCAGCACCGGTTTGAACTGGACTATGCATGGGACACCTTGTGTGCCCCAGGCAGTGTCTCGTTTCTTTCATCCCTCCCTGCCCCAATACACTAAGGCCTGTCTGGGGTGGTGCTCGCACCTCCCAAGGCAGGAAATCTATTGTCCAAGCCTCCCGTGCCGGGATCACTCCCAGCAGCAGGAGGTCAGACTTGTGTCGTGGCAGCAGCATCCATTTTGTGATGCTGGGGCTCTGGTTAACTTTAACTGGGTAAGTAGGTTTCAACATGTCTTCTCCCTCTAGAAGGGAGGGATAATATCCTCATCACCAGAAATGGGATGGGGGTATTATTCCAAAGTGTTAGACACCTTACACAACATGTTTTGATAAAGCCAAACCATAGTTACCATAACCGTTTAAGATTATAAGGCACTTTAAGAGTATGTGGTAGGCTATATCATAGAACAGCTGTAAGGACATGGTTCCGAAAGCTCCAGACAGGCTCAGCTCATGCTAGAGCACCATCTCACATGTTACCAAGCACTCTGCCTCCAGGATTGTTAAGGCCTGCCATAGGAGTGGCTGATAGGTACACATGTGTCTATATTAAGGGTAGATATAGGTATACTATATCTAAGCAAGGGGTGATTACACAACCTTGCCCCAGCTGAGTGATCAGCCAGTTGTGTCTGATTGGAAGGCCAGGCCAGGGGTGGCATAATACATGCTGCAGCCCCTGGGAGGCCTAGGGTACACCTATGCCCTGGGTACCTAGGGTACACTGTACAGGGTCCAATAAGGTGATCCTTACCAATTGTGTATGTACCTAGGGTACATGGAGTCCATTTTAAAGAGAGAGCGACAGCCTGAGACCCTGAATGGCAGGATCTCAGGCCAACTAAGTCGAAAAACCAGATAGACACTAGGCAAAAAGTTGGGGGTAACCATAGTCAGATATCCACCTTCCTACAATCGCGTCTTGTTATCTAGTAATGCAGCGACACGCGTTTCGGTGGAGACCCACAGTCCTGGTCACACCTCCTTCAGGGCTCTAACAACATAAATAACAGGGCGACAAGGGGTACATCCTGAGGGAAATCTAGAAATACAAAATAATAACATAAGTATATATTTATATATGTACATACATATACACACACACACACGCACACATAGACTCCGAAGCAAGCTAAAACGGAAGCAGGATAATTTACGAATGATGGTGTTGTACAGAAAAATATATAAGAGTAACCTTAGAACCAATACATTCAGTGTTCACGAATTCCAAGAGAGAAAATATTGACTAAAGCGTTCTCTCCATGGAAGTGAGTGATCTCTGAATGACACCAGACCTAATCAAAGAGTGTAACACAATTATACCTTATATCCCACAGTGGTTTTTTATTTATTTTAATTTCCATATTTCTATTAACAGGGCTCCATTTATAGGCTAAAGAAAAAGATGGTCAGAATAGCACCCTTTTAGTGGGCAGATACCTTGTTCCTGACAAACCGCTTTGAGCTATAGGGTTGCCCCCCCTATATAAAATTCTGTATATGGATAGAGCTTTATCTACAGCTCCCAAACTTAACCCAAGTGGATACAAAAGGTATTGGAACACTAAAGGGGGGATTGCACAATATCCGGTGACTCAAAGCTTCTTTGAAGTAAAAAAACAAAAAATACAACAACAAAAAACATGAAATAGCAGGTGTGGACAAAGCATGTGAATCTACAGCACTATAAGATAGTAAAAGATTTTTAAAGGGTAAGTAACATTTGTTTCTGTTATTATATATTTATATGATATGCACATTTATTGCACAGAGGCAAGTCTAAAACATTTGTAATACATTTCCTTTGGATTATTTTCTTTAATATCCTGTGTGCAATATCAATTTGTAATAGCTAAAAGCTTTTGGTAATTGAGACATGCATCCCGTGTGTTGTGTAAATGTATTTGAATGCTGCGGGAAAAAAGGTGAGTTCGCAAAATAAGCACGTTGCCTGTGCAATAAAAATAGGACCGCCTTTCGAAATGTTGTGTGATGTGCTGCATAGGCTTTATTCTTGTGAACAAAGAATGGGGCATTGGGTGCACAGGATAGCATTGTCTGTTGCTCACGTTTGCCTTGCACTAATGGCTGTTGCTACGATTTTTCTTCACCTTAATTTTGAGCGAGAATGGGGAATGGTGTCAGAGCCCAAAACACCACTCCTTCCAATTTGAGGGTTTTTTAAACAGAAAGGGAATATTGTGTTTTTATAGTCGTCCTATTTCACTTTCCATTCTCACGAGAAGTTAAGTGTCTTTTGTCAGAAGTGAATGGTATACCCAGAGAAGTAAAATACAAATAAGATTTAGTCTTAGAAAAATGAGTTGGGCTAAAACATATAAAAATACATTACCTGTTTTTAGAATAAACTTTGACATTCTTGTGATATAGCATATGAGAGACATACCAGGACGTTGACAGGATGCAAGAGAGATTAGAAAATACTGCAAATAGTCTAGAGAACCTTAACCAGGCAAAATGGTAGTTTCTGTGGTTCATAATTAGACAATTTGTTGTATACATCGACAACCATATTTCTGCCCCTTTAAACATCAGTCGGTGGCACCGGGTAAGGCTGTCCACTTTCTTTTTTTTTTTTTTTTTAAACAATGTTTATTAGAAACAAAGACAGCAGCTGAGACAATTGCATAGACAATGTAGATACTCAATGCACCTCTAGCACACATGAGTCCAGGGTAACTAAATTTACATGCCACCAGTCTCCCTCTCCAACAAACCCTTATATGTCTCCGAGTCAGGAGTCGCTGTATCACTCTTGCTATTCTGGTCGCCTCTCACCGTGTGTGACTGTTACTGCACTCGCCCCACATTTGCCCGCTGTCTCTCCCACCCTCAGCTCTATCGTCGGTGAGACACATATATCCCCCCTATACTTATTCCATTTTCCCCACTTGTGGTCCCATTTACGTGGGCATACCCTCCCTTTAAATACCGCTTTCTCTGCGAGCATGGCATGATCCATGTCTTTAGCCCAATCCCTCAGTAGTGGTATGCTGTCAATTCCCCACCTTTGGGCGATATTCCGCTTAGCCAGACACCACCTCACTGTGACCCATTCTTGCTCAATTTGCGTGAGGTCCGTTGCTACCCAGATATTGAGAAGACACATCGTGGGTGTCAGATGTATAGCTTTGCCACATGTCCCAGCCATTTGTCTGGTAACATTAGTCCAATAACTCTGTATGTGGGGGCATTCCCATAAAATATGCAGGAATGTTCCCGTCTGAGCGCATTGTCGAAGGCAGAGTGAGCCGGTCGCCTATTAAGTTTATGTAATAGAATAGCATCAAAGTACACTCGGTGTAGGATTTTTAGCTGCACCAGGCGAAGACGCATTGGGATAGCCACCTCCCTGGGTGATGATAATGCCTCCCGCCAGTCCTCATCGGCCAAGTCCCCTAGTTCTCCTTCCCAGGCCCTCCTAAGTTTTGACATCAGGTCCACCCGATTGTTGATAAGTTTACGGTATGTGAGTGATATGGTCTTTCGGTTCATTGGGTCTAACAGGAGCCTGTCCTCCAGGGGGGAGGAGTTCGGAATGGGCGTATTTTTAGTTCGGGCCGATTCTATGGCATGGCTTATCTGCAGGTAGCGAAACCCCTCCGAGGAAGCCAACTGGTATCTGGCCTGAAACTCCTGGAATGTTACCATTTTGCCTTTTTCCCATAGGTCGCTTACTTTGGAGATTCCGATTATCTCCCACTTATCGAATCCCACCGATGTACTCAGTCTCCCCAGAATATCTGGCTCACATAGAGGGGTAGCCTTCGTTAGGCGGCCCCTCCAACCCATCCGCTTCTGCACTCCATGCCACACCTCCACTGCGCGCGCCGTCGGGCCAGTAAGTTCCAAATTCTTATGATTGGTGTAAAGAGCTCTATTATAGCCACCTTTCCCCATCAACCAATGATCTGTGCGGAAGCTTGGATCCTCATGCCTCCCAAACACCCAGCTGTTAATGGCCGTCAGTTGCGTGGCCTGGTAATAAAGACGCAGGTCCGGCAATCCAATGCCCCCATCATACCATCCCATTGTTAACTTTGTCATAGCTATGCGGTTCGGTTTATTGTCCCACAGTAAATCTCTCAATACCATCTCAATCTGTGAAAAATAGGAGTTTGGGATCGGATTGGGTGTATTTTGTAACGCATAGAGGAAGCGCGGCAGGGCCAGCATTTTGTATAAGGACGCCCGGCCCAGCAATGTTAGTGGAAGAGATTTCCAGTGTACTACATCCGTACGAAACTGCCTTAATACCCCCTGGAGATTCTTCTCGGCAAACAGCGTGGTATTGGTGGTGATAAATATCCCCAAGTAAAGAAAACCTTGGGATGCTACCGGGATGTCGTAGCCTCTGGGGCTTTGAGGAGGGTCTCCCCACAGGGAATACATCTGGGATTTAGTCCAGTTGATTTGATACCCAGAGTGTGCCCCAAAAATATGAGATATATGGAGTACCCGCCGCAATGAACGGGCTGGAGAGGCAAGATATAGCAAAATATTGTCCGCATATAACGATATCCGGTCCTCGTGGTCTTCCGTCCATCTCATGCCTCTAATCTCTGGGTCCCCCCTTATCCACACTGCCAAGGGCTCGAGAACCAGAGCGAACAGCAGAGGCGACAGTGGGCAGCCCTGTCTTGTGCCTCGGCTGAGGGGGAAGGTGGTAGAGCGATAGTTATTTACCACGACATGGGCCCTGGGTTGTGAATAGAGCAACCGGACCCATCCCTTGAATTTAGGGCCAAAGCCCATTCGGTCTAAGACTGCAAACAGCTACTCCCATGCCACAGTGTCAAACGCCATTTGTGCGTCGAGTGCCAGTAGCACCGCCTCTTCCTCCAAGGTCTGCACTTGGCCTATGACCCCGTTGACCCTACGCAAGTTATGCGCTGTATTACGTCCCAGCATGAATCCATATTGGTCCGGGTGGATCAATTCTGGTAGGTAGGGGAGCAGTCGATTCGCCAATAACTTGGCCAATATCTTTGCCTCAATTGCGATCAGAGAGATAGGTCTATATGACTGACACTCGTCTGCAGGCTTGCCGGGCTTATGAATTACTACTATTGCCGCCTCACGTATGTCGTCTGGCAGAATGGCGCGCTCGTGGCTTTTGTTGTACAGGTTGAGAAGGTGAGGTGCTAGCATGGAGGCCATTGGCTTAAGTAACTCAATAATCGGGAGACCGTTGGGGCCCGCCGCTTTTCCGGATTGAACATCTTGTATGGCCTTATGTACTTCCTCAGCGGTCAGCTCCGCCTCTAGTGTCAAGCCATCCTGCTCAGATAGCCCCCTCACCTCAATAGTTGCTAAAAGATCTGCCGCCCACGCCGCCTGAGAGGCGGTTGGGGCCTCGTAGATTGGTTTATAATGCTGAGCGAACGCTTCAGCGATCTCCTGCGGGTCAGTAATCAGGGTATCATCCGCCCCCTTAATTGCGCGCACCCATCGTGCTGCCTCCTCTCTGCGTTCCGACCATGCTAATAACTTTCCTGTACGTTCCCCCTGTTCATAAATACGATGTCGGCTGGCCAGTATTCTCCCACCTGCCTCCTCCAGCAGCATCTGTTTATAATCATGTCGTTTTATATTTAGTGAGTGTTGAGTATCTGCATTCGGATCTCGGGAGTTCACCCCTTCAAGTCGAATAATGTCAGTTTCCAACTCCAGTACTCTTCTACGGCGTTCTGCCCTATAGCCAGCAATCACTGACAATGCTCTGCCCTTAATGACCGCACCAAATGCCCCCCAAAGTGTTATCGCTGATGTGACCGAATCAGTGTTTTCTGCAAAATAGTGTTTCGTGTCCGTCCTCAACATGTCTTTAATGTGAGGGACCTTTAGTGCCCAGGGTGAAATCCTTATTGGGCCTGGCTGCGGTGGACGTCGCATACCCAGGGTTGCAAATACAAGGGAATGGTCTGAAATCCCACATGCCAGACATCGGGAGTCCGAAAACTCGTGGATATGCTGTGCATGTGTAAACAGGTAATCTATTCTTGATTGACTCCCGTGGACCCCCGACTGAAACGTGAAATGTGTGTCTCTGATATGCGCCCAACGCCAGACATCCACCAATCCCAGGGCTTCCACAGAGTCACGCAGAGGGGACCCTCGTGCTGAGTCCGGTCTAGGGGGGATCTATCCACTAGTCCGTCTATCGTCCAATTAAAGTCACCCCCCATCACTAGTGTGCCCATAGGAAGACTTAGAAGCAAAGTGGCCACATCTGACAGCGTCACCCGTTGAAGGCCAGGAGGTGCGTAGACTGAGACCACATTAAGTACCATCCCTTCCCATGTACCTGTGCAAGCTACGTACCGCCCCAGCTGGTCTGTCCAGGTTTTATGGAGCACGTATGGACAGTTCTTCTGCAGGAGTATCCCCACCCCCGTAGATTCAGAAGTGAAGCCAGAGTGTGCTAACATTCGGTAACCCTTTCGATCCAGGGCCCTACATGAGTTTCCCTGCAGATGGGTTTCTTGCAGGAGCACCACATCAAGACCCTGGCGATGAACATATTGCGACACCACTCCCCGCTTAATCTTGTCTCCTAACCCATTGACATTCCATGTGACTAGCCTAAGCCCTTTCCTCGTTGTCATGGAGTTCTGGTCGTAACTGGTCAGCTTGCGTCGGGGACCCTCGATAGCCGGGCCCCCTCAGTAGAGAGAGTTGCCTACCCACTGGACGCTCCTTGGTAGCTTCGAAGCACCAAATCCTGTCTGCTGTCGCCTGAACATAACACCCCATCAATCCGTGCCGGTATGCACAAATACAAAATCTTGCCCACATGCAACTCCCCGCACTGCCCTCCCTCCCAACTGAACTCACCTGAAACTTTTGCCTTAAGAACAAACCCCCCTCCCTGCTTCCCTGCATTGCGGACCCAGAACTGCCCGCCACCCCAAACATGCAGAGTGCCCGTTGCCCACCCATTAACAGTTCTCGGGGCGCATGTAACCCCACTCCCTATTCGGTCATGCGTCTACCCATAGTGTCTCGCCCCCCTCCGCCCGATCCCCGCCCTGACCTCTTGTACCAACGTTGTGGGTCCAGCACCCTCCCTTCATTGGAACCACATAGCATTCACTGGTATACTTGTTTGATCCTATTTCTCCCCTCGCGGACCTAGTCCAGTCCCGAGCCGCTCACACCCCCCAGGTGACCACTTCCCTCAATGGCATATCGTTAAGCATAATGTTAGCGGTGGAACAGCTCCGAAGCGGTAATGACACTTAAGTCCCTGCAGTGCCAGCATCAGACCAGCCCCTACCCCACCCCATGAATCCAGGTCCCCGATCTTAGTGCTGCTTTATTCCATTGTCATACTCCCCAGAGTCCCTCGGTCCCCCGGGTAGGTAGCAAAACCAGAATGTCTCACCAGGCGCCTGGCAAGCGCCCTCCTGTCGGCTCCTGCAAATCCGTGCTAGAGTGTTCTCGCATACGCCTATGCTGGTGCCAGTCCACATCGTCATCCGCTACCGAGGATGTCTTGTGGTTCTTTTTCTCCACCTTGCGCCATCCCTCCAGCCATTCCCAGGCCTCCTCGGGCCGGGTAAAGAACCAGGATTTTTCGTTTGCTTCCACACGCAGCTTGGCAGGGAACATCATAGCATATTTTATTTCCTGCTCTCGTAGTGCCCGCCTTACTTCCAGGAAGCCACGGTGCTGCTTCTGCACCCTCAGTGTAAAGTCCGGAAAAAACATGATTCGACTGTTCTCAATGGTGAGTGGCGGGGCCGCACGTGCCGTCTGCAATATCACATCGCGGTCCTGGAAATTGAACACCCTCGCCAGCAGTGGTCTTGGGGGCGACCCAGACTTCGGACGGCCTCCGGGCACCCGGTGAGCTCTCTCGATTGTGAAACTTTTGGAGAGTCCCCTTGGTTGTAGCTGTTTAAGGAACAAGTCCTCAATGAACAGGTCCGCCACCTGCCCTTCCGCTCGTTCCGGTACCCCAATGATGCGGACGTTATTCCTGCGCATTCGCCCTTCGTAGTCATCCAGCTGCAGGGCCATTGCCTCGTGGGAGGAGCTGAGCACCTTGACCTGCTCCTGAAGCCGGGCTCTATCCGCGACTAGGTCCTTAGTTGTACTCTCAACCGTTCCCATTCTCTCCGTCAACTTCTTCATGTTCTCGCGGATCAGTGTCACATCCGTGGCTACTGGGTCAATTCTCCCCTCCAGGGAGGTCCTTACCGCCATGATTGCCTCCAGAAGCTCCCTATTCGAGGGCTCCGTGGCGTCATCCGGTGTCTCGGCTATTGTGTTATCCTCCGTCTGATGCTTCTGCCATGCGAATTTATCCAGTTTCGACTGGGTCACTGTCTGGTTCGCCCTACCGGTCGCCATCTTTTCCGGTCCTCCGAATCCCCCTCCGATAGACTGGGCACTCCCGCTAATCCCCGCCGCCAGCAGCGAGAGCCCCCACTCGGCCTGTCGGTTTTCGCAGGAGGTGCCTTACTTGAGGCGAGATCTGGCAGGTGCTAGCAGACGGCACTCGGCTTCAGCTTTCTCCGCGGATGCTTCCTTGCCAATCAGCAATTGAGCGCCGCCCCGCCGACCCAGTGTACCAGGCGCCACGACAGTTCCAATCTCACGCGGGCCCCAGCCTATCTCACCACTCCGGCCAATCAATCCGTACCCTTTCACCACTTTCAACTATTTCACAAATCTTCAATCCGTGGATCCATTTGCCGTGGCAGAGCGCAGCCGCTGGGCCTCCACCTGCCGTCAAGGACTCAGTAGCTTTAGGGTCACCCCCTCCTTTGCGTCAAATCAGTGTTTCCAGTGGGCTATAGAGGCCCAGGTCCTCAATACCTCACTCCACTGGAGGTCTCTTCATGGCACGTCGCTGCCAGCTCTCCACCAGTGGTTACAGCCTGCGGTCACCTCCCCAGCCGCAAATTCGCAAATTCAATCAGATCCCCTCCACTGCAAGCATCAAATTACATCCAGCTGGGTAGCTGCTTAAATTGTCTATCACCTCCGCGGGGTCCTTAATATGCACTGGGGCACTATATTAGCTCCTCCAGGCGTCCGGGCTCCACCTTCGGCCGCCGCTCACTACCACTCCTCCGGCCGCCGAGGCCCAACAGTCGATCAACCTCTCGATATGGACCCGGACCCTCCTCCGCTCCGCCGAGTCTTGCGTGTCCCTTGTGATGGGGGCACACCACCGTCTTGTCTGGCCGCGCCTCGGTGCTTTCACGCTGCGAGCTCACATTCGCTCGTCGCCGTCCACGCCGGACCAGGCCGCATCCCCGACCTCGCGCCGGCCGCGTGCCGCAGCACTTCCGCCGGCCAGGAGGTCCTCGCTCTCCGGGTCCACGGAGCACGGTCCGATCACCGATGCCGATCGACCCCAAATTTATACCAGGGCGCCACGGGTCACTGGACAGCAGGCTACCAGCTTCAGGGCATAAATCAGGCCGGCCTGGGCGATATTTGTATGGATATTGCGGGAGTTAAACTACCGAGCGGCCATTCCCGTCGGCAGTTAGCCACGCCCCCGCTGTCCACTTTCTTATCCCTACTTCATATGGTGCAGTTTCTATTAACATTGCAAAGATGTCTAGAGATTCCTTTGCTGTTGTTAGCACACTGCAAATCCAAAGTATAGAAATATGCAGATGTTTGTTTGGTTTCAACCTCTGTTCCATTTAGTGCAATGCATGCAATAGAGGTATAGCTATGGAATTCAGCGTGGCTTTGGGTTATGAACTGAAAAGTGAAAAAACTTACATTCTTAACCGAGGCCTACATAAGTCCCAGAAAACTATTATGACTATAAATTGTATCTCGGAATGTGGTTTCCTAAGAAATATGAAGATTTAGGATATTATGTTTATGAAGTTAGTTTCCTAAAGCAATAAGAACACTTACCATTGACATTTCTGGGTCGAGGTAACTTGATGAAGACTGATCTTCTACCTAAAATCGTATGTCTGTTCCTGGCCCTACCAGTGTATGTCCTGCATTTTGTTCTTTAAGTGACATATGTAGAAAATAAAGATATTGCCAATAGATGATTTTGTTTCCTGTTTTTACTTACCCCGTTTTGCCAGACTGAATTTAGAGCAATTTTACTTCCAGAGCTGACAGGTTAAGTATGACTTTGATTATGTTATTAGTTACTTCAGACATCCGAGTAGATATTATTTTTCTAGCCATTTTGGTAGCTTGATTGCATCTGACATGTCACTGGCGAGATTCCTAGCATCCAGAAATACATACATGGATGTAGGAAGTTCTTGAGCTCTACAGTCTTGACTCATGTATGCACTTGTCACGTGATACTCATGTATATAATTATGTCTGGCGTAGGTTCAACAAAGAAGCCTTTGTTGCTTCTGGGAGCGACGTTGCTGCATAAAGATATGTTTGCAGCATGTGTTGCTGTAGATACATGTGCTCTGCATACTTCTACCACCAAAGGTCCGGCTTGGACACTTGCCAGTTATTTTTCTTTGAAGAAGTCTTTTGAATCATGCGGTATATAGTGACTTGTCCCTTACCTGGAAATCGCCATGTGCATGACTCCATATTTGATTGGTATTTTTTTCAGCAATCAGGTTCCGGCGTGCATGGCTGGGGCTCCAGAGTTCGACACGTTTCTTTGCTTCTGTTCGTACCCAGCAAGTATATTCCTCGACTCTGATATCTGGAAAATAACAGAAGTTGCCTTTTTTTATTTCTATCATTTACCTTCCAGAGACCGATCCACATTGACTCTGTGGGCTATGGGGCCTTGGGCCCTTCTCCTCAATGGCGTTCGAAGCCTTCTTAATAGGGAATATACACAGGGTGATAGAACATTCTCTCTTTTAGAACAGTCTTCAGTGTCATGCACAGTTCTGCTAGACTAACCACCACCGCTAGACTAATCACCAACCATGATGAAACCCCTTGCGAGACCTGCCTGACCTTCTGCTCAAAGAAAATGTTTTCATATCGGCAGGACATATAGAGGCACTCAGGCATTCTGATGACACCCCTGATCTATTTGGGGAACAGCCTTCCCCAGGTGCATAGGAAAGCGAAGAGGCTGGTCCTTTACACATCCCCCTCCACCAGCCATCACCCAGTCTAGAGGTGAAGACCCTCAGGTTTCCGGTGACTCCACCCTTTTAGAACCTGAGCAAAGACCTTGGGTGGAGCGTGAGTAAAACTGAAACCATTTTACACATCAGGCACCCCAAACATCCACGAGTCGAGGCAGATAACTGACAGCTCTTTGGCATAGACTCAACCCTCTGGGGTCCTACTGCCTTCAGGCACCGATTAGCATTGTCAGAAAACGTTGGATTTGGCCCCATTCATTGGTGCTGCGTTGTTGAGTCGAAAAGCATTTCAGAGGCAGAAGATCCTTTTGACGCGACACAGAAGCCGGCCGCTGCTTCGAAGTCAGTATCAGCACTGAAAAGTTCACTGGTGCCCATAACCAACTTTAGATCCATAAACACACACTGTGCCTAAGTTGGCAGCATCGAAAATCTCATTAGAGCCAAGAAATCCATTGGCTCCCAAGCCATTGTCATCAAAGACCTCTTGGGTTGCGTGTCTCAGACCAATCGGAGTAACCTTCAGGAGGAATTGGACATAAGGCAGGTGTCTCTTTATTAGTCCTTACACCCGCAAGATTTCTACAAGACTGAATCCCAACACCGGTAGAGATTATCCCTTGCAAGCGAAAGCCTACCTTTGAGGAGAAACTTGGTTTTGAACCACCTCTGGTGCCCAAAAACAAGAGCAAGGACAGGGGCACTAGCCACTTTCACTTTGGGCCCCCTCTTCCACCTCGACCCCCTTCACAACCCACACTTTAGCAGAGCCATATTCATTGTAGAGTGCCACCTAGACCTTATATGGGCAGGGCAGCCCAGTCACTCAGATGACCCCAAAGACACATTGATGACTCATAGGGTGACTATGATGTTAATACCCTAGGGGACCCTGACTCGGATTATCTACCAGCTAAGTCGTCAACCCCAGATGACACGACCAATTATCAAAAGGTCATACAAAGGCCTGCCACTCTCCACAAGGTTGGTATACACGCTCTCCATGAAGACGGCAACTTCCTTTTGGAAACCTGATCTAAATCACAGCGGACAGTGCAGTTTCTGCCCATGCACAAGGGGCTGCTGAAGCTGGCCTTGGATACATTTAAAAACCATTCCAGGCCAGGGTGGTCATGCTTGGGGTAGATAAAGAGTGCAAACCCTCCTCTAATGACATACTTACATCTGAGATTAAGTTATTCCAGATTACCTGGTAGTTCATATTGCACGCAAGCACGCTAACTCTCGTGGCACGTGCGATGCACCACGACCCAAAAAGAAGAGACAAAAACTTGGTTTCACATTGATTCATCAATGGGTGGTGGCTCCGACTGCCACCCATTGACTCATCAATGGGTGGCAGTCGGAGCCACCACCCATTGATGAATCACCAACTCTATCAGACTACTCTCTAGGTATGACAGAACATACTGAGATGAGCGTTCTTATAAAACACCTGCCTGATGAGTTTAGGCAGGGGGGAGAGTTGGTGGCAGAGGGTAGGACCATCTCAGTGCCACCATTACATTAGCCCTGCACGTGACGGATACTGCTGTTTGGGGCATTCAACACAAGTGTCTCTGATCCAGCACCATGCCTGACTCCACATTTTGGCCTTTATGCCTGAAGTTCAGCAACATTTGCTCAACCTCCTGTTTGATGGGGAACATCTTTTCAGACCCCAAATTGCCCAAATGTTAGAGAAAATTGAAAAAAGACACTGACATGGGTATCCTACAAGCTTCCTTTTGGAGGTATCAATATAGGGCAGGCTCCAGAACTACCTCTCCTGAACCTAGCTCTTCCCACCACTGACCGCAACAACAGGCCTGCCAGCAGTACTCTCTATGGGTCTATAGCAAGGGGCAAAGGGGGTTTCCATCGCCAAACATTGACTCTCCTGATCACCCAACACCTGTTCGGAAGGGATGGGTGCGACAATCCAGTATTGCATTCCACGCTGGCAGGAAATCTCATGCAACAAGTGGGTTGCAGCAGTGGTCTGCCATGGCTTTGGCATAGTTCTCCTCATACTCCCTCCCAACATCCACCACCACAAACTGCCTCAGTAGAGGACACCTCAACCTCCTGAAAGAAGAAGTCTAAGCGCTCTTTCAAAAAGGGCTATAGAGCCACTCCCCCCCAACACCCATTCAGCGCCTCGTCAGGGGTAGTAAGCGTAATATAAATGCAATTATAATACAATACATGTGCCCACCCTCCACCCCAGAAGCGTGTGGCTCTGGTCACAAATCTCTTACCTTTACTAATTAAGTTCCTTTTGCGATATACGTGCACCACACCCGGTCTGTTCATCACTCTATGCTACTCTCACCAGCTGGATAATCTAACATGGAGTTGGTGCCCATGTGCATTGCCAGCAAAGGGAGAAGTCACTATATCCCTCATCACTCGAAAGATTTCTTCCAAGAAAAACAACTTGCAAGTGTCCAAGTCCAACACTAGATGGCAGGAGAAAACAGAGCATGTGCTTTTACAACACTATGCTTCAAGAGCAGATGCTTACAGAGTAAGTAGCATTTTCCTTATTTCTTTAATTATAGGGTCTCTTTTTTTATCAAACGTAAGGGCAAAAGGAAAGAACGAAAAGGACTGATTAATATCTAGGGTTCTGTTTTTACTTGTTATTTATGGCTTCTATACTTGAATTCTAACATAATTAAATTCACTATTTTTTGGGTAATTGACTATTTCAGGTCAATTAAAAAAAAATTGTATGGAGGTTTACCGCTCTCAGATAATGTAAAATTGACTGAGATTGACTGAGATTGCTCCAGCCATTATTGTGGTGGGCTACCCCAATGAGGGGTGCAAGGAAATATTTAGTCTCTGGGGAGATGGACTGAAAATAACCAAGTTGAAGGCTGTGTGTGGTTTGTTGTTGCTGCATCCTACTGCGCGAGATCTACAGTAATGTAAACGTGAAGTGTTGTGTGTCTTTATTAAAATTGACAAGCTTTTCCTTTGCACTACTTTGAAGGATCGGTATTTTGAGTATGAGAAATTAGTATTTTTATGTGATGCGGTGTGGAAATGACCAAGCCTGAATTACTTGAATCTGATTTGGATGTGAACACTGTCTAACACCCCAGTTGTAATCTTACTTTAGGTTATGATTTTGTTTGATTCTGTCATTCCTTGGAATCGGTACAAAATGGGGTGGTGATGGACTGAGCATCAGAACCAATCAAACACTCACACCCAGTCAACAGATCTGGGTTTGATCCATCACTGTTCTTTAGCCCACTCTGCCACCCCAGTTCGGACATGGCCATATGCAAATCAGTCTGACCCTGTGCCTCATGGGAACAGTCCAGCCCGAACTGCCAAACCATGCCTTCCCTAGACCGGAAACAAGCTTCCTAGGACCGGTTTCTGGCATTTCAGCCGTCTTCAGCCAGGCTTGCTTGAATCCAGTGGCAAAGTGAGCAAGGGACTCACGTCTGAGCATACCCTGCCAACTTATGGCAAACAAAGCGGTACAAAAGGGGGTGGTGATGGACTGAGCATCAGAACCAATCAAACACTCACACCCAGTCAACAGATCTGGGTTTGATCCATCACCGTTCTTTAGCCCACTCTGCCACCCCAGTTCGGACATGGCCATATGCAAATCAGTCTGACCCTGTGCCTCATGGGAACAGTCCAGCCCGAACTGCCAAACCATGCCTTCCCTGGACCGGAAACAAGCTTCCTAGGACCGGTTTCTGGCATTTCAGCCGTCTTCAGCCAGGCTTGCTTGAATCCAGTGGCAAAGTGAGCAAGGGACTCACGTCTGAGCATACCCTGCCAACTTATGGCGAACAAAGCGGTACAAAATGCTCAGACGTGAGTCCCTTGCTCACTTTGCCACTGGACTGTTCCCATGAGGCACAGGGTCAGACTGATTTGCATATGGCCATGTCTGAACTGGGGTGGCAGAGTGGGCTAAAGAATGGTGATGGATTAAACCCAGATCAGTTGACTGGGGGTGAGTGCTTGCAATGTACAACACTCCGTCCATCATTTCCTTTGGTTTTTGCTTTGTTCGCCATAAGTTGGCAGGGTATGCTCAGACGTGAGTCCCTTGCTCACTTTGCCACTGGATTCAAGCAAGCCTGGCTGAAGACGGCTGAAATGCCAGAAACCGGTCCTAGGAAGCTTGTTTCCGGTAAAGGGAAGACATGGCTTGGCAGTTCGGGCTGGACTGTTCCCATGAGGCACAGGGTCAGACTGATTTGCATATGAAATGAAATGAATGAAATGAAATGAAAACAGATTTATAAAGCGCATGGCTGCCCTTGAGCGTCCCAGCCATGGCCATGTCCGAACTGGGGTGGCAGAGTGGGCTAAAGAACGGTGATGGATTAAACCCAGATCAGTTGACTGGGGGTGAGTGCTTGCAATGTACAACACTCCGTCCATCATTTCCTTTGGTTTTTGCTTTGTTCGCCATAAGTTGGCAGGGTATGCTCAGACGTGAGTCCCTTGCTCACTTTGCCACTGGATTCAAGCAAGCGTGGCTGAAGACGGCTGAAATGCCAGAAACCGGTCCTAGAAAGCTTGTTTCCGGTCCATTGAAGACATGGCTTGGCAGTTCGGGCTGGACTGTTCCCATGAGGCACAAGGTCAGACTGATTTGCATATGGCCACGTCTGAACTGGGGTGGCAGAGTGGGCTCAAGAACGGTGATGGGTTAAACCCAGATCAGTTGACTGGGGGTGAGTGCTTGCAATGTACAACACACCGTCCATCATTTCCTTTGGTTTTTGCTTTGTTCGCCATAAGTTGGCAAGGTATGCTCAGACGTGAGTCCCTTGCTCACTTTGCCACTGGATTCAAGCAAGCCTGGCTGAAGACGGCTGAAATGCCAGAAACCGGTCCTAGGAAGCTTGTTTCCGGTCCAGGGAAGACATGGCTTGGCAGTTCGGGCTGGACTGTTCCCATGAGGCACAAGGTCAGACTGATTTGCATATGGCCATGTCTGAACTGGGGTGGCAGAGTGGGCTAAAGAACGGTGATGGATTAAACCCAGATCAGTTGACTGGGGGTGAGTGCTTGCAATGTACAACACTCCGTCCATCATTTCCTTTGGTTTTTGCTTTATTCCTTGGAATCAGACATCTTTTAGTTGGCAAAGAACTAAAGTTGACAGATGTTTTAGTGGGACTGAAGTGAGTTTGACAAAGCTCTGTGACTTGATTGTGGCCCTACAAATGCTCAGAGTTTTGTCAAGAGTTTTTTTTCTTTTAGACTTCTTGTAGTCATAGTGTGCTTTGAGGTAGATGACTTGCATCTTTCCTCTTGAAAAATAGATTTACACCAGAACAAGATCGCTGATATCTACCTAGATTGGACACAGCAGGTTCATGGGGAGTGTTTACTTGGTGCCTTGCGTTAACCATGGGTGATCCAACTTCCTCCTTGTTACCCATCATGCAAGGTAGTCCTGGGCAAGAAAATGATGGAAAAGTGCAGCTCTTCACAAGGACTCCTTTGAATCAGAAAATGCTCATATTTCTTGGGTGTCCTTGATGGAGGTCGGAGGCTCTGAAAAGCTATATGGAGGCTCCTTCATGGCAAGTCACTGAAATATTATCCTGCAGAGGGGCCGGGTCACTTTCTGTAGCACTAAAGAGTAGGTCTGTTGAGCAGTCAGTGCTTTCTGATGGGACACTCCCTATTTATCTGACTAATACTGGGAACTTTAACATAGAAATGGGGGTTGTACTTAACCATACCGCCTCTGCAAACAGCGCAAAAGAGAATTGAGATGATGAAGCCCACATGGTTTCTCTCAGCCCAATTTCAGTTAACCGCAAACAATACAAACTATAGAAGACCACAACAATGATTGCACCTAGCAGGGCAGGGGCAAAGACTAACTCGGGTCAGCTGTTTTCGTGGGATTTACTCTTGCGGCCTGACTTGTTGGAATTTTAAACTGACTGCTCAATGTACGATGTCGTTTGTTTGTAATGTCTGTGTACTACACGAGCAACCCCGTCCACCCACATGGACAGGGGGTGTATTCTATCAAATAACAAGGTCCATAAACTTATCATTGTGAAAAAACAATAATAAATGTAATATAATACCCATCAATGTATTGTTCTATACAATCATTGAAATACTTTATCTTAGTAATAATGTTATGCACCAAAAGAGACAATTAAATATTTACAAATGAGTGTTCAGTGCTATAATGAACACAAAGTGCTCAAAAAGTGAAAAGGTAGCGCAAAAGTGAACACAAAGAACGCAGCAAAAAGACCACGTGGTGGCACCAATTTTGGTTCATGAAGCTCTAGATACTTGTGGCAGCTCATCCTTTACCTTCTGAGACCGTGGACCTTGATTACTGGTGCGGGTGGCAGTCTTATTATTATTGAGAGACTGTAAATATTCAATCAATATATAGTCTTTATTTCGATTATCACAAATCATAAAAGACAAAGTACATCTATAATAAAAAGTGACTGTGAAAATTCATAAAACAGAAGCTTACATGTGTTTCCGCAACCATTTAGACATAATTGTTAAAAGCCACTGTTATATAAACAAATGTTGAAATGGACATGAATGTACCATAAATCCACAATAATATGAAACACATAGTGTTAAAAACACAGTTAAAATTGTTTAGTAATAATATATAAAATACTTAAAACAGGAGATATGCGACTACCAATTGTTTCATGTTTTTTCACAATGCTACTGTGCCCATATTTAGCAAGCGGTAAACAATAAGTCATTTCCTAAGAACAATTCCCAAAACCCAAACTGATAGTGGGGCAACAACACCCAGTCCTTGATATCTAAAACCTCTTGTCAGCAGCTTGCACAGTTAGTGTGCCTTCATCATATTGGCTCGGATGACCCACATCCAGCTCAAGAATTTTGCCACAGCGATTACTATGGATTCCTGGGTGTTAGTCTTTAGAATCCTCAGCGCCTCCATGGCTAGTCTTGTGCCCATGTTCTTACAAATGGGTTTGAGCCACTTATTTCTCGGTGCCCTGTAAGCTGGGCAAAAAAACAAGATATGTGCTAGAGACTCACTTTGGGCTGGACATGAAAAACATTTATCATCTGTTAAATGGTGCCATCTACTGGTAAGTGCCTTTATTGGGAGTGAGCCCACCTTAAACTGGTGGTACAGCTTCCTATCTTTCGGTCTGGTGATGGAGTCCCAGTAGGTTTCTAACTTGATCTCTTGTTTAAACTCCATAAAATTCCTTGCCAGGGTGGACCTCATGGGGGATGTAAGTCGCTTGATTTTAACCATATTCCAATATGCTGCCTTAAAATCCTTTTTCGATGGAAATCGATTATTCAATGGGTCCTCCCACAAATTGCTCATCCCCATGTCAGTCAAAGTGGTTTTTACGTTGCCCAACCAAGAGATCTTACGTGAGCAGTTCAACATCCTAACTTCAGAAACAGCTTTGGCATACAGTGAAAGATCTGGAGTAGTCCAAAGCCTTCTCCAAAATGCCATCGGTCTAAAGCGGACTAGCGCCTCCACACTATGGCAACCCAAATCTAGATTTAAAGGACTGAGTGGTGTAGCTTGCGGGAGGCCTATTAATGTTCTCACAAATTTATTTTGCGCTAGCGTCATAGGTGAGAAGTCCTCAAAGCCCCAAAGTTCAGCACCATATAATATAGAGGTTCTGATTTTAGAATTATAGATCCTGAGAGCTGGGGCGATGGGCTTGATCTGCGAGAGCCTCTGCTCTTTTATCAATACACCAGCTAATTGTGCATGTTTAAGGGCCAGCATATCAATCTGGGGCTTCCAATTTAGTTTCCTACCTAGTGTTATCCCCAGGTATGTAAATACATCAGTCTGATCCAATAAAACATTATTCATGTATACTCTCACTTTTATAGCTTTGTATCTGTGGAGCACCATGAACGTTGATTTCTCCACATTTACCACTAGCTCATGGTCGCGGCAAAACACCTCAAAGCGGGACAAAGCACCTGCAAACCCTTTTGGGTCTTTGATAAAATTAGGGTGTCATCAGCGAACATAAGAAGTGGTATCTTCATACCGGCTAATGTTGGGGCATCAGTAGGATAAGTGGAAAAATACTGGACAACCCTATTAATAAATAAAGAAAACAAGGTCGGTGTCAAGACGCATCCTTGGCGTACCCCTTGGAAACAGGGAAATTATCTGTAACATTCCCCTGCGTTCCCCAACTCACCTGTGCATAGTTTGAATCATGCAGTTTAACTAGAATGGTCAACAGTTCCAATGGCATCCCCATATCCATAAAAGCTCTCCACATTTTAGTGCGGGGGACCAGATCGAATGCAGATTTGAGATCGATAAAGGCCGCATAGATTGTCCCCCCTCCAATACACACCACCCGCCAATAAATGAGCACAAACCTAAAAACCTGATCTATGGTGCTAGTATGGGGTCGAAACCCCACCTGAAGTGGTGTTAAAATATCTGTATCTTCTATCCAGGCCGGAATTCTACCCAAAACTAACCTAGCAACAACCTTCTGAATGGAATCTATGAGGCTTATTGGCCTATAGTTGCCTGGTAGTGAGCGATCTCCTTTTTTATATATGGGTAAGATTTTGGCACCTGACCATGTATCCGGAATAGGGGCTCCACTGACAATAGCATTGGCGAGTATCTTAATATAGGTTACCCAGTTTTCTTTGTCGTGCATGAACAATTCTGCCGGTATACAATCAGGACCTGGAGCCCTTCCTCTCGGGATCGATTGTAATACGGATTCGACCTCGAGACTGGTAAAACATAGAGTGGTGATTGGTTTGGACCATTGAAATAAGTCGCACTGCAGTTATTGGCAGTGAACTGGGCCTCATAATGTGAAGCCCACAGTTCAGGAGCGACATGATTGATTGGTATCTGTGTGGGTTCGCCTCCACCCCATTTTACAAGCTGCCAAAATTGGACCATGTTTTTCCCTTTACTAGCTGCTAGCAGGTCTTGCCAGCGAGCCTCATCCCAATCCTTCTTTGCTTGTGATTGGGTTTTCTTATACCTAGCCCGTGCCTTTTTAATATCAACCATAACTTTTGATCTAATGGCCCTTGATAATACCCTATATGCCTCTCTGCAGGATTTATTATACCATGAGGCTGCCTTTGCACGGGACTTTGACCTAGGTTTGTTGGTTTTGATAAAAAAACTTTTTAATTTCTTAAACAGGTCATTATGGACATGAAGGACAATAGAATTGATGTCCTCCTGGGAATCACAATTATGAAGAGTGGTTATCGAATGGGCAACCATTGTCGTCATCTGTTCCAGATCCTCGTCGGTATTAATAAGCCTGGACCATCTAACTCTCCTCAGGTCATTTGTGAGCGTTACCTCTGCTGTTACATGTTCAGCGGCCCTATTAATAAAATTGGATAAACATGGTGCCTGCAATAATAATACCAGCGGGTTGTGGTCACTTTCAATCCGTTCCTGCACTGACATATCCAAAAGGGATGTCCAGAATTCTATTTTGAGGAATATATATTCTATGCGGCTACTTCTCAGGCCGTTATTGAAAGTATGAGCACCCTTTCTGTCAGACTGCGACCTCCGGTTGACTGCCCTCAATCCCTTTTCCAGGCACAACCCTTTTAACTTTAGTGCGGCCTGAGTCCATTTTTTAATGGGGCACAGCTCTAATTGCGGAATATTCCACTGTGCGTCCTCCTCTATACTAAGGTTACCATTGTCATAGTCCAATGGCTCAAAGGAGCAGTTAAAATCTCCTGCTATTATCATGTTACAACTTCCCCGCAGGCTTTCTATAAACCTGTCGAGGAGGGTAACTACATTGGATCCCTTACTACCCGGCAATCCCCTTGCATATTCATTAATAATCATGACATCAGGTTCCTGCGTCTTCCGAAGCCGAATGGCCATGATGTCCGGACTATCAATGTGTACTTCCTCCACCGTGTAACCCACTTGCTGACTAACCCAGCAAGTAAGACCACCAGTGCAGCTTTTGAAAAATTTAAGAAACGGGATGATACATTTTGGCCAGAGACTATGTTTCTTGAAATACCCAAATGTCATAATTGTCAATATAGGCTGACCATTCGGTTGAGGTGGTTTTAGAGGATAATCACGCTATATTCCATGAAACAATAGACAGATGTGGGTTTGAATGCCCTTCGGTTGAATTGCTACTATTAGTTTGGAGATATGATACGTGGTCATCAACCCAACTTGCCGAACTAGGAGTGCTAGGTGGTATAGGGGTTTCAACAAGAAGAAGTTTAGTTTGACCTTTCACTCCCACTCCAATGCTTGTGCCCACGTCTATTCTACATGCACCCTCTAGAGTATCTAGGCTACAGACATGTACAGCCTTCACCTTGGAGTTGACTTTAGCATTAAGCAATCCAACTGGATCATAGGTGAACAATCTAAAATCAAACCCTATCTGGCCCTTGGTGTCTCGATTTCCTGATGAAAGGGTGCAAACCGATGATCCAATTCAATCTATGTCTTCCAAGGAATTAAGGATATCAAAACGGTTTCTTGTGGTGACCGAATAGTTATGCTGACCATATACTTGGGATGCCCCTCTGCTTTCGCTGTACCTATTAACACTAGTTGGTTGATAGAAAAAACCCAAGGGAAGGATGTTAATGTCATTCACCTTAATGTAGCAGTTCCTGGACCTCTACAATATATGCTGGACCAGGTTTGGTGACCTGAAATTTAGGACCACACAGTCACCGGGTAGAGACTTATATGATTTCCAAACCCCGGGTACTCTGCAGGCCATTTTAAATTCAGAAAATAGATGATCGTTTAGGCCAGTCCTGTTACTCAGTCGATGTATGGCCTTGTTCCTTAACATTGACCAGTGTTCCTGTGCATTGGAGGAGAGCACTGGAACGTTAGCCAAAACTACTGTACGTGGTGTAGCTTCGGGGGGGAAAGATATAGAGCATTATGAGAAGTCTGAATACTAGCAGCGGAAGACTGGAGGGGCCGTGTACTAGTGCCACTATTCCCTTGCTGTAATGTCAAAGGCAAAGATGTACCTCCTTGGGATATGTTAATAGGCTGTGTTATCTCTGGGATTATCACTAACGGAGGTGGGTGTGGCAGGCGTTAGTTGGTGATTCCCTTAGGACTGTTTCAGCCCCCCTTGGCGGTTGCATTGTGATCCCACCACCCTTGTGCCCATTAAGATTAGTTGAGGGGGTGCTAAGGATACCCTGCTCTATTTTATTGAGTCTCTCTTCGATCGAGGTCAACTTCTTTAATAGAGGGCTGATCAAAACTGTAATTTTCAGTTCTAACCGTTTACAGAGATCATCCACACTGAACGGGAGAAGAGAGTCAATAATGCCAGTTGGAGGACATATATTAGTTGGCATGTTGGTTTGTTGGCTAATATTGTTTCCATTCGGAACTACCTTCCGTTTGGCAGCTCTAGAGGGCAAAGGGTTGGATTTTTGTGGCCCACGGGCTTTCCTTTTTTATATGGGCAGTTCACAGCTTGTAGCCTGACTAGACTTCTGACCCCTAGTAGTGACCATAGAGGTGCTAGGAGAACAAATCGGCCTAGGTGAAGTAGATAGCACAGCATTTAATTGTACTAAAGAGGGCTGGCTAGGATACGGTGTGATGTCATCTATGTGGTTTAACGGGGATTGAGTAGCAACTGCATTGGTACTAAGAGTGCCAAGAGATGTCTGGGGCTCTAACAATAACCTTCGTTCTGTTATTTGGATTTCATGCATTAGCGCTGATTCCGCCCTGGAGAGAAAAGCATCAAGAGCACCCACAACCCCCATATCCACTCCCGCCTTACGTTTACTCATGTTTCCAGTCCCTAGCAACCAATATACACACGAAGCCTCTTATTTGTGTTTCACACAACTGATGCTTACTGTTCTAACGTTTGGTGGAATAGCGTCCTCCAATCTCTATCAGGCTCAAGATTGCCTCTTGAAGCGTGTGAACGCGTGGGAGTGTGATCACCCTAGCAATGAGACGCTCAGGCAGTACTGGTGTTCGTGGGGATGTTTAATGGTCAGGTACTGTATAGAAACGTTTAACAGAGAAATACCAGACCAAGGCCGTATTAGGGAGCTGTACACTGTCCTTTCTTTTGTCCAAAAGGAAGGGGGGGGGGATAATGTCCAGGTAATTCGAGAGCCCTCTCTCCTTTGGTGTAGGTGATGTCCAGGTCTGTTCCTCCTCTATTTCTGTCCGTCTCACAAGGAGGGAAAACCGGAGCAGTGACCCTCAAAATAAAGAGAATAAAAACAAACTCAATAAAGCTGTCCTCCTTATCCTGAAATACCGTCAGCCGTCACCCGGGATGTGAGTTCAGGGTCCCCAGGGTTCACACGTGCGAAGAAGGTAGTGTGCTGTTCCCCTTTTATGCAGTTAGGCGTAGATGCTTAGTGTCCCAGTCTCCACCACCCTGTGCTGAGGTATTTAACAAAAGGTACTTGCCTTCGGCCACGGCCCTCCTGGGTCGTGGCAGTAGGGTCTTGCCGCCCTCCTCCTCCTTGGGTCGGTCAGACCTGCAGGCGGCACCTCTAGGCGGTAGGGTCGTGTCTTTTGCTCTTCTCTTGTGCTCACACTGCACCTGGAGCTGGGTCTCCCGTTTCTGCAGGTCTCTCTTCCCTACTTCTCTGTCCTTCGCAGTAGCCTCCCCGTCTATTGTCTCCTCGGCGAAGTCCTCTTCTCTTTTCCCGGCGTCGGCGTTTTCCTCTCCTCCGATCTCGGCTTCTTCTTCTCCTTCCTCGAACGCGGACGAGGCTTTACTTCCGCCCTCTTGGTATCCTGGAGTCCCCGCAACTAGACCGCTAACCTCCCCTTCTGGGAGACTGGTCACGGGCGCCATCTTGAAAATCCCGCTCGGATGCGCTGCGGGATTACAAGGAGCTATATGCTCCTCCCTCCCAGGAAACAAGGGGTTCTGATGTTGGTAGTCCCGTGGCAAGAACAACGGTCAGCGCTTCAATTTCAGTCTAAGAAACTAAACCCACAGGAAACTCAGCTGCGGTGCTTTACAAAAAAAAAGAAAATAGAGAACACATAATCCCAAACCTAAGACAAGCAAGAAAACCAACAATAGGAGCAACAAAAACCTATGGCAGATGTCCCGAATATATTACACAAAGTTTGGATGAACTAAAACAACAGGGTGACACTTACTACTGTATGCGACAAGTACAAATGACTTCGGTCCATATGTCATATCAAAAGCAAAGACCAAGGGGGGTGGCCCTGCCCTGCCTTTTCCTGTCGCTGACGAGCCCACGACGGCTTTTAAAGCGCCTCCTGGCGCTTCTTGGTGACAGGAAGAGCAGTGTGCCTCAGAGGAAATGCTGGAAGGTGTAGTCCCCTTGTGATGTGGGCGCTGAGAACCAGGCGTGCACAGGAGCCAGCAGGCGAGCGTTGAGGTCCCCCTCGGACCTGTCAGGCAGCGTGTAATTAGGTGGAGGCAAAGAGTCAGCAGCTAAAACAAAAGACCAACGGGACCCGAGAAGCGGGAGCCCGCGACGGCTTTTAAAGCACCTCCTGCCGCTTCTTGGTGACAGGAAGAGCAGTGTGCCTCAGAGGAAATGCTGGAAGGTGTAGTCCCCTTGTGATGTGGGCGCTGAGAACCAGGCGTGCACAGGAGCCAGCAGGCGAGCGTCGCAGTCCCCCTCGACCTATCAGGCAGCTTGTAATTAGGTGGAGGTAAAGAGTCAGCAGCTTTTTATTTCCTCTCGCCGTCCGGATATTCAATCACTTTCCAAATTTTCGTGATCTCTGTGTTCTTTAAAAATTGCCCTTGATCTTTTCGTCAGTTTATGTGATCACTTCTCACTTTTTGAACACTGTGTTTTCACTTATCACACTGAGCATTCATTTGTAAATATTTTAATTGTTTCTGAATAACTTTACTGCTAGGATGAAGTATTCCTAAACAAATCGATTTGGTCATATCCTTTTGAAATCAGTCAACAGCTGCCAGCTCCATGGTTGATTTTAGGTTGGTATTTACAGGTAACCATGAAGGAACCTACAAAGAAGTGTGTACCTGGCTAAGTGCTATGGAGTGTGTCACACTTCACTGCTGCTCCCCGCACTCAATTCGGAATCAGCGTACATCCTGCAAAATTAAGATCACCCCTACCTTGATCCAGCCCAGCGAGCACCCACTGCATATGGCAGGACTGCCTGAACATTGACAAGTGTCGTTGTGGTTGAAAATTGCAAGTGGCGGATCGCTGAGTGGCGGCTGAAATTCAAGATGGCAGCAGTCTTACTGTAATTTGAAAGGCCACAATCCCTGAGGTGGCCTCCTAGTGATGACTGAAAGAGCCACGGGGCACAGCCGGCATCCTGGCTGGTGAATTTGGCATGGGATGCGAACAGCAGGGACCCAGAAGTATGGGTCTCTGGAACAGTGAACGGGTCGGAGATGGGCACGGCTGCGGGTAGTGAGGTAGCCCACTCCGGCACATGGTTGACCCCAACCGAGGAGACTGCACAGTCATCACACAGAGGAGCACTGGTGAGTATGGGACCAGTGACTCGAGGGAGTGACAGGCAGACTGACGTGGTCACGTGGGAGAGAGATGGTCTGTCCTTGTGAACACTGCATGAATCTGAAAAGTAATTTTACTGCCTGGTGTGCCCTGGTCGGCAACAGAGGGCTGGTGCTGCTGGAAAACCGGCCCGCAACAGAAGTGCCTGGGATCGCCTCTTATGCTGGATTGGTTCCCTTATGGGTGTGCAGATGGACTGGGGGATAAGACTGAGAGACGAGGCAATCCCCAGGTCCTGGGACACCCCCCTCCTCAGGCCTGGTCCTTGGTTTAGGAGGGTCCTGTATGGGCAGCTTGAACATGCAACTGGCTGAGGCTGAAAATCTCTGGGCCCACACGGTGACGAGGTCAGATTGCTAGAATATAAGACTGAGTTGGCACCGCCCGGGGTCTGGGCCAAAATATATACACAGCCATAGCTTTTGCAGCCAAGGTGCGACAAAGGCTGTAGGTGCCCAGCTCCAGACAAGCCTGCAGAGGCATGATCAGATGAAGACCCAGAGTCGGAGAGTACATTGAGAATGTTTGAGACTGCTTTGGAAGGACATTGTAGTGTTGCACTGGATACTTTCTAGTATCTCAGCAGAATCTTGGTTAGTCAGCAACCCCCTTGTGGGAGTGGACACACATTCATCTTACACCCACCATCACAGTCGTCACGAGTAACGGGACCCTGCTAATAAAAGGGCTTGGGTGCACGTGCTCGTGGCCAGTTCCAGTATTCATATACACTGCGTCTGTGTCCTTTTTCGTTATCATGTGGGCCTGGGGCCCATGATGCAACATGGGCGACGAGGCGGAACTGACCCCACATGCTTGCTGAAAGACGCTCCAAGTTCCTGGTGAGGGTGAAGAGTAGACTGAGCAAAAGGCATTACGGCATCTGCTGCTATCACAACGGTGCTGGGTGGACTCTTACACCAGCATTGCACAGAGAGTCTCTCACCGGCTTCTAGAGACGAGAGCCTGCATCTACATTAACAGCAGCCTGTAACTGGTATGCGGCAGACAGTATGGGGCTCGAGAACAGCAAGGTGCCAGCACTACCTTGTGATGCCAGCAGCAGGGGGAAGGAACGTGGATCGTCCGCTGCCTCTATACCCGGAAGCATCACTTCCCCTTCAGAACAATGCACGGAGCCACGACTGTGCCCCATAGGTACACCAGCAGCACTGGGCGCTTTGCAAGCGGCGGGCCCGACTGGAATTTACATTGAAAATATGCTGCACTGCCAGCCAGCAGAACTAAGAGGTACCGATCGTCCCGCAGTGGCCCAGTTGCCCCAGAACCAAACAGAAGAAACTGGCTGAAGCATCCCCTGTCTGTCCTGCAGCAAGAGAAACACCCCGTAGTGTGAGGCAGACTGTCCTGACCTCCAGTATTAAAGTGGTAACATCATCACTTACTTAGGTGATTCGTGTGCAATGGCCTGACCTAGTCTGACTTTGATCAAGTGAATGGCCACCTCGCCGTACCCACAGTGCGATCCTCACTGCCCTGGCTGCTGCCATCCGTCACAGAGAGTAGGATTTTATTATTGGCACCGGCAGCGAGGAACACCAGCATCTCAAGTACACCCTGAGGCCCGCAGTATGAGGAAAGTTGTTGCAGCCTCCTGCAACGCCTGATAGAGACAAGCAAGGCCCACAGGAAGAGCTGCCTGGACTCTCGGATCACCGGCAAAGCCACATAGTGGCCAGTCAGAGGTACCGCGTTGTAAGAAAAATAAAAAGGAGTCTACTGCACAGCACCAGATTCCATAAAGTGACGTAAAGTAAGGCAGCCTCAGCGTTATCAACCACCTTTTAAAATTCAGGCCCGTTCAGCCCCACTGTAGTGTGTAGCATCTCATGGAGGCATCCTCGCGCTGGAGACAGCGCGTGGATGTCTTGTGTATGTAAAGCATTGTTCAAACCTTGTTTCATGATCAGGCTCTGAACGATGCGTGCCAGGATTCTGTTAACGTTAATCAGTTGATGGAGATCCTGGTATGCAGCGGGAGCGCTCGGTCATGGGTGCTCAATTTAATGGAACAAATCCATAAGTTACTTACCTCTAACCTTCCTGCCTCGTCCTTCACTTCATTTGGGGACAACCGGGGGAGCCCACGCGCTCAGCACCCACCAGCCGATTTTTAAAGATTTCTCGATGGCCTGCACAACGATCCGATTTAAATCTTCGTCCCTCAATCTCCGGCACGGTGCACAGCCTTAATTAGCGTGGCTCGCACCTTGCCTGCAATAACTCGGAGCTGCTCTCTTTGCTTGATGTCACCGGCAGCTCAACCCGGCATTACGTGTCGAAGTCATCACGCAGGCGGCCATATTGGATTGGGCTGCTTGCACTATTACGATGCTACAGCCTTGCCGCTTCCAGCCATTCAACGATACAGGTAGGATTTAAGCCTCTCCACGCCTACGGTGACAGGCACACCTTACTACTTTCATTTAAAATTCCGCATTTACATATTTGGAGCCTTCAAGTTCGGTGAAGGGCTCATCTTGTTTAAACATTTTCTATTTCCTTATTTGGAGCCTTCAGTTTCGGTGATAGGCTCACCTTGTTACAAACACTTGACTCTTAATTCTTAATTCATTGCCTGCAACTTCGGTGACTGGCTCACCTTACTATAAAGTACTGTGCAGTATTGATCTTTAGGATTACATGTAAAACTTTTATTTTCGTACAGTTATTGCATTGACAATATTAAATTTTTCTGATATTACAGGTGCTGTGTTAACTTTATTGCTGTTTCCACTTTGACTGTTTAGTGCATATACAATATTTAATATTGTCAGATTCAATCCTTTTGCTTTCATGGCCACGTCTCAGCAATTTACACAGTCGCCTCCTTTCTTGCAGCATCCTGGTAAACCCAGCATCCCCTGGCGACAATGGATAAAATCAGTTGAAAATCATGTTGGAGCAATCAAAGCAGTCAAGTTTGCACCTGCTCACAAAGTTGCGATTCTTTATGGTTGCTTGGGTCTTTCTGCACAGCATGTTTTCGAGAATTTACCCCCTTTTCCCACACCTCCAGGAGAGGCTGGTGATTCAGAACACTGGGATGCCTACAAAGAGGAGTTAGCTCGTTTGGCAAAACATTATGATCAAGAGCCAAATATAATGTTAGAGAAAGACACAACTTTTTCAGGAGATAACAACGTGCAGATGAGACTGTAGATGAATACATCTTGGAACTACGAGTCTTAGCCTCCACTTGTGAGTTTGAAGCGAATCTTGATATCTACATTCGTGACCAGTTAGTTTTCTCTTGCTTTTCAAGGAAAATTCAAAAACGCCTCCTTAGTTGTAGGAAACCCACACTCTTGGAAACAATTAACTTTGCCAAGAGCATTGAGAGATCCATTATTACCTCTAAAGCACTTCAAAATGATCATTCCATCAACTTGGTTAAGACCTCCGGCCATGAAACTGGGGACTGCATCAATGCCGTGAACCTAAACAGACCTATAAACAATTGATGAGAAAGGGAAACACAAGTTGTTATAGGTGAGGGTCGAAGTCACATCTTAGCAATAATCCTATGTGTCCTGCTGTAGGCAAAAGATGTGTATTATGTAAAAACAGGCCACTTTCAAGGTATCTGTAGATCTGCTAAAAGAACTACTAGAGTTAACAGTGTAGAATTTTCTGAGTCTCTTGATGGTTTCATGGAGCAATTATATGATGTTCTCTTAACAGTTGAATGCAATTCTGAATTCAACAGTAATAACGTCAGAGGTCCTTTGGGGATTGCATTATTTGGGAAAGTCGAAATCCTAATTATGACAGATTCTGGCTTGCCTATAACGATTTTGTCGGATGCCATGTTTTTGGATAAATTGCAAGGTTCTATTACCTTGACCCAGACAGATGTTAACCCTAAAGCATTCGGCCAATAGAAATGTTGGGATATTTTAATTCAAGATTGTTTGGTAAGATAATTTTTAACAAAAGTCTATGTTGCAGTCAAAGGACGCAATATAATTGGATGGCAAGATTTAGCAAAAATGAGGTTGTATCTCATTCCAGGCTCTGAGAATCACATTGCTCTGGGCGATGTTCCTCAGGGTTATACTGGAGATGGGCTTTTGGAGGATGAACAAGACAAAGTGAATTGCCTAGGTCTTGAAGACCACGCCCTAGATGTCAAAAAGGTTTTAGATGGGTTTCCTAGTTTATTCTCAAACAAATTAGGCACTGTTAAAGGCTTCCAGCATCAAATTCGACTTAAGCCAGATGCCCAACCTATTGTTCACAAAGTACGTCCTTTGCCCCTTAGTGCGAGGGATGAGCTTAAGTCAGTTCTTAAGTCATTGTGTGATGAAGGGGTCATTGCACCATGTGACTCCTCGGAATGGGTGTCTACCATTGTTATTGTCAGGAAAAAAATCTGGTGAGGCCAGGTTGTGTGCTGACTTACACACTTTGAATAAAAAAATGTTGATTGACTGTCATCCCCTCCCTAAAATTCACGAACATCTTGCCAGTCTTGGGTGGGTGGGGGGGAGTGTTTTTTCAATCATTGACCTCCGCTCAGCATACCACCAGATACCTTTCACAATGGATTCTCAAGTGTTTTTTTTTTTTTTTTGTTTTTTTTTTTTTAAGTTTCAAAAACCTTTATTATGATTGCAAAATTATTGTACATCATCACGCCTACAACCCCTCGGGCCGGCTACATTGAACCACGTATACTTGCTGTCAGCTTGTATATCCACAGCCAGTTGTCCGACATCCCGGAGGCTCGGAGGCGATGTAGTACACTCAAGATCACAAAGCATCCGCACATATGTTCTGGTTAACCAAGGTCCTCATGGCTATGGTGTGATATTGGCCACCCCACTATAAAGTACTACCACTACTAGGTCAGATGTTTGAAGCAGGTGCTCCCCTCTCGTCCAGGCGGTCGTTCCTGCACACCTATATCACCCTTTTATGACAACCGTATGTCTCACCCCGCTGCCCAGCGCCCGCCCATCCTTATCCAGCCACACGGGACAACCCCCGCCCATGGGTGCTAACTCTCCGAAGCTGCAGCGGATCCAGCGTTACTCGCCTCAGGAGATCCGGCATTCTCAGCCATTGTCTGTGCCTCCAGATATGCTCTGAGCGGGTCCCATATATCCACGGCCCTACTACTCAACGGTTGCGTTTCTGCATATATTGTATTCTGTCCCTGACAATACAATAAGTCCGCTATCCATTCCTTAAATTTCGGTGCACGGCCTCTTCCCCATCTGCACGCCACCCGTCGTTTCGCCATAAGCAGAGCTATATTCCCGAATTTCCGATGTGCCCTGGCTATATCCATCGTATACCCCAGGAGCATCACCAGGGGATCACAGTCGATCCTGGCTCCCAGCATCGCCGTCAGCGCCGTGTGTACCTGCACCCAATATTCAGACACCGCCGGGCACAACCACGCCAGATGTAAAAACCCAGCTCCTTCCGCGCGGCACCGCTCGCATCTATCGTTATCCGCAAGCCGAAACCGTAGCTTCCGCACCGGCGTGCAGTATAAACGCTGCAAAAACTTATAGTGAATAATACGCAGTCTACAACTAGCCGATATCTGCGCGGTCTGTGCACAGCAATATTTCCACTGCGCCGCTGTAATATCTCTCCCCAGATCCGCATTCCACTGGCCAAGCGCTCCGCACACTCCGCCACCACTGTGCTCTCTAATACTACGATAGAGGTGCGATACCAGGTGTCTGCCATCCGCGGACGTAAGCAAGACCCTCAGAGGCTGAACCACATCAGGTTCCTCTGGGAACTGTGGTAAAATAGCCTGGAGCCCCTGCCGCAGTCGAAGATAATAAAACACTTCCAGCGGAGTAGGCGGTTCCCCTTGAAACCACTCGTCTCTCGTTTTGAACCGCCCATTCAGGAATAAATCACCCCAGCTACATATCCGCCGCCGAGCGCACATCCCCTGGAACCCTCTCTCCTGCAATAAGGACAACTTCGGGTGATACGCCAGTGGCAGGGTCGGTGCATATAAGAGCTGAAGCGCCACCTTACTTAGAATACGTTGCCACGCATCTATCGTGCAGGTCACCGTAGTAGCCGGTGTCTCAATCGCACGAACCGGGCCTTGAATTATGCCGTGCAGCGGTAGCGGCCTAACTATCCAGTCCTCCACAGCCACCTGCGGCATAAATGGAGTGGGTACAAACCAATGATAGGCATACTGAGCTTGAGCACTCAGATAGTATGTTAGAAAATCGGGGACATCGAAGCCACCTCTGTCATATGGTTGGGTTACAATCGACCACGCCAGTCTCGGCTGCCTCCCGGCCCAAAACAGTCGTATCAGCTCTGAGCGGAGTCGTCGGAAGAAATATGCACCCGGATAGTACGGAACATTTTGGAACAAATATAGGAATCGGGGCAGCACCACCATCTTAATGAGTGAGGCTCTACCCGCCATAGTAAATGGCAAAGAAATCCACCTAGTCACATCATCCGTTAACTTGGCAATGGCAGTTCCATAATTTAGACGCACCGTCTCCTCCTGAAGCCTCGACACCTGAATCCCCAAGTATCGTAAGTCCTCGTCGCACCATTCGATCGGATAGTCCAGTGCGAAACGGGGCACCGCAGGAGTCAGGGGGAAGAACTGCGATTTCTTCCAATTAATCTGTATACCAGACAACCGGCCAAACACCAAAAATTCTCTCAATAACGAATTGAGATTGGTCTGTGGATCTACCACGTATAACGTCAGGTCATCTGCATAGAGGGACACATCTATTTGACGCTGCTCACAGCGAAAGGCGCTGCCTTTGTGCAGCTGCCGGATACGGCACGCCAGCGGCTCAATTGCGATAGCGAATAGCAGCGGGGATAATGGACAGCCCTGTCTAGTACCTCTGGTCAAGGAAATCAGGTTCGACATCTCCCCATTAATAAGGATCCGTGCCTTCGGATCAGTGTACAGCAACCGTACCCATGCTACAAATATCTTGGGAAACCCCATCCTATACAAGATCGCAAAGAGATAGTTCCACTCCACAGAGTCGAACGCCTTAGTGGCATCAAGAAATATGGCAGCCACCGGCTTATCCGGCGCTATGGTATGCATCAGTGAGAAGAGGGTGCGGAGATTGTTAGCAGTGGACCTCCCAGGCACAAAACCGGACTGGTCCGGAAGGGCTATCTTAGTCATCAATAAGGACAGCCGATTGGCCAGTACTTTCGCCAATATCTTAGCGTCACAATTAATCAAAGACAGTGGTCTATATGCATCACAATCAGCAGGATCCTTGCCCGGCTTTAACAGCGACGTAATCAACACTTCCCTCATCGACCGCGGCAACATGCCCACCTCCAAAGACTCCTCATACACCTCCTTAAGGACTGGGGCCATTATTTCAATGTAGCACTTATAAAATTCCACTGGTAACCCATCCAGGCCACTCGCTTTGCCATTGGCGAGGGACATGATTGCCTCCCGAATTTCATCTAATTCAAACGGCGCACCAAGGAACTCCCTATGTTCGTCGCTCAGCCAGCACAGCGCCACCTCATCCAGAAAATCCCCCCATGCAACATCCCCCACCTCGTGGGCTGTATATAGCTCGGTGTAGTGCTGAGTGAAAAGCTCCAAAATATCTTTCGTATCCCGCCGCGTGGTCCCATCTCGCGCATGCAATTCCAATACATGAGTCATACCTCTCGGCGGCCTCGTAACCTCCGCCAACGCGCGCCCCGGTCGCTCACCTTCGCAATATCTACGGGCCTGCCAGTATTTACCCCGGAACTTAGCCTCCCGGTCCGCTTCCTGTTCAAACTGCGTCAGCCGTTCCCTGAATTCTGTCTGAACGGGGCCCATCGGTTCCCTGGTCATCCGAGACTCTAGGTCCCGAAGCTCTCCCTCCAGTCTAGCTAATGTCCCTCGTATGTTTCATAGGACCCCGAAGCTTTTGGATATGTAAAATCCCCTAATCGTCACCTTAAAGGCCTCCCAGATGGTGTCCACACTTTCTACTGACCCCTTATTGCGAGGGAAGAACTCCGCGATCTCCTCTCCCAACTCTGTCTTAAACAACGCATCTAACAGTGCCGTAGGGTGCATGCGCCACCGGGCTCTAGCGCTCCCGTATCCCGGGACCGTTAGCTGGACCAGAACCGGGCAATGATCCGAATACGAGCGCGGCAAGTGCGCTACCCGTCCCAAATCCGACGCGATACTCCGAGACAAAAAACAATAGTCCAGTCGAGCCCACGTGTTAGCATGCGCCGTAAAGTGCGTGCCCTCCCGGAGACCACCATGTGCAAACCTCCAGCTGTCTACCAATCCCCCCTCCTCTACTATTCCCGCTAGAGCATCTCGGGCCTTCGGGTGATATCGAGGACTATTGTCTGACCTGTCCACCCCAGGGACTAAAGCCACATTGAAATCACCGCCCCATATGATATGCATAGAGCCAGTGTCTAGTACCTTTCCCCATAGATGTGTGAAGAAGGATGGCGTATCCACATTGGGACCATAGCAGTTGACTATCGTGACCGTGTCGGTGCCCAGCCTACCCCATAACACCACAAATCTCCCCTCAACATCCACCTGTTCCCCCATCTTCACAAAGGGTATCGTTTTTTTTATTAAAATCGCAACTCCCCTGGCATACCCTGAGTACGATGAAAAGCTGCGTATTGCCGCCCACCGCCCCGCCAGTTTGTAATGTGGTCTGGGACTAAGATGTGTTTCCTGCAGTAATGCAATATGCACCTGATGCTGCTCTAAGTAGGCCACCACCTGCCTACATTTTCTAGCGTCATTCAAACCACGGACATTCCAGGAGAGAACCGTGAGCCGTACCCCCCTCCTCATGTCAGCCATCTTACAGCGAGTCCCCACTTCCTTAGCACCCAATCAGCCCCCAGTGATAGTCTTCGCGTCAGCAGTAGCTCAATGATCAGCATACATCCCAGTACCCATAGCCTCGGGCCTCCCAGAAGAAACTGTACACACTCCTCCACCCATAACATCCATGCTTTGTGCTTGAAATCAACTCTCAACCCCAACCCAACCCCCCCTCCCGCCCCTCCCACCCCCCGCTCCCCCAACCATGCCAGAACAACCTCCCATCCGCCCCCCGCCCACTGAAGCACTCCCCAACTTGCCAGCAAATTATCCCCCCCGCCCCTCCCACAAACACCCCAAAAACCGAAAAACTTAGCATTACACAACCACCCCATAGAAGCTAGGGTATTTCCCGTCAGGGATTGCGTCTAGGTGGCATCGCAGTTCCCCCCTCAGCCGTCTCAGACTACCAAGGGACTGGCAGCCTGCCTCAACGATCCAGAGGGGGGTGTCCAGCGTCATGTCCAGCAGCAGCTGAGAGAGTGCACTTCCACACAACATCTGATTTGTCCCATAGAGGCGGGACTGCAGTTGCACCCACCGAGCCAAAGCCAACCCGTCAGGCCGGTCAATAATCAGCACCATAGCCCCTTCTCATTGCAGCATGGACATCTTATACCGCCCTTCAAGCCAGTGTGCCGTTTATGGCCATCAGAGTCCCCAAGTAGTGCTCCTTCAGCTAGTGTCCCTGCAACCCCAGGTTAGCAACTCACAGCATTTATTAACCCCACTCACTGTTCACCGTCCATCTCCTCTCCGTGCTGCGGCGACCTCTCCGCCTCTGCCTCTGCCACAGCCCCAGATCTGGCAGATCGCTTGTAGTGTTTGAGGAATTCCTCCACCTGTTGTGGGTTCGTGAAAAATTGTTGTTTGCCCTGGGTAGTAACTCGCAACCGGGCTGGATAGAGCAGTGCATAATCCAGTTGTAGCTGCCGAAGTTTGGCCTTCACGGCTATAAATTTCCTGCGTGCCTCTTGGACCATCGGCGTGAAATCCGGGAACAGCGTGAAAGAATTGCCCTCATAGGATAAGGAGCGCGTCCCGCGCGCCGCCCTGAGTGCCGCGTCTCGGTCCCGATAATTGAGCAATCGAGCTATAATGGGCCTGGGGGTCGCACCCGGCTTCGGCCGAGGGCCTAGAGCGCGATGCGCGCGTTCCACAATAAAATGGGGAGATAAAGCCTCTGACCCGATCGCTGCCAGTAACATCTTCTCCACATAGTCCTCCATCTTGCCTGTATTGGTCGTCTCAGGAATGCCTACGATGCGGACATTATTGCGCCGGCTTCTCGCTTCCAAGTCCTCATTCTTAGAGGCTATCACTCGTAGTAGGTTGTCCATTCTGGAAAGCTGCGAAGTATGCCGCGTGGCAGTGTCCTCTGCATCTGATATACGTTGTTCGGCCCCATTAAGGCGCTCCTCATGTGCATCCAACTTTTGCACCACCGCATCCATACGGGACGATATGCGGTCCACCTTGTCCGCTATCGTTGCAAACCCTTGGCGCATCTCTTGCAGCACCTCGTGTAGACTGGCCTCAGCAGTCGCAGGGTTCCCCGGTCCTCCATCCGCAGTAGCCGGGGCAGGCCCCGCTTCCCCGGTCTTTGCGGCCTTCTTTCCGGAGTCGAAGGTGAGCTTAGCCTGTCGCGCCTCCGTCTTGCCCATGGCTGTTGGCAGAAAATGTGGTAACGCTCACCGTGGGCAGGTCCACACCGCAA
Source organism: Triturus cristatus (assembly GCF_964204655.1). Taxonomy (NCBI): domain Eukaryota; kingdom Metazoa; phylum Chordata; class Amphibia; order Caudata; family Salamandridae; genus Triturus; species Triturus cristatus. Next base: position 985,117,923 of record NC_140590.1, read on the forward strand.
ATCGGCGCAAGCCAGCAGGGCTAGCCGCACCGCAGGCACCAGCCTCCCAGCAGTATCCGCCTCGCCAATCCTGCCCAAATATTGGTTCTGTTGCCGACAATCCGTAGGCCTGCCGCACGCCCAGCGGCGCCGTCGACAGAGCCGGCGTATGTGGCCCCCAACCGCCAACCCTGCAATGGCGGCCCGTCCGACTCCCAGCCTGGGGGCACCAACGATATCCCCCAGCACTCCTACAGAGCGCCCGATACCCAACAAGCGCCGCTGGGAGAGAGGATCCCCGGACAGTTCTCACCAGGCCGCAGGTGTCCTGTGTATGGGTCCGCAGCTCACTTCCGCATGTCCGGGCCACAGTCGGTCCGATCTACCCAGCTCCACACTCGCCGAAAACCGTGATCCAAGAACCCCAATGAGTCCAAGGTCCGGATCGAGCGATGCCAAGGGGACGTTTCCGCACACCACACTCCCGTCACCCCGGTGACTCCTCGCGCTATTTCCCAGCGTCAATCTCCGGGAGCATCGCAGGCACCCCCAAGAGTGCGGGGGGGCGAGAGAGGGATCCTCCGCCGCTCACAGTCCACAGTATCGCACTCGAACCCGCAGCGGCAGCCACGCACTCGTCTCTGGGGCCAGTCGTCTCCTTCCGCGTTCTCTCGGCCCTCAGCCGTTATTGCAGCCACGTTCTGTCCCAGCCGCCGTCGCCGACAATGCGCTCCACAGTCCCCAGTCGCGTGACCCGGCCAATCTGTCTGAGCCGCTACCGACTCGAGCCCGGCACCGATTGCAGCCAAACTTCGCTTGGTAGTGGTAGACCTTCCACACCACCGCTGTGTGCAGTTTCAGCTCCCTCAGCCACCGCAAAAGGATAGTTTAAACGGATAATGTCGCCGGACTGCGGGGAGCCTTACTCAGAGGCAACCATACGCCAGCGCGCCACCTAGCGTCCCCTGGATTCTCAAGTGTTTACCACATTTGTCACACCCTTCGGTGTGTACAAGTATCTTATGTTACCTTTTGGCCTGGCCTCTGCAGCTAGTGGTTTTCAGAAGATGATGGGTAATCTTTTTGAAGACAAGCCGGGGGTCTAGGTCTATCAGGATGATTTTCTGGTGTTTGCAGATAATTGGGAAATACACTTGAACAATTTGACCAGAGTCTTGAGTAAATTGGATGAACATTAGAACTGACAAATGTCAATTTGGTACACATCAATTAGATTACTTGGGTCACGCTTTGTCTTCAGAGGGCATCAAACCCAAGTTGTCCCTCCTTAAAGCCACCTGTCATGCTGTTCCTCCCAAAGACAAAGATACCCTTCTGTCATTTTTGGGACTAGATCGATTTGTTAAGGGATATGCTCAAACTGTTGAACCATTGCGTGCCCTGCACCGTAAGGGTTCAAAGTTTGTCTGGTCTGACGAAATCTCATCTTCATTTGACCAAGTGAAAATATTGATTATTGAGGCACCTGCTTTACATGCTTTTCAGGATGGTTCTAAATGTTTCATCATGGTGGACGCTAGTCTCACCGGGTTGGGTGCAGTTCTAGGACAATGGCTATCTGGAAAGGAACAAACTATAGCCTTTTCATCAAGAATGCTTAAACGTCCGAGACACATTACACTATTGAACGCGAGGCCCTCGCTTGCGTATGGGCAATTGACATATTCAAAAATTACATTTGGGGACGTGAATTGGAACTTTTTACTGACCATAAACCCCTTACACATATACTCAATGGTACAGGGCTTGGTAAGGCTTCAGCTAGACTGGTTAGATTGCTCTCGAAGTTGCAAGAATTTCACTTTTCTATTACGCGTATTTCTGGTGGAAAGAATTTCAGAGCTGACTGTCTCTCACGTATGGCCTTTCATGATGACTCTGAAGTTGAAGATTTTGAGGACACAGAATGTGTTGTGGCAGACGTAGATGCCATCAAGGAATGCCCCAGCATCACAGAACAGTTATGGATAGAAGCTTACAGCAGGATAAAATCCTCAAACGGGTCAGGGAGTACATTGTTAAGGGATGGCCGGAGAATAGGAAGCTTTCTGGTAAGTTGAGAGCTTTTGCCATGGTGGCAACTGAGTTGTCCCTCGTCAATGGCATGAATCATTTGTTCCTCTGGCAAGTCTCAGGGAAGACATCATTAAATCTGCGCACCATGGTCATTAAGGTTTTACCAAAACCTCTCAACTGATTGAGTTGTATTATTGGTGGCCCTCCTTGGAACCTCAGGTCAAGTTTTGTATTGATTTGTGCGCTGAATGTCTATTGTCAGATAAGAAATGGAAGTTGATGAGTACAACTTTGCATCCCGTTCCCTTTCCCAACAGGCCTAGGGACAAGGTTGGTTTAGATTTTTCAGGGCCTTATGATGTTTTGCCTCATGATCTCAAATTCCTCATCTTGATGGTTGACTATCATTCTAAATGGATTTATCATATGTTTTGTGATGCAGCCAGTACCACTAATGCCATCAAATTCTTGAACAAGGTTTTTGCAGGTGAGGGTTCGCCTTCTATTATTGTAACCGACAATGGTACCCATTTTGTCTCTCATAAGAAGTGCACATTTTTAGCACAGAATGATGTTAGTCATTATAAGGTTGCTTTGTATTCTCCAGCGTCTAATGAATTGGTTGAGAGGGCAAACAGGTTAGTTAAGGACGCTATTCAGGCAGCTCTTTCTTCTGGTCAAGATGTACAAGATTTTGTTGAGACCAAAATGTGGTCTTATAACATATCACCTCATTGCACCACAGTGGTTCCACCTTTTACCCTTTTCAGGGGAAGGAGTGCCCACACCAATTTGTGTCCCAATTGCTTGCAGAACAAACACGACAAGCATAGCCAAGTTGACAAAGGTCTTGAGTATTGTGTGTTACAGAAGCAGAGTCTCATGACATCTATGCATGATGCAGGGAAAAGTTTTAGCAATATGGATCTAAAGGTTAACGATTGGGTTCTTATCAAAACCCCCAAAAAGGTTTCTGAGGGTTTGTCTAAATTCTCCCCTCCAGTTCAGGTTACTGATGTGAGCAAAGGATCAGTGCTACTTGGCAGTAAGGGGTGGTGGAATGAAAGATCGCTGGTGCATCTCTCTGACTCACAGGTTAGTTCTTTGCTCAAATTGTCCAAACAGGAGGTTGAACATTGTGACTGAACCAGCTGCTTGCACGATCTTACATCTAGTGTGCCTCTTTCTGAAAACGAAGGTAATGCCGGGAAAACTGTTGCTTCTCTGTGTTTAACCTCACACATCAATCAGCACTCTAAGGCTGTTGCAACGACTGGTAATGTTTCTTTGCAAACTGGTGACTTGTGTACCCGTCAAAGCAGATTACCTTCCAGATTTAATGATTATGTTTTGTCATGAATCTATAACCTAGACTTACCATAGGTACCTGCACATTTACTTACAAGTTATGTTCACCATTGTTTTTTTTACATGGTCATTTGTTCGTATTGTTGCTCCTGCTTCAGTTTCTTCTTTGAGGGGAGGGAGAAGTTGTAGTGTGTAGCATCTCGTGGAGGCATCCTCGCGCTGGAGACAGCGTGAGGATGTCTCATGTATGTAAAGCATTGTTCAAACCTGGTTCCACGATCGGGCTCTGAGCGATGCATGGCAGGATTCTGTTAACGTTAATCAGTTGACAGAGCTCCTGGTACGCAGCGGGAGCGCTCAGTTGTGGGTGCTGAATTTAACAGAAAAAATCCATGTTACTTACCTCTACGCTTCCTGCCTCATCCTTCACTTCACCCACGCACCGAGAAATAGCCTGCAGTGCCACCTACAGGCCAATTGTGGCACCGTAGTAGATGATGATGGCAATCTGCAATTAAAGAGCCCCAACGAGGCAGAGACTCATGCCATCAAAACTCCTGACACAGTCCGTATCCTGGGTTTCTGTTCAGCAGAGGAGATTGCAGTGGCCTGAAAGTATAGGTTGCTGCAGCGCCATCTAGTGCCAGCCCATTGCAATGCACCTCCTACACGGCCCAGCAGACAGTAAATGACCAGCAGGGTAGGAGCCCCAGTGAAATAAATAAGTCAAACAGCCTTGATTACCAATCTGCGAGTCAGGGGCGGCTCTAGGGCGGTGTGACCGGTGCCACAGCACCGTGTGCTGGCTTAATGGGGGCGCCGTGCAAGTTTATTCAGTTTTTAAAACACCTGCTGCATCGTTCCTTTCCTCCGGCAGTTACGAGGTCTCACAAAAATGTCAAGATAACTCCTGTGATTAATGTTCTTCATGGAGAGAGATCAGAGTTTTGTATAGCTGAGGTTTTGACTTATGTGAAGGTAGTGCAGAGAGTTAATATGCCTGCTGCAAAGAACGTGTACCAAGTAGATTACAGAGTAACTTAAAGTCCTAATATAGAACAGTGAACTAATAACTTCATCATAGAACTGCATACACACTGCAAAGTATAAATTAGAACATTGATTAATGTTGCAAAAAGGGTTAATTTGGCTAGAAATCGATTATTATTAAAGAAAACTACCAACTATGCTGTTTCTTTTTCAACTCTGAGTTTGTGCTTCTCCACACCAAGCACTCTTAAGCTATACTGCCTACCAGTATGGATGACATGTGACTCCTACACTTTTAGTCCTTTGGCTTATGTAACATTTCCTATACACTGTTTTCTACATGTATGATTGTCTCTGTGTAATGTGTGATGCAAAGTGCTCTGATATCCTTTACTGGTATGAGTGGCGCTATATAACTAATTCAATGCATCTGGGAGAGAGTTGTTATGGAGACTTGGTCACTGTTAAAGGGTGCTAGTGAGAAAATCCATGGTGGAGGTAGTCATTGGGGGCGCCAACTAACACTGTCGCACTGGGCGCCACCAGCGCTAAAGCCCGCCCTGCTGCGAGTAGGATCCCGAGACCTCAGCCCAGGCAGCAAGCACTGAAAACCTGAGAAAGGCCTCACTGAAACACACACAGAGAAAAGTGTAAGACAGAGAAAATTAGTAGCACTGCGCTCCACCTGGTAGCCACCTGCTGCTACTGCAGGAAGGACAACTCACTGGTTTGCCTCCCACGCTATTGTCACAGAGCCAGTATGGTCCTCAGCATAGAGAAGGTGTGGAATAGCTAGCACAAGTGGTGAATGCACCACGAGCCCCATAGTGGCAGTAGCCGCTATTGCACAACCACTACAGCAGGCAGCAGGAGAAAAGCCCTCTACCAGGGGCGGCTCTAGGCTCATGGTGGCCCTGTGCAGGGAGCGCAGGTAGGGGGCCTCGGAAGAGGGGGTCCGGGCGGGGCGGAGCTCAGGAAGGTGTTTTAATAAAACGTCCAGAAAAGGCGTTAGATGACCAGTAACATGGTAACAGAAAAACAACGTTTACTTTTTGAGTGCTCATCACTTGGATACTTTGTTTTAGAATCTGGGTCTCTGGAGGGACCCCTTTCAACAAGAAAAACACGTTGCGCGTCCGTAAGAGAGTTCGGCCACAAAGTAGGATCCCTCCAATCACATAAATCATATTCAGAACACGGGTCTGTAACATGGTCTTGCTCTTTGGCTCCCTTTTCAATACCAGCATCATCCGTCTGTAAACTCTGAACCTCCTTCAGAATGCCAGATGTTGATGGACCGATGAATGATGTTTGAGTTTCTCTGTCTGAGGGTCTTTTGTAATAATCCTCATCCTGAGTTGGTAATTGCTGCATGTTTGTATCAATTTCAGAGTCACCTTGTTCATTTTCATTGGTCTGCTCATGAGTATCATTCTGCTCATGGATATCATCATTTTTTTGTTCTTCTTTATGGTCGTCAGCGCCTGTTTTACCTAGTGCATCAGCAGTACTCTGACCAGAGGATTCTCCATCTTTAGGTTTCCCTTGGGTGATAAAGTTCAGGATTGCTCCTTCCTGTGACACTACGAAAGCCTGCTGAGCCACCTTTCTCTTTCGTTTCGAATAACCAGGTTTGTGTACTCGAATTCTCTTCATTTTGCTTGCAATGCAGCGGGCGAGGCTAGCAGTGGGTAAGGAAAAAAAGAAGACAATCAGCAGTGGCGGCTGCTGAAAGATTTTGATGTGTCATTTTTATTTTCTTGCAAAAACAACAGTTGATGGACAGAATGCAGAACAATGTCATACATTCACCCCAGTACAGAGATCTGGGCCTAAATCCATCGTTTTTTTGCTCACCACACCACCCCAGTTCAGACATGGCCATATGCAAATCAGCCTTGACCCTGTGCCTCATGGGAACAGTCCAGCCCGAACTGCCAAGCCATGTCTTCCCTGGACTACACAATGAAGGACCAGCATACCTTAATGAACAAGTGAAGTTCCACCAACCTACCAGGAAAATATGTTCCAGAACCATCTCCCTAGTAGCCACCCAATGCAGCCGCTGATAAAACAGTGGAGGCCGCTACTTCTCCCACCTGGCAGTGAAGACCTGAAAACCCTCCCCCTGCACCTCAGAGCCTCACCATCGCTCCAGCAGTTCAGGAAGGACCACAAGACCTCGCTGTTCAACCAACAAGCAGCATGATCCAGCAGCATGAATCCCACACCGCCTCGAGACCCTTATGTGTGAAGCAGCTGAGCTTTACAAACCCTGACTGATTGATAGTAATTACCCTTCCCACTACATGTATGACACATTATGAGGACTAGCCACATATGGAAGGTTTATTTGAAGAGTGTTATAAAACTATAGGGTAGATCATGTGACTTGGCATACAAGGTCTGTTTTCTTAGTCCACTGAGAACAGTAGAGCCTGGAGAATAGTTCATGATCTATTTGGGTAGTGACCTTAGCAAGAAGAGAGTAAGCTACCTTGAAATCATGGCACACAGAGACCTGTCTCAGTACGTCACTAACTGAACCTGAAGACAGCCTACAGGTAACCAAAGACTCGTCCACTTTACCACATTGTCAAAAGACAAAATACAATATATTTAATTAAGGTTTCTTGTATAGTGCCATATTCCAGCAACCAGTTCTGCTCGCTTTCAGAGCACCTATTAAACAAGGATTAATTACAGTGAGTCCTAAGGCTATGAAAAGGCACTAGAGGTTCACTGAAGCAAAATTAATGTGCAAGGAACATCCAGTCAGGAGACAACTTTCAAGCAGACGTACAAATCACTAGCACAGCGTACCAACGACCCCATGGGCCGTGGCATAAGCAAGGAAAATGGCCCCTTTGGCTGCTGCTCAGGAAGTAAAATATAGCAATTATCAGGGTTCAATGGGCCCCTGAGGGTTTTGGGTCTCAGTACCACTGTACTTGCTGAACCAATGGTAACTATGCCCCTAGTATGGACAGAGAAGGCTGCTTCACCAATTGCAAACTGAGGACTAGTTAAACTAGTTTTCTCTGCTAGTCACATGACAAGCACTGGAATGTAATTAAAGAAATGATCAAGAAGCCAGTCTCCTACCAAGGTCTCTGCAAAAGGGCATTAGATTGAGTTAACATGGGTAGGCACTGCCATCCTATTCCAGGCGTCCATCCATAGGTGCTTGCATTTCATGTCTGCCTCAACACCATATAAACAGACATAACCAAATGCCAAGTACTTTCGAACACTCGATGTTTTAAAAGATTTGTGCAGGCAGATCCACTCATTAGATCACAAGTATCAGCTTCATACTCTGTTTTCATGATTGTTGATAAGTAATTGTAATCATTTTAATGAATCCTTAACATTACGTCTAACACCTCGTACCCTGCTCTCCTCTTCCCCCCAATACGACCGTGCCTCCCAAGTTACACCTCCAAAAGTCACCATGCCTCCCCTCAGCCACAAGTAAACACCGCCCCAGCACTCCTGACTCACTCTTCCCTCAACATACAGCGCCGATCTGTACCACTCCCTACCCCTGGCGTACGGAGACCACCTCTCCGACCCGCGCCCTCTCAGAGATGAATCGTGAGAGAGAGGCTCTCTCTCACGATTCATCATGCCCTCCCTTCCCATGACCACCAGAAAACCTCCAGCTCGCCACCTCACATGGCTTACCTCCACCCAGACCCAAAGCACACACCATCTACAATAACATCCTCACCCAACCTTCCCCACGCCCCCGGCTCCTCACCCCCACGGGCTGGGATACATTCCTACGCCTGATCTGCCCTCCTCCCCAGGGCTCCCCACACCCTCGTCCAATGGCTCACCTTCCCTCGGGTTCACTCTGCAGTGGCACACGCTGACCTCTTCACTCCCCCTCCCCATGACCTGACCCTCGGGCTGCTCACCTCGCAGCTGGCACCAAAGGTTGCACACTGGCATGCTATCCTCTGCAAGGCGGCCTTTCTTGCCCAGGGTCTCTAGGCGCGTTGGTGCATGGCCTCGGCCGGTCTCGGTGCTGCTCGCTGCACGCCGGGCACGGGTGCTGCCACCCCTCCTGCCGCCAGTGATGCGTGGTGCTTCTGTAACCCCTTCGCTGCGGGACTCGCGGGCACTGCGCATGCGTGCGCATGCGAGCCTCCGGAGGTGCCAGATCTGGACTATTAAAACAAGCTCGATTCTCCTGGAAAAAAGTTCTAATTCTAAACAAGCACAAGACCTACCAGAAGAGCCCGAAACAAGGCCGACCCCACACAAAGACGAGACTGGGTTAGAAAGGAAAAGAGTATAAGAACAACCATTCAGCGTGCATGACATTGGATTTAGCACGCCTCAGTCGTTCATGCGCCAAATCCCTGCCAGGGACCGCCACGAATATGTATTGTATCCGATTCCTCGTGGTGGCCCCTGGGGGGTTTGGTGGCCCTGTGCAGGTGCACAGCTTGCACATGCCTAAGGCCGACCCTGCCTGTACCTCCCACAGTAACTCCACTACACCAAGGCAGCACTGTTCCCCACCAGTAAGAGGGTGGAGAGGCGCACCAGTACAAAGAGCACTCACCGATTTACAGCAGAACACACCTATGTGTCTGCTGTCTACATGAAGGAGGAGTGATGCCCCACTGCCATAGCAGAGACAATGCCAAGAGAGACTACAGACAGAATAATCAGGCATACAGAGAATCAGTAGAGAGCGCGCTCCAAGAGACAAGGTTACAGAGAGAACCTGGTTGCCCGCCAGGTGTCTGCGAAAGAGACACAGCGCTAAGTCAAGTGCCACAAGCACTCCCCAGAGAAAAGGGAGGAGTGAAGGCCTAGCGTAGCCTGAATGCAGGAAGAGAGACTCTACGTCTCCACTGCACCAGCGAACCTGACAGCATGGGCAAGCGCCCGGGAGATAGAGACATCTCCACAGAAAAGAAGTAATGGTGAAGGCAGCAAGGAGAGCATCCTCATCTCCACTGTACCAGCGAAGCCCTGCAGAGGGCCAAAGACAGCAGAGTGTCTTTCTTCACACTGCCTCAAGACGGAGTCCTCGGTGGCCCAAGACAGGCAAGAGGAGAGTCGCACATTCCCAGTGGCAAGCTGCCACTGCAACGTGTGCTCCAAAGACACGTGATATGTGGCCGCACGCCACATCGTAACGCAAACAAGAGGCAGGTCACACGAAGTGAACGACCTCGCCAAGCATGCCTGAACAGGGGCTGGAGCAGGCGCCACGACGGCGCAGGCTCGAGGCGCAAGCTAAACGCCTTCGAGTGAAGAAGGTGACCTGCCATCCTGGTTAAGTAGCACCGCGAAAGTCTCTAAGGAGGGGATGGGGCCTACGAGAGGTCCACAAAGAGTAGAAGCAAGTCCTACTGACAGGACAGAAGTGCAGGAAGTCTATGCAAAAAAGAGTGACAATCCCCACACCATGAAGAACCGGATGCCCACAGGTGTGCTGGAGAGACCGAGGGGAGAAAAACGAGGACTCACACTGCCACAAGACAAGAGCACACCCAGAGACACCAGACAGCCAACAAGGCGGACCAACGTCCCTGGAGACAGATCAGTGGGAGAACCAAACGTAAGCAGCAGCAAGCGCGAACCGCGTTCCTCTCCAATGCTTCCCAGTATGACCGTCCAGTCCCAAGCATCAGCAGTCCAAGTCGGACGGCATCCCTGCTCCTGACCGCAGATGCCACAGGTGAAGAACAGCCTCAGCAAGATGACGATACGTGGCTACGAAATCCCCCTAGACATCCTCTCTCGCAGCAAGTCGCCACCACCTGTCGTTCAAGTTGAATGGCAACCAAAACATCACTGCCATGTGCATCACCCCATCCAACGAAGGAGCGACACCATCACCGGGGGGAGCCTTGCACCTGCAGAAGAACCAAGAGAATGAGGCACCCCTATCGAAATGAGAGACCAAGCGTTCATGGGCTATCCAACAGTCCATGTGCCCCTGTGTCCTGTTGGCAAGCCCACTGACCAAACAACGTCAATGTTGTTGGATCCTGTCAGTGTTCCTGCAGCAGCCTCCAGGAGGCCCACAAGCAGCCCAGCACAGTCCGCACAGTATCGTGGCAGCCCAGCACAAGGGCCTCAAGAACAGTCTTACACCCATGGATCCTCGCAGGGGAGATGGTTGAGATTTGACTCCACCAACAGGGTACCCGGAGGCACTGCTGCCTCAGAGGACAATGTCCTGAACATCATCGCTTTTCCAACCATGGCCAATTGGTCATTGTAGTGCCCATATACCTCAAGCTAAAACTCTGCAGCAGGACTCCACTGAAGCTCCTGATGCACTATCATTTAATTGACAGACACCAACAGCATCACTGCCAGAGCACACAAGTTCATACAGCAGTGTGTGAGAGGACATTGATCTGACAGACAGGCTGTCAAGGAATCCAGACTCCATCAACACATCGTTCATGCCCAGTAGACTCTGGTTAAATTATGGATGTGTGCCGAAATGCTCAGATGCTCCCAGCTGCACCTGTCCACTATTGTCCCGCGGACTGCCTCTCTGGACCAAGAGACTGTGTGGTGTCCTATGTGAATAGTTTGCTTACAGAAGTTTGACTTTGTTTTATTTTGAATAAGGTTTGGGAGGAATGTAGTGCTGTGCTGGACACATTCTAGTGTTTCAGCAGACACTTGGTTAGTCAGCCACTCCCTCGTGGGAGTGGACACACATGCACCGCACACCCATCCATCACAGGCGTCACGAGTAACGTGACCCTGCTAATGAAAGGGCCCGGGTGCACGTGCTCATGGCCAGTTCCAGTAACCATATACACTGTGTCTGTTTCCTTCATTATCATGTGGGCCTGGGGCCCACGACGCAACAGACATGGCAAGAAATGTGACGCTACACCACAGGTAATTCTTGAGAGCAAAACCATGCTACTAAATAAGAGAGATGCCACAGCAATCGATGCTAACTAACCTCGTCTGCATGGATCACGGACAATTAAAAAAACAGAGGGTGACGCGAAACTAATTTGTCCTCTCCTTGACCCACAATAATCAGCAGTGCTGAGCGACAGGCCTGGAGACGCGGAATGGCGCTCAAGCAGGAAGAACATCAGGCTGTTGGGGATTCCGGTTCAAACGGAGGACTCCTCACCAGAATTATTCCTGGAACATGGGTTGCTGACAAATGTTTTTGAGGACACGGCACCTAAGCTTTTCATGATTGAACAACCTCCCTGGTTGCAGGGGTGCCCACCGATCCTTGCAGCGGCGTGCCTCCCTGACTAATAGTAGCCTGTTTGTTGAACTACAAAGATTGTGATAAAATACTGCAGCAAGTCATGGAACATGGCCCGTGGACAATCGAAAATGCAAGTATATATATTCCCTGATTGCCCGGGTTCGATGCTTGCTCCGAGCTATCCAAGACATCAAATATGCCCTTTGACAAAAGGATGTGTGGTTTGGCCATCTCAACCCGGCTAAGCTGCGGGTGATCTCTAAGGGCAAAAAACAGTTTTTCACACACCTTGCAGAGTCTTTGGGAATGGATGCAATCAAAGGGTATACCAAACCCGACTTGTACCAGGTTATCCAGAGAGCTCTAATACCATAGGAAGAGGAGCCGGATAACAGTCTCAGCAGAGGGCACACTGACCATGGAACAGGCAGCACTTGAAAGGGATAAATTGGTTGCAAATGTCCCCCGATACAAATACAACTGGACATCTGACTCAGGAAAACACAAAAGATTCAGATGATTCCTCACCAGAGGTGGTACTTGTATGTATGTATGTATGTATGTATTTGGTATTTATTAAGCGCATATATCACCCGTAGGTCTCATAGCACTGAACTCAGACTCAGAAAGGAAAGCCAGAGAGACAGGTGGACTGAGCTAGAATATGCAGGTTTTGAGGGATCTACGAAATTTCTTGTGATCGGTTTCCAATCGGAGATGTAGAGGTAGTTTGTTCCAAGTTTCAGGCGCAATTCTGGAAAAGGCTCTACTTCCATTTCTGATTGTGCGGATCTTAGGTTCCGTTAGGAGGTGTTTGCTAGTGTTTGCTTTGAACTGGCCAGAATGTCACTCAAATGCCACTGGACATGGTGACCTGATACTCCTTGCTGATGGCTAATGTGCCTGAGACTTTATCAAGCCACACCCATACCATGAGGTACTAGATCTAAATCACCCTCTCATGGTAACAAGGTACCGGGGGGTAAGGGGGCAGGGGTGCCAGGAGCAGCACCACTGTGAATAACTAGGGTAGTGATGACCACAGAGGGGTGGCCTATGGACACTTAATTTCAGGGGCTAGAGGGTGGTGGGGGCTGGGAGGAACCTGGATCATTATACTCTTTTTTTGTATTGTTTCTTTTTCTTCTGTCTCACGCACCACAATAGAACCAAATAATAGCAGTTCCAGTTCAAGGGAATAGGGTGGTGGGGCAGATCCACCGGCTCCAGCCAGGAGGGTGGAATTACACGTACCTGGAGCATGGATGCACAAACAGCTAAATGCCGTAATCTGCCCATGATGCTTAGAAAATAAGATTTGAGCAGCTAACACAAATGGAAACCGGACTGGAGTAGGGCAATGGGGGGGTACTTTACCAGTCCTTGTGCATCCGTCACACATGGAGTGGCTATACCTTCTTAATTTAGAACATCAGGAGCTGGAAAGACACAACAAAATGGGTGGAAGTCTTGTCTTATTTGAAACATAGGTCTATACATTTTGAATGTATTCAGGAAAGAGATAGATAAGATGAGGTAGAAGTGTGAGGGCAGATAGGGGACACAACATATTCAGCATATGTTTGTGGGTGGGTCCATGATATGGATAGCCCCTGGAGTGCCATAGTAGAAAAAGAACACATTAATAGATGAGGAGGGCCAGTATGTTGTGCATGGTGGGTACCTTGGATGGGGTGGATTTAATACTGGTGAGTATTTAAGCATCTAATGCTGGTTATTTCCATTTTATACATTCACTTGATGCATGATTCGCCGAGCTACCTGGGTGTGTTCGGTTACAAGGAGGGGACTCTATTATGGTGGTTGGTGCCAAGAGTGACTGATCCATACCACCCCTGCAGAGGGTGACATGCAGCGTGACCTCTAGGCAGTTCCTGTCATGGATCGTGCAATGACAGCTGGTCGCGTTATGGATGAATTTACATCCTATCCGGCACGAATACTCACACTACTCCACCATGCATATGGTAGACCAGACAGCTGGAAATGTGCCTAGGCAAGCATTGAGTGGAGCTAGAGGTCATTGGAGCTGAATATCTGAGTAGAACATTGTCAGATCACGGTCCTTTATGGATTAGGGTGGAATTAGGCGGACCACAGCCTTTGGTGCCCACATGGAGAGTACAGGCTGAAGCACTCTTGCATCCTCTGTTCCGGGCACATTGTGGGGGAACATATAACACATTACTTTTGAGAAAATGAGAGCAAGGGATGAGACATTGCCTTGAAATGGGAAGCTTTTAAGGTCATATTGAGAGGGGTTTGTCTGGAAACCACCTATGGGACCATAAGGGTATTGTCTTGTCGAATACTTGACTTGGAACATGACATGTGCGGCCTGGAGATGAGGGGAACACAGTCTCTGCGGCATTAAGTAACAGACACAACAAAGAAAAGTGATATGTCTTTTTTCTTAGATTCATAGTTCAAGCACCTGCCCGATGAGTATATCTGAAGGTGGTGCATGGGGCATCCACTGGTGTGCCTAGTCTGTGTAGAAGAGGAAAGGAAACACATTTATGCCCTATATACGGTCACTAGTAAATACAATGAGGAGCCAGTAGGAGAATACTTAGGAGAAATAATGTCCAAATTGACTCAAGACAACAAGTCTGAGCTCAATGTCCTTCTCATAGTGCAAGAAATAAAACTGCCCATTGACCAACAGGCGAAAGGTTAAACCCTAGGGATGAACGGATTTCTGCTCAAGTTTTATAGTACCTACAAGCATGCATGCTTTGACGTCGGGACTCTTCCGGACTCTACTTGTGCAGTGATGATAGTGGTATTACTTAAACCTGGAAGGGGCATCTTGGATGTCAAATCATATTGGACACTTTCCCTTTTGAATACTGATCCAAAGATCTTAGGAAAAGTAATAGCAACCAGTTTAATGCCATACCTGGGGATGTTCATCCACCCAGATCAAAATAGGTTCATACTGGGTTGGAGAATTCATCTTAATCTGTGCCGACTGTTCTTGATCTTTGAGCGGGCCCCTGCCACGGCACTGCATTCACTGGTAGTCTCTCTGGACATTGGAAAGGTATTCAATACACTTGGATGTTATTTCTGTTTGCAATATTGGAGTACTTTGGGATGGAGTCTCGCATTGTAGACTGGATACGGCTACTATGGACATAACCTGACCAAGGTGCACACTGGGCAGATATTCTCTAAACCATGGCTTGTCCAGAGGGGCATACATCAAGGATGCCAACTTTACCCTAGTTTGTTCACCATGGCAATGGAACTGCTTGCTTGCAAGCTGCGTGAAAAGTAAAAATAAAGGGGGACGTGCGGGACTACATTATCTCACTATATGCGAATGATGCTCTATTATATCTCCGTAAGCCTTGTGCCAGTCACCCTGGCATAATGGATATACTTGAGAGGTTTGGGTGTCACTCCAGACTGGAAGTTAGCTAGGGTAAGTTTTGCTTGTTCCCATTCACGCCGGAATGGGAGGTGCTGGTGTGGGTTAGAGACCCCTGAATTAAAATGGGACACCTTTCGTTATTTGGGAGTGCAGGTATACCATATTGATGAATGGTGTATCTCTGGTAAACTGGTGAGAGCGGTCTGCAGAGTTAGGTCATCTCCCCCTTCCTTGACTAAAATGATTATCCTACCACGAGTACTTTACTTCTTTGCTGACATTCCTCCGATATTGAAGAGGCAATTCTTAAAGGAACTAAATGAACTACTTACTGATTTGAAAAGAGGACATGACAGACGATTGCTAAAATGGTTCAGTTGTTGAGTGATGGAAGTATGTGGGAACCCAACTCTGATGCGCAGTTAAGATGGCTCTAGCAAACGAGTAGTCCAGAGGGGTTGGATAATGGTAGACTCGGGCTTGAGGGGTGTAGTGGGATTGTTGATGAGGAGCCGTGGAGGTGTGAAAGGACATACCAGGCCTGCCAAGGAGCCTAGTTGCTGGTATAAATATGTGACTAGAAAAGGAGGTGGGGCCCAGTACACGCCCAAAACACCCTAATGGTGCCTACACTAACTCAGACATTTAACCCTAAACCCTGTAGGGAGGCGCGGATACTGACTGTTGGTTACTTATACCAAAGGGCACCCCAATGGGATTTGCGACACTACTGGCGGAGACAGGTATTGCGTCTGGGCACTTCTGCACATGCCACCCTGACAAGGACTGCAATACTTTCATGGGAAAGAGAAGATGTTGAACCAGAGAGGTCTGAGGACTTTATGAATCTCCTCAATATGGACATACTAAACATGCCATTACGATCCTAAATGCGATGTCCGCACCCATATTTTACACAATCCTGTCCACAGTTAAGACGCACTTGGAACACTATTTAAGATAAGATATTTTGGAGCAGGATAGGATCACTGCACTGGGCTACCCAAAAATAGTAATC
This sequence comes from Triturus cristatus, assembly GCF_964204655.1. Classification (NCBI taxonomy): domain Eukaryota; kingdom Metazoa; phylum Chordata; class Amphibia; order Caudata; family Salamandridae; genus Triturus; species Triturus cristatus. Next base: position 985,133,880 of record NC_140590.1, read on the forward strand.
TGAAATCAGAGATTTAAAATCACACTGATTAATTACTTACACCATATATACCTCTCGCCGACCCGTGTAGCCAGGATATTCCCTGGAACACAGGATATTTGTTCTAGATGCCAACATCTGCATGCTGATTTCTATCACTTGATGTAGCCTTGCAGGCAGATTCAGGTATACTGTCAGGGCCGTTTTTAGCACTGGTTGCACCTGGTATGACAATCGTTTTTGCATGCCCCCCTCCTCCATGACCTCCTCCTTGGATTCCCTCACTACCACCTGGAAAAAGTGACCCTAATCTCTCCACAGCCCCTCTCTCACATGCATTTCATTTGTTTTAAAGCGCTGGTAAAGGCTGGCTTTCCTAATCCACCCAGCTATCCCCCCAAAAAGACAGATCTGTTCTTTGCAGCAGGCATATTATCCCTCTTGCTACTTTATGGTGAGCCAAAACTTCAACTAGACAGAACTGCAACCTCTCTCTCTAGCAGGAACATTAATCATAAGAATTATCTTGACATTTGTATTGCTGCCTAAAAGCTGGACACACATCATCTCTGCAGCAGGTGCTTTTAAATCGTAAGTTATTGCTACACACAGTGCACCCCCCCATCCCCCAGCTGGAGCGAGCCCTGAAACGATTGCAAGTTTGGATGGCTTCCTCACAGCTTCTGAGGAGAAGAACGATGAACGGTTGACGTAGCTGCTGGGAATGCCCATGAACTCTGGCGCCGAAGGGTACTTAATAGAGATGGCGAACTGGGACAACTGCAGGGGGGCGGGGCGGGATGAAGGAGGATTCCTGAGGAATAACCTGTTGACTCCTTGTCAAGATTGGAAGTGAAATGAGGTGATTTGCTGGACTGCAATGTTTGTGGCTCTGCTGTTTCACCAGGCTGATGTATTAAAGAAAAGTCCTAACATGCTCTAAGGGTTGGAGTCGGCGGGGCGGGTAAGAGAATATCTGACTTAATATTGATTGTTGATGCTCAAATGGTAAAACCGAGGCTTTTGTGTTCACCCATGATGGTAAATTGAGCTGGACTGTGAGTAATTATGGAATTGAAGAAAGGCGATAAAGAGCAATTAAAAAAGGAACCTACTAGGAAAATATAGGAATCCTTATCTGTGGATAAATCGACCTCATTGGCTATTGATCGATCAGAATATTTGAGTTGTATTGATTCTTGGTGTAATGTAATGTAAAAATTATTTATAAAGCAAAGCTATTGCTCAGATAAAATCTAGGGGTTGAGCGACAATTAGGCTATCAACAACTCAGATGTTAACAAGTACTAAGAGGTTGTGAAAAACCAAGTCCACCTCCTTCCAAAGTGTAAAGTGATTAGGAATAGCTCTCAGAGAATGAGGAAGGTGATTTCACAGCTTGGCACCTAGCACAGTGAATGAGCGTCCTCCTCATCTGGCAGTTCAAATCTGGCAGGCAAAAGGAGGTGGGCATTGGAGGATCTGGAAGACCTGGGTGGAGAGTGGAACACCAAGAGATTTTGTAAACTAGAACGGCAGGAATTGTAAGTCACGCTTTGATTATGTGATAGAGTCTGAAATTGGATGCGGTTGGTGATAGGCAGCCAATGAAGGTCTTTCAGCTTTGAAGAGGATGACTCAGTTTTCTGCAAATTAAGAAGTAGACGTGCTGCCATATCTTGTACTATCTGCAGTTTGCATGCCAGATAGTCAGGTAGACTGAGGTAGAGGCAATTGGAGTAATCCCATCTGGCCGTAAATAAGGCGTGAATGATCATTTTCCTAGTGGATGGGGTGAGAAATCAACTGACCTTTTTTAGCACTTTACTAATGCCAAAGCAGGATGCTGTAACCTCATTGATTTGATTCTTAAACAACAGCTGACTGTCAGATTTCACCCTGAGATTTCTAACTACTTCAGTCGGCGTGGGTGGACACCAGTGCTTGATCCAGGATTTCTAATCCCTCCCAAACATCAGCAGTTCCTCCCTGTCTGCATTGAGCTTCAGGTGATTTTCATTCATCCACCTCCAAACTTTGATCAGACAGAGCTTGAACCTTTCCTGATATGAGCTCCCTTCATGTGTAAGTGACCCTATGATCTGAGTGTCATCCCCATAAGAAAAAACCTTGAATCCAAATCTGTGAATTATCGCAGCCAAAGGGGGGCAGGGGTGCAAACACTTCAGTTGAGGTACCTATTTCTTTCTTTGCCCATATTTGGGAAGACACAATGCTCTTGGGGTGCCAATACCTTGCATGGAAAGCATCTGTAGTTTTCCCTATTAAAGTCCGTGTTCACCAGAGGCCGTCGGCACCAGTGTTACGGCACCAAAGTCATCAGTATTAACAGTGTTCGACAGCAACTTCAAGACAGCATGTTTCGTCTACAGCAAAATTCAAAGTAACTGATCACTGAAGAAAAAGGGCATTTCTGTCAGAGCGGTGAAGACTTTTTCAAAGACGTCCAGTCAATATTTAGCGGGGACCCTAAAGTTGATGGTACTTCGTGAATATTGAAAGGCAAATTCGTTGACAACCTTGATGTTACCAGAAGCAATCTGACATTCTGCTTCACTGGAGTAGGTGCTCTCCTACTCTCGCAAAGATTCGACGCTTGGCATGCACTGTCCACACAGCCCATCACCAGCTGTTTTACTACCTGTTGTGGAAACTTTCATGCAAGCTTAATAAATCAGAACCACACTGAATTGTTGTGCTAACCCCAGGAAAGAGAACAGCCAGCTGTATTACTTTTGCAATAACTTCCTTATCGCCTGAAAATAGGGAACACTTCATCTCGAGACAGAAGACCTACTTCTTGAAGGCGGTAGCTGTGAAGCATCATTAAGACTGTTGCATTGTTTACTAGCACTTGGTTTGGTAGAGCATGGGACTTGCATGCTTACATTTTAATCAAGTGGTGGAAAAAAGAGCCTTACAGGAGGACATGATATGGGTGTATTTCAAAACTCCTGATGCTGTGATGGGTATGTCTCAGTTGTGTATCCCTAGCAGGGACAAGTGTCACTGTTGTTTATGAATGACAGAGAGGGGGTGAATTTTGGTGGGGAACAAGGAATCAGAGAGTGAGGGAGAATCAAAATGAGTATAATGAGAGTTATGATTAAGATACTGGCCAGCAGGTTGCAACCCCACTTACATACACTGGTACACAAGGACCAAAATGGTCTTATCCCTCAATGACAAACCTCCTATAACATCCAACATCTATATTGCTTCCTTGATGAGACCTCCCTGTCTCACTACCTTCAGGCAGTGGTCTTAGCGATTGATATCCGAATGGCGTTCAACACCCTGTATTGAAGATCGTTATCTACCTATGTACAACGCTAAGTTAGCATAACCGCGTTAAATGTTAGAAAGCCATCTTGCCGCTTTTGCTGCTTTTGCACACGACACTGTAGTCACATGTTATTAAATTGAGAAATGCGTACTCGACTTTGCTTCACATGAGAACTGTCTGTTGTTAACATCCTAAACAGTGAGCAGCGACCTTGGTCTGTACACAGTGTAAAAGAAACAGTCTGGGTCGCTAGACGGTGCATGTTGTTGAGTTCAGGTTGATCGGCCCACTAGTTTAGCCATAACACGCACGCAGCTGCAAATACCTGAAAGTCGAGTGCTTTTAATATTGCAGTGTTACATGTTTTTCATTACATTCGGAAGAAGAGCGTTCCTAGGAGCAGAGCATAGCTGATCCTGTGATGTGAACTCTCTGAGCTGATCTTTACGGTATGGGGTTCCCCATTCAAGCCTAGAGACCTTTTATTAGTCTAATAATACTATTAGTGTGTTAGAGGAAGGAAGGTGGCCTAGAGCCACTGTCATCATAGTATGATTACTCCTTTCATTTTCTATGGTATTGTAACTATGCTGATGGTTTTGATTTTAATTGTTTGTCTGCTAATGTTAGCCAAACTGCTGCATCTTAGGACACGAGGTTTATAAAAGAAACTCTTTAAACTTTTACTGTGTCTCTGTTTATTCTGTTGTGGACTGGTACGAGAATAATTACGAAAAGGTATTTCTGATTCCCACCATTCCTGAGAAATATACTAAGTCGCTTGTTCTGGGTTGTCTATACATTGGGACAGCCGAGCTAAACCTCGGATAATGAATGGGACACTGATGCTGGCCGGATAAGGGGTTCTGGGTTCTGAGGTGAGTTTTTGGTACACCGCAATTCACTGAGGGCCTGGGTTCCTGCGCATAGTTCTGCGCATAAGCAGAATCCCTGCAACATGGTGCACCTAACGTTTGGTCTATTGATTTGAGACGCCTTAGTAGTGCTTGTATTAGTCCACAACACCCTCACTCTGGTTTCCGGATAACGGGAGTGACGGTTTAACCTACCTGTGTTTCGACTAAATAGGTTCCTTCAAGCTTGATCATTAAAAAGGTTATTTAATCTGACCCTAGTGCTACTAATATATTGTAGATTTACTGTTGGTGTCCTTACGGCGGTCGAAATTCCGGCTCATAGCCGGGCACCCCTGAAACGTCATTTGGCGCAGTATAGGGTGCCGGACGATGGTATGGCTGTGATTTTTGTGGTAAGTGCCGATGCGTTGTTTCCGTTTGAGTTGTTCTACTCTTGGGTTACTTTGCCGGCAGTGAGTGAAGACGATGATACGTTCCACACCTATACTGCCACGCCGCTACCAGCCCACTATACGCCATATAGGACTCAGGAAATTCCTATTTCTGCCTGGCAGCATAGCATTTGGTTTAATGGCGCCCTTCCCCATGCGGTTATACCGGCGAGAATGGGCCCTTTGTCGATTGCAGGGGCCACATGGCCGGTATTAGCCGGATATACGCCTCATCCCCACTACCTACAGGTGAAGGTGGCTGAGTTGCGTGTACTGCACACTGCCCTTATTACGGTACATAGGGCTTTAGTGCAGTACGTGTCACGCAACGTGCAGGTGGTCGCTACTGCTGTTGCGGGACCACCGACGGACCACCACGCGGTGGTTATTAGTCCTGTTATGGTCAATTCGGTTGTAGGCAAGCGACCCCAAAATAGGGATGATTTCCCTTATTGGCTTGCTGAGAAATTTGATCAGATAGAAGCGGTTTATCCGCGTACGACTCCTGTGGAGAAACACAGGATCCTTACCATCGCTTTGCCTAAAGACTTAGTCCCAGATATGGCCGATTGTGAAAACTGGGGTATGGTCTTTGCAGCGACATATTCGAAGTGCTTTGGCACTCCGTCTCTGTCGGTACTGCCCTCCGTGATTAAACGTGTTCAAGAGAATCATGGTGCGGAGGCTGCTATTGAATTGGGAATGCGGCTTGTCGGTGTGTTCGATGTGGTTGTTACCATGATAATGGGCAACCTCAAAGGAGATGCTATGCAATTCCAAGTTCTTAATAAATTAAAGACAGTGAACGAAGACGACAAGCCGAGGGAATTCGCGAAAATTATCGTGAACGCCTATAGACAAGTTGGTCGTAGCGCCTTAGGTGTTAAACCAACTGTGAAGAATCCTGATTTGATACAGCAGACGAAGGCAAACTCGCCTGGTAAGGACGAACGCCCTAATTTTCCAAAACAAAGTTGGAGGGCGAAAAAACAGGAGAAGCAGCAACAGAAACAGGGGTCTCGTCCTGCCTCTCCAGTACAGTCAAGTAGTGAACGCACTTATGATCTGCGTGATTGTGCTACTATTAAGTCACCTGATCGATTTCAGGTTTCTGACCAACGTTCTCCTCGTTCTTCACAGGAAACATCGGCTTCACAGTCCGGTGGCGGAGGCGGTGGCAAAAGTCGGGGTGCCCCACAAGCACGTGAGCAATCCCGACAGACTGACGGCAAAGGCAAGCAAGAAGACTCTGCACGTCAATGACCCCCGTTTCAGAAGAAGAAAGTTGCTGCACTGACAGCGAGGTATGCCTCAGATGGTACGGACGCAGCTTCAGAACCTGACATGGGCGCTAACGCTGCTAGACAGCGCGGCGGAAGTTACAGTAGTGCGACAAGCACTGCGTCCATATCTGGTGGCGACAGCAACTGATATATTTGTGAATATTGAAACTGCTGACACTCGGGTGTCTCCCCCTGATAGACTGTATAATATAGTCATTCAAATTGAAGGTGACATACAGCGTACAATTCAAGGTTTTTTGGGGGATAATCTGACCACTACCTATGATATTCTGTTGCTGGAGGCAGATTGGCCTCCGGCTTTCGTTTTAGATGCTTCTAGAGGGGAGGAAGTAATCCTCCCGTCCTTTGCGCACACAGTGCCTAAGGTCCTAGCTAAAAAGTACGCCTGGGAATGGGCTCAGGTGCAAGCGCCTGCGTTATATCGAAATCAGGTTGGCTGGGATAAATTGTCTCCCGGCCATGAGATTCCGTTGCGGACTATGCCCCAACCTCAACCCCAATACCCCATGCGTCGTGAAGCTAGACCTCGCGTTGCGTCAATCCTTGAACAATTGGAATATCAGGGAGTAATCGAAACATGTGTGTCACCTATGAATAATCCCTTGTTTACTGTGACGAAGCCTGACGGGTCGTACCGCCTAGTTTTGGATTACCGGCACCTTAATTCTCATTGCCGGACCTGTGCAGTACAGAACACCCACAGTTCGGCTCCCGTCGATAGTCTTGTGAGAAAAAGGTTTAAAACCACACTTGACATTTCCAGTGGCTTTTATAGCCATAACCTGTCCTCTCTTAGTAGTGAGTGGACGGCGTTCACCTCTGGTGGCAAACAAAAACAATTCAAGAGATTACCAATGGGCTATAAGAACAGCCCAGGAGTCTTTGCCGCTCGCGTGGTCTCCCTCTTGGAGGGTATAGACCCAGATGCGTACTCGTACGTGGATGACATTTATCTCACGGATGACGAGTTAGACCCGCATCTCCGTCGCGTTGATCGCATTATTGTTTTGTTTGCAGACTTCGGTTACAAATTCAATTTTGCGAAGTCGCACATAGCCGAATATACAGTGTTGTTCTTGGGGTACGAACTCAACAATGAAGGTCGAGGATTGGCTCCGCACTTTCTAGAGAAGTGTGCATGCCTCCGTGCTCCTACTTCACTGAAGAAATTACAATCCCTGCTGGGTTTTCTGAATTTCGGTCAAATTTACATCCCAGATTATGCCCAGCGTATCAAGCCGCTTTATGCCTTGGTACAACCTACTTTTTCCAAATCTTGCTGGCTGCCTGAGCATTCAGCTATATTGCAGTTATTGCAATGCTGATCTTCTTGCTTCTAAGTACTTACTGACACGTGATAACCACACTAACCTGGTCATAAGAATAGTGCCCGGCGCGGTTGGTTTCACATACTTAACGTTCAATGAGGGCGACACCGTCCCCATTGCTTACAAATCTCACTTGTACACTTCAGCTGAACTGCGCTTTTCCGCTGTCGAGAAGGTTCTGACAGCGGTGCAGATGGCGATTCTGAAAGAACGAGCGCTGTCGCAAGGAAAACGCATGTTGGTGGTAACACCCTATCCTGCCCTTGAGGCGGTGACAAAAGCAAGTGTACCGAATTCTAAAGCTTTGCATCCAAGGTGGATACAATGGGCCACTTCCTTGACCTCGCTGGACGTCACTTTTATCTTTGACGCGGCACTTCAGACTCAGGAGTTTTTGCAGCATGAATTCGTTCATCCGGCTCCTCAGTCCTTGCGCCCGCTCGAGGATTACCATTGTGTCATATACACTGACGGTTCTGCGCAACCCGCAACTGGATCAAAGCACGCCTATTCAGCGGCTTGCGCAATTGTAGTCGGTACTTTCGTAAATGGTGAATTCCAGTCTGATGTCGTGCATACGCAGTCATTGGGTGATTGTACCGCTCAGTTGGCGGAGCTTCGTGCTCTGGTGCTGGCACTGGAGTTTGCTGATCCCCGAGTCACTACACTTATAGTGAGTGACTCCTTTTATTGTGTTCAATCTTACAACGACAATCTACATTTTTGGTCTCAGAAAGACTACCATGATTCCAAAGGTAGCACTATTAAGCATAAACTGCTTTGGGTTCAAGTGGCAGATCTTAAAGACCGTCTGCCTCTCGTGAATGTAATTCACACTCTTGGTCACCAACGCGTTGGTGTCCATGCTGTCGGCAACAGCTTAGCTGACGAGGCAGCAAAAACAGCAACATACTTAGTAGCAGCAGTTACAAGATCCAAAAGTAAGATCGATGATGACATCTTGGCAGCTATTGCTGCTACAGAGCAGGGAACGAAGCCACCGAGAGGTTTCCCTGCTCGTTACCATCATCGCTTAAGTCCTGATAAAGTCCCATTAGTGAGGATTAATGACGTTGGTGACAGATTGATTCCCAACGCGGACTGCAGACCTTCTTTGATATTAGCGGCCCACGAGGGCATGGCGTCCGCGCATGCCGGCGTTGCGGCTACTGTATCTCTGCTACAACAACATTACTGGTGGTGCGGTTTGTACAAACAGGCCAGGGCTTATGTTCTTAATTGCGACATTTGCCAGCAGATTAAACCTTCAACTGCGGCACGCCCACCACAAACTCAGTTGTACATATCTAATAAACCATTGGGTAGTGTTTATTTAGATCACTGCGGTCCTTTTACCTCTGATACTGCGTACAGTTGATTCGTGCACACGTTTTCTGTGGGTATGGCCACAAAGGAGTGCTGATTCTCGCACTGTCATAAAAGATTTGCGTGTCTTTGTTGGGAGTTTTGCATGTGGTACCTTTCATTCTGATCAGGGCCCGGCGTTCGCCTCTAAGGCGTACAAAGAGGCCATGAGAAATTTGGGGGTCCAAGTCAAATTTTCGTCTCCATACCGGCCTGAGGGTAATAGTGTAGTGGAGCGAATTAACCGTGACTTAAAGCAATCTTTGACAGCCAGAGTTTTGGGTACTGGCCGGAACTGGCTGGCCACTTGTATGACGTGCAACGTGCACTTAATAATCTCCCTAGAAGGTCTCTGGGTGGGCGGACCCCATACATGATGCTCTTTGGTGTTCGAATGTTTGTTCCGGACCTTGATGGTCTAGACATGGCGGCGTCAGCAGCACCCTTTGACGTAAATGAACACTGTGCTGTTTTGCAGACTCTTCAAGAAGCCAGAAACAGTCTAGCGAAGGAACACGTACCCTCCTCGTCTGAAGCTGAACTTCAGATTCCGGTAGTCGGCTGGCTACCTCGTGTTGGTGATCTGGTCCGTGAGAAGGTGGAGAACAAGAAGGAGTTTGTCCCCTCTTATCGTGCACCGGTTCCAGTGCTTGGTGTGCAGGGTACTAGAACAGTAATTTTACCTCCACTTTCTGGTCGAAAGGATAACATTTCGATTGACAATGTCAAACTACAACAAGTGGCCGATTCTTCTTAGTATGACTCCGGCGGTTTCCTGCCCTTCGATGCTGAGAAATTCTGTTGTGGCCCGAGCTTCTGACACAGTGCCTGATGTTGCCGTCGAGATGCATGCCGTTACTGGTCCCTTGTTGCCACAAACACCTAGTGGTGTGCTTGAAGATGTTGAGTATGCTTATCCTGCGGATGTTACCTTGCCTGTTTTACAATCCACCACAGTTGCCCTCTCACAAGACTCTTTTGATTCTCGTTCAATGACTTCCATGGCACCGTCCAAGGTTTTGATTTTTGTGGCTTGGTTCAAAAGACATTTTTTATTACCCCCTTGGACTTATATTTGGCTGGTGCTCATATGTGTTTTTGGTAGTGTTTTTTAGACTTATCAATGGACACTACCTGAATGAACGGTCTACAATTCGACTAATTAATGGAACTTTGGCCCCCCACTCCTCATCACACATTATGAAGAGGGACCAGACTTTTGTGAACATTACTGCCTGGCCTGTACGTGATGGGATCGCTTGGGATGCCGTTAAATTTCAAATTCATGGCCCCACTGAAGTGATTAATGTGCCAAATGTATTTCGTGTTTCTATGGGTGATGTCGTTAAGCAGAACATTCACTCAGATGATTGGGATGTTCAAGCCATAGAAGCACTGTTTTCTGATTTGAAATATTATGCTGCATTTGATGCTGAGGATTTGTATTTAGATACTGCTAATTATGATGAGCAATTTTGTTATCAACATTATGGCACGCATTTCCTACACAAAGCAAATACGTTTAGAAATTTTGTAAATTATACACAATGGGAACACTGCCCCGCCCCTAGGATGGGCAGCTCTGCTACGTTAGTGGAAAAGTTCACTTATTTTTCTGATTTTAGTGTGTCCAATCCGGCCTCCTTTTATTTTAAAGTTGCGCCTGAGTCTGCTTCTAAAGTTAGACTGACACACACCAAATTGTTGTATTCCAAGTCCTTTATGGACGAGTTGGCAATTGGCGGGTATGACCTGTGGAAAGCTACAGTCGATCTTAAATCGGTTTGGGGCTCCAAACGATGGCAAGTACAGGGAACAGAAGCTTTGCATCCTGCCTGTCTTATCCCTTTTCATATGTTATTTTTAAATTCCTCGATTTTTCAGACAACCTGTTTTGCATTGGCTACATTTAAAAAAATTTAATTCTCCCTCCATGCCGGGTCTGGGTGCTGATCCCAATTGGGGTAATCATACGGATCTATCCCTTGCTATGTTGCAGACACAGGTTTTCAACACGTCCTTCAATATTTCTGAATTGAATCCGGAAGGGTGGTTCGTGTGGCAAACGAGTTCGGACTCCTGTCAACATAGGTTTCTGGATTTAAAGCAGGGGTATACACAGGTTCGTGTGGACCCCCGTTTTGAATCTTCTCACACTGTAACTACCTACTCAGTAGGAAAGTTATGCCAGTCTTGGCCTCAACATTCCACTTTAGCGTCTGTTAAACTCCATTTAGCACGATTGAATGACAAAATAGATTTGAATGATTTTGTTAAGGGTCCTGCAGTTGGCAGGCCCAAACGATGGGTGTATGCTGTTTATAACGAAGTTTGGAAGTTATCCCAAGTTGAGGCTGCATCCAGATTACGTGCTATTGATCAAGCCAATATGGAAAAGGTGTTGGCTGTAATAGATAATAGTATTAACACCCTGTCTTCTAGAATTTATACCTTAGATAATATTGTATCATCTGTGGTAGACATTGTGCAGGATGATTTGTCTGTATTGTATCATGGTCAAAATCAGTTGCGTTCTATTATGCAGTTTGCATGGACGTTGCAAACTTTAAAGGCAGGGAAAGTCCATAGGGATTACATGAATACTTCAGATTTGTTCCTTCCCTTTAATTTAACTGCGAAACAGCAATTCATGTCCATAAAAGATGCTACATATTCATTGCTACACATTGAAAAATTAGAACCTTTGCCTTTCTCTGTTGCCGAATTGAATTCTGCTGTGTGGCTTGTACATGGGTTGATCACATTACCATTTCCCCTGTTTAAGTTTAGTTCGTGCATGAAACATTATGCTCTAGGCAGATACGAACAATTGGGTACTGCCTTCCTGCATGAAGTCTGGTCGCTCCCTTTCACATACAGATGTGTGAGGGACGGCAAGGAGGTTTGCTTGAAAGGTGAAGAGTGCACTTCCACTCTGGATCACTCTGTTGTGTGTAGGCACATTCAATTGCATGGTGCATGTAATGTGCATGCCCCTAATTTAGCTTGCGTCCTGAAAGGGATTCCTGTGCCAGTTATTACTCCATCTTTTACGCTGCTTTCTAACGGTAGTTATTTGCTGTTAAATAATGAAGCTTGCTGTGGGATGTTAGTGGGAATTCCCTACATAGTGACTGTATCACAGAGAGTAGTTTGCTGTAATAACGTCCTGTTCCCACCCCCGCATGGCCGGCTGGATGTATCCATCTGGCCTTCCATTCCAACCTTGAAAGCAGAGTTCAACAAGATGAGCAGAATAAGGGCTCTATTGTCTCAAAAAGAAGTCGCGTTGACTTCGTCCCGGGAAACATTTGTCCTTCACGTAGCAAACACGCGCACTGAGGTGCAAGCTCTTTTAAATACTGATTTGCCGCTTCATTTTGGGACTCTGATACAGACTATCTTTAATGCCTCATCCACAAGTGGCATAGCTCATTTTTTTTAAATTGTGGGCTCTGGCCTCGTGACCTCTTTTCAAACTATTTTTGGAGTGATCCCGGCCTTTTTTCATTCTATTTTTTCCAGTGTCTTCAGAGGTCTCCTTTTACATCTCGCCCTCATAGCTGGAATACTGTTGTTGATCTGCGCCCTGCACTATGGATACACAGCTTGCGTCACACGACAACATGTCCCGGCTGCTCCATCTTCGTAACCGGATGCTTGAATTCTATGGCGCTTTACCGCTGGCGACTCTAAGCGTTGCCTATGGATTGTCCTTCCGGTTTGCCTACTTTACTTGTGTGCAGCCAGTCTTTCATTGCCTAGATTGTCCGTTCCAATGGGCTCTGGATTTGTGTCTGTCAAACTCGGTGTCTCCTGATCCGGATTATGATCGGCTTATGAGCCCCTTAGTGGCTCACGAGTTGGACTGTTCTGGTGTCGGGATTATGGCCTGTGCAGCAGCGCATGGAGTTCTTGGGAATTGGGACATCGGAACGGCTGCGATTGACTTCTTAGCGAACAGTTATCTTGAAGAACACGCCAGTTGTCCTCGCCAGGTGCTGGAGGCTCCGGTGGTTGAGGAGCATGTATGTTCCTTCCCCGTTCTGAACTGGATGGCAGATAATTTTGCGGAACATTCCAATGATTTCCTCGTGGAAGCTGTTGCAACTTATTGTGCCTATACATTGATGGATTGACTTTTTGCTTTCATTTCGTCCTACGTCCGTCGATGATGTTTTTTTTTTATCCTAATCTACTTGGTTTTTTTACTCCGTTTTAACTTTTTTTTTTTTTCCTTCAAACTTTTTCACTTCCCTTATATGGACTTATAGTTCATGCCCCTGGTTCCGTTCTATCAAACTTGAACTCTGCGTTCTTGCAAGTGCGCCCCTACTGGTTAGTGGTCCGATCAAGGGGGGGTGTAGTGAATATCGTTATCTACCTATGTACAACACTAAGTTAGCATAACCGCGTTAAATGTTAGAAAGCCATCTTGCCGCTTTTGCTGCTTTTGCACACGACACTGTAGTCATATGTTATTAAATTGAGAAATGCTTACTCGACTTTGCTTCACATGAGAACTGTCTGTTGTTAACATCCTAAACAGTGAGCAGCGACCTTGGTCTGTACACAGTGTGAAAGAAACAGTCTGGGTCGCTAGACGGTGCATGTTGTTGAGTTCAGGTTGATCGGCCCACTAGTTTAGCCATAACACGCATGCAGCTGCAAATACCTGAAAGTCGAGTGCTTTTAATATTGCAGTGTTACATGTTTTTCATTACATTCGGAAGAAGAGCGTTCCTAGGAGCAGAGCATAGCTGATCCTGTGATGTGAACTCTCTGAGCTGATCTTTACGGTATGGGGTTCCCCATTCAAGCCTAGAGACCTTTTATTAGTCTAATAATACTATTAGTGTGTTAGAGGAAGGAAGGTGGCCTAGAGCCACTGTCATCTTAGTATGATTACTCCTTTCATTTTCTATGGTATTGTAACTATGCTGATGGTTTTGATTTTAATCGTTTGTCTGCTAATGTTAGCCAAACTGCTGCATCTTAGGACACAAGGTTTATAAAATAAACTCTTAAACTTTTACCGTGTCTCTGTTTATTCTGTTGTGGACTGGTACGAGAATAATTACGAAAAGGTATTTCTGATTCCCACCATTCCTGAGAAATATACTAAGTCGCTTGTTCTGGGTTGTCTATACATTGGGACCGCCGAGCTAAACCTCGGATAACGAATGGGACACTGATGCTGGCCGGATAAGGGGTTCTGGGTTCAGAGGTGAGTTTTTGGTACACCGCAATTCACTGAGGGCCTGGGTTCCTGCGCATAGTTCTGCGCATAAGCAGAATCCCTGCAACAACCCTACTGGATTAACTGAGTGTGGTCATGGCCAGAATATCTGTGGGTGAGGGCTGGAACAAATGGCTTTTGTTGCTGTATGTGAATCCGCAGGTGCGAGTCCGCATGGGCCACTGCATATCAGACACCTTTACGATTTACCTAGGGCCTCAGAAGGGCTGCCCGCTCTCGCTGATGATTTTTGCATTAGCGGTTGAGCAATTAGCTTACATACTACAAATAGAGCAGAAACATAAGGGAATCCCTCTGTGCTATGAGAGCATGTTGTCTTGCTATCTGTGAATGACATGCTTTTATACCTGAGAGAGGCCCGAACAGGGATTCCGTGGTTTGTGGACCTATTGGAGGACCTTGGACGAGTGTCAGGTTGTGTTCCAACTAGAGGAAGATGGGCATTCCCTGTGTTCTCGGAGCGGTTGGACCCTCTGGGAACTGTACAGCATCGTGGAATCCTGTGGGAGCCCAAAGTTTTTAAGAACCTGCCTTATTTTTTAAAGATTTTTGTATATATTCCAGGGATCTCATAATAATGTGTAATGATCCTACTAACTCGGAGGTCGATATAGTAGGGGCCTTTGTTGGCATTTGCTCTCAGATTGCTGCGGATCTGATTACCAAGTCCAAAGGGAAAGTTCAATCGAAAAAAGAAAAATGGTTCGATGAAAATTGCTCGCAGGCTCATCGTGCCTTAATCTTAGCCTTGAAAACTTCTCCTCAAGATAGGACCTTGATAGCGAGTTTAAGGAAACTTTATAAGTTAGCAATCCATAAGAGGAAGACAGAGATTAAAGCAGAAACATGGGACGCCCTCTTATCCGTTAATATTTTAAAAGATAGTGCCAAGTTTTGGTCGATTGTTAATACGCCTCTTTTTTCAGGATTGGATAACAATTGCCTAGATAATAATGTCACAGAAGCTCAATGGTTGTCCCATTTTGAAGGGATTTATGGCTCGAACAATTCCCGTGATTCTTTCCCTAAAACTTTCCCCCAGCAAGGTATTCCTCCTCTTATTTTTAAAGTCATGGATATTGAAAAAGCTATTAAAAATACCTCAAGCAACAAAGCGCCTGGCTCAGATCATGTCCCAGCTGACATCTATAAACATAATCCCAGCTTTTGGGCAAATATCCTGGTTAACGTTTTTAATGCTGTGGCTTTGATCGGGCCTCCAACTTCATGATGTCACTCAACAATTATACCGGTCTTCAAAAAGGGTCAGCGGAGTGAACCAAGGTGCTACAGACCTATATCCTTGATTGACTCGGTTGTTAACATTTTAGGGAAAGTTATATTAGATAGGATAACAGATTGGGCTGATGACAATAAAATAATAAGTAATCTTCAATACGGCTTCCGCAAAGGGCGAGGCACTATGGATCAATGTTTGAACCTCTTTATGTTAATAGGAAAATATACTATGGCGAAGGAGGGCTCGCTGAAGCTGGCTTTCATGGACCTGACTTCAGCGTTCGACCTGGTAAACAGGTCGAAACTGTGGACCATCTTGCTGGATATGGGTCTGGACCCAGCTTTGGTTCATTTTTTAGCAGATTTACATCGTGATCTTACGGCTTCAATTAGGCTGTCCCAGGACGGTAGGTGCTCTAAATCTTTTAAATCCAGGAGAGGGGTACGACAGGGATGCATTATGGCGCCCCTGCTTTTTACGTTATACATAAATGCCCTAGACAAAACACTGGTTAAAGCAAGCCTGGATATTCCGCGTGTAGGTGATACTTTAATTCCAGTTCTCCTATACGCGGATGACGCAGTACTACTGGCCAGAACGGCAGTTGGTTTACAGCGCCTCTTAGATGCATTTGGAGCTTTTATGTCGTCCCTGGATTTGGTTGTAAATATTGGCAAATCGCATATACTGTCCACAGGTCGTAAAGCTACAAAATCAAAATCTTTTTATTGTAACGGGGGACTAGTATCTTCTGTTCCCTCTTTTACTTATTTAGGGGTAGTTTTTGATGAAAGGAGTACATGGGCCCCACAGCAAAAATTAAAAAAGAATGCAGTAACTAGGTCTGCCGCGGCTGTTTTAGGCTTTGCCAAACGCCTAGGGGCTAGACCAATGGAGGCCATTATTAAAATATATAAAGCAAAGTGTCTGGCCATAGCAGGATATGGTTCTGCTATCTGGGGGTACAAACCCCAGCCACAACTACAGATACTTAAAAAGAGATTTTTAAGGAATCTCCTTTCAGTACCGCAATCTACCCCTAATTTTTCTTTACACCAGGAATTGGGGTTGGGTTTCCTATCTGACACTCTGACCTTGGCGCCGTTACTTTGCTGGCTCAGAGTGTGGTTAAATCCAGAACTAACCTTGAACCAAGAAATACTGCGGGATTGTGTTAAGTTGGATAAAGAGAGCAACATTAAGTGGCTAGTTTATGTTGAATCCATGCTTCTTAAATTAGGTCGTCAGGATCTTTATGATCATCCAGAAAACATTAGGAAGGATGATCTGAAATGGGTCAAAAATAATTTTCTAAGAATAATGATGGCCGAAAGGGAAGGGTATGAGCTGCAGAAACCTTTTGTTCGGGCTCATTCTCTAATAAAAACAACACTCTTAATAGAACCCTATCTGCTAATAGTTACTAAGCCGCTTCATCGCTGGCTCCTGACTCGATTTCGACTTAATTTGATACATTTCTCCTTGGGGGACTTTGTGGGGTGGTCCAAACCGGAGGAAGCGGGATTATGTTCTTGTGACAACTATTCTATTCAAGATACACTACATTTCTTATTGTTCTGTAAACACTATACTGCCATTCGGAAGAGGTTTTTGGTTCCCTTACTTCGTAAGAAGGGATTTTTACAGGCTAAACCTGCTTTACTTTATCTACAAATGCTTAATAACACATGGGAAATTTTTAATATTGCTTCCTTTTTAGTGGCCGCAGTCAGGTTGAAGGGGAGAACTATAGCTAGTTGAAATCTGGGAGACCCATATTAGATGGATTACATAATGAATTTTGGTACCTTTTGTATTTTTTATATAGGTTTTTTTTTTTTTTAAGTTCAAAATGTTTTATTAAATTTTCCATAAGAATGAACAAATACAGACAATACAGAAAAAATTTATCACAAGCGAAAATACCTATATAAAATAAAACATTTCTAAAAGCAATTCTAAATACAATAGTTAAAGATGTATATATAATCAATTAAAAGGAGGGAAGATAAACTAAAAAGAAGGGAAGGGAGGGAGCCATGAAAAATTGCAATGTCAACTTATTAGAACAAGCATTTACAATGCAATGGTCTCGGCATTGTTAAAGTTAGAGCTATTGGCATTGCTCATGACATTATTTTTATTTATGTTTTTGTTTTTAAAACATTTAAAGAAACTGCATTGTTATTTACAATGTCAATAGCTTAATCTCTCAAATGCGAGACCTATTGCATTTGCACCCACACACAGAGCCAAACACACAAAGCCACCCACAGAGCCACCTACACAGAGCTATTCACATAGAGCAACCCATACACAAATAGAGCCACCCACACAGAGCAACCTACACACACACAGAGTTACCCACAGACAGACAGACAGCCACCCACGCATAGAGCCACCTACAAAAAAGCCACACACACAGAGGCACACACATACACACACACACATAGAGCCTCCCCCACACACACAGCCACCCACACACACACAGAGCCACACACACAGAGCCACACACACACAAAGCCACACACACAGAGCCACACATAAATACACAGAGCCACATACACACACAGCCACACACACACAGACATTAGGGGGTGATGGAAACACTGTTTCGGTATTATGGGCGACAGACAGTCAATAACTAACACAGCATTCAAAATAGAGCTACCAACACCGACTGCAAAAATATGGCCACAAATAGTACAACCAAAGAAAACCTTGCGACTCCCTATGATGAAGGTGGTACGCAATTAACAAAAAAGCACAGTTCGAATACAAAAATCCCAGAGTGTGGGGGGAGGGGGTTACGTGATTATTTTGTTGCAGATCGTGATACATTTTTGGTGAAGACAGATCACGCAAGCTTTACAGACCATACAACGCCAAATGCTCAGATTTGTTTGTTTGAAGTTCTTCCAACCCTCTTAGCCAGCGGAGGAACAATGTAAAGGGCTGTCATTTACTAAACAGAGATTTCTAAAATACGTTTAAAGGGTAGAGGGACTCCCCGGTTCAGCCCTTAAAACATCCCGTAATCCGAGTCTTTTTGGTTAAATGACACCAGCGGCGGATCCCGGTACTCACCCCCAAATCCTAGTCGGCCGCATTTTACCTTCCGTGGTCCGTCCAGGCGCAAGATTCCGGGACCCAGAACTTTCTCAAAACTTCCCAAAAAACAATCCTGGCCAACGTCAAATCCTCCTGTGTTCGTTTTCCCCTCGCTGATGAGCTCCAGACGGCAGAAATCCTGGAATCACTGCAGCCAGACACAGCGCAAGGGGTGTGATGGGAGGAACAGCGCATGCCTATAGCAACTAGACCCACCTCCTGCCGAAAGAACCCCCAAACAAGCCCAACCTGCAGTACGAGGACGCCAGACAAGCGACAGTTACACACCCTCATCACTAGGGAAGGTATTCCAAACTGTCTGTGCGCCGCCCGCTGCGGAGTGCACCCTGGTGCCACTGAACCTGCTGCACTATAGATAGCTAGGCTTGATCTCAGTCCCGCTATGTAGGCGGTCTGAAGATGATTCTGGGATTTATTGTTTCAAGAGCCACCTGCTGGCTATCAGTAGATGGAACGGAAAATAGAATTTAGCGCCAACTTACGGAAGTATGTCATGCATCTGAGACAAACGTAGATGTCAGAAGTGGAATTCGAACCCACGCCTCCAGAGGAGGCTGCGACATGAACGCAGCGCATTAGACCGCTCGGCCATCCTAACATACACAACAGTGCACAAGTGGCGTGGTTCCAAGTTGATCTAATGACGGAGTGGAGTGTAGTGTTAGGATTTCTGTCTTTGCAGTTAAAAAGACTTCCTATCCAGGGAGCACGTGGGGGTCAGAGATGTTTCTAAGAATGACTTCCGAACCTGGATACCAAGAGCTTCTACACTGCAGGCTCGGGTCGTCCCTGGACACTGCTCCATAATTTACTACCCCACACACAACATTCTCGATAGTGTGTGTAAATGTCGTCTTGATTCTGTGAGGAAAAAAGAAATTCTTGGCAGCGTTATTGAAAAGTTGAGTCACTGCAGCAGACGCGGTAGAGCGGGGTTCAGGGCTGCACAGTTGTGGGTTGCGTTGGGTGGGGTTAATCCCCACAGCTCCTGCAAACATTCACTGCCTCCATTTTCGTGGTCTCATGTTTTTCAAACTGAACTGACTAAAAAAACAAAAGACGAAGAAGCGGGTTTCAAAGTTTCACAATGTTGCTGATTTGAAACAAATATGGTGAAAAGAGCTCTAAAGAGTTCTATAACTCGTGACTCTTCAGTCTTGGTGACTCGTTCAAGCACTGATGGTGATGAGCCCCGCCGCTGCTCTGTGGTCTTCACTCCGTTGGATTTGGGGGGGGGGGTGCAATAGGAAACAATATTAGAGAGAACCCATCGGAGTCATTCTTAACACTCCACACCTACAACCCAGGCAGCCGGGCTCACTTCAAAGCTCTCGTATCTCGGCTGTGCAGGCTTCAGGGCGCTGGAATCATGAAGGGTCCGTCTGCCCCACACCCCCCAGCAAGCACCTCGCAGCCGAGTTGTCCCGCAAACCGAGCGCTGTACGAGTCACAGCGAAAAATTAGCTTGATCGTAAAAAGTCAGAATAAAGTTATTTTTTTAGGAGGAAATGGGCTTAGTAATAGATTTGCTGCAGCAGGACAGGAGCAAAAAAACCCTGCCCCTCGGAGACCTCCGTTGTGCGCCTTCGAGTTCAGCACAATTCGATCCTCCCTCCAGGTCACAGCGAAAACAAGCGCAGCCTTCGGTAGCCGAGACCTGCGGCGCTCAGGTTACCTTTCACCCCGCCTGACTGCGCTGCCGCTGCCCAGCCGGTGAAACGCAACCCTCCCTGACGACATTTTATCACAGCCCCCAGCCCAACAACAATGTGTCTCGTGCTGTGAAAAATCACGTTGTGTCTCCGAGCCGTGCATATGTCACCAGCCCCTCGGAGCCCTCCGTTGTGCGCCTTCGAGTTCAGCACAATTCAATCCTCCCTCCAGGTCACAGTGAAAACAAGCGCAGCCTTCGGTAGCCGAGACGTAAATAAACAGAGAACGTCCTTGTAAAAAAAACAATGAGATCAGGTGAGGGAGCAACGCCGGGACACCACCGCCTTTCTCCGAGGCACAGCAGAAAATGCCTCGGAGAAACGCCACGTCCTTTTCGGATTTGGGGGCGTGTTTTGCTGTTGTCTCCTCCCTGAGACTTCTCGCAAAAAACACGCCCCCCGATCCGAAAAGGACGGGGCTTCAACGGAGTGACTGGACCTCTTCTCCAGTGGCTGGCCTGCATTTAAGAGGCCAGCCAATGGAGAACAGGAGAGAAGAGGGGCGGGTGCAAGCCCCTCTTCTCAAAGTCATTAAATCTCGCGAGCGAGACAGCGCAAGCGCAGCCTTCGCTAGCCGAGACCTAAAAAGGAGCTACATTCATCATATAAGGCTTTAAGTAGAATGACTGTAAAACGGTGAATCAAGTATAAATATACAATTATAAAGATAAGTATACATCTATGGGTAACCAAAAAGAGTGAAACAAATTAGAATTGTGATTGATCCCTTTCAGGGATAATTGAGCACCTCTTCTTGTAAAAATGACCCATGACCACCAAGCATGAACCGATAAAGACGAAATATCCTTCCAGCAAAATGTAATGGACTTTAAAGCAGCTGATATTAGGAAGTTAAACAGTTTACCTTCTAATTCAGTTAAGTTATGCGTAAGACCAACAGATTTACATATTAATATTTTGTAAGAAATAACACCATGAATATGAAATATTTGTTGAATAATATCCCAAACATCAGACCAAAATTTAAAAATTAATGGACATTCAAAAATCATATGTCGTAGTGATCCAGGGAGTAATTTACAATGCCAACAAATGTCGTCTTGCATCAGCTTAGCACGAAATAAACGCACTGGGGTCCATAAACAATTAAATAAAAGATAAGAATTGGTTTGGTAAAGTGAAACAGGCAGCCATCCTGAAATACTATTAAGCCAAACAGTCATCCAAGTATCGTTGGACAAAGAAAGGGAAAGCTCATCATTCCAAAATGTTGAAATAATATTTAAATTGTTTCCTATAGAATTAGATAACTTTTTATATAAAATAGAGACAGTATGTGATGACGTAGAGATAGTTCGAATATACAGTGCTAAATCTGCTTTAACATTAAACGGAATACCATGAGGGAAGGAGTCTAAAATTGAATTACATAACGATTCATATTTAATAAAATCAGATTGAGGTAAACTAAATTTCATTTGTAAAGCTTCAAAAGAAATAAAAACATTGTCAAAATAGATATCTTTAAGATAAAAGATACCAGCTTTAATCCAAGCATTCCAAAAAGTAACATTTCTATTCAATTTAATCACATTACTATGCCACAATGACATATCTTCAGTATGAATCATAGGGATCAAAAAGATTGAATCCAGGTCATTAAAAATGAGTTTAGTGGATTTAATAATAACCGATTTATGCACATATATTGACCTATTGGACATTGTTAGCAAGGTGGTCAATGGAAAAGGATCCACAAGAGACTGCTCTATATGAAACCATGTAGGTTGGTTCTTTAAAGAGGAAGGAGGAAACCATATGGAACTTTGTTTCAGTATAAATGCTTTGTGATATAGAAAAAAGTCAGGCAAGCCAAATCCAGCATTGCATTTAGGTACTTTTAATTTTTTATAACCAATACGAGTTGATTTATTATTCCAGAGAAATTTGGAGAGAAGTCTATCAATGTTTTTATAGAATTGTAAAGGAAATTGAATAGGAATCATAGCAAGTGTATAACATTTTTTAGGAGCAATAGTCATTTTAATGGAGTCCATTCTACCCCACCAAGAGAGGTGAAGTGAAGACCATTTAGACGTTTTATCTTTGATATAATTCAGAATAAAATTACTATTTAATGTTAATGTTGCTTTTATGGAGGACGCAAATAGAATCCCAAGATATTTTAATTTATCTTTTTGCCACACAATATCAGCCATGGGTAACATATCAGGAGTACAAAAAATGTTTAAAGGGAAGAATTCAGTTTTATTAATATTAAGTTTATAACCAGAAACCATGGAATATTTTGTAATAATTTCTAATAGGGCAGGCATTGAGGATATAGGTTCACTAATAAATAACAGCACATCATCAGCATAGGCTAAGGTTTTGATATTAATCTCCTTAATCTGAATACCTTTGATATTAACACAATTTCTTATATGAGTAAGGAAAGGTTCAATTCCAATGAGAAATAAAAGTGGAGAGAGGGGACAACCTTATCTTGTGCCTCTAAAAAGAGAAAACTGACTAGATACTTGGCCATTAATAAATAAACGAGCAGTAGGGGCATAATACAGAGCAGAAATCATGCGTATAAACGAAGTACCAAAATTAAATGATAATAAGGTTTGAAATAAAAATTGCCAATGGATTTTGTCGAAAGCTTTCTCTGCATCTAAAGCCAAAATTCCTGCGGGGGAACTTAAAGTGGAACTCTGTTCAATAATGTGTAATAAGGTTCTTGTGTTATTTGTAGAATATCTATTCTTCATAAAACCGGATTGATCAAGATGTATAATAGAATCCAATATAGGGGCCAGTCTAGAAGCAAGTATTTTAGCATACAATTTACAATCTTGAATAATTAAGGAAATAGGGCGATAATTTGAAACAAGAGTGGGGTCTTTATCTGGCTTAGGAAGTACAATAATTAAAGCATCAGTAAAGGAACCTGAGATCGTTCCTGAAGAACCAAAAAAAGTAAAAAGTTGAAATAAATAAGGCAAAAGTTGGGACTGGAACTCTTTATAAAACTCAGCTGGGATACCATCTGGGCCAGGGGATTTTTTTTTTTTAATGGATTTAATAGCAGCTAAAATTTCCTCAGTAGTAATGGGTAAATCTAGCCCGAGCCTGTCCGAGTGTGAAATTTTGGGCAAATCACATGTATCTAAAAAAGAGTCCAGTATGGAAGGATCATGAGGATCAGGCTTATTATATAAAGTAGAGTAAAAATCCAAAAATTCCTTAACAATATCATTATGAGATATTGCAATTTTACCATTAGGGCCATGAATTGAGGTAATTTGCGTTCTATCTTTTTTTATACGTAAATAATTAGCTAAAAGCTTCCCAGATCTGTTGGCATTAAAACGGAACTTAGCCTTAGAATTAGAAATTTGGATGCCAGCTCTTGTACTAAGGATTGAGTTAAATTCATATCAAAGCTTTTGTAGCTTGACTTTAAATTGAGGATCATTTGATGAAATAAAAAGCCTTTCAAATTTCGCAATTTGTTTTTCCAAACACCTGATACGTGCGTTGAATGTTTTATTTTCATAGGCCATAATTGAAATAGTTACACCCCTAATGTAAGCTTTAAAGGCGTCCCATCTATTGACCATAGAAGTGGAACCTTCAGGATTGAGTAAAAAATAGTCTTGAATAGCATTTAAGATTTTAGGCTTATTATGTTCATTAAGAACAATTCCAGTATTCATACGCCATCTAGTTTGGTTTGCAAAAGTTGAAGTTAAATTCAGAACAAAAGAAATCAAGGCATGATCTGAGATATCAATATTACCAATCTTAGGAGTCTTAACAGATTGGACTAGTTGTGTGGAGACTAAAAAATAATCAATTCTAGAATGCGAATTATGTGGATTAGAGAAAAATGTAAAACATTTTTCTGTGGGAAAGTGCAAACGCCAAATGTCAACTAACTTGGTGGTATGAATAAATGACTTAAAAGCATGAAAAACCTTAGGAGGGCGAAATTTAGTACTAGATATTCTATCCAATAATGGGTCAGCAATAACATTAAAGTCACTTCCAATAATTAAAGGAACTTTACCCAACTTTAGAACATCAGTGGTAATATTAGACCAAAAAAGAGGGTCATCCGCAGTAGGTTTATAAACATTGAGCAAAAATATGACTGAATCATGAATTTTAATTTTAGCTATAATATATCTTCCATCTGCATCCGAAATTTTGCTTAAGACTTGGCAATACAATTTTTTTCGCAACAAAAATAGCCACCCCATTTTTTTTACCAATAGCAGGTGATGAAACAATAGTATCTACCCATTTCTTTTTCATATAATTTAAGATGTTGTCATCTATATGAGTCTCTTGAAGAAAACAAATATCTGCCTTACAACTACCTAAATAATCTAAGATTTTTGTACGCTTAACTGGATGACGTAAACCTTTGACATTTAATGAAACAGCTTTAATATTGTGAATATCAGCCATAATGAAGAGAGAAAGAATAAAAAAAAAGATCAAGAAGAGGAGAAATAGAAAAGAAGGAGAACAATAATGAGAGAAAATAGTAGCTCCAGAACAAGTAAAAGGAGGTGAAAAAATTTAAAAAAGGAGAAAACGACAAACAGGGTACAAAAATATCAAAGATGAGACGCACATACGCTCAACAAGCATGACCGAACCGTTGGAGCCCAATGTAGTAATGACTCATTAACCTGTCAGAAAAAAGGAAAAAAAAAAACGTTAATTAGCTATAATCAAGTATTAGAGTCGTGAGTATCCATGGATTGCTGTGAACGTTGATCCAAAAACTGACGCAAGTCATCAGGACGTTGAAAAGATTTTGACAGATTGTCTTTCCAGATACGCATTGTTGAAGGGTCAAAAAGACCATATTTGAACCCAAGACTTCGCAGTTGAGGCCGAAGAGCAGAAAATTCCTTGCGGATTGAGACTGTTTCCTTGGCAAAGTCTTGATGAATAAAAATGTTATTCCCATTGACCATCAAGGAAGGAATCTCTCGTGCTGCCTTTCGAATCAAAACCAAATGATGATGCCTGAGGACTTTGAAAATCATTTGACGAGGTTTGGTATGTTGAGGAATGCGATGTGAAGGGATTCTATGGGCCTTGTCAATCTCAAATTTTTCTGGAAATTTAATTTGTAGAAGCCCAGGAATCAAATTTTCCAAATACAACCTACAGTTGCCACTCTCCACATCCTCTGGTAAATTAAAAATGCGTAAATTGCATTGTCTGTTACGATTTTCCATCTCTAGGAGTCGGGTAGACAAAGGAGATATTTTAGCTACAAGAGGAGTGAAAGTCTCAAGCTTAGCCTTATTATCGTGTATTTTAATTGCATTATCAGAGATTTTCATTGACATACTCGCCATTTCCTTTCGAACATTTTTAATCTCTGAGGCAATAGAATCTGTGTTAACACGAAGCGCTTGAATTTCCTCCAAAATTAGGGATAATGAAGGTTCTGCTGACTCTACCGCCTTTGATTGAATTAGCGGAGGTGAAACCTGCTGCTTTCTTTTAGGATGAATATTTTTATTATCCATGTTGATTTAGTAGCAAAAGTAGGATAATAATAATAAAAATAAAATAAAATATCAAAATTGCAAAAATAACAGCAACAACGCAAGAAAATGAAGGAAAAAATACTGCAGCAGTAAGAAAATCCTTATTAAAGCTGGTGCAGCAGCTATAGCAGGCTATGGGAGTGGCTAGGCCCAAGCCAGGCCCTTTCCTGAATGCTTGCTCCGCCCCCTGACAGACAAAGCTGGGAATACCTGAAGGGAGAGCTGGAAGCAGAGGCTGGACACTGGAAAACGCCTCAAACACCGTCCAAATTCAAAGAAAATCTCAGCAATCGACAGGTAAGATGACCAGCATTCAAGCGACCTCATTTGCGGTATAAAACTGACAGGAATCGTCGTTATTAACGAAAAACGGGCGAAAAAACGCCGGAGCTCACTACACAGCGGCCATCTTGTTTCGCGCGCTCGCGCGTCCCCCTTTTTATATAGGTTTTAACTCTTTTTTTGATCATATTGATCAATGATTTAGATTAGTAGCTCTAAAATGTGTTGTAGTTGGATGAGTCGGTAGTTCATTAGTAATCATGTTATTTGTATGCATTTTAGCCCTGATGCTGATGAAATAATTTTTATGGATTTTTTTATGATGAGTATATTACTGTTAATTGTTGTATTTGTGTTTGTCTATTAATGTAATTGTTGTCTTGTACTTTTATGATTTTAATTAATTGATTAAAGTGGATTGAATTGAAGAATCTGGGATTGATGGTGTACCACTCAGTTCTAGACACTAGAGAGGGCAACCTTGGGCGCACACTGGTAGTTTGAGGGGTCATGTTGCCTTCTGAGGGATGCCTAGACTCCCCATTATGGCTAGAATGGCGTTGGCAAAAACAATCATGCTGCACAGAGTCCTTTATAACATTGCAAATTTCCTGATTTGGAATCCGAAGGGCTAGTTTACATATTTAAACGCATTTTACGGTAAGTGATATGGGAATGTTGACACAACTGAATGTCAATGTACGCACTCCAAAGGCCCGATGTAGAGGAGGCCTAGGAGTCTCTGATTATAAGCCATACTACTTTTCAACACAGCTACAGTGCCCTGCTCGCTGGCAGGCGTAGGTCTTGCTCAGTTGGGTTAGTTTGGAGAGGCTCATACAGAGGGTGCACTACTGGAGATGTTCTTGGGAGTGAAATTGGCTCTTGCCTAGAAACCGCACGAAAACCTAGGCATAGAAGTGAGATGTGGTAGCCCGGTGGGATAGTCCATGACACCAATGGAGAGGGCCCTTTTCCCAACTTCTTAGATGTCCCCTGGCAGGTGGCGAGACCAGCCTCTCCCGGCACCAGTCAGTAACTGGAATACACTCCTGGGCCGTCCCTTTAGCGTCGCTGCACCCTAATTATTGGATGCCCATGCAGCCGAACCTGGGACATTTTCCATACTCTTATGTCATATGCCATTTGGCACTCTTAGTGTGCAGAATACCTAAATGTGTCATCCTGAGCCTGATTGATTCTTTGCTAAATACACAAGTTGGAGTCTTACTAAACTAGCGATTTTGATATGCTTGATATAATGATTTATCCTGTGCTTATACTGCCATTGTTCTTTTTTATAAAGTTGTGAAAAGCTAAATATAGATTTTTTTTTAAGCTAGCCCTCAGAGCATCTACACTGTGTGCCCCAGTGACAAGAATGCACTGGTAAACAGTGTGGTGAGCCCTTTACCCCTGTGCTTCAAGTGTGCCTCTGACTGCCCCCATCTTGGCTAGAAATGTGCTTAGCTTCCTTCCTGGCCAGGGTGTGATTTGTGCATGCAGTTTCAAGCATTTTTCCCCACAATACTATGCTAGTCGTTGCTCGGTACTATGTTGATATCTATATAGGAAGCCCCCATTGTCCTGAAGGACTTAGACTTCTGTGAGTTCTTCCAACAAATCCAGACGCGCACAGCATTTAGAATCTGAAATCGCAATTTGTGGTTTTACCAATTCCCAGACTCTAAGTGAGTGGTGCTGCGAAGTCCACCTTCCTACCGCTTACTTTCTACCCGTTATTACTGCAAACCGAGGATGTGTGTGATGTAAAGTGATCTGACACCCTACCCTTCTATGAGAGGTGTTATAAAGCAAATGAAATACATGTGACCGAGGGGCTATGGAGAGATAAGAGGCACTGTTGGAGGGTGATACTGAGGGAATCATGGAGAGCCCCAATAAAGATTCTATCTGGTGCACAGTAAGGTCCTCAATTACTATGCTTTAAAAGCGAATTCAATTCAATAAATAATGATACATGTGTTGTAGAATGCAACATTTCCCCACTAATTTTCTTAGGAGGAGAGCCCTCCAAAGCCCTCTTTGTGGTAGTCAGGTTTACTTGCTGCACTTGGTGTGCACTGTACGGGGACTGGTCTGACAACATTTGCCAGGGCTGCTTTGGGTTTCCATTCCGGCCCTGGCAGGAGCAAGAGTCTTGTACTACAAAATAAAGCCAAACATTGAAAAGTTAGTCGCTGGGATGTAGCATCAACCTTCCCATTAAAAATGTTTCATTTTTGAAAATGTTTTCAATATAAAATAATACAATCTTTAGTAATCCTTTTCCACTGGTCTAATTGATTATCATCATCACCAGTCTCATCTTCATTCATTCATTCACAAGAGTTTCTTGAGTTTTTTAATCGCCCAATACCAGCACCTCTCATGCCAGTGTAGGGTGCCAGAGCACTTTACATCACACACATACAGAGGCAATGAATCATACATGTGTAAATTCGTGTATAGAAAATGTTGCATAAGGCAAAGGGAACTGCAAGGTGTAGGATTGACTTGTCATCCATACTTGTAGGCATTTTTAGGTCAAGCCTGGGCAGCGTATGCGCTGCTGCAAGGCATGCAGTATTAGAGTATGGACTTGAAACCATGCCTATTCTAGGCCCATATTTTCAATTGGCTTGTTGCATTGTCCTTTGTAAATGCTGGCTTCCCATTCCTTATTAGGCTTGTTAGTCCCTCCTGTCTTCTGTTGTTAACTCCCATGAGGACTGGACCTTTTACTAGTGTCCTAACTCGGGAGCTTTCATTAGCCCTCCCGAGAACTATTTACTTTATTATTGTACACACAACTCACAGAACACAATTTGCATTTATATTTCTCCGAGAAGCATTTGTCCGTATTTTTAATAAATAGATCCGGGCAGAAGATAATAATTACTGCCTACGATTAGGATTGAACCCTGTTACCAAGCTCCAAAGTCGGCAGCCTTGGATGTTTAGCCACCTCCACGGTTAAAGAAAATATGCATTTTTTAGGAGGTTTATCGGCTTCCCTCACTGGGTCACTCTCCCATCATGCACCCACCCTTAACCCCTTCCTCCCTTTTGCCTCCCTGAGCTCCCCCAGGAGTGCATGGGAAGTGTGCTCCCTTCATTACACAGGTGTTTACAATAGCACTTTCGCTTTAAATTCAAAGAGCCTCTGATCCTGAGTCTCTCTTCCAGAGCCCGCTCTCCCAACATCCACACACCATGCATTAGATGAGGTAAATTTTAGTTGCTTTCTGCCATCCTGTGATTTGGGAATGATTGCTTTGGTTATTTTTAACTAAGACTACTGTGCACACTTTTTTTTGTTCTTGTTTTTTTTTTTAACTGCAGCCTTTTCTCCTTTTTTTGTGCATATTTCTATAGTGTGAACTCGACACAAAGGTATTGTATTGGAGCGCTTTACATGAGCATCAGTTACGTTATACAAGGACACATTAATTCTTGGTAGGCACGGGGAGATTAGGTGATTTGCCCAGAATCACAGGATGTGGAGTTGACCCCGAGGCTCGAACCTTGGTTGACCCCGAGGCTCGAACCTTGGTTTCGCAGCTCCAAAGTCGGCAGCTCTAGCTGTGAGACCACATCCTCACCCCATGGACATGGAACCATATGGACACCTTGTTGGTACAGCCATTAGGTTTTGGAGAGGTGAGTTATAGCTCATGTTTCACAAAGGCCCATACGGCAGGCTACATCATCCCACATAAGACACAGACCTTGGCTTTAGACAGCAGCTCTGTCTCACAAGTTACACACATTTTACATGTGTTTGCTTTAGACAGAGCTATCTTTCAGGTGAAACTGAACATACAGGCTTTGGCAATAGATAGCATATCTAACAGGGACCAGGTACACTTACTGGGCCAAGTCTCAGATAGGCGCACTACTCTCAGTGGACACCAAACTTGAAAGCTCAGCCTTCAGACAGCAGAATTATCTTAATGGCTTAGGTATCAGATAACAGAGGTATCTCTTTCGTTAAGGACGTCTGACAGCATAGGGCCTGAATCTCAAGCTGGAGCTATTCAACCGTGAAATTGGAAAATTCTAAGCACTTTGCATGATTGATTAAACCTAAAATAAATAGGTTAAGTAATTTGCTCAGGATCACACTGACTGTCAGCAAGAAGCTGGGGACTCCGCACTTGCCTGTTCAATCTTCCCTCCACCTTGGCCATCCACAAATGTATAGAGCATGTGGAGAGTTAACTTTGGTTACTTTAATTACTTAGTTTTAAGTTATGCAGCATACCTGGATTTTGCATAGTACATTAAAGCTAAGCTTTCATACGATCTCATCTTTCATCCTGCATCACATTTTCTGTTCTTCCTTCCTTTCTTCATTCTAACTTTAATTGTCTTTCTTGCAAATTCCAATGCTGTGCCATGATAGAGAAACTGAGGTAATACGTCATACGGTCATGTACATTTGGACTGACATTATAAAATCAATGTTACTGCAACGATTTACATATGTAAACCCATAATGCAAGCCATGCTTTTAGCAGTTATGTGCTGAGAATTCCATGCAGTATTACAGGATCCAGGAATACCGCTGTGCAGTAACACTATACCAATATTATAACCTTTTTTAGACAAAAATGGATGACTGGGCAACTTCTAATAGGGGCTATAATCTGTCAAATTCCCCTAAAAGAGGAACATTCCTCACCCTACTGACAGCCCAGTTCCACAAACCTATTGAGCCTACTATGAGAATCTCTGGCCCATTTGGAAGTTATCTCGGACCACGAAAAGCGTTGTGGTGCCATGCTAATAGCCGATTGTCCACTACATGCATGGTGTATAACAATGACAACAGCTCAGTTATTTTTGCATGGTGCTTAAGGATGTATTTATCATCAAATCATATAGAAGTCTTTTTAGGTCAAGCCTGGGCAGTGCATGCGCTGCTTTGAGAGGCCTCCTGTATTCAGGTATGGACTTGAAGCTCTGCCCATTTTCCACCCATCTTTTCAATTGGCTCCTGTTACTGTCCTTTCTAAATGGTTGCTTTTTATTTATGAATAGGCTTAGTAGTCCCTCTTTAGTACCCAGGGCTGGACTGGCCGTAGCGGGCACCGGGCAATCCCCCGGTGCGCCGCACGGGTGGGGGCTGGTTTTGGGACCCTGGGGGCCCTTTTTGTTACAG
Organism: Triturus cristatus; assembly: GCF_964204655.1. NCBI lineage: Eukaryota > Metazoa > Chordata > Amphibia > Caudata > Salamandridae > Triturus > Triturus cristatus. The sequence goes on from NC_140590.1 coordinate 985,164,811, forward strand.
GGCCGTTTTTGCAGCATAGCTGCAAAATCGGCTCTGTAACAAAATCGGCCGAAAACTGGCCCTGGCAAAGGGCTCGGCGGCACTCCCAAGCCTCGAGGGGGCGGCCGAGCACTTTACCAGGGCCGGTTTTGGTTCCCAGTCCGGCCCTGTTAGTACCGCATTGTCTGCATTTGTAACCTCCCATGAGGACTGGACTTTACACTTGTGTTGTTGCTCGGTATGTTTTAGTTAGTCTGTGAGCACTATTTTCTTGAATGATTTTTCCTATTCCACCCACGACATGCTTTCCTGTAATGCAGCACGGTACCCACATTTATATTTTTTTTAGTAATGGCGGACATGTCATATTTGCAAAACCAGATTGTTCAGTAATGACGGCTGCGTTATATTTACAAAACCTGCTTGCACTTTTTAATCAATATTTACATTTTTTTGTATCGCTGTCTACTTTAACTTTAGTGGCCGCGCTTCTTTCTTTATTTACATTGTCAGAGCGGTCCGCTTTGACAATAGCGGTCGTGCTCCTTTCTTTATTTACGTTTCCAGCATGGTTCGCTTTGACTATAGCGGCCACGCTCCTTTCTTTATTTACTTTGCCACGGCGGTCTGCTATAACTATAGTGGCAGCCATCTTTTCTTTTAATGGGAGTACTAGCCAATGGTGGCCGCACGCCTGGAGTGGGAAGGCACGCATTTTGCACATAAAGGTGTGCAGCTGCCATTGGCTAGTACTCCCTACTCCCGGATCTCCCGTGCCATACCCAACACCATCTCACCCCTCCCACTTGCACGTCCCCACCGCCCTTCTGAGGTCGAGGTCGAACGTTTAAGCTATTGGCATTGTACATGACGATGCCTTTTATTTATGTGTTAGTTTTCTAAACAGATGAATTAAAGGCATTGTCATTTACAATGCCAAAAGCTTAAACTCTCGCAAATGCAAGACCTATTGCTTTGCAAATGCTTGTTTTTAAGAGTGCTTGGTCTGGATAAGCACACCTCAGGATTCAGAACATAAAACAGTAGTTAGTGCTGACTTTAATAATAAGAATGTATTTCTACCCAAACAAACTTTTTAGCAGCAGCAGGATAATGGAAGACTTGGAAAAAAATACAACTTACAAACTTGTACCATGCAGTTTGCGTGCAGCTCTTTGATGGCAGTTCATAGCTCTCTGTGCTAGATTACGATTGTAACTTATGGACTGCACAGTAACAACAGAATCTCTGTGACAAAAGCAGTAGCTCACTGAGCTATGCACATAAAATATATATTTTTTTAATGTATGGTACACGTTCTTTGCAGCGGACATATTAACCCTCTGCACTACTTTAGATCAGTCAAAGCTGCCACTGGACAAAATTCCTCTCCAGAAGGTACATTAATCACCAGAGTTATCTTGACACTCTTATTGTTGCCTGAAAACTGCTGATTATACAAGGAACTTTGTGGTGCTTTTAAAACTGGTGCCTGAAGACTCCCTTGAAATGTGTCACGGACCCCTGGGAGTCTGCGGAGCAAAATTTGTGAACTGTCAAATTAGACAGCAAAAAGGTTTGCGGAATTGATGCTGTTGCTGTCACAGAAGAAAAGTGGCGGTCTGAACTTAACTTTGACAAATTCATGCTGGAAGTCTTGTCCTTGATCAAAGATGGGTGGTGTACCAGAGTGAAAGGGTGTGATGGGAGCAAGAAATTTTGGCATGTCAAGGGTGGTTTGTCAGATAGACATGACTTGATGTTTAGGGGCACAGGATTGGTTCCACTGAGCACTTTGAGGGAAAAACAAATTTTCTTTGCTCTCTCTGTCCATCAAGGCATGTCAAAGACGAGAGAACATCTTAGATTGACGTGCTAGTGGCCAGGCATGGATGGTCAAGTTGAGAGAGTGATACAGGAGTGTGTACCATGTGCAATGAGTGAGAAAGCCGTAAAGCCTTTGTTGCAAAACATGGTGATTAGAGAATGACCAACTTCCCCTTGGGAGGAGGTTGCTTTAGACATTTTGGGTCACATACTTGAAGAGGGCTGTGAAATCTATCTTATAGTTTTCATTGACATGTACTCTAGATGGCCAGTGTAACAAAGTGAGGGTTAATCATATTCAGGATGCAGGGGATCCAAACAATAAGTAAGTTTATTCCTTTCAGAAGGTCTCATCCAACTTTTCCAACTGCTGCCCAGCCTCTCTCTGTTCTCAGACCCTCTCTCTCTACATTCTGAATGACCTAACAACATTCCATATCGTAAGTAACTACATGTATATTTCACCTTCCACCTACAAGAATAAAGAGGGGGCCAAGAAAAACGTGTGATCCCAAAATGAGTTTTCCCGATGCAATTTCCCATAGAAAACGTTTTAGAAAAAATGGCTGAACAGATTTACACCAAATTTGGCAGAAAGATAGATCTTTTCTCAGAATCGTGCTTTTCATGATTTGCAGTAAATATGGTCAGCTTTTTATTTTTTAAATCTTTTTTTCAAGTTTCAGGTATAACAACAGAAATACATATCTGCAATGCAGTATAATGTTCAATACTCGTGCATTACAATTCTCATAAATGCAAAAAGCATTGACAGCTTGGATTTATGTTTTGATCGGCATGAAGGACTGCCATGTGCCTCCCCCATCTCGTGTGCATGCCAAGGGTACCACTCCCCAATCCTGTCTACAACATCCCCAACATCTTATGTCTCTGTGGCCTGACATGTGTTCATGCGATACCTCGGCTAAGCATCTATCTGTGACTTGAAAGTTTATCTGCCCCTTATTTTATACAGTTTCCACATTTCCCATCCCCGTTAGCTGTAGTGGGTTAGTCAGTAGGTACGTTCGTTAAGGATCCCATATGTCCTTCGGTCTAGAGGTTAGTGGGAGCAGTTCTGCATAAGTCAGTGATTGCTCTTGCCAAAATAGAAGATCCTGGAGCCAGTCCTTAAACTTGGGGGCCCTTACCCTGCCCCACCTGCAAACCACTTTTCGTTTAGCTAACAGTAGCCCCAGCGTTGTGCATTTCCTGTAGGCGACTTAGACGTCCTCTGTATAGCCCAGTAAGGCCCTGATGGGTGATACCAGCTAGGGAGATCCAATCTTTGACGCCCTGACTCTGAACATCTACTATCAATATTGGTGAAGTTCTGCACATTCCCAAGCTAAGTGTAGCAAATCTTCAGTCTCCCGCCCACATTGGTCACATTTATCATTTTCTTGTAGCTGAAATGTATGCATCTTAACTGGCCTGTAATACAATCGGGGGAGGAACTTATAGTGTATTATACGTAATCTGCTGCTGGCAGAGATGAGTCCGGTCTGCTGGCAGCAATTGCTATGCCCATTGCTTGTCCGACAGAGAGACACCCAGCTTCGCCTTCCATTGTGCATGTGAACCTGTTGGGCTCCTTACAAGTGAAGTTTGTGGGGTGTGCTATAGGAGGGAGACAAAATGCTTAGGAGAAGCAGATTTAAGTAAGGCGTGTAACAGAGATAGTGTGAGTAGTTTGTGGGGAAACGCAGGTGTAGCTGTCTTAACACTTTGCCGCAGTTTAACAAATAGAAATAAGTCCTTGGGTGTGGGTTCTACCTCCCAAAAATGTTGTTCGCCCATACAAAAAATCCCATCGGTATAGAGGTGCCACCATGCCTGAACCTGAACGTTTTGCAGCAGTTGTATGCAGCCAAATTCTAGAATCACTCCCAGGTCCGGATGGTAGGGAAGAGGTAGCAAAGGTGAGTACGCCATTGGTATGTCCAATTTCTTTGCGAGCCGCCGATAAGCTAATATGTTGCATGTTACTGTAGTAGGGTCAGCATCTCTATCCCTGGGTCTTATCGTGATAAACCCCATCAGTGGAGTCGGCTCCATGTAGCCCTGTTCCACGGCTAGGTGTGGCATATACCGGGGGAAGCTGGAACCAATATGCTGCAAAGTGCCCCTGTGCACAAAAATAATACAATTCTAAATCAGGAGCCTCAAAACTTTCCAGTGAGAAAGGCAGTATCAATACCTCCCATTTCAGCCCGGGTTGTTACCACCCCAAGCAAGGTGTATCAGTTGTAATTTCATGGCATTAAAGAATTGTCGTCCAGGGTTATATGGTATGTTAATGAATAGATAAAGGAGTTTAGGCAGGACCACCATTTTGATCAGGGAGATCCTTCCCGCCATGGACATGGGCATGGCAATTCATTGTGTGATGGAGTCGGTCAGGGTCGCCAGGGTCTTTCCATAGTTAGCTCGAATTAGCTCTGTTCTGTTTCTAGAAATCGTTATCCCTAGCTACTTCACCTTTGAGGTGCACCACACTATAGGGTAGTCTGGAGTGTTCGGGAGGACAGCCTCAGTGAGAGGAAACAACTGGGACTTTTCCCAGTTAACATTTATCCCTGAGAGTTCTCCGAAAGCGGTGAACTTGCGTAGTATAGGGTTGAGTTTAACTTGCGGGTCTCGGACATATTGCGTAACATCATCTGCGTAGAGGGAGACTAAGATATGTCTAGTAGGGTAGCGAATTGCTTGTTCCCGATGATGTTGTTGAGGCTTAGCCACTAGTGGTTTGATGGCCAACGTGAACAGGAGGGGGGACAATGGGTACGCCAGCCTCGTGCCACGTGAAATCGAGAATGGGGACAAGCTCACACCATTGATGAGGACCTGCGGGTGTTGATGAGGCAGCTCTATCCATGAGAGGAAGTCAGGAGGCAATCCCATTCACCTCAGTGTACCAAGGAGATAATCCCCTTCGTCCAAATCGAATGCCTTGGAGGCATCTAGAAAGACCGTCATCGCTGACGTCTCAGGGTCTATAGCTTGCATCAACGAGAAAAGATTGTGCGATGTTGTATGCCCTGGAATAAATCCTGCTTGATCGGGCAATACCAAAGAGTCCATGAGAAGGCTCAACCGATTGGCCAGTACCTTGGCTAGGATTTTGACATTGCAGTTGATTATGGAAGGTGGGCTATACGACACATTTATTTGCTGACTTTCTGGGTTTCAATAGGGAAGTGATCACCACCTCTCGCATGGTTGGGGGGAGAATTCCAACATCCCAAATATGGTCAGCATTTTATGACAAACTAAGGTTCAAAGTTAGTGATATCTGGACACTACTCATGTGGTACCGCAAATTAAAAAAAACAAAGCAATCTGATTGGTCGAGAGTTTTTTTTCCATCAGCTGCTTTGGTATTGGCCCGAGATACAGAGGAATCTGATTGGCTGGCTGCAACATTAACAGAAATGTTGCAGCTCCCATTATAGGATACTGGACTCCGTCCCTGTGTTTGGTAGTTAAGGAAAAAAATCCATAAGTTGCCAGGGTAGGCGTACGCTGACACCCAGGCTCTTCTGAGAGGGTCCCAGAAGACCCCACCCCCAAGGGGCCAAATTACATAAACAAATTGTGCACCAGGAGCCATCAAAGCACTTGTGAGGTACAGTAGAACTCTTGTGGGACCCAGTGCGGCTCTCTTGTGTGGTCTTTTGGAGTACCGCAGAAATATATATATATTTTTAATGTAGGGCTCCTTGGGGCGTTGGCCGGCAATAGGGTGCTGGGGTAGTGGGTGTCTGCTAGTGGTTGGGCACAGGACCTGGTGGCAGGCCAGGCCTTGCATCCAACCCTCTGCAATCCCCGGTCACAAGGTATGCTTAGTGAGAAAATTAGGTGAATATGATAAAACAAGCTGACATTCACTGAAAAAAACAAAGGTTAAAGTGAGATTATATTTAGGTTGAAATGTCAGTTTAAACGTAACATTTTACACCCGAAAAACCAATTAAGTTACAGTTTAATTCGCTAACTAGAACTTGTGCCCCCAACCATACTCTGCTTATAACCTCACAGATTGCATCACTCATGACGTGTTCAATGACATGATCATTGATAACATATCAAATTACTTCATTGATGACAACACTGTGGATTTCAGTACACAGTGTGGATTACACCTTATACTACATCTTATGCTGAAAGAAAGTCAACCAGGGGAATTTCTTCGACTATGGGTCTCGTTTAGTGGCAGACACCCCAAAGTTGGAGTCTCCCACAAACTTAGCTCTTCCTTCATACATTAGGTATTTTCTGTTCCTGCTTCACTTAAATCAGGTCATTCGTTTCAGCTCAGGAAACAAAAGAAATAGCGCAATATGTTACCTTTCAGTGCATCAAAGTCCTTATCAGTGGCCGTCACAAAGTGCAGGCTGAACTAATGCGCTGCAATGCACTGGGGCAAGCAAAAGTAACACCGCAGAAAAACACCAACTTGAGAAACACATGGAGCTCCTCTGAGCTGCTGAACTGAAGAAGGTTTGCCAATTTAGGGGACTTTCGAGCCCAGTGAGTTAATCCAGGTGAGGGCCTGGCTTCTCGGGTGGAGCATAAAATGAAGTACTGGACATGGCTACTACAACAAAGGGGGGGGGGTCACCAGATGTGGAGGTGCCGAGCGCCTCAGAGGTCGCCAAAGGAGCATCACAAATTTCAAACAAAAGGTGCACATTACAGAAGACCATCATTAGTTGGCACCCTTCACATCAACCAATCAGGGCTGCAATGGGAACAAGTTACGTAGGCCATTAAAAGGAGCATTAGTTCAGGTGTTACCCATAGTTGTAGCAGTGCACGTCTGGACAAATGGGATTACGCATATGAATTTATGGTCTGACAGCTCTGCATTGGTGCCGATGATTAATAGTGAGATATTATACCAGTTGTATTATCCAATTATATATATATAGATGTCTACTGGCTGGATGTAATAAGCCAGTGCTTCTCAAACTTTTTAGACCAACAACCCATTTTTTAGAAGGACACACTTTTGCGACCCATCTATCTTTATTAGACATGAGGCAGGCACTTTTTTAATGAAACTAAAGCATCGTTTGGCAACACATTATCAATTACACATGGCACATTTTCAATTGAAATGGCCACTAAATTTGAAAACGCATACAGTTTTACTTCTAAAACTATATTGCATACAAATGATAATGTGTGAACATCGGATTTCAGTGAATAGTTATCATTTGTGCATCACCAAGCAAATTGCCTTGATTTGTATTGATCCTATTAAAATCTTTGCTTTTATCACACTTCAGAATTACAAAAAAGTGCTTCATTTTGCCTTTCCTCACGTGTGTGGTTAATTTACAGGTATTTACATTTTGCTGTGTTTTACAAAAAATGACATTCTACAGCCTTCCCTTTTACACTCTCTGTACCCCAGCAAGATTGTCACATAATTAACTTTACTTTTCTTTCTCTGACTGAAAAGTGAAAGAAGTTTGTAAACACCAATCCCCATGTTAAAAAAAATAAGCATCTAATTGTCAGAAGGCAGCCTGATATTTGACCTCTGTCTTTGAAGAGTAGCAAATGTGACAAGATAAATACAGAATTTAAAGGCACCTGTATTTCTTAATTGGACTTTCACGACCAACCAAAAATCGGCTCACGACTCACCATATTATCTGAAACATCCTTCCAGAATGGCTTAATGAGCTAGAATTCTCACATATATGTTTAAAGACACCCCTTACGCCACAATCTCTTCAATACAAGTCGCTCGAAGCTGGGTAGAGTTTATGCAACTTAGTTGGATAGTAATACCAGTCCAGAATTCCATTATAATGCACCTCTGTACCCATAATACTTTTAAAATTCTTCACAACATCACACAATAGGATCTCATATTTTTTTTTTCTAGCTCAGCAGCTAACATACTGTTCCAGTGATTCTTACATGGGTGTATTGTTTGTCCAGCTGCATGTTAGAAGATTCTGCATATGCTGAAGATAAGACCTTTGTCTGTCCTACAAGTCGTACCAATTTCTCAATTGGAGATAGATCTCTGGTAGCTGCCTGTATTCATTATCCAGCGCCTGATTTGTGTGTAGCGGTATCGTTCTGACTCATCTTAAATTTAATTTCTTTTTACATGACTGAAATGATAGGATTTCTGGGCCTTGGAACATATCTGATTTTACTAAACAGTTGTCAGATTTCAACTGGTCAAACGGACCTTTCTGCTTAGCTTGTGAGAAAGTGGGATTGTATGGAAATGAGAAGATTATTGGATCCTCTTGTTTTGTAACTGTGTCCCAAATCGCCATTATCATGCTCGCGTAAATGCTAAGTTTAACATTCTAACCTTTGTTGGTTTCCAAATGAGATCCCATTTAGTTTTACCTTCCACTGCTTTATCCATATGTATCTATAGTTTGCTTGTTGCCCTCAAAGACCGATCAGCGATACCTCAATGTTGTGTCACTCTGTAGTAGGCTAGTACGTCAAGAAGGGCCACTCCGCCTAGTTCTATTGGGAGGCATAGGATTTTGTATTCTAGTCTGACCTTTTTCCTTTGCAGAATTAATTGCAAGATGAGCTGTTTATTATGAGCAGAAGTCTTTGGGTATCTTTATTAGAAGCATCAGGAAAATATTTAGAATTCATGGAAGCACATTCCCTTTTATTCACGTTTGTTCTCACCAGTCATGATAAAAGCAAAGGGGACCATCTCATAAAGTCACCCCTCAACGTAGATAGTAGATTTAGAAAATGAGCCCCAGAGAGTTTTTCTCGGTGTGGTGTGATCTGTACTCCCATCTATTTAATTTATTTTGTCATCCATTTAAATGTGAACTCAACTGTTCATCCTGTTGCTTGGTTCAAGGAAAGCGAGAGATTGAAAACCTCTGGTTGGTCAAATTCATTTTGAATCAAGCAACATTTTCAAATATCTTGAGTTGATATTACACATCAGCTAGTCAACCAGGAAGGAAAGGGTCACTTGGATATTGTAAGCAAAAGCAAGATTTTATGATGATCTTGTCAAATGGTATACTGTGGAAAGGACTAGGTCATATTATTTTGATAGCAAAAGGGTCAATACTTACAGCAAAAAGAAGATGGGAAAGAGGACACAACTGCTGGGTTACTTGCCTAATCAGAAAGAATTGGTATAGCTGACCATTAACCATTTTCCTGGACCTGGGTGCATTATATCCTGCTAGTAACATGTCAACAACCATATGACAAAATCCAAAGTCCTTCAAGGCTTTTGCCAGATTTCTTCAGTCCAACCGATCAGAAAACATCAGCATTTAATGATGCTAATCTAGCTAGTATGTTCTTCATTTTGATGTTTTCTACTAGATGAACAATTTTACAAAGATTATCGGGCATTTGCCTCCTCTGATGAAGCCTTTTTAAGCTGGATTTGTAGGGGTTGGAAGAGGAACCTCCAATCTGTTTGCTAGTACTTCTGTGTATACCTTTGTAACTTTATTAAGCAGAGCTATGGGCCTATGGTTTTGGTATCTGTGTAACTAAAGCTTCACCTACTGAAAGTGTTACCTTCCCCTCCCTCGCAATGGCAATAAATCGGATTGTGAGATGCGGGGTAAAGAGAGAAGAAAAGGCCGTATAGAAGTTCCCTGTAAACCCCTCAGTACGGAGAATGAGGAGGATCCTGTGACATTGGGCCAAGTATTGGAAGAACTAGAATATAGTACTGATGCTAGTGTGGACAGTGGCCTAAAACCCAAATCGAGATGGACACCACAACTTCCTAGTGGTAACAACATTGAGGTTTTCCATAGGATTGTTATGGGTGAGCTGAACAAATTTGAGGACAATATAAGGAATAAAAAAGATAGTCATTCCACCCTCTACAATCTCACCAAAGGGGAACAGTTGGCCCTCAAATTGTTACGCTCTAACGATAAAATAATTATTAGAGAGGCCGACAAAGGGGGCAATATGGTGGTAATGGAAAGATCTGACTATGAGGCTGAAATATTGAGTCAACTTTCTAATGAGCTTTGCTATGTTAAACTGAATACCAATCCGATTTTTGACATAACACGATTAGTAAACTCGGAACTTACTGAATGGCACACTAAGGGTTTACTTAATGATGATGAATTTGCTTATTTAATGATTGTTAAGCCTCGTTTCCCTTGCCTATATACGCTCCCAAAGATCCATAAAAATGCCACTCGACCACCGGGAAGACCGATTGTCTCTGGTATAGGAGGACCTATGGAAAAGATTTCTGAATTTGTAGACCTTTTTCTGCAACCATATGTTCTGAACTTAGCCTCCTATATCAGAGATACTAAACACATTCTTAATGTGTTAATGGATCTTACTTGGGATGCCTCTATGATGTTAGTAACCCTAGACGTGGTGTCTTTATACACGAATATCCAACATGGGCTGGGGTTACAGGCACTTGAATACTTTTTATACAAACGTCCGGTGGAACTGTTGGAACATTCGGACATGCTGATACATATGTCACGACTAATTTTGGAACACAATGTTTTTTTGTTTAACAATGAGTGGTACAGACAGAAGTGCGGAGTAGCTATGGGTTCAAAATTTGCACCGTCCCTGGCATGTTTGTTTATGGGGATGTTTGAGACACTACACCTATGGGGTCCGAATGGTGCTAAATGGCAGGAATTCATAATCTATTATGGCAGGTATATAGATGACTGTTTTATTGTATGGACTGGTAATGAATCACAATTGCAGGACTTTTTTGAGTATATGAATATGAATTCATTTAATATGTCCTTCACTATGTCATCGAGTCGAGACAAAATAGTCTTTTTGGATACCGAGCTTTTTGTGGCAGATGAAAAAATTAACAGCAGATTATATAGAAAAAGTACTTCTTGTAACTCCACTCTGTTTGCCACGAGTGCGCATCCAAAGTCACAAGTAAATGCCATACCCTATGGGGAAATGTTCAGGGCACGGAGAAACAACAGTAGGGACGATGATTTCCTTAGCTGTGTTAATGACATGGAACAGCGATTCCTGGAAAGGGGCTATAATAAGGATGTAGTCATTCAAGCCAAACAAAGTTCATTGAAACTCTGTAGAAATGACACTTTGAAACAGAAAACTAATGTTATGGCTAGTAAGAACCAACATCTCAAGTTGGTAACGGACTATCATCCTAAGTCTCATAAGATCTATAATATTCTTAACAAACATTGGCACTTATTAACCTCTGATCCAACACTGGGTGCTTCTTTGAGTAGTAAGCCTGGTATTGTTTACAGGAGAGGAACGACCATTCGTAATATGATCAGTCCGAGCTATCCCAGAAGTACAAAGACCGAACAATCTTGGTTGCATAAACAGATTATAGGGTCTTTTAAATGTGGACACTGTAGCATGTGTAGGTTTTCTGTTCATAATATCAAAGAATTTGAGTATAACGGATCAGCTACATTCAAAATCTTACAACACATAGACTGTTCGACCAAGTTTGTGGTATATGCTATCCGCTGTAAGTGTTTAAAAGTATACATTGGGAGTACTATCAGATGCCTTAAAGAAAGGATATCTGAACACTTCAGAGCCCTTAAAAATGTTGACCTCAGATATGCCCTGGCAAACCATGCAAAGGAATGCTTAAGCCAAAAAGGAAGTTCCTCCTTCTCATTTTCCTTCCATGGTATTGAAAATGTGTTACCCGACAACCGGGGGGGCAACAGGGAACTCAGGGTCCGCCAATGTGAGGCCAAATGGATTTTAAAGTTACGAGCTGTTGAACTAGGGCTTAACATAGATTCTGAGTTACAATATTTTTTGGGCTGTTAGACGGACCTATGATATAACCTCGAAAGCAATATCCGCCGCTTGGATGTGCTAGTAATCTACCAAAGTAAATACAAAAAGGAATGATTATGGGACATGTATTGTCTGTTGATAGTTTTAAGAACTGTGTATAGGTCTGTTGTCTCAACTATATGTTTAACTGATGTTGTTGTCATGGTTGATATCAACTGTCCAATATGTAATGAAACTATCACTCCGTATGAATTCTGTACAGATTATTAATTATCTCTGTTAAGCTATCTTTATTCTATTTTTGAGTCCACAACATAATTTCTCTCCTTATTCTGTGACTTATTCCTCTTTTTTACTCTCTCTCCTATCACGGCATCAATGGAAAGTTATTCCCTTTCCTTTCTCATTTTTCAGCATGTATATGTCCTTTTTAAACGTTCGGGTTTATTATACAATGTAGCGCAAAACTTGGATGTATCATGCTTTTTGATACAAAATATGGCAAATTTATTGGATTGCCGTTGATTGGCTATGAGATGGACTTATTTAATTTAATGTAATAGTTATTATTGCATTATCAGATCTTAGTAATCCTTGGACGGTTATTCCTGTCCTTTTAAATAGTGGGTGTACTTTTATTAATTTTGTTTTGCATTTAACTTTATATCCATTTTATCCCACGATTAAAATATGCGCTAGTTGGTTACTGTTGAATTATTGAAGTGACCGTTGTATCCCTATCCAAGATGGCGCTACCCTAGGTTCTCAGTAGAATCATTGTTAAGGGTTTTGTAGTCCCTTCTTTATTACTTAGAGCACTCGCGTCTTTTTAATGAAATGAATAGTTGGGCGCGTTACATGACGCCGGATGGAAGATGGCAGTATTTGACCGTACTCGGTGCCTAGAATACGGAGGTAAGAGCGGAGTCTGGATCTATTATTGGTCTTAGATACTTATCGTTTGAATTTGGACGGCATTACAAAGTCGAACACGTTATTTTCGAGGTGTTCGCGTGTTGCACCACTATACTACGGTGGAATACTACTGTGCTGGAATGGTTAAAGTAAAACAGGGCGTGTTAATTTTCAAACTTTGACAACAACGGGCTGATATAATATGGGATAGTAAGGTCGGTGATTGTCCTGTAGAGCTGCCCGTGTGTTTGCTATTTGAGTATAACAGATTAACACCATACTCATTGCCTCAAGTACAAAGTTTAAATAAGCATTTTAGTTGTCATGTTTCGAGCTTTTGTAAGGTACATAATTCTGTGTTTGTAATTCCTTCTAGTACCGATTGCTGCCGTTACTAGTAATTAGATGATTATTTTCTTATATTCATATGTACTTTTCTCTTTATTTTATTATATTTTTTGTTTCATAGGCAATAGAAGTTTTTTGATACATACTATCTAGTGTGGTTGGCTGATACAATTGCGGCCACCTTCATGGTTATGTCTGGTTGACGCCATTAATATTTTGAAACTAGGGTGAGTGCTCTACAATACTTGTATTTAGACTTCTTGGGTTGATTTTATTAGACACATGGTGTTTAGTGTCTTGGCTACTTCGGTTTATTGACTATATTTTTGACGATTGACACCAGCTGTGGTTTTTCTCTCTTTTCTGTTCCCTTCTATTTTTGAACTATTTTATGTGACGTAGGTGGTTTGGGTATACTGTACACAACTCTTGTCACACTGATATCTAATTCCTCTTTACACTTACACCATTTTGGGCTGCTCTCCCCGGCTTGTTGGGGACCTCTGACTTGTGTGGTTAAGAGGAGTGCAATTAATAATTGTGCTGTATATCTATTCATTACAGCCCTGATGAAGTCTTATGGAATATCATCCTTAGACGAAACACGTGTTGGCTTCTGTTTTTTCGTATGAAAGCTGTTCCTTTATGACCCGATGAATTGGAAATAAACACTTTGGTCTATAAAAGTCAAATATGGACTCGAATTCTCACTGAACATTAAGGTGTTTACTATTTAAACAAGTCTCCTGAGAATCAATGCCAAAGCCGTGACTTCAAGAGACCTTAATAAGAAGATGCAGATTGGACAAAGCACTTATCTATTAACATATTAATCTGTGATCTTCGAATTATTTCCATGATTTCAAATTGAAGGTCCTGATATATTCTGTTTGCTCAGGGAACTAATTGTTTTTCTGTACAGTTGCAATTGTTATCAATTGTAGGTAACAGCATTGGGTGGTGGCTGTTTTGTTCCCTTTGATGCAATCTCTGTGATATTTGTGGTTCTCACTTACTGTTTTAAATCACCATTTGTTTGCGCAGACTATACCTCACTGCCCATTTCCTTTTTTTCACTCTGTAGTAGGCTAGTACGTCAAGAAGGGCCACTCCGCCTAGTTCTATTGGGAGGCATAGGATTTTGTATTCTAGTCTGACCTTTTTCCTTTGCAGAATTAATTGCAAGATGAGCTGTTTATTATGAGCAGAAGTCTTTGGGTATCTTTATTAGAAGCATCAGGAAAATATTTAGAATTCATGGAAGCACATTCCCTTTTATTCACGTTTGTTCTCACCAGTCATGATAAAAGCAAAGGGGACCATCTCATAAAGTCACCCCTCAACGTAGATAGTAGATTTAGAAAATGAGCCCCAGAGAGTTTTTCTCGGTGTGGTGTGATCTGTACTCCCATCTATTTAATTTATTTTGTCATCCATTTAAATGTGAACTCAACTGTTCATCCTGTTGCTTGGTTCAAGGAAAGCGAGAGATTGAAAACCTCTGGTTGGTCAAATTCATTTTGAATCAAGCAACATTTTCAAATATCTTGAGTTGATATTACACATCAGCTAGTCAACCAGGAAGGAAAGGGTCACTTGGATATTGTAAGCAAAAGCAAGATTTTATGATGATCTTGTCAAATGGTATACTGTGGAAAGGACTAGCTCATATTATTTTGATAGCAAAAGGGTCAATACTTACAGCAAAAAGAAGATGGGAAAGAGGACACAACTGCTGGGTTACTTGCCTAATCAGAAAGAATTGGTATAGCTGACCATTAACCATTTTCCTGGACCTGGGTGCATTATATCCTGCTAGTAACATGTCAACAACCATATGACAAAATCCAAAGTCCTTCAAGGCTTTTGCCAGATTTCTTCAGTCCAACCGATCAGAAAACATCAGCATTTAATGATGCTAATCTAGCTAGTATGTTCTTCATTTTGATGTTTTCTACTAGATGAACAATTTTACAAAGATTATCGGGCATTTGCCTCCTCTGATGAAGCCTTTTTAAGCTGGATTTGTAGGGGTTGGAAGAGGAACCTCCAATCTGTTTGCTAGTACTTCTGTGTATACCTTTGTAACTTTATTAAGCAGAGCTATGGGCCTATGGTTTTGGTATCTGTGTAACTAAAGCTTCACCTACTGAAAGTGTTACCTTCCCCTCCCTCGCAATGGCAATAAATCGGATTGTGAGATGCGGGGTAAAGAGAGAAGAAAAGGCCGTATAGAAGTTCCCTGTAAACCCCTCAGGTCCCGGGATCTTGTGTACCTTCAGCTGTTTAATACCTGCAAGGACCTCCTCATATAGATGGGGTTTCCAAACTCCTCTCTTTGACTCAGATGTACATGTGTATAAATACTGTGCATAATATTCACCAAAACAGTCTAATTTCCTTAATCCTGTTCAAATAGGTGTCCGCAAGGATGAAATATGTCTCCTATACAGCTACGTTCTAGCTTCTGACAGAGTTGTTTCATCAAATGGTCATAGGGTCATTGTTGTAGGTAAAGAAGAGTGTGCTCTGTTTTACTGGTTGGGGTAGCATGAGGATTACCCCTTAGATGTGTGACCTATCTCTTTAGCATCCTAGTTGGGATTTCTTTGTGTACCTTTTCCATTTTCCTCAGTTCCTCCTCTTAGACAGTTCGTTCTCTGCTTCAGAGTCTTTTGAGGGCAACCTTTCCTCCAATACATTTACCCCGGTTATTGGCTTAAATGCATTCCATATGCATACTTAACCTATATCTTCAGTTGTAATAACTGGAAAATATTCTAGTATTTGTGTTTCTAATTCTTCCCTGAGGGTTGGGTCCTTAAGTAAGGAAGGGTGGAAAATTCACCATTCCTGTGAAGTCCTTCTCCCATCCCAGCTGAGGGATAAGTCTATGGGGCGTTGATTTGAAATTGTTATTATACTATGATATATATACTTATGCCCCTGCAATGCACTGTTTATGACCCCACATATTACATCGCTCATGACGTGGTCAGTGACATCACTGATGCAATCTCAAAGACATCATTGATGACATCATCCAGTGATTGTGAGTATTTTTTAAAGGTCTATGAGTGTTAAACATATATACTCAGCTACTACATACGATAAATTAGTATACTTTGTGTACTACTAATCACTGATACTATTTCTAACATATATTATGTGAGTGACTATGTGACTAGATGTGTGTGTGAGTAGGTATCTGAGGGGCTGCATTGGTTAATAAGTGGATGTGTGAGAAGTTGCATGGGCGAGTGTGTCCCTGTGTGAGTGCCTGTATGGGTAAGTAAATGGCTATGTGAGTGGATGTATGGGTAGGTGAGTGGGTGTGCGAGTGGCTGCATGGGTGACTAAGTGGCTTTATGGGTGAGTGACTGGGCATGTAAGTAGTTGTATGGGTGAGTTAGTGGCTGTTTGAGGGGGTATATGGGTAAGTGAATGGGTGTGAGTGATTGTATGGGTGGGTGAGTGACTCTGCAAGAGGCTTTGTGGATGAGTGAGTGGGTGTGTGATTGGCTGTATGGGTGGATACGTGGGTGTGTGAATAGCTGTATGGGTGAATGCCTGGTAGTGTGAGTGGCTGTATAGATGGGTGGGTGGCTGTGTGAGTGACTGGGTGCGTGGCTATAAGAGTATGTGTATATGTAAGTCAGGGGCTGTGTGAGTGGCTGTATAGGTGATTGAGCAGGTGTGTGAGTGGCTGTATGGGTCTGTGAGTTAGTGTGTGAGTGTTTTAATGGGTGTGTGAGTGGGTATGTGAGTGGTTATACTGGTGTGTGATTAGGTGTGCAATTGGTTGTTTGAGTACACAAGTGGGTGTATGAGTGGTTTTATGGGTCTGTGAGTGGTTTTGTGGGTATATGACTGAGTGTGTGGGTGGTTGTGTGGGTATGTGAGTAGTTGTATGGGTCTGTAAGTAGGTGTGTGAGTGGTTGTAGGAGTGTGTGAGTGGGTCTGTGAGTGGTTGTGTGGAAGTGGTTGTATGGGTCTGTAAGTGGGTATGTGAGTGGTTGTGTGGGTGGGTCTGTGAGTAGTTGTATGGGTGTGTGAGTGGGTTTGTGAGTAGATGTGTGGGCATGTGAGTGGGTGTGTGAATGGTTCTGTGGATGATGCCATGAGTGATGTCATGAGTGATGTCACTGACCATATTGTGAGTGACATAATATGTGAGATCATAAGCAGTGCATTTTGGAGGCATAAATTATAGTTATCCCAGGTAACTATAATTAATGAATTTCTATGGTGTTGTGCTTGAGAAATCTGGGTGTACTATAACGTCCCTTACAGATATTTCCTAACAATAATGTCCCTGTAACCTTTGTTTTTTTCAGTGAATTTCAAAGGTTTTTTTAATGCTATTTCCTAACTAAAATGTCCCTGTAACCTTTGTTTTTAGTGAATTGTAATGGATTTTAATTTTTGTTTCCCAACTGCAACCTGTAACCTTTGAGAGTGGGTGTATGAGTGGCTACATATGTTTGTGAGTGGGTGTGTGAGTGACTGTATGGGTCTATGAGTGGGTGTGTGATTGGTTTTGTGGCTGTATGAATGGCTGTATGGGTCTGTGAGTGAGTGTGTGAGTAGCTGTATGGGTCGGTGACTTGGTGCTTGAGTGGCTGTATGGGTCTGTGAGTGGCTGTATGGATATGTAAGTGGGTGTGTGAGTGGCTAAATGGTTATGTGAGTAGGTGTGTGAGTAGATTTGTGGATGTGTGAGTAGCTATATGGGTCTGTCAGTGGGTGGGTGAGTGGTTATGTGGGTGTATGAGTGGTTGTATGGGTCTGTGAGTAGGCATGTGAGTTGTGTTATGGGTGTGTGAGATAGATTGTGAGTGACTGTATGGGTTTGTGAGTGGGTGTCTGAGTGACTGTGTGGGTGTGACACTAGCTATATGAGTGACTGGACCAGAACGGAACCTCACCTGCCCCTTTAGCCAACAAGACTACACAGTTTTACACAAAATGTCTACCCTACTAGAGTACTTCGTATTGACTAATTAGTAAGTGCTACCTCGTTGGGTAAATGTGTAGTGCATAATCTACACTACAGCTGCATAATGGACCACGAGGAAATGTCTCCAGTGACCTTGTGTGCATGTATTTTTGGATAACATGAATCCTTTCTAGAGAAGAGGACGAGACTACAAAGAAGAGGAATCTACACCAAACAAGGGTTCTTCCACTTAACTTTATGAAGTAAGTGCTTCTTTATTTGGTGGAGATGTCCTTGTATTCCTCTGCATCAAGTACGCGTCACCAAAATCAGCAGGAAATGTGCTTGGGGGCCTTTTGGTAAGGTGTCCATCAACGTGGGAAAAGGTAGGAAGACCTTTGTATACTACTAAGGAAAACGGGACGGGACCAAATGGGTGGAACTTGCAGATGATTTTGGGCATTTGCATACTTAAGGTAATTAAAAGGGAGAACCATGGACTTTGCTCTCACCAGGAAACGAAAAGAAACAAACCACTCATCACAGTCACTACAGATCAGATTGCCCTCTTATAGTTCAACAATGCATTCACCTCCATTAAGGATTTCAGCTTGTTTTTCAACATTGAATTCAACAGGAAACACAATTGTTTTGCCTTCCACAAGCCTAAGGATTTAGGATCATTTGTGCTTTACAGAAGTAGAGCTTCAACTGGAGCACCTGCTATGTTTCAACTGGAGTACTTTCTACTGGTTAATTTGTAAGTGGGTTAATGCCTACTACATACTGCATTACTGAGGGGTAGATTTCGGCCCCAGGGACCCCACCCCCCAGGGCCTGGCAAAGAATTAATGGGGGAGGGGGCTGCGCAGTCACCCTACCTGGGCTGATTTTGGCCCCGGGTACCACATCCCCAGAGCCCAATAATTGGAAGGGGAGGTGGGCCACGTGCCCCCGCCGGTAGATTTTTGCCCTGGGGAACCCATTCCCTGGGGCCTGGCCACATGATCCTGGGTGCCCTGGAGCCCACATGGGTCCCCAGTGCGCAGAGCAGGGGACCACGGAGAGCCTTAATGCTCTCACAGTCCCTGCTGGCTCCAGAGACCCCCTTCTTTGTTCTTCTAGGTGGTGGTGCAGTGGGCCGAAAACGTCCCTGGAACGTGGCCATGCAGTCTCCTTCCCAGATTAAATGTGGCCAAGCCCAGGATAGGTGGTGGTCCCGTGGGCCAAATATGTCCCAGAACGGGGGGCGTGCGGGTCTGCCCCCCCCTTTAATTTGGATTTTTGGCCCGGTGAGGTGGTGATCCTTGGGACTCTTAAGGGCAATGAAGGAGAGTCCGCCTGGCCCCCCTCCAATTTAATAAAGAAGCCCTGGGGCCTCCTCCTTTAACCCCTACGATGCTCATGACGAGCTGGACTCGTCATGGTACACAGTGGTCGTCTGCTCATGACGAGTCCAGCTCGTCATGAAACATCGCGTCGGAAATCCCTCTGGTGCGGGCACCAGAGGGATTTCCTTTAAGCTAAAATAGCCTCGGGAGCTGGGGAAGAGCTTCCCCAGCTCCCGAGGCCCCCACCCTGGTTTCCCTGAATGAAACTCAAGAGAGGTATCGTTGGAAAGGGAAGAATCTCCCCTTTCCAATGATACCCCTTCCTAGTGGTCGCGCTGACGTCATTTCAATGAAACCGAAACTGTAATGAGCCAAGAGGCTCATTTCAGTTTCAGTTTCTATGTGCTCAGGGGGCTATCTCAGCCCCCTGAGCACGTAGAAACTCAAGAGAGGTATCGTCGGAAAGGGAAGAATCTCCCCTTTCCAATGATACCCCTTCCTAGTGGATCCCTGCTTGGGGATTGCCCCAGGAGGGCGATCCCCAAGCAGGGATCCACCCACTAGGCACCAGGGAGGGGGGAGCGGCCCCTTGGGCAAGGGCCTTTGCTCCCCCCATATTTTTTTTGGCACCATTAGTCTTTCTGCCCCCCTGGGGGTAGATGGGGGCAGTAGCTCCCAATCTCCCCCCCCCGGGGGGTAGAAAGCCCACTAGACACCAGGGATTTTGTATTAAGTTATTCATTAGGGGTGGGGGCTGCCCAAAAGGGGCATGCCGATGCCCCCCCGGCACAAAATCAGTCTTTCTGCCTCGCTTGGGGGGCAGATGGGGCAGTAGCCCCCAATCTGCCCCCCGGGGAGGCAGAAAGCCAACTCAACTCTAGGGATTTTGTTTTTGCCCAAATTTGTTGGGGGGATGGGGGCTGCCCGAAACGGGCATGCCAATGCCCCCACCACCATTACAGCTTTTCTGTCCCCAGTGGGGGGTAGATGGGGGCAGTAGCCTCCAATCTGCCCCCCCGGGGGGGTAGAAAGCCCACTAGACACCAGGGACTTTTTTCTGGGGTAATAATTAGGGTTGGGGGCTTACCAAAACGGGCATGCTAATGCCCCCAGCCCACGGCCACAAAATTAGTCTTTCTGCCCCCATCTGACCCCCGGGGGGGCAGAATGCCCACCAAACGCCAGGGATTTTGTTTTTGCACCATTTTGTTTTAGGGTGGGGGCTGTCTGAAACACGCATGCCAATGCCCCCACCACCATTACAGCCTTTCTGCCCCCCCTGGGGAGCAGATGAGGGCAGTAGTCCCCAATCTTCCCCCCCGGGGGCAGAAAGCCCACTTGATGCCAGGGATTTTTTTTTTGCAATTTTCTATAGGGGTGGGGCTGCCCGAAACGGGCATGCCAATGCCCCCACCACCATTACTGCCTTTCTGCCCCCCCCCGGGAGGGTAAAAGGCCCACTAGACACCAGGGTTAATTTGGGGCAAATTTGCCCCCACCCCCTCCCCTGCAAAAATGACTGCCTTCCCCCCCCCCCGGGCCAAGTACCCGCGACAGGCAAGGGCCCAAAACGTAGTGAGGCGACATCAACATTGTCTATCAAAAAATGTTTTGGGCCCTTGCCTGTCGCGGGTACTTGGGCCTCCCACACAAGTGAGGCCCCATTTGTATCGAGATACCTGGGTGAACGCTGGGTGGTGGGAAATTTGTGTGAGCCCGGTGATGCCACAACTTTCCCACACAAAAATGTGTGAAAAAAGTGATTTTTTCAGCTAAAATTGAGGTTTGCACGGAATTCTGGGTAAGGAAACGTTGGGGGATCCACGCAAGCCATACCTCCCTGGAAGCCCCCGAGTGTCTAGTTTTCAGAAATGTGTGGGTTTGGTAGGTTTCTCTAGGTGCCGGCAGAGCTAGGGTTCACAAACTACAGCTAGGCACTTTGCCAAAAAAGGGTCATATTTCACTGCGAAATCGAGGTGTGACCACATTGCATTTTGCGGGCACTAGGCCAATCCACACAAGTGAGGAACCATTTTTCTCGTAAGACTTTGGGTAACGCGGGGTGGGTTGAAAATTGTGGATCCACGCAGATTCCAGAACTTTCCACCACAGAAATGTGGGGAACATGTGGTTTGTTTGACACTTTTTTAGGTTTGCAAGGGATTCTGGGTAACAGAACCTGGTGGGAGGCAGTCAAGACACCCCATCCTGGATTCCCCTGGGTGTCTAGTTTTAAAAAATGTATAGGTTTGCTAGGTTTTCCTAGGTGCCGGCAGAGCTAGGGTTCACAAACTACAGCTAAGCACTTTGCCAAAAAAGGCTCATTTTTCTCTGTGAAATTGAGGTGTGACCACGTTGAGTTTTGCGCCGTTTCCTGTCGCGGGCACTAGGTCAACCCACTTAAGTGAGGTACCATTTTTCTCGTAAGACTTTGGGGAACGCGGGGTGGGTAGAAAATTGTGGATCCATGCAGATTCCAGAACTTTCCACCACAGAAATGTGGGGAAAATGTTTTTTTTTGGACAATTTTTTAGGTTTGCAAGGGATTCTGGGTAACAGAACAAGGGGGGAGGCAGCTAAGTCACCCCATCCTGGATTCCCCTGGGTATCTATTTTTTGAAAATGTATACGTTTGCTAGGTTTGCCTAGGTGCCGGCAGACCTATGGTTCAAAAACTACAGCTAGGCACTTGCGTTTTGCACCATTTCCTGTCGCAGGCACTAGGCCTACCCACACAAGTGAGGTACCATTTTCCTCGGAAGACTTTGAGGAACGCGGGGTGGGTGGGAATTTGTGGATCCATGCAGATTCCATAACTTTCCACCACAGAAATGTGGGGAAAATGTGGGTTTTTTTACAATTGTTTAGGTTTTCAAGGGATTCTGGGTAACAGAACCTGGTGGGAGGCAGCTAAGTCACCCTATCCTGGATTCCCCTGGGTGTCTAGTTTTCAAAAATGTATAGGTTTGCTACATTTCCCTAGGTCCCGGCAGACCTATGGTTCAAAAACGACAGGCACTAGGGCCAAAAAAGGGTCATTTTTCACTGCGAAATTGAGGTGTGACCACGTTGCGTTTTGCGCCGTTTCCTGTCGCGGACACTAGGCCGACCCACACAAGTGAGGTACCATTTTTCTCATAAGACGTTGTGGAACGCAGGGGGGGTGGAAATTTGTGGATCCACGCAGATTCCAGAACTTTCCACCCTAGAAATGTGGGGAAAATGTGTTCTTTTGTCAATTTTTTAGGTTTGCAAGGGATTCTGGGTAACAGAACCTGGTGGGAGGCAGTCAAATCACCACATCCTGGATTTCCCTGAGTGTCTAGTTTTCAAAAATGTATAGGTTTGGTAGGTTTCCCTAGGTGCCGACAGAGCTAGGGTTCAAAAACTACAGCTAGACACTTCGCAAAAAAAGGGTAAATTTTCATTGTGAAAATGTGGTGTGTTCAGTTGGGTTTTGAGCCATTTCCTGTCGTGGGCACTATGCCTACCCACACAAGTGAGGTACCATTTTTATCGAGAGACTTAGGGTAATTCAGGTTTGTAAAGCAACTGTTATTACCTATTGATTTTTGATGCATTTCTGCCTTCCAAATGAAAGGCATTGTGTAAAAAAATGCTAGTATGAGTATTCCCAATTTCGAAACTGTGCAAATAAACTCTATAATTTGTTCCCATTTCAGAAATACATAGGTGTCTTTCATACCGATTTTTCCATGTATACATTTTCCCACAATAATTGCTATATACCCGGAACATAATAAAAAACCATTGCAAATGGCTGCTCAGTTTTTGACTCTGGGTTCGTCGGGTTCTTGGTGGACCTACAAGTCCTATATATCCCCACAACCAGGAAGGTCCAGCGGATGTAACTGTATATTGCTTTCAAAGAGCTGTCATAATTAGAAGAAGTTACAGGTGAAAACGTTGACACAAAAGGCTGTTTTTTTCAACTAATTTTCAATGTTCCCTATATTTAACTGTTAGTTTCTATAAAGAAACCTTGATGGATCTACACAAATGACCCCTTGCTGAATTCAGAATTTTATCTACTTTTCTAAAATGTATAGCTTTCCAGGATCCATTATTGCTTTCACACCCATTTCTACCATTAAGTGGAAGGAGGTTGAAAGCACAAAAAATAGCAAAAATAGGCTATGTCCCAGAAAAATGCCAAAACTGTGTAAAAAAAATGCTGGTTTTCTGACAAAAGTCTGTCATTCCCAAAAAACCGAGAACGTGGTGATTTCAGCCCCACACACCCTTTTTTGATACCATTTGCAGAGAAAAACCCAGACGCTTTCATTTGCAGCCCGTTTTTCCCATTTTTCCTCCCAAAAACAAAATGTTGCTGTATTTTGGCTAATTTCTGGGACCCCTCCAGGGAAATCCACAAACCCTGGGTACCTTTACAATCCCCATGATGTTGGAAGAAAAGGACACAAATGTGGCGTGGATACCTTATGTGGTCAAAATGTTACAGGGGCCTAAGCGCGCACTACCCCATATAGCCAAAAAAAGGCTTAGCACAGGTGGGGTAAGGCCTAGCAGCGAAGGGGTTAAAAATAACAATCGACCTGCCCTGAGGAGCTGGCGGTCCCCGGGGCCAAGATTGGCCAAGGAAAGAAGGCGCAGGCGCCACCCCTCCCCATAATACATATAATAATAAGCCCCGGGGACCGGACCCACCCTGGGGCTCAAATACAAACAAGACCTTGAAACTGCATTTAATATTATTATTATTATTATTTATTTATTTTTGTGGCAAAAAAAAAATGCTTTTTGGCCTTGGCGGGGTCCCTGGAGGACCTACCCTGGTATTCCTACCCTGCCCCCTTTTTCTATTTTTTTAAAACATTTTTTGGGGACGCGGCTCAGTCCAAGCCCCAAGATGGATGCCAACACTTCCTAATTGAAGTATGTGGCAGCCAATCAGATTTCAGCATGAGGTCTGTTTGATTTGTGAAGGGTCAGTGCCTCTAGATATCTACATTTCCTTTTCGTTAATAACTCCAAAACTACCTAACAGATTTACACCAAATCACAGAAAGGGCTCTTTCTGGACCAAGAGCTAGCTTTCTACCAAATTTGGTGTAATTCCATCCAGCAGTTCCGGCAGTAGTCATGTCTAAACTCTCTATTTGGATTAACATGGGAAATGCACTGAAGATTTGTCAAACAGCTCCAAAGTTACAAGCAAGTCAAAAAAGCTTCTCTTATGGAAACTAGGTCCCAACTATAACTATCTACTGGTATGTATAATGTCTCCAAATATTCAGGGAAGGTCTGGAAATAAATATCTATGCTTTTTAAACTTCCGGTTTATATAATAATTGTCTAAGCACTATACAATAGCTATCTTACATAGGCATGTGTTTAGACATTCACATATATTGCAAACAGATGCTTTAGATTTTCTTGCACATTTTTGGCACCAGACTTTGGATTTAAGCCACAATCTGTGGCTCTACAATGTATACCAGTTGTGCTCAGTCTCTTCCTTGATTAACATATAGTACTGCTTGCACTCAAACATTTACTGGTAGGTAAACAGTACACCATATACCTTTTAGCACACTGAAGCAAGCTTGGCTCCAGGGTGAGGCTATTTCTGTTCTATATTTGCACACATGGCAATTCTATGATGTATAATATTGTAGCTCCCTTACTACGATCTTTATTTTTTTTAAATGATCTAAGGTTTTATGGAATAATGTGAGCAGTATCACATACGACGACATCGGTGATGTCATCGAGGGGTCATCAATGATGTAATTTAAGATGTCATGAGTGATGTAATATTTACAGTCATAAGCAGTTCATGATTGGGGGCAAGTTATAGTTGGCTCACTGAAGTATCACTGCCCAATTTCAGTAGTATTTAGGTTAAACGTAAGTACTGGTGTAATTTCAACATGTAACTATTACATCACTTTGACCTGTGGTTTTATAAATTGGTAGATAAATAGATAGTTATCCATACGTAGATATATATTTTGGAATGCAATAACTTCGTCCCCAAACATCAGCTTTTGAGTTTATAAAAATACACACATTTTGCAATCAAATACAACATTTTGAACAAATAAACTAAATTCTCTCAAATATTTGCTTATCCACACATGAAAAAATGATTTTCAATATTAAATATCCGTTTTTCAATGTGTTAATAGTGCCCAAACATCACTGTGCAATTTTCATCAAGTATGCACATATACTGTTTTAGCACACAGATAGATTCTATCTTGCATATCTCACATTTTCATGTCAAGGATGTCAACAATATGTCAGGGCAGGGTTTATTACATAAACAGGCACTGCTATTTCATGTGTGGCGTTAGTATTGGAAAAATTACCACCAATACGCTAGGGTAGCATTATACTAGAAGTAGGTACCATCACGCCACAGATGCCCATAATAAGGCGAGAATTCCCACATTATGACAAGTCCAACCATATAAAGTGGTTGAGCATCATCATGACATGGATGCACGCAATATGAGAAGATTTACCAACATTATGACAGAAGTAGGCATCATCAAGCCATGGAAGGTGTGGACACATCATACAGTCTCCCTCTTGTTTGCACTCAAATGAAAACACACACAGATGTATATATGCACACACACTCACACACACACACCTCAGTAGCATTCAAACTATATTTTATATACTCACTGTCTATTGCTTTGCACTTCTCCCACTTGTGTATTGCAAACTGTGTGATAGTTACACTGTGGTGGACAGCTCAGTGCTTGTAAGACAGCCTATAACCATGTGGCAAGTGCCACATGATGACCGGTTATTAAAGAGCCAGAATTGTCAGTCACATTGCTAGCATGACACGCATCTGATCATTGGCTTGAAGCGGAATAGAGAGGTTTGTGACATCTTTTCAGGTCCCTTGCCTTTTAGAAAGAGCTGATGTATCAACCCTCCGTACAAAACAAATTATGCATGTGTGAAAATAAAAACTTGGACCGACAACCCATCAGAGCTGTTGTTTTCATTCATGATCACTCCAAACGCTTCAAGTCTAGTAGACCTACAGCATTGTCCTGGGGTCTATTAGCTCCCACAAAACAGTTCCTGCATCAGTTCAGAAATTAAGAGGCTTTGGTATATGCAACCAATGATGCAGCAGTCAAACCAGTCTTTTGGGTCACAGACATGGAACAGAAGGGGCATCAGTCTTCCAACGCTTTCTCCCCTGCGACACCCATCAACAACCTGCTTTAGTTTGCCCTCAGTGGCTCATGTCCATCAGACAACAACAACTCGAAATTGTCGTTTTCACTGTACCAAGGTTGGTGGTCCCATTAGCTAGTAAGGAATTTCACAAGCCCATGCGCCAAGTGCAAATTTCACTTTGGGACCACCAACCCTAGCCTAATTGTTACATTAAAACCGACTTAATGCTGAACTCGAATTTAAGGTAACTTTTAATAAAATGGTGACTTTAGAAAGTCACCACTTCTTCCTCCGAACTTCTAGTAGCCACTGCTGAAGAACCGCTGCAGCTGTCACCCCAGACCACCTGCTGCCCTACTGATAAGAGGTGTGTAGCGCTCCCACGAAGGAGAACAAAGGGTCTGCTGAAAGGAGGAGGTGTTACCTTCTCCTGCCAGGATGGTCCAAGGAAGGTGGCCATAGATCGCTCAGCTTAAAGGGCCTCCCGCCTCTGAGAGGGAAATGTGAGTGACACCTTAGCTAACCCACTCCTTTGTGTGGGTAGAAAGGTTGACATCTCCTCCAGATGTACAATACCTATTGCAGAGCTGGTTTTCCAGGAGGGATGGCTCATTATACTGGACACACTTCAGAGTTTGGCCATGGCTCTGCCCCAGGAAAGATCGTGTATTTGGGTAGAGAGATGCACTGTAGGATTATTTAGTGCCAACCCACAGGAAATGATGTGATAATGGGTAGGGTTACCACGTGGGAATTGCAACCACATTGGCTAGTGAGTCCTCCTCACCCACGATATCGAAATTGGCATAAAAGTGGCACCCCTGGGTTCCAGCCTCAGAACACTACTGGACCGAAGAGAACATACAAAATAACTGCACCTGCTGAACCTGTGGACCTCAGAAAGAGAAGCTGCACCAAGGAAGACAGCACCTGATGCTTCTACTGGACCAAGACAGGACTTCAGCTGAGAAGGACTGCTGTTGAACCTGTGAAGAGAGACCGCAAGTGTTGGACCTGCTCCCACTCATGCCAAGGAACAGGGAGTGGATACCAGAGACTTGTTGGCTAGCCTCCTGGTAAGCTTCAGGGACACAAAAGCTAAAGTAGCCCTGCACTTGACAAGTGCCCTGTTGACCAGTTCTTCTTGGACTTGCCCTGGACACTGCTGGTGAAGCTGATAGATCGAGTTCAAGCCACCAAGAGGTCCCTCTCAGGTTCTGGGCCCTTGTCCAGGACTGCAACTTGTGAGCCAAAGATAATGGTTCCCGAGCCCAGAGTCTGAGGGTCATAGACTACTGCTACATATCGGTTTATAGGTAACCTCGAACGTCGCTGAGAACCTTATCTTTCACCAGAACCCTGGACTTCTCTGATCCTCCGACATCAAACCCAATGCCGGATTCCAGCTGCACAGAACCTTATTGGCCTCACCATTGACATAAAAGAGGACCAGAAAAGAGATAAAATCTTTACCAGGATCTGATTGTATGACAGGGCCCGAGGGTCTCATTTGTCCAAATATTAATACGCTTGGAGGTCAACATTGTCTGGCTACTGCATGCCTATACTGTTGTGCATAATTCTTAAAAATGCTATGAAAAAAGTTTCAGAAAAAAAAACTCTTGACCATGCCTCGCAGTAACAATCAGTGCGGTAGATCAGAAGGCCCTATGAACAATGTATACAGTCCGACTCTACCATCTAAAGAGTTCTGTTATGTGGTGGTGCTCCATCGTTGACTCTGGAGAGTTTACGACGGAGCACCACCACATAACGGAAGAGGAATCTACGTGGTGAGAGACTCTGTAGATGGTAGAGTCGGACTGTACACATTGTTCATAGGGTCTTCTGACCCACTGCACTGATTGATACTGCGATGCATGGTTGGTCAAGAGTAGAGGCCTGAGTATCTTTTCATATGTTTCTTATTTTACTTTTGCTCATTTGTTCTAGCAGAGTGACATAAGATCTTGGTCCTGATGAAAGCCTTGAACGTAGATGTCATTTAGGGCAGAAACATGTTGACCACATTACAGGGTACACATCCATAACCCTGTCTCACATTGCTTTTATCCTCTATCCCATAAGACGTAAGAATAAAGTTGTTGTCCTTACGGAGATAGTTTTAAACACACACTTTTTTTGTTGCACTCTGCCCCTCACTGTCACCCTCGAGGTATTGAAATCTAACGTGTTTCATATAAAACACTCCTGATCCTTCCCTGTGGTGAATTTGTAGCCCACACTGGGTACCTTGTGGTCCCAGTGTGTTGGAGGAACTCAATGATGAAGCATGTCACCCTCGGGTGAGTGAGGGTTTTCGTCCAAACACGCTTTGTGCCCCCTCCCTGTCACAGCCTTTTCCTAGATGCACCCTGCTACGTCTTGAGTTGTGTGCCAGAAGGCTCTGCTTCTCTGGATGCGTTTGGAGCTCCAGGGTTTCTTTGTGGTCATCAACCACCTGGCGGAGTCCCTAAATACCAGAATGGACAAACTGAGCAGATCATAGTGGCATCTACATCCCAAGGTGGCGCAGGGCGCCTTCCACCAGCAGGGGATCCTTGACTAGAACTTTTTACCACCTTCACAAACGCGCAGGGTCAACAGGTTCACATGTCAGAGTTTCTAAAGGTATACTCGTTAGGAGACGCATTACTGCTGTCGCAGAGCAAGGGACTCATGTACGCCTTCCCACCCCTTCCTCTCCTGCCGCAAGCTCTGAAGAAGATCAGAAATGGACTAGGCTGAATTAATTCTCTATAATGTAAAGTGATCATGCGCTGTCGCCTCGTAAAAGAGCAATGAAAACCTCTGAAGCAATTCTTTAAGTATATTAGCAAGCTTGCTTTGCGTGCATTGCACTGTTGTTAATATAAATATTTTTCGTTTCCACAGCAAGTGCAATCAGTGTTTGTCAGGTGCGCCAAAGAGTCTGCGAAAAGAATATTTGTGTGGGAATGCAACAATGAAAAATGAATTGATGAATAAAATAAATGTCCTCAGTATTTGTTCAAGGACTTTGGTCAAGGTCAAACATTATTTAATAGTCCTTGTATCCACAGTGCTTTATTTCACTCTCTTTCAAAAAGCAAAATCTTCCCTGCTGGGGCTGATTCGCCAACCTATCTATATTATTATTTTCCATGCACCCACAGCAGTCAACCGAATGCTGGTCTAACATTTTACTTTCTTTTTCTCCTCTGCTTGTTGGCTGCGTTGCCCACTTGCCGATGCTCTTAACCCCACGTGGCCGGCTGCCAGCTTCATTCCCTGGGCTAGGTCCTGCTCCCTCTCAAATCAATCGGCCTGTGTTTTTCACTGGAGTAATTCATTGCTTTACCCCTGCGTGACATTGAATGTGCTAATTGCCTTGCTTGTAAGCATGCATTTTCTCAGCAACAGCTCCTTTGTCTCAACACAATGGCTTTCACTGCGCCATCCTTTGAGGTATGTAAGACACACAATGCCAGAAACAACTTCAGACAGTATTGTAGCTTCTGAGTGAATAAAGTGAACTTTATACGCCAGATTCACGAAGCTGTTTTGAATGACGACATGAAGTTTACATCTAAACGTGTGAACACTTCATAACTGGATATTCACAGACTAGTCTTTCAGACTGATGCCTTTTTTAGGTATTTCATATGCTGCGTGTGTAAGAGTGGCAGAAGAAAGGTTTTCTACGAAGAAAATGGGTAGGGAAGTTTTATTATGATGGCGGTGGGGCTTACCTTTAGACCCTAATCGATACAGTTGTGAATAGCAAATCGTGAAACGCAGCCATTTTGAAAGGGCGAATCATTGCATTTTCAAGTTCTGATGACATCACAAATATGCTCATTTGCATTTCTTTTAGGGCCAACCAGCAGAGTGAAGAAGCATGGCAAAGCCAATAGTTCTAGTGTTGGCTGCCAGCCTTTTGCCTTTGTTAGTGCTTGTTTTGTTTTGTCATGGCTTTTGTAAAACTTTAGAGTCGGAGATGCTGCTGGGTTTTTTGACAATACAAAAAATAAAGAATTTAGATTTTTTTTAGCACACCTTGCTATAGTAGTCATTGTCACTGATGAGAACGACTTTGTGTGAGAATATATTAGTTGTGAAAGAGCAGAATGCGTTGCTCGCAATGAAGTTAGCCAATGGCTGAAGTGGGATCCTAACACCTCAATAAGGGAGTAAGCACTAGGTAAATACAATACAATACCAGAAGCAGAGCAAATTTGGCAGAGGGTTCAAAGCTTTGCATTGCACAGGGGAGCACCCACTAGGCAATGGAAGTGTTTAAGGAAGAGGTGGTGGGATGTTCTGGCAGGAGCAATGAGAGGCTGGCCGGATGACTAGTGAAAGCATAACAATGTTTTAAGATAAACTCGGTAAGTGGCGAGGCATCATAATACTGTGTGATTTGAGTGAGAGATGCTATATATAGTACACACGCACAGTGATCTACGCTTACTCCTTGAGTAGGTGACCTGTACCAGGTACATTTCATGTAGCAACGTTTGATTATCCCTAATATAGGATTCTGTTCTGGGTAATACACCCGATCTGTGGTGGATTGATTATGGTTTTAACGTTATAGTAAGCATAACTATGAGAGGGAATGAATTATACTGACCTCATCTTTTTATGTTTCCTTTTCTCCTTTCTTTCCCATGTAGTACTACGGGAGAGTTCCATTTAGGGGATACCTCGGTGCAGGAACAACTGGTTCTGGCACTACCGCACTTCAGGGAACGAGGTGACCTAGATCCTGGGACCGGTAAGGTCATGACGAAGGCCGGTGTGACCCTGCGCTATGGGCACAAAGTAATGGCTGAAACATGTCGACAAATTGGCAGTAAGGAGGGGTGTAAGGAGCTCATAATCTCTTCCAGTCACTACCATCCTTCATGTTTTTAATCCTGGCCGGAAGGGTCCAGAAATAAACTTTACGCATAGCACTTCCACTTCCGGTGATCCCAGTCAATTTATATTTTTCTCTTATGTGTTGTGTCTTGTCTTCCCCTACCCTATTGCTCCACCCCAGGCGTTTGGTTATGCAGGGGTGTTTTGAAGCAGCCCTATGATGATGGTGTCGGGAATCTTCGCCGTTTTTAATGGCGTGATGCTGCAAAGTGCTGCTGCCGGGAAGATGAGAAGTTTCCGGTGTGATCCAAGCCTGGATCAGAGCTGAGAAGAGAGGGCAGAGTCTGGGTCACTACAGGGTGACCAGGGGCTCGGTAGACGAATGCCCACCTATGTCGGGTGTTTCAGGTGAGATGAGGTGAAGCTTGACTCTGCAGCCATGGGGACCAGGAGATGTCAACGACAACCAAAGTCCACAGGTGAGCTGTCCCATGGAGAATGTCGAGTACCGGGGGGGTCAGTGTCCGGATTGGAGACCAACAAGCCTTGGCAACTGCAACCCTTGCGGTTAGAGCAGAGATGCTTCTGTGAAGACCAGCAAGGTCCTGGGGACTCCCCAAGCGATGGAGAGGCAGGGCACATCTAGAGCAACCAGGAAAGCCCACTGAAAGTTAAAGTACCTTTCTCAGGGACCCACAGGTCGACGGACAAGGGATCGCGAAGGGACCTCGAGAGGAATCACAAAATACCAGCCCACGGAACACTTGTGGAGTGTAGGCCTGTAATCTTCATTGGAATCACTGCTCGGGGTCTGGACTACAAGTAGCCCAAAGCACAGCCTCAGGGATCTCCAAAAAGCATATGCTGCTGCAAATGTGCATGGTGTCCATGGGTACGGGTTGCACGGTCCCCACGAGGGCTGCGGGTCTCAGGTTTGCTGAGAGCACTGGTCGGCCTCGGGGAAGCTTAGGAACCCACCTTATGTGTTGCAAAATCTTCGGAGTCCTTCAGGAGCTGCGTAGATGCAAACTGGTCAGATGCATCTTTGGTGCCTGCCTTGCAGGGGAGTAAATCCTTTACTCCAAGGGAGATTCTTCGGTCATCCAATGTAGTGTAGATAGTTGAAGTAGTTGGTTTCTGTAGCAGAGTTTCATCCAGGTAAATCTAAAGTCCTGAAGCCAGGGGTTTGTACTTTATACCCAAGGAAGGGGTGGGACAAACTCTGGGGACCCACCTATAGGAGGGTCAGGACAGAGGGGTGGCTACACCCATGTCCTTTGTCCAGTTTCATGCCAGAGCACGGGCTGATAGCCCCTGCAACCGATTTGAGCTGGACTATGCACAGGGACCCCGTTTGTGCCTCCAGTGCAGATATCAAAGCACTCTTGGAGTGCACCCACCCAGCCCCAATACACTAAAGCCTGTCTGGGAGGTGGTCACACCTCCCTGTGACAGGAAACCTATTGTCCAGCCGTTCCCTGCTGGAGTTTCGTCCAGCAGCAGGAGGGCAGACTCGTGTCTGTGGCTGGCAGCATCCATTTTGTGATGCCAGGGTTTGTAAAGCTGGTACCGGGTGCACCGGTGTTGTCATATTTATCCCTCTAGTAGGGTGGAATCATACCTCCCACACCAGTTACTGGTGTGGAGGTATGATTCCAAGTTGTTTGACACCAAACATGACATGTTTCCATGCAGCCGTTTTAAAGTTAGCATTTACCGCGAGGTTATAATGCACTTAAGAGTATATGGTTGGCTGCATCACAAACAACCCCGGAATAAAGGTTCCGAACGCTGCAGAGGGGCTCTGCTCATGCATGGGCACCCTCTCACATTAAACCTAGCACCCTGCCTTCAGGATTAATAGGGCCTGCCATAAGGGTGACTGATAGGTTTATATGTGCAGTGATATGGATAGATATAGTGAACCTATGCACCACCTCACACAGGCTGCTGTAGCAGACCTGTTGTGTCATTTTGAATGGTCTCCCAGGGGTGGCATAATACATGCTGCAGCCCCTGAGAGGCCTCTGGGGACCTATGCCCTAGGTACATAGTATACCATATACTAGGGACTTATAAGGGTACCCCAGAGTCCAATCTGTGGTGTACCTAAAGTACATGCAATCATTTTAGAGAGGAAGCAGCTAGGCTGGGGTCCTGGTTAGCAGGATCCCAGCCAGACTAAGTCAAAAACAGTGAAACATCAGCAAAAAGTGGGGGTAACTATAAGAAGCAGATCCTACTCTCCTACAGAACCCCCCCAAACGTAAGGACATTAAACTAATCTTGACCAGTTGAGTCGTCATGTTCTAAGTGGAAATATCTGGAGAGTCCATCTGCATTTGCATGGTTACTCCCAGGTCTATGTTCCACTGTATAGTCCATCCCCTGTAGGGAAATGGACCACCTCAAAAGTTTGGGGTTTTCACCCTTCATCTGTTTTAGCCGTAAGAGAGGCTTATGGTCTGTCTGAACAATGAAGTGAGTGCCAAACAAGTATGGCCTCAGCTTCTTCAGAACCCAAACCACAGCAAATGCCTCCCTCTCAATAGCTGACCAACGTTTCTCTCTGGAGGTCAGCCTTCTGCTAATAAAAGCTACTGGCTGATCCTGACCCTCATCATTCAATTGTGCTAACACAGCCCCTACCCTCAACTCAGATGCAGCTGTTTGGACAATGAATTGTTTGGAGTAGTCAGGACTTTGCAGAATGGGAGCAGTGTACATTGCCTGCTTCAGGTCATCAAATGCCTTTTGACAGCTGACTGTCCACTGAACTTTCTTTGGTATTCTCTTAGAAGTTAAGTCATTCAAAGGAGTCACTATGGATCCATAACCTTTCACAAATCTCCTATAGTACCCAGTCAGGCCCAAGGAAGTTCTGACCTGAGTCTGGGTGGTTGGAGCAACCCAGTCCATGATGGTCTGGATTTTGCTCTGCAATGGTTGAACCTGGCCTCCACCCACAAGGTGGCCCAGGTACACAACCTGACTCTGCCCTATCTGGCACTTGGTGGCCTTGATAGTAAGGCCTGCTTTCTGCAGGGCCTCCAAAACATTTCTCAGGTGGACCAGGTGATCCTCCCAGGTGGAGCTAAAGACAGCAATATCATCTAGATAAGCTGCACTAAAGGCTTCCAGGCCTGTAAGGACTTTGTTCACCAACCGTTGAAAAGTGGCAGGTGCATTCTTCAAACCAAAGGGCATCACCACAAATTGGTAGTGCCCACTACGGGTAAAAAATGCAGTTTTTGGCTTTGCATCATCAGCTAGTCTGATCTGCCAGTAGCCAACTGTCAGGTCAAATGTGCTCAGAAACTTGGCCAAAGTATCTATAAGCTCATCTACCCTAGGGATTGGATGGACATAAGTCCTAGTGACTGCATTGGGACCTCTGTATTCTACTCAAAACCTCATCTCTCTCTTACCATCTTTGGTGTGAAATTTGGGTACCAAGACTACTGGAATAGCCCAAGGGCTATCTGGGGGTTCAATCACACCCAAATCCATCATCTTCTGGATCTCAGTCCTGATACAGTCCCTGACATGGTCGGGTTGCCTGTAGATCTTATTTTTAACAGGCAGACTGTCCCGAGTGTCCACTTCATGAGTGCACCAGGTAGTCTGACTTAGAGTCAGTGAGAACATATGTCTAAACTGATTGAGAACTTTTCTGCAATCAGTTTGCTGCTGGACAGTGAGGCAGCCTGCCAAAGCTACACCATCAACTGAACCATTATCAGGGTTCTGTGAGAGCAGGCCAGGGAGTGGATCACTCTCTTCCTCCTATCCCTCATCAGTAGCCATGAGCAAGCCCATGTCAGCCCTGTCAACATATGGTTTGAGCCTGTTGACATGGAACACCCTATGGGGGCTCCTGGGAGTTCCAAGGTCCACCAGGTAGGTAACCTCTCCCTTTTGCTCAATTATGGTATGGGGCCACTCCACTTATCTTGGAGGGCTGCTGGGGCCACAGGTTCCAACACCCATACTTTCTGCCCTGACTGGTAAACAGTCAGCACAGCCTTTTGGTCATGCCATGCCTTTTGCAATTCCTGGCTAGCCTCAAAGTTTTTAGTTGCCTTCTTCATATACTCAGCCATCCTGGAGCGGAGACCAAGTACATAGTCCACAATATCCTGTTTAGGGGGTTGAGAGGTAACTCCCATCCCACCTTCACTAGACACAATAGACCCTTAACTGGATGTCCAAACAGAAGTTCAAATGGGCTGTAACCAACCCCCTTCTGTGGAACCTCTCTGTAGGCAAAGAGAAGGCAGGGCAAAAGTATGTCCCATTTGTGCCTAAGCTTTTCTGGGAGACCTTAGATCATTCCCTTGAGGGTTCTGTTGAACCTTTCAACTAACCCATTGCATTGTGGGCGATAAGGAGTGGTAAATTTGTAATTTACTCCACACTCCTTCCACATAGTAGTAAAGTAACTAAACATAAAGTTTGACCTCTGTCTAATACTACCTCCTTAGGGAAACCCACTCTGGAAAAGATTCCCAGGAGGGCTCTTGCAACCACAAGAGCTGTGGTGGTTCTAAGGGGAATTGCTTCTGGATACCTAGTGGCATGGTCCACCACCACCAGTATAAATCTGTGCCCAGATGCAGTTTGAGGATCCATGGGACCAACTATATCAATCCCAACCCTCTCACAGGGAACCCCCACCACAGGTATTGGTATCAGGGGGGGGGGCTTTGTAGTACCACATGCCTTACCACTGGCTTGACAGGTGACACAGGAGTGACAAAACTCCTTTGTGTCTTCAGACGTGTGAGGCCAATGAAAGTGAGGGACAATTCTTTCCCAGGTCCTGTTTTGGCCTAGGTGACCTGCTAAAGGGATGTCATGTGCTAGTGTCAATAGGAAGCCCCTAAACTTCAGAGGTATTACCAACCTCCTGGTGGCACCAGGCTTGGGGTCTC
Organism: Triturus cristatus; assembly: GCF_964204655.1. Lineage (NCBI taxonomy): Eukaryota > Metazoa > Chordata > Amphibia > Caudata > Salamandridae > Triturus > Triturus cristatus. The sequence continues at coordinate 985,200,906 of NC_140590.1, forward strand.
TACTCTCTGAGTAAAGGAGTCCATCATCCCAATAGATCCTATGGGACCCACTAGCACTCCCAGCAGCCTCAGCAGCAGCTTGCTGTCTGGTGGGTTCAAGAGAAGGGCAGCTCAGCTGCTCCTGGCTCAGATCTGCCCTGGAAGGGCCCCTGTCCCCAAGAACTCAACCTGATCAGGTTCAAGCTCATCTGGGACAGTTCCTTCTTCTGGACTGAGATCATCTCCCTCATGAGACTGATCTGCACACTGAGTCAGGGGGGAAGACACTGCCTTACCCCTACTGCTCCTTTTCTTGGAAGGCCCCTTGTCCATTTTTCCAGGATCCAGGGCCTGTTCAGTGTTAGACATTATTTGCCTGAGACCTGGTCATAGCAAACACATCTGCAGGGATTCCCAACATTTCTGCATGAGTCCTGAGTTCCACTTCAGCCCAAGCTGAAGTTTCTAAATCATTGCCCAACAAGTATTCAATAGGGAGGTCTGCACTTTCAACAACCTTCTTAGGGCCAGTTACCCCTCCCCAGGTGAAATTAACAACTGCCAAGGAATGGTCTGTCCTGACATTGCTAGCATTGATCACTTGGTACATCTCACCAAGTATGATTTGCTCAGGAGCCACAAGATCTTTTGTCACCATTGTGACACTTGCTCCTGTGTCCCTAAATGCCAAGGCCTCTTTTCCATTCATCAAAGTCTGCTGTCTGTATTTGCCCAGATTACTGGGACTGACAAACAAGGAGGCAATATCCATGCCCCCATCACAGATCAATACAGCCTGAGTAGGAACTCTGACTAGGCCAGAGTCCATCTCAGATCCCAGGGTTAACCCTACTACACCTGTATTCTGAGTACCACTACTTGGAGCTGAACTAGGGGGAACAGTTGCCTTAGGGGCAATGGTGGCTGGAGTTGAGTCCTTTGGACTTGGTACAATCACTTGTCCAATGGGTCTTCTGTTTACAGATTTGACACCACGGTTTCTTCTTGCCTTTTCCCTTGTTGGATTGTGACTCCACACCAGATCCAGATTTTTGGGGCCCTTGAGAAGACTTCTGGTCTTTACCCTTCTCCCCACCCTTATCAGAGTTTTTAGAATCTTGCTTCTTGGAGTCACCACCTTGGTTCTGAACCTTCTGCCTCACCCTGGTTCTGACCCATTTGTTTACCTTCTGGCCCAATTCTTGGGGAGAGGTCACATCAGAGTCCACCAGATACTGATGCAGCAACTGATTTTGACAATTATTAAGGATCTGCTCCCTCATAATTAAATTGTACAATCCTTTAAAATTACACACTTTACTGCCAAGTAACCAGCCTTTCAGAGCCTTAGTAGCACAATCTACAAAGTCAACCCAGTCTTGAGTGTGTGCCTTTTCGGTATCTCTGAACTTAATCCTTTATTGTTCAGTGGTTAAGCCAAACCCATCAATCAGAGCACTCTTCAAGACTGTATAATTATCAGCATCCTCTTCTCTAACAGTGAGGACCTTGTCTCTACCTTTGTCTGCAAAGGAGAGCCACAAGAATGCTGCCCACTGCTCCTGAGGGACCCTCTGTACTTTACAGGCCCTCTCCAGTGCAGTTATCCATTTGTGGATGTCATCCCCAATCTGGTAGGGAGGGACAATCTTGTTCAGGTTCCTATGGTCATGTGTATGTTCTCTACCTCTAGGGACACTGTTGCTGCCACCATGGGGCATTCTTCTCTTTCTTTTCAGGACTCTGAAGGGAAAAGAGAAGTAGATGGACCGAGTTTTATGGAAAAGGCGAATATAAGAAGCAGAAATATGAATCAAGAGGCGACGTCGAGGCCACTGTAAAAAAGAAAGAGAAAGTTCCTGACTCCAAGACACACTTAAAAAATAAGAAGGTAGCTGGCCTAGCTAAAGAGCATGCCATGCGCACTTTGGATACTTGTGCAGAATGGCGCTTGGGCAATGTGCTTCCAGACAGCGCAACAGAAGTGACAATAGTACACCAGACTCTCCAGGAGAGATTGAGGGTGGCATTATTTTCAAATAAATGTTTTAAACAAATCCCCGTTGCTCCTAGTGCTATGCTTGATTGTGTTGTTCAAGAATGAAAGATTGTTTGGATTACCACTGAGTCCCTGAAGCTTGAATGAGGCTGATATTTAAACCTGACAACACTGCCTACACAGGCCTGCTCAATCTGTTAATGGCATGGCCTAATGGTATTTCTTCCCCAGCATAGTATATGGATCAAAGTCCTCTTGTATTCGTGGGTTAGAAATCTGAACCCTGCAGATCTGGAAATCCCAATATTCATTTTAAGCACCTAGATTATATTGACTAATATTCCCATTTCTTTCTTGGTCTAAAAAAGATTCAGTGGGGCTTCCACCAAGTCATAGACTGAAATAAGTAGACATGATTTTGAATACATTGGCCATCTAGATGAATTTTCCACAGCAAAGTATCTTGATCATATCATTAGTTGACTTTATGGCACCATCGAATCGGCAGGATGCCTTCCTGTATGTCCTCGTACTCCCTTATGTGATTTGTCATGGATTGTCATGTAGGTTCAATTTTTGGTATTAACATTCAGTCTCTTATCAGCTTCAGGTGCCCCAGGAGTTGGTATTTTTCTCACAAATGTCTCTCATACCCAACCCCTGCCCCTTTACCCACCACACTGTCTTTCTTTGAGTACCATTTACTGCAATCAGTGTCCTAGCACTCAACCAACTCCTCATAAATCTTGGAGGCTTCAAGGTCCTCAGGATTGCCCCCCAAGCCACCTTTCACCAGCACAAACTCTGGGTTTGTAATTCACAGAGGATCAGTGTGGCTAAAAAATGAGGGGAAGAGTTTTAGGGAGAGTACACCGGTACAGGAGACCTGGAACAAGAGGGATCAGGGAGTTAATGATCTTGTTTGGGTTGACCAGGTGAGTTACTGTCACTGTTGCTTCATCATAAAGGTTACAAATACCTGTGGGAAGGAAAAGTGCCAACAAACGCTCTGCCATGTATTCTGAATTTTTACAGAAAGCTCAAACATCAATTACTGTACTCCCAACAGTGGAACAAAATATACCATGGGTTTATTACCAGAATCTCACATCTGCATAAATCAAGACCGACCACAATGGCCATTACTCACTAAAACAAATGATATGAATAATACTCACACCTAATGCAGTCTTTTAAATCAGAATAGATGGTTTCTTCCTTTAGGATTCACAACCCCATCTTGCAATTTAAATATGTAAACACCAATCCTTTACTTCGTTAAAAAGTTCAAATAGTTCTCTTACCTGGAGTTCTGTTGCTTACAAAGTTCTTTAAGTCTCATAGGAATTCAATAGCTAGGATAATCCCAGTGTCCTGAACAAAACAATGTAATTCACCTTAAGATGTACGGCCAAAGTCCCTTGATCTCACTTGGGCACACAAAAAGGTGTGAATAGATCAATATAGGAAGAAAATAACCTCCTATGGTAATGCCTAGATAGGTCTTATATGGTCCATAACTTGCTGTAAAGAGAAAATTGCCTCATGAGCTCTGAAACCGGGTGGTGGGATTGCCCACTCGGCTATGAATCCCCGGATAAATGTCCGCCAAATCACCCACCCCGGTCGGCTCCGGTGGGTGATTTGGCAGAGGAGGAGGTTATTTTCTTCCTATATTGATCTATTCACACCTTTTTATTTATTGACACATCACAGTGAGTTTCAGGAAGGGATCCTTAAGGTCCTGAAGAAGAAGCTTGGGGAAGCTTCGAAACATGTCGGCACCATTAGGAGGCACAGCTCATTGAGGCATACTTCCTCCTCCCCCCACTAATTTTTATTAATACCAGCTCATACGGTATAATAAATTTTGTTAGACCAAAGAGCCAGGTATTTTTTAATTCACTTTTCCATTCACCCCTGACCCTTCCTCTCACACCCTTGCATCACACATAGTCTTCTCATTGTTAACAGTGCTCCCGCGTAGTCGTAGGTCGTAGCACGCCCCGTCCCGTAGAGGGGCGGGAAGACCCCCATGATGAAGCATGACACCAAGGGCCCTTTTGGTGTGTGAGGGGTATTTAAACAACTGATTTGTATTCTCCACGGCTGTGGGATACATCTTTGTCCCCGTGGGGAGTCTTGTTACACATTCAACCTACGGGTGGATCCCTATGTTTACTGGCAGAGGATATGGTTCACACCCTGAATGGAGCATTGAAAGTAGTACCCAATCTTTATTAAAATAACTCCCGACTCCAGTTTCCAGTGTCCAGATCCTGACAGTGTAGCGAAACAGAATTCGAAGGTGGTTGCTATATTGGCGTATGTGGTTTTTAAGGTGTGAGTATCAAAAGAGTAAAAATGTCATGGTTATAAGTGTTGCAGTTGTGAGTGTCCTTCTTTTAGGGTGTATGAGTGAGTGATAGAGGCATCGAGTTGTTGAAGATGAGAAGTTGAGTTTCAGGCTCATTGAAATTGAAAGATCCCAGGATTATAACAAAAGTTTTAAACTTGTTTACATAGATTTAGATGTGGAGTGTGAGGTACCATCACTTCCATTGGTAATAATAGGGACAAGCTGTTGTGATTGATTGCTCTTGGTTAATATTAGTGGAACTTTAGTTCGTAAACGGGTGATGCTACATTAATTTGTGTGATTTTTCACTGGTTGAGAAGTCACTTGCGAGTGTAGAATACTCTTGAGTGGTTGTGATAGTTAATTTATTTTAGAAGAGCAAAGAAAAAGTTGTTTAAAGATGATTTTGAAGTTTGTGTGTGAATGCGAAGAAAATTGTAAAGGAGGGTGACTGCTGATTGGAGTGAGTTATAAGTCATAGTGTTTCGCGCTAGGATTGGATGTTGGTGCTTTTGCGCTGCCATTGGCTAGTGGATTTTCAGTGTCACGCTGTGATCAGATATTATTAATTTAAGTGCTGTCTTTGGATTTGGAATGAAATCGCATAAAATAAAAATCTGTCATTTGATTGGTGAGCAAAAATTGACATGTACGGAAGAATCTAAATATCTGGGTTTACAAAAAATTTGAAAAATCAAATTGTCATCATGATATGTTTTAAGGATTTTGAGAAATTGGTAAGTGGAGATGTCGCTATTCCTGTACGCAGAGGTGAAGAGGCACATCCTGAGGTTACTCCAGCATACATTATGACTACCGAAGATGGTTTAAGTTCCTGTTTGGGGTTATGACAATGGAGTAGTATTGCGGAAAACAATGGTGCTTTGAGTTTTCCTAGGTATGGGATATTTAATACCAGAATTCTAGATCATTTGAAGAGAAAATTGTACAAGATGAAGCCACCACCTCGACCCATGCAATATGGGGCTTTAAATGCTTGGGAGAAAGTTGTGAGAGAAAATGAGAGGGAGAAATATCAGAGAAGGACAGGAAGAGCAATGCAGAATTATGCAAATGCTCGATGGGATGAGGAATAGCGCAGATGGAGAAAGGGCATTATTGAAGGAGCCATAGTATATCCAGTTCTTACATCAGAAGATACAAAGAAGAATAAGGATATTGCTAGACAAGAGGGAGATGAGTCATATACAGATTCTGGAGACGAGATTTTAGAACAGATGTTATCTTCCCAACCACCACCACCTACTAGTTTTTTTGACCCAGGAAAATTAAGTGCTAGTGCCAGTCAGACCATAGCTTCATCTTCAGTGGCTCCAGATCCACTTCCAATTGAATGACCTTTACAGGTTTTACAAATTGCTCCATCAGTTGTTAGACAACCACCAGCTGTGGTCCCCATTGAGAAAATTTCCATTGCACCTCGAGTGGCTGCAAGTGCCCCGCTCCATATTGAGAGAAGGCCAGAAGTCTTGATGACATCAGTTGTTGGAAAGTGTTAGAAATTGGATCTCTGGTTGGCTAAGGCTTCCGCCAAAGCCAGGCAGAGACCACCACTCTAGTCAGGGCAAGGGAGTTACACGCCAAAGATAACCCCTGCTCACCCCCTTGGTAGCTTGGCACGAGCAGTCAGGCTTTTCCCGGAGGCCATGTGTAAAGCATTTGCGCACACACACAGCAACAACATCCCAGGCACACCACAAAAGGAACTTCACACAAGGTTATATAAAAAATAGCCTTTGCATTCTCATAACACATTAGAATAGTACTCACATAATATACATGGTGCCACCTGGCACTATTTCATATTTACAAGGGATTATATACACCTGGCAGGGCCCTCTGGACCACTGTCAGAACCATCACAAAGCGAACTCAGTATAAGTAAGACCAATCATAAACGTACAACCAGTAACCACTGGTAACCACTGTACTCAGCATCAGCCTGTAACATAAACCATATTATGCACAGTATCACATTAGGCGCCAAACACATTGTACGCCAACCTCCTCAGTCTAACATATTAGACCCTAACCTCCTAAGCATCACTCACATTAAGGGTATACTCTCAGTAGGAAATAATCTCAAAGGCATAAACACATTACGCACATAATCTCATCCCCAAACGCAGTTAGAGGCATGAATCACAGTAAAGCATCATATTTCCTAATATCATGTACATCACAGATCCCTTGGCCAACTGTCCTCCTCAAAGGGGCTCAAATGCCCTGTGCCCAGAATGTCAGGGCTGCTGCTTATGCAGCGGAATCAAAAGTGCGCCATTGCGCTAGGGCAAAGGAGTGCATCTCACTCCTCTCTAAAAAAATGCCCCCAAAGAACTGTGGCCCAAACGTAGCAGCTGCCCACTACTTACTGGGCAGCTGTAAAGCAAATGAAGACCCTGGCACCACTGTGCCTCCTGTGTCCCCCTCAGGGACTTCTCAACTCATGCCCATCTCGTTGCAACTGCCCGAGCTGGTGCGGAGCAGCTGTGGCATTTTTCCTAAAAGGGGGCCCAGCACCTATGTGCCCTCTGGACCCCCACGTGGCACTAAACACATGCCCCCATTTTTGGGGCAACCCGCTCTCTGGCGGGACCACCCAGGCACTGACAATGTGCCTCGGTATGGCCCCAAGTCACTGGGGCCCACAGGGACCCTTTCATGCACAAAAGAAGCTGCCCTCAAGCTTTGGAGCGGCCCACAATAGCGGGCCCGCTCAGTACCATCACCTGTGCCTCTATCTGGCCTCCCCTCCAGCCGTCTCAACTCACCGGCTCTTGGCGGGGGGAAGACTCCTCATTCCGGCACTTGTCCAGCACGGGGTGGGCGCCCACCTGGACTCTCTTTCTCCTTCACCCGGGCACCCTCCTGGGACCCGGGACTTCGGCATCGGCAAGGGCAGCACCAGTGCGGGGCTTCCCTTCCTCATGGGAGCCCCGCTCTGCTCTCGGTGACCTCTGCCGCCTCGCCAGACTTCCTCCTTCCGGCTATATCGTGGGCGCGGAAGTCCCACCCCACATCAGGCAGCTTCGCCTGACTTCCGGTTCGAACCGGGCTGCAGCGGTGACTTCTTCTCGGTGCTGCAGTGCGGGGTGGGCACCCGCCTTCTCAACCAAGCGACCAGCGGTGTGGGCACCCGTGAAAGGACGCCACAAGATAAGATAAAGCGCAGAAACGTGGGGTGGGCACCCGCCGTTTTCAATATGTATAAAGCGGGGTGGGCTCCCGCTCGTGGGCGCAATGCGGGGTGGGCACCCGCTTCTCTCTCCTCCAGCAGGGGGATCCCCATGTTGGGATTCCCTCAGGAAGATTGCAGCTCAGCGCTGCGGAGCCCTCGTGCTCCTTTGCTGGGTTAATAATTAAAATAAAGCACTCGCAATGCGCTAGAAGCAAAGTCCTGCAGCAAAAAGCATCAGTCTTTAGATGAAGGGGCAATGCAGGGCCCAGGGAGGCAAGCCCCACTTGCAGCCCCCCCTGGGCCCCAGCAGGAACAGCACAAATACAGAACAACCTTATGGGGTCACAGCCCCTATATTTATACTAGCATTTCCCTTTGTGTCACAGCACAGGGCTTGGAGATACCAGTCAGAACTGGTTTAGGGGGGATTTCGAGCACATTGTTTGCCAAGCTCCTCTTCCCCTTTGTCAGGTGGGGGCTCACCATCAGACACACCACAGGGGGGCGGAGCCAGCATTCACTAGGGAAGCACCATCCTATTCAGAGTCAGGGGATTACTCCTCCCACCATTCTTCCTCCAGGTGTCCCATTCAGCTCAGCGCTGACTCACCCTGTCCCTTCTAGAGCCACCCAGACCTCTCAGCTCCTGTCAATCACAAGCCAGACATGCAATTCACATCAGGCAGGAAGACACATACCACACAGAAATGCCAACTTCTAAAAGTGGCATTTCTCCACCAGTCACCATAAATCTGCGCACACCATTACGCAGCATGTATACTCACGAGTTCATATATACTAAACTCGACCCTGCACTCCTCTCATACCTGGAATTACCATGAACACACTCATCCCCCATGCATTCCTATGGAAGGGCAGTCCATGTACACAGAGAGTGCACGCACTTTATACTGGGCCATAGTGCTAAAGTGCCCAGAGGCCTAAAACCACTACCACCATGACAGAGCTTAAGGCAAAATGTTCAGGGGTGAACCTGCCAAAAAGGGCCAAGTCCAACACAACCCCCTTCCAGCCAAAACGCAGGTCAGACCAATCACCACCATGATGGGCTTCCCTGCTTGGGGCGATAGAACACGGACGCGGGCCCGCACTGCTGGGACACCATCCGGTTCTACGCCACTCTGAACCCACATGGTTCCTTCTGAAAAAGAACTCTCAGGCCCAACTAGGCTACCCCATTGGTACTCCCTAGTTGTCCATGGCCAGGACCAGGCCCTAGGCCACGCAGACGTCACTGGTCCTTGCCAATTCACAGAGTGGGGGGCAGTAACCCCTGGCATCCAATAGCCATTCTCCACTCTCCCTCTCAGTGTAGTTCCAAACTACCACTGATACTTCAACCTAGGGTCCGCACCCTCAGGCTGACCAGAGGTCACGGTCAAAGCGTCTCCTCACCCTACCTCTACTTCTGGGGTTCGGCACCCTCCCAGGTGAAGCACCCACCAGAACACAACTCTCCCACCAATTCAGGACCTCTCTCCATCAACTGGTCTACCACCTGGGATCCACATTCTCCGGATGCACCGGGGTCAGAGGCGAGGACTCCCTCCCTCTGCACCCCCTTGCAGAGTTCTGCACCCTCCCACTGTAGAGCAGGGTCCCTTCACTTAAGATGGGCCCCACCTGCTCTCAAGGTAGTACTACCACATTCAGCCAGGGACCCTAAAGATCCCGGCTAGGCCTGCACCACCCCTTCTGAGAAAGACGGGGTCCCTTTCCTTTAAGATGGGCCCCACCTGTGTTCACAGGGGTACCCCTAGAAGGCAAACCGGCCAGGACACTGATTACAGCCGCCCTGCCGTCCAGGTCAGGAAACACCTCCTCCTGTCTCCCCAACCCAGGGATGATACCCTTTGGTCAGATGCCCGGCGAACCAGGACTTCACGTGGAGCACGCATGCCCCCTGAGGGTGACACATAACTAGGGCTCCCGGTTTTATGGTATTTATTTTTTGCCATTTCCGTCTGTATTTATCCATATTTATTTTTTGGGCTTTTTTTCTGTATTTATCCATATTTATTTTTGCCACAAGCAAAAGGCGACGCTACAGCTAGTATTTTTCCACATTTATTTACATTGACAAGGCACACCTGCGCCCGGTTGTTATTGGGCAACACAATACATTCAGCTGAAAACTTTGCCATTGTAGTACAAGCACATGTGCATTTCAAGAGACTTTGAGGGTATTGAGTCTCTTTCTGGTTTGTTAATGAAGTGAAGACCACTGAAAACCCGTTCAATATTTGCTGATGGTACCGGAATGACCAAAACATTCTGTTCGAGCTTCACCCCTCTGAAACCTGCCCCAGAGGCCTTAACAAAACCATGTAATAAACCCCTCACTCCGAAGCCGGCAGACAGGAAACATTTACTATGAACTTGCACAGAAGCCAAATTCACAACTCTGAGACATTTCTATAGTCTGAGAATGCATGCGCTTTTGCACTTCTGCAAAGTACTTCTGAATATAAAAGGTCACATACGTCCACAATGTTTTTGTAACAGGACATTGTGCCCCAGCAGTCAGGTTTTATAACAAGGCACTGGAGGGTTACGTAGGTATACCTTGATAGTAATCTGTTTTTACCCACATACTTTCCCAAATCAATCTTGCCGCACAACAGTGTTGTATTGATTCAAAACATTCACAACAAAAAGTATGAAGATACTTCACACATATTTTGGGGTTCATTGACGAGCCCCTATTTAAATGTGGCATTAAAATGCGAATAAAACATTTTCCGCTTCAACTCTTTGGGTACTGTGCACAAACATGTAAAGAAAACATGGAGGGGGGAGAGGACGTCTGGTGACTTTGGAGCTGAGGAACTGGGTTCGATCGAGCCTGGGCGTTGGCTCAGCATCCTGTGATTCTGGGCAAATCACTTAATCTCCCTGTGCCTGTGCGTGGCTTTTTACTGTAAGGATAGTGAAAGAAACGTAAGCCTGGATTTAGTCACAGCCCTGACTGCACATTGCATGGATCTTGGAGGGCAATACATTTTTACTATCCGAAAACTTGAAAATATAAACCCAACAGTTTGCTGTCAATTGGTCTTCACCACATGACATTGAGAAAACATTTTTAGCCTCATGGGGTCTAAACAAACGGGAAAATTCATTGACCTCAACTTTCAGCAAAGAACATTCGCCAGCATTTGTACAATTCGTTACCCGACTCCTGCCCATGTGCTGCACTCTGAAAATATGTTGAAGCATTGACAACTAAGGCACACTTCATTTAAAAGAACTATAGTCACTGCCTAAGCCTCAGTGAGGATACTCTGAGACACAAAAATTAGAAATGCAAGTAAACGGGCAGCATTTCTTTATGTAGATTCAACTGGCTTCAAAAAGACCAATGAAGTAATTTAATTCTGAAACATTCTCTTCTCACCTACATGGCCTCCGCAAGACCCTTCCTAGAAATGTAGCTTCATGGAGATTACAGCACTACAGAAGGAATGCTCTTTTTGCATTTTGAGGACCCTCTATGGATGCTACACAGATATTATCAAACCCGACAGCTTCCAACGAGCAGTCGTCGAAATGCAAAAAAAGGCATATCTTTCTTTAAACATGGCAAGCAGAATAACTTCAATTTAGGGCATAACTCGAAGCTATACTACATGGCATGTTAAAAGAAAGAAATACCCTTTTTGCATTTTGACCCACGACCAGCCCCTACGTGGATGCTTGTGCTGGCTAGTTCACGCCGGCTTCCCAGAGGAATCCATCCAGGAGTTGTCAAGATGCAAAGGCTATTATTTCTTTCTTTAAACATGACAAGTGTAATCGCTTCACCTTATGTACTAAGGTGAGCGATTCTGCGTGTCATGTTCTAAGAAAGAAACACCTGGGCCTCTTGTGCATTTTGACTTCCACCCCGGCGCCCGCTCACACTTGTGGGGCCCAGAAGGAAAGGAGAAGAGCCTATGCAAAGGGGGCGGGAGGGGCAGGAGAAGAGCCAATACGATGGGGCCGTGTCCGCACCACAATAAAGCAAATACAGCAAAGCACAAGGATAATATTCCATAATAATGAATATAGTATGCATACATGCCAACATTTCAGAGGAGCAAAGTGGGAGATTAAAAAAAAAATCGTGAGAATGGGGCCTTGAATCGGGTTACTGTCATGTAGGGGCTTTGGAAGTGTGCCGCTGCAGGACTGGACATTTGAAATGCAAATGCACTTTGTTTTCTTACCTTTCAGAAGCATGGCACGCAATGGCAGAGAGAGGGTGATGCAAGAGTTGTGGCCTGGCAGGTTGCTGGCAGTGCGTACCTCCCCCCCCCACGTTTGTGGCAGCCCGGGCTGAAACAGCTTACACACATCCGCCCCCAAGCACTTCACAGGTCTTTAAAACACCATTCGCTTGTTAATGGGGCTTTGTTGGTTGTTCACCCCTTCTAGAGCCCCTGCATCGCCACTCCGACTATTGCTGGAAGAATTAGCACGTTACACAATACTGCCCTGTCAGCTGAAACCCAGAGGCATCGGGTTTTTGCTTGCAGGAATCGGGAGGCAGGAGACTAGCGCGGCAACATTTACTCGTATTTTACCGTTTATAAATATAAATACAGACAAAGGAAATATCGATTTCCATCTGTATTTATATGTATAAATCCGTAAATACGGAAAACCGGGAGCCCTACACATAACTAATGTGTCGTGTGACAGTCTGCCTGGCGCAGATCTCACGACCTTCTATCCATCTGACAGTGTGTGCAGATCTCCCAGGACAGAAGTGGCGTCACCTTGGCCAATCATTGGCGACTCATCTCTTCTGGCTGGCCCCTGACTCACTGGTTCTTCCACTGGGGACTCTTTCCCCCTCTCACCGCTCACTCTGGACTTCTGCACCCTCCCAACTGGAGCAGTACTACCAGACACCAGAACCGCTGGAGCTCTGCTTACAGACGCTCCACGTTCTCCAGACACTAGGAGATCCTCCTCAAATGGCCTATCAGTACAGCCTAGGATCCGAACCTGGTGTTTCCCTCGGGAAACCATCCGGGTCCTGAGACGGGGTTTCGGGCCCCTTGAGACACGCAGTCCCACACTCACTCCTTCTCCTCTGAGACAGGACGTGAGTCCCAACACCCCTCCCACTACACTGGGACCTAGCTGGTCTACTCTGAACCTCTTCCACCACTCTGGGCTGGAAGACACCTCAGCCACTCCTTTTGGAATCACTCCCCAATGCCTCTGCAGATCCTCTAGCTCACGGCCAGCGTTCCGCCTCCCATGCAAGCTCCTTATTTCAGAGAACTCACACCCAATCATCCAGTGCACACACCACTCATCCACACATGCCCCACCCAGCCTGGTGAGACAGTTCCTCACTGCCCCTGAATCTCAACCTGATACCCCTTTAACCGGGAACCAGGTACCATACTCTGGGAACTGGGAATGAGACTTCCTGCACTGGACTACATATTGCTGCCACCACTGGATTCCATCCTTACTGGTGAATCCAGACAACTCACACTGCACTTAGGGGATAATCTACCCTCCCGATCTAGTTACTCCATGCCAATTAAGTCACCACTGTAGGCCAACCCTAGAACCAGCAGACAGCACAGGGGCAGTCACTCCTTCAGCGTCAGGCCAACCCAAGAAATAGCACAACGGCACAAGGGCAGTCCCTCCTTCAGCTTCAGGCAAACCCAAGAAAGAGCAGTCTGCACAAGGGCAGTCACTCCTCCAGATTTTCTGGTTTCTGTCCTTGGCAGGACACCCAACTCATAGTGCAACAAGAAACGCGTTTCAACAGCAATGACACTTTAAACAATCTCAAACACAATAATCCCCATCCATGTGACTATCTAAAATGCAGAGTTTTGTAATGCAGCCAGTTGTCGCTGTGGTACTGCGCAAACGCAAGTCCTATCCTCACCGCTGACAACCAATGTTAGACGCAAGGGTCCCTATTTGTCAAAGGTTCCTACCTCTGTCAACTAGAAACCCCCAAATCTAACAGAAAGGTACCTACAACCCAGTCACACAGTTAGTTCCATGGAGACCCCCACAAAATTTGCAGGCTGTAGTGGATGGAGGAAGTACTCTAGTCTTTATGACTCCTTTAGCTTCTAATGACTTAAATGTCAAGGAAGAGGTTATTTACCAGCATGGCTTGAAGAGATTACTAGAGAGAAAAGGGCAGAGGTCACAGAGCCCCCAATCAGATTTAAAGACAAGAAAAGACAGGCCATTGGATATTCCAAAATTGAAGATAGAATTAGAAGAACTAATGAAGGGTTGCATGGAGTTCGAACATAAAGATCAGTAACAGAGAAATTAGTTAATCTACATGTGCAAGGAGATTACTCAAAGAGCTGCTATGGTACATGACAAATTGTCTGGGATAGCAAAGAAGTATGATGTGGATCTTACCAACAAAGTAAATATGCATCGTAGCTATAGGGTTGAATTGGATGATCAGGTGATAGAAAACATGAGGATTACAGGAATGAGTTTGCACCTTATCAAACTGACAAAATGCATTCCTAAATGGACGTAAGTGGAAAAGCTTGAATTTAGACGGGCAAAGAAACATGAAAAGAAAAAGAGGGAAGCAGCAATGGAGGGGAAACAGGATGAACTAAATGGAGATGAGGCAACATCATATCCATTGAGGGAAATAGCTGGAGGAACGTATGTACATGTGCCATGGAATAGTGTTGATCTAACAGCATTTACAAACAATTTTCCAAAATTGAGAGAAAATCCGGTACAGTGGTATGCACAAGTAGAAAGGTTTATAAAGATTTTGAAGATGTTGTGGAGTGATTTGGATACGTTCCTTGGCATTGTAGTACCAGCTCACTTATGGGCAGAATGTAAGGTAGCATTACAATGGCCGAAAGAAGAACCACTTAGAGAGAGAAAGGGACAGGTGCACAATCATCAGTGGTGATGGAGAAATATGAAGCGGTTATGACCATTTTGAAATGGAAACTACATCCAAAGGATACTGATTGGTTAAAGATTAAAAGAACCACACAAGAACCGAAGGAAACAGTTAATGAGTACTATGAGAGGTTACTGCAGGTGTTTGAACAGCATAGTGGATATGAATTTCATAAGGAAAAGGATATGGCAAGTTTTGAGTCGCAGTTCATATTACGATTGAAACCTGAAATTAGTGCCCACATTATCAAAAATCATCAGAGGAAGGGTTGATATAGGTTTTTTATAAAATCAATAATTATATTAACTTAATGCAACATATAATGAGTTCAAGATATCCTGCTGAAAGGCAGCGTTTATTTTAACATTGGGTAACGTAGGTCTCAATTTCAAAATGGTTGTTGCTGTCTGCAGCCATGTTATTCTTGAACATGGTTCACTGACTAAATATCGAGGGACAGAATATAGACTGCCCAAAATATCGACTCCAAAATATCAAGGGACAGAATATAGAATGCCTATCTACAAACAGTACTAACATATTGAGTACAAAATATAGAATGTTCAAATATAGTTAACTAAAATATCGATTTTTGTTTTTTTTGTTTTTTTGTTTTTTTGGAAAACCTTTATTATTCACAGTTGCATCATCATATAGTGTACATGCACCATCCATGGTGTAAAATCAGCTATGCAATAGGTAAATGCTTTTCAAACAATATGACACAGCCATTCAGCCGACAACCCGGGGGTCCGGCGGCGTTGTACATGGTGGCATTGCTGTGATCCTTGGACGCGCACCTGAGCAAGTGGTAGGTCTATTTTGCTGTTTGTGTGTGCTTGGTGCTCCTGAGTCGCAGTGTCGGCAGCAGGGTTGGCGTCGCGCCTCAGCCCGCGCCGCAGCCACCGCCCAGGCCCCATCTAAAGTTGTGCAGAGCATCATTAAGAATCTCAGACCTAGGGGCCCCTAGTCGGTACAGCACCAGCGCCATATCCGCAACGCGGGCCGGGCGCGGCGCCAGTGCGCCAGCACAGCTCACTGTGGCATGAATAAAAAAACCTTGCACTTAAGTCAGGCAATTCTAGCCTGCAATTTCATATTCGGGTCCATGTGTGCGTTGTGTGGTGCACGTCCAGTCCCCGAGCGCTGTATCCCTCAATCCGCTGGTCATCGGGGCATGCCCAGCTCTCAACACTGCGCGCCCTCGACAAGAGTTTACTGCGAGCTTCGGACGCACCCATCCCTGGCAGGGCAGGTGGGTCATCGCCGCTCCACCGTCTGAGAGCAGGGCACGCAAAGCAGGGCAGGGCTCCGGGGATGCCAGACAGCGCAGCCACCATTTGCTATCTGTGATAAATCAGGAATCCAGTCGGGAAACGCAGCCGTTAAGCAAGCTGCTCCCGACGCTTATGCAGCGATAGGGGGAATAGGGATGAGGGTTATTAACTCAAACAGGGTCAAGGGGGGAGGGGGGGGAGATCATTTTGCGCCACTGCGGAGGGGTCAGCAGCCGCCTAGCGGGGCACAGCGGGGCTGTGCGCTGTGCGCGGGAGATAGCAGCTGGGAGGGGGGGGGAGGTTTGAGGTGCCCCCGGGCTGATTGAGAGTCCAAAGCATCTACGCAAAGCCCACACTTAGGTTCGTGGTATGCAGGGCGCTCTGCTACGTTAAAGGGGGAGTGGCAGGTTGAGATGAAGTGGTCGCATCCTCCCGCCCGGGCCCCCAGCCAGGCGCCATTTGCACAGCTTCGGATCGGGGCGGCAGCATGCAGTAGGTGTGTGTGCTATCCGTTTCTAAAATATCGAATTTTTTAAATGTAATAAAAATACTATAAAAGTAATTAAATAATAAACACAATTAAATAAAACAGTTAAAATAAGGTAAAAAAGCTTAAAATGTAAAAATAATAAATGTAATGTAAAAATAAAAAATATATATATATTTACTTAATAATATTATAAAATAATTATTAATCTAAAAAATATTTAGAACATTCTTAAAAATATATTGGCATATATATATAAATAAACATATTATCTAAATATAAAAATAAATAATATATAATAATTAAAATAATTAAAGTAATAATTTTTATGTTAATAATAATGAGTGCAACAGTAGGGAAAGCGTTGGATAGCGTAGGGGGTAAAAATTACTATTCCCACTCCAGAAAGTGCAACAGTAGGGAAAGCGTTGGATAGCGTAGGGGTAAAAATTACTATTCCCACTCCAGTGAGTGCAACAGTAGGGAAAAGCGTTGGATAGCGTAGGGGTAAAAATCACTATTCCCACTCCAGAGAGTGCAACAGTAGGGAAAGTAATGATTTAATATTTAAATAAAAATAAATTAATTATCAATACCAATTTAAAATTAATTCAAATGAATTACCACTTAATAAAAATGAATTACCAATTAATAATTAATTAATTATCAATACATACAAATAAAAATACATATTTACTTAATTACAATTAAATTACTTCCCACCCTATTCCCCTATAAATCCACAACCCGCTACAGAACTAAAACGCAGAATTAAATTAAAAATAATTATTCATTCATAAAAACTAATATTTAATTTACTATAATTAAATTACTTCCCACCCTATTCCCCTATAAACCCACAGCCCGCTACGGAATTAAATTATGCAAAAATAAATAACATAACATTCATTACTTTAAAAATATTAAACATACATTAGAAAAAAATATATATTTTTAACACATATACTAACATACATAACACTAAGGTGCCGATTAGGTTCCTGGAAAAAATTTCCCCGTACGACTCGTATCCGGTCTTTTTACCGTACGAATCGTACAAGTGCCGTACATACTGCCAAGTACGATGCGCATGGGAAAAAGTCCATACGAATCGCATTGGGAATAATTCCCCACACGTCCTCGGGTCGGAAAATGTGTCCGACACGTCCCCGGACGATTTACCGTACAAATGTGAAAAGTGAAGTCCGACCGCGTAAGTACGATCCATCCCGTGCGTCCGATGTTACAACCGTATGGAAAAAACACCGTCCGCACCGAACTCCCATAGCAACCATGGAGACATGTGCCCGCATACGCGCCGAACACCCCCCCCAGCCCCCGTATGTACGCGCCCAACCACCCCCCCAGCCCTCGTATGTACGCGCCGAACCCCCACCCGTGCATGTACACCCCCGTACGTACGGACCGTACACCCACCCGTGTATATACACCCGTGTACGTACGGCCCGTACCCCCACCCGTGTATGTATGGAGCGTACCCCCACCCCAACAGTGAATGTACGGACCGTACCCCCACCCACGTATGTATACAGCGTACCCCCACCCCAACAGTGTATGTACGGACCGTACCCTCACCCGCGTATGTATGGAGCGTACCCCCACCCCAACAGTGTATGTACGGACCGTACCCTCACCCGTGTATGTATGGAGCGTACCCCCACCCCAACAGTGTATGTACGGACCGTACCCCCACCCGCGTATGTATGGAGTGTACCCCCACCCCAACAGTGTATGTACGGACCGTACCCACACCCGCGTATGTATGGAGCGTATCCCCACCCCAACAGTGTATGTACGGAGCGTACCCCCACCCCAACAGTGAATGTACGGACCGTACCCCCACCCGCGTATGTATGGAGCGCACCCCCACCCCAACCGTGTATGTACGGACCGTACTCTCACCCGCATATGTATGGAGCGTACCCCCACCCCAACAGTGTATGTACGGAGCGTACCCCCACCCCAACAGTGTATGTACGGACCGTACCCTCACCCGCGTATGTATGGAGCGCACCCCCACCCCAACCGTGTATGTACGGACCGTACCCTCACCCGCGTATGTACACCAGTGTATGTACGAACCATACCCCCACCCGCGTATGTATGGAGCGTACCCCCACCCCAACAGTGTATGTACGGACCATACCCTCACCCGCGTATGTATGGAGCGTACCCCCACCCCAACAGTGTATGTACGGACCGTACCCCCACCCGCGTATGTATGGAGCATACCCCCACCCCAACATTGTATGTACGGACCGTACCCTCACCCGCGTATGTATGGAGCGTACCCCCACCCCAACAGTGTATGTACGGACCGTACCCCCACCCACGTATGTATGGAGTGTACCCCCACCCCAACAGTGTATGTACGGACCGTACCCTCACCCGCGTATGTATGGAGCGTACCCCCACCCCAACAGTGTATGTACGGACCGTACCCTCACCCGCGTATGTATGGAGCGTACCCCCACCCCAACAGTGTATGTACGGAGCGTACCCCCACCCCAACAGTGAATGTACGGACCGTACCCCCACCCGCGTATGTATGGAGCGCAACCCCACCCCAACCGTGTATGTACGGACCGTACCCTCACCCGCGTATGTATGGAGCATACCCCCACCCCAACAGTGTATGTATGGAGCGTACCCCCACCCCAACAGTGTATGTATGGACCATACCCCCACCCGTGTATGTACGGAGCGAACACACACCCCACCAGTCTAAGTACGGAGCGCACCCCAGGCCCCAACACCAGCACCCTCACCCAACATCGCGCATGTACGAGTCGTACCAAGCCAGAGACAAGGACAGCACTGTACAACAAAATGGCCGATGTACGCACCGTACAGATGCTAAAAACACACGTACACAACCAGGACAAAGCAAAACAACACAAGAAGACTCCATTCGAATCGCACAAAGCCACAAAACATGTCCAACAAGCACAAATACAACCTATTCACTGACCTGCAACTGCCAAACTCCCAAACAGAGGCCCAAAACACAAACACTCCTTATAACACACCCACCCAAAGTTCAAACACAGCCACACCCACCAATGGACCAATAAAAAGGCCCAACACACACAAACCATGAGCCTTTGCAACAGACCCACTGCTGCCAGACCACACAGAGAAAAAACTGCACCATACTGCAACCTCCACTACACCTTACACCTGCACACCTTCACACAACCACCTTCACAAACACCCCCTCATCACATTCACACACACACCTGCACAACCACACCCACACACCCACAACCATCCACACCCACACCCCCCACAACCATCCACACCCACACCTCTCACCATGCCCACTAACAAGAATCCAAAGTTCACTAGCCAAGAGTTGGAGGTCCTTGTCGACGGAATCATCAGAGTCGAGCCACACCTCTTTGGAACATTGGTCAGACAGACCAGCATTTCCAAAAAAACAGCCATGTGGCAGAGGATTGTCGATGCTGTGAATGCTGTTGCGTCCACCAGAAGGACCAGGCATGAATGCCAAGCCAGGTGGTACGATCTGCGGAGGACGGTCCGCCGCAAAATGACCGACGACCACAACCAGGCCAACATCACTGGAGGAGGGCCGGCCCGCAGACGCGTACAATACCATCCCTGGGAGGAGAAGGTGATGGCCATACTGCCGGTGGTGGCAGTGGAGGGAGTAGACGGACTCCGAGAGCCTGGTGAGTACACAAACAACTCACCTCACATGGGGGGAACGTCATCCACAACCAAACTCACAATCATGCACGCAACCACCCCAAAGCTATCGCATGACTCAACCACACTCCATAAACACGCACATGCCACTAGCGCCACCATGCCCCATGCACCCAGCTAGACAATGCCAAGTCACAGGCCACAGAAAACACCAACACAAGACACGGTAACCCGGATGGCGGGAGTGTGGGCCTCAAAAATCACATAGTGCAACTCAGAAGCAGACAACAATGCCTTCTGCCCATATGGCCTAGGTCACAGCCAGACAAACAGTGTGTCCCCACACAGGAAAGACTTGCCTGCAAATGGCGGACGTCTTGCATGAAGACATGGGGGTGAAGGCACTTTTTGCACATGACAGCAGCCAATGAACAGCCAACACTGTGAAAGAGTGGCATCACACACCACCACAGCAGCAGCGCAGACACAGACACTACACCCAATGGGTGCCTGGAGATCAGTAACAAACTAACATGAACAAGCCAAGGGCCATTGAAAGATCTGCAAAAAGTGTGTGCCTAGGAAGCTGGGCTGAGGTGACAGAGGGTGACACACAGAGGGAGGGAGAGGGGGAGGGAGAGGGAGGGAGACACAGGGAGACGGACAGAGGGAGGAGGCTGACACAGGGAGGGAGGGAGAGGGGGACAGAGAGGGAGTGAGAAAGGGATACACAGGGAGACCAATTCAGCCTTGGGTGGTGTGGGAATGTCTGCTCGTCAGCAGGTGGACTGCGTGCATGTAGACAAGGGTGGCCAGTGCCTGAATACCCCTCTCTTCTCCATGGCAAAACACTGGGCCATGTCTCAACCTGTGCACGAGCACAACGCCAGCTACCTGCATCATATAAGTGTGTGGAACAACTCCATGTGCCCACGTACAGTGCAACACGGAAGGCGCCAATGCATGGCTCGCCACATCTGCTCACTCCACTGCTGACTGCAGTCACAATTGACGCAGCAAGTAAGACTGTGTCACACAAAAGTCTCAAAAGCTGTGGCCAAGGGACATACCCATGCACAAGTGCACTGTGAGTGGAATGCAAGACATATCCAAATACCCAGAGGAAATGTGCCAACTTTGAAACGAATGAAACATGGATGTTGCATGGAACAAAAATAACATTGTCTCTCTCACACACAGGTCAACGTCGTGGATCACCCCCCAACACTTGGGGGGAAGACACACAGGACCTGGCTCTGCGGGATGACGATCCCACCGGCAGCGACGACTCTCACCACTCTGTGGACGACCCCGACCAACCTGGCCCCTCTGGTGTCCAACCACCTGCAGCACCTGCGTCAGGTACAACTGGGCCAACCACCACCCCCACTCCTGCCACATCCCAGGAGACACCCAGGATCCCTGCCCCACCACCACAACGCAGCCAGGCTGACCAGGAGGGACACGGTGTACCGGGCACCCAGGAGGAGGCAGGCGACAACGCAAATGCCACCCCTCAGGGGTCCCGGAGACCCGATGTGCCCACAAGGGCAGGCCAGGTGCAAGTGGGCAGGGGTGGTGGGAGTGGAGGACGGCGGAGGCGCGAGCCTGACCAGTTGGCTGTGGAACCGGTATATTCCCATGTAAGAAACATCCTGGACACATACCGGCAGGACACCACGGGCATGAGCCAGGTTGTGTCCACCTTCAACGAGATGAAGGGGACCCTCGAGGAGATCAAGACCCACCAGGCCCAGCAACATGCGGAGCAACATGCCTGTCAACAGCGACACCAAGGACGGATGGAGGACAGACAGGCTGAGCTCATGACGGTGCTCACGGGAATTAACCGTTCACTCCGTCGGATAGCCGACAACATGGGCAACCCTCCCTGTGCCACCAGGCGAAGAACATCACCACCCACAGGGAGGGATCAAGAGGAGGAGGATACATCCGACGGAGCATCCCAAACATCGTCACGGCCTGCTTCTGAGGGTTCCCGCAGGAGGGCGGGTCATCCACGGAAAAGACAGTGAGGGTCGGCGCAACAGCACCATCTCCCAGGACACCTGGCCTGGCACCTGGCCCACTGGCCCAACAGCAGCACATCAGCAAATGACATTCTCTGCCACATGGACTTGCTGGTCACTGTCTGACCAATGTTGACAAAGACTGTGGCATGGACTCTGATGATTTCCAATGGCAAGGATACCAACTCCCCCAGTGAACTTTGGATTCCACACACCCGGATAGCCCCTCTTGTCATACCCCCCCCCCCCCAACACGTACCCCAACACAAATAAAAACTTACACGATCAAGAGATGATGCCTACATTTTGCATTATTACCTTACATGTGTCTTGTAAAGTCTAACCATGCCTGAGTTCTCATATGACTTCAACCATCCATACCCTGGGGCCTGAGTCTGGCACAGGACACACATGGGTCACAATGTATTAGGCAAGACAGACATGGAGCACCATACACACCCGTGATGGGCCCAACCAGCTGAGGGGGTGGCCGCACAACCGTGCTGACAGACATATTGAGTACAGCAACAGTCATGCGCAGAGGTCAGGGATCATGTGGAGTGTCCTGGGGGGCACCCAGGTATGTGTAGACAGGTGGCAGAACCATGTCCTGCAAGCTTGAGTCAGGTGGATGCAGAGAATGGTGGCCTGGCCAACGTTGGATGCATGGGGATGGCACATGTCACAATACCCACACAGTCATGGACATCATGCACAATACAGAGTCTAATCCCAGACAAACATCTTGCATCTTGCTACTCTACACATAGACTCATATGCACCATCTCTGAGAACAATGCCAGACATGCCGCATGCACAGTGGCAACAGACCACCATTGACAGAGATGAGGCACCTTGGAGGCAGAGGGACACCTTTATTACTCATGTGTGTCGGAATGCTAATGCAACTCTGTCAACACATACACAGGTCATGTGGATGAACACGTGGGACCAACACTGGCACCCCCCTTAGCACCACCGATGCTGGAAATCCATGGCACTGGCACACAAGTGACGGGTTACAGCTAAACACCCCCTGCTGCTCACGGAGAGCCTGCTATACACCATTGAGCCCCTAATGGGGAATTCACACACCATGTCAACCCGGTGCAACCCGTATGTTTCCGAGGCCAGTGTTACACACATTGATGGCTCCATCACAATCCCATAACAGATGACTGTCACCAAGTCTGACCATCAATTCAGGTGAATTCTGCTCCAGGTCATGTGCCCCATGGTGATTCTACATGTATGTAAAGTATCCAAACATGAACAGGAGCAGTGCACACACATTCAAAACAAATACCACTCCCAAAAAGCCGTGCTGCATCCCTTACCCGAAGGAGTTTTTCAAACTTGTCCGTGCATGTCACGCTGATTCAGCACATGTTGCTGTGTTCATGAGGAATAGCAGGAGCACAACAATGCCACCAGCAGACAGCATGCGCAAGTACCTGTGGATGGGAGACACACCAGAAGTCAGACAAAAGAAGCACATCCGCATGCATGTGCATGTACTCGACACGTATTAGGTTGTCAACATGCGAGGTGACTATGATGACTCTGGAAAAACATTCTTCTATTGCACCATCACTCGAGTGACACATCCAAACACACCTCAGACTCACTTGGAAGACCTGCAGATGGACACACACAGTGCAACACATGCCACACACAGCCCAATGCGTGCACACTCAGACACTGGTACTCACCACTATGCAAAGAAGTCGCGTATGAGCCGACTCCGGATGTCCTCTTGCGGAACCACATCCTCCACATCACTAGCCCCATTGCCAAGCCCTTCGTCCTCCACGGGTGGATGGTCCTGATCATCTTGATCCAGGATGAGTGGCACAGCTTTCTCAACTGCCATGTTGTGCAGCATGCAGCAGACCATGAAGATTTTGCAGACCTTCGCTGGGGCATATGGGAGGGCGCCGCCGGTCTTGTGTAGGCACCTGAATCGGCTCTTCAGGAGGCCAAATGTCCTCTCTATCACTCGCCTTGTCCGGCCATGGGCGGTGTTGTAGCGGAGCTGGGCCGGCGTGCTGGGGTTGCGGAGAGGTGTGATCAGCCATGGCATGTTGGGATAGCCAGCGTCCCCTACATGGAAACCACATGGACATAAGTAGGACAGGAGAAGCAGTCGGGCTGGAAGTCTACGCAAAATACAGGACAGACAGAGTGTACCCACCAACAACACATGCTCGTTCGTTGCGCAGCTGCGTCATCATTTCAGGCACCCTGCTACACCTCATGATGTAGGCATCGTGTTCTGATCCTGGAAAACGAGCACAGACATGTGAAATCACCATGTTGGACAGACACACCACAAGGGCATTGATGGAGTGGTAGTGCTTGCGATTCCTGTACGCTACCTCCTGTGCCTGTGGTGGTACCAAAGCCACATGTGTCCCATCTATGGACCCAATGACATGGGGCATCCCTCCCAGGGCATAGAATCCACGCTTGACACCTGTCAACTGTTCAGGAGTTGGGAAATGGATGAACTCATCCAGGTGAAGCAACATGGCCTCTAAAAAATCATGCAGCACACGGCTGAACATGCTCTGGGACATGCCACCAACATGAGCTATGGTATATTGAAAGGTACCCGTGGCAAGAAAATGTAGGGCTGCCATTACCTTCAGCTTGGGTGTCAGTGCCGTAGGATACCTGTGCAGCGGTTGCAAGTGTGGTGCCAGCCTTGCCGTCAACTCCTCAATCAACGGTTGGGGGAAGCGGTAGCAGCGTATACAGTCATTCTCCCGCATGTCAGCCAAGTCCAGAATTGCTCGGGGAAGAGGCGGCGCTCTGCAGTAATTTGGAAGTGACAAGGAAGAGTGAGTGCACTACAACAACAATTTATATGTACTGAGCACATGTTAATCTGTCAATACACATATGTTACATATGGAGTCAGGTATGTGCTACATGCCCTGGACACGTATGGCTGACAGGTGACACTCCCACCAAGACCCAGCTAAACACGGAGATTGTGAACCTCCACATCCCATGGCATGGGACTAGCTGTGTCCCAGTGTAAGTGAACAGCCAGACGCAACACAGGAGTGACATACATCAACACATCAGCAGAAGTAGGATGATGATTGCAGAGACAGTTAGCGGAACACTAGAGCCACAGGTCACATGACATTACACTAGGACAGCCCACACACCTTGCCATGAAGGTGTACATGTCATGACTGACCACACATACATTGAGAGGATGCAGACAGGTCCTTGTTACGCTACTCTGTGTCCCATGCATACATACACACTTTACATCCGATACCACATGTAGCCTTGTGTGCGTAACAGTGTGCCATGGCCATCTACACACAGACACATGTTGGTTGCAGCAACTGCAGATGCATTTGAGGGAACACCAACATCAAGCTAATGGGAACACACCACACATACATGACATAGTCACATCGTGCAACGTGGGTAGTCACATGTCAGGTGTGGTAACCCCTGTAGCGGGCATTAGGGGACACTTGCGTGTGTTGTTGACTGTGGCATGCCAGTGACGCTCATCCCAATTGTTCTGTACGACATGCACACATGTCAAAGGAGTGAAGGGCATGTCTGGCACATAGTGCACCATCACACATAACATCTGTACACATCTCATCATACATCTATTGCCTTCACAACTCAGGAGTAATGTGCCACATCCCAGCCTTTCACACCTGTGCCCCACACATGTAATACTGCCCAGACAATGCCTTGATGTCCATCCATGGACAAGTATGTCAGCTCTATTCCTTTCTGTGTGCTGCCTGTCACCACTGTTATGTGTGAAAGGCACCGTACATTTGATCTGAGGGCGTGTGTACGTTCCCTATCACTATGGGAGTGCTGCCGTAGGCCTACCCATAGTGATAGTGAGCGTACAGGCATGTGTACGGTCTGTATCACAATGGGTACGCATACGCGGCACACCCATAGTGATAGTGAGCGTACACGCGTGTGTACGGTCCGTATCACAATGGGTACGCATACGCGAGCACACCCATAGTGATAGTGAGCGTACACGCGTGTGTACGGTCCGTATCACTATGGGTACGCATACGCGAGCACACCCATAGTGATAGTGAGCGTACAGGCGTGTGTACGGTCCGTATCACAATGGGTACGCATACGCGAGCACACCCATAGTGATAGTGAGCGTACAGGCGTGTGTACGGTCCGTATCACAATAGGTACGCATACGCGAGCACACCCATAGTGATAGTGAGCGTACAGGCGTGTGTACGGTCCGTATCACTATGGGTACGCATACGCGAGCACACCCATAGTGATAGTGAGCGTACAGGCGTGTGTACGGTCCGTATCACAATGGGTACGCATACGCGAGCACACCCATAGTGATAGTGAGCGTACAGGCGTGTGTGCGGTCCGTATCACAATGGGTACGCATACGCGAGCACACCCATAGTGATAGTGAGCGTACACGCGTGTGTACGGTCCGTATCACTATGGGTTTGCTCGCGTATTCGTACCCATAGTGATACGGACCGTACACACGCCTGTACGGCCCGTTGCTATGCATTTGGGGTGCCCTAGGGCCCCGGAACGCACCGTACCTGTGTGTGAATCTCCAAATTACATAGGGGACACATGAGGGACAAGTGTAAAGCCCTACATGCATGCTGGTTGTCATGGAGACCAAGTTTAAAGTTTGAATTTTTTTCATCAGGTGCCCAGCAGAAGTCGGTTTGAAAGAATCTACTTTGTTGCAAAGTGGTTGTGGAGTTGACATCATGCTCAAGAAAAAAAAGAAAAGCAAAGCCACTAACTGTGCTAGGTTCAAAGGGATTGGAGGAAACATAGGATGCAAATGTGAGTGACCAATCACTCTGTACTCCTGTGCATGAAACAGGGCAGCAAGGCAGATATAAGGCAGCCAGGTCCCATGAGAGAGCACTTGCCTGCACTTCTTTTGATTCTACAACACTGCTGCTGCTCGTGATTCCCTGGCACCATGTCAAGGTCTGTGGAGAGGGCCCAGCCTTTCACCCTGGAGGAGAATCTGGCATTGCTGGATGTGATCCTCCCACAGTACCCCATGCTGTATGGGCGACCAGGGTTTCAGGTGAGTGCAGAGTCCACTAGCACAGACTGTGTCCCTTTTTTGTGACTGGGACTTCTGGCATTGTGTCCAGGTGTGACACACATGCATTGTACTGTAGAGTGGGTCCCAGGGGGGGGGGATGCCTGATGTCTCCCAGCCAGAGCATGCTGTGGTGCATGTCTGCCATCTTCACTTGCATTGTGTTTACTGTGACAATCACTGCATGGTGCATGCCACATTCTGCCTGTCTAATCCTCCTGGGAATGTTGCTTCTACAGTCCTCATGTGATTCTGTGGTCACCCCAGTGTGACAGGTGACTGTACCCACAGATGTGTGTTAGTTCAGTGTACCTGTGCTGAGAGTGTCCACATGATGTGTTCGTACCCTGGACATCGGTGTGTGTGTAAGTCCCCTGTCATGTGGGTGGGTGCATATGTGGAGTGTAGCACCCCAGCTGCATGAGGGATGGATATACCCTGCCCATCTGATGCGAGCAGGGAGCAGTGCTGTGTGTCTGACGTGCAGAGCCAGCCCCACACCTGTGAGCCCCCCCAGTCTAGTGGCACATGTGCAGAGTGAGGTTTGTAGCTGCATTTGGCAATGGCAGGTGAATGTCCTGTGCCTGTGTGTGTCTGTGTACTCTGCTGAGGTAGCGTCAGTGGCCTGTGGCATGTGAGTGCTTTGAGGTGCTGCACATAATCCTGGTGTACCTTCTGATGCACAGTGTGAGTCTGGATCATTTATTGTGTCGTACCCCACATGCCACCTGTGTACTTTCAATGGCACGTGGTGCATTTGCCCTTACACAGAGAAAAATGACCCTATGACAAAGGTGCAATGCTTTGGCTGCATACTATGCCTTGTTGAAACCAGCAAAATTGTTCTAATGTGTGTCTCTGTGACATGTGGCAGGTGTATTGATGTAGTCTCACTTTTTCAACCCCACAGGTAGGCGCCTCTGCCAAGGAGCAGATCTGGAGGGACGCCGTCAGTGCCGTGAGGAGGACGGAGGGTCGCAAGCGGCGCCTGGCCCAGGTGAGAAAACGCTGGCAGGATATCTGGTGCTGGACGCGGAGGATCGCACAGGTCCTGCTGGGGGACTCACCTGTGGGCCCTAAGAACCATGGGCGTCGCCGTCTGACCCACATCCACAAGCGTGTGCTGGCGGTGGTCTTTCCAGACATGGACAGGCGCTTACGGGAGAAGCAGCAGCAGGATGGGGGTAGGTACATGTGTGTTTGTTGTGTGTCACCAGCATTTGTAAGAGCGCAGTTGCATGGATACACTGCCAGTGTTTAAATGTGCGGTGCAGGTCCTGTCACCCACAGTATAGCGGTGCTGTCCTTCCTCCCTTCCCCTCCTTGCCATGTGTTCCCTGGTCTGTGTGTAGTCACTCTTTCACAAGGTCATCTGGGCTGGCAGTTTATCCACGTGACCAATGCTTGCAGCATCATGTGTGGGGGTGGTGTGTAACAGGTTTTGGGACCTTGCCTGTGCCCTGTCCAGTTCAGTACTTGTGGGGTCCATGTCAATTGGCACTGATGCTGAGTCCAGACATAGGAGTATGTCTCTGAAGTGTAATGCCTTACAGCAAGCATGTCCTATGTTGTGGCCTGTGACATGATGTGCATGAGTGTGCAATACGCAGAGTGCAGGGATGGTGGCCTGTGTTGCAGTCATTACCATTCAGGACCATGGAATATTGTGGCCACTACTGTCCCCTGGGGCATATTTTGCTAGGTATCATGTGTGTCATCACAATATGTGGACACTCTCAGTGTCTACAGCATAGGATGTGCTCTGTGCCATTGTCCCTTGGCACCATGTATATTTACGTAACGTGTTCTACAAGTGTCCACTGTACAGCCTGACCTAATTTTCCTCGTTCATACTCACGGTGGCCAGTGCCTGTGTGTCTTGTTACAATTATCTGATGATGGCCATTTGTAAATGAGATCGTTGTACAGGCGCACATGGGGTATTTTGGGTCCAATATGAGTTTCTTGCAGCCCATGTGTATTTCTCCCAGACTAAGAGATGCAAGTGCTTCCTGTGTCTCATCAAATTGTCTCATGTAGGGGGTGGTTGGTGCGGGCAAGGCCTACATGTCGACACCTGAAATCTCATTGCTCGGTCTGGCCAGTGTGTGATGTTTGTCTGGACATACACTCAAGGTGCAGTGACCCATTCATGTTGGGCATGTCTTTAAGTATTACCTTTGCAGCATGTGCCTCAAGTACATGGAGATGGTCCCTGCTCATCCCTAGTTACGGCAACGCTGTGTGGTGCAGATGCAGTGCTGGATTGTCCCCAGAGCCTGGCTCCTCTGTCCAAATCCATACCATGTCATTTGCAAATGTGTCATGCTCTCCATAGTTTCTCAGTGGCATGGTGGGTGAACCAACTGTGTGTTGCAGGGCCTATATATGTACCTTGTAATGTATATGTTACTCATCTTTCATTTCAGGCTATGCACTGTAACCTATGTAGATTTGACTCATGTGACATATGTATACAGGTGTCTGATTAATTCCTGTTTATTCACCTTGCCCACAGCATCGTCGGGGGACACGGATGGAGACACCGGCACGGACCGTGCGGAGGGACCGGGCACCAGTGCCAGCAGTGACACCTTAGCTGGCACATCGAGTGGAACTGAGGCCGAGGGGAGTGAGCCGGAGGACCTGTCCACTGCCACCACAGAATATGAAGCAGACGGGTCCGAGGCTGAGCTCTCCGAGGGGGTGGAGGATGCTCCACCAGCTGACAGCAGCACAACATCTCTCCCCGCCCCCTCCATTGCCATCACCGGCCTCCCACTTGCTCGTGTCCCTTCCTGGCGTGCTAGGTCACCACGTGTCTCCTTCCTGCCAGGCACCGCACCCCCTGCCCCTGTCTCCACTGCTGCCGCCAATGCCGAGTCTGTGGACATCCAGCGGCAGTTGCAGGTTGGTCAGGCTGCGATGCTTAATGTCCTCCATGGCCACAGCCAAGTGCTCAACAACATGGAGGCATACTTGGAGGGCATTTCAGCATCGCAGGCTGACCAACGCAACTTGCTGCAGTCTATTGACTCGACACTGACTGCAGCAGTGGGTCTCCTGCATCACTTCGTCCCACCCCCTACCCATGCCCCATCCACACTTCCCACTCCCATGCCTGTCCCACGTACACCCAGACGTCAGCATGCACACACCCCACCAGACACAGGCACCACACCAGCAGGGAAGGCAAAGCGCACACCTCCTGGCACGCACACACAGGGTGAAGTAGGCACACCCACTGGGTCGGGGGGGGAAACGTAAGACACGCAGCCAGAGTGGGACTCCACATTCCTCACGACCACCACCCTCCAAATCCACTCCCCTCAGCTCTCCTGGCCAAGAGTCGGACACAGGGTCAGTCCTGCCCAGTCTGTCCATCAGCCCCAGTGTGGCACCACCCCGCAAGCGGTGGAGGCAGGACACCGGCAGGGGAGTTGAGTCCCCCCTGTCCACACCCCCCCCAGTAGCACTGCGACCCATCCCTCCAACCCCCCCCTCCTTGAGGCCTGTGGTTCCTTCGGGTGCAGGGGAGACGCTGGGCGACCTGGCAGTAGTGTGCAGCGCCGTGCTCGAATCCACCTTTGGCGCTGCCCCACCCCCTGTGTTGGAGTCGTCCGTCCCTGCACCCACAACACCTCCCTTTGCCCCTCCTGTCCCTGCGGTGCCTGGTCCTTCCCCCCAACATGATGCCCCCCCCCCTGTGGAAGACAAAGGAGTCTGACTGTGCAGGCAAGCTAGGGGACACACGTCCCACTGTGTCCCCCATCCGGATTGGAGTCATGGACTGCCCTATGGGCCTTGTATATATTGACATTTATTATGATGATGACTTACATCCTGCTGAATAAAGCAATTTGTTTTTTCCTTGGAACACTAGTGTTTATCTGGTATTGCTGTTGGTGGACCTGCTCCCTGATTTTGGGTGGTGATAATGTGTTGGGTGTGTGGGAAATGTAGTCTTGTGCTGGTCATAGGGTGGACCCTGGTATCTGTGTGCCATCACAAGCTGTTGGCTAAATTACTTTGTTCATGTAAGCAGTTACTGCATGGTGACATCGTTCCAAGGTGTGTTCCTTCCTCTGTGTAACCTGACATCTTCCCTGCAGGGTGTTTCCACTATGTGGTGCTGAGCTGTGTCTACATCAGCTGGGGGTGTGACGGACTCCTTCAACTTTGCACATGCATGCTGAGCGATGTCTCCACCTGCATCATTCGTGGCATCCTTGGTGGTCACTGTACTTGTGTATGTAGACTGTTGACATGACTTCATGTGGACATGTTCTCTTTTAGGCGCTATGCATGTGTGTACTCCCAGCCTCGCACACATGTGGTACATGTACTGCAGGGTCTTTGTGCACCTGACTGACATTTGTGGGCATTGTATCTGTGGCTACTCCACCCTTTGCGTTCCATGGGCACTGCTGGGAGGACTCTGCACCCACCCCTCCTGTGTCTGGGCACTGCTGGGAGTGATAGGCACCCACCCCTCCTGCATCTGGGCACTGCTGGGAGTGATAGGCACCCACCCCTCCTGCGTCTGGGCACTGCTGGGAGGACTCTACACCCACCCCTCCTGTGTCTGGGCACTGCTGGGGGGACTCTGCACCCACCCCTCCTGCGTCTGGGCACTGCTGGGAGGACTCTGCACCCACCTCTCCTGTGTCTGGGCACTGCTGGGAGGACTCTGCACCCACCCCTCCTGTGTCTGGGCACTGCTGGGGGGACTCTGCACCCACCCCTCCTGCATCTGGGCACTGCTGGGAGGACTCTACACCCACCCCTCCTGCGTCTGGGCACTGCTGGGAGGACTCTGCACCCACCCCTCCTGTGTCTGGGCACTGCTGGGGGGACTCTACACCCACCCCTCCTGTGTTTGGGCACTGCTGGGAGGACTCTGCACCCACCCCTCCTGTGTCTGGGCACTGCTGGGGGGACTCTGCACCCACCCCTCCTGTGTCTGGGCACTGCTGGGGGTACTCTACACCCACCCCTCCTGTGTCTGGGCACTGCTGGGAGTGATAGGCACCCACCCCTCCTGTGTCTGGGCACTGCTGGGAGGACTCTACACCCACCCCTCCTGTGTCTGGGCACTGCTGGGGGGACTCTACACCCACCCCTCCTGTGTCTGGGCACTGCTGGGGGGACTCTGCACCCACCCCTCCTGTGTCTGGGCACTGCTGGGAGGACTCTGCACCCACCTCTCCTGTGTCTGAGCACTGCTGGGGGGACTCTGCACCCACCCCTCCTGTGTCTTGGCACTGCTGGGGGGACTCTGCACCCACCCCTCCTGCGTCTGGGCACTGCTGGAAGTGATAGGCACCCACCCCTCCTGCGTCTGGGCATGTACGCTCCATACATACACTGTTGGGGTGGGGGGACGCTCCATACATACGCGGGTGAGGGTACGGTCCGTACATACACTGTTGGGGTGGGGGTACGCTCCATACATACGCGGGTGTGGGTATGGTCCGTACATACACTGGTGTACATACACGGGTGGGGGTACGGTCCGTACATGCACTGTTGGGGTGGGGGTACGCTCCATACATACGCGGGTGTGGGTACGGTCCGTACATACACTGGTGTACATACACGGGTGGGGGTACGGTCCGTACATACACTGTTGGGGTGGGGGTACGCTCCATACATACGCGGGTGTGGGTACGGTCCGTACATACACTGTTGGGGTGGGGCTACGCTCCATACATACGCGGGTGTGGGTACGGTCCGTACATACACTGGTGTACATACACGGGTGGGGGTACGGTCCGTACATACACTGTTGGGGTGGGGGTATGCTCCATACATACGCGGGTGGGGGTATGCTCCATATATACGTGGGTGGGGGTAGGGTCCGTACATACACTGTTGGGGTGGGGGTATGCTCCATACATACGCGGGTGTGTGTACGGTCCGTACATACACTGTTGGGGTGGGGGTACGCTCCATACATACGCGGGTGTGGGTACGGTCCGTACATACACTGTTGGGGTGGGGGTACGCTTCATACATACGCGGGTGGGGGTACGGTCCGTACATACACTGTTGGGGTGGGGGTACGCTCCATACATACGCGGGTGTGGGTACGGTCAGTAATTAACACTGTTGGGGTGGGGGTACGCTCCATACATACGCGGGTGGGGGTACGCTCTATACATACACGGGTGGGGGTAGGGTCCGTACATACACTGTTGGGGTGGGGGTACGCTCCATACATACGCGGGTGAGGGTACGGTCCGTACATACACTGTTGGGGTGGGGGTACGCTCCATGCATACGCGGGTGGGGGTACGCTCCATACATACACGGGTGGGGGTATGGTCCATACATACACTGTTGGGGTGGGGGTACGCTCCAAACATACGCAGGTGGGGGTACGCTCCATACATACGCAGGTGGGGGTAGGGTCCGTACATACACTGTTGGGGTGGGGGTACGCTCCATACATACGCGGGTGTGTGTACGGTCCATACATACACTGTTGGGGTGGGGGTACGCTCCATACATACGCGGGTGTGGGTACGGTCCGTACATACACTGTTGGGGTGGGGGTATGCTCCATACATACGCTTGTGTGGGTACGGTCCGTACATACACTGTTGGGGTGGGGGTACGCTCCATACATACGCGGGTGGGGGTACGGTCCGTACATACACTGTTGGGGTGGGGGTACGCTCCATACATACGCGGGTGGGGGTACGGTCCGTACATACACTGTTGGGGTGGGGGTACGCTCCATACATACGCGGGTGAGGGTACGGTCCGTACGTACCCGTGCCCACGCTGTGGAATGCTTGTGCGGCCCGTACCCAGGCCTTTGGCACATGGGTACGGGCCGTACCGCCATTGTTGGGGTGACGTGGGTGTAGGCGTGGTACGACTCGTACCCACGCTCTTAAGGCGTGGGTACGGTACGTACCTGTATTGTTGTGTTGCCGGGTTCGCATCGTCGCCCACTTCCGTTGTGGCGGATGCTGGCGTTGCTGGACACGCACCCACCCCCTCGAAGTGACCAGGGCCTGGAGGTCAGGTATGTCCAGGGCATGTGTGCTGTGTGACTTGGGTGGGGGTTTTGTGTCCTGCCCCTGCCCCCCCCCCCCTTTGCCCCTGGGAGTTGTTCTGACCTTCTGCGGCGTCTGCGTCGGTACCTGTAGAGGAGGTCGACTGCTATGAGGGCCGGGATGACACGTAGGTTCGGGTCCATGTCTGTCCGTCGCGTACAGGTGCTCCTTGTGCGCGTCGTCCTGATTTCCCGGCAGTTTTTGGCTGCCGGAAAATATTCTCCGTGCGGGATGACGTCGGTGCGAATCGTACTTCCTGGTTCGTAGAACGCAGGCTGCATACGTCCCGACGTCACGTCGGCGCTTTTCCTGATGTCATTTGTATGTTTATTTTCCTCGGTTGGTGTTTTGTATGATTCATACGGAAATAGTGTTTCCGTGCGAATCGTACTTGCATGTTTGTATTGTTTTACAACCGGGTACGAATCGGACGGAGAAACGCCTCCGTCCGACGGTTCGTACCCGGTTTCTCCAGGATCCTAATCGGCACCTTAATCTTTTTTCGATATTATGGAAAACGATATTTTAAATTCGATATTATAGCAATCGATATTTCTTACCTTAATTTTGATATTCTGACCTACTATATTTTGGAAATTCAATATTCTGTTCAGTCGATATTTCTGAATCGATATTTAGGGTGTTCACCTTGAACACAGTCATCTTTCTCCCTTTTCTCACCTTGCACACAGCATACAATAGATCTTTTGTAAACAATGTTTTAAAACACTATGTCATTCTGTTATGTACAACATGATGCTTCGTTATTATGCAGTGTTAGCACACTGAGAGACAAATTTTCTAAATTTTTACGCACTGCAGCGCAGCAAGCCTTCCTGCTGCTCTACTGTGCGACAAAATAAAAAGGCAGGAATGTGCCATATCTACAAGATACGGTGCATTCCTATCCTTCTGCCCAGTGCCGGCACACAAACAGCAGCCGTGCGCCAACGCAGACACCCTTGCCACATGGTGCAAGGGTCCCTGTGTTGCAGGGATGAATGTTGTGCAGGGAAGGGACACCTTCCTGAACAAAAACAATCATTAATGGCATTTTGCTCCTTCTACATGTGCTGCAGAATGCAGCACACATGGAAAGAGCAAAAGCTGAGGAGAAATACAATTATTTCTTCTTGTTGCGCCACTCTTACGCCTCCCCTAAGGGGAGCATAAGATTCTGACACATTCCCAGGTTTACGACACTTTATAAATCTGGGAATGTGTCAAGTTCCATGGATGTTGCGTGGGAACACCCACAGCAACACCCATGGCATGCCCCTTTCACACAGAGTAATGCATGAAAGGGGCCCATATTTACAAGGCCATGAAAAGTCACGCAGAGTGACTTTACGTGACCTTGTAAATATGGGCAGGCACATTGTGCCACCGGTGCGTCTAAAAAGATTACGCACCAGCGACGCCATAGGATTGTAAGTGAGGCCCTGAGTGTTTCCCAAGTTCTCACCTTGGGGCCACAATGTGATTCTCATGAGAACTTAACCCTCGTGTGTAGTGACATTTATACTAATTATTGAGGTGTCTCAGGAGCACTTGGGATGGGGATTCTATTATGTGAATCTGTGGGACAGCGTTGAATAATGTGACTTTGGAAGCTGTATTGTTCATTCTTTAATTTGATAGGTTAAATGGGTGAGTTTCTAATGTATTTGTATTCATGTATACGTTCCTTTGTAGTTTTCATTATAAAAAGCACCATTACCTGATGGTGCTGGGCTCGCTATCCCCTCGTCTTTAGGGGGCAAAACTCTATAGGTCTGACCTTTGATATATGATTGATTTACTTGAGCTGAATTATAACTTCGTCCACTATTTCATACATTGTATTTTTACTCATTGTTCCATATTTATGTTTTATGTGACAAATGACTGACTGACTCCTAGCCACTTAATTTGCTCTCTGTATTGCATTCAAGATTTCAATAAACCTTCATGGTTTACAATGAAATACTCATCAACCTTTATAGTGAAGCCTAAGATGGTTTACATTAAACTCTGAAATGATTCCAGACGTCAACAAGGCACTTAGGGACCAGATATTACCTCCATGCTAATGACACCCAACTCATTGTTTACGTTGGACGAAATACTGGCTGACAAACCTTTCTCGGCTCTCAGCCCATTGTGGACCAAATTATGGATGTAGTTCAATTTTATTAAACGGGATCCATATAAAACAGCGCTATTAATAACACCCTAGGGTAGCATTTCAGGAGAGCTACTATACGGGCCAGACAATATGTGGGCCTGTCCCACACCCTTACAGATGGTAAGTAACTTAACTGATTGACTTTAATATAACTCTCCAGCCACAAATAGCCAAAGTTACTAGCTCCTTTTTTCTTCATTATAAAATGTTGCAACACATTGTTCCTTTTATTGGAAATAGTCAATCTACTCAGATAAGACTGTTTTAGGAAACGACCTATTGGTGTATCCTAATCCTGCTTTCAGTCATCTATCTGCCTCACTCAGCAAAAGAAATTCTGAGGACTATAATTGTGTTTTTTGTTGTGCTTGTGGGTCGACTGTTCTTTGCAGGCAGTGCCCTGTTGACTGAAAAGTAACACAAGCGGTGAACCTGTTGGCACTGGGCGAGGGGTGGATGCAGTAGGTGTGGTGGCACTGAGGGAGTGTGAGGGGCCCACAGCAACCCATTTACGGCTGATTTTGTCCACCCACCAGGGAAAATGGGGTGCATTCTATTTGTTTGCAATGGGGCGCATATGGTTCTTCGAAATCCTCTTAGCGTTCAGTTTTTTAAATTTCTTGCCACGGGCTAGACAAAGCTGAAAACTAGTAAACAGCGAACTTTCCATTCAAAGAGCTTGTTCCAGTTTTGGTTTAGATGTTAAAGTGTTCTTCCAGCCTCTCGTTTCTGTCCTGAGCGCGGGGATCGACGGAAAAAAGTAAAGTACTGACACAGAAAAAACACAAATAACCAGAAAAAATGCTTTTTTGGTGCAGCTGCTTGTAGCCCGGCTACCAAAGTGGCAGCCAAATATAAATGGGTGGAAGGATAGCATTTGTCGAGCTTTGTGTCAATCGCTTGATAGAGGGCGGTGACTTATGGATGGGGAGGAAGAGAGGGGGTGAGCGTAGAACTCGGGCTCCTAGCAACGCGTTCGTTTACAAGATAAAGGGCATCTTTTCCATGTGGAGAGGAGGGGGGGGGGGGGGGGGAGGTGCAAACTGCTGGGAAATGACAACCCCGACGCCCACTCCTCCCCGCATGACTCCCCTTCGCCCTCAGCCACCCCACCCAAGCCTCACATAGGATCGAAAAAACAGGAATATCATTTACTGAAAGTCTTGTCGAGAACTGCTAACTTCAGTAAGTTTAAGTCCTGACAAATCGATGAATGTGGGGGTACAACTTTTAATTCCTTGACTCCTGCTAACATCAATAGTCTCAAAAGGATCTTTCAACCTGCTCACGTTGTAAATCTACTCTATCTCTGAAAGCGCCTAGAAGCAATGAGGTAGCTCCTAAGGGAGCAACAAGCTCAGAAAACCGTTGCATAGACTAGCACAGAATTATTAATCCTCTCAATTCCATTAAATATTACCTTTCTCTTGAATCATTTGTACCTCACACGTGTGACACACGAATGTGTGAACTTGGGGCATGAAGTACAGACAAGGTCACATCAGGACAACTTACTGGTTGAATGTATGCTGTATTTTGCCTTTATTTTCCCAAAAACATGAGATCTTATTGAGAAGACTCTTAGGGCCTCATTTACAATATTTTGATGCACAGCAGTGCAGCAAGCCTTCCTGCTGCGCTGCTGTGCGTCAAAAGAAACAGGTAGGAATGTGCCATGTCCTTTACCCCTGCGCTGGCGAACAATGGGCTGCCATGTGCCAAAGTAGGCACTCTTGTGCCATGGTGCAAGGCTGTCTGCGTTGTAGTGGTGATTGTTTTTGTGCAGGAAGGGGAGCCTTCCTGCTCAAAAACAATCACAAGAGGTGTTTTCCTCTTTCTATATGAGTTACAAAATGAAGCACACTTAGAAAAAGGAAAACAAGGAGAAATACGGGTAATTAGCCTCGTTGCACCTCCCTTACACCTCCCCTGGCGAGGCGTAGGAATCTGACGTGTTCCCAGGTTTACAAACCCTGTAAAACTGGCAATGCATCAGGTACCATGGATGTTGCGTGGGAACACCCACAGCAACACCCATGGAACGCCCCCTTCACACAGAGTAAGCGTGAAAGGGGGCCATATTTACAAGGCCATGAAAAGCCATGCAGGGAAGCTTTATGTGGCCTTGTAAATATGGGCAGGCACACTGCACCTCTGGTTCATCAAAGAAAGTGATGCACCGGCAGCTCAATGGGCTTGTAAATAAGCCCCTTACTGTTTTCTAAGCATGAATATAGACTTGTAGACGTATTTAGTATTGGACTGAAAATAATGTTCAGACGATGTGGCGGTAGAAGGGGAGGAGTTTATTTCACCAGTCTGGACCTGTGACTAAGAAATAACTACCTGCCTCTGTTGCCTTTGATGTAGCACTTCTCTCTGGCAACAATTTAAAGCGCTTCTGATGGACAGTTAGTGGTGTAAATCCTCCAAGGATTTTGCTGCTCCTCAACTGGACCTGGTCAGCATGTAAATTCAATATCAAACAACACTGTAGAGTTAAATGTAAAGCATATTAGGCTTCACAATAAGGATGCATGAAGATGTTAAACACCACAGGGGACAAGACAGCGGCCTGAGGAACACCACAGCTCAATGGCATGAGTTTAGATTTGTAAGAGGACAGCATAAGAAGTTGTGAACAACTTCTTAAATATGAGGTCGTCAAGTCTAAGCCATGCCGTTGATTCCCATAAGCATTAATGTGGAGAACATGGTGGTGTGGGCGATGGCATCAAAGAGGTCCAGGTGAACCAGGGCTCCCACCTAACCCATGTCTGGAAGCCAAGATTGTCCAGCCCTGGCAATATGACCAGCTCAGTACTTCTGCTCAAACTGAATCTAGCCTGAAAGGAGTCAAGAATGCTAGTCACTGCTATATATTGTAGTAATTGGATTGATACCAAGCTTTCAAGCATTTTTGATTAATGAGGGATAAACTAGATGGGTCTATAGTTATTGAAGTCTAGAGAACTTGGGGCCAGATGTACGACCATTTTTAACGGTTGCAAATGGAGATTCAGCCCGTTTACAACCACCTAAACAGCTTTTGTAATGTACTATCCCTATCTTGCGAGTTGGTAACCTATTACTGACTCACAAAATAGGGTTTGAGCACCGCTATTAGAAAGAAGCTTTCCAAGGGTGTTCCTTTCCTAATAGTGAGTCACAGGGGATGTACAATTGTTTTGCGACCGGAATGCTGTCCCAAAACAATTGCAGTTTACCACCTACTTCAAGTAGGTGGTAATTCAGTCACAAACCGGAATGGGACCCTTTGTGAATGGTAGCGAAAGCGTTTTTTAAGATCAGGCAGTGGTCCCACGTACCACTGCCTATCCTTAAAAAATGAAACTGAAACATTTCATTTTTTTGCTGAAATGCATCCCGTTTTCCTGTTAGGAAAATGGGCTGCATTTCAAAGAAAAAAGTTGCTTTATTTAAAAGCAAACACAGACATGGTGGTCTGTTGTCCCCAGCAAGCCACGATCTCTGTGTTATTGCCCATTCCCAATGGGTCGTAAATTGCCACCTGCCTCATGAATATTGATGCGGCAGTTCAATTGCGACCCCATTGGGATTCGCTAATGTGTCTGAGACAAACTAGTACATTTCATTTTGCAAGTCTTTAATTGTGAGTTGCAAAAAATCGCAAGTAGAGACTTGCAAAAGGAAATGTTTGTACATCTGGCCCGACGAGAGCTAATCAAGTCTAAAGAACTTAGGGCCAGATGAACGAACATTTCATTTTGAGAGTCTCTAATTGCGATATTTTGCGACTCGCAAAAGGAAATGTAATAATGTATCTCAGTCACATTAACGATTCCCAATGGGGTTGCAGTTGACCTCCCTCATCAATATTCATGATGCAGGTCGCAATTTATGACCCATTGGGAATGGGCAATAACACAGGGATAGTGGACTGCTGGGGACAGCAAACCATCATGTCTGTGTTTGCTTTAACTAAAGCAAATTTATTTTTTTGAAATGCAACCCATTTTCCTTAAAGGAAAACAGGATGTGTTTCAAAAAGAAAAATTAAACGTTTCTGCTTCATTTTTTAAGGGTAGGCAGTGGTCTGCTCTTAAAAACGTTTTTGTTACCATTTACAAATCAGAAAGTGTGACCTGGGGACTCCTTCCCGTTTGTGAATGGCTTACCACCTACTTGGCATAGTTGGAAAACTGCAATTGTTTTTTGACTGCATTCCAGTCACAAAACAATTGTACATCCCTCTGCGACTCATGATTAGGAAGGGATCCTCTTGGCACGTCCCTTCCTAATAGCGACTCACAAACCCTTGCCAGAATTGTGGCTGTTCATGTAGATACATCAAACTGTGGGACCTATTTAAAGAAGAAACTTTGATGTACTTTTTTCTGCTCAAAAAGCATGGCTGTCCAAAACAGAAACCTTAAAGACGATCCACAAACCATGGTAGAAAATCCCAGGGTATCAGGGTTAGTAGTTATTTGTTTTTCAAAAACAAACTCCCACTTTGGAAATTTGTTTTTGGAGTAAAACAAAAAAGTTTGTTGAGCAGCAGCCTGAAATATGGCAACCACTCACCAAACCTTTAGGGCCTTCAGATGAACCACCATGGTGGCGTTTCCTCTGAAGGCACAGAGATCTCTAAAGGGCCAGTGAAGATCTTTAAATAGATGGGAAATAGTCTGAGCAGGATGTCAGAGGTAATGTCCTTTGCCACCCTGACAGGCGGTGGGCCCGCACCATACTCCAAATGAGACCCATAGAGTCTAAAGACCTTTAGACATATTAAAGCCTAATGGAGTTAGAGATTGAGGTATAGAATTAGGAATTCAGAGACTAATTAAGGATCAAAGATAATTCTTTAATAAAAGATCTACTGATAGCACGTAACCAAATTGCCATAGTCACATCTAATGGAGAATCTGAGGGTTGACTCTTATTTAATACTTCCATACGGGAGGATCATATATTACGTTGAAAACCTCAAGTTTCGAAGGAGCAGTGCCTCTATGTATATCTAATCTCCTGTCAGTTGATTGGGTATTTTCACATCGTATTGTATCCTTAATATTGGTAATATTGTTCACAAAAAAAAGTAGACAAGTCTTTGCAAAAGTTCTCTCAAATGTGGATTTTATGCTTTAAAGTAGTGGGTGATTTTAGGTCATCAGTAATTTGTCTTATTGCAGCAAGCTGTTTGTACTACTTTAATTTGACTCCTTTGGACTTTATCAGTTTTCAGATCAAGCATTTTTGATTCATTGCTATATGTACAATGCCAATGCCGCTCTGCATGCGTAGTTTCAAGTTTTGATTTAACAATTCATTAGTAAAACGGATTTTTGTTGAACCACGGGTTAAATCTGACATTTTGCATCAGTTTGCCATGGCTATTCAAAAGAAATTCATTCCATATTATAACTAATTTATTAACATTCTGATGATGATCTGCTGTAAGATTAGACCTAGGATCTAGGCATAATTTTATATGGTTGACTAATGTGTGAGGTGTTATTTGAATCCACCGTCTATTTAGCTTTGATATTCTTGATTTGAACTCTTTACAGATTGTGGAATTATCTGGGGCGGAACTGCTAGGTGATCATTCAGA
Source organism: Triturus cristatus (assembly GCF_964204655.1). Classification (NCBI taxonomy): domain Eukaryota; kingdom Metazoa; phylum Chordata; class Amphibia; order Caudata; family Salamandridae; genus Triturus; species Triturus cristatus. Next base: position 985,242,821 of record NC_140590.1, read on the forward strand.
TTAAAGGAAATGAATCCCCACACATTCAACTCATTGCAGAATGAGAACATAAAATGGGATCTAAAAAACATAATTTGATATGTGTTGCTTTATAGGACTTAAGAGTTAGACCAAAGATCTCTGATCCATCCTTAACTTGTTTGGGGGTCCTTAAGTTATATCAACGACAAGTTAGGGTCAGCTGATCAGGAATGGTGATACTAGTATAAAATGAAGTTAAGAATGACTTTTTGACAGTGAGACACAAACTATGACACTGAGACAAGAAGCTATAGATACTGGAACTATGGTGTACCACATGGACATTAATATCAATACTGTGAAGAGGAGCACAGACTTGGTTACTGACAAAGTGGGAACACAAACACACAGTGGGGCAGTAAGAAAGAACACACGCAGCAGCGGGAGACTCAGTAACCAGGACACAGCTATGGCTACTGAGATGGAAACATGGTTATTTATGCCGAGACACATGGACAAAGTGAGACATGCAGATAGACACTGACACAAGATCAGAGACACAAGCACCTGCGCTGAAACAGGGTAGCATAGTGACATGGACATTGACACTAAGTCATGGGCAAACTCATATAGACACTCAAACATGGACACAGACATTGGGATCTGGAAACACAAGCACAAGCAGTGGCACAGGACGGAAGTCAATCAATCAGTAGATTTGTAGAGCACTTCTTGTCACCCGTGAGGGTATCCAGGCACTGCACTCACTGCACGGTGTGACTCTGGCATTATTAAACACACTCTGTCAGTGAGGCACTGGCAGTGGGGTAGGAATGCACACGTTAGAGCAAGGGAAACACAGAAACTGTGTTATACTTCAGTAGTCTATTGTTTAGATAAAAAAGTGCGATCAATTAACACTTAATTGTATACACATAGAATGTCTTTAGTCGCGGCTTCCTATAGAAAATAAAAGATTGGTTACAGTTTGATTTAACACACATAGTAACAACATTTTAAAATGTCGATGTACAATTCACTAATGAAATACATCAATGATGCATAGTTCTTATTGTGCATATGGCTGTGAAAGATGATCTGTTGTTGCAGTTGTGCGTGGGTATGAAATACTCCCTGATGATTTGTTGTAGGGTGATTTGCACCCGTAGAATGTAGCAAGGCAGCCGTGAGAGGTTGGGTGTAGCATAAGAGAGATGCCCTGAGCTTATTGTGTATGAGGTTAGGAGAGAGGCCATGTTCTAATGCTTCATGTGCTTGTGAGTAAGCCTGGGTGGAGTTCATGGAGTTCCATTATGCAGAACTCCGTGAAGTGCAAAAAAACTCAACTGCGCTACGTGAAGCTCAGCAAGCGGCGGAGTGCGTTAGATAAATGTTGGTTGCGATGATTTTCAGTGCCAGATGCTTGTCTGCACTGTGTAATCATCGTGAACGGCACCATGCACAGCTCAAGCGGGCGCTGCTTCCTTTCTGCGGCTCGAGTTGATTTTTACTCGAGTGGCAGCTTTCTCAACGCGATCAGACATTTCTCAATGCAAGCGGTCCTGAGCATACGCGACCACTCGCAATGAGAAATCTGACCGCCCGCGTTGAGAAATCTCGCCAGAAGTTTGATTTTCCACATTCGCCATCGCCAACTTGATGTTGACAATCATGAGCAAGGAAAAATCTCACCGGGAGGTGGATTTTCCTCGCTCGCCAACTTGACATTGACAAACGCAAGTGAAGAAAAAAACTCTGCTCCGCTACATGAAGCAGAGTTTTCTCAGAACTCCGCAAGCTCTGTGTAAAGCGGAGAGCGGAAAACTCCGCAAACTCTGTGAGGGGAGCAGAGTTCACCACCCAGACTTAGTTGTGCGAGATCCCTGTTCACATCATTGCATGCACATATACATTGTTGCATGTAGATGTAAGAAATGCTCTTTACAATGGTTGCCCTGGTGATTGCTGCTATGAATCTTCTTTTTGCGTTTAGTGTGAGGTGTGCAATAATCAACTTGTTGTAAAAGGTCTACGTGTTGGTATTCATGTGGGGCACCCAGCTGGTGGTATTTGGGGCGTTTACCATGTATCCATTTGGACGGCATCTATCTAGGTCTACCCACGTTGTCTGTTCTGGGCTCAAAACCTCGTTATAGTGTTTATTTGGAAAGGATGTGGCATGTTGCTATTTATCTTTGTTTTGATTTTTCCCACATGTGCTGCATAATCAGGGAAGATGTGCTTTCATTTCGTGCTGTTTGTGGTTCCCTGTGACATCTTGGAATGGAAAGTGTATGCTTTTTTATGAACGTGTCAGGAGCTGGTCAGTTGCAAAACAAATGCTGCTCTATTAGGGCTTCTGGTCCAAATGGGGCATTTTTAGAAATATGCTATCAGCGGCCGCTTTTCCGCCAAGGCAGAGGAGCTTTGCCCCACTACTCTCAGAGCAGTGCAAGAAGGAAAAATAAAATGATAATACCATATTGTTATTAGGATTTTATTTTTCTGCATGGAGCCAGGTTGAGGTGGAGCAGGGCTGGGCTGGTTCACAGGAGGAGTAGTATGGGCACCACTAAGTGTGCATGATGGTTTGCCTGGCTGTCTTGAGCCGGCCAAACAGTCATGCGCACTTAGCATTTCTCCACCCAGCTGTGTTGTACAGCCACGTGGAGAACTATCCCAAGGCCCCCAGGCACTGCCTGAGCGACCAAACAGGCCACTCAGACCAGGCACGACATTGCTGTCATGCTTGTGATAGCAGCATCGTGATTGGCTTAGGGTAGCCTGAGAGCTTCTTACTTCTGGGAGTCAGGAGGAAGAAAAGAAGATGGAGGAGAGGCAAGTGGCTCTTTTTTGTAAGCCCCAACACTTCCTCCGCCCCTCCACCCCGGTTTCTTAGCACCCGCCATTGATGTGCCTACCATCTTGGTATGAGAATAAATGAAGGAATATTTGTACATTTGGCTCTCTGGTCTTTTTGTAAGACTGGCAAAATGGACCTTTGCTGTCTGACTGTACGCACTTCGTCAGGTAGCATTGGTGGGCCACTGGCAAGCAGCAGATGTGATATCGAGCTGTCCTTAAGGGAAGTGATCTCATTGTCCTCAACTCTAGTCAAGAAAATACTAGCAGGAAACCACAATATGGCACTGACATGACCCGAGAATACATCTAAAAGATAGGCCCCCCCTAAAGATAATTAGAGGTCCAAGAGAAGGGGGGAAAAAACAACCAAAGAGAATATCTGGAAAAACTCTGTCAGGACCTATATTACTTTACCAGAGACTTAGACAAGTTCTCACCTGCCAACCATAATAAATTAAATGAAAATTTAAACAAAAAAAGGTATTATTTAGTAACCATTTTTATTTTTTCCACTTTTTTTCAATTAAGTAGGATCTATTTAGAAAATACTATCCATTATTTTATAAACACTACACATACATATTCATTTGGTGATATACAAAACAGAAAACGCTTATGTTTGAATGTACATAACCCCGTGACTAATATGACACAAAACAAATCATACTCTCAATCATACATCAGTCATACTCATACTCTTAAAATAGCAGTAAACATTTAGAGGTTTGGCACAGTCCCCCAAAATAATGAAGGGAAAGAGACAACAATTGGCACAGTTCTTTTCTGATGGTGCTGGGTCTCTTGGGACCTCTCCTCTAGATGAGTAGGGTAGGCCTACGCGCGTTTCGGTGGAGAACCACCTTCTTCAGGGCCACCAACAGGAGGGGCAACAAGCCCTAAAATAGGACGGGGTTTTCTGAATAACAAAGTAAACAGTTAAAATGCTAATCAGAATAATGATGTTCAGGAGCAATCTTGTCTGTCTAGTCGACTCAGGGGCAATCAGCGTCCTTTCGTATTTGCGAGAGTAGTGAATTTACTAGTCCAAAAGCGTGTGGGGACTTCTTTCAGTCAGATATCTAGTTCCGCGCAATCCGCTGTATAGTTACAGCCAGGGCGGTCCGATCTTAATGCTGCTTGCAATTACCTCCTTTCTTTTTTGAAAAGTAGTGGATTCGCTAATCCAAATGCGTGTAAGGGCTTCTTCAAACAAGTATTTAGTTCCGCGCGGTACGCTGTAAGATAGCCGCCAGGACGGTTAGGTCTCACTGCTGCTGAGGGTGCCTCCGATTATTGCAGAGTGTCGATCTAGGTCAAACATCACCGACAATACTTCAAATGTCAAGGTTTCAAGTTTTTGTATTACTATTGATATAATTATCTACATTAAAAGATACACAAGAACCGTTACAATTATACAAAACATTGCTTACTACTCAAACAAAAGCTTAAAGAGACAAAAACCCTAACAATTTACGCATGCTAAAATTTTTGGTCACACTTGCTAAAGTTCTCTTGGATTCAATGTCATGGGAATGGTCTATGGACATTTCAGAGTGCAGGTAGTGGACGGGGGGTCCTACTCTTCATTCTACGTGCTATATCACAGGCAAGGTCAGTATGGTCAGAATGGGAACATGTCATTAGACTTGACAAAGCCAATCTGCAAGGTATTCTGCAAGTGGGTTCCCCTTCCTTTGCCTGCTGTATCATGCACAGTCATTTGTGTATCTGCAGGTCTTTATTACGCACTAGATCTTTGTGCAGAATATATGTCACAACAGTTATAAGAAATATAGTTATAACATTAGCACAAGCAAACATTAGAAAAGTGTATAAAATAAACACATCAAACATCATACAGACATTTGTGTGTATATCCTAACAAGGACCCCTGCCTGTGAGTCAGCCATAATAATAAAGGGCATTGCCATTTCTCTCCTACAGTGAGGGTGGCATCTCCTGGAGCAGTCCACGGGTGCCGCTGAGCTTCCCACTACAGTCAGACAAAACTTTCTCTGGACCGACTCACCTCGATGAAATTGTTCCACTCTGCTTTTTAGCTGAATGCCAAAGCCTTTTGCACTAATTCACGCAATGTGAAAATACACTGAAGCGAGGTCTTGGTTCTCATAACATGTATGACAATGTATACTGTAGAAAGTCTGATGGGTATAGTAAACAAACAGAGGACTAAAGAAAGCAATTGTTTGACCCTTACTCATACAGGTTATAGGAACATTAGTACATAGACATCAGGAAAAAGCACAATATCATAACACATGAAGCTATCATAATGCACAAGAGGCTAGTCTATATATAGAAACTAGAAACAAAATGAAGAGTCAAAGATCAAAGTGGCCATGCATGATAGAAATGGTGGCGTTGGGAAGATAAATACAAAAGCGACCCTTGACCTGTTAGGTAGGTCGCTCCCCCTCAGCACAGCACTACCTGTGCGTCCTGTCCCTGCCCCAGCTGCTGAGGTAAGTTCTGTGCCCCCTTGTAATGTGCTCTGTTTTCTCCTCTGTGCCCCTTGCTCTGTGCCCCGTTTTCTCCTCTGTGCCCCAGTGGCCTGTGCCCCGTTTTATCCTCTGTGCCCTGTTTTCTTCTCTGTGCCCCTTGCTCTGTGCCCCATTTTCTCCTCTGTCCCCCCGTGACCTGTGCCCCGTTTTACCCTCTGTGCCCCCATGACCTGTTCCCCGTTTTATCCTCTGTGCCCCTTGTACTGTGCCCTGTTTTCTCGTCTGTGCCCCTTGTTCTGTGCCCCGTTTTCTCCTCTGTGCCCCCGTTATTCTGTGCCCTTGCCCCCGCGCCATCCACCGCTCCCGTTCCCGCCGCTGCATTCCCTGCGGCCCCGCCCCCCTGACTGCCCATTCGCTGCCCCTACCTCCCGCCTCCCCATATATGGTGGCCGCTGCGCGGTGATGTGAGCAACCCTTGACCTGTTAGGTAGGTCGCTCCCCCTCCGCACAGCACCGCCTGTGCGTCCTGTCCCTGCCCCAGCTGCTGCTGTTGAGGTACGTTCTGTGCCCCCTTGTACTGTGCCCCATTTTCTCCTCTGTGCCCCTAGCTCTGTGCCCCGTTTTCTCCTCTGTGCCCCCGTGACCTGTGCCCCGTTTTATCCTCTGTGCCCCTTGTACTGTGCCCCGTTTTCTCCTCTGTGCCCCTGTGACCTGTGCCCCGTTTTCTCCTCTGTGGCCCCGGGACCTGTGCCCCGTTTTATCCTCTGTGCCCCTTGTACTGTTCCCCGTTTTATCCTCTGTGCCCCCGTGATTCTGTGCCCTTGCCCCCACGCCGTCCACCGCTCCCGTTTCCGCCGCTGCATCCCCTGCGGCCCCACCCCCTTGACTGCCCATTCGCTGCCACCGCCTCCCAGCTGCTTCTCCCTCCCTCCTCCCCATATATTGAGGCCGTTGCGCGGCCGCGCTGCTGGCGCGCCGAAGGCGCGTTAAGGTAAGCCCGTCTGCGCCTGTCCGCGCCTGGACAGCGCCAGGACCCCTGGCCCCCGCAAATGCCACGACGTCCGCCTCTGCTACGACTCCACGCACCTGCTGCCTGGCCGCCCTGAAGCGCACCCAAGGACCCTTCTCCTGCCGGAACTGCAGCTTCACCAGCATCCGGCTCGCCAACTCACCTACCAAAGAATCGAACCACCTCAGATGTATCCTTCTCAACACTCGCTCCGCACGCAAACACGCCGTGGAACTCTGGGACCTACTGGACTCCAACACCCCAGACGTCGTCTCCCTGACGGAGACCTGGCTGAACCCCGCCTCGGCACCCGACATTGCCATAGCCATCCCGGAAGGCTATAAGATCACCCGCAGGGACCGCACCAATGGAGTAGGAGGAGGAATCGCCATCGTCCACAGGAACACTCTCAAAGTCTCAACCAACACCGACAACACCGTCAGCACCGCCGAACACCTGCACTTCCAGATCCACACCGATCCCAACACCACCCTCAGAGGAACCCTCATCTACAGACCCCCCGGACCACGAGCACAGTTCAGCGACTCCATCACCGACCTCATCAGTACACACGCCCTCGCCTCCATGGACTACATCCTCCTCGGGGACCTGAACTTCCACCTTGAGAACAACAACAACACCAACTCCTCCAACCTGATCGACGACCTCGCCAACCTCAGACTCAGACAACTCGTCACTACACCCACCCACTCTGCCGTCCTCCTGCTTGACCCCATCTTCTCCGCAAGCTCCCACGTCTCCTTCAACCACACCACCGAGCTTCACTGAACCGATCACCGCTGCATCCACTTCACCTTCCGGAAACCCACCACGCACCACCGCACCCAACAAATGTCGCGCCACTGCTGGCGCAAAGTCACCAAAGACCAGCTTTCCACCTCCCTCACCTGGAACCCACCCACAGATCCGACCGACCCCGACACCGCCGCCCGCAACCTCAAACAGTAGATCAACAACTGCGCCTACACCCTCGCCCCCCTCAAGAAGCCCTCCAACACCCACACTAGCAAGAAAGCCAGCTGGTTCACCGAAGACCTCCAGGCCTCCAAGCGAACCTGCCGAAAACTAAAAAAAACCTGGATCTGTGAACGAACACCGGAAAGCTACACCACCCACAAGAACACCACCCGCAGACAACACCACCTCATCAGATCCACCAAAAGGACCTCCTTCAAAGACCGCCTAGACAACAACGCACACAATAGCAAAGAGCTCTTCAACATCATGAAGGAACTCTCCAACCCCAGCTCCAACTCCAACAACATCCCACCTTCACAAGAACTGTGCGACTCGCTGGCCACCTTCTTCCATCGCAAGATCACAGACATCCACGACAGCTTCAACACCGTCACCACTCTGGCAACCACTGAGACCCCCGCTCCCACGACAACCACCCGCACCAACCGCCTGATCTCCTGGACCAACATCAACGACGACGACACCATCAAGATCATGAACACCGTCCACTCTGGCTCCCCGGAAGACCCCTGCCCACACCACATCTTCAACAAAGCCAGCAGCACCATCGCACCCCAGCTCCGGAAAACCATTAACATCTCCTTCAAAACAGCGACCTTCCCGGAGAGCTGGAAGCATGCAGAGATCAACGCCTTACTCAAAAAACCCAAGGCGGACCCCAAGGACCTCAAGAACTTCCGACCCATCTCCCTGCTCCCGGTCCCGGCGAAGATCATCGAAAAGGCCGTCAACAAACAACTGACCAGCTTCCTCGAGGAGAACAGCATCCTGGACCCGTCCCAGTCCGGGTTCCGCAGCAACCACAGCACCGAAACTGCTCTCATCGCCGCCACCGATGACATCAGGTCCCTGCTAGACAACTGAGAAACCGCGGCCCTCATCCTCCTGGACCTTGTCAGCCGCATTCGACACGGTCTGCCACCGCACACTACGAACATGCCTCTACGACACCGGAATCCAAGAGAAAGCCCCCAACACCCACCGACCACGCACGCAACCTAGGGGTCATCCTCGACTCTACCCTCTCCATGACGAAGCAGGTCAGCGCCGTCTCCTCCTCCTGCTTCAACACCCTCCGCATGCTTCGCAGGATCTTCAAGTGGCTCCCCACCGAAACAAGAAGGACGGTCACCCAGGCCCTTGTCAGCAGTAGACTGGACTACGGAAACACACTCTACGCAGGAGCCCCGGCCAAACTCCTGAAACGGCTTCAAAGCATCCAGAACGCCTCCGCATGCCTGATCCTCGACATCCCTCACCGCAGCCACATCACACCCCACCTGAGAGACCTACACTGGCTCCCTGTCAACAAGGGGATAACCTTCAAACTCCTCACCCACGCACACAAAGCACTCCACAACACCGGACCAACGTACCTCTACACCCCCACCCGCCAGCTCCGCTCCGCAGACCGCGCCCTCGCCACCGTCCCCCGCATCCGAAGAGTGACCGCCGGCGGCAGATCATTCTCCCACCTCGCTGCCAAGACATGGAACACCCTCCCCATCTGCCTGCAGCAGACCGAAGACCTTCTGACCTTCAGAAGACTTCTCAAGACCTGGCTCTTCGAACAGTAGCAGCCTCCCCCATCCCCCCGCCTAGCGCCTTGAGACCCTCACGGGTATGTAGTGCGCTTTACAAATGCCACGATTGATTGATTGATTGAATATAACATCTTGGAAAGAGTTATTGAAATAGATTTTCTCCACAAATTCATCAAATTATTTTCCTAAATTAAATCAAGGAGAGTCAGAAAAAGAAACAATGATTAATATTTTGAAGACCGACCATACACAGGGCCTGATTCACAAAGGTAACTTAAACTTTTGAGTAAGTATACACTTTGAGTACGTTTACTGCTTTTCGGTATTCACAAACTGCACTTTTGTAATAACATACATGTTTGTAGTAAGCCCAGCGCTACTCATGGCTGTCCACTGGTATTGCAACATCGACTCGTAGAAAATAATGGAGGTAGGGACTTACTACAAAAGTGTAAGTTACTAAACGAGAATAAGTGACCACAGAAGTGAAGTTTGAGAATACCAAAAAGTAGTAAACTCACTCAAAAGTGTAAGTTAATGCAAAAGTGCAGCTTGTAAATAGAAATATGGGGTTGATGGGATTGTGAAGAAGCTGTTACATTTTGAGAGAAAATGGGAGGGAGTGGCCTGTCCTAATACTATTGAGAAGGAGATGGGCGAGAATGGAATTCGGATAACTTCTTTTATAAATATCAATCCAAATGAAGATAGGGTGTTTGCCACCGGGGAAAATGGTGCTAGTACCTCTGGTCTTGGCCCCCAGAAACTTAATGAACCCGTCCGGGGCCTCAAAACAGATCCTAATCAGCTGAGTAATGCTGGAGCTCATGGGAGAGCTGATGTTAGGCCTACGACTGGCACAACCAACCCGATTGGTATGAATAATCATGTAAGGCTCCATCTACCCCCGGAGGCCACACCTTTGATAGCAGTACTAACTGGGGTACCCCCTCTTAAGATGAATGTTGGCGAAACAACAGGACAGTTAATACACAAAGTCAAATCTTGGTGTTCTAGACACTCTGAGGGGGGCCTGAATGCGTCATCTCACATTATAATGGGCAGACGGGTTGAACGGATTGGCCACCGTCACAAAAATATTGATGGAGATTGCAGCGTTGTAAATTTTGATATGAAGGATGTAGCAGGTTGGCTTTTTGAGACCGCTCAGTGTGGTGACAAAGAGGGAATAAAAGCATTTCCTCTGGGTTTTTTTTATCCTCCCAAAGTGGTTGAGAGGGCTAACTGTTCACCTCCCCTTTTAGGGCCACAATGGAGAGAAAATAGGCAAAGAGTGGGTATCAGACCAATGCCGAGTGGAAATCTCTCCCTAGTGAGCGGGACCCCTATAACTCCTTTAACTGTGGGGGGCACCGTAGGGAAAAGCCCAGCTACTAGTGGGGTGGAAATAACAAACAGATTTGAAATATTGAGTGAGTTGGACGGCAATGATTGACTAACCACCGTCCCTTTTGTTCAAGGAAGGGAGGAGGGTATACAACGGGAGCCCACAATAAACATGACACAAGTAAGCAAGCCCAATGTAGTAGGTTCAGTTAAAATACTTAGCTGGAACATTGCAGGGCTGAGAAATAAAATGGAGGATGCTATATGGAATAATTTCTTAAAGGAATATGAAATTATTGGGCTTCAAGAATCTTGGGAAGTGGGTAATACCCTCTGATTGGATGGCTACACTACCGATTTTGAACCAGCGACCAAAAGGGGGTTTGATTACTTTAATATCTCTCAAGGTTACAGATCATTCTCCCACCTCGCTGCCAAGACATGGAACACCCTCCCCATCTGCCTGCAGCAGACCGAAGACCTTCTGACCTTCAGAAGACTTCTCAAGACCTGGCTCTTCGAGCAGTAGCAGCCTCCCCCATCCCCCCGCCTAGCGCCTTGAGACCCTCACGGGTATGTAGTGCTCTTTACAAATGCCACGATTGATTGATTGATTGAATATAACATCTTGGAAAGAGTTATTGAAATAGATTTTCTCCACAAATTCATCAAATTATTTTCCTAAATTAAATCAAGGAGAGTCAGAAAAAGAAACAATGATTAATATTTTGAAGAACGACCATACACAGGGCCTGATTCACAAAGGTAACTTAAACTTTTGAGTAAGTATACACTTTGAGTTCGTTTACTGCTTTTCGGTATTCACAAACTGCACTTTTGTAATAACATACATGTTTGTAGTAAGCCCAGCGCTACTCATGGCTGTCCACTGGTATTGCAACATCGACTCGTAGAAAATAATGGAGGTAGGGACTTACTACAAAAGTGTAAGTTACTAAACGAGAATAAGTGACCACAGAAGTGAAGTTTGAGAATACCAAAAAGTAGTAAACTCACTCAAAAGTGTAAGTTAATGCAAAAGTGCAGCTTGTAAATAGAAATATGGGGTTGATGGGATTGTGAAGAAGCTGTTACATTTTGAGAGAAAATGGGAGGGAGTGGCCTGTCCTAATACTATTGAGAAGGAGATGGGCGAGAATGGAATTCGGATAACTTCTTTTATAAATATCAATCCAAATGAAGATAGGGTGTTTGCCACCGGGGAAAATGGTGCTAGTACCTCTGGTCTTGGCCCCCAGAAACTTAATGAACCCGTCCGGGGCCTCAAAACAGATCCTAATCAGCTGAGTAATGCTGGAGCTCATGGGAGAGCTGATGTTAGGCCTACGACTGGCACAACCAACCCGATTGGTATGAATAATCATGTAAGGCTCCATCTACCCCCGGAGGCCACACCTTTGATAGCAGTACTAACTGGGGTACCCCCTCTTAAGATGAATGTTGGCGAAACAACAGGACAGTTAATACACAAAGTCAAATCTTGGTGTTCTAGACACTCTGAGGGGGGCCTGAATGCGTCATCTCACATTATAATGGGCAGACGGGTTGAACGGATTGGCCACCGTCACAAAAATATTGATGGAGATTGCAGCGTTGTAAATTTTGATATGAAGGATGTAGCAGGTTGGCTTTTTGAGACCGCTCAGTGTGGTGACAAAGAGGGAATAAAAGCATTTCCTCTGGTTTTTTTTTATCCTCCCAAAGTGGTTGAGAGGGCTAACTGTTCACCTCCCCTTTTAGGGCCACAATGGAGAGAAAATAGGCAAAGAGTGGGTATCAGACCAATGCCGAGTGGAAATCTCTCCCTAGTGAGCGGGACCCCTATAACTCCTTTAACTGTGGGGGGCACCGTAGGGAAAAGCCCAGCTACTAGTGGGGTGGAAATAGCAAACAGATTTGAAATATTGAGTGAGTTGGACGGCAATGATTGACTAACCACCGTCCCTTTTGTTCAAGGAAGGGAGGAGGGTATACAACGGGAGCCCACAATAAACATGACACAAGTAAGCAAGCCCAATGTAGTAGGTTCAGTTAAAATACTTAGCTGGAACATTGCAGGGCTGAGAAATAAAATGGAGGATGCTATATGGAATAATTTCTTTAAGGAATATGAAATTATTGGGCTTCAAGAATCTTGGGAAGTGGGTAATACCCTCTGATTGGATGGCTACACTACCGATTTTGAACCAGCGACCAAAAGGGGGTTTGATTACTTTAATATCTCTCAAGGTTACAGGTACTCGTCGAAAACTGGAAACAGGGCTAGTAAATTGTTTAGCTGTTGAAATGATACCCGCCAACCTAACTAAAGTTTTAATTGTTAATTTCTATAATTCATTTGATAGAACCACAGTTATTGAACATTTGTCTAGTCTTGAAACCTATTTGGAGAGTTATAGGGAGCAACAAATCACATTTTATTCAGTTATTTTAGGGGATTTTAATATACATTTATGTTCCAAGAGCTGTTATGTTACCGATAGCTTAGGGCCTGGCATGTATTCAGGTGCACATTTTGAACACACACTGCAAGGGTAATTTTTGGAACAAACCCTTGCAGATTTGGGGTTTTTATATCCGAACGATCTATGCAATATGGTTGATATTCCATCCTTTAAAGGTAGGGGAATGCATACGACCACTGATTATATTTTTATAAATACTGCCCTGGAAACATTTGTTAAACCTTACACAGCTGTGTGGTCACAATTTAGTGACCACAATCCCATACACCTGATATTGGGAGGGGGTATTGGTCTCAATCTGGAATCTGATAAATGGGTACCAACAGCAGTAATTAAGAATAAAGATCAGGGCCGTGGACTAAAATGGTGTAGGGTCATCCCTGAAGATTTTTGTAATAACTTAGCTACTAAAGTGGGATCGGAAATAGAGCTATATCTTAATAGTGGGGCAAGAGAAAATGGGATTTTACCCGCCTATGGTAAAATTTGTTTGCAGGTGGCAAAAGACCTTACGTATGACTGCAAGAATTATCCCAATAGAGGAGAGAGATGGTTTGACCATAGATGTTCAGTGGCACATCAGAAGCTGATGGCCGCTTTAAAAACACAGACCTCAAGATAAAAATGTTATAGTTGCCCTTAGGAACGAGTATAAATCAGCTATTAACACACGCAAGTCAGACATTAAAAATGATGCCCTGAATGAATTAATGTCAATTCACGTAATAAAAAATAGTGCCAAGTTCTGGAATGTTGTGAATAGACCCTTCTTTATGGATAACAAAGGCAGTCTGCTGGATTGTAACATTCCTGAAGAGGATTGGTTCAACCATTTTAAAAATATATATGGGGACCAGGGTGATGTGGAACTCAGGAGTTCACCATATGTAGGCAGGAACTATTCCCTAGTTTTTACGGAGAAGGAAATAGCAGTGGCTATAGATCAAATGACAAGGAATAAAGCCCCTGGTCCGGACGGCATTGCAGCTGATCTATACAAAGCTGATGTAGCCGTATGGTCTAAATTACTAGCTAATGTTTCTAATAAAGCCTGTGAATCAGGTTTACCCCAGTCTTGGTCACAATCGGTTATAGTGCCGGTTTTTAAAAAGGGGAACAGATGTGATCCGCGATGCTGTAGGCTAATTTCATTGATAGATTCAGCTGTGAAGGTTCTAGGCAGAGTGGTTTTAAGCAAGCTCACTGAGTGGCTCAGTCACGCTAATATCCTCTCAAACTTACAGTACGGGTTTAGGAAAGGGAGAGGAACTACGGATCAGTGCCTAAATTTGCTGCTGTTATCTGGAAAAGACACGGTTGCGAAGAAAGGTTCACTCCATTTGGCATTTATGGATCTTTCTTCGGCCTTTGATCATGTTAATAGATCCAAATTGTGGCACCTGCTACTAAAACTAGGCCTAAATGAGAATATAGTCCATTTTTTTGCGAATTTGCATCAGGATCTTACAGCTACGGTGAGATTTGACCAAAAAGGTAACCTTACACATAGTATTCGCCTTATCAAAGGAGTAAGAAAGGGTTGCATCCTAGCCCCACTTCTATTTACTTTATATATTAATAATCTAGATACGGTTTTAATGGGTGCTAGCTTGGACATTCCTTATGTAGGTGAGTGGCTAATCCCAGCTCTCCTATAGGCAGACGATGCTGCCCTTATAGCTGGAACGGCAATTGGCCTACAGCATCTTTTAACATCGTTTGCTGTTTTTATGAAGTATTTGGATTTGGATGTTAATTTTTCAAAGTCTCACACCATGGTCATGGGGGTAAAACTAGGGGTGGGCGGAATTTGCGGAATCGCGTTACGCAAATCTCCGCGAAACGGTAAAAAATCTCCGCGAACATGCAGAAATTCCGCGAACACGCGGAATTGCTTGTTCGCGATACTTTTTTCCTGTTCGCGATCGCTGCTTGCGTGCTCGGGGTGAAATATCTCGCGAACACGCATATTGAGAACGCGAACAAGCAAAAAATTTCGCGAAGTTGCGGAACGCAGATTTTTGGGTAATTTCGCGTTCTCCGCGGAACGCGAAATTACCCAAATTTCGCAAATTCCGCGAACGGAACGGAATTTACCGCCCAGGCCTAGGTAAAACCAAAGAAATATAAAACTCACTATTGTGAAGGGAATATAGTAACATGCGTGGCGTCGTTTTTATATTTAGGAGTGTTATTTGATGAAAAGGGTACATGGGTCCCACAAATGAAAGCCAAAAGAAATGCAATGGTTAGATCTACCTTTGCTATCCTAGACTTTGCACATAGACTGGGATCGAAGCCAATGCATGCCATGTTAAACATCTATAGGGCTAAATGCCTGGCTATAGCAAACTATGGCTCAGATCTCTGGGGATACAGAGAAGCGAGCGATATCCAAATAGTGGCAATTAATTTTTTAAGGAGTCTTCTATCTGTGCCACAATCAACAGCTACTTATATAATCCACCAAGAAACAGGTATAGGTTTCTTATCAGATACTATAGGTATGGCACCTTTACTTAAATGGATAAGCATTTGGACAAACCCAGAGCTCGGGATGAACCGCGATATTATTCGCGATTGTTTAGCTCTTGACTGAGCAAATAGTATCCCCTGGTTAAGTTACGTGAAAAGGACCGCATCTTATTTGGGGAGACCAGAGTTATTTAGCTCCCCAGAGAAACTGCGAAAGGTGGACATGCGTTGGGCTAAAAGCATGTACCTGCAATTATCAGAAATGGATAGCGAGGCTGTGGAATTAACTAAACCCCTTGTACGGGCACATCAGCTGTTATCCACCTCACGATCAATTGAAACGTATCTAAATATAGTTACTAACCACTATCATCGTTTCCTGCTGGTGAGATTTAGATTGAATCAACTACATTTACTCCTTGCAGAACCAATGGGATGGCAGAAGCCAGAGGACCTGAATGTTTGCACTGTGATCATTTTTCCACTCAGGACTCAATGCATTTTGTCTTATTTTGTGAGCACTTTTTGTCCATTCAAAATCGGTTCATTTTACCTATTTTAAAAGGCAAAGGTTTTATACAGGCCAGACCTGCTTTTATATATCTGCAAATGTTGTCCAGTGTTTGGGAAATCTTTAACCTAGCTAGCTTTTTGACCACAGCAGTCAGAATAAGGAAAAAAAGAAGGACCGCCATTAATTAGTATATTTTAAATATAATGAATTATTCTTGTTTATTTTGATGATTTAGATTCTGATTTCTCTGTATCTTGTGATGATCGTGTTTTTGTAATATTTTTAAGATAAAAACGTTAATGTGATTTTAATGTAGTATTCTTTTATGGTTTTAAATAACCTAATAAAGTGAATTTGACTGACTGAAATAGCTCTTTGTAGTAAATTTTGTACTACAACAAAACTTACTACAAAGTGCAGTCTGTAAACCATGCTCATAGAGTATAGATGCATTCCTTGTTATCAATTTCTTCTCAACATTCATGATTCATTCACATTGGTAGCCCACATACTCTCATATTCATAAAACAAATATAACAGTGGGATCCTCTAGATTGCATAAATAGCCTGGCAAAGATTCCAATATGAATGCTATTACACACTGGTTGTAATCTAAACACTCCTAGGCAGTGGGGCGTGTCACAGGTGTTATGAATCCCCATTAATTCATAAAAAGTTTGCTTCCAATACCCCATGTGTTCGTCCAGACAAGGCTGGGCTGGGCCACCCCTCTTCGTCCCTTTATCCATTCAAATGGAATTCGATTATGAGACATTATGAAAGGCCTGTAGCCTATGTAGGTAAGAGCATATGGGGAAAGAAAATCTGCTGTCTTATCCTCTAAGGAACGGACAATATCTGTTTCCATCACAAACTGTCTGACAAATGCCATAGGTGTGCTTAATAGTGAGATTAAGTGTGTGAAGAGAGGTTGAGGGCCACAAAAAAGCACTTTCGACAAACTCGGCCTCTGGTGTTATGGCCGGCCCTTCTAACTCTGGACATAGCATGAGTACTAAGCCTTCAGATTTGAAACCAATCCATGTGTGCTTAATAGCAACTCTATGGCTGACATTATTACCACTCAGATTAAAAGTGCTGAAAATTCAAGTCCTCCCCCAAAAAAGGCAAAAAGGAATGAGCTGTCGACCAATATATGCTCAAAAAAGCCTCTAAATGCTGATGAAGCCTTGACAAATCTTCAGCTCAATGTGGCGTCCCTCAGCAGTCATGGGAACGATACTTAAGAAGTTGTTCCACTGCAGAGTATGTATATTAACTCCCTTGAGATGACTCTGGCCAAAGTTTTTGCTGCGATATTAACGATTCACAAGAATATAGATTAGTTTCTAAAAGTCTTAATAGAACAAAGAGCAATTGAGGTGGCAGATAAAGGTTCTGGACTGGTAAATCCTCCACACTTGAACAGACTACTGCATGTTGCCTCATGCCAAGTTGGAACTAACGTCGAGATGGCTTTTGATCATCTGGGTGATAAGATGCGTAGAGATCTGTTGAACTTCACATCAGGCTCCAGCTCCCAGTGCAATAACTTCTCTAACACAAGCAATAGCTTAGTAGCTGGGCACAATGGAAGAAACTGAAGGTGCCTACCTTTGGGTCATGATGGGACAAAAATGGATGATTGCATGGGTAAGGATCTAGACCATAGAGCAGCCAATAAAGTCTTACAGTTACCGCTGGATGCCATCCCATATGTGATAGTTCTTAAGAATGTCCCGGTTTTAAATAGGCTGAAGATAACTCCCAATTGAAGAACAAGGTCACACATTGACAAAGTCAACAGACTTATTTAGCTGTGAAACCTGTTTCAATAATGTAATTAATATACAAACGGTCTCCTGGATAGGAAATACTCAAAATGAGGAATCGGGGGACTGTGCAGTTGTAAACATCAGGAATGCCTTCACTGTAGGGTCCCTGATGGCTAGATTGTCCCTTGACTGTCCATTCCATAGGTACATTAAGGTGGTCCAGTTGGGGCACTTTTATAGATCAGCCATTATAGGTCCCTCTAATTGTCTCAACCATCAGGTATGTGTACAGAAGTCATATGTAATTCCAACATATAACCGCTTTACACCTCCTGAACAGGTAGACTGATGGTTGGGTATGGTGCCACCACTAGCGACTGATCCTAAAATAGTTGTATGTGGAGTATGGATCCTAATGCAGTTGACAGGGGATTATCATTATCTGGGAAGGGGTGTCTGTACCCAGGGTCTAAAAGCTTCTGTAACAATACTGAAAAAAAATGACAGACCCTCCTATCTGTGAGGTCCAGGAGCCAACATTTTTGATAGTAGAAGAGACAATAATTAATAATGTAAAACCTACTGTAATAGCAAATGTGGCTACAAGCTGCGAGTTAACTTTAGATGCTGATTCTAAGTTGGATGTACTCAAATATAATTTTAAATGTTTGTTTTGGAATGTGGCTGGCCTACAGAGCAAGGTAGAGACTACTGATTGGTATGATCTAGTTTAAGATTTTCACATAATCTGTTTACAAGAGACAAGGACCCGTGAAGCAGTTTGTTTGGATGGGTTTATGTCAATACATACACCAGCTTTCCACTCCAGAGGGGGCCATCATAGAGGTGACTTGCTAACACTGATCTCTACCACTCTAGATAGGAATACTCATAAAATCTATCTTGATTCTCCACATTTTCAAATGATAAAACTTTAGCACAAGTCCAAGAAAACACTCAACTGGTTAATTTTTATAATAACAACTTCATATCCAGTAATACAGAGTTAGCACTTTGCCTTGATCAAACCCTTAGAAATGTTCTGAATGAGTTTGATATGGATTCTATCATGATCTGGGTGGGAACTGTTTATTGTAGATTGTTTTCAAATCTCAGTAACTCTATATGTGGGAAACCAAGACATGATGCTGAAATATATTCTCATTTTGAGCATAAATTATGCGGTGATATTTTTACTTTTATTCTGACCATGCATTTCCTTTTCCTTGCTATTGATCTAATTCCTGTCACTACACAAGGACACTCGACTTACAATGGCAGAGGTCAAGGCAACCTCTTTAATTTTATAGCTCTCCCTTTGCAATATAATCATAAGGCTATTGATTTTCTAATACTGCGGAACTGCATGAGTGATCATAATACCCTGACAATATCTTTAGATCTGGGCAAGGAAAGGTACCATTGTACACACACTACCACCCCAATTGTATCAAATAAAAACAAGGGACTTCTTCGTAAGTGGGCTACAATGGACACAGGGCGTTTGTCAAAAGATCTTGTAGTAACAAATGGGGTACAGATACTGGCTTGTCTGGATAATGAGTTTTATTTTATTTATTTATAAAGTTTTGTATAGCACGAACATGACCCAGGAGGGTATCAGAGTGCTTCACAGTTGTGGTAAGTTGGATACAAAAGTGGGCAGGAGCAATTGTTACAATTAGGTTCAAGACGAGAGCATGATATTGGCGCAATTCAGAGCATTTAAACACAAGTCCGGATGGATCCAATAATAGAGAAGAACAGGCAATGTACACAGTACCAGTAAGATCCTAGCCTGTCACCACTATTAAGCACCGGATTACACAAATGTAAAAGACAACGATCAAGTAATGGGAGAAAAACATTCCATACATACCATACAAAGATGTGCAATGGCCTGCTCACACTGTTAATCCCAGGAGTACAGCCGTGTAATGGTCAATCATATCATCAGAGAGGAGGGCGGTATTGAAGCAGCTGAGCCAAGGACTTTAGGGCAGGAACTTCAGTATTAGAATTTTTTCACGTCTTTTTTGAAGGAAGTGGTGGATGGGAGTCGACGGGCTTCCGGTGGAAGGGAGTTCCAAATCTTTGGGGCCATGCCAGAGAATGCTCTGTTACTCATTCTCTTTTTGTGGAAGACTTTTAGTTTCAGGAGCAGTGAGTTTACACTGAGCGATCTTTAGTTGTATTCTAGCTTTGTAAGGTAGCCAGTTTAGGGATTTTAAGGCTGGGTGTTATAAATGGGGGTCTCTAGTTGGCAGATGTAGATACCTTTGTCCAAATAGGCACCCTTGCTTCTAGTCAGGGTAATGGGGATACACACTTTAGATAACCTCTGCTCACCCCCTTGGTAGCTTGGCACGAGCAGACAGGCTTATCCCAAAGGCAATGTGTGAAGTATTTGTACCAACATTCACAGTAACACAGTGAAAACACCACAAAAGGACACCACACCAGTTTAGAAAAATAAAATATCTTTATCTAAACTAAAGAAGACCAAAACGACAAAAATCCAACATACACAGTTAAAAATATGGCTTCAAAAACTTGTGCCATAGAAAACTATGGAAGCCTGACTTTTAACCAAAGTACCTGTAGATGAGTCAAAGTTCCAAAGCCAAACATCTGCAGAGTCAGAAAACAATGAATCAGAGGTCAATCATGGGGGCGTGGTTAGGGGAGCAATAAGAAGGAATTCTGTTTTGGAGGTGTTGAGCTTGAGTTTGTTTTTAGGGAGCCAGTTTTGGGTGTTCATCAGGATGGAGTTGAGTGCAACGTACTGTCTATGTTGTTCAGAGTCAAACCTAAAAAAATGGCTTGATTTGTACCACATCAGGTAACGAGGAAGTGCCACGTTCGTGAGTGCCCCCGGTTTTGGTGTGTGGACCTTGCGTCTGCACCTACACTTCAACATCCGCGTCCCTGGAATTGGTACCAATTCCAGGGATGTGGATGCTGAAGGGTAGGTTGGACCCTAAACCAAATAGACAGTAGGTTGCACTTTAAGGGCGCCATTATTGTGTGTGGAAGGTCAATATTATATGTTGATGTCCTGACGAAGCGCCACGGATCCTTCAGACCAATGTATAGGCATGAAGCATGTCGACAAATCACTGAGTGAGAGACCGAGTGAGGCCTCCGCCACATGACTATAGGGTATCCTCCCCACATAGTCGTCACACACTGACTACCAGGGTTCCTTTTAGACATTCAAGGTACATTAGCCTTTCATAGGTTTTTATTTCTGACAGTGTGGTCTACTTATTAAAGGATAATGTGGGACCACCCCCATCAGTTTAAACCCACAAACACATTACACTTCTCCACCACATTAGTCTCACCTCACTTGCACGCATCTCTAAAAAAGATCTCCGCCAAAGTGACCCTTCGGGGGACCCGTACGGCATTGCAGCACCGATGAGGAGCAACGCCCGATGATGAAGCATGACATCCCTTTGGGGATGTGTGAGGGCAAAATGAGACAGTCTTGTTGACTTTTCTCATGATATAGGTTCAATAATACCTGTTAGACGCACCTTTTTCTTTTTCTCAGGAACAGAAGCCCCCCCCCCCCCTTTTTATTAGAATTTTATTACTGCTGCTGTTAGACTGAGAAAATTGGTGGGGAAGTAATTTTCTAACAAGGGTTTTAATGTGGAGTTTTAAGTTCTCGCTTTGTGATCTTTGAGCACTTCTCTCTATCATGTTGGTTATATTTGCACAATTTACTTTGATTGTTGTGGAGGGTGGGACAATTGAAACTTTGTACCTGAATTGTCTTAGGATGTTTTATTTTTGTGTTTACTAGTCTTAAAATACAATTTCTACTCTTTTTTAAATTGTTATGAAATACTGTATTTATTGATTTGTTACATTTTCATTGAAATACAATGTATAGTAATTGTTTTATATATTTACGCTTTCCTGGTATTAAACCATAGAAAGCTTGTTGATGATGATGAGACCCCATGTAGATCAGCAATCAGTTGTTCTTAGGAAAAGCTAAATTCCAATATAGTATAATGAACATCAAATATACATGTATAATAATTCCCTGAGTTATTGTAATTCCAATTCAGCTCTTTAAAATTAGTCCCTTCAATTGCATAAACAAGGGCAGCTAGGACCTTGTTCTCATATGCTTTCAATCAAGAGACCAGGAGTCTTTGCCATTTCACTTTGAAATGCCATGGTAATTACAGGTCATGGGGCACTGTTTGTGTAGTTTGATGTTCTTTGTCGGTGGTTGTTAACTTTTTGTCTTCTGTGGACCCCCACTCAATCATTACTGGATGCCTGGGACCCCCACCTAAGCAGATCTATGATCTGAAACTCAAGGTAGATGGGGAAGAATATGGGACCTTATCACAAGAGCAGAGTGCTTTGGAAAGACATCTTTTGTGGATGGGTGACAGCTGAAGAAAATGAAGACAAATAGAAAATCCATGATTCTCTGTTAGGTCCAAGGACCAGCTGCGCTGCTGCAGTCTGAATATGTTGGAGTCTTGCAAAGAGATAGGCAGGTAGATTTAGATCCAATTTGAACAATTCAGGGGCTGCTCTCTTGTTTTCAAGAAGTTGGATCAGAACCAAAGAATTTTCATGAGTTTTTGGACTACAAAGAAAAGGGTAGAAGTAAGTTTTTTAAATACACTCCCTGAGGAGGAGTTGTGTTTCAGAAATAATGCCCAAATTGTGTGCCTGATTCCCTGAGCATGAGGATGGCTAAGACCAGTGAGCCAACAGTTGGAATTTCAGGAAGAAGAGCTTCCAAAAAACAGCATCTCCACTTTGTTAGTATTCAATTGAAGACAATAACATCTATCCAAAAGGCAATCAAGCACAATCAGCCCCTACTGAAGTTAAAAAGAGGCCTTGCCTCCTTCAATGAGTAGGAAAAGCTGGTTGTCCTCAGCATAAGCATAGAAGCCCATGCCAAATGCAAAAACCAAAGTGGCTAACAGGGCAACGTAAATATTAATTACCAATGGTTTTGGAGTTAAATCCTGTGTCATACCACAACCATTTTTAGAAGAAGATCAAAAAGAAGCCAGAGAGACACTGAGTTCAACAATCTAAAAAAGAGTTCATTCCAAGGCGGTCTCTCACCCTAATCCCTGCAAGGCGGTGAAGATCTCATCATGGTCTTAGTTCAAATAGATCAGCAAACTTATAAATTGTGAGGGAAAAAATGCTATTAGCCTCAATGAAAGCAATTAGAGAAGCATTGACATTTTTTTCCGTGGCTTTGGCCCACAAAAAAAACAGTCAGCCATAATGTCGGGATCAGCAGTTGTTTTTTCAGGTGAGGGGTGACTAAGGCTTTCTTTTAAGAGTTCATTACCTTCCCAGCAATTGACAATTGACATAAGCAGGGCTTTCTAGCAACCCGACTGTGCTTACACAAGAGTTGTCATGGCATCCTGTTTTTTTTCATTTCAAGTGTGACCCAAGTTTTATATGTAAACCCTAGCTGACCTGTCAAGCAGGATTTGACACTCCATCAGCCCTTGACTCTGTGATGTCATAAGGGATGCTCACCACCACAACACTGCATACTCTGTGAGTTTCAGAGGGGTCATCTATGCCAATTCAGGTCGATCTGCCAATCACAGTGACCCATTGTGTAGCTCCTGGGAGAGATGTATTCTAGTGCCAAAATACTGATGCCTAATAATCGAGACCCAAAATATTTTGTACAGTTAAGTATATATGGGTAAGCATAAATTTACTATGCTTAAATTCAAATATGTTCCATATATATATATATATATATATATATATATATATATATATATATATATATATATATTCACTGAAAAAACCATAGGTTTCACACATGTTATAGTTAGCGGAAATTTTAATCATAAAAAACCATTGAAATTCCCCCGTTATAGTTAGTGCAGGCAACTATAACTCACGCGACCGCAATCCTCTGCTGATGCTAATACTGTATTTAGACAATTATTTGCCCATGTCTTCTTCCATTAAATTTTAGCTATACATATATTACAAATATTTTTTTGTCATAAAGACACATATGTCATCAGCAGAGGATTGCGGTCGCGTGAGTTATAGTTGCCTGCACTAACTATAACGGGGGAATTTCAATGGTTTTTTATGATTAAAATTTCCGCTAACTATAACATGTGTGAAACCTATGGTTTTTTCAGTGAATTTGCAATGTTTGTTAAATGCCAATTCATAACTATAACGTGTGTGAAACCTATGGTTTTTTCAGTGAATTTGTACGGTTTTTTAAATGCTAAGTTACTTTACGCCATTCGTGGCGTGCGCGCCCAGTTAACGCAGTTCGTTCCGTGCGCGCACAGTGAGCACGTGGTGCGCTTCGCGCACCGCGCGCCCACTTTACGCAGTTAGTGCCGTGCCCACGTTACGCGGGACGGGCCATGTACGCACGATGCGCTTCGCGCACCGTGCGCACATGGAGGACATATTATGCGCTTCGTTGTGAAAGGTAATCTTTTATATTTTCATTTGATAAAAATTATGCCATGCACAAATGGTGCCCTTCCGGCACAATTTGCGCACGGGGTGGGGATAGTGTTGATAGTTTTGTATTTTTTATTAATTTTTATCGTACGCGTACAGTAAGCGTAATCGGCGATTTTTTGAAAAAAAATAAAATTGAATTTTTGGCCTTTGGGGGTACTTTGGGGACACCATCATCAATGCTAGGTGGTTAGGAACTGAATACATTGCCCCTTTAGTTGTTTTTTGCCTTTGTTTTTGCTGCCTCACTCAGAGTGCGAGAGAGAAAATGGCGGCCGCCGCTTCCTGGTTGCGTCCGATTCGAATGTTTACTTAGATCTAACAGCCAATCAGAATCGCGCTCGCGCACAGCACCGTACGCGTACGGTAAGCTTACCGTAAGCGCACCGTAAGCGCACCGTAAGCTGCCACAGATATATATATTGATTTAAATGCTATTTTCTCAGGATCTACTGAACAGATTGACACCAAACCTACAAAAGGCACTTCCTTGACCTGAGGACTACCTCTCCGCCAAATTTCAAGTAACTCTGTTCAGCCGTTCGGGCTGTAGCTGTGTCTAAAGGTCCTATGGAAAAATGCATGGGAAAAACGCGTTTTGGGACCCCCCTTTTTTCTCAGCCCCCACTTGACGAATCCCCACGAGACTTTCAGGGTAGGAGCGGAGCGTAGCGCCCCACCTATTTTGAAAATTTCGCGAGGATTCGTCGACCGGCGCCACAGTTATTCCAAATAGAATGTTGCGGATTTCCTATGGAAACAGGGTCCTAACTATAACTATCTACTGGCGACCGCCAGTAGATAATATATATATAATATATATATTATATATATATATATATATATTATATATATATATATATATATATATATATATATATATATATATATATATATATATATATATATATATATATATTACCTACTGGCGGTCGCCAGTAGGTAGTTATAGTTAGGACCTATTTTCCATAGGAAATCCACAACATTCTATTCCTAATAAGTCTGGCGCCGGTTGACGAATCTTCGCGAAATATTCCAAACTTTTGGCCAGCTCCGGTCCGCTCCTATCCTGAAAGTTTCGTGGTGATTCGTCAAGCAGGGGCCGAGAAAAAAGGGGGTCCCAAAAGGCGTTTTCCCCCATTCAATTTCCCATAGGACCCTGTTGACGCAGCTACAGCCCGATCTGCTGAACGGAATTTCACCCACACGCACCTATATATATATATATATATATATATATATATATATATATATATATATATATATATATATATATATATATATATATATATTTCAGCCACAGTTTTAAAGATTGCTGCGCACTCTGGTCAATATGCAAATCAGTAATTTATTGTAGTTCGTTGCAAACACGGTCTGTACACGATCTGCTGACAAACGCGTTTCAGCCTCCTGGCCTTCGTCAATGTCAATAATACTAAGTTTCCATTTTCTATTTAAGCATTCGATTGGTTGTCAAGATCACAGAAAAATGGAAATGAAAAGCGGACTTTATGTATACAGATATTCAATGTGGGAAGAAGTTTGTCGGCCATTTTGACACTGTGTCATACCGCAATTCTCAATACTCGATTAATGCATCAAGCCTATGGGTTCCACGTTATAATTCACAGATATATAAACAGAATTCTTTACGTATTACTTTCAAATTATAGAAACATAATGTTTGTAAGTCATAAACGTATTCGTGCATTACAATTCACAATTATGTAAACAGAATTCTATGCATATTGCTTTCAAATTTATAAAAACACAATGTTTGCTAATCATAAACGTATTCATTTATGCCCCCGGCTAGTTATAACCCAATTGGGGTATCTATATCTCACTGTTTGTCTCTTACTCGAGTTTTAACAAAAATAGCGCCCTGAATGGGCTTTCTTCAGTTGTTTAATCATAGTTATCTAAGTGGTTAGATACCATCCTTCCCCATTGTAATGATGTTTCAAAGGGACAGCGTTTGGATTTTCATTGTTTTATCCAATAAAGGACCAGAGTTCCTCCTCCTGATTAAGCCCCCCTGGGGTCTTGGTGCGTAGCTCCACTATGAGTTTTGCCTCAAGCTGTCTCAGTGACCTGACTCTGTCCCCTCCTCTTTCTCCTGCTGGGACCTGATCTATGCAATAATATGTCAGTTTGTCACTTTTAGCACCATGCAACCCAGCAAAGTGCCTCGCCACTGGGTACGTTTTATCCCTGTTTGTTATGGCTCTTCCACAACATTCTATTCCTAATAAGTCTGGCGCCGGTTGACGAATCTTCACGAAATATTCCAAACTTTTGGCCAGCTCCGGTCCGCTCCTATCCTGAAAGTTTTGTGGTGATTCGTCAAGCAGGGGCCGAGAAAAAAGGGGGTCCCAAAAGGCGTTTTCCCCCATTCAATTTCCCATAGGACCCTGTTGACGCAGCTACAGCCCGATCTGCTGAACGGAATTTCACCCACACGCACCTATATATATATATATATATATATATATATATATATATATATATATTACCTACTGGCGGTCGCCAGTAGGTAGTTATAGTTAGGACCACGTTTCCATAGGAAAACCTCAACATTCTATTTTGAATAACTTTGGCGCCGGTCGACGAATCCTCGCGAATTTCTCAAAATAGGTGGGGCGCTACGCTCCGCTCCTACCCTGAAAGTCTCGGGGGGATCCGTCAAGCGGGGGCTGAGATAAAAGGGGGGTCCCAAAACGCGTTTTTCCCATGCATTTTTCCATAGGACCTTTAGAACGAGCTACAGCCCGAACGGCTGAACAGAATTACTCAAAATTTGGCAGAGAGGTAGTCCCTAGGTCAAGGAAGTGCCTTTTGTAGGTTTGGTGTAAATCTGTTCAGTAGATTCTGAGAAAATAGCCTTTAAATCAATATATATATCTGAGCCAGCTTACGGTACGCTTACCGTACGCTTACGGTAAGCGTACGGTGGCGTGCGCGAGCGCGATTCTGATTGGCTCTTAGATCTTAGTAAACATTCGAATCGGCCGAAACCAGGAAGCGGCGGCCGCCATTTTGTGTATTTCACTCTGAAAAAAAAGAGTGAAAACAAGGAAAGGGGGCAATGAGGAGAGTTACAGACCCCCTAACAATTGTAAGGGGGTCAAAGATGGACAGAAAAGTACAAAAAAAATATTTATTGATTTTAAAAAAAATCACGGGGTACGCGTACGGTAAGCTTACGGTAAGCGTACGGTAAAAAAAATAAAAATAAATAAATGAAAAGCAGATTTAAGAGTTTAGAAATTAGGGAGCTCTAAAAAGAGCTGTTGTGTTTATGGAGTCATTTTTTTAGTGGTACCTACAAGTAAGTACCGATGCAGAGTCTAAGGTTCAAGAGGAAGACTCTGTTCCCTTCATCATTGAAGTGCACACCATCTCCTCTATAAATGTCTTGCATGTCGTAACGCAAGTTGTTGTGGTAAATGGCACCCATACCATAGTCACGGAGGAAAGCAGAAACAGATTTGTTGACGTGCTTTCTTGCTTTGTCAATCTGTGGACAGAAATGATTGGACCAGTTCCATTTTTGCCTTTGGCATATGTTGGAAAACACAAAGGCAGTTTTAGGGAAAAGTGAAAACAGTTGTGCAAAGGTGTCCTTCATAAGCATTTCCAGACCTACCCCAGTCAAAGTGCCTAGGTCATTGCCACCACAGTGCACTATTATGAGGTCAGGGTGTTGGATTTGCATGAAGGATTTCACCAATGGCATCAATTGGTGCCACTTTAACCCTCTCTGACCAATCCATTTAATGTCTACATTTGGCAAAGCAAGGTCTCTCACCATATCTGTTTTCTCTGCAAACTTTTCACTCCAGAAGACATAGCTGTGCCCTACAATCCACACTGTGAACATCTTCAAAGGAGATCTGGATGCACTCAGGAGGTGTCTTTCAGTAGAATGGCAATATGAAAAGAAAGACAGTTTGGAAATGGAGGCATACATATTTTTTTCAAAACAAAAAGAACTGATTGGCTGTTTCATACCATTCTAGAATAAAAACTAGGCTGTATGTGTAAATTAATAGAAGCATGTTTTGTATTAGTACAAAAAAATGTGTAACCAAAGAACAGTACTATGGATTTGCTGTTAGGTTTGAAAAGTCAAGCACTCTTGCTCTGTGGAATTGAAACATTGTGTGTCGAACTTCTGACCTAACTGCACACAGCAGTGTTCCATGAGCTGTTGCTATGGTAGCAGGCAGAAGTCAAGTTGGGGGAAGGGTACTAGGCAGAAGTCAAGGTGGGGGAAGGGTACTTTTGGAAAAGGGTTCGTTTTCAACCAATAGCAATGTGTGATTACATGTGAAAAAAAGGGGGAAGCACTGAGATTTGAAACTTACATGTATATGTGTGGAAAAATAGAGGGAAAGTTTGCCATTATCTGGTTCTGCTGAGAGGAGAGAGGTGAACACAACAGAGATCCTGGCTCTGATAATCTGCTGTTTGAGTGTCACATTTCTTTCACAACTAACTAATTTTAAAGGTGAGTTTACAGTTTGAGAGGGTATGTATGTGGTAACTTAAGAAATGAATAATAGAAATGGGAATTGTTTTTGTTGTAGTTACACATGGTGGTTTCATAATGTGTCAGTGTGTTAAAGTGATTTACACTTGCCCCTGAAAAAAAAAAGAGCAGTAAGTGTGCTTTCAAATTGGCAAAGAAATTTCGTTTTGGGACTAATGTGAAAATATGACTCTGTGTGCATAGAAGAATTATAGGCAGAGATTTATTGCGTCTTGCTCTGGTGATTTCACAGTTGCATTAGATGGAAAGGGGGAGCGAATTTTTGGGGGAATAAGCAGAGGGTTAGCACACACCCATGTCCTTGCCGTGTATAGTCATGCACAGTATTTACAAGCCAGTGGGGTTTTCAGGTTTAAGTCTGTAATGCAAATACATTCAGCATCACTAAGGCTGGTTGCCCTTGGTGGAGTGTAGGCAGTCACAGAGAATGCACATGGTGGTGGTCTGAAAAAAAAACAGCTTGGACACGTGCAATTAAATAAATCAAAAATAGTGGTTTCATAATGTGTCAGTCTGTAAAAGTGATTTCCAATTGTTAAAAGAGGCAAAAATATTTTTTGGAAAAAAATGTAAATATGTGTACTGTATTATAAATTGTTATAAAAATATTAATACTTTTTTCTTTTTTTTCAGATCGATATAGAAAATTTTCGAAAACTACAACCATTTTAAAAACTATTTTTTAAAAAAACAAATGAATAAATATTTTTTTGAGTGAGTATGGTAAGTCAATGTAATGTGATAAATGATTTTTAGTGTTTTTTTTTAAAAAAATAAAAAAGGTACGCTTACCGTACGCGTACGGTAAAAAAAAAATAAAAAAAAGTTTTTAAAAACATATGTAAAAAAAAGATGAAAGATAAGGTTGGCTCTTAAAAGAGCCGTTGTGTTCATGCAGGGACAGAGGAAAGAAAGATTGGGAATATTAGACGGTACGACAAGTGTGCTGATCTATTTTATTGTTCACTAGGGAAATACTGGTCTCCCTATAAGTAATTAGATCGTGACAAGTGGCGCACCGTACTTCAACCCTCGCAAACCGAGGGTTAATTTCCAGAGGGCCAGCAAAAGGAGATTCTCCCCCCACAGATGAAGGGCTCACCTGACCTGCAGAAGAAGGAGTCTGCCCTGCAGATGATGGTCCAGGCTGAGCTGCTGTGGATGTACTGGCTCGTCTTTCTGAAGAGTTACCTCCAAAAAGATGACCATGTGTCCTTTTGTGTACATCCTTGAGGTGTCTGATCATGGTATGATTCCCAAAGGAATACTTCCTGTCAGGATTACCTCTAGAAAGTACACGCTGACACAGCCTGCAAGTAACTAAGGGTGCATTCACCTTTTGCTGGCCTTCTGGAAAAGTAAAATAATCCCAAACATAAGAAGGCTTTACTTTCCTCGCTCTCTGCCTCAAGACAGTGCTGCTGGTGCTAGCCTCACTCTCAGAAGGGCTCTGCTGTTCTGCCATCGTATCCCAAAGACAAACCAGCTCCTTCTTCCAAGGGATCACAAGCAGAAATGAGGGGAATGGGTGTGGTGTAGGAGAGTTCTAGAACTGAAAGTAGTTTCCACCAATCAAAAGTTGTGTTTCATGATCACATGACCTACCGTACGCTTACGGTACGCTTACGGAGCGCTTACGGCAAAAAGTACGCGTGCGCGTAAAAAAGACACGCGCTTGCGCGCATGCGCATAACAGTCATTTCCCGGCACTTCCGCGTAACGTGCGCGTGTTGCGTAAGCGCGCACGCGTCCCACGCGCAGTACGCGCGGCTACGCAAAGTACGTAACTATGCGCAAGCAGCGTAGATAGATTACGGACGTTGCGTAAACCGTACGCTTACCGTGAGCTTACGGTACGCGTACTATAAAAAAAAAAAAAAAAAAAAAATCTGGAAATAAATTTTACGTTTATTTTAAAAAATATATATAAAAAAAATATTTAAGGATTTTAAAAATTTAAGCATAGTCTTTATAAAAGATAAGAAAATTAAATTAAAAATATGTTTGAAAAAAATGAAGAATATAAAAAAAAAATAGCATTTAAAAAACCTTGCAAATTCACTGAAAAAACCATGGGTTTCACACACGTTATAGTTAGGAATTAGCATTTAAAAAACCTTGCAAATTCACTGAAAAAACCATGGGTTTCACACACGTTATAGTTAGGAATTAGCATTTAAAAAACCTTAGAAATTCACTGAAAAAACCATAGGTTTCACACACGTTATAGTTAGGAATTAGCATTTAAAAAACCTTAGAAATTCAGTGAAAAAACCATAGGTTTCACACATGTTATAGTTAGCTGGACATTTTACTCGTAAAAAACCAATGAAATTGCCCCGTTATAGTTAGTTCAGCTAACTATAACTCGCGCGCCCGCAATGCACTGCTGATGACGTCACATATTACATCACTCATGACATGGTCAGTGACATCACTCATGACATCACTGATGACATCTCAAATGACATCACTGATGACCTCACTGGTGACATCATCCTTGTGATAGAGTGGCAGACCTCCTCTCACCTTAATATAAGCTTTGATACACACATTCAAAAATAGAGACTAAAAATTTCAAAACAATGGACATACCAATACCAGTTACAACAACCTCTTCAGTAATTCTAAGATCCACATACACATCCACTCATTCACCAACAGTCCTATACAGTCACTCATACATGTACTCACTCATCATATGTACTCATACATCTATACATCCTGTTACACAATGCCACTCATCCATAGAGTTACTCACACACATAGTCACTCATGCTAATAAAGAATAAAACATACATTTACTTGCATATACAGTAATACACACACCACCATACTTACTTCTACGGAAACTTACACATACTTAGTCTTTTAAACAATCACTTATAGAAACACATACTTATTCATACAGGAACTCTTTCAATCTCTCCCTCTCACATATACTCACATATATACACCAATAGTCACATATACTAGTTTAAAACATATGTAGTTACTCCTGAAGACACTATTGAGACAGTCATTCACTCACTAACACACCCATACACACACTCATCCACCCATACAGTCCTGCACACATGCTGTCTTCAACACATACAAACAGTGAGTCACTCATTCATGCATCTATGCACTACGTAATACCCCCCACCGTACCATACAGACACTCAGACTGATACTCAAAAAAACAACTAATAACCTATATAGACACCCATGTAGCTACTCACCAACCCATGCAGCCACTTATACACAAAGTGAGAGATACACTTAATCAGTCAGTTACACAATCAATTTTTCAAAAACAAATCATCCATTTAGACACTTATATACCCATTTATTCTTCCATTGACCTTGAGATATACATATATAAAACATATTTAATTTTCAGAAAAACACACATTCACTGGATGATGTCATCAGTGAGGTCATCAGTGATGTCATTTGAGATGTCATCAGTGATGTCATGAGTGATGTCACTGACCATGTCATGAGTGATGTAATATGTGACGTCATCAGCAGTGCATTGCGGGCGCGCGAGTTATAGTTAGCTGAACTAACTATAACGGGGCAATTTCATTGGTTTTTTACGAGTAAAATGTCCAGCTAACTATAACATGTGTG